>NW_026947496.1:59414285-60661071 GCF_034190915.1 Cavia porcellus | reverse complement strand
TGGATCTTAAATCACTGTAATATGAAACATTTGGCTCTAGGAAAATAATAAAGTGGGTTAGCCTTTGTCCTGTCTCCCCTGCAACTGTTGATCTGGTCAGATCTATAGAAGATCATATGTGAGTAACAGATACCTTTACCCTTTCCCCAAATGTCTGAATGAGAGAAACTCAACACTTAGATACGGGAAGTTTAGACAATCAAAAAAGGCCACATTCCAACAGGACTGAGAGAATGTGGGTAATGTTTGCTGCAATGTAATAGGAAATAAATGGAATGCAATGCCTTTGAACAGCTTGTCTTTTGATGCTATAGCATTTCTATCTTATTGGCATCACAGTCAGAAAAAAGTTCTTCTAATAAAATGGCCTTTCTTCTGCTTTTAAACCATCCTGTATGCTAGATTTATGTACCCACACTGTAATGTGGACAGTACTTAACTTGTAGGTTTTTCACTTTGCAATGCTGTGAAAGTCATTTGCATTCAGTAGTAAATGACACTGTGATTTCTAAACGTTGAACTGTAACCAGGTGAGTGTTATGTAGTATACACTCTCCCAAGATCCTGGAAGTGGTAAATGTAGAAGTTAATACATTCTCAAATTTTCGCATGCAATTTCAGAAGCTTTAGGGACCTCCTTGAAGATGAGCCACTGATCTCTCCTTGATCCAACCCAGGCCTTTGTACATGTATGTATGTATGTCTTCAGTTCCTCTAAAAATATAAAGTAAATCACAAAGATAAATATTTTGAGGGGCAATTTAGGAGCTTTAGAAGTTGCAGAATGATAGAATTTCAAAATGACAAAGAAAAAGTTAATAATTAGAGAAAATTTTGTTTGATATCTTGAAATAACAAAACTAATAAGAAAATATGTTTTGAGCAGAATCTTACACATTCTTCAGCTCTTCCCAGTTACCAAGAAATCAAAAAAAAAAAACTTCGGGTTACAGCATTAAAGGACAAAATGTCCATTAAAAAGACTAACAGAGATAACTCTTTCTGCCTGGGTAATGGCTACCCTCAAATGAGAAGGATCACTCATTATTAAATTTAGAATTTTGATCTCACAAGTACCGGAAGTAGAATTTCACCAATTTTTAACATTTTCTCAAGGAAGATTCAGTATCTGGAGGTTGACAGTTGACACACTTCTACTTCTGCCTAAATTTTCAGCATGTGGCAGATAGTTAACATGTAACAGATAATTAAAGGTATGTGAAGCACTTTGCTATTTTGGGGATTCACTGTTAGTATCAATATCACAAAACTTAAAGGATCAGGAAAGTGATCAAGAAAACATATGAATGTGAGATAATATTAGTGAGACTATCATGGTAAAGTAAGAAAAAGCTAGATATGGTTAGAAAAAAAAATAATAATAGTTAAACTTTATAAGGCACTTAAAATGTCGTGGGTTACATAATGTGGGGGGGATTGGAAATCCTATCCAGGTAAGATTTCAGTGTGCAGCACAGATAAAGAACTCTTTTCCATTCAGTTATGACAAGATGTCCTAATTCTCTTAAAATAGAAAAGAACTGAATATTTCAAGAAAGATACAGAAATGTCCAATAAGGAAAATTACTGAAAAGCAACCAAAGTAAAAGAAATCAGCAACAGAAGTTATTGGTAAGAAAGCAGAGAAATGGTAGCCTTTACATGTTGCTCACGGGAATGTAAAATGGTGTGAGTACTGTGAAAAACAGCTCGCAGTTGCTCAAAAAGTGAAGCAACTGAGAAATTCTGCTTCTCAGTATGTACCTGTCTGTGGGCTCCAGAGCCACTCCCAGGGTTGATGATTTCCCACATGCGCTCACAGGATTCAGCGTATCTTCCTATTCGCAGGTGGGAACTATTACTTTGTAATATAAAAGGCTACAGAGAAAAATCATCTAAGGCTAAAAAAAAAAAAAAAACATGGAGTGAAAACATGAAAACCAAATACAACTCTCCAAAGTCCTCTCTCAGAGGATTCACAAAAAGCAGCAATGAAACGTGAAAACACATATGTTACCTTTCAGGAACACTCGGGAGAGATTCTGTGCCCAGGGTTGTTTTCTCTGCATGTTTGTTTGTTTGGGGCTGGTTATATAGGCACCCCTTGCTTGGCACATTCTTGGCATAGATTTCATGAAGGAAAAATTATAATCCATATTGACTGCATTGGTTGCACTGAGTCACTCTTATCAGCTTGGACAGTGGAGATCCAACTGACATTAGTTTCCACTTGTCAACTGAAGGTCATTTTTCTGTCAATGGGGCCACTTCCAAGGCTTCACTATTATGAATTTTGCTGCTACAAAGATGAGCATGCAAGAGTCATTGTAATGTAACATCTTTAACTCTTTGGGGGAAATGCTTGGAAGTGGAATAGCTAGATAAGATGGTAATTCTATTTTTAATTTCTTGAGGAACCTCCACACAGATTTCCATAATGGCTGTACTACCTTACATTCCTACCAATGAAGAAGGGTTCCTTTTTCTCCTCAGCCAACATTTGTTATTACTTGATTTCTTGAAGATAACTTTTCTGGAGTAAGATGGAATCTCATGATTGTTTTAATTTGCCTTTCTGTAATGGGAAAAGATATTGAACATTTCTCCACATTTTTATTCGTCATTTGTGTTTCTGAGAAGTGTCCTTTTAGAGTTTTCAGAGATACAAAGGGTCCACTGCGGCACACATACTGTAGGTTCACCCTCACTAGTCCATTCTTTCCATTCAGCTGCATATCTTTTTAACTGAGTTTTTTATTTTACAGGGTCTAATGTTTTTGAATTTTTACATTCTAGGCATTAGTCTTTTGTCCAAGGATTAGCATGCAAAAATTTTCCTTTCTATAAGTTGTCTCTTTCCTCTATTGATTTTTTTGCCAACCCAAGTTTTTTTTTTTTAACTTGATATGATCCTATTTGTTGATTCTTGATGTTATTTCTTGTACAATCGGAGTTCTGTTCAGAAAGTCTTTGCTTATGTCTGTCTCCAAGATTTTTACCTATTTTATCTCCAAGTTTCTGTTGTAATGCTTAGATCTTTAATACGCTTTGATTGTAATGTGGACATCGTAAGATATATGGGGTTAGATTCAATGTTCTGCCTCTGTGTAACCAGATCTACCAGCACAATGAGTTAAAAAGGATATCGTGCCTCCTCTGTATGTTTTTGATTTCTTTGTCAAAGATCAGGTAACTGACTTTGCCAGGGATTGTTTTTGCATTCTCTATTCTGTACCGCTGATATATGTGTTTGCTTTTTGCGCCAGTACCATTTTTTTTTTTTTAATCACTATGGCTTTATAATGTAACTTGAAGTCTAGGATCTAATATCTCAAACTTTGCTCTTGTATCCCAAGATTGCTTTTCCTACTTTGGATTTCTTCTAGATCCATAAGAATTTTGGATTGCTTTCTCTAGTTCTGTGAGAAATATTCTTGTATTTTAATTGCAGTTGCCTGTATCTCTGTTTTGGAAGCATGGCCATTTTGACTGCAGTGGTTCTGCCCACCTAGGAACACAGGACAGCTTTCCATTTTCTGGTGTCTTCTTTGATTGTTTTCAGAGTACTGTAGTTCTTATTTGAGAGGTCTTTCACTACCTCATTTAGGTTAATTTCTAAGTATTTAAATTTTCTTGGTGCCATTGTGAATGGTATTTCCCTAATTTCTTTCTTTTTGAGTTTTTTACTGGTGTACAGGAATGCTATTGACTTTTGTGTGTTGATTATATTGTACATTTTTAAATCACTACAATAGTGAAGACTATTTCAGTTAAAAGTGTTATAAGTTAAGAAAAGGCATAATTTTGAGATGAGTTTTTAAACTATATATTTTGTATATAGAATTTAACTGATATATTTAAAATATATTCAGGAACGTTATAGACTGAATTGTGTCTTCCTAAAATTCATATGCTTAAACACTAGGCCACAATGTGCCCAATATTTGGATAAGGAACTAAGGTTAACTGAAGATATAAGCACAGTGGCTTGCTCAGATATGGCTGGTATCTCCCTACAATGAAACAGTGACTGTAATAGTGCATATTCTCTCTCTCTCTCTCTCTCTCTCTCTCTCTCTCTCTTTCTCTCTCTCTCTCTCTTTCTGTCCTCCAGTCAACAGAAGGTATCTGTCTCCAAGCCAGGAAGAAAGCTCCTTCCATAACTGAACATAGCTACTTCTTGTACTTCTTAGACTCAAGAAGTACTAGATGACAATTTTACTTTCCTCGTTTGAACTACTTAGAATAATGTAGTATTTTGAGGAAAGTCTAGGTGACTAAGTTATGGAGTATGCAATATGTATTATGTACAACATCTCACGTAATCTTTAAAAGAATTCTATACCATAAATATTATTGTTATTTTCCTTTTACCTAAACATTTAAAATTATTCATTTGCTAAGCTAAAAAAGCAGGACATCAACAAAGTTGGCATGACTTTCACATCCATACACTGAATTATACTCTATAATGATGGTATGAAAAAATTTCTGAAATATAAAGATGTAGACTTTAAAAAGGCCCATGTGGCTTTGTATTCATAGATAATTTAGCCTTTTATTATTGTATTTTTACAATTCTTTTACTATTTCTTTAGAAATGTTCGGAAAACATTATTTTGTGTTTGCATTTAAAAGTTGTTTCATTACTTTTCTACTGACACTAACTCTAAAGCAAAAGTAGGATTTACAAGGAAATACAATATCTGTCACACAAAAAACAGGAGAACATTGAAATACAATATTTCTCGTATATAAGGAAAGATAAAAATATTGTTGAAATATAATTGAAGCCCATAAAGAACTTGAAAACATTTGAAGGTCTCAGAGTATTATGATGCAATATGCCCCAAAATAATAAATTATCTACAGAAGAGCAATAGTTTAATCAACTAAAATTAAAGGTATTTTGCCTGATTTTTTTATAACCTCAAGAAATAGGATGGCAAAAGTGAATATAAAGTATGGAAAGAGAGAAAGATAGAAGCCAAATACTATGTTTTAGCAGTAAAAATGACTACATTGTTAATATCACTATAGCTATTGACCTCTATTGGATGGAGAGAATAAAAACTAAAGAAAATCTGATTTACAAATAAGCCCTGAGCCAGAATGAAAATCCTTTCCAGTTAGGAATACAGTACTAAATTTTTACTGTGTAGACATACATCTATTCAGAGATGTATTATTGGGCTGGGGATTTAGATCAGTGACAGAAGCACCTGCCTTGTAAGCAGGCAGTCGTGAGTTCGATCCCCGGTACTGAGAAAAAGTTAAAAAAAAAAAAAAAAAAGCAAAGATGCATTATTAATGAAAATGAGTTAAAAGTGAAGAAAAGAAATAGTAGAACAAAAGGAAAGAGAAGAATAAAAGGATTCAGGTCAAAAATACACCTCCATAGAACAGATGAAATGTGATCAAATATATTATCACACAGGAATTTTTAACAAATCCATAACCTTATAAAACATAAATCCACTAGAGACCCAAGAGCTCTAAAAATACGATGTGACATCATAAAGTGATAACTATCAGTTGCCAAAACAAAATGCAAAAAATAATGGCATTACAACTCTTTTGGCATCATCAGTTATTATTATTATGCAAGGTTTTTGCCACTCAAATAAACCATCTAATTTAAGGATATCATTTAAGAAAAACAATCATAGGTAAATATAAATATGAAAAGGCATTGCATGTCTCAATAATAACTGGATCAAAACAATGAACACAGAAATGTAGCCTACAAAAAAAAAAAAAAAGAAAAGAAATGTAAGCTTACTATAATAACTCTGCTATGTAAAGAAATTAAAACAAAATTTCTTTGAAATTTAAGAAAGTAATTTATGAAGAATAAAGATAGATCTTCTTCACACTTCTATTCTTACATTAAGGCTAGACATTGGAATAGTTTATAAACAGTAAAGGGGGAAAAGCATGATTACAAAATTTGACAAGTAAACTATCATTTGAATAAAAAGATAATATAGAGTTTCCAAAGCATGACCAACTTAGGAATCACCTCCTCACAAGACCTTCTGAAGAGACCCTGAGAAAATAAAATGTGTCCAAATAGCAAAATATATTAAACAACGGCTAGACGAGAACAGTGAATCCTTATAATTAGAGAGCTAATCGTGAAACAAATGTGGAATTAATTATACACAACAGAATAAAAATATTATAAACCTGACAGCAAAAATTCTACAATTAACAAAGTTGGCAAGAAAAAGGGAAAACATAGTAGGAGGTATTTTTGTGCAGAGTTTTTCATCTTTTAAGTTCAAATCATCATATGAAGCTAAAATGTGAGCACTAAAAGGTATTACGTAGAACACCATGTTAAATTATGTAACATTTTAAAAGAAAGCTTTGGAGAAGATAGAGGGTAGAAATTAAGAAGGAAAAATATACTAAGTTCATAAACTACTACCATAAGAAATAAATAAGTACTACATAGTGCTATCTTCACAAAGAAAATACTGGGTCAGTAGAAAAAATCAAAATAAATACAATATACTCCCAAATTAAAATAATCATAAACTATATGTGGATTATTAAAAAATGGGGACCACATAAAATAAAAAAATAAAATTAACAAATCTTTTATATAAGTGAAATGTGAAAATACTAAAAGAGATAGCCAGTTTAAATGAAAAGGCAAAGCCTAATTGTTACAAATGTTTATCAATAAAGGAATAGACAAATATATATTTAACACAGTTAAATAAAGTTAGAACATCGTGGGTCACTATAAAAGTATAGATCAGGCAAAATCACTGAGGACCAAAGGACCAATCCTCCTTATCGTAAAAGGTCAAATTAAAAAAAAATGAAGTTATTATAAAATTATGCCAGAAACATTCACAAAACAAGCACAATAAAAAAAAAATTAGAGACATACACTTGAAACACTAGTATTAAGCAATACTTTTCTACTCTGTTCTGTGACTATTCAAATGGGAAAAAATTAAATACACAGGATTCCTATATAATTCTAAGCGATTTCTACTTGCTTACTTATGCTTACCTGTTCAAGCATGTACACACACACACACACACACACACACACACACACCAATGTGCCAAAGGTATAGAGAAATGATTCATATGCCCATGAAACACTCAAAAACAACTGACTTTATTGTCGTTAACACCCAATAAATTTCCAAATAAAAAAATACACTAATAATAAAAGCCCTCTACTCAACAAATCCTTTGGAAATTTAAAAATTTACAGAAAACTAAAATGAAAACTGCAAAACATCTCAAAATCATAATAATACCTCGCAAAACTTATATAATCCAACAAATCAATATTCAGAGACACATTCACCATTCTTAATGAAATAGATGTACTAAGCATGTAAGTAAAAAAAAAAGTGAACTATGTATGCTAGTTTTCTTAAATTCTAAGTTCACCTTTGAATTCATAATACATTTCCATGGATACATTTCCATGGATAAAGGATAACTTGAGTGACCTTCCTTCCTTTAAAATTTTATCTGGAACATTTTAATTTTACATATACAATGCATAAGGTTACATCTCTCCACAAAAAAAATTAAAAATAAAAACCAGTGTAACAGCTATCACTGACATTTAGGAACAAATGGCAGTCTAATATAATAACAGTCCTTGTTTGTTTGTTTCAGGATTAGCAATTGAGGTCAGTGTCTTTGTTCTGAAATACATTCCCAGCATTTTTATTTTATTTTTTATTTGACACAGGGTCTAACTAATTCAGTAAGTTACCCAGAATTTGTGATCCTCCTCTTCAACCAGAATGCTAGGATTCTAAGTGTTTGCCACCATTCTCAATTTAAAATACCAATTATGTTAAATTGAGTTTTGTGTAGGCAAAGCCATGCTTCTCTAACCTGTACCTCCACGAAATTTGATGCTTGGGAGAAGTGTGATAGCTCAAAAGATTCGTACCTTGACCATTTTTAAAATTCTGAGGTCACAAATACCTATAGCACAATTTCTTATAGGGGTGGTATTGTTTTAAAGACACAAAATTTAGTTTACTATCATTACTCACTATGTTAAGGAACATATAAAACCACGTGGCAGTGTTGAATATTGGATCTCTTTAGTCTCTCAGGGTTCAGTTTAAAACTGTATCTCAGAAAAATCACAAGATATGATACAGAACTTTGAGATTACTCATAAAAAGTCAGAATCTCAAATGTTCATCCTCCATCAAGGTTCTACTGTAACTAATAATGCTCATACCCTTCACATAGAAATCTTCATATGTTTCTGTAAAAGTGTCTGAGAGATGTAGAGAAAGACAACATTCAAATCAACGTAATTAAAATGGTCTATATCAAAATACTCATTCACTTAAACGTCATCGTGCTTTAAACACCATGACATCCCTAATTCCTCCCCCAAACCATGATACTTCCTTGAATCCATCTTCCATTGAAAAGAATTAGTGTTCTGATGGCATATTGAATAAAGTCTAAAAATTGTCAGTCAAAAGCCCTCGAAAGCTTGACAGAATATTCTAATATGCTAATTAAAGAAACCAATCTTACAAAAGGCCAAGGTATTGCTTGATAATGTGATCACTGTTCAATTTTTCTCCATGTCTTTAAAAATTTTTAACTTCTTTATTCTCTCTAACCCAAATATTAGGAGTGAATACAAGACCAAAATAGCCTTTCACTAACTTTCTCTGGAGTTTTTCTGGCCTGCTTTCTGATTGAGAATGCATAACAGCCTTTTCTTTGGGGCTGAAAGTTTATGGACTTGACAATCTTTGGATGACATGTCCCTTGACTTTGGCCACCTGACCTTCTTCCTGCAGGTTAAAAGACATAATCTTTCTCCTGTGCTCTTTAGTTCTTTTCTTGGCACAGCACTCAAATCCCTGGCTGTCCAACTAGTGAAGAAATGTCTCTTAGCCCAACACATCCCCATTTAGCCCTTAGTTATACAGGGTCACATCGTTTCCTAAGGCTACACATTGATTTATTTATAGAAGAGTGGGGAAATACAGTTTTGAAATCATAAATGTCTGAGTTTAAATCCTGGTTCTTCTATTTCTAGCCACGAACTATTAGAACAAGTAAACTCTCTAAGTCTCTCTTTACAAACTATATTGGAATAATGTTTGTTAGCAACACTAGTTTTTTAAAATATCCTGTAATCTAGATACCAATCAGATAAAAGTTCTAGTAGTCAAAAGAGCAAATAGTGGATCCCATTTTGATAAAGCATGGCCACCACTGTGATCACTGTATCACTGCTTTGCTGGTGCTGTCATTTCTATCGATCATCCTGCTGGAAAGGGTAAGATCCTATGAAGCCTGACTCCATGTCAGGCTTCTTGCTAAGTGCTTATGCATTTGTCTCATTTCAGTATGAGGAAAGCATCACGAGCATCTGGATTTCACAGGTGAGAAACCTCAGACTTTGAGAAAAGTAGCCTTATCAATGTCATATGCATAGATAATAGCCTGGAAGCAAAATTGAGATTTGGTAGAATCCAAAGATTATTTCTATATTTGTTTCATGTTTATTTGGTTTTTATTTAATCATCTCCCAGAATTTCTGTTTTACAGAAGATACTACTTATGGTGTTCGGTAAACACCACCTCCAAACAGTTTCAGAAAATAGCAGAAGTAGGAAGGTTTCTTTGACTTCCTACCATTCTCTTGTGGAGCAAGACTTAAAATAATTTTCTATCTAAATCGGTCATAAGAACCTTATCCAGAGGGGTCATTCTTATATCCAAAAGAAAGCAAAAAACAGGGACTGCAAGACAAATTTGAATCTTGCTAAGTTTTTCCAGTTTTTTAACCATTAGATAATTTTCTCATTTGTCTATTTCTCCACACAACTGTCTGCTCTTCAGCAAACATAATCATAAAAATATAATTTCCTCCTTTCTTTAAATATTCACTTCTGAAAGCTCCCGTGCCGCAGAAATATTAAGTGTATAGATACGTATTTTTCTTGTCAATCTGTGTTTTGTTATAGGGAGCTCAGCCATGAACCTTGCAGTGAGTGAGGGAAAGATACTACTCTTTTCTCTGCTACATCGCCTAATAGAATTTTATCTCCCTGTGTCAACTAATATATGCTTGAACTTTAATAGATGCTAAATTAATAATTTATATTGATGGCTATATATTTTTATATTGGAACTAATATAGCTTTATGACAAATAAGAGGAAAAATAGTTTTTAAAATCATGTAATTTCACCTCTTTACCCACTATTTTTGTTATATTTCTATTTTTTATAATTCAACTATAATAATGGTTATAATAATGTACATATAATTTTATGTCAAGCTTTCATACTGATGATAAGCACTTTCCATATTTCTGTAGAACCACCATAATCTGCATTTTAATGGCTATATAATAGAGTAATGTTGAATGATGATTCATCTATCATTAACAGCCAGAACAGAGGAGACATGCAGCCCTCTGATGAAGTATCTCATAAACAGCATTCTAAAAAATATAATGAAGAGCTTAGAAATGCATAGTATTCATATGTCTGAAAATATTTGTACTGCAAACAACTTAAGAGATAGGCCCTATCTGTCAAAAACTAGATTATTGCAAGTTACTTTTAGCTCTTCATAATCTTTAGTACAAAGTGAAAAAGCTAGAGTTTATATAATAAAAAAGCTCCTGTAAGTTTTCTACTTTTATTATGACCATGACCTGGCCCCAGGTTTGACACTCAGCAAGTTCAGGATGAGGCAAGTTCTGTCGCATTTGATGAGATGATCACTAAATGAGCACTTCTCTCTCTGCCATGCTAGTCCTGTCTGTAGTTAATGTTTTGTACACGGAGAGCAGTTAATGGAAACCTCCTTCTGGCCCCTTTAGGAAATTTACTGTCACTGTAAACTTCTTCCATTTCTAATTGAGAATTTTCTTTGTTTTTTCTTAAAGAGAACGGAGGGAACATGAATATATCATGTCTAAAGTCTCTTGCTAAATCTGGGTTCCAATATCTATTGTATTTCTGGTACCCATCTTCCTGTTTTAAAAATATTTTGTGTTACATGTTTATATATTCTTTGGCCTATTAGTGTGATTTTCAACCAGTATATATGATAATTAACTTTATAATACCTTTAAACACAAGTTAATGAATCGGAATCTGAAAAAATAAAAGAGGGAAAGAGAAAAAAATTAAAATGTGCTATGTACATGATCAATGCCTACAGTGAATGTAATCATTTTGTACTGTACACATATATTACTAAAAGTAAAAAGAAATGTTTCCAACATTTAGAAGGAAAATCCAAATCTGTAGTTTCTCTTGAAATATGAGCAAAACCAAGAGTTCAGGATATACTGACCTGTTTGAGGGAGCCATATACCCTCCAAAATCCTGACCCATGCTCTATCACTACCTATTACTATCTTCCTAGACAGCTCTATTTATTTCTCTCTGTACGTGGCACCATAGGCATCTGGGTTTGTGACTCCGTTGCTATGTGTGTGTTTTTGCTGTGGCTGATGAAATCATCAAAAACTGACAGTGACTCTGAAGGTCAGTGCTTCAAATAGTCCATACTGAAAATAATGCATCTCTTCTTTGGACTGGTTGATCCTATCCTGAATGCAATTCCCAGTTCCACTGGCTTTATATCCTGTTGTTTTATTGATTTGAGGCACATATACCTACTGGGTAAAGCTGACTTACGGTCTTTGTTTCCTGGAGTCAAACACATTCTCATGTGGTAAATTAAGAATGAAAGAGATTGGCTTCCTAACTCCCAGAAACGTCTGGAAAGCCTTTGCCACAAGCAAAGGATATGATAGAACTATTCTGTGTTCACTTTGCATACACAGTTACTCACAAAACACTTTGCTTTGTAAAAAAGTTGAAATTATTCATCAGAGGTAGAAATAGCCTCAATTAGATGTAAGAAATGGCACATTTAATTAATTTGTGACAAGTTCATGGGTGGCTAGAAAAACAAAATTATAACTAAAATCACTTGAAGACAGACCTCAAGATTGGATGCTTTCTCCATATTAAAAAAATGAAATGCAATTGACACCTTTTAACATTTGTCTTTTATCCATCTAGTAACAACAAAAGAATTAATTTCCTTAGTCAAAGAAGGAAAACAAAAGACCAGGTTACAACCACACAGAGCTTTGAGGAAAAGGAAATTGCAACTAGTAACAAAAACAAGGAATTCTGGGTGCAGCTGTCACTATTAAAATCCAACAAAAGCCAGAATAAAACAGCCACAACAACAAGCAATTAAATTAAAACTATTCCTGCCTGGGTTTCTTTTTCCTCTCCAATTATTACTTGTGTCTGGCCATGATAAGCAACCTGTAAACTTTTTTTTTTTTTTTTTTTTTTAACCTATATCCCCTACAGGATAGATGCTGTTAAATAATTTATTATTGGAGTTTTCTAAGTCTGCACAAGTAGCACTCAGAATCCCTAAATTAAATCATACTCATGTACCACAAATCAAAATCCAAAATTCTTCATATATATAAAGTAGGTGATTGTTATACACTGTTATAGCACTTATTGGGCATTTTTTACTAGATATTGTATTGTGTGTGTGTGTGTGTATTTGTAGTTTTAACTGTGGTCCCAATTACAACAGTGCCAAATATTGTAGATAGTGCTAGTGATTCATGTTTTTATCAATGACTTGTCCACAGGGGAGAGAGAGTGATTTTTATAATGTAACAAATATGTTAATGAAACTGGGCTTTAGCCATAAGTAAAACTTTGGGAGATAAATGTTTTATAATTTGTATATCATTTAATTACTGAAAACATTTTGAATAAGTGAAATTGTTTATTTAACAACATTCAAATAAAAGAAGGCTGGTCTAAAAATTTTGTACAAATTTTGCCATTAGGTGCATTACATAAAATCATCATACTTGTGTAGAATGGGCTTCAGGCGGTCCTATCATTCAAAGCATTCTGGTAGCCTGGGAGAGCTTTAAAAATTCTTGTTGCACAGGTTGCACCCTTATCAATCACATCATGATCATAAACCTGAAGTACATATCAGTGCTTTTTAAAACTTTCCAGATGATTCTGATGTCTAGCCAAGATTGAGAATCATGGTACCATAATTGCAAATTCAAATTCTTTTGAATATTTAAAAAGAAAACAAAATTACGAATACATTCATATTTTAAAAGGAATGATTATGTCTATGAGTAAAATGCAGTTTTGTTTGTTGCAACTGAGATACGTGTTTTTGCTGGGTTGTCATCCAATGCTAAGGCCTTATTTTTGATGAGCTGGATTAAAACTTAGCTTCTGTAACCTTAGATTCATTAGAGGTGGGAAAGGTGTTCTGGGAGATATCTCAAAGAGATATTCTACCCTTTTGTTCTGAAAATGTAATAGCAACAATCATTAAAATAGAGCAATGCATTTCTGTAATGCAGTATTAAATAAGACGCCATCCATACATGACTGGATTTATACCTAAAATTTCTCCTGTCAGAACACTTTACAGAGGAATGGAGAATTTCTCACAGAAATATATATGCCCAAAATAAAACGTGTATTTTACTGTATATTGTTCCAGAGTAGGAAAAAAATTCTATTATTTTTCACTCTGTGTGTGTACATGTGTGTGCACGTGCATGTGTGGGTGTGTGTTTTACAGTCTTTGTAGGAGCAACTAGACTGTCTTTCTAGGAGGTACACGAAGGTATCCAGAATTTAGGTTTTGAATATTCATGGTGTGAGGCATCAAGCCATAGAGCTGGAGCCTCAGGCCTATGACAGGAGGCCCCTTTATTAAACTTCACAGGTTTACCTTCACTGAAGATGACTGCTCATCTCCTAATACTCCAGCATTGCAGCTGGAGAAGACCCAGTTCTCAAAAATCAAAAGAATGTACCCCTCCCAAGACTGGGCAGTGTCTCCTATGTGACACCTTATTTCTATAATTACAATCATTTCTTATGAGAAAAAAGAATTCGTTTTCATAGCTTATTTCTTGTAAGTAATATGAATTATTTTATGAAAGGTTTGAATATAAATGATTAATGATTACTTTTTTGTGACTGAAATCAAACTGGAGCTTGTGCTGCTGAGCTCTATCCCTTTCCCTAAATGATTACCTTTTGTTGGAAACCCCATCTTCTTTTTTAAAATGCTATTATATAATTAGCAAATGAAAATATGCTGTTACCATTATCATTTTTAAGGTATGTAGAAAATATAAGAATTATTACAGTGTATCTTTCAAGTTCACCTCACTAACTTTCACTTCAAAGTAATTGAGAACTCTGAGACTAACTCACTGAAATTTTGGAACATAGTATAGAACTGTCTTACATCCCTATTTGAATCAGCTTCCAACTCTGCAAAGACTTCTTAAATTTACAATTTTATTTTCATAATACCCAAAAGAACCAACAGGAGAATAAACTGGTATTGTATAAAAAAGTGGTATTTTTTTCTGTTGTATATCAAAATAACTATATAGGAAATAAAATTTAAACACTATAAATTATTAGATTATTTCACAATCATTTGTTAACTGGAATTAAAGCTAAGGTTCTATACTTGTAACAATTTGAGCTTACAAAAGTCAGTTATACTTGGGAAAATTCAAATACATTTTAATTTATTTAAAAACATCAAAAGGTCCTGGAGTGGCAAGGCACACCTCTGATCTCAGCACTCTGGGTGACTGAGGTTGGAGGATCTCAAGTTTAAAGTTAGCCTGGGCAGTTTAGCAACTTAGCATGACTATGGAATGAAAAAGAAAAAAAAAATTAAAAGGGCTAGGGATATAACTTGGTGCACAGGTTTCATCTCTAGTAACACACACACACACACACACACACACACACACACACACACACAAACACAAACACACAGAGCATGAAATAATGTTAAGCAGAAAAGGATGCAGTATCCACCAAAGGAGAAATGCTTACATAGTAGCAAAAACAGGTGGCTTTCAGCAGTAGTGCTTGATTGCTTGATGTACAGATCTGGTTCTAATTTAAAGTAGCTGAGAGTTCTTATGTACCTGACCCTACAAAATTTTGTAACTAAGAAAAATAAACTAAATAACCCTTTTGGATTTTCTGAATTTAATTTGCTGCAATTTTAAGTAAAAGCAAAACACAAGAACATTTACGTGAAATTTTATTTTATAATTAGACATACCCTATGTATACATCATTTATGCCATTTTCAAATATGCACAAAAGCTTTAAAAATTATACATGACTATTCTTATTGATTTCCTTGATTATATTGTACAAATAATATTTAGCTATGGCAAGTGAAATCAAATAATAACAGGGCTGTCTCCTATGCAATAACTGATGTGTCTTTATTGGTAAGGAAATGTCCACCCTCCTTGATTCCCCAGGGTTACATGAAGAGGGTAAACCACATGGTGCCATGTGATGACACAGGAAGCCTCTTGATTAACTATAAAAAGCAAATTGCAAATGTGATGTCAGAATCAAACAAAATTACTAAAAGTCACTACAACTATGTCCACCATGCTGATTTCTATTTTGTAGCACCTTAGTTACAGTTAAGAAATCATTCACATGCATCATTTCTGCTTATGTAAACACACTGCTGCTATTTTCTTAAAAATGACAATAAGCGTTATTGGAGTGAATGGGTCCCAAGCAGTTTTCACTGAGCAGAATGGTAGGTATAAACTAAGAAGAACCAAAACAAAATGATATCTGTGTATTATATATTTTTATGCCTAGAGTTCCCTCAATTCCATGAAATATATCTTAGAAATGGACTTCTATAGACATAATGCTATTCTACCAGGCTGTATAATCTCTATCAAAGTAGATAAGAATGTTACACAAAACATTTTATAAAGGATGCATATATAGATCAGAGAATCAGATTTAATATAAACTAATGCAGTGCTGTATGAGCTTTGGCTGTATGCTCATTTACACAATTGTTAGACTACAACTTGAGACAGGTAAGGAGAACATACATGTTGTAGTCAGGGGTTGTGCACAGAGAACAATTCAGATCAGATCATGGAGTTTATAATATTTTTATAATGGTCACCGGAAGTTAACATAGGAAAATGAAGGAAATCTATCCACAACAACAAAGACATAGATTATTTAGTCAAAAGCCTAAACCCCACAGCAATGTCCCACATGAGTCCAGATAAAAATCCAGAGCTCAGGTCAATGCCTCCCACAAGTCCAACTGGAGGCCCAGAGCCCACAAGAAGGACTCATGCCAGTCTGTTTTACAGATCGTGCCGGGAAGACCCAAGGGTCAATGGTAGAAGCCAGAAAGTCTATGCCAGCAGGATGAAGGAACTGTGCTAGTGGGATGAGGGTTCTACACTGGAGCCGAGAAGTCACACTCACAACAAAGACCAGGGCTATCCTGAAAGGCACCACAGCCGTCCTCAGGACACAGAGACCCTGAGCTCCTCCGACGACAAGCACAGTCGGGTACGTGCCAGGAAGCAGCGTGACGAGTTCATCCTGAAGACCAAGCAGCACATGTCTTCCCCTCCGGAGCCAGGAAGCAATGCTCGATTTGAAGACTAAAGTTTCTCCAGGAGAACCAACAGCTACCATCCCAAAAGTAGACTGCACTGAAATTCTTCTGCCACCCAGATAATATCTCTAAATACAAACAAGAAGACCAACTTTCATTTAAAGCACACTATACTACCTGGACTCCAGCAGCCACTGCAGTCTTTCCCAATAGAAATTGGTACCAGAGGAGTGGGGTCATTGCTGTTATGTTACCTGACCATGTGACTTGAGAGCCTTAGAAATTAATTTGAAAACATTTAAGACACTGGCAAAAGAGACAGCCCCTGTGTGCTGTATTATTTTGGAGACTCTGGTCAGAACCTGGAAAATCAGAGTGCTGATGGAAATGTACCAAGGAGTGGGGTTGTTTGCTGTGACTCTACCTGACCATGTTGGCTTTGGAAATGGCTTGTGGGCCAAGTTTGGAAAGGTTCGGATGTGTTGCCTGGATGCATAGAGCTGGAGCAGCCTTGGGCTGTTCTGTAGAGGAGATTCTGGTCAGAGCTCAGGAGATCAAAAGTCTGACAGAAAGCCTCATGGTAAAGACCGGGATTGGGAGGTTTTTGCTGAGAAGAAGGACTGCATTGGTTGTTGGACTCCACATGATGTGTGTTATGGCTTGGCAGAAAGTTTGTCTGCATTTTGCTCATGCCCAGAGACTTTGCCTGAGACTGAAACAAAGGACAATGGACTGATTAATCTTGAAAAGGAAATTAAAAAGCAATTCAAAATTGAGGCTGTGGCATGGCCACTGCAGGAGAAAAGAAAAAAAAAAAAAACCAACCATCTCCTAAATAACAAGAGATCTATCTCTTTACTCACACTCTAAATGTGATCTTTCAGACCAGCAACAGAAGCACCTGGAAATGCAAATTTTTAGGTCTCATTTATATCTACAGCATAGAAACTATGGGAATAGAGACGATGACCCGGTTTTATCAAGTCGCAGTGCTTCTGGTGCTTATTCAAGGACTCCGCTGCTCTGCCTGCACGGTAGGAAGTTCTCCAGCAGCAGATGCCAATCTTGTGTGACTGCACTGGAAAACCAATTTTATCCACTTCAGCCGCACTCTTATTTTCACTCTTTCTTAAAACACAGGGGATCATATTTGATATATTTTAAAAATTGATTTTACTTTTAGAATGTTCTTATTTTCTGTCTCTATCATTTTATCTATTTTGTCATCATTTAAAGTGTTGTTAAAGAAGCAGCATTTAGGAGGAAGTGTATAACAGATCAACTTTAACTTGAACAGATAGGCCCATTATTTATTATCCCTTTGCATAACAATAACTACATAGGTATTTTCCAAGTTAAAGTTTACTCCTTAATCCTTTGTTTATATTTATACTAACATCTTCAAAAATGTTTTTGTGGTGTAATATTTGCCTCTTAATTTCAAATTTTTGGTCTTATAAACAATGTAATTTTTTCACAGTGGATGGCTTTGGCATTTTTTTGTCAATGTTGACATCCTGTGCTACATATTATCACTGGAATATATGTAACTGTCATTGCAATTTTTTCTTCTTTAATTCAGTGTTCTTTAAAGATACTCACTTCATGGCTTTATTTTAATTTTAAATTTCTAGTTTTGTGATGCTGTACTAATACAGTACACTTCATGGAACTTCTGATATTGTAGGTACTATAATTTACTATCTTTGTCATATAGTAAATTATTTATCATTAAGAATTGTTGCAATTATGCAAATTATGTCAAAGTTAGTATGTGACATCTTCAAGATTTTGTTAAAAAACAAGAATAACACTATCCAGTCAAATGCACCACTTACAAAAAATCAAATGGCTGCTGGTGCAGAAGTGCTCACTGTGAGTGAGTTCAGCGTTGAGAACCTGGAGCTGAACACACCTCTACTTTCTGTGACTTCCTACTGAGGGCTGCAAAGGATCCTCGGACTACCTCAAGCATCACAATGGTAATACAGGAAATTAAAACACTAATATTGACTTCTGGGAGAACGTGGCAGACAGATAACAGCAGCCATGGAGGCTCTCTGAGATTGCCAGCTTAGAATCCAGGAATGATGCAGTGTGGGGAGTCCTAAGCAAGGGGAGATATACACTGCCGACCCAAGAACGAACTAAGCCTAGAGAAACCAACTGGAAATGCAATCCTGGTGCTATAACAGGAACAGATAAAATCTCAGCATGAAAGCTGGAACCCATGCCTCTGGAAGCCACAATTTGAATTTCCTGTTCCTGCAGCTGTGTCTAAATCAGCACAGCAGGGACAGCAGTGCACAGCGCAAAAGCTCTGAGAGCGGGAATCAGCGAACCAAATGGAGTTGAGAGCAGGACTGGTGGAGAGCCCTGCATCGACCTGCGGTGAGTGAGAGGAACGGGGACATCTTTCAATAGAGTAGGAGGATCCAACAGAGGACATTCTGGAACCAGGCACACTAGCTGGAATAGGACACTGTAGTGACTTTCTCACATATTCCCGTCTCAAGCGGGATTGGTCAGGAGCGCTTGGCCTGGGTGACGCTGCGGAATAAGATCTGGTAGGCTAGCCCAAACCAAGTCCCAGCACCTGGTGGTGCATCCTAGCAGTGAAGCCTTCAATGGTTGATCTGGAGGGGTGGGCCCAGCAGAGGCTACCCAGATCTATGTCTCCTTAGTACACTGCAGTGGGTGGGAACACCTAGCCAGCACAATTCAAACAAACTGTGACAGACAAAGAAAAAAAAACTGGGCCTCCTATATACGCTTGTATGGAAGGAACAAAAAGTATGGCAGGAGTGAGCAAAAAGAAAGGATCTTCAGTCCCCAATCCTGAGAACACTGATTCAGGAAAGGTAAATGCAAAGGAGAATGAGGACAGAAAACATGCAATATCAGACATGGCACCAACAGACATAAAGCAATATCTCCAGAGCCTCATAGACAAGTTCAAAAGTGAAGTATTTATGAAATAAAGCAATATATAAGTACAATAGTTAGAGAAATGCTAAGCACCACCCAAGAAAAAACAGATGGTGGAATGAACGAACAGAAAAAATGGGGAGAATTGTTTGATGGAGAAAATAGAGAAAACATAGAATACGTGAAGCAGATTCAAAGAGATTACCAGGAAACTAAAAACTCTATCGAAAGCTGGCATACCAGCTTGAAAGAAACTAAGGATTGATTATCTGAACTGGAGGACAGATTTGTAAGGTGTGAGCATGAAATGGAAAACTTCTAACAAGGAAACAAACAGCAATAATACAAAGGCTAGAAGATGATAGGAGGATCTATAACTTAAGAATTAAGAACATAAAACAAGAAGTAGGGACACAACCAAATGAACTACAAAAGCTATTCACAGAAATAATCCAGGAGAATTTCCCTAATTTACCAAAAGGTAAAGATACTCAGATGTATGAGGCATACAGGACCCAGCCACCTACAACCCAAACAGAGCTACACCCAGGCATATAATGATCAAAATTCCAGAAATACAATATAAGAACAGAATATTAAAAGCCATCAGAGACAAGAAACAGATCACTTACAAGGGAATACCCATCAGAATTACAGCAGATTTCTCGGCACAAACCATCAAATCACAAAGAGTGTGGAGTGAAATAATTCAAGCTTTGAAAGATAATAACCTCTAGCCAAGATTGATATATCCTGCACAACTGTCCCTAGAAATTGATGGAAAAACAAGGTGCTTCCAGGATAAAGAGGAACTAGGGGAATTTGCAACCACCAATTCAACTCTACAGAGAATACTGCAGGATATTCTAAAAAAGAAAAATACCAAGATTCCAAAAACAGTGGCAGAGAGGCCACAATGAATGGAGCAGAAAGTGAAATGAAGATACAAACTGACAACTAATGACAGAAAAAGAGCTCAACAGAAATGAGGCAGATAAGGTTGGATGGTAGGAACAGCTATTTTGGAGAAAACAAGACATCATAATAGGTAATGCTGATTTAATATCATCTTGTTTTGAAGTCCCATTAAGCTTTTGTTCTTCTGTCTCCATTGGTCTTAACATGTTGTATCTTATTTTATTTCATTATATGTGATAATATAAACAAAAACTTCTATAGACAAGGAGATTATACAGAAACCATTGTTCATTTTCTGTTAGTTGATTCTAAATACCCTGTAATAATGGTCATTCTCTTGACCGGTTTTACATTGCCTTGTTATATTTGATGCTACAGTATACGAAGTCATACTCAAAGATTTCAAGGAAAGAGACACTATGGTAACTACTTTTATGTCGGGATTATCTTGTGGTGAAACACTATTTTGCTTAAATGGTTATGTTTTGACCTGCACTGTTTTGTAGTTATGCCCTCTTTTATCTCAATGTCCTTTTTTTATTATTTACTTTTTCATTTTTATCCTTTTAATTAAGGGAAAAATAAATAAAAAATAGCAGGATATATTATAGTAACCCACTTTGATTTCCTATTAACTGTATTGCTCTCACCATCTTGTTTTGACTGATTTTCCTCTATTGTGTTTTGCTTGACAGTACCAAGTTCGAAAGTATAGGCAACAACTGTGAAGACAGTAAGATTCATTATGATGCCCATTCTGGTTGACTATTATCTTCTTTTGAAGTCCTCTAATGTCTCCAGTGTTTTGGTTTTATTGGTTCTGTTCTTTACTGTTTTGTTCAATTTTATTACAACTGATGATAGAGGCAGTCCAAGATAGCAAGAGGCATTATGGAAACCACTGTTGATCACCTTGTATTTTGTTTTTACATTATGTATTATGTCCATCCTTTTGATTTGACTGACTGTTTTGTTATGTCACATTTGGTTTTACTCTCTTCAAAAAAAAGTAATAAGAACTGTGGGAGTAATAAAACCCAAAATGTATAATTGTCATTGAACAAAAGAGAAGAAAACAAAGTGCTCTAAAGGACATAACTGCATGTATATTTAAGTATATAAGATAGATAACCATATTACTGAGTTTTGTTGGATCATTGAACAGAACTGTTTACAGTCTCACTGTTTGAATGTCTACTTTATAAGCTTTAATTTTGTAACTTGAACTACTATTTCTAAGATGACAATATCTAATCTATTAACTAGTGATTTCCTACTGTTTATTTTTCTGAAATTCTGTATATCTTGTACCCTTTTTCTGTTTTCTTTTTTTTCCTTAAATAAAATTTAAAAAAAATCAAATGATTAATGAATGCAAATGCTATAAACAAATTTTTTAAATGTTACATGGTTTTTCAAATTCATATAAAGTACTCTATTTGGTGATGCAAAAAATATTGTAGCATATAATCTTGTGTTGTATCATCTTTATTTTTTCAACATTTATTCAATCTGAACTATATATTCAAACTATGAATAAGAAACCACTCTTGCTGTCAAGGAGCCTTTAGGTTAATGAAGAAAATAATCCCATGAAAAGTGATTTAAAAGAACTATATATTAATGTGTTATAAAAGAACTACAAATTAGGTAATGTTAAGCACTTAACTACTCTTTGTATTTTTTCCTCATCTGTTATTTAAAATAATAACTGTCTCATATGGTAATTGAATCATTTTATAGACAAAACCCTTGGAATAGTAATTCTCTCATGGTATTTGAAAACTGACAGAAATTTCCAGTAGAAAATTCCTGAGAGTAGTGCAAAAGACTATGATAGTTAAGACAGTTGGACTTTGCAGTTGAAATCTATTTTAGTACTGCATTTGCTTTGGGGAGGAAGGCAGGAGATTGCTGTAGGTGAAACAAACTACAAAAGAAATCCCTAATGGCTTTATAGCATCCTATAGTGGTCAATTTGTCCTGGAAATCTTTTTTATTCTTAACTATCCTACCAAACAGTGTATATACACATGCAGGGATACAGGAAGACATCCACACATGTGTGCATGCACACAGACAGACAGACAGACACACACACACATGCACACACACTCACACTCACATACCTCTCACTGCTTTATTAAGCCTCAAGGTAAGAGCAATCACACTATCCTTAAGAATGTTTTTCTTTCTGGAGATATGTCACCCAAACAATGTGCTGAAACACTTTAAACCTAGGGGTAAATCCTATCAAAGTTCCCACATTTGAGTTGCGCCAAATTTTGTCTCATTATTTGCCTGCTAGAGGGAAGAAGGAGAAACAAGTGACCATAGCTTGTGGAGAAATGTAGTTAACCTCACAAAATCTGGCTGTGCATTTAGGATATATTTGTCACATTTTAAGCACCATGGAAAAATATGACATTGTGTTTGTTCATTCAGACATAGAAATATAATTTATTGTTTTATCAATTTAACTAAAATTTTGCCTTTTTGATTTTTTTTTTTTTTTACTGACATATGTCCTTAATCCTATATGGGACATATGACCTTGCCTAGTTTCATTTGTTGATATTTTGTCTTCTTTCCTTATGGGTGCTATACTGGGATGTAAAATAAAGATGGCTAAGTATCTCCTGGAAAATGGGCAGTGACATGTTGTTCAATCAAATATTGTTCTAAGATTTGGGATTCTAATCAATAATGCAGTGATAAAAACACAACAAAAATTCAGAGCCTGTTCATTTCACTGTCTATGGCTTTGCTCATAACACTGTTTATTTTATTATTACCTATAACTTTCTTTGTGTCCTGGATTCTGTGTTTTGAATCTCCTTTTCTTAGGATTGTCTAGAAAGCCCTGATAACTTTTAAATCCTTTTCTGTTCAAATTACCCATGGTCAGTTTCTGTTGCTTATATACTAACCATCCTAACGAATCAAGGCATTCAGAAAAAGACATGAAGAAGGAATCAGAAGGTGAGGGTTGAAAATTCCAGCGATTTTATGATTTCCTGAGTAAATTACTACTCTGAATCCCAATTATTTCACAAGTGAAGTGTGAAGTGGAACTGAGATGCTATCACCCATGTCCAGCCTAATAAAGTCTTTGTCAGAATGTAGGAATATTCTGTCTGATCCTGTATCCCTGCATAGCCATGGCTCAAACCATTTACAGAGAAAGTACACAAAGGCTGGGTAAGTGAGTCTCTGGGACATTCTGAATTGCAGCTGTAATGTGACTTCATTCATGATATTTTACTGAGGAGTAAAAATCTCTGTCTTTTCATTAGCAATGTTCACTACTCCATACTGTCATTTACTCACATATGTCTACTCCCTCATTTCTGCCTTATCTCCTACACCAGAGATAAGTTACACAGAAGTACCATCTGTATCTGATGTATCTCATTGCCAGGACCCACATCAGCACCAATAATCATTATTTGCTTAATACAAACAGGATGTACAATTCAGCATGGGTTATTCCTGGCTACCTCTACTCCATCAATGCTGAGTGTATGGAGCTGCAAGAGAAGTTTCAAATAAAGGCTAATAAAAGCAATTGCCATAGTCTACTAAATATAGGAAAATGAGTATCAGATGGCACTTCAATCCTAGTAATTCTATTTAATATAAAAGCTGTGCATATGACATATTATATGACTTTATTTAAACACAACCAAATCAGCTTTAGAAATTATTTAGCTAATAATGTTGCTTTAGAAATTACACACTTTTATGTTATTCTCAGGATTGTGTAGTTCAGTGACACAGATCTTGCCTAGCATCCACAAGGCTTTGGGTTCAATTGCCAAAATCCTCCAAAAATAATCTTAATAAGTGAAATAAATCAGATACACAAACACAAGTACTGCATTATTTCTCTTACTTGAGAAACCCAGAAAATAAACAGAGTAAAATAAAAGATAAAAGAAAACAAAGAGACATTTTGCAAAAGGAAAAGAGGTCAAGAGATGGAGGTAGAGAGGAGGGAAGGGGAATAAGGTGAAAAAGAAGAACCCAGATATATATGTATATTGAATATACACAGATACATTGTGTACATATATTTATGTATGCACAAAGAATGTAATCATGGGTGGCAACCATGTACTAATAAACTTTTAAAAATTCTTTAAGCAATTCCACCTGATCCCTGTGCTACTCATTTCAGACATCAGTGTCAATTCTGGGCAAAAAATGAAAAACAAAGTCATACAAAAAAACAAGCTAACTTAAAACCTAGACCAAACATATTTATAAAGATACATAGGTGAGAATCCTTATTATATTTAATTATTAGAATCTTGATAGAAAATTTTTGCTAAATGGAACTCCTTCAATTTGTACTGAAATTAATGGTTAATTTGAAGGAAAGTTTAACTGAGTATCTTATCTTATACTGCTGAGAAAAATAATGACTAAACTGAGGTGAGCTAGAATTGATCCATATAGATGATAAAATAATCTTTTTCCCTTTTTGGCTGAAGGAATTTATTTTAACTGTATCTCAGTGAATCAGATGACAGGTTAATTTTAAACCAACGTACAAATGAATATTTCTACAAGGCAGAAATACATCAAGAGTCCCTTAGCCAAGGAATGTAAAAAAATGAAATAGAATAAATACAAAAAGTCAAAATGTCTCTAAGTTTTAACTTCTTTAAAACATCAAAAATGATGAAAACCTTTGGATTTCCAATTTTCTTGCTATCAAATCATTCATTCATTGGTTATTCTCTACTATACTCTAACTCCAAAGGTCTTAAAATTCTTGCCCCATCTCTACCAGTAACTACATAACCTTAGGGGAGAGACTTATCTTTAGAATCACACTTTATCTTTAGAATGAGAGAACTGGGAGACCAATTTATAGAGCTATTGCATTTCTAATTTTGTCTTTGAAAAAAATAACCTTGTAAGGGCTTTGTAACTGTGATGGTGTCACATGTGTATTAAATTTCTATCTCAAGAGGTACACTGCTTAAGTCACTGCACTAGCTCCTTGTATAATGTCTTTGCGGCTCAGTAGTACACTTTATGAAAGAGAAAGGACCAGGAAGGCAGAAGAGCAGGCTCCTCCATGTGGATAGACAGCTTGCCATTCCATTTGTTTGAGGCAGTATTATGAGAGGAGGCGTCATCTACTTCATCAGTGCTCCCAGAGACAGAAGCCAGTATGGTTGCTCTGAACTTGAGCAAAGATTCAGCTGTAGAGCACCACACATATTTAAAATACTAATAATCAACATATTACATATTGAAGAATAAGGCTTTGAGATGAAGGAACATCATTAACATCTTCAGACAACATACGTGATCCACAGTCTAACTCCGACCCAAAAGGCCACATCACTAAATGACTAAATGCTCATATTGCTGACTTCTGTTATAAACTGGCCTAAACCCAATAAATAAAAGTACCTGAAATTCACCTTTAGAATGCTGCACTAGCCATTTTGACTCAACACACACACACACACACACACACACACACACACACACACGCACTGTAGAGTGAGCAGAGACTAGACTCTAAGGGCAATCGAGGTACTCTTCAAATGTCAGTTCCAAATAAATACCAAAATCAACCAAAAAGGCTTAGTGTAAATCTGTTCTCGATTTACAGCTGACTTTTACAAGTTCAAGTGAATTCCACTTGAAATGTCAGATAAAATTCTTTTATGAAGTTGCACATGATTTTCAGGGGCACAGATCTAGTCTGAAGTGATATTTGACAAACCAGGTGCACCATATTCAGAAAGGTGCCCAGTGAAGAACAGTCAGGTGCAGAGGTGAAAGAGTACTAAGGGAGAAACTACTGCAAAATGCACCGGAAATGTCTTCATACACATTAACAGTGATGGATATTTTTCAATCCAAATCCTTCCCAACAACTATTAGCCTTTAGTAACCTGAAGTATATAATCTACAGGGTGTATTTTAGGGTTGATTAGATATGAAGAGATTTCAAAAGATCATGGTTAGCATTCTCCCAAATGCTAAATAATTTTCTCCAATTATGAGTTAAAGCCCTGGATCCAGTATGCTAATAATTCCAGGATTTTAAAACAGACTTTGATATATACAAATGATTATTTTTCAATAGTTTTGTTTTCTAACCCATGTGTAAGTAACTTCAATCCTTTTGGCATTATTTGAAACATATGTTCTAGCTATACTGACTTTAAAATGTATATAAGCATCTGAATATTAAAAACACTGCAGTCAAAATCTATTTTTTAAACTCATCACCAAGACACAACTTCCCATCTTTAAAATGGGAAGAGGGCTAAGTGCCATCTTTGTGGTTACTTCAAGTTGTATTCTCTTGGAATGCCACATAGTACATGTGAAACCCTCATCATAAGGTAATAGTCTAGGTTAATGTACAGCACCAGGCATACATAGAGTCCCAATATACAAAAGATAAAGAAAAGAGATAAAATTAAACTTTACCCACTTACTTCTTGAGTATTGGCCCTATCTTATTAGCTTATTTTCTCTCCCAAAGTTATCGAAGATACCCTAACCTTAAGAATGTAGAATAGAATGTATAATTTCTAAATTTTCATGAAGTAGGACACCCTTTGATGGCCTCTTCTTACTGCCTATATCTCATGATGATTTCTGCAACAACAGAGTATCTATACCCATCACTGCTGGAACGAACTGTGGCTTTTTAACTAAAAATTGCAATGATGTGTGTTATATTAGGCAGGTGATGGTGCTCAGTTGTTTTGTTAAAAACAACCTAAATAATGAGGTATTTTTAAAGATATGATTAACATTTAAATGAGTAGAGTAAAACAGGTTATTCTTGAGTCCATGGGTAAGCCCATTCATTAGTTTAAGGCCTTAAGGGAGAAGACCCTCACAAGGAAGGAATTCTCCTTCCCAGTAAACTTTGGACTCAAGACTGAGGCATCAATTCTTCTCTTAGTCTCTGGCCTGTCCAGTGTAATTCACACTTCATAGCTCATAATTGCATAGGACAATTCCTCAAAATAAATATCGTTTCTTCTTTTATCTATAACTCATGTGCTTCAATTTCTCTGAGAAACATGACTAATAAAACAAGCAACAGAGAACTCAACTCAGATTACTCTAAGAAAAAATAGAAACTACTCTCTGACATAACCGTAAAGTTAAAATTCACTGCCTTTTTTGTTCCTGTTTTTAGGTAGGAAGTTGTTCCTTGTGGTCACAATTTGTATCCTCAAGATTATAGTCTGCAGCCTCAAACATTGTAATGAGTAGAAGGCATTTCTTTCTTCACAGATTCACCTGAATTTGAAATGGATTTTAAACAAACCTGAGTATCCTTTAAATGTTTTGGGCACAGAAGATTCCTTTAATGGAAGGAATATAGGAGAGATGTAGCTCTCAAAAAGAAATCAAGATGCTCTACACAAACAGAGATAGATCACTTGCCAAATATTAGGACAAATATTCCTTTCATACTTCACATTTAGCTGGTACTCAATACAATTTTTTTTTTTTTACTAAATACTTGGAAAGACACATTCTTAATCCTTTTGTATTCCTGCAATAACTAGTTCTGTGAGTTTCCCATTTTTTTTTCAAAATACTCTACTCAATTATCCATCTCTCTTCTTAACACGTCTATATGCATAAATTCAAACACCATCCATAGACTAGGCAGAGGGAGGTTGATGACAAGTGATATGTATGTGAGTGAATAGAAGACTGTAAAATTCGTAAACCTCACATCTTCAATAATCACATAGTTTGTTCTGTGCCAAGTCCATTATAGTTTTTACCTAACTGGCTGTCCTAAATTGCAAAATATGTAGTATAAAAATTCAGGTTTCTAAAATGCAAATAATCCATGAGAAACAGCTCATTCCAAATAGATGTAAACCTTCCACTTTAGTATCAATGATACAATAAAATCAAATATGCTACTTTAGTTAGGTAAGGGAGACCATGAAACATCCCAAAATGGCAAACCTCCACATTAAGTCAATGGAAACAACTTGCTACTGATTTATAACTATACTGTTTTAATATATATTTGTGTCTCTGTAAAAAAATACTGTGATTAACTACTGTATAAAAATGGAAGTTATTTCTCCAACTTGAAGCATCTAGAGTTTAAGATAAAGGCACTGGGCCAGTGATGTCTGTTATGGACTATTTCTTTGTTTTCAAAATGTCACCCTACTGCTCCATCCTCCAGAGCATGCTGTCTCCAAAAGGCAGAAATGAAGAATTTTCTCTAAATCTTTTTTTTTTCATAAGGGCATACTGATTCGGGATAGTGAAGCTCTCATGAGTTAATCAGTTCCAAAAATGCCTTAACTGGTTTTTCTTCTTCTTTTTAAACCAGGGGTTAAACTCATGACATGGTACTTGACAGGTAGGAATCCCCAGCCTAACTTAACTCTTAAAGACATCAAAATCAAGATTAAATTTCAAGGGGCTGGGGATTTAGCTTAGCGGCATAAGCACCTGCCTTACAAGCAGGTAGTCGTGAGTTCGATCCCCGACACCGATAAAAAGGAAAAAGACCAAAAAAAAAAAAAAAAAAAGATTAAATTTCAATAGGAATTTTGGAGATAACATATTCAAATCCTGCCACCTGCACGATATGTCACCCAAAACTCTCTTTTGCAGAAGTTATTTATTATGATACTTCAGGTCATTACAATCTGGTCCTTTATGAACTCCTTGAGGTACAACACTGCTAACAGTCCTTGACCACTCCTCTGAAAAGAATTCTAATTCCAAGAATACAATTTTGTCAACATATGATAGTGAGATTAGAATAAACTTGCATGTCTAAATGCACATATTTGTAAATACATATGTGTGTATATGTGTATACCTCACAGTCTCTGTCTTCTGTTATTATCTATATAATACTTCATACAGCAAAAATACCAATAAAGCCTCCACTATTGATCTCCTACCACAGTTCCCTAACTCCTGTTTTTCTTTCTATATTTTTCCTGGCTAATATTTGTTTTTCACCTCAGATGCAACTCTAGTGACATTTTATCTAAAAATCTCTAAAACCCAGATTTGACTGAGGCAACATTCTGAATGCTTCTAGAGTCCCCACTGTACATCTCTGACATGATCCACAATGTCACATTAAAATAACATGACAAGGCAGTTGAAATTTATCTGCCTGGGTGTAGACAGACAGAGATGAAAAGACCTGTAGGGCATAAAGAGATATGTGCCTTGCTGATAGGGATGGAAAGAAGGTAGGGGACACCAGGCAGGAAGATTTTAATAAACAACTGTGGTCAAACTTCTTTGGTTACCTTGTACCTCGGTGGGCAAAGTCTTAAAGAATATGATATAAATTTTCTGGTGTCTCCAGATGTCCCCAGGTATGTGGGACCTGGAAAATTTCAGGTCTTATGCTCTTTCTGACATTCTGTGCTTGCATATGCATTTCCTGCTGAGCGCAGTACTTTTGCTGGCAGGCAGGTTGGGTGCTGGGAGAGTCAGGTCCCACTGGAGACTTACAATGCACTGCACATTTTCTGTGTAACAGTCCTGCCCTGGATCTCCCAATAGCCTCTGTTGATGCCTATCACAGGTCTTCTGACAGAATAAAATGAGAAGGACATCAAATTGATTTCAGATGTTGCAGTAAAAGCAAGCAGCACAAGGACACTCATTCCTTTGAAAGACGTTATTTTGAGTTCTGTATAGTTGGCCTGAAGAAGATAGGAGGTTGAAAGCATGGCAAGAACCTTCAGTACCAAAAAGAGCCATGCATAAAAGGTGCTTACTTCATTTTGGAGGCTCCAAAGGTAGAAAGAGGGCTGGGTGGAAACAGAGGGAGTAGCAAGCTCAGTATACAGAACCTTCTGAAGATTGGGGCTGCGTACAGATGGGAAGTCTTGATTCCCAAGTGCCAAGTTTTTCATGGATTCGAACACATAATGCCCAACTCTTTTTCTGAAATCTGTTATGTTTCTGTTTTGAATACAGGGTTGTTCCAGGACAAGAATTACTGCTTTTCAGTATCTGGTACATAACAGAATACAAACAACATAGGGGTTTTCTCTCCAAAACCATGTATTTATGGTATCAACACTTTTTCTTGTTTCTTTCTGGTATATAAAGTATGTAATTACCTTTTTAATTTAAAAACAAATGGTCTACTTATCAGCAGTTATACATAGTGTAACAAAAGGCTGAAATATACTAATACAAAAATATTGTTGTGAGACTCACAGTGAAACAACACATGTACCAATGTATAGATAATAGAAAAATTGCAGATCTACAAGTATAAAATGACAAGGTGGAATTTGTTAAATAATTCAGCAAATGCATATTTTCTACTTGGTGCTAAGCACGGTGCTAAAATCAGCTATGGAAAAACAAAACAGCTGTTTTTGCCTTTCAAAGGGAAATGGTAGAAGACTTGTGGAAGTGTTTATATGAGATGGTTTCAGCTGGGGAAGGAGAAAAGACATGACAGACAAATGTAATTTTGAAAGGAAGTTGTTATAGAGAAAAAAAATTCCAGGGAGAGGAATCAGCTTGAGTAAGGCATGATAGGGAGAAAGTGGAAAACTGGCACATGGGCGGAAGTTTGGTGCAATCTGAGTCAGTGCTGCAAGTAAAGGTACAGTCCTAGACAGTAAAGGTGCCAGTCCTAGCAGCGTGACATCGCAAAGTCCAATCAACGGCAACTAGACACACCAGGGTGAGAACATTTCATACCACAGGGAGCAGAGAGCCACTAAGGTGGATTTGAGAAGCATCCTTCAGATATGTTGAAGCCCAACCACTTGAAAGTTGTGGAGGACTGGAATATGCTTGGGGTGCAGAGGGGGAGACTAGCTAAAAAGTCTGTGATTTTTTTCTACTGTTGCTAACATGATGATCCCAGTTCCACTGCATACTCTGATTCACAGATTCTTCCCAACACTAGAAAAGTAGATATTATTTCAAAATATATATTCTTTTTTGGGGGATGATTTACCTTTTCATTCTTTTCTCCTGGCTAACATTTAATAATTTTTCCAGACTTAAACAGACTTTTCCTCCAAACCTTTCCTGAAAGCCCAGGTGGATTCACAGACATTCTTTGGCACTCCTGTAGTTCTACCACATGTTGTTATTTAAAATACATTACAACTGAAATGCTGTATTTTAACGTTGTTTGGCACCTACGTGCTTTTAAAAGAATGAAGATTGTATGTCATTCATCTTTTGTATCTTGTCTATATGTAACACAAGTATGGAAAAAAAATTATTTTCAAGAAAATTGTAGTCATTTAAAAATAACCAGACGGGAATCCAGAATATTGGCCTGCTAAGTTTAACTGTTGCTACTGCTGAGGTCTGTAGTCTTGGGCAAGTCACTTGTCTCTTTGTGACTTCTAGTGCTTCCTATGGAAATGTCATGTACTTGGTCAGATTGATTTTTTCCACAGAATAACACTCATGTGTACACAGATTACAAATAGCTGCAGTTAGATTTAAGAATCAGCTAGCATTACATCATCCAGAAAAGATTCAAAATCCTGCAAGTATATGCCATGATGAAGACATATCCAATTGATTACCAAAAAGAAAATTAAGCTGGGAATATAGGTGCAACCTATAGTACCAGCACTTGGCAGGGCAGGTGATGAGGTGTGGTAAAAACCACCTGGATGACTGTCCTTGAAAGAAGATCAATTATCTCCACTTTGGATAAACTTGTCTCTCTCTCTCTCTCTATCTTCATATGTTGATATGTACAGAGCTGGCTATTTGTGTTCCCTCAGCTGATTTTATGCAATGTAAATTGGGCTGACAAGGAACTGATGTGTAATATTTGAAATAACTCAACTGTCGGTGTATCCCTGCCCAGTGACTCCTGAAAACATGGTTGTGCCAGACAGGATGAAGAGCCTTGCTCCACGTTGTCAGCTAGGACCGAGCCTTTACTTAAGAGGATATGACTTCAAAGGCATAAAAGATTGTACGTCAGAGTTGAAGCATCAATCCCAAAATATTAGTTACTTCCTCATTTGTGCTATGCAGATTACTCTCTGCATTTGTTTTCCTCTACATATTGCAGAGGTGATCTCAGGCCTCTTACCTAACCCAGCCTATTAGTTCTCACTTTTTCTTACCTAACCCACCCTAACCTTATAGTTCTCACTTTTTCTTGCCGTTGTCAGTGACTCATTCCCCAAAACAAACCCCTGGTGGAGAATTAATAAAACCTAGTCTGGGCCCTGGGTCTTGGCCTTTGTCCTGGTAAGCTTTCAGCCTGGCTGGACTTAGGACCCCTTGACTTTCTATAACTATGTATATGCCTTAGTGTCTTTATCCTCACCTGGGATTGCACTAGAAGTGTAGCTTGGAATTAGCTTGCTGGAATTCCAATAACTTTATTTTGGGTAGGAATTTAAACTTCCCGGATCTTGATGAGGACCGGGAAGTGTGCTCTGAACTGCCGAAGGAGGATCTCTGTGAGTTCTAGGCTGGCCTGGACTCCATAATGAGTCCAAGGCCAGTCAAATATACACACAGTGAGACCCTCTGAATAAACAAAAACAAAAAGAAAGTTAAGAACCTTCTGGTATTCTCATTAGAATAAGTGAATCCCATCATTGCTATGTCCAGCTAATAGCACTAAAATATTTAAGAGAAAAAACCCAGCAAAGAACATTCATAAATGTATACTTAGCAAATCTACCCTGGATTTCTCTATTAATTCAACACATGCTTTCTCTAGACTTTAAAACATTTTAAAGAAAACCATTGTTTGATATTTAAAACAATTCAGAATGGGAAAGGGCAGGAAGAGGCTTTCTGAGATGATATTCTATATCTTAGGGCTTAATTTGCACAGTTGTACACTCAAGAAATGGTCACCCAGACATGTACATTATTTAAACATAAATTTTTAGTGCATAGGGAAAAATTATAAGTGAATATCAAACACTAATTAATGATATGCGATGTTAAGCTTTGAAGAAGGGTGAGTGCAGAATATTTTGAAAAGCATTAAATATGAAAGTGGACTGGTGAATATGTTCATGGATAGATGGAAAGTAAAATATTAAAGGTAAAATATAGCTGGTGGGTATGCAGATGTTCACAATTTTTAAAATCTGTTTTACCAACATTCATAACGTAACAATGGGAAAAACTTTAATAAAAAATAAAATCAGGAATAGACTTTGTCATTGATTTAGAATAGACCACATTGATATTTTTGAGATTAGCATAGTTTAAAACTACTCTAACATTGTGATAAAGAAATGCAAAGAAGCAAAAGTGGAATGGATTTTCACTAATGGATTTTATATACTATAATTCAGAAGTTTTCTATAAAGATACCTCTTTTTTATTACCAGAGCCTCCACAGATTAAATGAAATGGTATTTGTGTCAGCATGCAGATGGCAATATTCATGGAAGAATGCAAATACAGAAAGTTTTTCATGATACACTGTCACAGGATGTTTTAGTCAAAGAAATAAACAGCAATGGGCCTTGAAGAGATAAATTTAATCCCCAATTTCCTGTCACAAGAAAAAAAAAGCAAAAGGAAAAACAGAAAAGATCCAATTGTTCCCCAGTAACTGATGGGATCAACTCACCCTTCCTCCACCCCCAATCCTCAAGGCTTAAATATTCACTGCATTCCATCAAGGAGAAACAGGCTAGCAGGAAAGGAAAACTGTCAGAATGTCTGCAGAAAGGAACTAGGCTGTGGTGAGAGAAATACTGGGCACTGTTTTTCCAAAATAATGAACATCAACTCTCTTCAGTGACAAGCTACTTCTTGGCAACTTTTCCTCCTGCTATTTGCAAAAATACTTAGAAATTGCTTCTTCAAATATTTGTAAATAAGCAGATAAAGTTGTCAGTTGAAGTAGTGAGAAGCATAATACTTCCTCTAGGTCCAACTTTACCACTTAATATTTTAAGAATTTGAGATTTAGTTTTATGTAATGTACTGGATGAAAGCGACTTGATCTTGCACTGCTACTTAACAATAAAACAGGGTGCAGGATGTTGGCACTGGTCATATCTGGATAAACAGCAGAACAATAAGAACAAATGCGAGCATTCCAAGCAGGTAAGTTTCCACTTGATGGACTTGTTGACCATAAAGACATTGGTGAGCTAAGTTCAAAAATATGTTCATAATGGACAGCACAGGCCTTATTTCAGCTCAATAAGAAAAAAAAATTGGCAAAAATGTTTTAACAATTGTCTATTTCACCTTGCATATTATTGTAGCACAAAGAAACTAAATCTACCCTCTTCCGTACTGAGACAATGTATTAATCAAAATACCTATGTTTTAACTTATGCATATGTGCTGCTGGTGTTGATAATCATGCTAATTAATGCATTCCCCTGAGCCAATAGCTTCAGGTAAATAGCATGATGAAATACCACTGTGCAAGGACCTGCAATTAAAATCTTATATTACCTTTCAGGAAGGTCCTCCTTCTCAGCCCCATAGTGGGGAGAAATTCCATCCTGATTTCATCCAGTTTGGCTCAGAGATCCTGTCTTTGTCAACATATTTATTGACATAACAGACTCCGGTGCCATTCCACATGGAAAATAAAACTCGATCTTTTTCTCCTATTTCTCTTTTTTCCTTCCTCTCTTTCTTCCTCTTCTCCTTCTCCTTCCCTACTTTCTCATCATTTCTTCCTCCTTCCTCTTCTTCACCTTCATTGTAACCATCTCTGCAACAATTATGTATCATAAATAAAAATATTTCTATCTCTTTGTTATTATCCCGCTGTAAAAGGGCCTGGGTGTGTTTTGTTTTTTTCTTTCTTTTTATACAAACTATGGAGACATTTCATGTGTAACGTGATTTAAATCATTGTAAGAGCATGTAAGGAATAAACCTGGGAATGAGCTTGAGGAATCCCTGCAAGAAATGAGCACACATTTTCCCAAATAGCTGAGACTAAAATATGACAGAGCAACTATGATGCAGAGAGAAGCCATACATATTAAGCCATGACTCATTTAAAAATAAACACTGATTTGAAATACCAGGCCTGCTCCCTAGGTCACAAGGGCAAAGATGATTATTTGGGATGGAGTTGTTTTTCACATGCGCTTCTTTATAGTTATTCTCTAGGGTTGGCTGCTGAAATTTTTCTGTAAATGGTCAGATAAGTAAACATTGTAAGTTTTGTGAGAGAAGTTTTGTTACAAGTGTTCAACTCTGCAGCTAAAGAATGAAAGCTGTCAACATATATGCAACCTGCAAAGGAGTGGCAGTGATCCAATAAAACTTCATTGATAGACAGAAAATTTGAATTTCATAATCTTCATGTGTTATAAAATAATAATATTCTTTTTCTTATTCTTTTTTAACTGAAATATTTCTTAGCCAATGAGATGGAGAAAAATAAGTAGCTCTTAGGGTTTGCCCTTCTGTCCTTGATCAGCTGATCACTGCTCTAGTAAGCAGCAGGCAGGAGTTGTGACTTTGTGATAAGTAATGGTTTTTCCTAAAGATGAAGAGGATACAGCTACATCAGTAGCAACCACTTTCTCTGTGAATGAATATTGATTATTTTCATTTTACTCACTTGTGAATGATAAAATGAGAGTTGGAAATTTAAATAACCTAACCAGGATAATATATCTTTTATGGTGGTACATGTCTGAATTATTTCAAAGATCGTGTTCACTCAACTGTGCTAAATGGCTTCTCTTAAAGTGATTAATTATTAACATACTTGGGACTTTGCCCCGGACTACTTTTTTTTTTTTTTTTTTTTTTTAAAGTAAGAAAATTCACTTTGGAAGGATACATGTACCAGAAATAGAACAATTTTGTTTCTCTCAGTAGTTGTCCCACAGAATATAATTTAATTGAAAATGACACTTGTAAAAAACCAACCCAAAGCTTCAGGACACATGTTACCTACTCATGGAATAAAAACTTCATTTTGGAAAACCTGTTGTCTAATAGCTCATCTAAGGAATTTGAAGCTATTAAAATAAGGGGAAATGCATTTGCTTGTCTGAACCTCATAAGCTGGTATGACTAGTTTTCTAAATTTAACTGACAGATTTTCTCCCAAGCAACAGAAATAGAGAGCAAGAAACATACAATATTAATTCTTGGGCATAACAAACACACACACACACACACCCTTACAGGATATTCCTGTGTTTTCATAGAGAATACACATGAAATAGTAATAAGAACTTGTAAGCAAGTGCTAGAGTTAGAGAAATGGGTAAGAACTGTACCCTGTAGAAACCCTGAGCTATCACAGTTGTACATATAAGAGAGGAAGTAGAGAGTATTGGGGCCAGAATATTGCATTAAAAATGCAGACTGCATTCTGTCTATTGCTAGTCCCAGGATAGATCACAAAGAATTCACTCCCTCCTGACCTTTTGAACTATTACCCTCTTCTAATTCATGTCTCTCTAATATCCACACTTTTCTACAAGAAATCGTAATGGGTCAGTGGAAATTAAATATTTCCTTATGATGCAGAGAAATGAGTTGAACAAGAATGATAGAACAGAAGAAAGAGATTTCTCTGGTGGATGGGTGAGATTTAAAGATTTCCCTGGTGGGTGGATGGGGCAATGTTTTGTATGGAAGTGGTTTTTGTTACATATTGAGTTTAGGAAGGTACTATCCAAGGTAACATTATTACTTTATTGAAGATTCTCTTTCTAACAGCAGAGAACTGGGAGCTGCCATACTTCAAGGAAACACTGAGGATCTGACAATAATAAATTCCCAAGTTTGAAGGGGCAACTTTAACAGATTGGAACTTAGATATTCTTTCTGATTGTCTGTGTACGCTATTAGGGCTGCAAAATGCAATAGAGTGTGGAAGGTTGAGGCAGGAAGGCTGCAAGCTCAAGCCTACCCTGTGCAGTTAGTGCTTTAACAAGAAGCTGTCTCAACAAACACATAAAAATAAGCTATGCAGCTTCCTACTTGGGTGAACATTAAATGGAGCTTGTTGGTCAGAACTAAGTTGCCATACAGAAAACAAAGAAATTAAAATTTCTAGTTGGGTAGGTGCACATGCCTATAATCTTAGCTACTCAGGACGCTTAGGCAGGAGAATCACAAATTTGATGCCAGTTTGGGCAACTTACCAGATCCTATCTCAAAAAGTAATAAGGATTGGGATGTAGTTTAGCACTCTATGGGTTCAAATGCCCATATCAAAGAAAGAAAAAGAAAAAAAAAACCCACAGTAATATTTTTGGGGCTGGGTGATTATGTATGTAAGCTTTAAATCTCTGTTGTATTAAATTTCCACTTGGCTGCGGGTGATTTCCCATATAATTACCAGGTGTTACATTGCACTTCATCTTGGTCCTGCTCCTTAGCTTCATGGCTCACAGATAGAAAGCTTTTACTATAAATGCTTATTCCAGGTTGGGGCTATGCTACAGACATTTTTATCCTCTGACCTAGACTCAGAAAAATGATTGTACATATTTCTGGAGGTTAGAAGGACCCAAAGAGGTAGCCAAAGGCAATCAACATCTAACTAGGTCAACTTGAGTCTTTGAATACTTTTCAGGGGGTCACAGAATAGGACTATTCTCTCCTCTAAGGTAGCTTAAGGGTTAAGCTTGCTTGATGGTTCGTCAATATCAAGTTGCCTTCACTCAACTGTTTTAATAAATGTAGACTCTAAAGCATCACATATTGCTCCAGAGCAAATACACCTGTCCTCCTACCAAGAGGGAGCTTTGTGCATTTGGTAGTTTCCCTTTGTGTGCATACAAACATTTGCAATTATTTTAATTCCATGTAATTGGAGAGATAAAACATAATTGGGTAATCAGTAATTGGTTGATGCTGAACCTGGCACAATTTATACCCTTCACACCAAATAATCCCTTTGATTCCTAGGTGGAGGTAGCTGCCTATGGGTCTTTTAATTTGGTTGGCTAGCAAACTGTGCTGGGAAAAAAACAAAACAAAATAAAACAAAGCATAACAAAACAATGTGACTTGGAAGAAAATTAGGAATACCAGAGCAAATGGATATTTCTTTCAATAAGCTGAAATAATAAACAGATTATTTTAAAAATGGTTCTGTCCAAAGCACAACTGCAATAAATAAATTCAAAGTCTCTTCAAAAATCTGTATACTGCAATATCTTTGTTACCATAAACTAGTTACAGGTAGTTACAGGTTTTCGTTTTTCTGGGTATTGATTCTCATCCAGAAACAAGTACTAAATTTTTCTGCTCAATTAAGAGCAAATGTGTCAGATTTACATTAATAACTAAAGATTCCAAAGTTTAGGAGGAACTATGTGACTCGAGTTCTAACCTTGGGCTGGGATGTTAACTTACTTAAATTCTAAAGGGGTCAGTAGGTCTGACTTTTTGGGTCTTTGGCTGTCTATTTTTAAAATGAATGATTTACTACATAATTACTAAGACTTCTAAGTTTAACATTTGATGGCTTGCATGTCTCTTAATGATTTCATGAAAATACTATCAAAAAGCAACTGTCTTAATTATAGTTCAGTAGCAAAACATAGCCCATGCAACTAAGAGGAGAATGAAATCAAAGGCACAGTTCTGTATTTACCAATGACTATCAGACATAGAAAACAAACATCTGCAGAAGATAACCAGGTATGTAATGGGTGACGCAGACAAGGGACAAGTGGTGGGAACTTGAGAGAACCAGAGCAGGAACTCTGTCTATGGAAGGCAGTTTCTTCTCATTTTGTGATTGTTGCTGCTACGCAAGAGGTAAGTCCAGTGTTACAATTTCATTAAAAGAAGAGGGAAATGCAGACCTTTCTGCTGTCTTTTCACCGTTACTGACTGCAAGTCTGTATAGACAAGTGAGTGTAGGCTAAAGAAAAACTATGGCACCCTATTTCAGTTGGTTCCTGAAAGGGTTGCTGACCTAGACCGGACACTGTAGCCAGAAAAAGCCTCAGCCGGAATTAGGGAGCTCCTGCCTCCCCTGCTCCTAGAGATTTATCTGTAAACCTATATGTCCCCACCCTTCGGAACCTGCCCCTGGCGCCAAACGTGTGCCAATGAAATACCTGTGCATCTCTAATGGCCTTAGGGCACTGCCCTAAACTTAGGCTACTTATATTCCCCCCACGCCATGTGTCAGCGTGAGAGAGATCGCCAGATTCCAGCGGCCATGGCGCCAGTCCTCTCTCCCCATGTTCCCAGAATAAAGGCCTCTTTTGTTTTATACTCCTCATCTTTTGGAAATATTTTTCATCCTTTGGAAATAATCCTATCAGTTCCTGTCTGAGACGTGGTCATGCCCACCTATAGTTTCAGAAACACTTTTAGGCTAAGGATTCCTAAATTTAAATCTGTCACTTAGCTCTCATTTCTAAACCACAAGTCAAATATCCAGTGGCTTTCTGGGCATCGCCACCTGGATACTATAAATGTTTAGTGGCACCATTTTGTACACTGTTGGTTTTCTCTCACAGCATTCAGGAATTCAATTTTGGACACAATGAAATTGGGCAAATGCTATTGTAAATTGAAACTGACTTATAGAAATAACTGGAAAGTCTACAGAAGGGAGTATTATAGATAGACTTCACATGCAGTAGATTACTGGGTACAGAAGTGGGAGCATCACAGGTTAAAGTAAATGTTAAAGCAGAAATAATCAGGGATAGTAGGGATAGAGATTTGCAGCTGAGGAATGTTTACAGAAAGCAGAATGTAAAACCTGAAGGAAACAGAGTATCACTGCTTTTAAATATCTGTTGTGTTTTGTTACACTTCTAGAAGCATTAGACATAACATATTTTGTTTTAGGAAGCAGAGAGTAAAAGCTAAAACAAGGTAGGTTTGAACTGCTTAAGGGTTACTCTGCTGGAAAGGAGACTCATTATCAGGCCACACACATCATGCATAGCACTAGCTCATCTGCTTTTTAAAAAGATGTGCTCTTCAGTCAAGAGCCTTGTTCACTAACAGGAATCACGTACCACTCCAGACCCAATGTCCTTGTCCTCCTCTCAACAATGAGGGAACTAACTTTCTCTGTGGATGTAGTTCTTTTTATGTGAACCTGTATTTGCAATTATACTAATGCCATGTGCTTTAGAATGAGAATAGTTAGGGTAACTGGGGGTTGGCTGGTCCATTTTCTCCAGAGAAAAGTCAGTTTAGTTTCTGCTTTGTTATCTCTTGCCCAACAAATCAGAGTATAATGTTGCTAAGGAAACAAGTTAGAATAGATCTCAAATGTGAAAAGTTCAATGATGTAAGACAAAATGTAAAGCACCTACTTTAAATATTTAACTTTTGTGATGTGATTTAAAACAAAGGTTTCAAACAGAAGAAAAACAAGAATTAAATCTAGTGAAGAAAAACAGATGTTTCACGATTTAGTAAAATTAAAAAAAAACAACATGCACATAATTTAAAAACAAACAAAAACACAAATACAAAAAGCAGTTAGGTTTTCTTATTTAAATCAATTCCTTGACCTGTGAGGCTTACTTGAGTTTTTAAATCTTTAAAATTCTTTATGTAATTGTCAAAAGAGTGCGACTTTTTGGAAGAATCCTTCAATTTTTATCTCTTCTTAGCATAAGACCAAATGCTAAATTGCATGAAATAGTTATTTCCTAAACTGAAATAAAATACATACAAAGACATGAGGGGAGAATTACACAGTTTCATTGATTGTCTTGAGAACGTAGATGCATTTTTATGTTTTAAGTAAGTTTAAAATATTTGTATCACAGGCTGAAGGGAAAAGAAAGCAAATTAGGATGCCTGTAGTATTTTCTCCACACTACTTTCTAGAACCTGAGGCTGAAGGCATAGAACTTCAAGACCTTATTTGCTTCTGTAACTAGAGTTGCCACATCTTTTTATCACCATTATTTGACCCTGATAAAGATGGTTCACTGTGAGGATATTTTTAGTTTAAAAATCAGATGGTAATTCATGTACATACAAGGAAAAGATGACATTAAAAATCCCTGATGTTTATGCTTTTGCCAATGACTAAAGCTAATAACCATTATAAAGAGTCCCCATTTCACAAAATATATAGCTAATCTTCCTGTTTCATAATTTTAGACACATACAAATTGTCCTACTGATACCTGAACAAGAACCTGGACTTGCTAATTACACATATAAGCATATTCTCTTCTCTGTCTCTTCCCATTAATCTTATCAGAGCACTCCTGATCTTTTTTAATTATTTCAATCTGTAAAATAACATGTTCTTACAGATTACCAAAAAGTCCCATGACTAATGAGTCTCCCATTATTTTGTTTTATTTATGATCACTGAAACAGGAAAATAATGCAAGTAATTTAAAAAATAACTTAGGATGAATACTATTTATGAGGAGAAGAGAAAAATACTTATTCCGAAAACAAAAATTATCTAATTTCTACTGGTTGGCTAACTCTGGGTGTAAATTTGGTCAATTTCTTCAAGGTTTACTCCTGTGTCTCATGCAGAGATAACTGAAACACAGCATTAGCGTTTTTTCCCTCCCTAGTCCTGGGAACTGAATCCAGGACTTTTGCACTGAGCTACATCCCTACAATCCTATTTTTGTCTTATTTTTGAGATGGGGTGTTGCTAAATCACTAATCAAAACTGGCCCCTGGGGGCTCGTCTCTATCACAAGCATATCTCAAGCGTATTTTCACCAGTTTGCACAGGGCTACGGAGTCCATTATTTCCAGACTCCCCTCACAGTCTAAGAGTTTCAGCTGCAAGGCTTCAGGCAGGCTGGCCTTTTCTGCTCACTGTCTCCTCTCCCTTTTGTCCTCAGTGGAACTCATTCATCTTCCTCCCTTGAAGATTTGCTGAATGATTGACTCTGAAATCCCTCATTTACACTCATTGCTAATGGATGCTAATGGCTTCCTCTAGTATTTAAATTTTAAATGGAGACTCCTATAGGTATACTGGAATCCAAAGAAATAAATATTTAATACTGTGAATTAGAAGAAAATTGGTGAAAGACATTTAAGAGCCAGCACTTTCCCCTACAGATTTCTTATCAAATAAAAGCCCGCCTTTAAAATGGATCCTATACGTGATATGTAAATATGAGTCATTTCAAAGTCTGGGCAGGGCAGTGGTTCTCAAATACAAGTGTGTTTAAGAATCCTGTAGAAGAATTAATTCTTACAAAGGTAGGCTTAGGGGTTTTTCTCATACACTCTTGTAGGAGGCTTAAAGCAGACCCAGGAATACCTGTTTCAAACAAGTAAAACAAGTGATTCTGAAGAAAGTGGTCCCAAAAGCAAATTTAAGGAACAGCAGACACAATCAAGAATGTTGGAATATTTTATGAAGGTTCAGAATCCAAGAGCTATACTGCCATTTTCTTAATCTCACTGTTTACATCTGCTCAAATATCAAAAGATTTAAAAAGGATCATTACCTCCTTGGAATCTAGTAAGGAATAAAGAAATTAATGCTACATCATTGTTTTTCTCAGCATCACCATAAATTAGTCATGGAAAAAAGACCTGAAAACTGTGTTCCTATGTGGCACACCATAGTCTAAGTATTTACATACATTAACTCATTTAATCTGCAACATACAGACATGTGTTTGGAAATGTCACTTGATTAGTTATATCCAAAAATAAGCATGTAATTATATTCCTATTTATTAAAAAATTAATGCTGGATCATGTCATCAACAAAATTCTCCATAAAAGATACCATTACTCTGTATGTAAGAGTGTGTGTGTGTGTGTGTGTGTGTGTGTGTGTGTGAGAGAGAGAGAGAGAGACAGAGACAGAGACAGAGACAGAGACAGAGACAGAGACAGAGAGACAAGGAGGCATCTGTACAGGACCCATCAATCTTGTTTTGACTGTTTTTTCAAGTCAGCAGGCTTAAGTTTATTTTTACTCCACTTGATCTCTTCTTGTCATTTTCCTTTTCTTTTGAAAATAATTATACCCAAGTCTACAACGCACCATCTTTCTGTTCCATTTCTTTGTTATAGAGTTTGTGACACATCAGGAGATGGACATGCCATAAAAATAATAGTGCAGGATTGTTTTGACTTGGAATCTAAGGCGAGAAAGTGTCCGTGAAAAGGAAAATGACAAGACACACTTCAATCGTTCTGAATGATGAGGTCAGTGATTGGTGAAGTCTGTTCAAAACTCTCTTTGGTTTCACAGTGTCAAGTGCACACATGGGTGCTGGCAACAGAAGAAAAACTACCTTGTGAAGATTAAGAACAAAATTTGTTGCTGTTAAATGTCTCTCTGTGAAATTCAACTGAGAAGATTGGATACTTTTGTCAAATTAAAGAATGACCAATAAAAGTTAAAATGTACTTTCTTAGAAATGGACCCATGTTATATAATGATTTAATTTGTAGTTTTTAGAAATTAGGAATTTGATTCTCCTACCCTTTAATCTTCCATACGAAATTGTAGTTGCTTAAAGAGAGCTAGTCTTCATTTTCTATACACATTCTGTGCAGTTTACTTCTGATTCTCTACTTCAAATTGTTGTTGCTTGCTTGTAGCTTAGTACATGTCCAAATTCCAACACATGTACATGGACTGGCTTGGAGAGAATCCATAAATTGATTAAATTTAATTACAGAGTGTTGAGCTTGTGAATTTTGGAGGTGATAAACAATCATTTTCATGAGCTAATTAAAGGAATCTGTGACCTCCAAACCAAATGCTAAGAACCACGGCAACCTGTAACATACAACATATGCAACTTTTTCCAGGATGTTCTTGGTCTTTCTGACTCATAGGTGAAGGTCAACAGGTAGAATTGTCTCGGGGGCAAAATAACAACCTACTCATCTGATTCTTCCATGAGATCATAACCATCTCCTAGTCTGACCATAGCATTCTCAACATTTGCAGACGGGAGAGACTCAATGTTTCTTAACTTGTAGTGTATTTTCCTGCGACATTTATCAGTGGCTTTGTACCTGATACAAGAATCACAGATCCTTTGTCAGTGGATGAAAATTTATACCACCAAAACAAACATAAAATTATTCTTCATTTGTTTTGAGTTTACTCAGACACCCAAAATAGGGAAATCTGTTCTCTACTCTCTGAAAAAAAACTCTTGTTTTTTCCAAAATATAAGGATGTTTTCCATGACAACAATGTTTACATTTACATTTCTTACCAGTTAAGTCATATATTTTTCTTTAATTACATCCCTCCAGCAAAAGCATTTTAGCATGGAGCTAATTTGTGGAAAATTTTTGAAAATTGCAGATCTATCTAGATAAGTTTATATAATCACTAACCAAAGAAACTGAAAAATATTTTATATATATTTCATATATGTGTTGTAGATATATGTATGTTGTATGTAGATGCATATATAAAAATATATACATAACATGCACACGTGTATTTATGACTGCATACATGTGTGTACATGGGAGGAGGTGTCTTCTATGTATTTGAATACTTATGGTGGGATCTTATGAAAAGACACATAAATCAGAAGGAAGGTCACTGTGTAGTATCTACTGTTTCCTGACCCACAAGCTTATAAATTATGGGTTTTTTCCCACTGTCCTCTCACATTCTCAGTCTTACCCTGATACTGTTGGTGGGGGAAATGATTGGAGAGTCTACAGGCCCTGCACTATTTGTGACACCATATATTCTTCAAGGTGACATGAATAGCAAATGACAAAAAAGTACTTAGAAATGCTATGCAGCTATGCTAATCACTGCTCCATATTTTTAGGCCTTTCTTTCGGTAATCTATAGAATTTTGCCCCACATTCAATATTATTGGAATTGTTGTCTGACATTGTCATTATGTACTTTGATTTGCCTACTCAGCCAGTTTATAATTTTGAGTGGAAGGCCATATCTTGTACTTGGCCCTTTTACGCTGAATGCTTACTACCAGGTTTTGCACACAGTGTGAACTAAATAAACTTTGAAACTACCTTCTTGTTCTATAATCATTCTCTAAGCATTTGATACATTAGCCATCTGATACATCTCTATCCTTTGTAACATACAAGTTTAAGTCTGTTTTCCTTATTATTAAACTAATTCATCTACCATAAAATGTCTGGAAAAAAGAAAACACGAAAAACATAGAAAGTCTCCATAAATCTACTACCCAAAGATAATTAATATTAGCAAAGTATTGTGTTAATTCTATTTAGTTTTCTTTTTACTGCTGTGTATATTTTTACAATTGTAACTGGCATTCAATTACATTTATAGTGTGTGTGTGTGTGTGTGTGTGTGTGTGTATAATTTTAAGCATCTCTTCATGCCAATAAACATTATGCAACATGGTTTTTAAGATTCATAATTTATGTAATCATTTACCTATAAGTATTTAGAATTAATATTTGTTAAATATGCTGATAAATAATTGTGTACATAAAGATTGTACACCTATCATTAATAACATTTTAGAAAAGGAAATAATGAATCTTATGATACATATTGTAAAAATAGTTTTCCAGACCCATACTGTGGTGCTGACAGCAGGTAGAAAATGCTTGTCTCACTGTATCCTTGCGAGGACTGAGCATTACTGTGTTTTCCAATTTTTGGAAATTTGAAAACATCATATCCATTCAATCATCTGACCTTTGCTCATCTCCCTAGGATGTCCTTTCCCTAGTTCTTCATTTGTTCAAAACTACCCTCAAGGCAGAATTCAAATGCTCTTCACATTTCTGAAACTTTGCCCTGCTTGTCTGATTTGCTCTCTCTATTCATATAAAGATGTTTATCACGGCATACATTATAGTCTCATTTATGTAATATTTAGGTGTATGAGCTTTACTTCTACTGTTGCGAATCTTTGAAAACATGGCTTACCATACATTCTTCCATACTTTGTTCTGAGAACTTAATAACATAATGGCACTGAACATAATGAATATTTAATCCTTAAATAGGCCAAATAACTTGTAGTTTCCAAAAATATTATTCATTTATTACTAAAAATTTATTTACTGCCTGCTTCCTGTCAAATATTAGTTAACAAAATGACAAATAAATGGTAGGATCTAAAAATGTTTAAAGTGAAAAACAGTAAGAAGGAGCTAAGAGGTACAGAATCCTTTCCTAATCTGTCCATTGGATCTCTTTTCTCCTCCAACCAGGTGACTCGCTCAGAGTGACCTTCATATAGTCCCCCACACAAAAATATTGGCAAATCCATTCTAACAAATATCCAAGAACTCCTACAGAATAGCTTTATTTTTGGGTATTCTTTGCAGGATCGAATTTCATCCATAATCATCACACTTCCTTGCTCCTTAGAGATTTCACATAATGCACTGAATGACCAGAGTGCATTTTTTCACTGCCCTTTATCAACTAAGAAAAAAATGCTTCCTACTTCTTTGTCTGGCTGATAGGCTGAGACTCTTCTATTCAGTATGAGCTCTCTGCCACATACCAGACACAAAACAAATCAATATGCCCTACCCCCATCAGTCAAAGGATTCAAGGTATTCCAATAGTTAAGAAAAAATGAGTGTGCAGAAAAGGCAATATCTGCAATGATTTGTGTTAAATTTAATTAATTACCTCTAAAATAAAATGACACGTAAACTTTGTAATTAAGAATAATTCTTAATTAAGGAACATTTGACAGATAGGCAGGAAAGAGGAATGGGATGAAAGTGCCTGATTACGAGGAGAAATTAAGCACCTCATTGAAGCCCTGTTGTGTGTTCATTTAATTTGAATGTCATTCAATGGACTCAAATTCCACGGAAAAATAGTATAAAGGGCATTTTAATGAAACAAATGCGCACTTCTGCAGTGTGATATAAAAGTATACATTTACAGCTAAAATGACAGCTGCATTTTAATCACCACAATCATTCAGACATGGGAAGGAAACCTGTTGTTGGGAGACTTACACCTGCTGACTTTCTAAGGGATGAGGAGGTCTAAATGGCTCTAAAGACTTAGCATGGGCCTGTCTCATAGAACAAACTCTTGTTTTTCCATTTGCTGGCATTTGATGACGTTTCCTAGCCATTTTAAGTGGCTAACATGTGAAGGAGCTAAGCGGTATATTGAGTCATTCTATTTTATGCTGATAAATCAAGCATATAAAGACTGCCAGGGAAATCTTAATAGCAGTAGAGACAGCATAGAAAATAAAACGCAAAGATTATCTGCAAACAAGATCTTCCTGTGTTAGAAATATTTATACTGTCGACTGGCACTAAGAAAAAAATTATCTCTATGTTTTCCACTTTAATTCATCAATAAAAACACAATACTTTTTTATTTAAGAAAACATTTTTAGTATGCTCTGATGGGAAAGTACATAGTAGTCTGCATTTCTGTAATTCTATGCTAAAGAGATTTGATGACAGTTAATATGCAAGTCTCTGCTAAAAGACTGATTAAATACATTGCATTTCCATAAAGTTAAATACATATTCCTGTGTTTATTGCAAATTTTAGAGTTTCTCATTTTTTGATTTGCACATAATACGTTTCATGAGAAACCTGTTACTTTCCCCCCTAACATTCACTCCTTTTTGTTCCAAGTTTAAGAATCAGCTATTTTAAAAGTTCACTTTGATTCCTCATTGACTAGAGTGCCTGCCTGCTGCTGCCACCATCTGCTAGGAATCTGAAGTCAACTGTTTAACATGCTTGAAACAAAAATTCACAATGAACCATGCTATTTGATGACAGACCTGTACACATAAAGATTGCCTTACTTCCCTTCCTAGGCATCCTAAAGTTCTTCAATTTAACCAGTCATAAAGTGTGTGTGTGTGTGTGCATGTGTGTGTGCATGTGTGCATACACACACATGCATGCATTTGTCTGTGTGTAATGTGTATTTGTGATAATATGATTTGCTTTTATCCCACAATTTTTCTGCAACCAAAAAGATACTTAAAGTTTTTAATCAATTCAGTATGTTAACCCCTGAACACTTATCACCTATTACTGAGTATGAGTTACTTGATGCAGGAACTCCTCCAAGCTTTGATTACAAGCTCAGAATGCTAAGTTCTGGGAAGAGTTCACTTTCAGTAGACTGAAACTTTGTTTGGGTACACATGCCTTGAACACATCAGTAACTGTATTAGTCACTTTCCCTTTTTTGCAACAAAATACACCTGCAACTTAAAGGAGGGCAGGTTTATTTTGGCTCATATTTTTAGACAATTCAGTTCATGGATAGTTAGCTCTCAGGCAAAAATGGCATGATAGAGGAGCATGGTCAGAAGAAAGCTACTTATACCAGCCTCCGTGGCCCATCAAATCTTACATTCTGTATGTGAGTAAAACTAGCATTTCACTGTCTATACAAAGATCTGTTGTCAGTGGAAATAGTATCCAGGCACTCCTGAAAATGGTTACAGCAGCCTCTGAATGGATATATGTCTAAGCACAGTGAAATGAATCACGGAGGACCAATTCCCTAGCAGACTCTCCTCTAGCAGGAGTCCCAGAAGTTCTCTTCTCAAATGAAAGGTTGACATTTTTCACCTTGGAACCTGCCATGGATGGGTTTTGCTAACTCTTGAGATGACTACATGGTGTGTTTCTTTTTGTCCCTGTACAAACTATTTTGTTTATTTTTGTGTATTATTTTTCTTCTTTTGTTTTCTTTTCTTCTCTTCTTTTTTCTTTTCTTCTCTCTTTCTTTCTTTTTTTTTTTTTTTGTACTGGAACTGAACTCAGGACCCTGTGTTTGCCAGGCAGGCCCAGTTCCACAGAGCTATATCCATGGCTCATTTGGTGATAATTTCATTAGCAGTCATTCCTCCTTTAGCTGTGAATTTATATGTAAGTTTTCCAATGTCTATACAATCTTTGTATAGACAGTGAAATGCTAGTTTTACTCACATACAGAATGTAAAATGTAAGTTTTCCAATTTTTTTCTACTTTGCCTTTTGCCCTCAATTCTCACTACAAATCTGACTAAAAGCAGCCAGCATTACCCACGCCACAGCCTAAATGATGAACTGTCTTGAAAACTCTGCCAGATTGATTAGTCTAGTATCATTAACCTCAGTCTCTTGTAAATTCTCTGGACACGGACAAAATCCTGACAAACTTTCTGCCAGAGTCTACCTGGCAATGCAGTTCTTGCTTCGTTGAAATCTGCTTAATTTGGGCTTTATTATACATTCCTAGTCTTGTGAGCTCCAACTAGAATCACCCATTAAGCTGTTTACAATATTCTTGGACCACATCTCTGATTCTTTCAAAATTCCTCCTAAAAACCAGTTCTAAAGATTTTAAAACCACATGGTCAGGTGCTTTCACATCAATGATCCTACTTTTTTTGGTACCAAATATCAGTCTTAGTCACTTTTCTGTCACTGTTACAAAATATCAGATACCTGGAGCATAAAGGAGGAGAGATATAATTTGGCCAACAGTTCAGGGGATCCGGTCCTTGGTCATCTGGCTCCAAGGAAAACACAGCTGGTGGAAGGACCTGGTGGAGAAATGCCATCTTACAGCAGTCAAGAAGCAGAGAGAGACAGAGCAATTTGGGGAAAGAGAAGCTCCCAGCAGTTCACTTCCTCCAAAGCACCCTACCTCTTAACAGCACACTTAGCCATGAGCTCATCAGTGGATCAATCCACTGACAAGTAGAGCATTCACTGATTCCAATCACCGGTCAAATCTCCACTCTCGAATACGTAAAACTGGTGACATTTTAGATCTAAACTATAACATTAATCAGCATTTTTCGATTGAAAATGAACACCAAGCACTAGTGAAGAATGTTGTCCACTTAGATTGTTCTCTGACTGGTTAGAAATGTAGTAATTTTTCCTCTATTCTATTTAAAAATATGTCTTTTCCATGTGTTTCTGAAATTTCCATTGAGGTTCAAAATAATGTAAAGGTCATAGGAATATTTTCCCACAACCACATTTTCATTCAGATACTCTAAAGTTCAAAAACTACATTATAAAATTTTCCTGTAGTTTTCTTTACATGGAGTTCGATTTTCTGCATTATCAACTTTTTGTTCAAGGTTCAGGTCTAGCAAATTTCTTCATGTAGCTGCCCTCTGAGCCCCCAAATGATGTGTTTTACTAGTGCTTAGGATCCTAACAAAAGTAAAATACTAACATGATAGAGAGAGGGATAAAAATACATAAAATTTTACATATATAGGCAATAGCAGCACGGTGAATTAAGTCTTTAGTCAAATTCCATGAATGTAAATCTTCATTATTTTATCCAAGTTGCTTAAATTTTCTAACATTCAGTTTTGTTATTTTTGAAAATTGGACTTTAGAATCAAGGACGATGGCATTAATATGGGAACAAAGGAAATAATGGAGATAGTATACTTATTAGCTCGCCTGATTCTAAGATAAACTCAATCAGGAAAAGTGGTTCATAATTGTGTTTTAATTATTAGTATTACACAAGACCCAGGTCTCTGCTGTGTACTTTAAAATCTGATTCTGAGTCATTTCCTAGAAGGACTGCCTATCCATCAGGGTGCTCTGCGAAGCATACAGCATATGTCAAACATCATTTTCAGAGCTTGATACAGAGAGGCTCATAAGTCTCTTTCCTCACCTTGTGGAGTGCACCTCAGAAAAGTGGAGGAAAGCAGACAATCATGGAAGTCTAAATAAACAAGGTAATTTTTAATAGTGATATGTCACATGATGCAAAGACAAGAGGGAAATTGGGTAAGCTTTGGCTGGCTGTGAGCGTGGAACTATTTTCAGAACACAGACGACCTTGCTGAGAAAGTGACATTTAGGCGAGAAGCAATCTGTGAAATAAGTGAGGCAAATTCAAAAGAGAAAAGAATTTCAGGAAGAGAAAAGAGAAAGAAAAAAACTCCTGAGAGTTGAAAAGGCATGGAATATCCTTGGAATGTGGCTGAAATGGTTAGAAAAGATAAAATATGATAAGATAAGCTAACGTAGGATGCGATAGCTAAGTTAAGGGCTTTATTAAAATATGTGGTGAATGGATTTTGATTTTTAAAATAGCTTCTGTTTTAAAAAGTCTCTTTTTTCCACTGTGAGACTTGTGGGGATTATATGAGGTATTTCAATTATCTATTTCTACATATAACACATTATTCCAAAACTGAGTGGTTAAAATAGTAGCAACTTACTATTTCTCATGGTTCTTTGATCTGTGTGCCTTTGTTAAACACCAGGATCAGATGGGCTAGAACTTGCTCTCCACAAATCGGTGCCGTCAGGTTGCCAGACTGCCTCAGTCTCCTTCAACATGGTCTCACCTTCTGATGAGGTAACTGGCTTTTTGCCAGTGGTGGTCTCAAGCACATATTTCTGACAGTACAACAATGGAAGCCACAAGTCTCTTACAGCTGAACTTCTGAAGCGTTACTGTCGCTGCATTTGTCAAAAGCCCAGTGCAAGTTAAAATGCTAAGGATCACAGTCACATAGAAAATGATTGTGCACAGGTACATGATCCTGTATAGTAATCTGCCTCATCAAGAGCAACAGAAGACGGTGGTGGCATACATTTGGATGTGATGTGGGAGCAGAAATAGAAACTGTATACACAACCTTTCTTTATGCCTATTTTACTGCTTCTGAAATAAAGCTCATCCTAAATAATTTCCTAGTGTTATGTAGTTATTAAGGTCAGATATTTTAAACACAAATAGTGTGACTACAGATTGTACATTTTAATCAAAACATTCTACTATTTTCCCACTATATTATATTGACAGAAGAGAAAAGTAACAAATCTTTGCAAGATAATATGCTTGTCATTACATAAGAGCCAAAAAAAATATGTTGGAAACTGGTAGATATTCTTGCTGTATTTTAAATGCCTATTGTTATAATTTTCAAACTGCATTGTAGTTACCCATTTATGTGATGCTCCAGCCCACTGCAATGAAAGTTTCTATAAGGCAACAATTAGATTTTAACCATCTGCATATCCCCAGGGCCTAAAAGAGTGGGGGGTTGGTTCATAAAAGACTTCATGTTACTATTGCAAAATTAATGAATTTAGATGTTACAAAACTAATTAAGGGTGTTTTCTGCCTTGAGCAATTGAAAGTTTCATATTTAAAGAACTTTATTTCTTGTGAGAAAACTGCCTCAAGGAATTTTTTAGAAGAAAAAGCAAACATAGATAAATCAGCAATATCTTATTTTTAAAAATTAATACTGATCATAAAAGAGCCACTTATCAGAACACAGTATCTAGAAAGAAAAACAATTGCTCCTCATGAATCTTTTTTTTTGTACAATTTTGTAATATGAGTTCAGAAATTAGATTCTATTTATAATGACCTCTTCATAGCATCATAAATAATGGCTATGGATGCTTAAACTTTTCCACAGAAAGAAGACTCTACATATAAGTTAAGATCATACAGTATTGGGAAAGAGGGTGTGCATACCTGTAATTCCAGAACTCTGGGAGGCTGACACAGGAGAATTATACATTCAGGCCCAGCCTGAGGAACGCTGTGACTTAGTAAGCCCTTGTCTTTAATTTAAAAATTAAAATTAAAAACTTAAAAATAAAGGTTTGGAGATGTACTTCAGTTAAAAGGCCCTGGATTCAATCCTCAGAACACTGCTGACACCCTCACCCCGAGAAGATGAAGACAGTTCTAATACCAAAAATAGGTGGTAAAATGAATTGAGAAATCCAAGAGGAACGGTATCACTGGCCTGTATAACAAGATGACTCCTCACTATTCTATTGAGAGTCATAAAATACAGTTGGGCAAAATTTGTTCCGTTGTTAGCTATGGTATTTTACCTATGGAAGTTCAACTTCGGAATTATGGGCAATATTCTATATTCAAAGTACCTAGACATTATTCTTTACTAGCAGGTGAAATCTTTGAAGAGTTAAGACCATGTTACAGCTGATATTCATGAAAGAGTAGATGAATGCATTCATTCTACTAATGCTTTCTGCCTGGATTTAAAAAAAAAAAGAAAAGAAAAAAAGGACAGTTAGGACTTTAGAATGTGTTTATTTTTCCTTCACATATTAAGAATCCTGCTGAAGCAAAATGTGGAATGTCATACTATTTTGCCCCACTGGCAGTGAAGGAGAGAGAAGCCTAAGTCTCTAGCACTTCACCGACCCTTACCTGCTTTTCTGAGAGGGCCAAGAGCAGTGGGTCACCTATGTAGGTCAAGACTCATACAGGGATTTCTCCAATCAGAAACAAAAACTGCAACACACGGTTTTTCACTCTGGTTGTCTCAATTGAGCAGGAAATAAAACATTATCAGCTTGTGTGAAAGAAGCTCAAGCTTGTTGCAGAGATGCCAGCCTTGATTTCTCAACATCAATCACTAGAGATACTAATTCTGAGTTCCTATTTGTAGTTTTATTGCCATATATGATCATATTGATAGCTCAAAGTGGGTTGTGGATAATTCCATTCTCTATTCTGACTTTGAAAATGAATTTGAATATTTAAAACACATTAACAGAAAAGACACAGTTCTCTAAGCTACTAAAGCTCGTAACATCTTGAAAAGATCAACTAATAACCTTCAAAGTTGCAACTATCACACTAATAAAAAAATAGAACTAGTTTGGTTACAAACAAGCAATTCACAAGAATGATGCAAGATCATTTGCAACACATCAGATTCTTCTTTTGAAATACAAAGGTCTGTAAGAAGGGTGTCTCACATCATCAGCCCCTTGAGGAACTATGGATAAACACAAAATAATTACATCCTTAGAGATAAAATACAACTAGTTGTGCCCCTGAGAGAGTCCTTGTTGTGATGTTAGAGCAAAGAATGGGTGTCACTGGTATTTCAAAGAGAAAAAAGTCTGCTTCCCAGAAGCAGACTGCAATAAAAACTGACATACAGATTAAAACGATGATTAAATATCAATGAAGCCAAACCCACTTACAAATCAGATGCTGAGGCAAGGCATTTTTCTTCCAGAGAAAGTTAGTTTCACTAATCACATTCTGTGACTTTAAAACAACAAATCTGTTTGTGTTTTTGCATACTAAACATCACGTTTTGAATAACATGAACCTGACCTTTGCAAGGCAAGATGGCTACTAAATAATGTATAACTGTGATATTTCTGCAGCTCCAAGAAAACCTGCAGAATATCTTGGATGAGAATTTAAATGTAAAATGACAAATGTTTTCCTCTGATAAGTTGTGTATGGGTTCACTTTGGGTCCTAGGCATGGCTGGGTATGAAGATGGTGATGGTATAACCTTTGATGTGGAGGCTGATGTTCACAGGTAACTGCATGACTTCCAAGACAGTTTTAATATGAACTTTCATATCAAGGTGTATTACTACGAATAAAACTTTCCAAACCTAGCCATGATGAAAATACATTCTAATTACATAAAATCTAGATTTTTTAAAGAAGGAAAAGATATAGGTAGTGATCTCAATGTCTTAAAAATGTGAAAAAAAAAAAGAAAAACTGTGACGAATTATAGATGAAATAGAAATATTATCTGTACAGAAATTTAAATATAATTCTAGGCCCATAAAAATACATGACTGGTTTAGAAATCATTGAGTTTTGCCTTCAGAAAGTTCCTAGAAGACCTGATATTTATTTTAATCAAGATGTTGCTTGTTTTTCTTCAAATGACTGTTTTAGTTAGACATAATTAACATACAGTTTGATCAACCTAAATTTCAATTTTAATGATTTTTAGTATGTTCCGTTATTGCAACACTCACCACAATCATTTTAGTATATTTTCCTCATTCCTCCAAAAACCCTGTGCCTATCACAAGCCACTCCTTTGTCCTTATACTAACCCATCTTCTCCACCCTGTGAATAGATGACTATTTTTATTTAAATATGGACATTCAATACCAATAGAATTATATATATATATATATATATATATATATATATATATATATATTCTGTGATGGAGTTCTTTTATTTAGCATAACATTTTTGTGGTTCTTCTGTATTACAGCATGTACCATTATTTCCTTTCTTTTGATACAGTTGTTTCTTGCCCATCTTTTAAAATTTTTTTCTTCACTTTTTCTATTTGTTACTAAATGAAACTGTTGATGAAAAAAAAATCTCTTCTTCCTATTCTTTAAATTCTGGCTTTACTGGTTTTATTGAAAAACTTATGTTTATTTTCTTTCTCTTTGAGATTGTATTATTTGGTGAGCTTCAAAGACCTACATGCTGACAATCTCAAATCTCAGCCTCTAATGATCTTTTTTTTCCCTTTAGACCAAAATGAGCTTCCCTCACTTACCATCTTTTCCTCTCAATCTCTTGTTCTTTACAGATTAGGTTTGTCCCTAACTGGTCAAAGTTCCCCAGTAAGTATTCTTGACACTTGCTTCCGTTATCCCGATTTTCGTACCTAATGGGTCCTCAAGTCATGCACAGTCTATTTTCTGGTATTTCCTGACTCTATCTTATGCTTTGCTATTAATTCTCCATAACTCTCCACTTATCCCTATTGTACACAACTAAAGTCCTGTTTTTCAGATACTAGATTAACATTTTCTAGATTTCTGAATAATTCACCATTATTTTGAGAAAATAAAGTCCAAACTCCTTAGCATAGTACAAAAAGCCCTCAAGATCACGCATCTTTGTTTCTCACCTGCCTCTAACCACTTTAGAACAGGGATCACTACTCCAGCCACCCTGGGATTTCTGTAGGTTGTCAGTAGTGTCATGACTTCCTGTCTTCATGTCACTGGACAGTTTATGCCCTCTAGCTGGGACGTTTTTTCCCTTCTATTGCCTGAATTCATCTTGTCCACCGGGGAAGTGACTTAGGTAGCTGCTTGTCAAATCCTTTTCTTTTCTTGTTGAACTCAGGGTTAGACAGCATTTCCTAGCCCCTTCTGCAGTAAGGTGAAGTCATGTGCATGGTTCTGAGCCATTAGATATGAGTGCATATGAAGTGCCTTGATCACAAAAGCTCTTTCACCTCTCTCCATTCTTTTCTTTTTTCCTAGTTAGTGGCTAGATAGCAATGTTGAAAAGTATCTTAAAAGTCACATACAAAAAATGAGCCAGCACCTGAAAGACTGCATGGGCCACAGTTCCTGACACTACTCCACTTAATTTTACATGTGTGAGAAATAAAGCTTGGTACATTAAGCCTTGGAATTCAGTAGTAATCCAGGGCAGCAGTTGTGATGTTCTTCAAATTCCAAGTGATCAGAGGGTCTTAAATTTGAGCTTTGTATACCTACCTCACTTCTGTGCACAACTGCACTTATCATACTGACTTCTAACTGTGATTTACAAGCTTATTTCGTTTCCTAGCTAGTGAGCTCCAGGAAGCAAGAGATTGAGATTTTGATCATGATAATCAATATAAAGCCATCACATCTGGCATATAGTTATGTGATAACTATTTGTTATATGTATTAAATATACTCCCACAATTTCCCCCCCTATCTGGACTTTTAAAATCAAGAGTGGCAGTTTGCCTCTTTGTTTATCTAAATTGGGGAAAAGATGAGTGAAATAAAAATCATGTTTTTCTATTATAGGTATTCTCAGAACTGCCACAGAATAATGATTGTGGTGAAGACAAAATATTTCTTTCCTCTTCCACCAAAATTATTTGGGCTGTTTTCTTCCCTCACAAAGCATCCTGGATGCATTGTTGAAAAGCTGACCTTGACTTTTACAAATATTACAAAAGCTTACATATAAACTCTGAAGAGTTTTAATTCAGAGTAAATTTAAATATTCACGGGTTGATGAGTTCCTAGAATTTTTTTTACCAGAAGTCCCCTTCCTTAGGGATGACTGACTTTGAGATATTTCTTTGCTACGAATACATATTTATATATCATTTATATACCAGCTTTTAGACCTGGGGGATTTATGAATACATAAAACCATGCTTAGAGTATTTCCTTTGTTGTCTTGGGCTAAAAATGAGTTGGGCTTAGTTACTGTCTTTGCTACAGAGACATAACTTGGCAGTCAGTATGACAGAGTGAGAATATATTTAATCAATACTGTACTTTAGTTTCTTTGACTATCAAATCAAAACGTGTGAAGATCTTCATATAGTGTTTGACATAAATGAGTGTTTAATAAATATTATCTGCTGCAATTATGAACAGAGAGAGTACTGAAGGGGGATCGAGTTATGATGACCTTAAATAAGTTACTTTACCGTTGTGGGCTTTTGTTTCTTTGTCAACAAAGAAGGGTAAGTTCTAACTGGCATGCCATTCTGTGATGTGGAAAATTGCATTTATGTATTTTTTACTTTTGAAGATGCAGAGAAGTAGTAATCAGCTCCCAGCTTATCACTGTTGGTAGAGAAACATGAATCAAAATATTTCAATGTCATTTCATTCTAAGTTTGGAATTCCAAATGACTTTGGGGTGTACTTGTCCCAACTCCACAAAATGAAAGTATTCATGATGTATCACAAGCAGGTACTAATAAAAATTTTTAAAAAAATAAAAAAGTTCACCTTCTGAATTTGTTAAATACTGTAGCTTTAATTGTCTGGATGCAGACCAATTAATGGCAGGGTTAAGATAGGCCTACAGTAGACTAAACAGAGAATTTGTCCAACAAACAACACTGCTCTGAATTCTTAAAAGTAGAACAAATTTATCCAAAGTAAAATGTCTTGCTATCTAAGGTGAACATATGCTGTTTATTTTATATAGTTTACAGTTTTATCTCTACACACATGAAATAACTTGTTTGATGTCACAGTGGGACTGAATTTACCACCACAAATATTAAAACTTATTTCTTGAATGAAGCCTTTATAGGCTTATAGCTCTATTACATTTTGCAAAAGATTTTGAGAGTACTGTATAGTTTTGTAATCATTTATATACCATAGAAATCTTCTTAGCAATCTCCAAATGCTACAGCTTTACAATTTTCAAGATACTGGGTGCTTTCAGCTAACTGAGGTCACTACTCAAATAGATTGTTCACAGTAAGAGCAGCCTGTGAAATAATTTAAATTTCTCTGGCCATGTGGGAATAGAGATTTGCCAAATTCCACTGATTTTGCATCAAATTGTGATGCTATTTTAAAAGCCAATAAATGATAAGCAGAAATGGAACTTCACGTCCAAATTATAGCTGAGAAAATAAAGCTGTTTAAACAATACATGACCAGGTTCTCAGTTCCATGTATCTGTACATGACTAACATTTTGAGCCATTCACATGTGTTGAATACAATGTCTCTTAAAAAGATTATACATATTGAAGATGAATACATACGTCCGCCTTCCAAGGGAAAATGCTAAATAAAATACTTGTGCATAGCAAATGTACGCTAGATGTTATAAATTCATAGATATTAAAAAAGAAGAAGATTTGCTTTCTGGCTTCAAGCTCATGATCTTATATTTAGGAAGCCAAATCAAATAAGTGAAATGTCAAATAATAGTTAAGGAATAACTTTAACAGTACTGTAAAAGATGTTACAACTCAATCCTTTTGGGAACTTAGAAAACAATAACCTCATTGCAGACTACAGTGCTATCTGTAAAATGCTACAGATTTATGCACTGCAAAAAGTACCAACTTGACAACAAAGTATGTGGTTAGGAGTAACAAAAGTATTCTCTCTGATCTCAATGCATTTTGAAATGAAATACAATTAGTGGGACATAGTCCTGTGTATGTAAAAAGGTTTTTTTTAAAATTTAGTCTCATGATTTTATGAGCTAGAATCCCACATTCTAGGAGGATTTAAACCATACAAACTTGAACATGCTGTAGTAGAGAGAATGCAGACTTTATCATTAAGCTTAAGAACAAGTGAAGCAACCCTGGACAAGTCATTGCACCTCGGTTTCAGTTCCTTCAGATAAAATCTGAGTATTAACTCACATTTTCCAGGCTATAACTGAAGATTAAACAAAATAGATAATTCTACTGCAGATACATAGAAAGAATAAAAAAATGGAGCTAAGTATCATTGTTTTGTAATTTAGAACAATGGGAAAAGATGATACAAGTGTGAAGTGAGATCATAAAATAACAATACACTGAAGAGAGATGGCACAGATTTTGAATTTATTTTGTATAAACATCAGAAAATGATGGTACCTGTACTATCTTTACTTCAGCTTCTCTGTAAAACAGGAGCATCATTAGTTAGTAGCAGAACTCCCAGTAAGCCACTCTCCTGAACACTGAGGCAAACTACTTTGATGAACAGTAATCTTTCCACACCAGGAAAAGGAATTAGTCATGCAATTTAATCTTAGAAGGGAATTAGCCATAGTATCTAGTATATAATTAATAAATCACATTTTTTTACTATTATTGCCACTGCAATCTTTCCTATGGTAAGTCATTCTTATGGCTTCAATCATACCGTACACTATATTCAAGTGTCAGAACAAAGTGGATTGACTTGTCAGTGTTATTTGTTAACTTTACAGATTGCATGGCTGGTTGAACTTTGATGGTTTAGCCCACATGCTTCCCTAATATCAGTAAAATCACTGGTCAAAAAGAATTTAAAGTGGATATCTCAGCAAGCAGGCGAGCATCACCAGTTCCAGAGGCCCCGCGGCCTGCATAAGTGCCCAGTGCACTCTGCCTCAAGCCCAGACTGTTTGGGACCTTCCAGGCTTCCGGGTGCACTGAAGTGGCTAAGTGGGTTTGAGGCATCTACATCCGCCTTCCCAATTCCGGCTGCACTCAGAGAACTGTGGAGTTTCCAGCAATCAGGCAGACACACACTATTCCCAGAGCCCAGCCTGTTTGGGACTCTTGCACCATCTGGGTGCAGAGCAAGGGCTCGGCAGATCTGGGGCACCTGCATCTGCCTCCCCCAGTGTCTAGAGGACTGTGGATTTCTCAGCAAGCAGGCGAGCATCACCAGTTCCAGAGGCCCCACGGCCTGTGGTAAGTGCTCAGTGCACTCTGCCCCAAGCCCAGACTGTTCTGGACCCTCGAGCCTTCTGGGTGCAGTGAAGTGTCTAAGTGGGCCCCAGGCGCCTACATCCACCTCCCCATTCCAGCTGCGCTCAGAGAACTGTGGAGTTTCCAGCAAGCAGGCGGGCACACAGTGTCCCTGGAGCCCAGCTTATCTGGAACTACAGAGTTCTAAACAGGCAGAAGAGGGCCACTGGTTCTAGAGGCCCAGTGGCCTGGGGGAACTGGGTACCAGAGTCCCAGGAGCTGCGAACATAGAAGTAGGTTTCCAACAGACCCTGAGGAAGCTTTCGAATAACACTTGAAACACAGAAATATAGGAAAATGACAAAATGAAAGACCAAATTACAACCTCAAACCTCCAGCCCATCTCAAGAAACCTTAGGAGCAATGTATATAGAAGAAAATATATGCCATACACCTCAAATATCAGACATAATAGCTACTGAAATAAACAAGCAAATCCAGGAAGCTGTAAAGGAATTCAAACTCGAAATAATCTACCAGGTAAAAGAAGAAATGATAAAAGAAATGAAAGAGATTCTGAATATATCTAAAGAAAACACAGTTAAAAAATTGGAGGAACTAAACAAAAGGATAGAATCCCTAGATGAGCAATATAAGAAACAAACAGAATATATAAAGCAGATGCGCAGAGATCTATAGGAAATCAAAAACTCCACTGAAAGTTGTAAAAACTGCTTCAGTGAAAGTGAAGATAGAATTTCAGACCTTGAAGACAGCTAGTGAAGAGGAAAGGAAAGATCTTTTAAAAATAACAAGGAATCAGGAAATAACAATTCAACAACTGCAAGATGATGCAAAGAAAAATAACAAGATTGATAGGGATTAATGAAAAAGAAGGGGATAACATAAAGGATGTCAAGAGGATATTTAGAGAAGTAATAGCTGAAAATTTCCCAAGCATGAGATCAGAAACCTACATCAGTTCAGTGAAGCCTATAGAACTCCAAATAGTCAAAACCAAAATAAAACTACACCCAGACATATAATAATCACTATTCCAGAAATCCAAACAAGAATAGATTATTAAAAGCTGTCAGAGAGAAAAGACAGATCACTTGTAAAAGAAAACCTATCAGAATCATAGCAGACTTCTCAGCACAAACAATAAAGTCAAGAAGAGCATGGAGTGAAGTATTCCAGATCCTAAAGCAAAATGATTTCCAACCTAGACAGATATACCCTGAAAAACTATCATTCAAAATCTATGGTGAAATACGATACTTCCATGAAAAGAACAGCTGAAGAACTTCATGAACACCAAGCCAACCCTGCAAAAAATATTGAGAGACAGTTTAGATACACAAAGGAAAAAACCACTAAGCAAAGCAGATAATTAAACAGAACAGAAAGATAAAGATGCAATAGCAGAGAGATAACATGTCAACAATAAACAAGCATATAACAATTATAACTATTAATGTAAATGGTCTCAATGCACCAATCAAAAGAAACAGACTAGCAGAATGGATTAAGAAACAAAATCCAACCATATACTGTTTACAGGAAACCCATCTAACCCAGAAGGATACTCACAGACTGAAAGTCAAAGGATGGAAAACAATACTTCACGCAACAGGAATCCAAAAAAAAGCAGGAGTAGCCATTCTGTTTGCAGACAACATGAACTTTAAACCAACAATGATCATAAAGGACAAAGAAGGTCACTACATACTCGTGAGGGGAAAACTCCAAGAGGAAGAGATAATTATCTTAAATATATATGCACCACACTCCAGACACCCAGTTATATAAAACAACTATTAACAGAAATGAAAACTCAAATTATAAGTAACACAATTGTAACAGGAGACCTTAACAGGCCATTGACACCAAGGGACAGATCAACCAGACAGAAAATGAGCAAAGAAATAACAGAACTGAATCACACCTGTAAACAAATGGACTTGATAAACATATACAGAATGTTCCACCCAACCACATCAGAATACACATTCCTCAGCAGTACATGGGTCATTCTCTAAAACAGACTATATGTTAGGTCACAGAACATATTTAAACAAATGCAAAAGAAGTTGAAATCATCCCTTGCATGTTATCGGATCATAGCGCTTTGAAATTAGAAACTAATGATAAAAGATACTGCAAAAATCCCACAAAAACATGACAATTGAATAACACACTCTTGAGTAATCAGTGCGTCACAGAAGAAATTAAAGAAGAAATTAAGCAATACTTACAAGAAAAGGAAAATGCAGATACAACTTACTGGAATCTGTGGGATGCAATGAAAGCCGTTCTAGAGGAAAATTTATTGCACTGAGTTCCCACATCAGGAAAACAGAACAAATACAAATAAATAACCTGATGCTACACCTCAAACAGCTAGAAAAAGAAGAGCAAGTCAAGCCCAAAGTCAAAAGAAGAGAGCAAATTATAAAAATCAGAGCAGAAATCAATGCAATAGAGACTAAGAAAACAATCCAAAGAATCAATGAATCAAAGAGTTGGTTCTTTGAAAGAATAAATAAAATCGATAAGCCCCTAGCCAACCTTATTTAAAAAAGGGAAGAAAAAGCTCAAATTTATGTAATAAGAAATGAAAAAGGTGAAATCACTACAGACTCTACAGAAATACAGAAGATCATCAACACCTATTTCGAAAACCTCTACTTTCAAAGGTTTGATAACACAGAAGAAATAGACAGATTCCTAGAAACATATGAAGTACCAAAGCTAGATCAAGAGGATGTAAAACTGCTGAATAACCCTCTCGATTAATGAAATTGAAAATGTAATTAAGTCCTTCCTACAAACAAGAGCCCAGGCCTAGATGGATTCACTGCAGAATTCTACAAGAAATACAAAGAAGACCTAATGCCTACACTCCTCAAACTATTCAATGAAATTGAAAGGGAAGCAATCCTTCCTAAGTCATTCCTGGAAGCAAATATTGCTCTAGTACCAAAACCTGAGAAAGACCCAATTAAAAAAGAGAACTATAGACCAATCTCCCTAATGAACACAGATGCAAAAATCCTCAATAAAATATTGGCAAATAGGGTGCAGCAAATCATCAAGATGATTATACACCATGACCAAGTGAGATTCATCCCAGGGATGCAGGGATGGTTCAACATACGTAAATCAATAAATGTAATCCACCATATCAATAAAGCCAAAAGTAAGAATCACATGATCATTTCTATAGATGCAGAAAAAGCCTTCGATAAGGTCCAACATTCATTCATGATAAGAACTTTACAGAAAATTGGAATAGATGGTCTTTACCTCAATATAATAAAGGCCATTTATGACAAACCAACAGTCAGCATCATACTAAATGGCCAAAAGTTGAAAGCCTTTACTTTAAAATCAGGCACAAGACAAAGATGTCCATTATCACCACTCCTATTTAATGTAGTACTGGAAGTACTAGCCAGAGCAATTAGACAAGAGAGAGAAATAAAAGGGATAAATATAGGAAAAGAAGAAGTTAAATTATCATTGTTTGCAGATGACATGATACTCTACATAGAAGACCCCTAAATTCCATTGAAAGACTCTTAGATATAATAAATAAATTCAGTAATGTAGCTGGATACAAAAATCAATACTCAGAAATCAATAGCATTCCTATACACTAACAATAAAATCACAGAGAGGGAAAAAAGAGAAACCACACTCTTCACACTAGCAAGCAAAAAAATGAAATGTTTATGAATTACTCTTACGAAACAAGTGAAAGGCCTATACAGGGAAAATTATAATACACTGAAAAAAGAAATTGAAGATGATCTCAGAAAATGGAAAGACATCCCTTGCTCATGGATAGGAAGAACAAACATTGTGAAAATGGCCATTCTCCCAAAACTGTTATACAGATTAAATGCAATCCCAATAAAAAATACTATTAACATACCTTATAAATCTAGAGAAATCACTCCTAAAATTCATCTGGAACCAGAAGAGACCTAGAACAGCAAAGGCAATTCTAAGCAGCAAAGGCAAGGCAGGAAGCATCACAATCCCTGTCTTGAAGTTATACTACAAAGCAACCATAGTAAAATCAACGTGGTACTGGAATCAAAACAGAGCCAAAGATCAATGGAATAGATTAGAAGATACAACCACAACTACAAACATACTCAACCACCTTATATTTGATAAAGGAGCCAAGCAGGTTCACTGGAAGAATGACAGTCTCTTTAATAAATGGTGTTGGAAAAACTGGCTCTCCGTCTGCCAAAAACTAAAGCTAGACCGATGCCTATCACCATGTACTAAATTAAAATCAAAATGGATCAAAGATCTGAATATTAAAACAGAAACACTAAATCTATTGGAAGACAAATTGGGTAGAAACCTTGAAGACATTGGGGTAGGTAGAGAATTCATGAACAGGACTCAAACTGCACGGGAAATACTTCTCCGAATCAATAAACTGGGACCACCTCAGAGTTTCTACATGTCAAAAGAAATCTCCAGCATAGTGAAAAGAAAACCAAAAAACTAGGAAAAGATCTTAGTGAACTCCCCCTCAGACAAGGGATTTTTGTCTAAAACATATAAAGAATTTTAAAAAAATCAGACCCCCAAAATTCAAAGGTCCAATCCAAAAATGGGCATCTGAGATGAATACGCACTTCTCATATGAAGAAATACAAATGGCAAATAAACACATGAAAAAATGTTCACCATCGTTGGTCATTAGAGAAATGCAAATTAAAACCACACTGAGATTCCATTTCACTCCTGAAAGAATAGCCAGGATCAAGAAGACCAACAACAAATGCTGGAGAGGCTGTGGGGAAAAACGAACTCTCCTACACTGTTGGTGGGAGCTTAGACTGTTACAATCTTTGTGGAGGTCAGCCTGGAGATTTCTCAAAAAGCTGGGATTGGAAGTCCCATTTGTTCCAGCTACTACACTTCTATTCTTGGTTTTGACTGACAGCTTTGTTTTGCCATATTTGACTTTATTCTCTTCCAAAAAAAAAAAAAGTAATAAGAACTAAGGAGTAATAAAACCCAAAATTTGTAAATTTCGTTGTAAAAAAGAGAGGGAAAAAAAAGTGCTCTAAAGGATACAACTGCAAGTGTGTTTAGGGGTGTTAAATAGCTGACCATATTAATGTTTTTGGTTGGATCATTGAACACAACTGTTTGCAGTCTCTCTGTTTGAATGTTCACTTTGTATGCTTTGATACTGTGACTTGAGCAACTATCTCCAAGCTGATAATGTTTAATCTATTAACTGGTGATTTGTTACTTTTTTTTTTTTTTTTTTTTTTTTGTAGTTCTGTATTACTTGTACCCTTACCCACAAATTTCCTTTCTGAAAAAAATACCTTCTTTCTCCATGTAGATCTCTACATTAGAAACCAAACAGTACAGCATGCCTTTTTGAACATTTCTGTCAACTCAAACCACGGAAACATAAACACACATCCACTGCATGACTCACCCATCTGCACATATGCATCCCTTCTATCTAACTAGGTTTACAGAATGCATATTCAGAAAAAAACCCAACTAATTTATTTCCTGTGTTCCCAGTAGTCCCATTTTGTTTTCATGCATCTGATCCAACTTTCAATTCACAAAAGCAAAAATTCCTTAGAACCAAAATAAATACTAATCTTAAATTCAATGTACCCTGACAGCAAATAAGTTTGCTGTACTTACTTCAGCATGAATAAAAAGTCCACAAGGAAACTCCTACACAAGAGTATGTTTACAAGTTCCATTACCCAATGGAGAGATGGACGTAATAAACCTATAATAAAAACCTTTGTGTTATAGATTTTTCTAATGTTTCTTATCAAACATCTCATATTATCTCGGCTAATGTATTCAATTTAAAGTAGGTTTTCAATAAGTGCCTCAAAGGTAGGGGTCACTTTTAGTTTTCTTACATTCTGGAATGTTTACCTTGACTTTCCATTTGCAGAATTAGAAAATATGCTTGTCTGGCCAAGTACTTCATGTCATTAACCTATATATTTATTTTCAACTTTTAACAGTTTTCTAAACTGTAACCACTGGCTGTCTCCATTCTATAATTTATTTTGATTGCCAATTGGAAGTGGGTAAAATATTTCAGATCACATCAAACCATCACTATACTCTCTATTTTGCATTATACATTTCAGAGAGTATGCTTATTTGAATTTGGAAGTATGTAACCAGAACTCCCTATGAACTAGTCTCCTGAACTCAGAGGCAAACCACTTAAATGAAAATGGCAACCTCTCCACACTTAAAAACAAACATAGCCTATAAGCTCTAAGTAGAATACCTGAATGGATATACAGTCTTGTGTTTATGTAACACCGCAGAGTTTTTGCTGCTGCTCAACTGTTTGTATCTAAGAAAAGACTGTGGTAAATGAAATTTTAATTACAAACAAATTTTAAACATTAACTTAGAAATCGGTTTGGAGGCTTGATCTCAATGATTTACTGCTGCAATAAAATTATGAAAAGGTATCCATTCATTAATTTATTCAGTAAATTTTGTTAGTCTATATTATGATTTTAGCACTATACTAGAATTTGAGATTCAAATGGAGAACAGATATAGTTGCTTATGCTTTAATATACAGTGCATTGACAGAAAATATGCATTAGCTATAAAAAAAGTTTTGATTCCAACTGGTGAAACATGCTCTGAAGACACAACAACACAAATAATCTAGTGATATTTCTGGGCAATTTAATCTGATTTTTTTTTTTTTTTTGGTACTGGGGCTCGAACTGAAGACCTTGTGCTTGCCAGGCAGGCACTGTGATGCTGAGCTATAACCCCAGCCCAGCAATTTAATCTGAAATCAGATCAAACTGCTTTGTCCCAGGCAAGGATAGTTATGTCCTTAAGATGTCTTTTTTTCCATTTAAATTTACCCTGAACTTCTTGGATTTTGTATCAATACTTCTCTTCTGAGATCCATCCTTATCATGAAGGAAAATGAAATAGCATTAGACACTGTATCACTTGAATTCTATTCTGTTATTAAAATTCCACAGAATGCAGAGTCAAGTACTAAAATTTTTGCCAGATATGGTCACAATAATACTCTCTCCATGACATTAAAATATTCTTGTTTATTCTGGAAAGTGCATTCCATTTTTAAGATGTCTCTATTTATTAGATGGAAAATATTAAGTCCAAGCTGGAATGTGTCAGTTTTCTTGTCTATGAGGTGGGTCTTCAAATATTGGAAAAATAACAACCCAAATGAGAATATCCTGAAAGTTAGAATCAAAAGAACCTTGATGGCATTGTAGTGATTTTCACATGTTTCATGTGCCCCACTTTTCAGGTTACTAGATGTCGAAATAGTCCTGTTTATTGCAGTCAGTTTGATACAGTCTGATCCTTCAGGTTCTGTAGACTCTTTTTTCCATATTATAAACATGTCTGGTATCTCAATATGGTATTACACTTTTAGCAGAATCAATGAGTCACTCAAAAAACTATCTCTATTTTTGCATGACCAATCTTACTGCCCGACATGTTAAAATACAGGTGTGACAAGAAACAGAAATAGAGAGGAACTACAAGATAAAGACGAGACAGTTCTGCAGTGCGTTAAACCAAAATCAAGAACCTTAATTCAACTTTTATGAGACCAGTGGAGAAACTTTCACTATCCATCACATTCTGACAAAGGTGAAGAGGACACAGAACCAGGGAGACAGCTTGTCATTAAAAATGCTAAAAACAGAAAAACTAGCATGCACTTTGGGTGATGCAATAGTGCACATAAAATTTTTTTAACAGATAAGATTTATCTTTGCAGTTATAGCTATGAATGTCTCAAAATACAATATCCCTGAACTCTTTACACAGTTAAATGATTCAAAAGGCTGTGTAAGCTTCTCAGTAAGATTCTACATCACACTGAGGGGGGCAGGAATGAAACAAAATGATTTTATAAATCTCTTGTATGTTAGGCTTTATTGCAATGATAGGGTATGATTTTTCAGAGACACAGTGACTACATGAGACTTTTTCCCATGGAGAGACTAAGAATTTTCTCAAAACAGTTATCTAAGGAGTGACTTCCTTAGAATTCATCTGATTTTAGAATACAATACTACCTTGATTCACAAAGTCTTACATTTCATAATATTCCCCTGCAGATAAAAGTGTAATGGGTGAAGCTCTTCTCACCTGGGATATAACATGTAGCCTAAGCAACAGATAATGAGGAGGAAAAAATACATTGTTAGGACCCAGACCTTCAAGGAGAGCTGCAGATTCCTATTTGCTATTATAAAGTGAACTTGAAATGTCTTGCCTACACTTGCTAGGATTGGGAAGGACTGAAAAATATGATCCAGTGGAAACAGCATGTAATATTTATGCCATTCTTTCCCCAGATACGTTTTTCTTGCCTACACAAGGCATATTCCATTGGAGGGCAGGGCTGAATGCTTCGGTAACCTACTAAAAATTAGGAAAGCTTAACAGTATGTTACTTTGTTCTCTGAATTAATAGCCTTAGACTGGCTTCAGGAATTCTTTTAGAAAAATGCAGATACAGATTTTTATAAAAATAAATAGAAAATAGAATATATATAGTGATTATTATACACATTAAGCAAAATTTTTAGTATATTTCAAAATCCATAATTACAGACAATATGATTTTAAAAATCATACAATAATTAATAAAATCCTGTCTAGTGCCTTACAAGCTATATAGTTAAAAGACTCATTTATGAGAGGTGTTCTTAGTGAATACTCTCAACAATCATCTGGCCATTGCACAAAACACTGAAGATGCCTAAGACAGTAAAGATCTCTGTTTCCAATGGTATTCGAGATGTAACTTCAATTTCTGTAGCTCAGCTTTGAATCAGAGGGAGAAGCTAAGCTTACTCCCCAAGAGGAACATGTAAATTGCCTCCAAAAGTGAAGTATTGCACTGGGTAAATTAGTAAACATAGATTCTATCATCCGGTTAGTTTTATCAACCAAGAAGCAGAAAACAAAAACAAAAGTAGCAACAACAACAAAACTGCTACCAAAAGTCACCATTTCCCTGTAATGCCAATATTTCCAAACTTACTGTTTTCCAGCTGCTAGCTAGCCCTCTGGAACCACTTACAACTGAAAAACACAAAAGATATAAATCACAACCACACCTTGGGTCTAGTTTAGTGGAATGGGCACTTGGCTCTATAGAAGAGAAAAACTGCATGCTAATTAGTTGGTCAGTCCCCCCATGTCCATTAGGTATATCATTTTTAACTGGACAATGAAAGGAAATAGAATAAACTAAACGGCGAGAACATTGCTTTTGTTGTTGTTGTTACTCAAATCCTAAAACAGAATTCACATTATGAGAAAAGAATAATGGAGACTGAAATCAAAGTTTTGGAGAGCAAATAGGAGAATATTTCATGCTAAAATTACTAAGCCAACATGAGTGGAAGAAGGATTTAGTAAATTTAAAATGAGAAAATATGAATCAGTCTTTGATATATCAGTTTTTATCCTTGTAAACTTAGGTTATTTATTTCTGGTTGATGAGTTTGTTTCCTCATTTGATCATTCTCTTAGGATATTTTCCTATGGACCTAATGTTTAAATAGGGAAAATAGCTCAATCTATGCATAACACCAAGAGAAATTTTCAGTTAAAAAGGTAATTCAAAGAATATTTGTTGTCTTCAAGCATGATGTTGAAATATAAATCAATAATTAATAAAATTAAAAAGTCTTTAGTGGAGAATGATTTATAATTTTTAAAAAAGCTTTTGCATGTGTTACCTCATGGAAATTTAAAAATTCTTCTTCAAAAGACTATACAGAACTGCTTTATGAGCTACATAAGAAAACTAGCTTCATTAATTTATAGTTGCTGTTCATTTTCAACCAAAAAACAGTGCTGCCCAGCATAACTACTGACATGTTTTGTGACTTGGCTCTGAATGAGATTCCAAAAATAGAAGGGTGGCAGTTGCCAAAAACGAAATTCAAATTCAAAGGACAAGAGTTTATCAGCACTTAAAATATTCAGAGGAATAAACCACAAGCCATAAAAAATTGAAAAGAGAAGACACTTTAAAATAATACCCAAAGTAGCATGGTCCATGTATAGTTTTTCAAGAATACTTGGATGAAGCACACATTCATACATGAGGGATCCAGATCACACCACAAAAAGTCACCTGCCATACTGAGACAGATCCCTCTGAGACCTGGAATACTGCTCTGCTTCCTTGGTTTGTGCCCCTGAGCAAATTCTTCCACTGTTGAGGCCTTTAGTGAGTATTCTGTTAATTTCTTTGTGTCTTTTCTGATTTACTCCCTTCTCACATTCCTTTGCCTCAAAAATCCAATCTTCATGTGATTCCGGTTGGATGCCATACCTCATTGTAGCTATATTTCAATCTTTATTCATTATCTGTCATAGTACGATTTTATTTGCCTTGGCATATCATTGAGGCCATGAACTAAGTCTTAATAAGCTACATTCTCAGTAACTACTGTAGCAGCTTCTTAAATAGTTGTTGTGCAATTGAATGTACAGAAAAATAAAGTTTTCTTTGACTTTTTTGCTCTCTACACTTGGTCGGACAATGCTACTTTGTCAAAGAAAAAGACATTTTTCTCAGAATAACACTCAGGATAAACAATCAGGGGAGGCCATTCTTGGAGAAATGCAAAGGGTATTTGTATTGAGGGTTCCACAACAATCTCATAGAAGTGAATACTAAACATATGCAAGTGTTCATGGTGAGGTATTCAGGGAGCACGAGGGCATTAAAACATTAGAGAGACTCAGAGACTGAAAATACAAAGGGATCATAAGAACAGATAAAGTCAGAGACAGTCTTAAGGGAAGATTTCTTTCTACCCTGCTTGTACTTTCGTGCTGAGGGAAGACTGTAAGAGATAAGATTTAAGAAGGTGAGTGAAAGGGTAGCACTCTTAGCGTTACAATGGTCACTCAAGTTTTTTGTTATTGTTGTTATTTTGTTTTGTTTGTTTTTTGAGACAGGGCCTTGCTATGGTAGCCCGGGTTGTCCTTCAACTCATGGTGGTCTTCCTGCCTCAGCTTCCTGAGTCCTGGGATCACAAGCATACCACCATGCTTGGCTCATGGACTTTTTATCTTGCCATGTCTTCCTTGTTTTGAAATATATAACGAAGAAAGATTAAAATAGTCTCCCTAACTCGTGATCCTTGTTTTTCAAAGAGTCTATCATCTTTCATAACCAATTTATAAATAAAACACATGGTCTTTAAGAAAATTCCATTCCTCTACAAGCTTATCCATGTGGACAGCGTATTTCCCAAATTCAAATGATGAAGAAGCTGGTAAAGGTTTTAAATATCTGTAGGCTATTTGAAAGTTACTCGCAGGATACAAACATTTCAAATAAAGCAAGTGACATTAACATAATGTTTAATTGGTGATTCTGGAGGCAAAGTGGCACTTTGACAGAAGAAAAAGAAAAGAATTCCCAGGATATTTCCTTCACACTTGGTGATCACTGGGGATGGCATGCAACAGGACATAGTAATTGTCTAAGTATCAGCAACAAATCACAGATTCTTTAAAATCTAAAAGGGCACCAGAATCAAATTGTAAATTTATTGCTTTAGCTACAAAGTTAATGTTTCCTAAAGTGACCACTATAGTCATTTAATATTAATAACTATAAACTAACAAGGATTATAAAATGGAAAATGTAATCACAATTGCCTTTCCAGTAAGCTGAGTCACCTGGTATTATTTTACGACAATTTAGAACAACACATTTCTTTTCTGTATCCCTTGTATTAGCTCACATGGTTGTGAAGATGTACATCCCATCTACCAGTAAGTAAAAGGACGTCTCACAGACAAGAAACGATTTGCCTGAATTTACTCAGGTATCTATGTGCATTTGTATGATACAAAGAAAATGCAGATTTCTGGACAATATGTGGTATGATAATTCTGCCACATGTGTCTGATATACAGGCTAAAAGTCTGGGGGAAGAAAAATCAAAATATGGCTTTGAAAGAAGGCCTTTAGTGACAGAATGTGGGCAAGACTGTTGAGATAAAACATAGGTCACATATGCTCTCTTAATACTTTGTGAGAGCAAATACTTTTTTTTTTTTGGTATTAGGGATTGAATTCACAACCTTGCACTTGCCAGGCTGGTGCTTATGCCACTGAGCTAAATCCCCAACTCTCTCTTAATATGTTGAAAGCACAGCTTCAGCACATGTATCATAGAGAAAGAAAGCTTGCTATTGATGTTATGGGCTGAAGAATATTTCTCCCAAATCATATGCTAATACCTTAAACTCCTGAACCTCTGAATGTGACTATATTTGGAAACAAAATCTTTAAAAGGGCGATTAAGATAAAATGTGACTCTTCACCTGCTTGGTGTCTTTCTACGAAGAGGAAATTTGGATAGCATAGGGGAAGTTTATACCAGGACACAGGAAAATCCCACAGGATTGACATTTCATCTTGGAATTTTGAGACTCCAGAACTGTGAGAAAACAAAACTCTGCTGTTTATGACACCCAGTTGGTGATACCTTGTTATGGTAGCCCTAGCAAACTAAAGCACTTTGTAATAAAAAATTATGAAGAAATTGATCTGTATGTAAATTCTTTTAAGATGATAATGATGATAGCACTTTTATGGCTTATGTCCCCCAACCCACCTGTGCTGATAGCAGGGACTCTGGGAGGTGACTGCACTTTGAGTGCTGAGTCCACGAGAGTTTACAGCTGGGTGTGATGTTGGGAGGTGAAATCCGGAGGGAAAAGGTCAGTCTGTGGGTGCAACATGGAGGTTCTGTATGCATAACCCCTCCTTTTGCTTCACAGCCGCTGTTTCTGCCTGCTGTTCCACAAGCTCTTGCTGCTCTGCCTGCTGGCCTGCTTGGAGCCAGATGACTATGGACTGAAACCTCTACAGGCTGTGATCTAAGAAAACCCCCTCATCTTTTAACTTGTGAGTGTCAAATATTTTTTTCCAGCAGCAAAAATGTAACCAAGACCTCTAAGATTTATTGACAGTTTATTAGGCATCAGAGGATATTCTAAGGTTTAAAGCCTTAGAATACTGCTCCAAATGTTTAAATTCTGATCAAATTCTGTGGAATATTTATGATTGCTAGTTTACAGATAAAGAAACTGAGGCACAGAGAGATCTGAATACTTTGTGTGAGACATTTAGCCCATGTTTTAACCTCCTATCTGGTGATTAAAAATAAATTCCTTAATTCATTGCCTTAATAGAATATTATTGAATCCTATAATTGAATATTCCTTTTGATAGTGTTCATGTACCTCTAGAACATGTCAGATACAACTGAGGTTGAGTGTCTTATGTTGTTAGCATCATACTAGTGATAGTCATACCTCAGCATCTACAGGAGATTGGCTCAGCACCCCCATGTTCAGGATACCTAAGTCTGCAGATGCTCAAGTCTCTGGCACAACCTACTGCAGTACTTGCATATAGTCTATGCACTTCATCTTGTTGAATAATTTCAAGATGATTCACAATAAATACGAGAATATAAATGCTATGTAAATTTGCTGTTTGAGTGCAGTGTTTAGAGAAAAATCACAAGATAAAAAGTTGTGTATTTCTTAAGTAGGCAAAATTGTTTCTTTCAGTATTTCTGATTTATGGTTAATTGAATCTGGAGGGGTAGAACTAAGGATATAGAGTCAACTGCACTTTCACATGCTGTGCCATGTGAAACCATAATATTCACAGATAGTATATATTATACTCCTTCGTGTTTACAAAAGAGGAGTCAAATTGATAAAATTAGTGAATCCACAGCCAAGTCTACAAAAGCAGACTTGTAGAATCTACATATCATACATTTTTCTATTATATCTACACTTCCATTTTGGTAAACTCCAGTAGTTGAGCTGATGCGACTGAAGAATAAATATAAATCACTTGGAGAAAGATGTTATTTCTATATAACTGTATGTCTGTGTTTCAACTAGTCTGAAATATGAAAAGACATCAGAGATTGAAAAATCAGAAATTTGTTTTTCTGTTTTTTTAAATAACATTATGTAATGAGACAGAGGTGGTTTATTGCATTTATTATCTCATTTATCATGAGCAGAGAGTAAACCTCAACTTCACAGGTTTTGTCAAAGTGTATTTTTAGGTAAAGTATTTCATATATTCCCAATGGATTTTGGAAAGAATGCTGTGGACCAATTTTTAAGTGGAACATCTTGAACAAATTATAGCAAAGGAAAATCTGAGTGTTGATAATTTAAGTGTTATTTTTACCACTAATGTGAATTCAACCCTAGCAAATTAAAACAGGAAGAATTAATTGGATATGCAAATGAGATTATTCAGTATATAAATCTAATTACATACCAATTTGCTTTAACAGCATGAAAAAAGAATAAATTGTTCTATGTAAATTGATTGTCTTAAATAACCACCTGTAGCCTAACAAAATTTGTCTTGGAAAAGCTATATTGTAAGTGCAGACATCTAAATTAATAACATAATGTTCTTCACACATCTTGTCACAAGAACCTCTTTACAATGAATTTTGCTTATACTCCTGATGTACAACAAGGTATTATCAGGTTTCTAGAGCAGAAGGAAATAATGTCTCAAGTTGGCTTTTTACCCCAAGAGTACAATAGATTGATAAGAAATGCTGATTTCTGAAACACTTAATGCTTTCACACAGACTAGATTTGAAGACTGAGCAATTTTCATATCTGAAAAATAAGAAAGAAAAATGCATAAAAAGTGCCAGTCTTTTTTAATTTGGCTATGTCTCTCAAATCTATCTAATCAAAAACCTTCAATACAACCAAGCCACTCCCATTTATCTATTTTTTAAAATTATTCTTTTTTACTACTTCGTATAGGAAAATCAGTTTGAATACTTAACTGGAAAAGAAGACATTAATTTATGAAGGCTGTATCATGGGACTAAGCAGAGCACTACTAGATGTTTGCAAAATGCAAGATGGCAGATTAGTTGCTTTCCTCAACATCAAGTAAAGCCACTGCATTAGCTCCCAGCTACAACATCCACACACAGCCCCAACGAAATATTCACCTAGTTTACTCAGGGTTTAACACACTGCGACTCAGTCCATGCCCAGTGACTGCAGGCCAGAGAACCCAAATGCTCTAATTTCCATGGCTCTCCTACAGAAAGATCATAGTCAAATTCATTACAAAAATTTACTTCCACCATAGTCTTGAAATTTCAGGTTTAGGCACTAGCACTGCAGTGTTTAAAAAAAAAAAAAAAAAAAAAAAAAAAACACCACCACACAAACACAAAGCAAAACAAGCTTGATAAGGCATATATCTGAAAGGAGTTGATAGGTATGAGACAGTCATGACACAGAGACCACCACAGGAATAAAGGACAAATGCAATCCTGGGCCCTTAACTTATTATTCATGAAAAGCATGATTTTTGTTTTCTTCTGGAACAATCAAGGACTCAGAAGCAGTTTTTCTAAAACTCAAGGCTTGTTGCTCAGCACCTACAAATGTCCAATAGGTAACTAAAAGGAGAATAAAGCTTGATCTTCATTTTGTAAAACTCAGAGTCACATTCTTCTTAGCTGTGCATACAGACACATTAGTTATTTAGGGAGTGTCTAAATTAGTAATTTGAGGAGTTGGCAGGACCAAGTTTATTAGCCCTAAATTTATCTCACCAATCTAATTCCCTCCATGACTGAGAACAAGAAGATAAAAGTAGGTAATTTGTAAGATTCAGGAGGACATCTGTCAGCAGGCTTTAGTATGTCCAGTGTTAGAATTCCTTCCTGCAGCAACGCCTAGAAGTCTCCAGCCCTTATCTTAAACTTGGGATCCCTGGGATTCTCGGAAATCCAGAGTCCTACGTGGATGAGATTATTCCAAGCAGAAATGATCACTTCATGGGAAGGGAGTCACCAAACAAGCCTGGAGCATTCTCCAGAGCAATCAGATGTGGACTGAGATAATGATCAGCCAGAACCCCAGCATTTATTTCTCCTGACAAATTCACCAAAAGACACTCAGTGCTCACTGTCTTCTGACAAGTTTTTCTTTTTCTTTTCTTTTCTTTTTTAACCCAGTCAGTGAGCCATAACACCCTGAAGTACTGGTAGAGAACACAATTCCCAGTAGTTAAGACCAACCACTCCTTTCCCCAGGAAGCACAGTAGTTATACAAAGGAGTCCTCCATTCCCTCAGCACCACATAAAGAATTATGTAGATACGTGTATTTCAAGGGGAAATGAAATAGGGCATTAAGGCATGACAAAATGGTTGGTAAGTGGTCATCATCTGTTAATTACAATGTTTCAGGACACAGGTCCAGAACAGTTCCCAGAACCCAATCACAGAGTGTTATCTTCAATTCTTGAGAGAATTTAAGCAGATTTTTTCCAATAGGATGGTCTACATCACACATTAGCCTCAGGAGTGAGAGACAGAACTAGCATTATTCTGTGTTCACTCTTAACAGCCCACTCTCACACTATAGAGCATACATTTAGCTTACTTGTCTTGCCCCAAACTCCCAAACTCTTTCTGCAGACCGCATTTCTTCCCCTATCTTTAATAAATGTAAAACTTCACTACTTTTTGCACTTATTTTGGCCAATCCTTTGTTCAAGAAAAGAAGAATCTAGAAACGAACTCTATTATTATTGTTGTTGTTGTTATTTTTGTTGTTGTTATTAAGACAGAGTTTTACTATGCAGTTCAGGCTGACCTTGAATTCAATTTGTAGCCCAGTCTGGCATTAAATTCAGAGCAGTCCTTCTGCCTCAATCTCCCAAGTGCAGGGATTATAGGTGTGCTCACTAAATCAGTTAGAAATCAACTCTTGAAAGAAATTTTGGGACCCTAGAAACTGAAACAATAGTACTGCTCCATATAGAAAGATAAACTTATGTCATTTGTAGAAAAATGGATGTACTTTGAAAGCACAATGTTAACACAGAAATCTAAAAGTTGTATGGTTTCTCTTACATGAGAAACCCAAAATAGAAATAAAGAGCAAAATGAAAGATATATAGGAGTAAGTAGACAGGGATGAATTTTCAACTATGAAGAAGGTCAAGGGATAGAAGAAAAGAAGGGAAAGAGAATGAAAAAAAATTAAGATGTGCTATGTATCTACCAACTCCACAAAAGGAGGTTAAACGTTAGGTACTGAAAACCTGTATTAATACAATTTTGTAAAAAGTATTACAAACTTAAGTTTATGCATCTTGTGACAATGACAACTATATAAAAATTTATCCATGGAAACATATTCTATCTTATGATAACAAGTACTACTGGACCATTTCTTAATCTCTAAAATAAAATCCTAAATGACACCTGGAATCATCTCTGATAAAGTTTTTACTTGTTTGTTTATTTTCCTTTTGTGTGATAATTAGAATTTACCTCTAGGTAGTTCCTTATCTTTTTTCTTTCTGTGGCAAAAAGGAGTACACACTAGGGGGAGAACATAAAATCAGATGCTCTACCTCTGTTCTGCCCTGTGGCATAATACATGTAGGCATCAGGAAGAACTGAAGTGGTGATAGTATCTCAGAGTGAACCTGAAATCACCAGGTAGATCATGGCCCTAATCTGGGTAGAATGGAAGACACAATGGAGTTATCAGATATAAGGAGAAACGAGGCTTAAGTCTTCTGAGAGTAAATGAATTTTAGTGAAAGAGAGGAAGTGGATCCCAGATAACATCCCCACCCTAGGGTGCATGGCTGGGGCATTTTGTATAGGATGCCTGTAACCTCAGACATGCCCAACCAGGCTATATTTGAAGGAAACTAAAGCAATAGTGTGGTATCACTCTATTTTTGTAACATATCTCCTAACAATACAAATCAAAACAGAGACTGTTACATTATCTTTTGTTTTCTTATACAGTAGTGTCATTAACTAAACTTAAGACATTTTAAAATTTATTTGTTTATTATCTGTGTTTTCCAGATGAAGCATAAGTGGGGTCACTTTGTCTCTATTTTTACTAGGTTTTTAAGAATCTAATATACTCTTGCCATTATAGGAGCTTTGGAAATGTCCAGAGGTCAGGCATGCTCACAAATTAATAATGGACCAGAGAGCAGGGTTCTAAAAGCACTTCCTATGCACATAGCATAATGGGGTAAGAGAGAATAATTCACAGAAATGAAAAGGGCTTCATGAAGATGCTACAATTCAACTTCACTGCTGAGAAATGTGAAAAATACGTATGATGTTTTATTATTTCAATATTATGTCACACTGATCCTATGAGTCTACTCTACAGTACCACCATTGTCCAGAAGAACTCACTGAGGCGAGGGTCATGTGACTGCTTCACCAAATCATACAGTCTCTCGGCTGGTGGATTTTAATAATGCCTCAAATAATCAGAATGGGATATGTCTTAGAATATAGGATGTCTTTCAAGAAATGGAAATGGGTTAAGAAGGAATAACCAGAAAGAAAACAGAAAAAAATTTTACAAGTTTCTACTTTCTACCTGTAGAAATATATAATTACTAACCAGAAAAAGAAAACTTGAAGGTAGGATTTATGAAAGATAGAAAAGCTATACACATTAATCTTTGCCATAAGATAAACACACCCAGAAAATGTACACACATACCTGTTTCTAAGTGTATCCACCTACACAGATAAGACTAAGGGGCACTGGCATTGGAGAGCAGCAATATACTTTGTATAATTCATGTGGTCTATGTGAGGAACAAGAGTGTCTTCTTTCCCAAAGTTTTCATGAAATATTTTGAGATCTATCAAAGCTAAGGATGTGAAAGTTATAGAGATATAATTAAATATATTATTCAACATATTTGAATATGGTTTGCAATCTGACGGGCTTTAGAAGTTCCATCTGTTGATATAGGCTATGATAGAATCCAAGCATCTAAGCAATTCTCCTTGCTGGTGTCGTATAAGCTCTGGAAAACCAACAAGAAACACAGTTTTAAAAATTCGTCCGCAGAATACCAAATTGCATTTTATTATAAAGCTTTGTCACTCTCAATGGAAGTAGAATAATTGTATATAATAAAGAACATAGACTGGATTTATCTTGGAGATCAAGTACAAATGCATTAACTGAAAAACATGTGAATTAATCTTAACAATAAGACTAAAAATATCAGGGTAGAGGAGATCGCCAAAGCTGATGAATTTGTCATCCACCAATGAAGAATTTATTTTCACTTGTTTGACTTATGTTAAAATTGTTTAAATGAGAAATTTCCTACATTTAAGAGAAAAAAAATAAATGGTAAAAAGCAAAGACTGATTCTACACAAGTTGTGTTTCCTGCTTTCAAGTCTCTATGAAAAAAAAGTCAATTATATGTACTCCCCAGGAAGCATCAACAAAATGTACACAAATCACTTCAGATCTATTTGTAGATAAATTCAATAGAGTTTTTAATATAGGCCAGAGTGGAACTACCTATCATAATTAATGAAATAATTTGGCAACAGCCAAACAGACAACAACCCATAATTTCATTCATCACTAAAATTTGATACATTTGGTGCATTTTAACAAACATATACTTGAAGTTGTGCATCACATTAATTTTGTGAATATTAACATGAATATGCTGAGTTTTAATGAGTAATCTGGCACAGTTCCTCTTAGTTGCACTCAAATGCAGAGCCCGATATCAACAAATATCCTTATTACTACCTTCAACAGCTCAACATATTTCTGTACCAGCTCAACATATTTCTGTACAAAATCTATGTATCTCCTTTTGGGAGAAGGTGTTATGTTTTCCACGATAACCTACAAATGTCCTTACAAAATCTCTGAGAATAGAAAATGCTGTGTCTTAAAAAGCATTACATTGTTATAACACAGTTTCTGACCAGCTCTTCCCACAGCAGTTTTCACATAGGATATGTTAGTGTTTGCTTTTGTTATTCAGTTTAAACTCTTCCACTTGTCATACTCTACCATCATGTAATGAATTTCCCAACAGTGTCATTTGAGAATTTAAAAAGCTTGCATGCAAAGAAAAGCAATGCTAGATTATTTCTTTTCTCATTTGTAATCCTTTTGCCCCAAGCTACATCCCCTTTAAGCTAGACAAAAACAAATTTTGTTTTACATATAAATGCTGATGATTTTCACCGTGAGTGTTTTTGGTTCACTGAATTCAATTAACTAAATTCTTTAAAAACCAAGTGTGTATTTCTGCCTTTTTGACAATTCTAGCTCTAGTAAGAGGTTAGGGGGTAGAAGTAAGATAGCTTAGTTTTTTCTTAAACTATTATATAAAATACGTCCAAACAACCAGTAAATGCATTCAAACATTCAATCAAATGGCTTTATCTGCACAAAGCCAGATAACCACTGAGATTTTCTTTTTCCTCCTGTATTTCAACCTTGTACAAAAATAGGGAGTAGCAACAAACTCCCTATTGAACAAAACACAAATGTATTAAACATTTCCTAAATTAATTTATTTCAAAAACTGTAAAATTCATTTATTTTTTAATCTATTCATTAATTCAATAAACATCCACTGAGTGTCTGCTTTATGCCAGTCATTACCCTCAATGAATGCTTGCCAATGACAAAATTATAAACAAATGCAATAAATGAGTAAAGTCTAAGGCATGTTATAAACTTATAAATTTCCAAAGTGGCATAAGTTTGCGAGGATCCCTGACAAGGGGTGGTAAAGTGCAGAGGAAATACAAAATTTAGAACAGGACACATAAAATGGATCAGATTTGAGGAAAGAGTTGAGGAGATGGAGTTATGCAGTATCTGATGTAAGGAAAAAGAGATCATGGCAGATAGCAGACGTGGAATAAACTGGAGATGGCAGAAGACCAACACACTTGCAGAAGAGGCATGGCCATCAGTCAGACTAGAAGAGAAAAGACAATAATGGATTGAATAGACGGATAGGATGGGACGGGCCAGGAACAGAGAATGACTGTGAACTAAGACTCCAAAGAGTACTGAAAGATTTTAAAAATCTACTTGGAGGCATGAATCTGAAGCCAAATGATAATGAACACTCTAGTAGAAGGTAAGGAAGAATTTTTTCCAATAAGGTGTAATTAAAGTCAAACAAGAGGAAATCAACACTTACCATCTATTAAATTTTTACAATGTGAATTGCACTGATCTTGGCAGTTTAGAGAAGTTGCTCATGAATAACATCATTTACCTACCTCTACTGCAGAGGCTTAATTTATAGATGAGAGGATCAGCAATTTGCCCCAATTTAAAAGGACAATGGATTTTAACTGTGGGCATGATTTCTACATGTGACCAAATTCACATTGTTATATGAAGACTATTTTTTATAATTGGGGACTAGAAATTTAGGAAATCCATTTACTGTATATGGTAGTAGGCATAGATTGAAATGACAGGTCTAGAAGTATCTCAGAAGTCAGGTGCATAGCCCAGTCCCCAGGGGACAACTATGGTCAATAGCACAAGTAAATGGCTAAGAATCAGAGATTCATGGAAGTTAAACAAGCAGGATGGTAATACAAATCCTAAGAGACTTTAACAATGGAGGAAGTTTTAAAGTTCAGTGACCTGACCTGTCAGGCAGGAACTAATCTCACAATAGCACACTTGGACCCTTGCCTTGCACAATCAGTGAAAGACCAACAATTAAAATGTGTGTATTTTTTAAAGAAATGATAAAAGAAAACACAAGCCTATTAAAACATTTTTAGAACTTTGTGTATATAAGGAAAATGAAAATTACACACTACAATTACAAGTAATTGAAAATGAACATAAACATATGTATTAGAGAGAGCTGTGAATTCCAATACAACTGCATGTGAGAAGATTAATACTATTTATCCTTCAGTAAAAAATGCATTAGAAGGAGAATAAATGGTCTTCATAATATTTGATGCATTTAGAAGAACTCGTGCTTATGACTCTGTTAGGATTTATTAGACTGTTTAGATTTCATTGTTGAGATGAGGAGGGGGAGTGACTATAAAGTGATAAAATGCTGTAAATTTGTGGTGGGGAGCTTGAATATTGCCCAGTAACAAGATGCATTAAGAAGGGGCTTTTATTTATTTTCTAAACTACTTCACTTTCAGGTTAATTCAGAGTCAGTTCTTGGGTATAGAAGTGAGTGGGTGTCTATCAGATTGCAGATCTCACATGTCTTCTGTAAAATGAATGCTCAATCCCTGAAGACTATGAACATTCTATATTCCGTGTTCTATCTAGTTAGACATCCTTAAGGTTACTCAGCAGGTTAGGGAAGAGACAGGAGAGGTGACGGAGTACATCTGAATGGCTGACGATGAGGAGTCCTGAGCACATGTGGGAATATTTCCGCTATTTTTCTTCTTCTGAGAGATGGTACTGGCTTCTATCAAGGACAAAACTTTTTGCAGTCTCTAACCATGGCCAGAAGGAGCTGAAGTAGGAACAGAATGGGGGGGAATGATGAGCGATGCCTCTAAATAATTTGTTCTCTGATATATATAAAGCACTGTGCTTCCACAAGTACTATAAATGGTAGAAAAAGGGACACAGAAAATTATGCAGTAGGGTAGAAGAAATAAAGACAGGCAGAAAGGAGACAAGGGAAATAGTAATTTTAAAATGTATCTGTAAGAAAAACTGTAGTTGTAGGACACAAGTGTCATTTGAATCTCTATTTTTTTCCTTTTCAGGAAACTCACTCCAAATGTTTCCAAAGGATCTTGTGGCTATCATAAGTCTATACGTTGGGCTCTGTGCCTGTGCTTTTCAGCTGTAAATAGGCCACGCACATTCACCAGTAAAATGTATCATTTCCTTATGAGCTGGCTATCTTGTTCTCTTTTTATAGGTTCACAAATTCCACAGATTTGTGGAAAACCACAAAAATATTCCTAGGTACAGGCAATAATGAGTTTCACCCCACAGTGTCTCTCTATCTCTTCTCTTTCTCTTTCTCTCTCTTATCTCTCTCTCTCTCTCTCTCTCTCTCTCTCTCTCTCTCTCTCTCTCTCTCTCTCTTTCTCTCCATCTAAATAAGTTTTTGATGCCTCCTATTGTGAAATCATAAAATTCTTTTGTGGGACACTAATCAGTGAATAGAGGTTCTCCATCTTCTCTGTGGGGAACCTTCTTGGACCCTGTTTGGTGACACACTGGAGTCAGTTACTTCATGGTGAAGGAGCTCGGAGACATGTAGTACACACACTGTATGGATACATGATGTTGCACACAGATGTACATAAACAGTATACATTTTTGCTCATAAAGTCTTTATTTTCAAATTATACTTTAGCAGATTCAAGGCATGATTAAACTTGTTAACAAGAAAAATGTTTGGGAGTTAGAAAATTTAAACGAACATACTTTGATATCAAATTCAGGTTTGGCATCTCACACTACATTAGTGCAATTTGTATTGTCAAAACTAAGTACTATTGGCTGGATAATTCATAAAGAATAAAGATTTACTTCTGGACCTGCTATGCCTAAGGTCTAAAACCCACATTTGAGGAGGGTTTTCTAGCTGTTTCAATACATGGAAGAAGGCATCTGGGAAACAGAGCATGTACTCACATGCACATGTGTGCTACAGAAGGTAGCGGAGGCCTTATCCTTTGACCCTTTTGCCAGAAAGCCATTCCTGTGATAACTAACTCATTTCCGATAGCATTACTACGTTCAGGAACTCAGGGCCCTCAAGACATGACCATATCTTAAAGGTACCTCCTCTTAAAACTGTTGCCCTGGGAGAGGTAGGAGATTAAGTTCAGGGCAAATTGGCCAAACAACTTGGCAGAATATGTCAGAATCATGGAGACTCAGATGACCTGTTCAGAACACATAATCCAGGATGAGTCCATGGTTCTTGAGCACTGTACACGCACTCAGTCATTAGAATGCTGTTTCTAATTTTCAATTTCCATCTGTCAGGAAGACAAGCAAGTCTTTTGATGGGAGAGTTTGAATCTGGTTCCAAGTCAAGTGAGGTTTTGATAGGACAATTGTCCCAAAGCATTATTTGCATGAAGGAAAAGCCAATCCAGAAATTTTCCATATAAAAGATACCACTCTTTTATCTTTGAAGCCATCATGAGTCTGTTCCTGGAGTGCTTTGCCCCTGTAAAGCACACTACTTTTATACCTTCAATAAATACACATCTCCACACACATTGTTATGTGTGTCATCTCCAATTCTTTGTTCAGAACACCACCAAGAACCTGGGAGAATTCCTCAGGGACCCATCATCAGTTAACACGAGGATTAAATTTATAATACAGGAACTATGAGAGACACATTCAAACTATAGCACACATTGTTCCTTTTTTTGCCATTTTTATTTTACTTTTTTCTGTCTTCATCACATGTAACAAGCTAGTTTTCAAAGTGATGTAGAAAAGAAAGAATTTTTAACAGTTATCCAGAGTGAAAGCTGAATAAAGGTAGGTGGTAAGTTCATAGATTTCAGTTTAAATTAGTACAGGAACATTGTTCCCCAGGAAAAAAAAAAATTGTACCATGGAAACTTAAAAAATTCCCAGTTATGTCTTACATCTATATTTAGTTACTACACAGAAAGTGAATACTTTCGTTAACTGAGTGGCTCATGCCATGTCTTTCTGTTAAGAAATCATTCTAATCCTAATTCTGAATTTAAAGAAATATATATATATATATATATATATATATATATGCTTATTTGTTGAAATAACTATTACTGCAGACAGAATTTTTTTGTTAAGAGAATTTTTTAAAACATAATTTTCCAGTCTTGAGTCTTTAAGTAATGTATATATTCCAGACTAGTTCAAGTGGAGTAATGTCTAAGAAAAAATACCACAGTGAATGTCAATACACTTATACATAGAGGCTAATACATTTTTCATTTAACTACAGACTATAAGCTAATACATTTTAATAGTTAAACTAATACATTTTTTATTACTTAAATGCTTAGTAGAATGTTCGAGAGTTGCAAATGAATTTACATGAGAACCTCCAAAGAACTTGGAAACAATTTAAATTTTTTTTCTTACTACTGTGTTTGCCTGCTCATGAAAAGTAAAGATTATAAGCAATAGGGCTTCATTTTTAGAGCTGGCAAGTATTTCTTTAACTACATCATCAACAACATCGAAGGTAATGGAACTTAAATTAGAAAAAAATTGTGTTACCACTATATTACTTATTTTCATATCCCTTTTCTATCATTTCTTTACAAGTGTGTCATAGCTTGTGTTGAAATGTCCCCCTAAATCTCATATGGTCATGCGGGCTGAGCCTTTTTTGAGTCTAGAGTTTGTGAATGGTTCATTATCTAGCACTGGGATTGGTGGTGTAAGTGCTGTACCCACCCAGGGGCAGGGTAAACTGTTGGCATACAGTATAAGGGAGGGAGGGAAGGAGGCATGATTTTCCTCTTTTTTCCCCTTTGCCCTTTTTATTCTCGTCACTTGCAGCTGCCATAAACGTCTGCCCCTTAGCCTTGCCACTCTGTCCTGGAGCCAGCTGAATATGGACTGAAACATCCATGAACTGTAAGATAAATAAACTTTTACTTTCCTAATTTTGATGGTCAGGCGTTTTGTCCCAGCAAGAATAGAAAAGTAATCAACACAAGAAGCAGCAAATACTTTTTTTTTTTTTTTTCTGCTTTTTGATCCTTACAGGAAGGTAGACTTTGAGATAAAGGGTGAACACCAACTGACTTTCTAAGTTAACCTGTAAGATCATGAGCACAATGCTTTTGCTTTCTAAATGATTTTTAGAGGTTGCAGACTATTGCGATTGCTAAGAGGATATTTTGGATGTAGCTGTTTTTATGATTGTATAATTAATTATTACTGAGAAAACAGATATAAAAAACACTTTTGGGAAAACTTATACCTAATTACGGGATAGACAACAGTTTTAGCATGAATTTAAGTCCAAAATCAAGCTTGGATTTCTGTATCAAACATGAGAAACCAACATATTTATGGATCCAAATTCTAGCAAACCAAAATCCCCACAAATTAATTGTGGCTCATATGCTGACATCTCTGTAATACTAAAAATATATAGGAGCAGAATTTAGGACACAGCAATGATTATTACTAGTTTGTGACAATTTGTGCTAGAATTATATCCATTTAACAAACACTTTGAATGAATTCAGTGTCTAATGAACAGGCAAAGGAACTGATCATTTTGTACTTTGCACTCTGGAGACAGAGCACTTTATAATTTGTTTTACCTAAACAGATCTGGGATCTGTGCTGAGCATGTAATAGGCCTTTTTGGAGTACAACTAATGTCACAACTTGGATTCCTATGTGCAAATGTCTAATCATTTTACCACCTTAAATTATTTTTTGGAGAAATGAAACATTATGTTTGCAGAAGAGAAAATTATACCAAGTAACTTAAAGTGAAACCAGCCACTGTACCTTTTTACTAAATGTGTTATTACTTTTACTTTTTGGTTGTCATCAACATGTGCTGCTTGAATAGTTAAGACATTGCAGCTTGATGCTGAAGCATGCTTGTTATCACGCATGGTAGGGCACACTTGTAACTCCAGATAAAACAGGAAGCTCAGAAATTTGAGGCTGGCCTGAGCAACTTGATGAAACCCTGTTTCCAAATAAAATAAATAGAGCTTAGGATGTACCTCAGTGGTAGAATGCCAGGGTTCAATCCCTAGTGTACACACAGACACAGATGCAGTCTCTCTCTCTCTCTCTCTCTCTCTCTCTCTCTCTCTCTCTCTCTCTCACACACACACACACACACACACACACACAAACACACACACAGTGTTTGAGACTGTTTATGCCTCGATTTTGGCACTCATTGACAGAGTTACTGCAGGCAATTTACTCAGCTTTTCTGTCTCTCAGTTTCATCACCCTTAAAACAAATATAGTGGTGACATACAAAACAAACATCTGACAGAGCATCAGGAAAATTATTAAGAGCAGAGTTCAGGCAGTTCAGTTGTTGTAAAATAAGTGCTCAAAACTTTGTGATTTTAGTACTGTCATCATCTGGTCCAATGTTTTCCCATGACCGGTAATTTTAATTTACCTGAGTTAAACTATGCTCTAAGGCAGTGGTGAGCTATGGTACACTTGCCACAGCAGGCTCTTTGTTATCATCAAAGTTCTATGGTGTTCACCACCACTGCTCTAAAAGCTCTTAGACAGTTTATTGAGACTTCTCTTAATGAAGTCATGAGTCACAGTGAACATAAACAAAGTGGTGTAAACCTGAAGCTCCATGTGTAGTTCTTGGGCTCTTGGTTCTCTCATTGCCTTGATGAATATGATTCTGGGTCACGAAAGGGCATATTTTATGTACTTCATGAGGAAAGAAGAAATACTTCCTCTAATGTTCACCTGGAAAATATCAGTTTGTCCCAGTGTTATGGAAAAACTCAGAGATGTTAAGTTTACTGAAAGGTAAGTCAGTCTCCAACATGCTTATGTAAAAAGTTTTGCTTTTAGATATGAAGCCCTGAATAAGATATGACTGTATTAGATGGTAAACATACCTAATAAGCACTAGGGGAAATAAACAATTAATAAAATACTGCTTTGGTATTTTATGGGATTATTCATTAGGAGAGAAAATAATAATGTATCTGAGGAAGCATGAAATGATGTTTAATACAGAACAGATTTCAGTTTTTACATAATGGCTTGAATTTTACTTAAAACATCTTAGTTAACTTGATTTCTGTTTCCTTGGATAAAATTTTTAAAAATTAAATTATTTATATAAGTAGCTCCCATCTTAGTGCCTGATACAGTCTCAAAACTGTGATCATTATGGCATAAAATTTGGTATGCCATCAGGGAGTATAGGAGATAAACTCACCTTAGGCTGTGAATTATATTAGGGATGATCAGTGGGTCACCTACAGCACATGGTAGGTAACACACAGGGGGGACAATCTCACTTCATCACTGCCTACTAATAGCAATCAGAGAAATTTGAAAATCTTCTCTCAATAGTCACTTACATAGCACAAAACTACATTAGGTATCCATTACAATCTATCTACAGTAGAAAATATGCTCTGTGTGTATGTGTGTGTGTGTGTGTTCCCAGCATTGAGGAATAGTGAGGTTCTTTCTGGAGCAATTTCTCATAAAGCACTCTCCTCCAACTCCCCGATGTGTAGATATGGCCTTTTCTCTGCTACTTGGTAATCTTGATAACTAAGGCATCCTGGTTTGCCTCACAATTCCTTCCCAGTGGTCAAATTCCTTTTCATCAAAGGTGTTAATTTGGAAAATAGCTGATAAGACTAATTTCTGCTAAAAGCAGTACTATAAATCCATCATGAAATGCAAAGGAGCATCCTCATTCATTGCATTTGTGTTTTAGGGGGAACAATGATCTAGCCAATTTGGGGGGTGACAATGTGAAGTTTCAGACAGTCCTAAGTACTATAACAAACACAAAATTCAGATTTGAGGTGAGGAAAAAGACTGGAGTTCTAGATGAATATTTTGCAAATTTCAAAGTTAACAGCAATGATGTTTTGCTTACACTGTCATGATTATCTGTTCAACGTGTAATTTGCAAGCATTTGTACGTTGTGTATTTAATGGGAATAATTCAGAAATAGAATAAAGGATGATTATATAGCTAACTATCCTTTGATACCTTTAGATACCAGGATGCTCTGCACCCCAGAAAATTGCTTATGGGTCATCGTAAGAGACATTTAGGAGTTTTTAGGAACCTACCCAGTTTCTAGAGGATGAAAATTGGAGTGGACCATAATTCTCACAAGAAATAGAACTATGGTATACATGCAAAACAATTCTGTTAATTGCACAATGAGCACATGCTAAGTTTTGATTGTTTTATTTCATGTAGCCTTCACCAACATACTGTAAGATAGGTATTGTTATTAAAAACCATTTTTTTTTTACAGATGAAGAAATAGAGGCTTCAAAAGGTAAAATAATGTTCACAGTTCTACAGGCCTAATGAAGTAGTATGGCTAATATTGAGATCTGAGAATTCCAATTCCAGGGCCAGTATTCAGTCTCAATGCAAAATCCATCTGTGTACTATAAAGGATAAAGGGACTTGGACATGCAGTGAGCAGACTGAAAATTCTCCCGTGGCTCCGTATCTAACATTCATGTTGCCATGCATGTTCTAAGGTTTGACATGTTATTCCCCAAAGTAATTTTTATTCACGGTAGCTATGACCCATAGCAAGATGTACTATATTGAACATAGAAGAGTAGAAATTATTTTCCTCAAGAAATTTTTAAAAATTAATTCCTTAAAAAAGCTGGATTTCATCTAACAGTTAAAACATCTAATGTAAGAGTTGATAGTTCCTCAATCCACCAGAAAATTTTGGTACTTTGACAAAATCTATGGATGCTTTTTCAGTGTAATATTTTCTAGTGCATAAAATAACATCCATAGCTTACACTGAAGTATGATAATAAGAATATTAAAAATTTTGTAATAATAATGCATCTTCCAGGTAGGAGTGTAGTTCAGTGGTAAAGCCCTCGCCTAGCATGGGTGAGGTCTTGAGTTTGATCCTCAGCAACATACACACAGACACAAATAATAAATGTGTTCCTAGTGGTGACTCTAATAACCCTCAAAATGTCAAAGTAGTACAAGTCATTAATAATGTTTGAGGATATTTGTAATAATTATAATGCTATATAAATCAGTGGCTTCTAATGGCAAAGCCAACAGAACTGATCATAATTCTGTGATGATTTTTATTATCCCATGCATAATTGAAGGAATTCCTGAATTTCAGATAACAATTAATGAATACACACTTTTATTGTTGTTACTTCCTTTTTCTCCCTGTGAGACTTGATTAAGATGCCCTGATATCCTGTATCTATTGTCCTTCTGCAAGTTCCCTCCCTGTGACTGATCTGGTCTTTTCAGTCAGGGGACACTGCTTTCTTCCTTATGTGTTTCATCCAGCCTAATACAGATACTATTGTTTTCCACTCTGTATTCCCAAGGCCTGTGATGTATCCAGGCTACAATGTTACTTCTGTAGTTTCTATGCTTGCTGTTTCACCAGGGAGCAGTTTTATGATTCATCATTTACGCTACACAGCTTCTCTCCTAATATATAAGTTTGACAAAAGGCAGAGCACTTTGGGAACTAGCATTCATCATGCTTGTTTGCACAAACCTGATTTATGTTTACCTATCCTCTGACCTGCCCGAACCCTTTCTGTCTGCATTCCAGGAGGAAGCTCCACAGGAACAGCTAAATATCATTCCAAAGCCTTGGTAAAACTGCCATGTGGTCAGAGAAGGATTAATAGCACATCGCCAGAATATCTGTGCAGTGATCCATAAAACTCAGAAATGATTGCGGAGCTTCAGGATGGGGAGTTAAAATGACAAAAATATATGGACCATTAATGGGCAAAACAAGAAGGCAGAAAATCAGGAAGGAAAATTTGAGAACAACAATGGAAATAAAATAGAATTAGTCTCAATAAAGGATCCTTCAAGAAGCTAATATTTAGTGTTTATATACCCAGCAGAGTATCACCTTTGAAAAAGGTGAAGATGAAGAGGTTTTGACATATTTGGATGAACATAGAAGCATTTTTCTAAAATGCTTTGTACCATTTTTCAAGGTGTAAGTGAATCTGCTTTCTAAAACACAGGCAATCTGATGATCTATAATTTCACTCATTAGGTTATAAGTAACTGCTAGATAACGACAAAGAAATCACTTTAGTATATATACAAAATTGACTCTGGGAAACAGTAACAATGTACCCCATCACTGTCATTTGACCTATTAATATCAAATAGGAACACTTTTTGAGTCAGAGCACTCTAGTCTCAAGGTCTAGTTTTTCCATATCAGTTGAGTTATCTGGTGCTAAGATTTTGACCTCTTGGAGCTCCTGTTAATTCATGTGTAAACTGATATATTCATATTCACTCTCACATGGTCACATTTGAATAGACTAAGATAATGTATATTAAACACTTCCCAAAGGGTCTGGTATGTGGAAAAACATTCAGCATCTAGTAAAACTATTTCTCTATAATGGCCCCATACTTCAGACTTTTCAACTATCTCCTTTGTTTCAAAGTTACTTCTGTATTACTTTCATCCTCTCAGAATCCATTTGATGCAGAAGTAATTAATGTTCTTCCCCCAAAAATAAATTATACTGTTTCCTTAAAAGGAATTTTTTTTAAAAAAATTGAAATTATCAGCCCTCTACAATATCATACTGGTCAATTTCTGTAAGATTCAGTTATGGTGAACTAATCCTTTTTGAGCATCTAACATTATTCATTTTTAGTTCTGAAGCTTTTATGATATTTTCTAATATTTTTTAAAAACTACCATTATGTTGGCTGCAGCCAAGCATCTAGCAGTGCTGCTTTAAGAGAATGAGGTCTTTATTTTTTCTTATTCAAAATGAATTATGTTTATAGCTTCATTCCCATCTGCAAATTATTCTTTTAATTAAAAGGTAATAAATAAAATTCTTCCTCTACTGTATCAGTGAGTATAGAACACATAGTGGAAAACAGACTCTTAAAACAACAAAGTGAAAGACAGACATGCAGAACAAGGGTGGGTTTACAGAGAGGGAGTGCTTTATGACAATTAGAGCTCGGTGAAACGAAAATTTATCAAGCAAAGGATACCTTATACAAACTCCCTACATCTAAATATGCACGAAGCCTATAATTTGGCAGTGTATACGAGTCCAGTGTCAAGTAGCAACATGGCAGCACTGCAGGAAACATCTATGGGCTGTTAGAGATGACCTCAGTCTTGAGAAGATATATTTGAACTGAATAAGAATGGGTTTCAGTCTTTTGGCCATATATGCTTAATTTTTTTTTTTTTTTTTAACAAGGGATTTTGTGAAAGTAGAACTTCAGAACGGAGTGAAAAACGTTGCTTTCAGATTAGTCAGCTTTCTTACTGCTGGGACCAAACACCTGACACACAATTTAAAGTACAATAGTTTATCTTGACCAATGATTTCAGGAGTTTTAATACATTGTTGGCTGGCTACAAGGCAGAAACAGCATGCTGGAAAGATACAGGAGGAAAAGCTGGTCAACCCGTGACAGGGGAGAAGCAAAGAAAGAGGGAAGAGCAGAACAAAGGCAAAGGCTCCCTGGAGACTGGACTCCTCCAGTCAGGCTCAACAGCACAGTCAGCTCTGTACTCACTGACGCATTAATCTCATCATGAGGACAGTGTTGCCATGATCCATTCACCTTTTAAAAGCCACAGCTCTGAACATATGACACTTTCAGGGGACATGTTAGATCTAAACTATAAGCGCTATCATTGCACAAGTTAAATATAAACTGCATTTGATTCTCATTCCTATGGGGTTCTTTAAGTCATTCTTATGATTTGGGTGCCACACAAAATACAGGTGAAAACCTCTTCGGATGTTGTCTCAAACAGACAGGCGCAGAATGAGTACTGCGGGCACATCAAAGCTGTATTGGATAGGGTAGGCAGGGCAGCGTGCTCCTTCCCAGAACTTCCCTGGGCAGATTACCATGGTGCAGTTCTGCTTTACATTCATTAGCAATGAGTAGTGAGGAGGAAGAAGAGAAAAATGGGACTGTTGATTACTTTTTAGAACTTTCTATGTATCTAACAATATGCTAAGATTTTTGATAGAACTTTCTCATTTAATCTTCTAAAAAACCTTATAAGGTTGGTCTTATTTTAAATATTTCACTTTATAAGGGGAAATTAAGAATCAGTGATGTACACTAACTTATGCAACCTCAAATATATAGTTCTTAGAGTTGAATTTTATTTCATGTTTTGATTTGTTTCTTTCAAAACATATATTCTCTTTGTTCAAGATCTGGGAAAGTAGCCACAAGGAGAAATCATACCTAACCTAACTTCATATTTAATAGACACATTCCAGAGTTAAAGTGCTTTGTTTAAGAGCATGGATAATGACAGGGGGAAAAGGCTATTTAAGAATCTAGTGATGTGCACATTTCTGATTAAACGAAGCTTTCAAATTTTCTCAAAATCCTATTTAGTCCACAAGCAAGGGTATTCTTCTGTAAACAGGGTCTTCACTTAAATCCAAGCAATTATAAAGGATTAAATTCAACTGGTAGCAGTATTTACTTTACAAAGCTGAATCCTTTATGAGTAGAATAAAGACATGGGATTGTTACTTTATCCCACCCATGGTTCTTACAACTTAGATTTCCCTAGACTCTTAATAAATGAAAGACAATGTTAAATTCAAACTACTTTCTGTACCACCAGAGTAGCTCAGATAAAACTACGTTAAGTGAGAAGACAGGATTTAATATAGTATGGCATTGCCTTGGTTTCAATTTTTTTTATTATAAAGAGAATAAAACAAAACAGAATAAAGCAAATCAAAACAGAATAATGCAAATGATACAGGACTTCAAAACAAGATAACAAACCTTAATATATACAAGAAAACCAATCTTAATATATACAATGTTCACAGCTTCTTATGGACTGGGGCAGATAACATGTCACTACTTAGGTACACATTTAGAGAAGTACTCTCGTTCATGCTGGGACAGGAAAGATCTTCAGATACAGTAACAAAGCATAGTCTGCATTTTAGGAATAAAAGATTTCAAAATTATAAGTATTAAAGCAATAATCTCTGAGTACCTCTGAGAAAAATGAAGACAATGAATTCACTGCAATATTTTGTACATGGAAAAGAGAGGAGTCACACTCCCTAGTAGTATGTGTTGTGTTTTTAGTGTATCTGATCAATAAAAAACATTTCATCAAAAAAGTGCTTGCTTTCATGTTCCTCATCAGACAAATAAAAAGGCTTCTCCCTAAGAAAGAAAAAAAACAGTCCTGAAATGTGCTGCTTGTTATACCAGAACCTGATACAATCAGACTCGCCCCTTTCCCTCAGTACTTAACTAAAATAGTTCCTCTGATGTCAGCGATCTTTAACTGGGACTCAGCAACCACAATGTTCCTGATACAGCTGGTCACCAGAGCCTAGGAACAGAATCTCACTTGCAAATTTTATCTTTATGAAAAATCTTTAGGAAAGCAATATTATTCCCTCCTGCATATTTTACTTCCACATGTATCTAATATGTGCTTTTGAGATAACAGGGAATATCCTAAATGATGCTGAGGATGTAAGGATGAAACAACATGGATTCTGCCATTAAGAAGAATAGAGTTGATAGATATATTCACGTAAACAGAAACTCCAGGCAATGTGATAAGTGCTACCATGTTTTTATTCTTGAAGATACACAGGGAGGAACCAGGTCAGTAAAAGAACAGATTCCTCGTTTTAAAGATAACTGTTTCAAGAAGCCTAAATAATTTTCAAGTCTGCAATTATCAGTTAGAAGAGCTATCCGTTGTAACATTAATTCTAAATTTATCATTCTATGAAAACATCAGTTTATCAGTGTATATGAAAATATCTGAAACAATTAAAAGAAATACTTCGGAAGAATTTTTTTTTTTTTTTTTTTTTTTTTTTAGAGTTGTGACAATACCTGAAATTTTATGAGGGCTCACAATTGAGTTTTTGGTAAATTCAATTGTTTTTAAACAATTGAAGTCATGTGAAAAGAACAATGGTGGTTAAAATTTCTAGTAGGAGGCACTGATTAAATAAAAACAAGGGATCTAGAGTCTGATTCTGTGTTCATTTCCTCGGATCTGCCACTGAGTATTGGTGGCATTCTGAGAAAATTATTTAACTTCTCTGTGACTCAGTTTCCTATTTTGTGGACTGGGGACAATAGAGATACCTATTCACTAAGGTTGTTGTAAAAATTTAATGTGTGTGTATATACACAAACATATATACACAAATATATGTAATAATACACAGCACTATATACACATAATAAGCACTACATACACATATGTCATATATTCATAAATACCTATACACACATATGCATATACACATACACACGTATAAATTGTATATATGTATATGTATGCTTAAAACAGTTTTTGGCATATAGGAAAAGTCCTTAAAAAATACTAGGTGGCTAGTATCATTTCTTGAAAACTGAAAATTAACTTATTGTAGTTTGTTCCATATAACAAATATTTTTATATGTGTATCTAAATCTCAAAAAAATGTTCATTTAGAAAATGACATAAGCTTGTATATTATAATTGGAAAAAAGTATCATCATTATGAAAGAACCTTGTATTAGTCAAGAGAGCACTACCTTTAAGTAGAAATAAGGTCAGTTTGAGCAAATACGAGTCTTGATTTTTGCCAAATAATGGAATTACCGGGAAATCTATAATTTTAAATATAATTTAAGGAAGAGATTAATCCTAATCCTTGGTTTATCCTATCTAGAATCCTGTTTTTGATGGTAGGTTTAGCAGATTCATGAAAACATTTTAGGAATAGAAGACAAGCATGCCAATCCTTTTACAATGCATCTCTAAAGGCTAGGGACAGTGCATCCGGCTTCCCCAGTTAAGCTCACTTGCTGTCATGGGTAAGGATGTCCGAAGTTTAAAACTGCATTTATTCTAGTTATATTGGAGTAAAACTTGTATGACTTTGTGCATTTACTGAAAATCATTAAATTTTACACTGAAAACAAGCACATTTTATGGATGTAAATTATCCTTTCATAAACTGTTCAGTCAATTCTTCAAGTTTGTTACATTTGGTATGAAATAGTTCACTATCTTCATCCTATTGTCTTAACCCAAGAGAAATCTCAATTATTTAGCTAAGAAGAGGGTTTTTGAAGATGAATAGTGTTTTTAAGGACTGAAATCCTTTTACCTACCTCCAAATAATAGGGACTTTAAACATGTACAGATGTTAAAATCATCTGGGGGAATTTAGACACAAACAGATTAAAGATTCTATCATATCATCACTGACACCTGCAAGATTTAATTAAGCCTAAAGTCACCAACTTCTGCTCAAAATGCTGACTGGTGGCCTGTTAATTAGTTGCTTTTTTTCATTGATTACCAACTTATGAAATACCCTGGTTATAAATGTTTGTGACGCTTGCCTTGCTTCAGGGCTTAATTAATGTTAAAACTATTTAACAATTGTGTCCTCATTTGATTTATGATGCAAAGTTGAAAATTTTATTGCTACCCCCACACAATGATATGCAAAAACAATTTTCAAAGCAAGTCAAAACTGATAGTCTAAAATTCTTTTTGTCTTTCAAAAAAAAAAAAACCTGATGAAATGAGCCATTGCTGCTTGTCATGAGTAATCAATTTCTCAGCATTTGTGCTGTCAACAAGTTTTCAAAACAAATGTTTCAATAAATAAGTACTCATCAATTTTTAGTTATCTGAATTATACTTTAGAATGCTCTGTGGAATTAATTAAAATGATTGTGTATTTCTCTATTTTTTTTTACATGCACACAATTCCCGAATCTGCATCTCCTGAAGCAACCTCTTCATGGAATCCCAGGCTGATGTATCCAATGATCACTTGGTATCTCTATAAGGATGTCTAACAGGCATCTCAACTTTAACCAGACCCATACAGACCAATTCATTTTCCCTACCATCAATTCCCAAATGTCTGCTTCCTAGTTACCTCAGAAAATAATTGCTTCATCTGCCTTGCAGTTCAAACCAAAAATTAAAGTGTTCTCTTTTCTCTCATTTGCTTGCTGCAAAATTCTATCTATAAACCATCCTGAATCTATATTTTTTGTACATTTCATTTGTACTATGTTGCTCTTCCAACACTGTTAACTCTACTCAGGACAAAAACCTAATTGTTTTGATTTGTGTATCTAATACTGTCTCCACTTCTCATCTGGTATGTTATCTTGTCACTTTTTTATATGGACCTTTCCAACAGTTTCCCAGTGTATTTGGAATTGTATCAATCTTTTGCCCTGTGTTATAAAATTTCATATGAGCTAGCCCTTGCATATTTCTCTGACACCATCTTCCTCTTTTCCACTTACTGACTATAGTGAAAGCTTATTCTTCCACAAAGATCTTTGCACTGGCTATTCTCAATGCTGAAAATGTTCTTACCTGAAGTTTATATCCTGGGTCCTTATTTTCTAATTTTTAAAAACCATTTTGATTTCAGTTTAAACTTGATTTCCTCAGAGAGGACGTCCCTGGACCCTTGAAGCAGTCACCCACTGCTTGCTATCATGTGTTCTTTTATTAATTGGGCTATTTTCATTCTTCCACAATAGAATAAAACTATATGAGAACAGGTCTTTCACCTCCTCTAGGCATGATGGATAGAACCATAGTAAAACCATGTAGAAGATACTCAGAATTGGTTGCATGACCTGGTGTGTATCTTGGGTAGAATTAATGGAGTTCATTCCATGCATAGTAGAGGGTTACTTTATATAATCTTTTTTTTTTCTAAAAAAAACCCAAACACTAAAGTTTTTGATCAAACTTTTACAGTAGACAATAGGGTTTTCTATTTACACTTAGAAACAGTGTTCATATGTCTGGTTGGTAGTTCCATGGTACAGTACTTGCCTAGCATATATGATGCCCTTTGTTTGAAGCCTTGCATTGCAAAAAATTAAACAAACACATAAAACAAAGCTATGACACAACCACAAATGGCAAAGTAACATAAATAATGATAGAGCTGCCCATTCATGAATTACTTTATAAATCCAATTAAAGCCAAAATCAGAGTCAAAATTAGCCTCACGATAAGCCTAAATATAGTTCGTTAACTAAAATATAAATGGTCTTATGTAAATCATTAAGGTAATAGAAACATAGTCATATAAAATACAAATAGTTCCTTACAGAATATTAATGAATAAAGATATTATTTAAACCCCCTTATCTATCTTTTCTCTTTTCTAATGGAATCCAAAAGTTTCTTATAGTTGGCCATATGCAACAAGGTCTATCCTCAACCAATTGTAGAATCAAAGTTGATCGAAGAAAACCATCATGGTACTATTTTATTTTCCAGGGATTAATTTGCTTAAAATATACAATTTTTTCCAATTAGGAAATGCAGAGAAATGAGTATCACTTCTGAGAAAAAAGTATCACCAACAGTAAAATATATGAAAAGCTAAAAATTTCCTCTACTGGAGATGGAATACCAATATGTGTTTAAAATTATGACATCCATGTTAGGGATAATAAGTTATTAATCTGAGAATGAAAGAGTAAGATAAGTGATAAAAGAAAATCTTAGAACATGAATTGAAATGTGTTGTCATAAGACTTATACCAAAGCAACTCTACTAAACAAAATTATTTGCCAGTTATCTTAACAAAATCAGTGCAAATCTAAGATCACATTTCAGGCCAAATGATTTAGGAATAGACCTAGAAAAGCATTTTCCACAAGGTTCTAATGGCAACACTATGTTAATTTCTTTTGGCAATAGGAAACATTATTATACTCTCAGGGAAGATACTTCACAAACATTCACAGTGGCTACCCTGGTTGGCTGCAAGTTTATAATTTTTAAACATTCTGATATCATTAATATGAGGTACCTATTTAATTTTTCAGAAAAAATTAAATTAATAAAATAGAGCAAAATATTTATATAGTCTATTTCTGCTACAAGAATGTGCACATTTATAGCGTATTAACCCAGTCACTTAACGGCAAAATGCAAAAGTGTAAGGTTTTAGAAGATGACAAATTCTCAAGCATTTTCACAAGGGTTAACACATGACTCAGTGGAAATAAAACAGTTGCAGAAAAGGTGAGGACAGAAAGCACACACACAAAAATGCAGGGCCACCGAAGAGAGACCCTAGAACTGATAAAGGAAAGAATCCTCAAGAAACACCTAAAGCTTAGAAAAGCAATTTAAAACTAAGCATAGGTTTCTAAAAACAGAAAAAAGTGCCCCCGGGATGGCATCCAAACAAAATTATCTCATACAAACAACAACTCACCTATGAGGGATGCTCGTAAACATACTTTTTCTTTCATAGAGAAGATGAAAATTTCAAGAATGGAATTGAGAAACCTCCTTCAGATCATAGACTAATGTGTATAAAAAAAGCAAGAGATTTCTTCAGAGTCCAACAGAACAAAACTGATACTCTTTATTTGCAAGGGCAATCTTCATAGAAAGAGGGAACATAAATGCAGAATATTTTCACAGGAAGTACTCAAAATGCTCACTTCCATATTAAAGTATCAGGAGAAAAAATTCAACAAGGATTCATGCTTTTTGTATTTCCTTTAACAATATACATTTTCTTTAACAGTAAAAATATTAGTGTTGTTGCAGACTAATATTTTTATTGATGAAAAACTGTATGTGAGCCATACATTGTGGCATGTACCTGAGTTTCAGGTACTTCAGAGGTTAAGTGTTATGATTTGTCAGTGGCCCCAAAGCCGCATGCAATTATGGATTCGACTGAATCTAGCATTTGTGATTATTTTTGTGTAGTGCTCAGATTGGTGATGTGAGTGTTCATCTGCCTATGGGTGGAGCCAGAATATGATGCATTGGTGGGAAGAAGATGTGTCTCTCTCTTTTGCTGGTTGGCACCTTGCTGTTTTGCAACTGGCCCATGAATGGCAGCCCGCCATGCCACTCTGATGCTTGGAGCCCGCTGAGTATGAACTGAAACCTTCAACCTAAAAGAATACATCTTTCCTTCCCTAACTTTGGGCAATAGGTATTTTGTCTCAACGAGTAAAAAGTACCTAAGACGCTAAAGCAAGACTATTTGAACTTAGGTGTTTGAAATCAGGCTAGGCAATAGAATATGACTCTCTCTCAAGGCAAAAAACAAAATAAAATAAAAAGCACACACACACACACAATTAGAACCTAAAATACCCTAGAAATAGCTTAAATCTTTCAACTGCTTTACTAAAGATGTATTTTCATTTAAAAATTGCAAAAATAACTAAAACTTGTGTAATTCAGAATTATTTTTTATTTAAAATTTTTATATTTATTAGTACATGTTTTCAGTACATAATTATTGCATTAATCCTGGTGAGTTGTACATGTATGCAACACATCCTGATTCTTTTTAAATTATGATTTTATAGATAAATTAGGAAACCATCTTATGAATCACATTGCTTTTGAAGACTTACTTTAAAAGCACAAAGAACTATTTCATTGTTTCAAGTTCTGTGTTAAATCTTAGTCCTTTCCCACTACTGTGACAAAATACCTGAGACTAATATTTCTACATAACATGACCTTACCAATCACATTTTTGAAGGCTGTGAAATCTAAGATCATAGTGTCAGTAGATGTGTTGGGTGAGTGGTGATGGCCCAGACCTTGCATTCATGATAATGCCAGACCACTGTGTTCTCACATGGCAGAAGGCAGACTTCTATACTGGGAATAAATTTCAACACAGATTTTGAAGGGGACATATTCAAACCATAGCAACATCTATCAGTACATGAAGCATATGCATTTGCTCCCTAAAAAAGCCTAGGGAAAAGTCACTATTTCCATAGAGAAGCTGGTTGTGACTTGTCTAAAACATCACAGACCATCATAAACTTCTGTTGATGGCTGGCCAACAGGAGATGAATAAATGAAAAAATGACATATTACAGGTGGTAAGCACCAATAGGCATGCCCCTCTCTAAAAGAAATATTTAATGGGTAAAATATTTGATAGAAGAAAAATTGGGTAATATAACAGCATTACAATTTCCTTTTTATCCACTGCTCTCAAACAGGCATTTTATTAATTTTTAAGAGACTAGCATTAATAGTTATCAATCTAAATGGTTCACATGAATGAGGTGGGATAGCCAGCAAAATTGTTTTTCATTGCCTTGAATTCCTCCAATTAATTTACAGTCCAAAGATGGTGACTAAAAATCTGCATCAAAATCTCATGTAGTTATTAAGTGGCTGAAACAATGCCTCAATTTTTTTTTTTTGTATTTTTGTATTTTTACCGGTACCAGGGATCGAACTCACGACCACACACTTGCAAGGCAGGCGCTTATGCCACAGAGCTAAATCCCCAGCCCCTAATGCCTCAAATTTTACAGTGTCTAGCTATTTCAGTTCACTATCTGGATATTATAATAAAGTCCTGAGATTTAATTTAAGAGTTACTGTAAACATTAAGCATCACATTTAAAAGTGATTCTGTCACTCATGGAAAAAAATATTCTATTGTGTGCTGATATGTTATGGAACAAACTACTATAGAAGTGGTATTATTATTTAATGTTTTTAATTATTATTAACATTACATAGAAAAGTTCATAATTATGACATGTATTCTCATTCTAAGTTTAAAGGACACCATTTTAAAGATTAGCTTAAAATATATCTATGTCATGCTAGAAATATAGTTTAGAGGCACAGCATCTGCCTGGAAATCAGGAGTTCTGAGTTTCATCCCCCACTACCCACACACAAAAAAGTCTTTGTTACAATATATCTATCTCTTTCTTTAACAAGACATTAAAAAGTTTTGGCAAGTGTCCCTTCCATCATATGGACCGGTTTATTTTTATAGTTCGCTGAAATTTGTATGCACCATGTTTTTATACTTTTATGAACTAAGTATTGATATTTATGTGTATATGTGTGCTTGCATGTATATGCTGTAATATGCCACATAATTATATTCAAATAAATGAATTATATATATGATGGTAGTCCTATAAAACTCTGATGGAGCTGAAAAATTCCTCCACCTGGTGACACTGCAGCCATTATAATGTCAAGGTAAACTACATTACTCACATGCCTGTGGTGATACTATGCAAAAAATCCTACTGTGCTGCCAGTCAATATGAAAGCATATGCATTTAATTATGTACAATAAATATCATTTGGTAATGATAATAAATGACTAACTGGTTTGTGCATTTACTATACCATACTTTTATCTTCGTTGTACATTATACCCCTACTTACTAAAAAAATAGCTATCTGTAAAATAGCCCATGTAGGTCTTTCAAGGAAGGATTAAGGAAGGTGGCATTTTTATTACAGGAGATGACAGTCTCATGGGTGCTGCTACCCCTCAAGGCAGACAAGATGTGGAGGTAGAAAGCAGTGGTATTAATGATCCTTATCCTGTATAGGCCTAGATTAATGTGTGTGTTTATCTTAATATTCTACAAAAAGTGAAAAAAATATTTAATGGAAAAAGCCTATAGAATAAAAAAATATTTTTTTCACAGTTGTGTATGTTTGTTTATATGTATAAGGTCCTAGGTTTTTACTTGAGCAGCATCCAGTCCTGCAAACTCCATGCTTGGTAAGTGCCATACCCAGATGTACTCTATTTTATCTTTTAAACTGTATTTTGTTTTGTAGTCTTTCTATGCTTAGATATATCATGACTTACTCATCATTTTGTTATAACTGTTAATATTTACTACATTAAGATGCTGTGCAAGTTTGAAGTTTAAGGTACATACTATGCCATACATACCAAGTTTGCAGGAAGCTATGTAATTAAGTGCACTCTATGATGTTTGTACAATAAAGAACTCATCTAACAGAGTTTTCAGAAAGTATCATTATTAGGAAATGTATGATTTTTGGTACTTTAAAAATATAAAAAAAATTATATTTGTGTAGCCCTTTCAAATTTTCCATTTTTCCCTTAACATTACATAGTTTAGTTATGTTCCTATTTAGTTATGTTAGTTTAGTTTAGTTTAGATACATGCAGATTCAGTTCAGCTATTTTACTGTTCTGTATTCCATAATACAAATAAAGAGACTGTTTACTCATTCTCCTTTTCATGGGCTATTATTTCAGATTGCTATTACACTTATTATCTGGTGAACATCCATGTATATGTCTTTTCATGCATACACACAAGTTTTTCTAGGACATATATCTAGAACTGATACTGCTGAACATAAGTAGTGCATATTCAACTTCATTGAAATGTTCAAAGTGTTGTACAGCATGACAGTACAATTTCTATTCTATTCTGTATTCATATGACAGTCTTCAGTAAAAAACAGATATTTTTAAAACCAGATTCTGAAAGAAAAATTTCTTAGAAGAATAGGACAGTAACAAAATTCATATAATTTATGCAGCAAGAGAGGCACTAGAGTAATTGGTGAAAAACCTAACTGTTTTGAAAACCTGGAGTGAAGAAATTGTGAAAGTGAAGCAAAAAGACACAACACAGTCAGGAGCCAAAGGAGAAAGAATAGAGCCCACATTTATAACTCTCAGGTCTAGAGATTTGAAGTCTCTGAGGTTATCATTTTTAGCCAAATAGTAATAACTAGGAAAGGAAAAGGAAGAGGTTAGCTTTGCTCTCTATAATCCATTTAAATGATAAGTGTATGTTAAATCTCCAGACAAATATCATGTAAATGTATCAGATGTATTTAAAGACACAGAGTGCAACAGAGGACCTGAAAGTTATTTTGGATGTCTTTCTACAGATCATCTTGCTTCCTAATAATGTTGATAAATAAGCATGTGTGAGAATATAGGCAAATATTTATTTCGTTTTAAAAACAATACTACCAGCAACTAGTTATATAAAATAATAAAATTACCCTTCTAAATGGATTTATTGTGAAAACCTCCTTAAAATCAATTCTTCACCTAGAAACCAGTTGATTTAAGGTAATCAAGGTTATATTTTTCTGTCTTAAAATCTGACAATAAAATCTAAAACATTTACAGCCCTGAAAATTTAAGATAAGTGATGCTTAAGCCACATAGATTAATAGAATTAATACAGAAAAATCACTACAGTTAAGTTCACAAGTTTCATCCATATAGAGTTCAAAATATTTATTGAATGCATTTAAAAAACATGTTGTTTTCAAGTCCAAGATACACAAAAGTTCAAAGGAGGGTCATAAAAGAAGGTATCAACTTAGAGAAATTCTCCACATATTAAAAAATGTTAGAATAATGAAGGATTTATATCATTCACACAGCATGACTGTCATTAGTACTGTTTTGCTGGATGTATATCAGGACTCAACTTTCTCACTCTAGAACATTTCATGTTCTAGAATAAGTCACATTGACCACGTGACTTATTCTAGAATATGAAATGTTAAAGAAATTATATATCATTCCCAGATGGAATTGTAAAGTGTCTGTGTGTTTTGCCCTGTTTTTTTCCTACCAGTTGTGGTGCTTGAGGCCGGTGTTAAAAGGAGGCTATTTTCCACCTCAGTCTCTGAGTGAACCATGAGCAGGGCACTCCACTGTGCCACATGATAATGCAGTGCAACTGAAACGTAGACCCAGCGCTGCGCCTCCGAAATTTCAGAGTGGGTTTTTATTGTAGACAATTAGGCCACGTATCCTTACTGATACAGTAATTAGGTGCAAGAGCTGGATCAGAAATCTACATTTCTTTCTATCACACTAAGCTGCCCTGAGACAACAGAGAGAACTTTGCTAAAGAAAGAATATATGAGACTTTCATGGGCGTTTTTATTGCATTGTAGCTCTATGTGCACTTTATTTCTTTTACAAAGATAGGTAATAAGGCAAAAAAATCTTTAAGCCATATGACATGAAATATAAGTCATTAATCAAAAGTTTCTGAATTTGATATTTAGAAACTACTATCTCTTCTACTTACATGCTCATTCTTTTTATTTACCTAATCCAATTTATTCAGGAACTCAAATCACCAGAGCACTAGAATTATTTTCTGTAGGATTTTGATTCTGCAGAGTAAAGATTTGATTATCTGCTTCTCCCACCACAGAAAAATCTCTATAAACCAGGACTTACATAATATAACAAGAGACTGACAATTCGTGATGACTTTCCTGCACTGAAAGATCCTGAAGCACTTTTTTGAACTGAATTTCACGTTGTATATTTTCAATATTGAGATATACACTACATTTCAAGTTTCATTATTTTATGTTTGGTAAATAGGGAAAATAATTTACTACTTAATTAACCCCAATATTCTCTAATCCCACAGAGACATCTTTGCACCAATATCTTTGTTCCTTCTAACAGAAAAAAAAAAATCCTGACAATTCTCTTTTGGCAGAAAACTGAGAGGCAAGGTTTAATATGCTTTAATATACCTAAATTTCTCTGTGAATTAGACTTTTGAACAGTTATTCAGTTGTCTTAATATGGCAGGAAATATTACCTTTGTCTAATGTCTTAATGTTCCCTTAAATAAGACTCTACAAAGTTCATTCACTTAGCAAATGTACATGCTAAGGAAGGTAAACCATGCTTTAGCTTGCTCTGACTCATGTAATCCTGCCACAAAATGGTTTTAATCCTTGGGTCGTGTATATTGTTTTTTCATAAGTATTCCATAAACTAAAATAAGTTTGGAGTAAAATCTCAAAATCAAGCTTCTCCATTTTTATCACCTGAGAAAAAGATCACTCCAAGTTTCAATAGAGGTGATATTTTAGACTCTTGCTAATAACTAACTGAAACTTCAGGCAATGAAGAGCCTCATCCAATTCAGACCCAATCTTCTTACTTCATTTAATTCCTACAGGGACTTCATCTTTGCTAGAGAACTGACTAAAATACATTTTCTAAAGCAATAATGACTAGTGGTGATGTAACTTCTTCTAAGGAATGATTTTCTTTGATTGTTGTTCCAATGATTCCCTGGCCCTACAAACGTTTTGCCAAGTTTAATAAATGTCACACATCATTCTACGAAACAGCTAGACAACAGACAATGATGTAAGCAAAGCTAACAGTAGCTAGACAGCCATGTAGGCATATTGATACCCTGAAAAATAACTACTTGTGAGGCCAATTACTCACTATCATCTTTGTGGAGCCAAGGAGGGTTTACGTTAAACAATAAAAAGTGATACAGAGAAAAGGGTCAGAATAAAAGGTCCAGACTTAGGCCCTGTGGAAAATAAATCTTTAAGATTTAGAGATAGCATTGATGCATTGTGGTCAATAGCTCAGGTGCTAAACTCGGAATCCTTGGTTTGATTTTCTTCTTCATTATTTAGTAGCTGTATGATACTGAGAAATTACTGAAACCAAATAATAGCAATTGCTGATGAGACTTCAGCGAATGAAAGTATCCTTCTACATTGCTGGTTGGAAAGTAATTAGTAAAATCAGTATGGAGATTAGTGTGATTATGCCTTAAAAATTTAATAATAGAAATTTCATTTGACCAGCTAGTGCTCTTTTAGGGATTTTCCCAAAAGAATTAAAGTCATCATGTTACAATGATACATGTATCCCTATGTTTACAGCATCACAATTTATAATAGTTAAATATTGAAAATGTCCTACATGTCCATCAATAGATGAACGAATAGAAAGAATGTGGCTCTTATAGACAGTGGAATGCTACTCTGTCACAAAGAAGGGTGAAAATGAGGCATTTGTAGGTAAACGGATGTACCTCAAGACCATAATGTTAAATGAAATAAGACAGATACAAAAGTTTAAATATAAAATTGTTTCCCTAATATGAAAAGACCAAAATATAAATAAAGAGCAAAAGAAAGGATAGAATAATAGCAAATAAGGAGGTCTTTTTTCCAATGGGAAGGGGAACAAGAAATAGGGAGAGGAAGAAAGGTAAAAGGATTGCAAAAAAGAATCAAAGAACAAATGGAAATAGAGCTTTTTCAAATGGGAAGGGGATAAGAGTTGGAGAGAGCAGATAAGGATGTGAGGGGAAGGGAAAAAAAGAAAAAGTAAGAAGATTATGTACATGCACAAACTCTCCACAATAAATGTAATCATTCTGTCCCACAAAGGTACCAGTAGAAAATCCATTAATAAAAAAGAGTAACAAAATGATTTTTAAACTTTAGAAAAGCTAAAGGAGTTTTCTGTCCCATTTGAAAATGTTCTTTAAATAGGGAAATACATCACTATTAGAAACAGCTTGAGGACATTTGTTCAACTGAAAAATCAAGAGAGTGGATCATCATTTTCCCATTCATGAATGTATTTTGGGATAGACTTTATACAAATGCCATGTCTCTGCATGCACAAATAAACACATCAGTTGAGAGAACAAAAGAAATATAAATAGGCTTTAATGTATCTATATTAGTTCATTAATTGCAACAAATACATCACACCAGTGAAAGATTTTAATAGTAGAAGAACCTAGGTACTAGGTACATGGAAACTTTCTGTACTTTCTTGACTTTTTGGTAAATACAAACCCATTTCAAAGATCAAAATCCATTAGAAAGAAAAATAATCCCCTCTTTTTAATAGTGTTAATACTAAATATTTTCACTATTTTTGCATAGAGGCATGCAACTATTTTGAAACTTATTAAATAATATGTAACTTAGTACACATAAAGTCAGCATTGAGTACAGACAAGGTGGGTGATTCATTCATTCATTCATTCATTCATTCATTCATTCATTCATTCAAAAATACCTACTGAGTACTTACTATGAGATTGTCTCTGCCCCAGGCCTTTTCCCTGCTGCATCTGTTAGTATTTAATTTTCTTCAATTCTTAATTTCACTGAGTTTCTATTAAAATTTCATAGGTATTCCTTATACTTTTGAGTTATGGAAATAAAAGTTTTACACACATAAAATCAAACGAAAGTGTTACCGTTATTGCAGTTCAAACAGCATATTAAATGGTTTGTGTGTGTGTCTGTCTGTGTGTGTGTCTGTGTGTCTCTCTCTTGTGTGTGTACATTCTGAATTCAATTCTAAATAGAAGCATCAAATGGAAAGTGGTTCCTGAAAGTTCCTTTCATTGGTGATTAGAATCCTGAGAGGCAAACATAATTTTCTTTGATGTTTTTCCCCATCCTCTCTAAAGCATTTTCTTCTTTAAATGAAGCTGGAGATTTCCTGAATAAGGGTAAGATGATTCAAAGTATGCAATTGTACTTGCTAATACCGCTGCAGTTTATGGAGTGTGGAACTACTCAGGCCTCCTGACGCTGCCAACTGGGCTCAGCGATAGGACTAACAAGGTTGTTTGGTGACACAGCAAGTAAAAATTCAAATCAGAGGAGCAATCATGTTTGATACCGGGAATCACTAAAGAAAGCCAGAAAAAAAGCAATAAGATGCTTCCAGGCTTGAAACACCTGCTGAATTCAGAGTATTCTGCAACCTCGAAACAGCCTAGGAATGGAAGGCTATAAAAGAGAATTACAAAAATCAATTCTAAAGGCAACCAAAGCATGAATAAAAATTTCAATGGCTGCCTGGTTAGAAACTGATGGATGCAAAAAGTTCATTAAGTAGGAGACGAGAAGAAAAAAAATGACAAGTGCAATACATTTTCCCCTATTGCATATAGGCTTCTCAAATGTGTTTACTTTTATAAGTGCTTTTCTTATGTCTTCAAGTCACAAGAATTAAATGGCAACGAACATAGGATGTCTTAAAGGATAAATGAATGCTAGCTAGTCATCTGCTGACACCTCAAGATTGATAAAGCCCAACTTTCTTATTTATGGCCCCTGTGTATATGTGCATCCTTATATTGGCAGATGGTTCAGTTTAAGCCTGTGATCCTCTGACTTGGCTTTTTCCTGGGTACACAACTCAATTTCTCAGATGCTGTCTTTTGTGCCAACAGGCTGCTGATTCTCTTTTACACCTTTTCTAGGGAACAGCTGGGGTGCAGTCACCAGACTCCTCATGCTGCTAGAACTCAGACCTGAAGCGTATCAAGATTATGACTCACAAGCTCTGTGTCAGGACAAAAAGGTCTCAGAAATTTTATTAACTTTCTTTAAAACTGTCTGATTGATGTGTTACCTGGAGAAGACCATTTAAAGCTCCTAAAACTTCTTATAAAGTATTATGCTGAACCTAGAAGGCACATTAAAAATTCAAAGGAGGCACTGCCTCATCCTCTGCAATTAAATGTTTAGACTTTATTACATTTCTTACAAAGTATTGGCCTCATTATTACTTTTAAGGAAGGCACTGAAATACTGGCTATGTAACAGGTAGATAAGAGATATGCTGGACTTGTAGTTGCTGCAAAATAATATAGGCTGCCATGTAAGTGCTTTGGAAAGGACCCTGACTACGAAGATGAGATGCCGAAGCACTTGCAAACTAAGTTTGGGTGATCTGTTTCTCCATATCTTCTCCACATACCTCTTAGGAATGGTCTGCAGTTTAAAGGAATATATATGAAATTATGTGTGAAAGTATGTATACAGAATGTACGTATGTGTAGATAGATACAGATTTGTAAATACATTTGATTTGCTTCTGTACTACTACCAAAATAAACATTCAACAAGCATCATGGCTTGGTTCTGTTCTAGTTTGTGTCTAGATGTCCCTCCAAATCCTCAGCACTTTTATATGGGCATTTTTCAGAGATAACTCAGCCTAGAGTTTGTGATTTTTTTTGTTTTCTGTACCAGGGATTGAACTCATGACCTAGTGCTTTCCAGGCAAGTGCCATTGAGCTAAATGCCCAGCTAGAGTTTGTGATTGATTCATAGTCCAGAGTTAGGATTAAGATTGTGAGTGTTATACTCACCTTAGGGCAGGTACCCTGCATGTAATGTAAAGGCCAGAAAGAGGCCAGTCTCTCTCCTTCTCCATTGTTGTTTTTACTGTCTTCTACCCACTATGAACTACTGCCCCTCTGCCATTGCCATCCTGCCTTAGAACCAGCCAATTAAGGACTGAAACCTCCTCAAACCGTGAGCTAAATTCACTTTTCCTCTTTTAACTTTCAGTGTCAAGTGTTTGTCTCAGCAATGACAGAAAGGTAACTAAGTCTACGTCTTACAAGTTGCACAAAGGCTCACATGTAGAAAGCTGGGTCTTCAGTGAAATAATGTTCAAAAGTGGGGCCTTTGGTAAAAGAGTGGGTCACGAGGACTCTGATCATTGATGAATACATAGTTTGATGCCATTATTGTGAGGCAGAGGGAAGATGACTAGGAAAAGATGACTAGCTGAAGGAAGCAGGTCATGGGTGCTGCCTAGGTAGGGTGTATCTTGTCTCTGGGCTCTTGCTCACTCTCTCTGCTTCCTGATACCATGAGGTAAGCAACTTCCTCTGCCACAGCCTCTTTATTGTGAATCTCGAGGGTATCTCAGGCCTGGAAACGATAGCGTCAAATGGCTTTGGACAGAAACCTCTGCTACCATAAACCAAAATAAATATTCCCTCCTCCCATGTCTGTCAGGTCTTTTGTCACTGTGATGGAAGGCTCATTCACAAAATGAGTGATTGCTATTGCTATTTATAAGTCTGAAATCATTACTGATAACATCACTAACTTTAAATAAAGATAAAAAGAAGCTGGAGGACAACTAATTCCCATTTTATTGGTTTGTAAAAATTAAGTGTGCTCAAAATACAAACTATAATTTGATCAGGAAATAATTTGTATGTAAATTAATGTTTGTGGGAATTATATTTAATCCAATATGCTCTCCCACCTACCTCTTGATATGAATATCAAGATCATTATAAGCTTTATTTTTAACATTTAATGTTATCTACAAACAACAGGATTCTTACAAATAATTGGCTATGCATTCATTTACTGATCTTCATTATTCCTTCAGGAAAAGGCAAATGAGATAGTGCTACTTTTTTTTAGTCATAAAGTTTAGACTTAGAGCATGATGTCATCATATAAACTCCTAGAAGGGAAAAAACAATGACAGCTTCATTTGTTTTACCCAGGAGTAGTGCAATACCACCTGAATATGACAGATGATGATAAATAACTCTCATGGTGATTACAGCGACTCTTCTACTAAATGATGAGACTCTGTCTAACAGGTGACCAGCTTTGAGAAAATGTTATATATTTCTGTCTGCTTAGAGATCATGTCAAACTACTGTTTAGTTTGAATGAACAGTATGTCTGAAAATAATCTCCAGAGCACTCTCAGTGTGAAAGTGGGCAACATGACAACTATGATGGGATCTTTCCTGTCTTGGCCAGCTGAAGGGCTACAATGCAACCATAGGCCTGCTCCTTTATACAAAGGGATGCTATAGTGTCTCCTAGGACATAAAGTTACCGCATGCCAAGAGTCAGGGTTCCAAAGCACCTACATATGGGATTGAGCAGTCTGCTTATCCTTTACCAAGATGTTAGACTAGTGGGGAGAAGGGAATCTTGACAGAAACAGACCCACATTTCAGGCTTATGGTCAGCTCACCTGCCACACCCATAGGTATAGAGGATCATGGGACTTCTAGCTTCTTTTCTCTTTGTTAGATCTTGGCCTATGCAAGTATCTCAGCAAAGTATGTTTTCTACTACAATATTTGTGACATGTGAAATTTTTCCTGAAATCTATGGGATACATATGATTTAACTAAATGGCAGCTATGAACACTATAATCTTTAAAATGCCAGAAGAAGTTATTTTACCATTTAACATATTGGTATTTTATATAACAAAGAATGAATTATAAATGTTTTGTAAATTGTGGTTAATATTTAGAATGAGCTAATAAAAATATGCAGTAAATTGTTAAGATATTCAAAGAGACTACAGTGTCATTTATCAAAGGGTGAATTATTTCCACCAATACATAGCTGAGATCACATCTGGAATTCTGTAGCATTGAATTAAAGATTGGTCACAAACTAAATGGGAAATGGAATCGTACCAATACGATACTTCCATAAAAAGATTATGAGTCCTAATTATAATCAGAACTAAGCACTTATACTAACAGACTGGGATCAGGGGGAAGATAGGTAAAAACTATATCACATTTATCTCTGAAAATGAATACAAATAGTATTCTAATTATAAATATATACAATTATGTAGAATTACAAATACATATATGTATATATTTAATGCACACACATGCATATATGATTCTGACTTATTCAGAAAGAACTCTCCAAGATCTGTCTTATTATATGCTTGTGAATCAGATTCTCCAGAGAAAATGATCCTCTGTCAGAATACCTATTTAGAAAACAGATATGGTACTAATTTTATGGGATTAATGGGTAAGTGGGGACTTTATGTGTTGAAATGGCTTAATAGAATCTTAATCAGTAATGCTTCAAATCCTCAAAAGAAAACAATTTTTAGGAGCTCTTCAGCATTATTCCAAAAACAAAGACAAAGATCCAAAATCTATGAAAGAAGAATAATACTGTATGTTACCAAAATATTCTATCTGTATAATTTATCTTAAATATATGTCAACAGGTTTCAGGTAGCCCAATTTGAATACTATTCCCAAGTAAAGTCTTCAAGATACTACATTTTGACGCACATAAAGTATCAAGACTATAAGAAAACATCTATGCATGTAAAAACAATGCAATTCTTGCAAAGCTGCAGTATTTACTAAAATATATAACTATACATAACTAATATACAAACTTATATTTATAAGAAATATAAATTCTTGGAAGTGACTGGAGCATTACAGGAAGCAAAATACATGTGACTACTTCATGTGCACATGACAATGACGACATGGGCTCTAATTCTCTACTTCTATTCCCCATCACATGATAGTCCTGTGGGAGACACTTTTAGCTGTAAGATGGAACTGCCTTAATTATGCAATCCAACAGCACATGAAACAAGTCTGTCAATTCAGATGTTCTCTACCTTAAAATATTTTCAATATGTCATGTTTTGAAATGTGGCCATAACATCTTATGGGAACTATACCAGCACATTCAAAATAAGATCTATGGTATCCATATCTACCAAAGAGATCTGATAAAAAGCACTGACATCAGACAAAATTCTGTCATTACATGGACTTACAATCAATTATTGTCCCAATCATTTCTGAGGTTACAAACCTAGGTATAAATTTCAATTCCATCTCTCCTAAATTGAATTACCACAAACAACTTTTACCTAAACATCAGCTTTCTCATCTCTTATACAAGAATGATCTCAAAGTGTCTATTTATCAGGTTGTGAAGATTAATGGAAATATATTCATTAAGTAGAGTTATTGTCATATAGTGGGTGCAAGATGAATATAATAGTTGTTACTGCAGCTGAATACTTGAATTCATGTGATATTTCACTGATACTTACTGATTAATCATCATTCTCTGCGATTAGTCAACAACCACTATAACATAAAAATAAAATCCACAGAGCTGGGTAATTATGCTATACTTAGCACAAAAATGATATTTTACACAGAGAAAATGTATAGACTAAACATGTGTTATCCATACGTGAGTGTATCAAAACAGCTTAGGTAAATATGCAATGTGAGTTAAAGATTAAACCAACTCTCCCTTAAGATTTAGAGAAGTTGAACTGCCAATTTTGAAGCGTATTTTCTAACTTTTCTTCTGTATTAAAGCGCATAAATCCTACAAAGATGATAAATCAGAGGTTCTAGAGTAGCTTGCACTTGTTTGCTCATCTGTCTCCATTGTATTAATAGGATTGAGGCAAATTCAGCACCACAGTCAGCACCTGGCTGAGCGCCTACAGCAACTGATTCTCTGTGTCTACTGAAAGAAACAGTACACTAATACATCTGGCATTCAGCATTCACATTTTGTCCAAACCATTACACAACCACCACACTGAGATTTTGTTTATCCGTGTTTACACCTTAGAATCGTGCACCTCTTTTTCTTTGTCTCAGAATGCTCTTTTTCAAATGGTCATAAACTTAATGGCTCTTCAAAGGCCAGCTACCATAGCACCGCCTCAACAAATTTTCCTGACACTCCTAGCTGTCTTCAAAGTCCCAGACCACTTGATCTTTATCTCATAATGGCCCTTTAATACATTTAATTGCTCACTTATTCCAAACATTTATTGAACATCTGCAGGGTTCCTAGCAACATGGCCGTGGACACGCAGCAGTGAACTCTGCAGACACATTTTCTTTTCATGTAGAATTCAGTCTACCAGGCGAGACCCATGTGTAAGTAATTACAAACTGAGATAAGGGAATTAGCATTTATGTATTATAAGAAACACTGTGATGGTCTCTTTAGTGTTTTTAATTTAGAATATAATAAAAGAGCATTCTCCTCAAATTTGTTCTTGAAATCAATAGATAAACTTGTATATAGTTATGTGCAAGATGATATTTTGAAATATACATTTTGACATAGTTAAGTATGAAAAAAATAGTACATCCATTACCTTGCATAGTTATTTGTGTGGTAAGAACATCTGACATCCACTCTCCTAACATACTGTCATGAATATAATATATCACTATTAATCATAGTTTCCATGCTGTGGTTACTAGAGGCTAAATGGTTTAGCAGATTTGGGTTTGGGCAGGATGCTTTTTTTGAAGGATGATATGTTCATAACTTTGACTGAAGTGATGACTTCACAGTTATAGATGTTAAATTTTGAGTATCCTCATATTCACTTTAATTTGTACATTTAATTTTATGATAATTATATTTGAATAAAGCTTCTTTTTAAAAAGGAGACAATGGTAGGGTGCTATCTTAGTATTATTAGATCTGTTTTATGTGATAGAGGGGAGTTTAAGCAGAAAGCTAAAGGATAAAGTCAGTAATATGAATCTAAGAAGGAAAGGGAATGACAGTTCAGAGAAAAGAACAGATTGGAAGGCAGTAAGGAAAAGAATGACACGTATTAATATGGAGAGAAGATGAGGATTTCCAGGAAGCTAAGGACAGATTTTCATGAGCTCAAGTTAGGGGAAAAGGGGAGAAAGAAATTGTATAAGATGTGTGTGGGCAAATAAAATGTGCCTACATTTTATTTTATGTGTAATAATAAGCCATTCAAAGTTAAGAAGAAAAGGGATATGACATTTATGTTTTCAGTGATCACTTAGGCTTCTACATGAAGATTAGAGTAAAAAGGAGGAAGAATGAAGAAAAAAAGAATATTAAAAAATAGAGAGATAGATCCTTTGCAGATTTTTAGGGGACTAAGAGATGGAGGGAGCAGTAGAAAGGAGAAGTAAAAGATTTCAGATGTCTTATACACATACACCAACTCTCCACAATGCATATAATCAGTATGTACTGCAAACATGTATTAATAAAAACACAAAATAAATTAAAAGGTGTTTACTGTCATCTAGGTAAGAATGGTTTTCTTTTACCAGTATGGAATCAAAAGAGAAGACATGAAGTAGATTGTGGTAGTTTTAAATTATATTTACAAATTATTTGACATGCCCTTTCCTGAAAGATAGAATTTAATTTTTGTCTCTTTAGTGTATGCAGAATATAGAGACTCATTTATAACAAATGGCATGCTATGGAAATGACTTTTGACTCCCTGGCTTCCTCTTGTTTTCTCTCAGGACCATTTGCTTTGGGGAAAAGCCTGAGTCTATGTCATGAAGATACTCAAGAAGCAGAATGACCTCCCTGGGGTAGCAGCAGAGGACTTTTATCAATAGCCAACATGAACACATCAGCTTTGTACGGACTGAGCCCACTGGCAAGTGAACACCCTGGCCCAGTGGAGCCTCAGTAGCTCTTGCCCCAAGTGATGACTAACTACAATTCCCTGAGGGGGCCTGAGTCAGAACCATCTACAGAAACTACTCCCAAATTCCTCACCTAAAGAACTTACATGAGATACAGCATCTTCTTTCCCATCATATGCAGAAAAAAAAGCGCATTTTGAGAATGATCTTTACAAGTATATTCTTCTACTGCCTCCATGAATCAAATATTATTTCAAGTTTGAACAGTGGATTTATTATGATAATAAGAGTGGATGGTTAAAAACAAAAACAAGATTGCATTTTACAGATTAGTGAGCAAAAAGAAAGTTTAAACAATGTTAAAAACAAGGTATGAAGCCAAGCAAGTTCACAAATCATGAGTTTAACTGGACTCTCTAAGACTTGGAGACTGATTTCTGTGTTAAATTTCACACTACTACTGTCACAAGCACTAAGCGCTCTGTTAAAATACTATGGCTTAACGGGCCTCCATTCATGACAAAATTATAGCCCAAGATGTCCCCTGGTACAGGGACCCAGTCCAGGGTTTATATCTAGCCCTTGTAAGTCACTTGTGATATTCTAAGGAAAAATAAGGAATATGATAGGTTACAGTTCTACAATTACAAAACTTTTTTTTTGTACCGGTGATTGAACTCATAACCTCAGGCTTGCCAGGCAGGTACTTATGCCACTGAGCTAAATTAGATCATAAAGTCAATAATATTTTCACATGTCTTAGCCCCAGACTGATTTAGGCAGAAATTATTTGCAGTTAATATAAAAAATAACATTTACACATATGAAAAAATAATGTAGAAAGAAAAACTGATCACATGTAAAACTATGATTCATCTCAACCATCACTGTCAAAGTACATTTAATATCTTGTGTTGGACATTATAACATCCATTTGTATGACTAGAAGATACATCTTCTCCATACCAGTTTTCCTCAAAAGGAGGCATGTGAGACAAATTTTAGATCTCAGAGACCAGACATTAAATACTACCGACTCATTTAAAAACAAGCTGCTCCTCCAAGGCAATTTCATTTGAATTACGATTAAACTAAAGGAGGAGGAGGAGGAGGAAGAAAAAGAAATTCTTATACTGTGCTATCATACCTTTAAAATTTCTCTAAAATTTCCATCTTACTGTTTTTTCTTTTTATTAAGGAGAAAAAGAAAAAAAAAAACAAATAGGGTACAAGTTTTACAGAATTTCAGAAAAAAATAAACAATAGGAAATCACTAGTTGATAGATTACATATTGTTATCTTAGAAATAATTGTTCAAATTACAAAATTAAAGCATATAAAGTGGACTTTTAAACAGTGAGACTGGAAATAGTTGTGTTCAATGATCCAACAAAACTCAGTAATATGGTTATCTATCTTATATACTTAAATATATATATGCGGTTATATTCTTTAGAGCATTTTCTTTTCCTTTCTTTTATACAATGACAATTACACATTTTGAGTTTTATTACTCCCACAGTTCTTATTACTTTTTTTTTGAAGAGAGTAAAACCAAATGTGACATAACAGAAGAGAGTCAGTCAAATCAAAAGGATGAACATAATAGATAATGTAAAAACAAAATGCTAGGTGATCAACAATGGTTACCATACTGCCTCTTGCTATCTTAAAAAGAATTGCCTGTATCATCAGTTATAATAAAATTGAACAAAACAGTAAGGAATAAAACCAAAACATTGGGGACATTACAGGGCTTTAAAAGAAGCTAATAGTCAACCAGAATGGACGTCATAATGAATCTGTCTTTACAGTTGTTGCCTATACTTTCGAACTTGGTACTATCAAGCAAAGCAAAATAGAGGGAAATCAGTCAAAGCAAGATGGTGAGGGCTATACAGGGTTTCAAATCAAGTTAATAGGAAATCAAAGTGTGTTACTATAATGTATTCTGCTTTTTTTATTTTTCCCTTAATTAAAAAGAAAAAATAAAAAAGTAAATAATTAAAAAAAGGAGACTGAGATAAAAGAGGGCATAACAACAAAACTGTTTTTTTTTTTTTTTTTTTTTTTTTTTTGGTTCTGGGGATCTCAGTGCTACTTTTGAAGAGAAGTATCAGGATTAGGATGAGAGACTTCCGAGGACAAGTGAGACTTTAACACATTTTTCATATTATTGATTTTTACAGTTTTAAAATTTATAAGAATTAATACAACTGAGATAATGTTTCTTAAGTTAAAAATAAAATAAAATAAACTGAACTTATTTAGGTCATTTATAGGCTGAACAAAAACAGAAGACAATGAAACTTTGGGAAACACTGGTCTAGGCAGCTCATACAGCTCATTTAATGTAAAAGCCTACATGGCAGAGTAATTTGTTGAAAGTCATAAAGCTGATAGTGCAATATGGGTCTAACTACATTTGGATTTCTATTATAATATCAAATAAATAAGTAAAGCCCAAAATTCAATGATGGTTTTTAATCACTGAAAAAAACTGCACTTATTTCTTAATTCACTTTTTTATGGATTTGGAGAACAAGTTTGGATAGTAGGAAACCTACAAACAACTATGAAATTCAATCGATAATCTTTTTTCTCTTTCCTCATTTTAAATGCATCTGAACACAGCAAGTAGCTATAATCATAAGGGAAAAAATAAATCTAGAGCATCATCTCCAAATTTGGTTATATCTAGTTTGATAAATATTACATTAGAATCAAAATTTATGTGTAAATATTACAAACACGGGGGAAAGAACATTCTCAAGGAAGATGTCTGAGAGCTCTGATAATGCAAAAAGAAGATGTAGGGAGTTCATTTTCACTTAATAATTCCTATTTCACAAAGATCACTTGTGTACAATCATATCTGCTAGTCTTATCAGTATTTCATAACTTCTCAGAAAATTCTACAGTGAATAGCACATAAGACTCTGGAAAAAAGTGATGGACCCTGACAAATACCAGTGAAGTTCATTATTTACTGTTTTGCTCAGAGAAGATGTGAATTTATTTTGGCTTGGTCTTTGAACTCTTGTAATTCCCATGACTGGTTTGGGGCTTGGTACTTTTTCCTATGGGCAAGATTTGGGCAGAACATTTCACACTCTCCCTTAAAGAAGCAAATAAAATAATGTAGATGAAGTACAGTACTATACATGAACTTATTAGTTTAGTGAGTTTCAAAAGTACATTAAAACTTTACTCATTTCAGCGCAGAGGGAGGTTAACAGCTGGAGTTTGAAGGTGTGTTTAAAGACAATTTCATTACTTTAAATCTGTATTTGAAGCTAGGATTATAATTAGACTCAGAAAGCAAAGGAAGGAAGGAAAGAAGGAAGGCAGCAGAGAGAAATAGCAGAGTAGGTCAGAGCAAGAGATAATGAATATTATGGCAGGCGGTAGAGAGAAAAACAAGATAACAATTCAAAGGGAAATCAAATGTTGGGAGGTGAGGGAGGAGAGCCTCCTTGGAGAGAAGGTAGAAATCACCATGGTGTAGTTACATAAAGAAAGAAAGCAATTTAGAGAGATGATATTTATGTAATTTAATCTGGTTTTCTCCACAGCAAAGTAGTGATTCAGTAAGTGGGGAGCAAGTTGATGAAGGTTAAATTGAACAGGCACAGAGAAACAGAAAGAGAGGATCGTTTTATGTAGAAATCATTTTTAAAACTAGAGCATTATACTAGGAAGGACATGGTAAAGTGAGGCGCTGGTGACCATGATTCAGTATGGACAGGGCACTGGTACTGGCAGAGCCACACCTGCATGATCTTCAGCCAGTAAGGCTGATATGGTTGCTCCATCTGTAACACGGGGGGGATGATATTCAACCAGAATGAGAATATTGTGAGTTCAATACACATTATATGATGTGTTTAAAGCATCTAGCAGGAAGGCAGGAGCACAGAAATAAATGTTCTTATCATTGCTGTGATAATTACCACCATCAGTAATGAAAAAGTAAGCTAGGGCTTTAAGTCATATTTGATAGGAATGTAACCAGTTTTCTGGCTCTCACTGCATGTTTGGAGAACAAAGAATGAGGCACTCAGGACAGTAGTGGGGAACAAACTGGGTGTGGTTTATTGGAAAGAACAAAGAAAAGCCAGTTATTTGAGGAGTCTCCCCAGGAGAACGCAGGCTAGGCCCCCATGTCTAGGACATTCTGTGCAGCCTGGTGTTGTGCAAAGGGCCTGCTCATTGTTGCCAGGTGCCATCTGGCACTGTTTTCACACTTGAGGGCTGTGGGAACATGGGAGTATGCAGCTGCCTCTGTTGCTAGGCTTCTTGTGGTCAGCAGGTTTTAAAAGTCCTTTGTTCTTCGGGCTTCAATTATACTATTTTTTTTCTGCTGAAGGTGATCTAATCAGGGATTTATCAGGGCCCAGGCTCTGGCCTTAGGTTACTCAGGTCTTTGTTCTTTGGCCCTCTATTTCCTGATCTCATTAAAAAATGTGAAAAATTCGGTGAAATAATAATTACTCCTGTTATAGTTGATACAGTATTTTCCATCATTTCTAAAATTCTGTAAGGCAAAGATTAGCAGATTGCTCAGAAGACTGGATGTAAATACAGAAAAATGTTTATATATATTGATGTGTGTGTGTGCACATATATATGTATGTGTATGCATGGCTGTGAAGAAAACAAGATGCAGATGTATTGGGAGATTTTAACGTTTTCCAGGTATTAAAACCAGAGCTCATGCAAGTGAAGTACCTGCTCTATGTGTGGGCTCACACCTGGCCCTGAGAACAATACAAATAAGTCAGAGTCAGACATCAACCCCCCTTTCTCCTTCTTCCCTTCTCACATACCTGACAGTGAAAAAAGGACCTGCCCTCCTTTTGCTCCACATTACAACAGAAAAAGCGCAGTCCCTTGCCTGTCTACCTGGCTTTGTTTATGTTAGAAAGGCCGGGAAGCCCACCTTATTATGGCTCTCTTTCTTCCCCTCATGCTGACTTTCTTCCTTCACTTTCATTCACGGTCCACTGAAGATAATGTAGATGAAATTATTTTGCTTCTGTTGCAACTTAGTAGTAAGAATAATTACTATTGATTTATTATGATGATTACATTTACATTATTTTACATTATTTGCATATGTATTAGATAATATATAATGCATTTTAAGATATTAATGACCATAGAATAAATGAAACCATAAAATAATTTTCACAAAATGAGTGCAGTTATTAAATTTTAATCTGCATATCATATAATAAATTGTAGTATACCCTAAACATGAAATTGTATTTTATTTATTATAATGATCGATCATTTATTTATTATTGTTATATGGTATATAATATGTAAAATGTTATGTAAAGTAATTCTTATTTTTAGCAATAAATAATGCCAACAGACTCTATGAATGTGTGATTGTAGGCCCATTACTCTGCTAAATAGATCTACCTTCATAGAGAACTACACAAATTCTGAAGGTCATGCACCTAACACCTATACCTAGAGGTACATTTTGAACCCAGATGCATCTCTGTCCCAGGAGTATAATCTTATCCATCATAGGTCATACAAAGGCAACTGTTTCTAACACGATTACTCTGTAGGTAAGTTACAAGAACACTACATTCTTATGGATGACTCATTTAAATCTGCAGAATAGACGTTTGAAACAAGTTGTTTCCACAAACAAGACCATAAATACTTTAAATCCACAGACTAATCCCAAATATTTTGGTATGCCTAACATCTATCACAACACAGACTGTTTTATATGTGCTTTAACCAATTAGTCTGTTTCTCAACCTGTATACATGATAACTAACTTTATAAAGTCTTGTAAAATTAATTATTCATTAATAAAATTAATGAACCTGAAGTTGAAAAATGGAAGTGGGGTGGAGGAAGGAGGAAAATAAAAGGATTGAAATGTGTTATGTACAAGTAACATTCCCGTACAGCATATGCTTTAATAAAAGTCAAAAAGGAGTTAAAATATCATAAAATAAATGTTTAGCATACTGTTATCACCTAAGTGAATACACTGATAAATGAGTGTGGAAATCTTTCAGAATAATCGAAAGACATAAGTTCATGAAAATCATCTCTTCTAACATTACTTGTCACTGAACCAAAAGACTATAGGGCATTAATAATCAAATGTCCAAAAATCAAGACCTGAAAAAAGTTGACAAAGGCAATCCAAACCATCTAATATATCTTCAGTGATACCTTTAATGATAAAATTTGTGTCTCTTTATGTAAACAGGGATTAGACAAACAGGGCTATGATCCAATGAGAAAGTAAATACCAAGTCCAAATAAGAAAAAAATATTATTTTGTAAAAAATGACTCAAATATTGCCAATATGGAATCCTTGCTCACCAAGGAGTAGCAAGTCACTTGAACTTGGCAAAATGAACTCATCCTTTTGCTCTTCAGTTTTCTCATCTTTTCAGAAACAGGAAGACTAGATGAGAGCACAACTCTGACATGTGAATCCCTGAGAGCTGAAGCACCTTATGGGGTTGTTATGTCAATACTGGAATGTTCTTCAAATCACCTTGAAAAAGGGTAGTTATATGAGGATTTCTTCTGTAGCGCCAGTCTACCCTGACTTGTCTGACATCTGTTTCCATTACAAGATAATGCATTTCTCATTGCTTTCACATAGATGCCATCTGTACGGAAGAAATACCATTGACACAAGGAGCACTGCACTGGTTTTTGTTCCATTTGACATTAAGTAGCTCAAACAACAAATGCATTATTACATTCATAGCTTTAAACATGCTTTCTTCTTTTTCTCTATGAAACTGTATTCCTGCTGAAATATTTTAATATTTTTGGTCTGGAACGTAAGCTCTCAGGTAAAGGGAAGTTTAATCATAGTTTGGAACTTTTTAGTTTGGGTACGAGAAAGTTTGTGCAGACATGTATTAAAGGAAAGTCACCTGGCTTCTGAGCATGCCAAACTAGGGCAAAATCAAAAATAAGCTGAGTAATGCTTATCGTGTCTTGTCACAGCCACCCTCATAAACCCACATTCCTTCCAGATTATGTCCCCTTTCCTGTTCACAGGGATGAATCCAGTATGACATCTTAGCAGAAATAACCTCAGAGATTGTATTCTGATGGGAGGTTTGCAATTTCTTCCTTTTTTCTCATTAAAGAAGTTACTTTGGATTGGGGAAAGCAAAATCTCTGGGTGTGATCCTCAGTACCAAACACATGAAAACACAAACATGTGCAAATACACACACACCCACACACCCACACACACAAAGCATCCCTTAGGGAGAGGCTTATAGACAAAGGAAAACAAAACATGCAACCAGGAAGTTCACTAATACACTGATAGGAGAGACACTGGGATTGGACCCTGAGAAACTTGTATTCTGATTATGCCATTAATTATTTGTGTGACTTTGTAAAACCAATACAGTCCTGTAAAAGAGAGCTGAGGTAGGCCCATAATTAAGTAATCTTGTTAATCCTATAACTTTGACAGCCTGATAGAATAGTTTCTCTCAAGAGAGAATATTTTAATATTTCTGTTGGTCCTTCTCTCAGATTTATTTTTTTATAAAATAAATGCAATACACATACAATTCAAATTTTACACTGTACAATTAAGCAATGTTTATTATATTCATGAGATTGTATAACTATTACCACTGTCCAATTCCTGAGTATTTTCATCAGACTGAAAAGAAATTATATACCCAAAAAGACTCATTCTCTACTGCATCCCAGTCCCTGCTCTGGGCAGATACTATCTGATTTCCATTTCTTTGGATTGCCCTGTGGATTAACAGTAAATGGAATGACATAATACATGGCCTTGTGTTGATTCCATTCGCTTACCTTAATATTTTATAGATTTATTTATGTCATACATATCAGTTCGTCATTCATTTTAATTGCATCATGCGAGTCTACAAAGTTATGTTCATTAATTAATCAATAGGTATTTGTATTATTCCCAATTTTTGACTAATATAAGTAATACTGTTACTAAAAATTGTGGATAAATGAGTTCTATTTTAGTCATTGTAATTTATGAGTTCTCTGGAAAAAGTTGAACAAAAAACCCCACCATGGTCTTCCTTTAGTGTTCCACCGTGTCTGGCTGGACACAGGACAGATACTCTTTCGTTTACGATATCATCTTACTGAGGCTGTGATGAAGGATAAATTTATCTTATATTCTGAGTCAGTGCCCCACCAAGTTTACATATATGCCCCTCTTCTCTTGCAGACTGTCTCCTAATCAGCTTCACAATGATGGTCAGGAGCAGCAGCCTGAATTTTATTTCTAGAAAGCTTAGAAAAGGAAGGAATTATTTTGCAGCTACACATTTACATTAAAGGCTCCAAGGTGAGCTTCATCTTGTAAGTCAGTGGTGTTCACTAGGAGTACAATATGAAAATCTCAGATACAGCTTTAATTCTAGTAGTCACTTCAGGAAAAAGAAAGAGGCCATTTATTTTATTTTATGTAACCTATTCCACCCATTTTACCATCCAGTCACATAAAAATTACTAATGAAGTATTTACCATTCAACATCCTAGGACAGGGTTGTGGACACAGAACAGAAAGCGATACGAAAATACAGCACGCTTGCAGTGATATGTCTACTGCTACAACCCAATTACAAAGCAACAAAGCAGGATTCCGTCTAGTGACTTAGAGGAAATGTGGCTTTGTAGATACCTTGATTTCAGACATTTTTGCCTCAAGAATGGTGAGACAATAAATTGCTGTTGTTATAAGCCATGCACAGGTGATAATTTATTATGGGCATCTGTATGATACCAATCCAGGTTTGGGAACTCAGTTTGTGCTAGACACGTTTCAAGTACTCAGTAGCCATATGCGCCTAGTCTTTATACAATTCAATAATCTGTAGAGTTTTTCTGTTTGTGATATTTTCCAAACTGTTTTAGAAATAAGGACTGTGGCAATGAGTCTTAACTCATATTTGAAGAGGTAAGTCAGCTCCCTTACAATCAATTGTTTCCAAAACACAATAACGCTTACCTTCCCTCAGGGATAGTATTCTTGATTATTCTGAAAAGACACAGAGCAATCCAGCAATCCACGAGGGGTTTTGCAAAATACGAAAAATTATTTCTTTTATAGCTTTAAGTACAGAATTCACACCTAATAACATGTATATTATTTATTAAAAGAATAATTTTGCTCATTGTACAGTCAGGGGACATCCACCTATTCAGGAATGCAGCTTACTGTTTTCCTTTAAAATTAAAGAATCATATTTTTACTACTTTTTTTCATTATCAAATTTGTATTTTTCTACTGTTTTTCTTTATAAAATTTATAAAGGGCAAAGGTTAATATCACATCTGTTAGTGGAACATAGGCACGATCAGACCGATATCATTCACTACTTAATAAGGTGCTCTGAAAATCAGACTAACTTGGATGAAAAAGTAAATTTTTATGAGTTGAAAAAAATAAACCACTGGGTTATAAATCAGAAAGTCTAAGTTCTGGTTTTGTCATTGTTGTCTGCTAGATAGCATTGAGCAGGTTATATACCCCCTCAGACATGCAAAATTGGGATAAAAATAATTTTTGCCTTGCTTGTCTTGCAAGAGCATACAGTAAGGTTCTCAACCATTCCTTAGCATCAGAATGGATGATTTGTTAATAATCAGACAACTACACTTACAGTGATCCTCCTTTTGTAGATCCTGGTTGACTTACAAGAAACTTCATTTCTTATAGTAACCAGGTAATACTTACTGAAGCTTCTGGCCACTGCGTAGTGTTTGAGAACCACTGGTTCACAGTATTTTATGAAATGGTAAGTGCCATGAAGACAGGTACTGTGTTTCAATACATATCATAGTATAAGGGTTAAAAGCTAGAGCTATGGAGCTAGACCGACCCAAGTTTAAATGATACCTGACTTGTCCTCTGGTTCTTCGGCAGGATATGCCACCACTCATCATAAAATGAGGATTTTACTTTATTCAGAGGATTTTTGAGAGGTTAAATGACACAGCACTCTCAAGAACAGAGCACTCTGGTTGGCATATGTATGCCTAGTAGGTTTGCACTATTATTACTGAATTGTCTCTAACCGCCAATAGCCTTCTAAAACAGTTGCTCAGAAAATGCTTTTTAGAATAGCAAGTGCTAAACAAATAAAAGGCAATATTAGGGTAATACATAATCATATCTTCATCTAACACAGTTCTTCAAAAAGGTAAAATATCTAGTTAAAAGCACCAAGAGGAGTTTCAAAGTACAGAAAAATGGAAGGATATTGTACAGAATGGAGTCTGTAATAAAGCATCTTATATCACAGCAACCTTAGTGCCTTCTATGTGCTTTTGTATGTTTTAAAAATACAAAAACCATTGAAAAATCTTTTATCACTTTGAAAGCTTCATTATATTGATAGAACTCCTATCACCTTCAACTCCATCACACAGGCCACCAGATACGTATCTCCAAGTCATACGGGTCCTCAATGACATGCTGTCAGAAGGCAGATGTAAAAGCTCTGTCACCTGCATGAAGATGTATGCTGCTACTCATTAGCTGCTGCTACTGATGTTGCTAAAATGATTATGGCATTAAGAGTAAATGACAGTTTGCCCATGTACTACTACAGATACCTACACACATACACACATATCCATGCACACACACTTAACAGATTTAGGTATTCATTATCATAAGTATGTATAGCTATATCCTCATTGTATAGAGGAAATCACACTTCAGGAAGGCAGGGAAAGAGCAACAGATGTTGTAAAACTATTATACAACCTTCAACCACAGAAGAACCAGACACTAGTAGTCTAAGAAAATGACTAGTAGCAATAATATCATCATCATAAACAACAACAAAAACAGAAACAACAACCTGGCTCTACTATGTTCTTAGACATTAACACTGGCAAGAATTCACATATATGATAAGTGATGAGTATTTGTTACATGTCAGACACTGTGTACTGAGTGCAAAAATTATAACAATGATCTCAATCTTTAGATACCCAGAAGGAAGTAAATATAGTTATTTTCTTATTTTATACATGAAAATTAAAGCAACCCATGATAGAGTGGGATGGTATACCTGGATTGCATAGCTTAAAAACAGCAGATGTAGCTATGTAATTGCAGAGCCCATGCTCTTAACTGTCAGCTTTGCTAGTGTTTTGGCATGATGGAAAATGTCATGGACTATTCCTGTATTCTTGTCATCCTTGAGATTTGAAGCAGCATTACTGATCCACATTTTGACAAGAATTTTCAATGAGCTGATATGAAGACTATCTAACATTTACATTCGCCAGTTTTTCCCCCCTCTTCTTAATTTGTTCCATTGATCAGTGTTCTATCATTTTATTCTCCATAAGTCCTAGACTCTATCAGTAATCCCTTTTGCTATTTATAGTTAAGACATCCAGCTTGGCTGAGCATAACTAATGAAGCCATTAATGATTTTCCTTTAGGAGAGCTTTAAATTGAATATTTCTAATAACTTTCTGTTTGTATTCCAGTTACTGTATGTCCATGACTGCAGGGATATAAAATCACTGCCAGTTTCTCTATTTACCTCAACATCTTTACCACTAATTAATACATTCCCACTGTGAAAATATTTAAATACATAAATTAATATTAAAAACACTTTTACATTTGCTGTTTATTATTTTCTGGACATACTTGCTTCATTCTTTTCCAGAATTTTTATCACTCTGGTTATTGTTTTTCAATCTAGTTATTAGCTTACACTTGGCTAAATCCACCACTTCAGCTTTATTTCATGCCCATAATTATGAAGGAGAATAGAGGAAATAGGAAATTCTTGCTTTGATTTCAGTCAATGTGGCTGTAAATGCATTGGGAAGCTAGTTTCAAAAGGGAAATAAAGCTCACTGTAGGACCATGATTCGCAGCAGCTAAGTGCAGTTATTCCCTCAACTCAGTTTTTTTTATCTTAGTTAAGTATGTCACTTTTGCAAGAACAGAGACAGCACTAAGCATAATATCTAAAGTATTTGAATGTTTTGTTTTTCTGTTTATTCCACCATATGGAAGTCTTGGAAACATATGGAAGTCTTGGGAACTGAAATACCATACCTGGCTGTGCTGTGTGGTCAAACCTTAAAGCTAACTTTGTGTCTCTCTCATCCTGCTGGGTATACAAGGGTTTGATGAAAAACATATCCTGAAGAGGAGACTTGGGCATTATGAAGAAGGCAGGACATTTGACCATCCTGAGCTTTGCTGAAATATTTTGGTTAAGTGGAAAATTTGTGTGTATCAGGTTGTATCACTAATATCAACAAATTCTGGGAACTTCTACTGTGTACTTGGCCTCTTAGAATCTAGAAAAGCCAAACGTACAGGTAGCCTACTTTTATTTTAGTGATAAAGGCTTTCTAATCCTAAAGTACTACTGAAGAATACTGCGCTTTCTGTCCATGTGTTGTGATTGCAAGTATTGGACTTTTGTTTGCATTTCTCACTATCACAGATTCAAGCAGCATTCCATGACTGACTGCTCAGCCAGGGCTCCTCCTTGCTCCATTTTTTTGAAAATACTCCTTGATCTCAGAATATAACTTCCATGAATTATACAGGACTTTTTCTCTACTACTTACCCTCAGATGCAGCTGTAACAACAGCATAGGTTTTATGAGCAAATAAACAAAATGTTTGCATTTTCTTAGAAGCACTTTCTCAAAAAGAGAAGTTGCTGAAGTTGGTAAACTGAACCTCAGATATGAGAATATATTTAGCCTCCCTGAAACCAAGTTCAACTGAGAATGTATCAGGGATAGATACATTTTTGCACTCATTCACAGAGGGATTTTAAATGTCTTCACGCCTCACGCCACACATGAACATATGGACCAGCCATTTTATTCTGTCTGTCAAATTCCGCCAATGTGAACAGAATCAGTAACACATGGTAAAGCATATGACCTATGTGAAGTTTCGTATTAGTAAAATACAATTCTAGACTTAGCTCTCACCCTATCAGCATATATATCTGCATCTCAAACCATAGATAGAATTGTATATTTTCACAGTTAAAAAGTACCTTAAAGACCATCTGTTCTACCCACTTATTGTAAGAGGTGTAAACTGAATCCTAGAGAGACAAAATGGCTTGCCCAACATCTGGTAAATAATAAAGCTACTAAATTGTAAAAAAAAAAAAAAAAAGAAGAAAAATAAAACTATCTTTAAATTATAGTTTAAAGATATCACCATATATTGATGATATATATGCAGTCAGTTTTGTATAGCTGGAGATAGTCACTTTTCCATAATCAATGTATTTAATTACTTCCTAATCACTAGTATGACCAATATGAGGTTTATCTGCTATTTATTGTTGTGTTATGTTCTTGGTTTGGGTTCTTCCAAAAGCAGAGAAAGAAAAGGACTCTGGAGCAGTTAGGTTGTCTGAGAAGTAATTCCAGGCAGCAGTACTAAAAAGAAAAATAGCAGCAACAACAAAAATAAAAGTGTAACTTGGACTCACTCCTGTTAAGGATCGTTAAAGAATTACAAAACACATGCATAAGAATTGACTACCCAAATGACAGTAGACGCAGTCAATTCTCTACCAATTCTTATATGTCGTTTTTGAGGATTCCCCCCACCCCCAGGAGAGGGTTTATGGCTCATAGTTTCCCATGCTAGTGATTTCAGAGAAAAACGAGGAAGAAGAAAAAAATATACAAAAATACAAAATTTTACCACAGCTGCAGAAATGAAATTGTACAAAAGTACAAAATTTTACCACAGCTGAAATCAAAAATGGATTGAGATGTTGTTGGATTGAGAACATATGATATAGAGTTCTACACACACCAAACAATCTTAATGTGTTACTTAAATCTAATTTTAAAAACATATATGAATTACATTTTACATAGCTTTTTCACTGAGTAGGATGGAAGTGACTCCAGCGTGATTGGGTAGAATGAAATACTCATTTGTGAGATATGTATTTATTTATGTATCAGTCATGTTCCAGATGCTGGGACTACAGCAGTGAACTAAAATGACAGAAATACTTGCTCTAGTAAAGCTGACAATCTTCTGGGGAAAGACACTGTGTATAATAACAAACCATGGAAGAACACTATTATTGAGACATTGATAAGAATTCTGAAGAAAAATTAAGCACAGAAGGGGTAGATATTAGTGAAAGGGAAAATGTTATTTTAATGTATTTACCATGGTCAGGAAAAGCTTCGTCATGTAGGTGAAATTTGAGCACAATCCTAAAGAAGGTTGGAAAGCAAATCATGTGGAAATTTAAGACATGAACATTCTTTCAAAAAAAAAGGGGGGGGGGAATCAGTGCAAAGGGCCTAAATTTTAAGTGGCCATAACATCATTTCTAATACCATAGGAAAAGCAAATGTTTGTAATAAAGATTTCAAACTTTAATCAGGGACCACATGGACTCTGCCGACCGATTTGGCTTGCTTTGTAGAGATCTTTTAACCTTACAAATGACTTGAATTGTATTTATTAATATTATGGAAACTTTGAAAAGAAGATTGTGCATAAAAACTTCAAAACACTGGGGAACCTGTCAGAATTAGAGTGGGATGTTGGTTGATATCTTAATATAACATATGGTATCCAGTTTTCCACAGCCAGTGACATTTTCTATTGAGTGGTATAGTTTTAGTCTTTTAAGAACATGCATTTGCTAGCTTCCTTACTCTTTTTCAGTAGCAGGATATTGTGTTGCTGGGTTTAAAATATATAAAGAAGATATGAATTGTCATTATTTTAGTGACTGACTTTATATATAGACTGTTGACACTCTAGTCTTTTTTAAATAAAATATCATTGTAGACTGAATCTAATACTTGGTAAAAGAGAGTAACATTTGCATCAGAAATTATAAATCAATGCTCTCAAATAATTATTCTTCAAGGAATACCTTCTAAAATGTATTCCTTGAAGGATTAGCCTATTTATATATGCGAGTCTTCTATCTTCTTTGGAGAAAACAATCAATAAAAGGTATATTTGACATTACTGATTACCGTAAACTTAATAAACCTAAATACTTTTCTTGCCAAACTCATCAAGGAAGTATATAAAATTATGGATGTTGTACACATGGAAAAGAATGAACAGTTAGAGAAATCTGTTCACAATTCAGCTTGTCAATTAATGAAATAAGACAAATATCAAGAAAAACAAAACGTTAATTAAAAGTTGACTTTACCTTACACTGAAAGAGACACGTGATATGAGAATTTTAATGCCCTGTAATGTGTAAAACAGTTCACAAAAAAGCTTTGCAAAAGCAATCGATACACTGATTCTTTACAAGTAGGTAAGTGACTGAAAAAGGATACAGGTACACATTCTTACGTGACAATTCTAAATTGGTCAAGACATAACTGAAGAGATTAACAGTGTCCTTGATTTTTAATCGTTCAGTTTCCTAATATTTCCTCAAGCAAATTAGGTTAAATAAGCACACTGTTGTAGGCAAATGCTAAGATGTTGATTCACACTTCACAATTTAAACCAGAGTGATTATGAAAAGTTAGAGGGTTTCAGCTGAGTCCTGGTTTGGGGGAATGGTGTCAGATGCCACAGAAAAGCAACAAATGTTTACAGTTTAGGACAGACTGTTGGGGTGGGGGGACATTGGGTTCTGAACAGATGAGACAAATTCTATCTCTAAAAAATGCTAAAATGTTCACAAGGACAAAACAGAATGTTGTGTATTCAACGGAGTCAAGAAGTTTAGAATTTGTAGGTTGAATATTAAAAAATTTATAGGAAATGATGACGTGAATTTAGAAAAACAGGAAAAATGAAACCAAGAAGGCAACAATGACCAAGTCAAATTGACAAGATGGCTTGAAGAATGAGTATCATGGACAAGAGCACAGCGAGCCTGAATTTCAGTTATCTCTCTCCTACCTAAAGAAACTTGAGCAAATTTCTTAACCTCTTGATGTTTTACTAGTAGTATTAGTTCTCCGGGTCATACGCCAGTAAAATTAGTTTGCTTTCCAAGTGATTATCACAGTATCTAACATGGAGTCTCAGATCCACACATATTTGTACCACCATCACTGATTTTCATTATCATTATTATTATTGTACCAGGGATCACACTTGCCAGGCAGGCACTCATGCCACTGAGCTATATCCCTGCCCCCCATCATTGATTTTAAAATAATCACAAATGTCTTCCATAGAAAGCTGTGAATAGCTCCAAAACTAATATAATAGAGCTCTGACAGAGTATGAACTGTATTTATCTTGCTTATCATTTTATTCTCAAGTCCTGCCACATGCTGCCCCATTACATGGTACTCAGTGAAATTTAAATAAATGTATGAAGTAAGGTAATGAGACCAAATGTCATTTTCATTCTTTATTGCAAAAAGATAAACACATTGAGGTGTCTCCTGGACCTGACACTGAATAACAAAATAGATCAATTATAATCAATTTATAAAGGCTTTGAAAAATGCATACTGGGCCACAGATATAGCACAGTGGCATACATGCCTGCTCGGAAAGTATAAGTTTCTGAGTTTGACTCCTGGAATCAGAAAAAAAAAATGCATACTATCTCATCCTGTTAAGCAATTCCTAGTGCAAAGTGGACTTACAATATATTAACACTTGAATTATTCTCTGGATCATGGCTAGGCTCACGTCATCCAGAGAAATAAAAAAGCAATGAAATGAAAATGTTAAAGCTCTTTTTTTAGTAGTTAAAGCCCTCCTTTTTTTCCCCATGAGTATATGTTAAAAATCTCCTGTCTTTTGCTTTCTACCTCCTACATAATTTTAGATGCACTGAAATGGAAAAGAGAGAGAAAGAGACAGTATAAAAAGATGGAATAATATCTACAAAGACATTGAAACAGAGCAACCCAGACAAACTACCATCCACAGACATCAATGCAGGTAATACTCCAGATTGTATTATTGGTTTTATTGCCCAATATCTCTGTGCAACTGAGCACTGTGATGAGCAAAAATAACAACTTTCACATTAAATGATGGCTCAAATGACTCTAAAAGGACCAGACAGACAGGTGAAACATCAGTGTCTATCTCTGGATACAACACCATGAAAAGAGCCCCTGAAAGACCATCAGGAAGGTGTATTCAACAATGTCAACAAATGCTAGTCTAAGTAATCTGCACTCTTACGATTTTATTGTTGCCATCTAAAGTGAAGGCCCCTTTTGAATTAGTGTGAAATGCAGTGGTATTTTTTTAAATCAAAAGTTTTGAAATGACACTCTACCTGCAAGGCACAACATGAATGATTGCAGTACCAGCAGTTCCCATGGCAACCTCATCTTCAGTATCCGAGGTCAAAAGAGTTTCAAGTCCAATAACAAGTGAATAGAATTGTTGCTTCTTTTAAGTTTTGTACAACCTTTAATCTGTGGAAAAGAAGAGACATTAAAATGAGATTTGGGAATTTTTTGTGGTCTCTCCAAATTTGTCTTCACTCGAATGTAAATAAAATTCACTCATACAAAAGTATTACTGAAGAAAAAAGGAACTTGTTAAATTATGAATATTAAGCAAATAATATTGGGGTAGAGATTGGAGCTCTTGTGCCCCCCCATGGCTTCTGAGTGAAGACAAAAATTGCTTCTCAGTAGGCATGAACCAACCTGAAGGCAGGCGAATTAAGTGTTTTTTTTTTTAACAAGGTTTTTCCCTGTTTCTTAGTTCCCAGTCCTTGTTATTTTTAATAATCCAATTAATAATAAATCTAAAACACCAATATAGGGAAATTGCCACAAAACAAAATAAATAGGTAGGTTTAACTTTGGTGTAATATAAGATGAAATCCTCAATATTTAGAATGGAAAATGTGCAAGAAAACTGTGACTGCTGCCTCAATTCAAATTGATTTCTCCCATGCTGCACATTTCATTCTTTAAATATATTATGGTTTAGAATATGACTTGAGCATTTCTTTAAAATTTCCTGTGCTGATAGTGTGGTCTGCACTGTGGTATAGTGGGAGGTAGAAGAATCTTTAAGAGCTGGAGTGTACTGGAAGGCGGACCTGTCAGTGAAAGAGCTGCCCTTTGAAGGGGTTAAGGTAGCGCTCATGTGACTCATGAGTTGTTACAAAAGCAAGATGTTACAAAAAGAAATAAAATAAAATAGGACCCAGCCCTGAATTGTTCTTTGGCTCCTGTCTGGTAATGTGAATTCTTTCACATGCACAGCCTGTTTGGAGCCTATGCATTGCTGTTGAGATTCTCAGCCTCCCAAACTTTAGGATAAATACATCTTTTTTCCTTTACAAGCAGCCTGTCTCTGCTATTTTGTTACAACAAAGAAAAATGAGATAACATAAAATTCAGTAGAGATATACAACTCTAGAACTTACTGAAATTCTACCTCCTGAGAGAGAACTGTCTACCACGTTCATATGGAAAGATCCACAGTATAGTTAAGACGACTAATCCTCCCTTTAGCTAGGAATTTTAACACAGAAAAATTATGTGGTAATGAAAAGTAATTTGTTCCACGTACAAAAAGCTAGAAAGTATATGACCAAAAGAATGAAACAGGTAGGCAGAGGCTGGCACTTCTTTGCACACAAGTACAAAGAAGACATGACATGTTCCTCAACTCAAGGAGCAAGGTGGACCATATGTCATGGTTACAGGACATATATATCTGGTGCTTATGGGTTGCAATAGGACCTCAGCAAAACAGAGGTTTCATTGTGCTTTGTCCCTTCCGCCATGCTTCTCCCAGGAAGCCTGCAGCCAGCCATGCACGGACACACAAATACAGCTCCATGCGTGGAGCAGCCACAGGAATAAGAAGCTTTCTCTGTCTTCCACATCTTATGCTGCACTGAGGACAATTACAATAATGTCACATAATGGTTATGTAATATGACATTATCATGGAAAGAAGAGACTGTCTGGCTTGAGAGTCTTCATCAAGGAGACGAGCCCTTTTTAGGGTTTAAAAAATGAGCTTATTCATCAGTTCATCAAATATGCAAACAATCTAGGGAGACTTAAGACTGGTATTTCCTTTATAGCTCTGACAATAACTAGCCACGTGGTCCTAGGCATAACACCCTACTCTGCCTGCCCTCTTAAGGATGAGTCAAGCAAAATATCCTGGGCAAGTAAATTAAACCTCTGAAAACTACCCAGCATCATATGCTTCCAGATTTTGCTTTGTCATGGCAATCTCAACACTTATTATCTATTACATAAAATAATTCATATTAGTTTTCTGATTGATAAAAAGTGTGTATACATGTGTAACATGATTTTAAATACATATGTACAATGAGGGACCCAACCTTTTTAAACCGCTAAAAACCTGAGGTTTCTCACTTCACTCTCACTTAGGAGAAAAATACTGTGGGTAAACACAAGCTTTCTTGAGAACATGTACCAACACAAGCTAGTTAATCAAGAACTGTTAGAGTTAATTTATATCACATGGTCACTGAAAAACCTTTATGTTTACCAGGAAGCCAACAGAAAGTGAAATGGCTTCATTTGAGAACTTCCTTTCTTTTGTGCCCTAAATAGCTCAGCTTCTGATAAAGCTAGACTTAATATGTTATGAAGACAAAAGGGACCCTTAACCTATGATCTGCTGATGGGGTTGAAAGCAGGGGGCATCTCTAATTGGGTATGTTCTGATAGTCTTCTGACATGCATGGTGATTAGGCCATTTTATATAAACAGGATGTGCTGATCAATGAAAACTATTAATGTCTTAAGCAAATGATCAGGGTATTAATAATTAATTTTGCTAGGGAAATGTCATCTCCGATCTCAGGATTGATTTACCATGTTAAGCAGTTTCTCAAAGCAATTAAAATTCGCTTAGGAAATGTATCCAATTACACAATAAAGATTTAATTCATGATATGATACTATTTACAGGGCAGATTCTGCAAAGAGCTGTAGGTTTTTAGGATGGAGAAATATAAAGGCTTCATGGACATTTATTTATATTCAGGTACATAAAGTTCACTCTCACTAATGAGAAATAATGGGGTCACTGACAGGAATTTGTCTAGTGGGCAGGAGTAACAGAAACACTAGACTTTCTGAAGGAAGCTGAAGATTCATGAATCTCATGTGGAATTGTGTGCAAGATACAAAGTTTCATATTTTCAGTTTTCCTGCCAGATCTTGAAAAAAAAGTACAGGATAAGCCAAGAGTTATGGTGGTAATAGATCTCCCTCGCAGCTTGGAGCCCTCTCTGGTTTATTGGAAGGTGGCTATAGCAGAGGTAGTAAACTCAGCACTAACTCTGAGATCTTGCCCAAGACAGTGACTCATAAATTCTGGAGAAGAAGCCACAGAATCAAACAGAACTTGGTTTCTTTCTCTGACTGGGCTGCTTTTGTCTGAGCTAGAAGGAAATGAATAACTGAGAATTACTCATTGTTTTTTTAAATATTCCTATACATAGCAAAACATCCCACATCCCTTCATACAATGCAGATACCAAAGTAATACTGAAGACCTCTGCATAACAGACTAAAAACAAAAGCATGGTTTAGTTTTTTCTTAAGAGTTATGCTTTCCATTTGGGTATGCTGGCACATGCCTGTAATCCCAGGATTCTGGGAGACTGATGCAGGAGGATCACAGATTCAAACCCATCCTTATAATTTAGTGATTTGGCAAGTAAATAAACAAACAAACAAATAAAACGAACAAAAACTTAAATAGGGTTGAAGGTATAGCTCACTGTGAAGGCTCTAGATTCAATCCCTTTACTACAAACAAATAAACACACAAAACAAAAGAAAACATCCCCACAAATAAATGAAAAAACAAAATCTCAGCTCATTTCCAGGAATCCACATGAAGGGCTTGATCATCCATGTAATTTCTTTTGGCACTTTGCTTAAAAATTCTACTACTATCCACATGTAAATTCAACTCAATAGAGAGGGTGTTTGTCATATAGGAGGTGCCGTGTGTGTATGAGTAAGAGAAGCACAGGCCTTGTCTTCAGCGAGCTCGCACTTTATTTGGTGAAAGAAAAACATATGCTGGGCATATGGTGGCTCACGCCTTTAATCTCAGCACTCGGGAGGCTGAGGCAGCAGGACTGTTGTGAGTTCCAGACCAGCCTGGTCTACAAAGTGAACTAAGGCCTGCCTGAATTGCATAGAGAGACCCTGTCTCAAAAAGACAAAAAAATCTGTAATTAAAATTCAGTGTGAAGTGTGTAATAAGTCTATTAAGTACAAGGTACTAAGTAAACAAAGGAATATAGTATAACTGAGTTAGGAAGTGGGGCAAGACAGGGGCTTCAAGAAAGCACTCCAAAGGAGCTTCCTGAACTGTCTCGAAGGATAAATCAGAGGGAGATTCTAAGACAGCCACTAAGAAAAAGTAGGCAACTGTCATGGTTTATGTGGGTGCCCTCCAGGCCTCATGCATTTGTGACTCGTTCATTGTCTAGTGCTTGGATTGGGAGTGAGTGCTCCACTGGCCCAGGAGTGGAGCCAGGATGTGATGTAATGGCAGGAAGAAGGTGTGTCTCACTCTATGGCCACTTTCTGCCTTGCTGTTTGCAGCCAAAATGAACTGTGGCCCGCCATGCCACCCTGCCTTGGAGCCAACAGAGTATGGACTGAAACCTCCAAAAACTGTAAGAAATAAACCTTTCCTTTCCCAACTTTGGGCTTCAGGTATTTTGTCTCAGCAATGAGTAAAAAGTAACCAAGACAGCAACAAACTGTGAGATTTACAGCATTTGAGTTATATAGTAATGCAAGAACATGAAAAGCACAGTTGGCTAAATCAGCCTTATGCTCTAATCATGGACCCAGAATATTCCAATAGTGCAGTTCATCTGTAAAAGGACTACATGAATATATACGTCCACACTTCCCTTGTGTATTAGTGATGGTGAGCAGAAGGATCTGAACGTGGGTACTGGCACAAAGCTGGCATTCAGTAACTTCCCTTATTAAACAGAGCACAGCACAGCCTGTGGCTAGGAGTTAGGAAACAGCAGGAAAAATGGCACATGTAAGTCAGAATCCTGGTTTCCAGTCAGCCTTGATTGAGGATCACAGATTTCAGACTTGATTCTGAAGGCCAAGAGAAAAGTGGGAATGACTTTCAGTTGGGAAAAACACTGAAGAAATTTGATTTCCTTCTATGGAGGTCTGCTTCATATGCAACCCCAGACACCACAAAATATCTACTTTTTCCTTTGGTTTTCTCCTTTGGACAAGTTAACTGTGTATTTAATTACTAAGAATGCTTCAATATATAGTGCATTTTTCAAGACCTTGTAGTAGGACTAAGTGGGAAAACACTAGATTTAGAATTAAGCACACTGAAATCTTTCTTTTTAGTTATGGCACAAATTACCTGACTTTGGGAAAGCCACTTAGTAGCTATAAACACGGTTGCTTGTTCAGAAGTTGGCCATCATGCATGCCATAGCCCTCATCTTCCTCATGAGTGTGTGCTGAAAGTTAACTGACATATTTTCAAGATGAATGGCTATTATTACAGTTTTGACCCAGGCTGTCATTCTGCCCCAACTCATACTCATCCAAATAGAATTTTAACTGTATGAAGACAGAGATCTTTGTTTTCTTCATTGATACTTAAGTGGCACATGAATAGTCACGGTACTCAGTCATATGCTGCAGTTATTAACTGAAAGGATAAATGTATCTAATATCTTTTTTAGAACTACTCTGTGCTTTTACATTGACCTGTCATTTAAACCCTTGTAACCATCTTGGAAGTCAGGCATCCATATTCTCTATAAAATTAAAGCTTTGGAAATTAGAATATTAGAATCTATGGAACTTATCCAAGGTCAGGTATCTAGAAATCAATACAGCTTGTGTTCAAAACCCTTGTTTTCATTTTCCAAGTACTGAACATTTTGTTAAAAGCAATGAACTATTTTCTAAAGATAGTATGTCTTTTAAAATATAATATTCTGATGGTGACTCTTTTCTCTAACCTGCTTTTCATGTTGTCCTTTTTCAGAAGCAAAACTGGATGTCAGTAAGCAAAAATACAGAATCTGTGTAATATTCACAACATGAAGCAAAGCACGAGTTTTGGAGCCGCAACTTTGTCCGAGGTTATATTCTGCTACCGTTAATTCAGAATTCTTTTTGTAACAGCATGCCTGTGAATTAATTCCACTCCCCAAGTGTAGGAACAACATGAACATTTGTTTTCTTGCTAATTATTATTTAGAGCACTGCCATTCTTAAAGCAGGAATTTTAAAAACGATCTTCCACAGTTCCCAGTTGTATAGTTGAACGTTTTGTAACTCTACAATTAGCTAATGAGGGGTGCCGTCGATCACAATGGTAGAGAAGCAGTGAACAGAACTGAAAGCGAGAGAGAAAACAGGCTTCCTCAGAAGGCAACACGCCAGTCATTTCAAAAGAACATGGCACACAGTCAAATCGTAATGCTCAATCAATCAACAGATATTTATCGAGTACCTATTATTCAAAGAGTAATATGAAGAACATGCAGAGTTTTGGGTCAAGGTCTCTGTTCACTAGGACACTATACACTCAGCTGGGTAGAAAATATTACTGACCATATAAATTGGCTAATGAATCAAATGAGCAATACAGATAATTCATACTGTATTTCTGTGTGAAGCTATAGCTTCTTGGATACTGAAAATTGAGATCACCTAAGTCAATAAAATGAGTTTACTAGGTTTTCTTTCTTGTACTTCCTTTGTATTCTCTCTAAAAAGAAAAGGAACATTTCTCTTCCTGCATGTGATATATTTCCTATTTTAATGAAGATTGTGGTAAGTAACGTGCTAAGAATGGAGAGAAAGTGAGTGTCACTTGATTTCTCTCACTGTATTGTTTATGCCAAGCATGTAAAGAATGCAGAGAACAAAACATATGCAGGGTTTATGCAATATATTTGGGAAGCCATACCTATTATCCAAGATACAGAAAAATACAAGGCAGAATTGTTTTCATGTACTATACTCACCTACCAAAACTAGATTAAATGTAGCTTACTGTATTATTATTCTTATTCTTATATTTTCTTTTTTGTAACAAGGTCATGCTATGCATTCAGGTTGGCCTTGAGCTCATTTTATAATCCAGGATGGTCTCTAACCTGCAATGAACTTCCTGCCTCAGCTTTCCAAGTGCCAGGATTACAAGTGTGTGCCACCACTCCCAGCTGAAAGTACTCTATTGAATAATAGAGGAAGGGCTATGGTGGATAATTCTCCCAACCCATTATTAAGGGTCTACTAGTCAAAAAGTATCTATCATTTGTAATGACTATAACTAGAAAAATAATGACTACAGTAGACAGAACATTTCTGAAACAAAAGTCAGCTAGCCAACCAGTATTTTATTATTTCAGTTCTTCAGAGAACACTTTATGCAGTCAGAAAGTCACAAGAGCTGTAAAGACTTACTCTGAAAAAATATAAAATAAATAAATTTATTGACGTTTTTTTCAAGTATATTCTTACTAACAATTTCTCAATATGCTTCAACCCCATAAAAACTTTAATCTAAATTTTTAATGTTGGACCTTGCTATTGAGAAGCCCTCTTTAAAGCTATCCCAATAATCACTGTGCAGTATTTTAAAGATCACTGGAATCAAATTTGGAATATTTGTCACCTAGGACAGGACTACTATTTACTTGCTGGCCACGTTACCTCATAATTAAAACAAGGAGATCTGGATCAGACCATTTCCTAGGATTCCTAAAACTCTGATAGCATGAAATGAGAGTTATATACTCAAAAGACATTTCACTAGTTAAATGAGGAGTGACCACCATGCCTTGGTCATCAGTTAAGCTGTTTGGAGCTTTTAACAATTTCTTAGATTACATCAGTTCCCACCTTTTCAAGTTGTTTGAAGGATAATGCCTTTACATTCCATGTGTAAGGCTGCTACAGAAAATTTAATCTCAAGGCACAGGTATGTATCGACTATCCCTAGCTTCCACAAAGTAATCATTTACCATACCCCCATCTAAATTTTCACTTAAATTTTTATTTGTACTAAAGAAATATATGAACATATCTTCCTTGTTCTCACTCCTGCAAGGGAAGTGCTTCTCAGGGAGCAAGAGCTGTTTTCTGGTGTCTCACTAGAGACACTTTCTTTTTTTTTAAATTATATGCTACTATTTATTCTTTTCAATATTATTATTTTCTTAAATGACAATAATTAACCTCTCTTGTGTAATCACACCCAATGATAGATTGTATTTATTCTTGTCTCCTATTGCCTAAACTGAGCTCTAGCACGTGATTTGGTTAATAATTTTCTAGCTCAGTCCCAGAGTATACTCCCTATATTTCTGTTTTTACAGTACTTATAATTTGTCGGAATTAATAATTTTCATTTTGTTTAGGTTTTTTAATATATGTCACAATTTCATCTAATAATTTCAATGTTTAAATATAATAGTGTATTCTATAAGTTATAGTAAGTTTTATTTATGTAGAACATGTAGATAATAAATGCTGTAACAAATCATTTGCGAAATAGACATGATTCAAGACTTCTGATACCATTTAGTTGAATGGGAAAATTTAAGTGTTCCAAGGTATAATTTCAAGTATTATGAATATATTTTACAATGTATGCAATAAATAAGATGCATAAAAGGACATGTAATTAAACTTCTAAATAATTTTAGAGGCAATATAATGATAGAAAATTACACAGAACTACTGATGAATGTAACCTATGGAGTACTTTGTCATAGTCATCAACACATTATTTCATATAATCTTATTTTTTTGTCTTTTTCATTTTTATTGGTACCAGGGATCGAACTCACGACTGCCTGCTTGCAAGGCAGGTGCTTATGCCGCTGAGCTAAATCCCCAGCCCCCCATAAAATCTTTAAAATAACATTTAAGGTGGGTAACAATATTGTTTCCATTTTAAAGGTTAAGTAAATTTCTCTTCTTAGGTTCGTAACTTACAGAAGCAGAATTTTAAGTCTAAATCTTTTCTTAATTTTAATGATATTTTACATAGGGTTTAGATGCAATTAATGATATATAATAATACCTAACAGTGAAATGTACAATATTTCATTTATCTTGAAAATGAACTCTTTAAGTTTTACTTCAAAGTGTAGACACTTAGCCACTCAGTTGAAATTCTTCAACAACAACAAAAAGAAACTGGTGTGTGTGTGTGTGTGTGTGTGTGTGTGTGTGTGTGTGTGTGTATGGGTACTGGGAATTGAACTCAGGACCTTACCTTTGCCAAAAAGGTGCTGCAACACTGCTGTCCTCTGCTCCCCAACAAAAATAAATTCTTCCAACTAGTTACATTCAAGTTTATCAACAGCTAATTATAGTATATAAAATAATTTTTCTTTCATAGTTTGACTTTCTTAGATAATTCATTCTTTCTTTAGAGTATGATTCATAAAATATTTCACTCTTCTTTTAATAAAAACAAAAACAGGACAGATCACAGCACAAGACAGAAAAACACATGGCTCCTCCACTCCTTCCCTGATGTACAGAAAGGAAAGCTAATTGATTATGGCACTCTTTCCTGCTAGCCCAAATGCAGCTCCCAAATCTTCTCAAAACAGCGTTTCCAGAAGCTATGACAAAATCAATACCAGTTGCAAGTAAAATAAAAATTCCCTTGCTTCCCTGTGGTGTTTGAGATCACTGCAATAGAATGTCACACCTAGGTTTAAATCCCAGCTTTACTATTTAACTGCTGACATTGGGCAAATCATTTAACCTCCGTTAACCTTGCTTTACCTCTTTGGTGAAGTGATAGTGAAGCTATCAGGTGATGGAAAATAATACTAGATAAAAATCTTTGTAACTGGATTCTAAAAGAAGTTGTGTGTGGCTTTAAGTAGGCAAACTTGTCAAGAGATGAGATGGGCAGCCATAGAAACATCTGGCGTTGGCAGGAAACAGTTGCAGGGAGCACAGTGTGCCAGAGTGAACTCCTTGGATCCCCCTGAGCACAGGAGGTGAGTAGATCCAGGGCCTTGGGAGCAACAGCACTAATCAGAAAATTAAACTTTTAGCTGTGCTCTCTTGGAATTAGGAAGGAAACTTTGCAAACTCTGTTAAGGCTCCTGCCTCCACAGAAGGAAAGAACGATTTCTTAACAACCACATCACGTTTGTTTTCCTTCTGCCCACTGGTGTGATGCAGAGTGCCAATTCTGCTAAACTCCCAAATAAATCACTGTTAATGAAGCATGTTGCACATACAGACAGCAACAGGCATTTTTTAATCACTTAAACTAAAGAAGAGCTAAAGGTAAGCACAAAACACTCTAATACCTAATATATTAGGTGTCAGATTTAAAGAAGCAGGAACCGTGTGACTCTCAGGGCTTTTACTTGGATGCACTTAGTGGGGAAGGAAAGCTTACTAGTATATTCATCATTATGCACAGGTTGCCAATTGCTCCGACAGCCACAGCAGATGCCTGGTAGCCTAAAAGAGAATCTGTATCTAATAAGAAGCAGAAACATGATTTCAAACATAAAAAAACAAATTATCACAGTCTACCCCAATAAATGAATAAAATAATAATTTCTACACTCTATTCTTGACACATAGAGTATTAACAGATTTATAGCCACTGATATGTCATATGATATAGCAATGAAGGAGGCAAGGTTTGCTCATTGAAATAATGAATGCAACAGTTGGGACCATAATGAAAAAGCAACATAATCTTGACATCATTTTGCTTCTTTCTAGGCGAACTCAGAAGTGACTCTCTGGCAGCAGGTGCAGCTTGGGGATATGAAACTACCCTGCTCTTTATCTATGCTATAATATGGTGCTTCTATTTGCAGCTTACCATCTCATGGAATAGTAAAAAACAAAACAAAACAAAAACTTGTATTTCAGACCTTTTGCAATTATTTACAGAAATAAATATTATAACATTTGTTTGAAATATGTGCGAAATACCCACAGTATGTCAGGCACTTTATTAAGCACAGGATTCCATAGCAAATTTGAGGAAAGCTGCTATCCTTGAGATTGTGTTCTGGTGAACTTTTGCTCATGATTATGTTTTCTCCAGGAAGAATTTAATTTCCAATGACGCACCATCAGTGTCATTGCCCCTTAATCTATAAACGCATGCAGATGTTGGAATATTTCCATACATTGGACAAATTCTATTGACTTTGTATTTGGCATGTAAAGTTTTTCAGGGTTTTCCTCCAAATGAAAAGCATATAGGCCATTCCTCTCTAAATGAAAAAGAAATGTATAGGCAAGTCCTTCTCTCCATTTTCTTATCTTTCACACAGAAATCTAAATCTCAAACATGAAAAATGACAAAGTGATAAAAATGATCATTTTTTTCTTGACTACGTAGTTTGCATTAGTTACCAAACACAGATTTTATACAGATTATCAAATGCTCACAATAACTTGACGAGGAGGAAAGTATATAATTTTTTCCTACTTGTCAAAGAGGAAAGTGAGCTTCTGGTGGTAGGTCAGCATTTATTTAATATACTTCATCTTGCTCATCTCTAAATCTGTAAAGCACAAAATTTCTCTGACTATTGCATCAGGGCAGAGAGCACTGACAATGGAAAACAAAAACAAAAACTTCTCACACAAAAAATGATAAGCCAGTAAACTTCTTAACAAAGTTTTCCTTTCAATGGATTGGGGATATTTCATCATCAGGAAGTAGCCAATGAGACTGAGTCACAGCTTCTGGATCCAAAGTTTTTTAGCAAGTCGAATTACTTTTTTTCCTTACAACAACAGCAGAAATTATGTGTGTGACAGATTTTACAAATTTATTCATTGTCCTTATCCTCAATGTAGGCTTATCCATGTAGTTAGAATAACACCCAAAATAGGTAGCAATTTACAAATGTATTCTTTGTTTAATCAGGCAGACTTACATCAAATTGAACAAACACTAGTTGGTGCTGAGAGAACCAGATTTCAGGCCTGAACTGTCACACATATAACAACAGATGTCCCTGTAGTTCTCGATGTGAAATGAGCACATGCTGCCAATCTACTTTCAACCATTCTATTTACATTTTTATTTAAAATACCAAAGAGACATCACTTCCAGTTATAAAGTGACTTTTATCCAAGAATCTCCAAGAAGCAGTGAATTATTTCTTATCACACTGGCTGAATGAGGGCTAAGGTTTGAGGATAATGATTTTTAGCATGGAAGCTGAGGCTGACAAGAGCATAGTAGCTCGATATCATTTTGTAATTAAGAACAGGAAATATGTTTTTGTTTAACATGAATGTAGAGGAAAGATAGTAATTTTAAAATGGGGAAATTTAGCTTACTCCATCTTAATCAAGTAGTCAAGACATACTGCGCTCATTTACATTTCAAACAATGCACAAGGAGCAACACAAACCACTCTGTGGTATCTTACCAAGAATGCATATAGTCATGGGAAAACATTAGTTAAGTGGGTGATATTCTATGACATAACTGATCATTAATTTGCAAAAGTGACAAGATAGCAAAAGGCAAGGAAAACCTCAGAAACTGTCATAAATTGAAGAATCATAAAGAGAAATGTACATACAATGGATGGAATCCTGGAAAAGAAACTGCACATTAGTGGAAAAATTTGTAAAGTTCAAATAGAATATGCATTAGTTAACAATACTGTGCCCATGCAAATTACTCATTTGATTATTAGAGTTATATATTAAATTAATATTAGAAGCACAAGGGTAAAGGGCACATGGAAACTCTATACCATTTCTTGTAAATCTTTTATTAGTTGATAATTATTTCAAAGTAAAGCTAAAGATGCATAATTTCCTAGCTTAGAGTTTTATCTTTTCATTGTTTATTTTTTTTTTTTTGTATCAGGAATGAACTCATGACCTCATGCTTACCAAGTAGATGTTTATACCATTGAGCTAAATCCCCAGTCCCTTCGTTCAACAATGAATTTACAAAGGTAGAAATAGCTTACTTGAAAGAAATGTACATACATCATAGTATTATAGCTGTTATATTTATGATTTGCAGCACAATTTCTGCATAAAGATTAAGGATTCCATGTTTGCTCACTGAAATGATGGTCAAAAGAGAAATTATGTAAAATAACAAATGTCACTCTTTGCAAGATGCAATATTATTATTATTTTTTTTTACTTCATTGCAACTTAATTTAAATTAGATTGCTGGATAGTCAAACTAAGTATCCAAAGAATCTGCTTAATACAGAAAAAATAAAGCCAAAATTCTATACTGAATGCTAAAACTGTAACAAGTTTCCCCTAAATTTCTTATTTATTACTAGCATGAATACTCTGCAGTGAAATGTTTCTTCTATGTAAAGACAGAAATATCAAAATGATAAGTGTCATACTACCATTTTTTGTCATTAAACTTCATCCTTAATTAAGCAGTCTCAGAATATTGTTGCTAAAAGACTGCAGTAATTTTAGCTATCTGTAGAAACTTAGATTTAGTTGATTCATTTACAAAAACAGTTTTGAGAATGTTATTGTAATTTGTGATAGGATAAACTTTGAAATTGACACTATTTCAGTCATCTGGAAAAGAACAAAAAGAAACAGTTGAAGTTACATTGGGAAAATTTTATTTCATTTCTCCTAAAAGCTTGCCTACATACATTTAAAGTTTTTCTTTGATTACCCAGAAGCCCTTCATGTATTGCATCTCAAATGCAAGTTTCAGTAAAATAGTTTTGGGAGTTGGTGAAAAGCTTGGTAAAATATATCTTATTGGTACCTTCATTCACATATCTGGCAATATACCTTAGACATAAATAGACATCTGACTTTCTAGCTTTTTATTTCAGGTTAAGTTTCATTCTCAGGTTACCTTATGGAACCTCTGTAAGAGAGAAAACTGAAGGAAAAAAACCAATCTTTTAGGAAAGGTTAAACTTGATAGAAGGAAAACAAAAATTTGCATATTCACAGTGAAACCATCTTCCAAGTGGCTGTTGTGCCAAGTGAGAGGAAGGCAAATTTTTACTAACTAGAAAAAATATTTTTCTACATATTTGCACTGAATTGTTGAGTCAGTGAGGGCCTACTGGGGGCTTCTAGTAGTGAGACACACAGGCAACTGTCTGTAATGATAAAGTTGTGGTACTTCTCAGGTTTGGGATCAGTTTATCTCAGGAGATTCCACCCTTTCTCCCCTGAATTCACACCTTTGAGGAAGGCGTCTAGGAGTCATGGTGAACGTGTTCAGAGAAACCAAGAAAAAAACTGGAAGACACATTCATTATTTCTCATCGATGAATGCTAACATGTACTCCAAGCACACACCTCTTTGATACAAACCTCCAAACTTTACCTAAGGCTTTGTCTTATTCCTTTCAGTATCCTATCATCATCTTTAACCACCACTTCTTAAAAATTCCACACATCCTTAACCTTAGATCTCAGAAGTCACATGTCTAAACTATATTGAGTAAACATTCCACATAGAGCCAAAATTATGGGATAAATGCAAATTTTGTCTTTATTCATTTTGTTTCCTAAAAAATGTAAACATAATTAGAAAAGCATATCACTTTCATTCAATCACATTTCTAAATATGTATTATCTGAAATATATGTTATGGGAAAATATAGCCATATGTAAGGTCACTTTGCACATATTAAATGTGATTTTGTGTGTACATGCATGTGCATGTGTTTGCCCACATAAGTACAGATAGGTGCATGTATGTCTGTCTAAACATTTGCAGGGTCCAGGTGTTATTGCAATATTTTTCTATATAGGAAAATATTTTAAGTAAAACTTTTATATCCTTATGAGGCTCACTGTGCTATACTGTATCAAGTAGCTATATTTCAGATATCTTTTTTTAGTGAACATATTTATGTTACATTCTAATTTGAGAATAGCTTCCAAAAATAACTCATACATTGGTGAGTAAATAGTACAGCTCCACAAAGACAGGCAAGGTGTGTAATTATGCATATGTGTATTTATATGCTCACTGGTTCTATGGTATTAAAACAGATGTAAGGCAAGGCTCTTCAGTAAATTGGTGTTGCCAGGAATTTCCCAGTTTTGCCTCCACAGTAAGTCAGACCCTCCACACATAACCATCAGGCTCACCTTTTGGTGCTAATTTTTGTCATATTCTAAAAGCACAATAAAGCCTCCGTTAAATTTTTCAAAAGCTTTTTTTATTACTCATTCTTCACAATGTTTTTAATATCCTCAAATAAAAGAATACTTTAATGTTTATGATAGCAAGCAGATAGTTACAGGGAATAAATATTACTGATACTTGGTTTATTACTTTAACCCAGGAAGGTTGCGGTATATGCTCCGTCTCCAAGAAAAACAGAGAATAATGGGACATCAGGCTTTGTTGCTTGAGAAACATGATAACAGTTTTAGAAGAGTTCCTGATCTGAGGAAACTGGTTCATGCAGTCCTGTGGTGGTGACTGATGGCACACGTGTTGTAGTGGGCTGTATGTCTCATCAAAAGCTCTAAAAGGTTTACATCACTGCTTAATCCATCTCAACATTGCGGCCACAGTTTTATGATGATAGTATAAATTTGGTCAAGTGCCTGCCTGCAACTTTCCACCTGCCTGACCTTTTACAATTTCAAGCAAAGACCAATCCTACTCTAACTCTCATTCATCTCTGCAGCGTAAATTTAGATTACAGTCATACTGTGTGTTAGTGTTAGCTGTCTACACCTTGCTAATCTTTTCTCCTTACCGTTGTGTCTGCTACTTTCCTGTTTATTCCTCTCTGGAGGTCGATTCAAATCTGTAGGTTAGATAACCTTGAACAGGAAGATTCTTTGACTTCGTATTATTAGTTTAATGCTTTTTAAAAGTGCTTTGGAAGCATCTCTCAGTTATCAGTGGCAACTGGTTTCTTTATATGGTTTTGATTTGTACAGAAGGTAGACACAAAGTTATGCTTTACTATCAGTGTGTTGAAAAGTATCCACATAGTGAACATATGTGGAAATGCTTTAAAATACGATGCAATCCCTCAGAACTATGTGAGAAGGCTAATATTTTCCTGGATAGCTTTGCTGACAAAAGTTTGTGCACTGACTCGGACATCTTATCATATTTCAATAAAGATATGCATAAATAATTAATGTATGTACTTCCATTATCAGTTTGGAAGGTAGATACTTCCATTATCAGTTTCTAAATAATGACAGAAAATTGTTAACACATTGGCATAACAAAAATAATTCAAGGTTACATCTCTTTGGGAAGACTCTTAACCAAAGTAGACAGACTATCTTATTTCAAGCTTTCTCAAAGATTTTAATAAGATGATATAGGCTTTAAGTGTCTAACAAGAAAGGTGTTCCACATGTTGTCTATCAGATGTATTGGTATTTGTTTCCGCCCATGAGCATCACATTGGACAAAGGATCCTCAGGACTGACTTTGGTCATGATAATCGTCTTCAACAGGAATGGTAGTATATGATCTAAGGGCCAAATCTCTTATTTGGGACTTACATTCCTTACAAATTATACGCTACACTCCAGATCCTAAGTATCTATTCAGTCATCTGTTTTGTAAATAATACTGAAACTTAGCCATGGGTACTTATTTTGGCATTGCCTGTGACTCCTTCAGGAATATAAGGACAGACACAAGCAGTAAGACAAAGACCACACAGCCTTCAAAATAAAAAAAAAATACTATCTAGTCATTTATACAAAAAAGTTTTCCAATTCCTAATTTATAGTAATATTTTGTTCTTTTATCAAATTTTAAGTGTTAAGTATGTTAAGTTTATCTAAAATCTGCAGGCTTGGCGCTGGGGATTTAGCTCAGCGGCATAAGTGCCTGCCTTGAAAGCAGGCAGTTATGAGTTCAATCCCCAGTACCAATAAAAAGGAAAAATACAAAAAATAAATAAATAAAATATAATATAATAAAATCTGCATGCTCTGTTGCTAATGTGTTGTACACTGAGCTGAGTAGTGGTATTTTTCAAACTGTAATGTGAACTAAACAAAATACTTTTGGATTTTCTTGTTTTAATTTCCAATTGTATTCTAATTAATATATATTCTTTAAGTGGAAGTTAAAGCTTATAACTATAAATCCACTTATCTCACAACTAATACCTTGGAATAGATTTTAGAATTTGTAATTGCTAAATCTTGGAAGCAACCCAAATGCTTATCAACTGCGACACAGATGAAAAACAATGTGATTTTTTATAAAATGGTGTACTACTCAACCATAAAAAAGGGTAAATGCAACCTGAGACCATATTTGTGAGTGAAATAAGATGCGTGTGTAAATATCGTGTTGTCTCCCTAGTGTAAAAAATTGAAACAGCAAGTAAGTTCCAAAATGTACAATAGATACTGTGAAAATGAAAGAGAAAGAAACTGCTCAAAAGGAAAGAATAATTAGGATAGAGGAAATGAGTATATATATATATATATATATATTTATATATATATATATATATATATATATATATATACATATACATATATATGATGGACAGCTACACTACCAGTCTTTTAGTTCATCATAAAAAAGGGTTTGTTCTTTCTTTGATTGATCACTTTTTCATGCCTATATCTTATAATCTGAAAAACTACTTTGAAGTTACTACTATAAACATATGCAATGTACTCAACATTGTTATTCCTTAGAAAATACACATACACATTAAACTAAGAGAGTAACAAAAGACTGACAATATCAAATACCAGTAAGTAGAACTTTCATATTTTGTTGATGAGAAACTAAATTGATATACACATTTAAAAAACTTTTTGGCAGTGTCTACCAAAGCAAAAGTTTTTATATCCTATGACTCAGAAATTCCACTCCTAAGTATGTTCCTAACTAAAATTGTTGCTTATATAACCAGAAGGCAAGAATGTTCATAATAGCATTATTCATAAGAGCAAGAAACTGTAAACAACCTACAGATTCATCAACAACAGATGAATAGATGGAGGCAGATATAAGCAATGAAATAACATACAGTAAGATAACAAAATAAACTGCCAACATGTTCAAGAAAATCAATGAATTTCAAAGATATATCTTAACAGATAACATAAGGACATATTGCATGATTCCATGTATAGGAAATTCAAAAATAAGCAACAGTATTCTTTTTCAACAAATGGTGCTAGGACAATTGAGTGTCCAAAAGCAAAAAATTTCTTGGATCCAAATTTTACACCATGTTAAAAATTCCTCCCAAATAAACCACGGACCTCAACATAAAATGGAAAACTTTAGAACTTCTAGAACACGGAAGAAATTTAATGTATCCTCAACTTAAGTCAAGATGTCACTGTATACAAAATATATAAGAGAAAAAAATATAGTAAATTGAATTACCATTATTGTAACCACTGTTAACTTATTATCTTGTTTTAAAATTCTGTATTATTGTTTTCATTCTTTTTTCATTTTAACATAAAAATACATTTTATATAGATAATTTATTAACACTAAATATTCTGGAAATCTTAGGAATGACAAGTGAAACTTTAATCATTAAGAAAACATACTGGTATCATAAAATACCTTAAGTATTTTATTATAAAGATGAAATTTGATCATATGAATAGATATGAGCAAGTCTGTGATTATAGATATAAATGAAACATCAATTTATGTACAGCATATAGAATATTCATATGAACTGATGTCTTATCCTAATTTGCTAGTTAATGAAAAGGTTCATGTACTTGCAGGTGGAGCACTTCAGGGTGGCTGGAGTTTGGGTTGTATGAATGTGGATAACAGGTCTGATACTGGGTTTGAAGGTGTATGATACTGGACTAGTACACTAATGGGTTGAGTATAGTTCTTGATGTGGGGGCGAGGGGAGCCCAACCCTGAGTACAAGCAGCAACACCCAAAGGGTTTATGGTCTGCATAGGATAAAGGCAGAGGGAGGCTAGCTCGGTGTGCTGTTGCTCCAGTGCCTCTGGCCCATTCAGCCACGCGCCCTTTCTCCTCCGATGCCCCTGTGCAGTGTTACCCTGTGGTGCAGCCAGATGACTATGGACCGAAGCCTCTATAAACTGTGAACTAAAATAAACTTTTCCTCCTTTAATATAAGTGGTAGGTATTTTCTTTCAGCAATGAGAAAGTAACTAAGACAATGATGAACTCTATTCTCTTCAAATTCTTATTTCTTGAATTTTTCTAGGTAATGTATATGGTTTTTATGCATATATCCAAAGCTTTTCAATCACTGCAATAAATCGGTTAAACCATACTATTAAAGTAACCGAACTACTGGTTTGGCTTAGGACACGGTCAAGATTACTTTGTAAATTGCTAGTATCAGTCTGTTTGTTCAATAGTTTAATAGAAAACAGTGAAGATATTTCAGTTATGGTAACTACTGGTCATGTATATTTGCATAAATAAGTCTTTCCTCTATTTCTTTAATTCAACAGAATTCATCTGAAATTCTATTTTTTAAATTTTCCTTTCCCTCATCCTTTCTAGCTTCCTTCTTGCCAAAACGTTTGGCAAATATTGTTGCTGCTTTTAGACTGTGGTTTTTTGTATCCTGTGTGCTAGTAACCATATTTGACACCTGATAGCCTGGGAAGACTATTAAATATCTTTAAGCTTTTAGAAGCCAAAATTGATGTCAGATTTTTAATAGTTATTTCAAGGAAGCTCTCTGATGAAAGTCTTAAAGACCATTTCTTAGTTACTTTGCTCATCACTGAGACAGAATATTAGCCACCCATAAATTAAAGGAGAAGTTTATTTTGGCTTACCCTTTGTAGAGCTACAGGTGCATAGTGTGCTGGACCCAACACAGGGTGGCATGGTGGAGAACAAACAGCTCACGGCTCAGCAGTGGAAAGCACAGAGCGACTTAGAGAAGAGTGAGGGAGATGAACGCTTTCAGGCCATACACCAGCGACACTCTTCCTCCCAATATCACAGTTAGCTATAAACTCATCAGTGGACCAACCCACTACTTAGTATCCACTGATGAGTATCATGAACCTTCATGAACCTTCATCTCCCAAATGCCCCACCTATGAGCTCATGACTTGTGGGGGGACGTCTAGATATGCATCATTACAGCTTCCAGGGTTTTGTGTCTTGGAGTGAACATCCAAAATGCATCAGACATATTAATTTAAATGAATTCAAGTACATAATAAAAATATAAGAACAAAATGTATATAACATCATAAGTAGCATAAAGCTCAGAATGAATGAGAGTGGGGATATATAAACCCAATCCAAATGGAATTTTCATTTCTCAGATACCTCTTACAATGTGAGAATTTCTTCAGGCCACGTAGTATTCTTCTCTTTAAAGATGCAAGTGATGTGGTGGACCGGGAAGAGAACCAAGAAGTCATCCCGCTCTTCCCATAAACAGCCAGTGCATGGGCTGGGAGCCAAGAAGAGCTTCCCTTCCACAGGCAACTGGTTGATTCAGAAGAACACAGGTTGGGATTATAGCAACTGAGGTACAAAATCACATGGACTTTCCCATTCATGAGCTTGCTCTGTGTTATCCTGCCTATGTGGCTTTGTTTGACAATTCATTCCATCCTTTTTCCTCACCTCTTAAAATGACATCCTCTCTGAGCCCCAGACAAATTTCCAGGCACCCATGAAGTATCAACTGTACTTTGAATGAGAAAACATCTTAGACACTACAGATATCAAACCTATGTTTGCTAAGTTAGAAGGTAAGACATGCTTCTGTTAACTAACAAAAATTGGACATCAGCATTTCCAACATTACTTCTTTCTTTTAAGGGGGTTACCAGAAATTGAACTCAAGACTTCACACTTTGAGGGCATGTGCTGTGCTGCTGAACTATATCTCCTACCCCCGTGTATTATTTAAAATTATTTTTAAAAGTCAGTACCACTAGAAACCTTGTTCTGTGAGTCCTCTGGAATTTTCTCTGCTCCCCTGCATTCTGAAAGTACTTGCATGTTCTTGGTTTATGTTTTATTCTATTAGTGAAATTATCGTAAATTTCAACCCACTGAAGCCTAGATATATCAATCCATTTAAGTGGGTCTTAGTTATCCTTGACTCTGGCCTCACTTGTATTAGAATTTAGTTCACCTGAAGTATTCTTCTCTCCACTTTCCATATTGAGAAAAATATTTCCCTTAATTGAGTAGCCCATAAAGCAAACAGTTTTGCCTTCTTGGTGAGAAGGGGAAGGTTCTGCTCTAGGAAACACCTTCTTTGGTTTGTAAGAAATCAACACAAAACTGCACTACATACTCCATAAATCTCTGGAATTAAAGGGAGCTGACATTCTGTTTGCTCAGTTAATCTTCTCTTCTTGTATTTCTTGTTTGTTTGCTCCCTTTTGAGAGATAGTGGGATTTCTTTATTTTGCTTCAATCTTCATGTCTCCAGGAGAAGAAGGAATGGTGTCTTGGTGATTTGTGGCTCTTTCGACAGTATCATGAGAAACCTGGTTTGTAAGTGCTCTTTTCACTTAAGAGAAATGGAAACTCAGTTCATTTCCCTGTCTTCTCAATGTCAAATGTGTCACCATGCCCGCAATCTTTGATTGCTATAGTTCCTCTGCTGAGTTCAGCTACCTACCCTCACCCTTTGACTCTCGACTATTGTTCCAGTTATGATTGCCCCTGGAGTTCCAGGTACAGTAGTTCTAAATGCTTACTGAATATTTCCTCCTGAGTCATTAACTCCTTTCAAATAAAGGGAGAAAACGTTTAATAAACTGTTTTCTTCTTCCCTGCAAAATGCATCTATTAAAAAACACTGATTCTTCAGTTTAATACTTTGTTCTTCCAGTCACCTAGGGTGGAAGACATAGAGTTATTGCTGATTTCTCCAGTGTTTATCTTCCTTATTTCCAATACATCTGTCACCTAATTTTAATCTGTGACTAAGTTCTTCCATTGGCATGCTTTAAATATATCTTGGATATCTTACCAAAAATGAATCAATATTACATAAACCTATTAAATGTTCAATAAAAGAAAACTACTATCATCGTCATATCCGATAGTTTTGCTTTTCTTTGCCTTCACTTTTGCCCTTACTAGGACACTCTTTCCTCTGGCCGAAATGTATATATCTGACCTTAGCATCTTGCTCAAATTGGTTCTTATCCACTTACCTTAGTGACCAGAACAGCTCCTGCCATTTCTCTGCTTTAAGCACTCATTATTTTTCTCATTCGCTCAATCAAGCTCAATAATTACTTAACTGGTAACTGTCTGTTACATTTGTACTTCACACTTTTTTCCCATTGGCCAGTTATTCTGAAAGCTTCTTGAAGACTGGGATGTTCTATATCCTTATATTTTTTTTGTATTCCAACACAATACCTATCACAGTGTATTTTAGAGGTCTTTATAAAGTTTTGTTGAATCATGATGACTAGCAATATTATATTTAACTTTTTGAGTGGGAAGAAGCTTGTGTAAATACGCTGTTTGATACATGGATGATCATAGTTGGCTTATAATTGCAGAAAAAATAATTTCTATTTTCTATCTTTTCCAAGGAGAAATAAAGCACTGATGAGTGTGTCCCCAGCATGTACAATAACATTTAAGTCTGACTCATGAATAATTGTAAGAACAGGAATATCAATGGCAGTTATCGTATGATGATTCATATCAGCAAACAGAATCCAAGAAAAAATAATTTAGCAGATTTGATGACTGGTACTTTATTGGTGAATATGAATTTGTAAGACATATATAACTACCATAGCAAGGAAAGTTCTTGAATTAAATTAATAATAGGTCTTTAGAGGAAGAAAGAGGGTAGATATCCAACATGCAAAGTTAAAAGCTCTGAGAGCATACCTCCATGTCAAGCAGCATGTAAATGAAACAAATAAAAAACTCAAAAAAGTGTACAGAGAATAGCTAGACATTACTTCTTTCTTAAAGCATGGAGTAGAAAATACTCAGGGCAAAATAACTTGCTAAAAAATAAAAAGAAAAGTACCTGTATATCACTTTTAAACATTGAGTCTGGTTTCTGAAGTTGTTAGGTTGCCCAGACTGGGCTCAGATTTGTAGTTTTGCCTCACCCTCCCACAGTGTTGGGCAAGCCCAATCATTATCAGCTATCATCCTGATTACTGACCCATTCTTTCACCACTGGTGAATGCCCCTAACAGATTTCTTACTGTGTCTGCTCACAAACTCCTTGTAAGGATATAGGAAAGGGGAGGTAGTGCTGACAGTAATAAACTGTCTCGTTCTGGCCCCCTGCTATCTTTTCTGATGTTAAAATCAATAAAGTTCTAAAGCTGGTGAGCTCCTGTTGGCCAATGGTATTTCCACAGATGGGTACACAGCCAAGTTCAGAGCTAAGCTCATATTCACTCTTACCCCTCTTAGGTCCTGAACTCCAGGTGAGCCGGACTCTTGCTGGTGGAACACAGCTAGCTCTACGGTGGAAATCCATGATCACACACGTATTCACACTGCTGCCTCTCTAGCTTGCCTTATTATTTGTTTATTAAATAGTTTGGTACTGTTTCATTTTCAGAGTTTACTTCTGAATCTGAATGCTTGAAATGGGCAGCTCTGTCTTTACTTAGTGACTGCCAAATTAAAAGTTAGATGCCTAGCTCTTTATTATAGCTGCATTAGCATTAGAATTCTATTGCTTTCAGGTCAAGACCCATTCTACTTTATTTTTTAAACTAATGGTAACCAGTGAGCTGTATATTTTCTGAAACTGACAAAAGCAAGTTTGTAAGAGCAATTGGGATCAAAATCAATTGTAAGGATTTCTCTTGGTGTCCTATGGCATATCAATCTACACAATGCGGTTGTGACCTTTCATAAATTAACCTGTATTAATGCTTTTCATGTAAGCTTTATTAATACACACTCACTAGAGTGAGAACAGAATGGGTGGAAATGTTTCTTTTTAAGACCACTACGGACACTGCTGAAACATGGTCAGGTATTTTCCAAACTAGTTCCACAGAGAACAGGGAATGCCCCTCTTGAATTCTGACCTGCTATCCAGTCCAGGAAACCTGCCACTCACTCCCCAGGACACCTAACACAACAACATTTTGACTTCTTCCATCTGATTCAAGAGGCAATTTTGCCACTTCGTTTATGAGAGAAGAAAAAGTGCCACAAAGCATCTCTGTGATGGCAGAAGCCTCATGCTGTGAGTTGATCTTGCCACCCTGAAACTAATCTAGAAGTATTTGTACCTTAATCTCGGGAAGAAATAAACCTTCTGGAGCTTTAAATCTGACATTCAATACAATTTGTACTATATCAGCTGCTGTTGCACATGCTGTTGAGAGTAGAAAGAAAATATAGAAGCTTAGGTTCTGCATTTGAGAAATTCTTTATATTCTTCCTCTGCAGAAGATTCTATGGTGCATGTTCATTACTGAGAGTCTGTCTCCCATTCTCTATGTTTCTATCTTTGCTATTTCTATTTTTTTGGTCTCAAATCCTATCTCACATTCATAACTTTGATCTTGCCTGTGAAAGGCCTCTTTTGCCTAAGTGAAATTCTCAACATGTAATTGTGGGACTCTTGTTTATCTAGGAGTTAAGATTAGTGGTGAAGAGGTCAGGTGGCTGCAGCTATTTCCTACCCAGTCCTACTTCAAGCATCCTTCCTGATCTTATCAAGAAGAACTGCTCCCCCACAATTTAATCTGCAGTTATCTTTGGGCTAAAAATAAGACATGGCATTAGATGACTAGGGGTACTGTGTTACTGACCTAAAGGTAGGCTGACACCTGCAGAGTGCATCCTGCCAGGGTGACTGTACATTCTGATCGTTAATTTTAATGACCTAAACACAGTCTTCACAGTGTTGGTTTAAAATACTTTGAAACACCTGTGCAGCACCTTTTAGTCTCACAATTCAATTCTCTAGAGACAAATATTCGAGTTGCTGAGGTCAGTGGCCCTGACTAATGGCATCCTGGGTTGCCAGCAATATGGCGACTCCCTTCACTGCAAGCTAATTAAGAGCAGAAGGAGGCATCTAACATAGAGGCACCAGCACAGCCTTCCTAGGCATATATTTTTGCCCTTGGCAGTCTGGGAACAATCTGACATCTACTCTGGTGCATGCCGCTATGCTTGCTTCAGCAAATTTAAGTGACTCTACCCTATGCTATTGACTGCCAATTAATTTTAAACCAAACGTTTTGGAGACACTCTATAAGGTGTCCTGAGAAAATTGTATGTGACAATTGTAGGCGATGCAGTGTCATGAACAGTGATTGGTTTTAAAATCCCAAAGTTCACCTTTTGCTGTATCTATTTTAGGAAGAAGGAAGTAATGCTAAGTGCTTTGAGAATTCTCTATCATTCCTTTTTTATTTTGCTCAACATGTTGATGCATAAAAAAGTGTTTTTCTTTTGGTTATTTGCAAAATAAGATTAAAACGAGTACATTAAGAAGTCTGGTTGAAATAAGGATGTGACATTAGGGAGTGATTAATTTATTTTACTTTTACTTTTGTCTCGGAATAAAGCCCGAAACTTTCAACTCTTTATCGCCACACTCCAGCCAACTGTCACATGCCAGGGGAACAAATAAAGCATAGTTACTCCACTTGAGACTTCTGAAATTGTAAGTAGTTGGTGTGTCTTAGTTATGCTTCTCATTGCGGAAACAGAATACCTGACACCGAGTGTTAAAGGAGGAAAGGCTTGTTTGGTTCATAGTTTGTGGAGGTATCAGCCCGTAATTGGCTGGCACCAAGACAGCATGGCACATGGCAGAGGGGCAACAGTTCATAGCAGTAGAAGACAGCAAAAGCAACAAGAGAGAGGATCAAGACAACCTCTTTCTGTCCTTTATATGTATCTAGTCTACTGGGATTAGGGCAGTGCCAGTTCAATCAGTGGGTTAATCCAGCAATCATCCTTAATACCAACATCCTCAATCCTAGTACTGCACTATGAATGAATTTACACCCTGTAGTTTCAGCCACCTCCAAAATTACCACTATAATGACCTGAGGTTTTGTGGGTGGGGGGACATCGAGACCTAGCTTATAGCTAAATCCTAACATTATATAAACAATTTTCAAAATATTTTAAATGTAGCTTTGAGTCATAGAAAATCACTGTAGAAAGGAATTGAATAGACTAGGAAAAGGTAACATGGGAGTGTTCGAGACCTAGTTACATAATGATGAAAAACTAGAAGAGGCCTGAGATTCAGCTCAGAGGCACAGTGCCTGCCTGGCAAGTGTGAGGTCCTAAGTTTGATTTCTGATACCAAAATAAGAAAAAGAAAACTCAAAGAGATTCAGTTAACTCATCTGCAAACTGGATGCATGTAGTCTTCATTTACTGTTTCAATGTCTGTGTTCTCTTGTATGGTAGGTGTAGAGTCATTAATTGATAATACTGCCTATGTCCCTTCTTCCCACTTATTCTCTTTGCCTCTTTTTCCATTGTTAATGGTCAAATAGGCACAAAAGCACAAACTAAAAATTATGTCTTAAGTGTCTCAGGGCTATTTTCCTTAGTTGTATGGGGGTCCTGTTTATTTCTGTTTAGTTTTTTTAGCATGTGGTAAGGATATAGTAAATATATAAAGTCAAAACACTGAGTCATTTATAAATTAATAATTTCATATGCTGATGCAACTTCTCAGTTTACTACTTTTAAAATTTATTTCGCAAATAACAGAAACATACAATTTCCATATGAAGGATTTGTATAGACTTAACAGGGCAGATATATAATTTCCAAACCAATTAGCATTTGTTTTTCCTTACTCATAGATACGTAGAGCTAAACTTTAGGTCAAAATGAAATAAATAACTAAATAATTATTTTAAAAATTATACTTTTTCTTGTAATTTTCTCTGAATATTTCTGATCCATAATTACTTATTAAACTATTTTAATGAAATTGACTATTAACTATACATTATCCATATTTAGAATTTCTACAATGTGCAAACCATATTAAAATATGTCATTTTTTCAAAAAGCTATGTGTGCAGTAATAAATGACATCTTATGACATCTAGTATGTAGAAGCAGGCAAAACAAATCAAATTTCATCTTCCATCCTGGTTTTCTCCTCTGCAATATGCTCACAAACCTCCTTTTCTTTCTCTGTTGATTACATTTTATTTTGTTGCCTTAATATTCAGTGCCCATGAGACACATGACTGTAAACTAGCCGTCTGGAGACTCAGTTGAACAGAGGCAAGTAATCTGATGCAACGCTGTGCAATCAACAGATGACTGGCTGCATTTTCACATGAACAATACTTAGGCTTAAGTCTGTTACTAACTGGAAAAGGAAATGTGCTTACAAAAGGAAGAGAGAGAAATTGTGTGGGCGATCATTTATGCAAGTTACTTGGACAACTTTTATGTTCCCAAACTTTCTGATCATCTATTAGTTCAAAATATACTTGCTAATGCACACACTGACTTTACAGATTAACATGTTAGCTCTTCCAATGCTATCTTCATCTTAATGGATGATTTCTATTTGTTCAAAGGCATTCATTCCATCTAAGTATTGAATTTTCAAGGAAAAAAAATAGGAGTAATTCTGTTTCCTTTCCATGCTCTACATTGACAATTTATAGTACAGTTGATCATCCCTAAAATTTGGAACTCTGAAAAGCTCAAAAAATTTGAAAATTTGCATGCTTACATGATGTCACAAGGGGAAATTTCACACTTGAGCTCCTGTGATGGGTGACAGTCAAAACACAGTTGTCCTAAATATATTGTTTGGAAAACCACCTTCAGTCACGTGCATAAGATACACATGAAAAATAAATGAATTTAATGTTTAAATTTGGATCTTATCCTCAAGATATCTCATTGTGTATTTCCAAATAATCCAAAATTTTAAAAACCCGTAATTTGAAAACCTTTAGGTCCCATAACTTGAGATAATGGATACTCCAACTGTATATAGGTAGCATATTTTCATGTAGACAGTTTCCTATCCTGGAAAATCAATTATCAGAAGAAAAAATATAGTACTTTATCTCAAAGACTCTATTTAGCCTTTGAAGTATATAGATGTTTTACATCAGAGTGCAAAGCTTGGGAATTTATTAATTTGTAACATTAATTTCATAAGTTTTCTTTATTTTTTTAAAAAAAGATGAAAAGAAATCAAGTTCATGAAACCAGAACCTCATAGATTTCGCATCAGCTCTATGAGGTGAAAGTCAAAAAGTCAGTTTATTTTCTAAGTGTAAATAACATAAAATTCATATATTGCATCCCTTTGAGAACTCAGACCTAGGGCATTTCCAAGCAATTTTTTTCCTCAAGATTATTATTTTAGGTGAAGATTCAGGGGAAAATAATGGCGTTGGCAAACTAAGAAAAATCTACTTTTTCCCAAAGAAAAAAATCTGTAAAGTAGTTAGTGCCAATGCACAGGAATTCTAAAGATGAAATGTTGTATTACATGTGTAGGCTATGCTGAGTTCAGATAGGCAGCTAAAATATTCACCTGATAAATTATTCAGTATATTTAACATATTGGACTGTGAACACTAAAATTTAGAATAAGAACTGAATCCTGTTTATATTACTACTTTCTATAATACTAGTTTATAGTAATTTGCAGAACAAGTTGCCATTCTCAATCAGCCAGTTTCAGTATTTTCTTGCTTTTAACTAATCCTTATGGAAGGAATTACAAAGGATTCATGGGAATTTTTAACATTTGACCCTTTCTCATTAAGGTTAAAATAATCACAGGTACTGACTGTATGATAAATTCTTTGGGGGAGGTATTGCGAATCAAACTCATGGCTTCATGCTTGCCAGGCAGGTGCTCTACCACTGAGCTATATCACCAGCATGCATGGTAAATTCGAATGCCTAAAAGCTATAAGCTAAATTTCAAATTTAGATCACCTAATAACAATCTATGGAGTTTTAATGTACAATAGAATACGTAAATTCATACAGTGAAGTGTATTTTTTGAACAAATTAACGTTTTTAATTGAGAAATTACTATATACTAAAAATTTTAGGGCTAACACATAGCCATATTTGTTGACATAAAAAAATATCCAAAGTATGTCACTAAGTAAGTGGAGAACCACTTTAAAATTTTGGGGAAAAATATTAATTCTGTGTTTACTGTATTGTTTTTCCAGGACTGCTGTAACACAGTATGACACACTGAGTGACATAAACAGGAAAAATTTATACTGTGAAAGTTCTAGAGGCTACAATCTGACTTCAGTGTGTTAACAGGGCTGTGTTATCTCAAAAGGCACTAAGGAATGATCTGTATCTACCGAGGTACTGCCTGTTCCTTCATTTATGTCAGACTAACTCCAGTCTTTCCTGGTGCTGTCCTTCTTGTGTCCACATTTCCCCTTTTTATTATGTTAAACACAAACTGGGCCCAGGTACTCCTGTATGTATTCTTCTTTAATGAATTTTGCATCAATTCTATTTTTAAATAAGGGTATGTTCTGATGTGTGTGAGGGCATTGGGTAATTAGTGCATCTAGGATGAAATTAGCAAGCCACACAATTCAACCTGTAACATTTACTTATGCAGAGTGTTAGCTTCCACTTCCAAGACTTTTGAAATAGGAGGGGCAGCCTCAATTCTTTTCTGTTCAGTGTGCTCATTTCTATGGGAGGAGCAGGTGAATAGTGATGAAGGGTGAATGTGTACATGGGTGGACATGTGGAAATTATTACATATGTTTCTAAATATTGTTATGATCTTAGTCCCAGATATCAAGACACTTCATAATTTTCAAGAGGTGGTTAGTGGAAAGAATAAATCAGGTCATCAAATGTCAAATTTCCCTAGAAGAGCTTTAGTCAGTTTGAGATAGTCATCCATGCCAAATAGTTTGTACACAAAGTACCTTTCATCAGAAATAAACAACATCTTCATATTAGAGAGATGTACAAGTCAAAATGGAAGTAAGCAAATATAAAAGTTAAGCTGTTGAGTAAGTAGGCTTCAGCCTTAAACCTTCATCCTGACGATTACCCAGGAGGTATCTCAGAATTACCAACACTCATCTATTAGTTTTTCCTAATGGAGTCACAGAAAACTATGTGATTAAAGCAACTGAATGTGATTCAGATAGTATTCCAACTATTTATGTCACCTTTACACTAGTGTAAATACAGTGTATGGAAATAAGCAGGGCATATTTTTCTAGATTTTTTAATAGAATATACATGCATAAAAAGTTCTCTCAAAACTAATAATTTATTATATCTTTTTATACACTACAATAACATGAAGTACAGGTCTTTTTGATTAAGACTTAAATCTTATTTATTAAATCTACTTAATTGAACTTTATTCTATCACTTAGTAGGAATAAAACTCCATATGTGGTAGTTATTTTAATTAATTTTATTTTAAGCATGAAGAAGCTAAAGATAGAAATAAGGAATAATTTTCCAAGGCCACATGCATTGAGTACTGGAGCCAAGATCTGACTACAAGGCGGATTTCCAGAGCCTGAACTCTTCCACTTTGTGTTCTATAATATCAACTTGATAGCAGATATTGCAGTTTGGGGATAGAAAAATGGAAAGAGCTATTTTTGTTGACCTAGAAAAACTGATGGTTTGATATCTTAAAATATATTTATTTTAATTTTTTCAGGATTTAAACTCTGTTTGCTATTTTTATATGACCTCAGCTCAAAGGGGTCAACTGTTCCTATGATATGTATTTGAGAACATTAATTTAATATTTCAGCATAGGATACTGACTTTCAGGTCAATCTCTGTAAAAAACAGTGAATTAAATAAAAATTGTCTCAGCTTATGAAATCAAATATCACCACCAGTCATTGGAGAAATATAGTAATGACTTTAGCTCTGTAAATCTGATTCAGCCTAAAAGCAATAGGATTAGGCTTAAAAACAGTGATGAAAGAATGCATCTGAGTAAACTTTCCTTTCTAGTTGAATTCTGTAGATTTTAAATTTATCATAGATCAAGTTCTTAAAAGGTTCCCTGATATAAAAATGTTGTCTGTCAGTTCCATGGTAATGGATGTATGTCTGAACTGCTTCATTTCTAAATCTCTTCCTAGAAGTCTTCTAGACAGTTCTCTAAACAAAGTGAGGTTTTGAGATGGTGGCACTGAGGACTTTTTTCTACTGCTTTTCTTGTGACATAGAAATCTACAAAGTGATCTTGTTTCAAATCTGTGTGCTTTGAAGAGTTTTTGAAACATAGGTTCTGTAGCTTGAGGATTTCTTCAGGTTACCACGGTGCCACTGTTCCAGATTAGCCTTTCTTAGAGCAGTCTCAAAAATTCAGAGTGTGTTAATAAAAGGAATTTTTTTTATTCCATCTACTTCAAGAGCATTTCTTAACATCTTGGATAAGTAAATATTTACATATCAAAATGTTCAGAACTAGAATAACATGAAAAGATAAAAAAGGTAATGTAAGATTCCTGCTTAGATTTAACATAAAAAAGAGAGTCTCTTGACAACAAAAATGAATAGATTAGAACACAGGAGTCAGTCTGTCGTGGAAAGAGACCAAATGGCTAAAAAGCATAAACATGAATGAAAAGTTCATTATTAACTACAAATCACAAAAAAGCAAGCAACTTTCCGGAGAGACCAAGGAAGTCTGAATATCTACCTGGCTTGGACAACAGTTGATGGAAGAAAAAAATGTGTTAAAGTACATTGATTATTATCAACAGGCATAAGAAGGGCCTATGACCAAATAAAAATCTCAAAACTGAAACTCAGAAGAGACAAACCAGGAAGAGACGTACAATTAGGAAACAGAAAAAAAGAACAAATTCTTAAAGAGATAGCTGTAGAAAACCTGGGGGGAGATTGAAAAGTGGAGCTAATTTATTCAACAGTAGATAAAGATATACTGCCAAAAATACTGATAAACTGACCTTACTTTTTCTTCAATTTTAATTTTAATTGGCACATAATCGTACAAATTTATGAGGTATATTGTGATGTCATCATATATTTACTCCATTTTTAAGGAGTGAATCAGGGTAGTATGAACATATTTATCACTTGAAAGATACATCCCTTCTTGGTGACAAAACCAGGATATCTAGCTAATTTGAAATGAACTGAAAATGGAAGTCTATGTTTTGAACAATAAGCTCTTACAAGATTCATTGACAAAATTATATTTTTTAAAATGAACTTGTAATATGTGTTAAAGCTGTCATAAAGCACAGAAGGAGATGTGAGGAATATTCAGGCTCAGGTCTTGTTATCATACAAGTAAATCATTGTAGAGAGAAGACAAATGTATTCAGATACAATAAACATTAGGAACATCCCCTAATAACATTTCTTATTTAAGTTATTAAGATATTTAAAGACATTTCTAAGCAAAACCTAAACTCACCATCATCAATCTCTACCCTCCTCATCTTGAGACAGAATCTTGCTATGTAGCTCAGGCTGGCCTTGAACTCACTATGTATGGACTGGCCTCAGACTCTCTGAGATCCTCCTTTCTCAGCCTCCAGAGTATTGGCAGGACCACACCTGGCTCAAAGTACTTATTGATTTAGAAAGAGACAAGACAATAAAATGTCTTTCATTTTCAGATCATGATCTAAAAAGTAAAATGACAGTTTTTAACAACAACTTATAAGGTTAGAAAGCAGTAAGCAAAAAGGACAATAATAACCAATTAAAATTTCAGAGGACATTTAGATAAAAAGATCACATAAGGCGAAGTCACCTTGGGTCACAGCCCTCCATTACAAAGCAGTGTCAAGAGACTTATAATGACCAAAGGTAATCCAGAGTTCACATCCACAAAGCACAGCTAAGATTTCTTCTCCACACAGTGTCTTAGACAGGGCACCAACCATAGTGCACTCACACTAGCGGAAGGAATCTCATCCTTTCAATCTGTCAGAATTGGAAGAAATCTTAGGGTGACCCAGTCTGTCTTCTACAGTTTCTAAGCATGTAACCAAGTCCAGAGAAGTTAATGGCATATGTCCAAGTTCACAAAGAAAGTCAACACTGGAAATAGCATTCAAATCCTAGAGACTAATGAAGTGATAACACAAATCAATTATTAAAACAGTACTCTTTTTACATATCTTTCCCTGTTAGTAGCTTTGTTAAGTTTATAGGGTCGTCAGTCCCACTTTTCCTTAGAAAACAATACATCACCGTGCCTCATCCCCTTTAATTGTGAGTTAGTGGATATTTAAGCAAATATGAAAAAAAAAAAGTCCAGGAGGAAATGTCTTTTCTCTGTCAAAATATAAAAGTGGCGGGGAGATATAGATCAGCAGCCCAGCACCTGCTTGGCAAATGCAAGGTCTAGAGTTCAATTTCCAGTACCAAAAAGATAAAATAAAATAAAATGACATATCTTTTATGATTGTAATAGTATGAACACTGCTATAGTTACTAAGTACAAAACAAAAACAATAAAAAAGTTATATGTTCATTTATAAAACTGTATCTTTTATTTTTAATTTCCCTGACAACTTTGATTTTTAAAAGTATAAGATTTAGCAAAAAGTTAGTATTTTATTTTTTCCCCATATTATGAGCATTCTGGCTGAAATGAAGTGTTCTCTTTTTAATCTAATATAAAATCTAGCACAAACTATCTGAAAACATGAGGAAATACCAGTGTTTCTCACTTTTTCTCGAACTCCAAATAGATTAACTTGTAATAAGCATGATATACATACATACACACACACACACACACACACACACACACACACAAATATGTATATAGCTAACTAAATCAGCCACTAGAATGTCAGTTGTACAATGTGAAGATGTAAAAGTCCAGTGTAAATTATTATGTCAATTCTTCTCGAAACCTGGCTTTATCACATTTCAGCACAGAGCATCACAGCAGTCTGGCCTTTCCTAGTCTTCTAATGCAGGCTCAGTTTAAATTTTTCAACTCATACAAGACTGAAATTGTCTTTTAGGATAGATCAAATGTTAGAGCTAACACTGTCATAGACTATTTCTGCTGGATATCAGAGATATCACATAAGTTCTTATTATGGCTATCAAGACAGATTTTTACTTGAGTCTAAATTTGCTAAATTGCATGGATCCGATTCTCTAGGGCATTAATGACCATTAATCTAGGGAAGATAATTCCACTCATCAGATTGAATCTTCCATTCTAGAGACAATAGAACAAGGATCAGAAAAGGTCAGACACCTCATTACGAGAGTCAAAAAAGAGTCAGTATTTTCTGTTTAATGGAATAAGATGGCCAATGGCTGAAAACGTAGATGGGCATCACAATTTAAGTCATTATATTGCTCTCACCTGTGTGTCTGGGACTAGTGCAGAGCATAACATTATCGAGGTAATGGGACAATTAAAGGAAAAGAAGCTAAAGGGAAGAGCTTGGATCCCTGTGTCTTACAGTGTCCCATGTTAGAAGCATGAAGGGATGACAGAGACAGAAAATGTGTCCTGTTCGGTTCCACAGATTTTCTTCTTCCAGTCAGTCCTTGCTGCCTCTGACAAAAATGAGCAAAATATGTTTCACCTACCCAGCCCTACTTATCTTATCCCAACTGCTTGCTTTTTATCTCTGCTTTGGAATGGCCCATGAGAAAGGAAAACCTCTTGAAAGTGACAATGTCTTTGCATTAATGGTCGAAATAGACAAAATCTGGAGAGCTTCCATTGCTTTATAATCAACAGTTAAAGTCACTACAGGTGACAGAGGGAGTTTAATGGAAGATTCTTTGCTTAGGCTTAGCTGCCATTTTCTCCAGTCATGTCTGTGAGTAAAGAGAGTCTACCTCGGTATGAATCATCTAGGAAGACGGCACCCTTTTAACAATTACCATACTAGCATAACTTTAAAAACAACTGACAAGACCATGAAAATTTAAACACGTGGTTTCAGACAGCTGAAATCATAATTGTAGTTTATAAACTACAGAAAATTTTGTTAAATTTTAAAGATGGCTAGTTCCATGGCTATTTCACACGGTACACACAACATGGGACAATTACTTGGCTAACCCACATTCCTTGGTCACACAAAATATGCTTTTTAGAGTATTTTATCAAGGAAAAATGTGTATAAATAAATGCTCTCCATATAATAAAAGGAAAATTCAATAGCACCTCTAGGATAAAACTAACATATAAGTACTGTCACGAGAGTCATTAGAGCCAAGTCCATTCAGTGTATTTTAAGGAGGAAACAGAGAGTATAAGTGAGTTACAGAAGTCACACGGACTGTGTATGGTAGTTGGCAGGCGCCGATGTACCAGACTTTTATTTATTTATTTCAGATGAGTACCACGCCAATGCATATTGTCATGAACATGTTGGAGAGACAGCAACAAACTTGGAAACAGCAGCTCCTGTTGCTCCCAAATCAGTGGATTTGATACAGTATCTGTGAGACTCTATACTGGTAATAGCAGAAACTAATGATTCCAGTGCCAGGAAAAAAAAGTGTGATGATCCAGGCTCGGCATCACATTAGGAAAATCTAAAAGGCAGAGCATCTGTGCTGTTCTCTGTTTGCTGATGAAAACTTGTCAACTGTAAGTAGTTCATCTACTGTATTAGAGACAAAAAGAAACACTCACTGAAATCAAAGCAGCAGGTGTTAAACAAGGTTTTCTGGTAAAGTCTGCTGCCTGAAATGCCATCGTGCATCACAGCCTAGATATCTCTGACACCACCATCCTTATCACAATGTGATCATCACTATTGCCAAGTTATTCAGGAGCCAAGACAGCTGACCCCGATAAATAAACAAGATATGAACAATTCATCCTATTCAGTGATCCACTTATCTCTTCAAGAAGGTACATTGCTTAAGATCAATAATGTCTCCTCTCATGTTTGTTTTCCAACAGGTCATCTTATTTTAATGTAATTGTTATTTTTATATATTAGGAAATACATGTATTATAAATTCACACACACACACACACATATATAATATCTGTCTATGTGTGTAAATTTTTTTGGTAGCAATGATACTCAAAACCCAGAACTGTTCTACCACTGAACTACATTCACAGTCCTTATTTCAAAACATGGCCTTACAAAGTGGCTCTGGATGGTCTTGAACTTTCAAATCTTATTGCCTCAAAGTACTGAGTTGTGGGGGATACAGGCATATACCACTGTGCCCAGCTACACATATTATAGATGTTCTACTTTATATAAATGTCAAAATTGATAAGTAACATTTTGTTGATCTTTTTCTCTTTGAGACAAGGTTTCACTATGTAGGTCAGACTGGCTTGTAGCCCAGCTGGCCTCAAACTCAGAGAGATCCTTCTGCCTCCGCCTCCCAAGTGAATAAGTAATTATTATACAAAAGATGGAACAAATTATATTACAAGTTAAATCTGAAGAATGAGAGTTAATATGTCATAAATATTGTTTCAAACTTTAAGAAGTGACAAGATATGTCCAAGTCACATCTTAATAGAACCTTCATTTTAAAATAGATCTCAAATGATTCATATTATTTTGCCTTTTAAAATATTTTGGCATAAATTATATTTGATGAAATGGGTCCATATGATAGTACAACCTTAGTCTGATCAATTTTAGTTTCACCAAGAAAGAATTATTACATGCATGTTGTAGAATGATTTGACCAGTATCCATACTAAAATAAATTGTTTATATGGCAGTAATTTGATCTCTAGTATATATTATATTCACTTTATAGGTCAATGAGTCACCTTCACTGTAGAATCACATGGCTGATAATCTTATCCTGGGCATGTTTCATGATATATAATCAAAATTTAATATTCAGAAAACAGAACAGATGTCTTAACCATGTGCAACAACCATAGCTCATAGGTTTCCTTTTTAAGATCTAAAAAAAGAAGCAAGGCTTCTCTTCACAAACTTTTTGGATAGAGCAGAACACCAGACTATCTGTAGTGGAGAAGGCCCATCCAATCAACACATGAACTGGGGTGCAGTGCAGTCACTCTGTAGTTGAACAAAGATGCTCTGGACTTCACTGAAAGCCTTGCTCAGAAAATAGTCAAGGGGGGAAAATAGAAACTTCTAAGTATACTGATGGTTTTACAGAAAATCACAGAATGATCACATGAAAGATAATTCAAAACTGTAATCCAAAGTGAGGGAAAAAGAAAAGACATATATTTGAGATCAGAGTAAAAGCAATAAACTGTTGTATCAGAAACAGCTTTAGAAATAATTGAGGGATAATTTCAAAGAGGAGGATAAAGTATCCCACTGTGGGAAAAATATGTCATCAGGAATATCAATAAAGTTGCTCTTGTTATTGAAGCTTAAAGTGGAAAGGCATGTTTTGCAATACTACTGTTCACAAAGCACACTGACAAAATTATGTTTCAAAAATGGGCAGGTAATCTGATTACAAGCCATGTTCAAACAGAAAGGTAGGAAGAGACACACAATACTCAAACTCAACTCTTGCTATTTTATAGTGAGGCATTTTACAGATGAAGACAGCATTGAGAGGTGACATTATTTGCAAAGATGAAGCAGGTGGTAAGAACAGCCTGTGTCCTCAACACTGTTTCTCATCTCAGATAATACAGTCTTTAAAGACATGTACACACAGCCACATGAAAGCACCCCTATCAAAATCTAAGAATGTTTTCTAGATTGAGAAAAGAATAGCAAAGTTTTACCCCATATTCCACGCTCATCCTCAAAAGTAAACTGGTGTCTTTTAACAGAAACTTCTAAGGTGACCGGACAGCAAACAGAAAAGAGGACAGTGTGACCAATTAAAACTCAGAGAACTCAGAGGATAAAAGCATCAAACAGGGTTGAGGCATCTGAGGTCACAGGCCTCAGCGGAAAAACAGTGTCCAGAGACTTGTAATGACTAGAGCAATTCAAAGTTCGTATCAACAGTGTGTGGCTGGGATGTTTGCTTCTCACACAACAACAACACTGCACTCAAATAAGCTGGAACCAGCCTGACCCCCCCGGAATGCCAGAACTGGAACAAGTCTTAAGATGACCCACTCTTTTACAATTTCAGAAAAGTTAGTCACATATCTCAATTCACAAGGAAAGCCAACACTGGAAGGTAAAAAGAGACTTGTGCATTAACAGCACAAATAAATGATTAAGATGTTTCTAATTTCACTATTTTTCCTTGTTAGTGCCTCTAGTGAGCTTGTAAAATCAGGAGTCTCAGTTTTCGTCAGAAAAACAAGATCTCATTTTCCATTTCTGCACAATCTTTATGTGTGGTATTTAGCCACAAATTAAGAAAACAACTCTAGGAAGAAGTGATTTTTTTTTTTTCTGTCAAAATATTTAGGTACCAGGACTGTGGTGGCGTGTACCCATAATTCTAGTTTCTTGAGAGGCTGAGACAGAAAGATCACTTCAGTGAAGAAGTTTTGAGACCACACCATGTTGCATTGAAAAATTAAAAAAGAAAAATGTATACAAACTATAAAAATAGGTCTATCAATTATAAATATAATAACAGCTATAGTCACTTTTAAAAGAACGTAATGAATATTTACCATAATGTATTCTTGTTTTCTTCTCTTGTAGCTAACTATGTATAGAGCAAGGTATTTTAAATGTGGCTGCTTCTATAAAACTACTTCCTTATCTTCTCTGAAATTTTAATGCTTAACAGTTACCATTGTAAGGATGGGTATTATTTTGATATTTGTTTTCCAATCAGGAAATTTTTAGGCATAGTAAAAATCACCCTTTTAATTTGCCATAAGGACTAGGTAATACCATCTGATATACTGTAAACATAGTAATCAACTTTACTTACATTTTTAACTCTTAAAATTGTTGAAATGATGCTAATTAAGTGTATGTTCAAGCACTTAATTAAGTGTAATCCCAGCACTTGGGAGGCTGAGGCAGCAGCCTTTTTGCAGTTCGAGAGCAACCTGTGCTACAGAGTGAGCTCAAGGCCAGGCTGAACTGCACAGTGTGACCCTGTCTCACAAAAAAACAGAAAACAAACAAAGAAACAACAACAAAGCAATATCATAAAACAAACAAACAACTTTTAGATGTAGAAATGAAAATTTGGAGAAAAACAAAGAGTGAAGAAGTGAAAAATGCATGAAGCTGGGCATGGAGAGAACCAGAATTTCCAGAAAGGAGAAAGATTTAAAGACATGATATAAATTTTAAAAATTGCAAAAACCGGATGGTGCACCCTTTTGTCTTGGGCTAACTCTGATCTACTGCAGTGTATGTGATAAGAAACCTCTCTTGTAAAGCAGACCTTTATCTGGAACAGCACTTTGGGTGAGGGCAGAGTGTTAACAGTGCCTATCTTCACACCACACTGTGTGCATGGGTGTGTTTGTGTGTTTGTGTAACATATAAGTGTGATATTAGGACATTTCCTAGATACCTTAGTCTTACTCAGCAGAGTCATTTGCATATATGTGCTCAACAGTCTTAGCCAGTATTTCTGCTGATTGTGTTTTAGATGGGATCTTTGTTGGCAATAATAGTAAGTGACAAAACTTGACTTCTACAGGATGAAAATCAAAGAAAGCAGGAGCAAGGAGACTGCAAAATGTAAACTACTTAGTGATGTGTTGTACAACATTATGCAAATATATAGTGTTCAGTAATTTGCATTTAAGTAAATACTTGATTGTGTGATTTAGGAGCACACTAAGTGAAACATCTATGCCATCCTCCTGGACATAAAAATTTACAAATGTCTGGCGCTGACTAGAACTTTTCTGACACTGAATGTAAGTAATTTTCAACCAGTTGGTATTTTTACAATATCTTTTATGATTCAGTTCAATGACATTTTTAATGGAAATCTTTTCTTTTTCCTTATGTAGTACTAATGTGTTTACATCCTCTAACCTGTTTTCAACTGGAAAGAGAAAAGGTGGTCCCCATAGAATACTTACAAAGCATCAATACTCAGGAGTAGTAATCAAATGCAACCTGCACAGCTTTCCAAGGTGTACGCTGCATGAATAATATCACTATCCCCAGCGCACTGACGCGGCCTCCTCTCTCATAGGTGTTCTGATCCCAGTAGTCATGGTCAGGGGTACGCAATGAAGAGCTAATCTCAATATGGTTGTTCTCTAAATTTCATTGTATCATTTGGCACTTTTATAAATGAGAAAATAGAAGCTTGCTTTCTTTTTCCATCTGAAATCTTTTAGTTTTACAGAATAAGGTTGACAAAGCTTACACATAATTTCCCATCCTGTCATGCAAAAAGTTTAAGCTTCCAAAAAGCTGAGCTGGAATTAGATTTTGTTCTGTATTGCTAACTCATCTAGTTTGTAAACACTGTCCCTTTTTAAAGTTGCACATCTTGCTCTTAGTAAGTAGAGAAGACACATTTTTTAAATTTCACAATCTAGTAGTTACACTTTTAATCTTGGGGGAATATCACTAGTGAAGTTGACATGAAAGACTAAAGTTTCAAGATACATTTATTTTATAAAGATCAAAAAGTAGAAGATACAGGTTTTTATTTAAGTTAAACTATTTAATAAGCATTTTTTGTATTATAATTTTATGTGATTTTTTAAAATAGATGAATTATGTCAAAATTAAAACAATTCTATTGAGTGTTCATTATATGAAGAACACACAAATAAAATGTGCTGTCCCTAATACATAAGAGTGTTATTAAACCACAAGACACAGATGGATGATGCAGTGTGGATAGATATTTAAAACATAAACTAGGATGAAAGAGGCTTAGTGTGTTCTTAAGGAACCAATAACTACATATCATATGATTTATTTACATGAAATATCTGTAATACGGAAGTTCAGAGAGACAGAAGGGATGTTAAAGATTGCCTAGGGCCAGAGGGGGATTGAGGAAAATGAGTAGATATTCATAGGTATGATATTTCCTTTGATGGTGATGAATATATTCCAAAACTGATTTTGGTGATGGTTATACAACCCTATGACTATATTAAAGTTACTGAGTTATATATTTAATGTGGTGGTTGTATGAATGAGAATTGTAATTCAAAAAGCTATTTTAAAAATTTCTGGTTTTGGAATTGCTTTTCCTTAATCTTCTCTTTTAAACAAATTACATTTATTTTAAATACATAAATATTGAAAATTGTATAGATTAATGCAGTACCATTGATGTTTTATACATGTATAGATTGTGTAATGCATAAATAAGGTTAAGCATCTTTATCTCCACATATATGTATTGTTTCTCTTGTCTTCACACATTTATCATTTATTTAACAGCATAGTATATTATTATTTATAGTCACCTTCCTAGGCAATAGTACACCAGTGTAGTTTTGTGTGTGTGCATGCATGCATTTATAAAATAATGTCATTTTGATGAAGACCTAAAGGAAGTCATTAATTTGATTTTTAAGTACCCAAGTGACTTCCAGAAAATCCATATTATTAACTGAGGATTTTCAGTAAAATACAGCTATGAGAATTATGCTGCTGATGAGATATCTGTACCTCCCAGAGAGAATCTTTGTGCTGTTGTTTGCTCAATTGCCTTCCTGATCTAAAACCTCTTCATGCTGACTCTGGATTTTATTACAGGGAATAACCTATTGTAAGTTCAAAGCCAAGGTCATGTCCCTTCCACTCCAATCCAGACTTGAGGCATAAATCTTTCAGAAAAGATCCTTCCACACTTGCATCACCAAAGACTCTGACACATGTCACTGCAAAGCAACTTTCATTAAGTTACAGCATTGAACGCACCTTCATTTGATGGACTCTGAAAAACTGCTCTATCTTGCCCCATTCCCAAGGCAGCTGTCATCATGTCACAAATGGAAAAAGTTTAAAGGTTAAAAAAAAGGCCTTTTGCTTTTTCAAGAGTTGTCACTACTAGAAGCAACACAATATGTGATGTTTCTAAGGGGAAATCAACAGCATACGAGAACAAGAGACTGTATAGATCAGAAAAGGCTGTGTGTACTTCCACAAACCACAGGATGAAAGAGAAACAAACAAAAGTATCTTTAATAATATTCTAGAATATTCCATGGGGAACGGATTTGCTTTGTCTTCAGTATACATTTGAATTTCTGTGATTCTGGAGAAAGCATCTATTCTAGCTAAATCACTCAAAATCATTTACTTTTATAACTTTAAATAACTTGCCAGAAGACATGTGGGTCAGGCCAAGTGTATCAGATCAATTTAAGATAGAAGGCAAAGATTTAGTGCATAATGCAGTATAAAACAAGTAAGATGCAAAACCCTCACTTGACTGATTGATAAACTTATTAAGTTAGTACGTTTATTTTTCTGATTTCAAACAATATAGCAAGACAAAGATGAGAAAAGACTTACATGAACGATAATTATAAAATTTCTTGTATTCTGAATAAGAATTCCAACTTTCCATTGTTCTTATTATTTACATGTTATCTACAATTACTACGGTTGACATTGTATGGAAACTAGTTGCAAATTCATAATCTGAAATCCCACCTAGTCCTGATAAATCAGAAACTGCATTTTCATACAGATACTTGAGAACTGCTCACAAGACTTTTCTTCTAGTGTCATTGTTTAATGTTTAGATGCCTGACCACTGAAATAATACATTTATCACGAAAAGCCATTAAGTCAAATTAATAGGAAAAATGTGACACGAGATGGTATATACTCTATTGTCAAATTAATTACAATTCAAGGCTCATAATATCAGATTTCTCATGTGAGAGTTAGTCTAAAGGCTTAACATTGATGTTAGGTTAAGAGATATTCTAAATCATTTCATATTTCAGACTACATCACTTGTTAGAGTTTCTGCAGAAAATGAAATCACCTTGATACTAAGTAGAGATCTTTAAATGTAAAATAATTAATCAGTTTGATGCATGATGTGACTATACTGAGGAAGAGAAGTTTCTAGACTAGGAAAGCTAAAGAGTTAACATTGGGTTGTTAGGTAGTGTAATATGCCCTGTATCACTCAGGCACCAGTTTGTGTCTTGTATAATGTTTCAGTGAATGACTGATGACATATGATCCCATAAGATCATATTGCCTAGCGGTGTTATAGCTATCTCAGATTTTGCAAGCACACTCATTGATGTTTGCAAATGATGAAACTCTCAGTGGTATATTTTTCAGAACACATCTTTGTCTTTAAACTACAGATCACTGCAGATCATAGACAGGGTTATGCCCCGCCCTGTCTGTATGTGTGTATTAACTGCTTAGAAAGACCATCCACATATCATATCTAATGATATCAGCAGATGTTATTTCTGCCCAGTAATAGCAAACAGTAATGGTGAAATAACTTCCAAAATGTTCCTGATTCAATTAGGCAGCCGAGTTGGAAGGCCCTTGAGCCTGTAGGCCCAGACATAATGGTCATCCCTATCACAGTTTCCTAGGATTGCACAGGATCAGGACTGTTTTACTAAAGTCCAGAGCCACGACTCTATAGTGCTAATCACTACTCCTGTTCTTCTTAACGTATGTCATCAGGCATTCACACTATTTATTATGCTTCAGACATCAAAAAAAAAAAAAAAAAAAAAAAAGAGAAAGCTCACTGGGTATGGTGGTGCACATCACTTGGGAGGCTGAAGCAGGAGTATTGCTGTGAGGCTAAATAATGAGTTCAAGGCTATCCTAAACTACACAGTAAAAATCTGTCTCAAAAATTAGAAAGAAAGCAAGAAAGAAATTAAGAGCAAGCAAGCAAATCAAATCAAAGTGAAAAGACAAAGCTGTCCCTGATTTGATGCAACCTATTAACTGGTTACTCTAAAACCTGGGTTTGAAGACCAGTGATTTAGCTCAGTGGCACAGTGCCTGCCTGGCCACCTTGAGGTCTTGAGTTCAATTTCCCATACGAAAACAAACAAACAAACAAACAAAAAACTCAATTCCTGAGTTACCAAAGGTAAGCTAAAAGGGAGAGAAAAGTCAATAGACTTAGAAGAAAGAAATGCGAGGGCCCACAGACATTATGTACTTTAGCACGGATTTTCTTTTTACACATTGAAATGGAAATAGCGCACTAAAAGCTCCTTGGTGCTTAGTTGTTATAATATTTACTTCTAAATTATTATCTTTAATGGTGATTGCACTTCACAGTTATAAAACATGTTGTTCTAAAAAGCTCAAAAATGTTTTTCTACATATTAATTCAATTCTACTTAGGAGCACATTCTAGAAAGGTACGACTGTCTATGTATCTAGGGAGTTATAAATGGTTTCAAAGTACTCAGTTTGGTCAACATGATCATTTAAGGCATGTGGGCAGGAAGCACTTAAGCAACGAATGCGTGACTGAGTAGGCAATTGTCCATCTTTGCTTACTGAAGCAAAAAGAGGCAGGGGAGGGAGGGCACAACAGGCTGTCCTCACAGGGTTAAGGCCAATTACTGAACCTATTCTCAAACACACAGTTTGCTTCAATTAGCAATAGTAATCCCACATCATTTATGGTTCACAAAAATATTTGGAAAATGGTTCTCTTCCTCCAGTTCTATGAACTCTGTGGTATCAACGTCGATGCCACCCACGGAAATAGATTGAGCTGAAGGAATAAGCCAAGAAAGCTAAGGGATTTAGTGAAGAAAGAGGCAAGCCCTGCAGAGCCTGGGGGTGACTCTGCAGGTGTCCTTTCCTTTTCTTCACAGATTTATTCCTAATTAGTATGTGCACATTGTCATAAGGGAAATGATTCTTTGGTTAACTAACTTGGATCCTCTTGTATCGCTGTGCATAGAGCAGAATGAAGAGTACAGATTTAATTTTTTAAACAATTCAAATGAATAAAGAAGGTGGCACCATGGGAGACCATGGGAGGCTGGAGTGTCACAAGTTTGAACTCAGCTCAGGCAACTTAGGACTTAATGACTTAATAAGATGCTGTGTGAAAATAAATAAAAAGACTTACGCATGTAGCGCATTATGAGCTCCTACAGTTCCTTGATTCAACCTTAATACAAGACACTCAGGCACACAGACACACACAGACACAGACACACACACACACACACACACACACACACACAAAGATAGAGAGAAAGATACAGAGATAGAGTTGCAGAAAGATACAGAGAGAGAGAGAGAGAGAGAGAGAGAGAGAGAGAGAGAGAGAGAGAGAGAGAGAGAGAGAAATAGATCTTATACACCTGGAGTGACCCTGGAGTGGGGTCACCTGAGGAATCCATCAGCCTCACAGGTGCATTAAAAGTGACTATTTGGTCACTTAGAATACAACTTTTAAAATATCTAATGTAAAATTAAACAAAATTTAGACTATGACTTGTAGTAAAAAAAAAAAAGGAAATTCAACTGTCTTTTCTGTTCTTGAGTGTGTTGAAATCATGTGTGCTGAGTTCCTCTACTTGCCTGCTTAATTAGTTGATAGCCACAGAAAGTTAAGGAAAGAAAAAAATCACCACTTGGCACCTTTTGATAGTAGCATAATTTATGACTGGAAGCCTTAGAGCCTAAGTTAAAAAATAAAATATGTTAGCAAAACCAGCAACAAAAATTGTGGCCTATGAAACTAAATGACAGGTATAGTAAATATATGTTTATTAAATTCAGTGTCATTACCTTCATACTACTCTCTGAAAAACCTAAGTTCCTATATCTAATTACTAGAAATTAATGAGAATTAATGAGACATATTAGCATCTAGGAAAGTCTTTTAAAGAATCCCCACCTACTTTGCTTCATTTCCCCCTAAAATTTCTCTCTAAAAGCACACAAAACTGATTGTCAATGAATTTTTCCTTTTATAGGTACATTCTGTGCCACCTCATGAGGTAAAACCCAACATATCCTACCAATGAGAACTTTGAACTAACGGTGAAAGATGTTGAAAACTGAATGTACATGGATTTGATAGATGTGTTTAGCTTTAAACATTTTTAAAAAATACTAAGAGTTGAAATTTGTGATATGTGGCACCACTGACTCATCAATCTATAGGGTATTACATTCATTGTAGATACTGCTACACTGTTAGATACTGTGGATTTCTTACTGTTGGACAACAGGTCTACCTCACTTGTTTATGTTTTCCGTCTGGTTTTCATGATCTTTTACTTTTGGATTTTCTGGTTCTCAGAGCTCTAGATTCATAGCATATGAGTAAAATGTAAAACTAAGTTTCTTACCAAGGAAAGAGCATATAGCAATCTGAAAATTCAAGATTCTATTCTTGTCAAACTGTAGGATGGTCATTCTTACCTCGGTAAGTTTTTGCACCCTCAGAAAAAGATCATATAATCTGTAGATCATTTCCAGTCAGACATAAAGTTCATACAGACTGTCCAGGGAAATGGCCCTCTTTTCTACACATGGAGCCACAAAGCCCCCTCAACCCCCTCCTCTATTCCAGTTCCTCAAATGGTATGTGAAAAGGGAAAATGGAAATGTTGGGGTTTGAATGGAGCTCTTTCCTCTGGCTGTGACTTTTACCCCTGTAATAATGTACAGAGAAAGCTGTTCCTGTTCTAAGACTCTGCGTCATATATTTATGATTAGGACTATAAATTATTTACTTAACTATTTTTTAGAGGCTTGATTACAGGTCACTATTCGTTCATTGGCTAAGAGTGTCAGCCTCAGATACAGAGGAAGTATATGTAGTATAACAAATTCATTTGTGAAGTATGGTAGAATATGCCATCTTAAATATGCCACTTTGGCATATTAAGTTAAAATTATGGCCATAGTTTGGGGCTGAGGCCTTGAACTTGCAAAGTCCCAAAACAAGAGAACAAATCTAAAAGATATTATTCATGCCAAATGCTTCATTATTACACTGAAACATTAAAATGGCAGATAGATGCCAAAACAAACTAGCTATTTCTGACAACAACAAATCCCAGTTTACCTGATTCAGTGTACTAATTCCCCATGGTTTTAACCACTACAAAAAATAACTGATGTTAGCATCAAATTTTTCTCTATGGCTCTGTTTCATTGTTCTCACCTTGTAAAACCCACTGCACTATCACTGCCCCCAGAGAAGCTCTTATTCTATTTTGTACAATGAAGTCTGGCCTAATCATGAATCAGAAATAAAAGCCAATTGTACTTATAACTAAATTTGTCTCTTTGCTTTTTGACAAACATACAATTATTTTGAGCTAAAAAAAAAAAAACCAGCAGGTGCAAGAAGAATACCATAACCTTTCGTTTTCATTTTAAAACTAGGAGATAAAACTCGTATGTGAAAGATACCTTCCCTAGAAAAGGAAAAAGAGACAGTCTTGTCACTAGAGATAGGCAGACAAAGCCTACTAGATTCTGTATCACAGACTATTTTAAGAATTACTTTTATCTTCCTTTAGTCTTCTCATATGTTCTGTTACTTTTCCATGATTGCCTCTCCTTGTTCACTCTAATACATAAACAGATGTTGTCATTTCTTTGAGTTTTCATTTTCTTTTAGAGGCTTCAATGTACACATCAAAAATGTGTCCATTTTTACCTGTTATTTTATTTCATGTGGCTCTCATTCTTATGCCCAACTAGAAATCATAAACAGGTAAACTTTCAATTTGCTTATGTATGCTGCCTCTCAAAGTATGCTGCTTAAAGGACCACTTCTGAAACAGCTTAGCATGAAATTCCCAACACTAAAAATAGTTTTCCAATTAATTTTGTGAGAAGCCATGAAATCCATAACATCACATATTTTACTTAACAGTCCCATGTTTTTATCTTTAGCATATTTATTAAAAATTTCTACTTGAACACTAATTGAAATTATCAAACATTTCACTAGAAATTTCCATGTGAAACTCAAGGTTTACTAAAACAAATACTTTACAGAAGTTTTTAGAGTTTTATACCAATTTTGTTCATATTTTTGGTACCAGGGATCAAACTCATGGTGTTGCACTTGCCAGGCAGGCACTTATGCTACTGAGCTAAATCCCCAGTCCTTGTACCAACTTTAAAACATTCCTAATTGTGTCTTTGTGATTAACTTAAGGTTAAAGATTGTTAAAAAACACATTAAGATTGTTTCTTAAGTGAAATATTTCAGTTTATTACTTTGAGGATCTTGAATACTGTAAGAATAATTTGGAAAACAATCCCATTCAAAGCGAATACAACATTCAGTCACAGTGTTCGATAAGACTTTTGTCTTCCTTTCTAAGTAAAACCATGTGAAAGATATCCTCCCTAGAAAAGGGAAAACAGTCAGTCTTATCAGCAGAGATATGCAGGCAAGGCTTTCTACATTCTGTCCATTGCTTTCACCTTCTTTTAGTCTTCCCACATATTCTGTTACTTTTCCACAGTTACCTCTCCTTGCTCAATCTAATACCTAAACAGTTAGTTGTTCTCATTTAGTTTTCAGCATACCCACGTTAGCCCAAGAGTCTATCTTCTTCCTTCTAATTTAAAAGTGAAGTTACTTTTGATGGCTTTCACATCTCTTCAGTATACTTACATGCTACAAATGGTACTTCCAACAAGAAATATAATACCACAACAGAGGTTATCAACAACAACCAACTGAACACCCTGGTGTATTCCTCTGGTGAGAAAAGAGGAGGGGTGACTCCAGAGAAGGGTCCTGTCAGGCTAAGTCTGTCACTGCTTTATTCTCAGCGCACATTGCCAGACTGCTAGATAGGAGTGAGAGGCACACACCTTAAATTACCAAATTCACACTTAGCACAGGCATCAGAAAGATGCCAGAGACCATGTCTGAATGCATGATTTGTTCTTTTCTGGGAAATGGTGGCCTTTCTATGATGTTAGGTACCATGCCTGTGAGTGAGCAGCTTTACCAACTGAAAGGTGCACAATTACCCTTTGAATTCTAATTGGCTGGAGGCAAAGCTCTTGCAAATGACTGAGTTTAATTAGTGACATGACTCATTTAGAGGTTTGTCCAGTAGGCCAGGTTATTTATCCAAATGTTTGGAAGAACTAAATATATTACTCTGAATGTGATGCTGGTAGAAAAAAAGTGAAGTGAAATAATTACATGAACTCATTCAGTTTGTGGCATATTACACTCTACATTAAGTACTTTAAATTTATTTCCTAGGAATGAAATTTTTTAATGAAATCAATCTGGAAATCACTCTTCCTCCTCCGTCTCCTATGATGATTTGGAATAATATACATAAATGGAAGGTAGGATGACAGATCACACACACACACACACACACACACACACACACACACACACAAACTGGAAAAAGATCAAGACAATTTACTTGCAACTTATATAAATAGCTACATAATTTCTACAAATGAATGTTTGCTAACATCTAGCAAACTAGACGAAATACATACTCAGGCACTATATCCAGAAATCCTCATTAAGATGAAGCAATTGAAATATGATGCCATCATATCTACTTCATTTAAGATAATTATATTTTTAAAGCTTGTCATTCAGTACACTCAGCAGTCAAAAGCATTTCTTTCTTTATATATCTCTTCATTGATCTAAATTTCTTAAACATGTGCATAGTAACTTAGGAATACCTCTGCCAGCACTTGTAAAGTCCCAGTGCCCTTACACTTGATATTTCTTTACTTTCTTACTACAGTTTCCTTTGTCATATGAAGTCACAGCTCTTTCAATCACAATACACTGATTCTTCTACTTCCATATTTATTTGGCATTCAAATTTTTATCCACTGATACAGGGCAACCTTCTTGGAAGCCTTAAATCCTGAAAGCTGGCACAGTCAGCTTCTTTAAATTCTGTCATATTTTCAGAATATGTAGTTATAAAATTTATAGCTAAGCATAAGAAACAGTGTAAGAAACAGCGTTAGAAGTAATTTATTCCTTTCTGTCTCCTTCTCATGTACTCCTCTCAATATTAAATCATCCCATTCTTCTTTTGAAACAACAAAGAAATTTCATGTTTAAATGTAGAAAAACTTACATTCCTACATTTGGAATAAAGGCAAAGACATATGAAGTCATTAAAGAAAAGCCAAAACACATAGCTAAGTATGATTTACAACAGTATCTTTTTAACTACACAATAAAATAGTCCAATGAATCAGTGGAGCTTTTAACTAAGGAATATTGAATTGAATATCTCAAGTCCCCAGATGTACTGGTTTAAAACCACAAGTAGTGTCTTGAAGCTGCCCAATGACTTTATAATCAAGGATGTGAGAGCCACAGATTATCAAGAATTACCCATCATCAATATATTTTTCTGTTGAATTAGTAGATAAGCACAAAGTCATTTTGGTCAGGAAAGGATGCACAAGTATAAAATAGAGGAATAATCTCACAATACTGATTCAACTTAAAACAGATTTGTTACCTAAAAACCTAGGGTATCTACCTAGTTTTATGAGAGATGGAAAATTAATTTTATACTTTGCAAGGATCACATTGAATACAGTATGCAATTTCAATAAGCAACAACATTAATATCCAAACTCCAGAAGAATAAGATACATATGTGTAAATTTCCCAATAACTTATTCCTATTTTCAATGAACACTTAAGGGTCTATCTTAGGGATGGTAAACACGAGGTTAAAAATAGTAACATGAGGATTTGTATGTTGTTAAATGATATTAGTCTGTAATTGGTGCTATTGCAGCTATCAGGCCCATGCGTAATTTTATTTAATACTAATACTAAAGCAAACAATAATGTATAAATATATATTACAAACATAAACTGTGAAATTAATTCAGATTCAGTATTTTCAGTAAAGATGTTCAAACGCACTTTATTCAGAATTTGGATTTAGTACATGAAGAAGCTCTAGAATCATTAATAAAGAGCTTAGTGACTTCATCATCTGTTGGTTTTTAACTAAGAAATTTATTTTGTATTAAGTGCTTCTGAGATTACAATAAATCAGTCACAGAACTTTGGCATTAAATATTTTTTTCTCTTTCTTAAATTCCAAGAAGTTGCTTACTTGACTGTGTTATGCTCTGGGTTTCTGACTGAAATAATTTATGGTTTTTATTTTCCATACTACTTAACAAAACAATGAAATTCTCCCTTGCATATTTTTTCAAAATCAAATCCTGCACACTGAAATGGAATTATTTGGAATTATTTTATTTTAAAATTAATATTGTACATTAGGATTGATTCTGCTTAAACTCCTTGTATATTAAGTATAAAATACATAATTTTCTTCCTTTGAAAATTAATGTGGGCAGTCTATAAACACATCTGTACACATCCTTACCTTTCAAGACACATGTCTAAAACTAATATACAATCCTAGACCAGTATATATAGACCAGACACTAATATACAACTATAGACCAGTATATTATTTATACTAAATGATACCTCCTAAGAGAAGTTTGTGAAAAATAACATAATTGGAGACTGAATTCTTAAGTCAACCTTGGCTTTCGAAAAAGTCTCTAATAAAAAAAGGAAGCAGGGAGGCAGGAGGAGAACAGAGGGACAGGGTGGAAAGGAAAACAGTATCAAAAGACAAGGAGCGTGGAAGAAGGAAAGAAAAAGGATAAAACACAACTAGAGAAGGAAGAAAGAATCTTAGTGATACTTTGCTGATAATTATAAACATACTGCATTTTACCCAGTCCTAGCAATTTGTAAGATGTTCCAGGAGTGAGTAAAGATTAGAACGTGGTGCCCTGGGTTCATAAGCTCGCCTAACTGCAAAGGATCTCATGTGTTATTTCATAGGAGGATACTAACTAAGGCAAGAAGAAGTATGGTAGCTTGCTAGGGGCTGCACAGAAATTTAAAAGAGATTAACTCAAGTCTCTATGGCTTCTTAATAATCTATACAGATATACTTAGATGATGTACAGTCAAAGCTTATAGACATTTACAATCATCAAAAATTTTCAAGGGTCATTATTTTTCATTCAACCATATTCACTTTTTTGCTTATTTTGGAGTTAGTTTCCAGAGCTTCATATTCTATTTCACAATCACAAGCCCAACCTATTAGAGGAGGCAAAGATACATCTGCATGCAAAAAAGAGCTTCTAACAAATGCTCCTGAGGACATTAGGAAGTTTGTTGCCAAACCATAGTTTTGGGGACACACAAAACAATTTGCCATGGGCCCAAAGTAAACAGGACCAGGGGGCTTTGATTGGCTGACACATCCTTCATAGGATTTTTCCTGCTTCGTTTACAGCAGCATATTCTGGGGGCAAAGGGGTACTGTACTTGGGGTGGCGCAGGAAATGGACTGTTGCATCCATGCAAGCACATACAGAGGCACATGGTCTTTACATGGAAAATGCAGGGCTCATCTATTATTCTCTTTTACAGCACTTTAAAGTTATTTTGAAGACCAATCCAATTACCTTACTTTTAAGAGCGCCTTTTTTAAAAGAACCTCTTACGAGGTATATGTAATACCATCTGGCTTCCCCATCTGTCAGAAAAACAGACACTAAATCAAACCCTGGACTGCTCAATCCCCTTTTTAACAGACTTAGCACGACTAGGAGAACAACATCCCAATTTTTAGAAAGTAATCAAAACTATTTCAAGTAATAAAACTGCGTCATGTAACTTACAAATACTGCTCTGAGATTTGTGGTTACCAGCCTCTAAAATGTATAACATCCTGACATGAGTTGATATTTTAAAATATTGAATATTAAATAGAAAATATAGTTATCTCAGGAAATACTCCTCTGCAGCAGGCAGAAGTTTATGCTTTTAGGAAATAAGATTTGAGAATCTGACAAGCAAAAAGAGTGGAATTCAAAAGAACCAGTGTTTACTAAGTTAGATAGGCACATGTTAAAATATTTATACAGACAAAAATTATCTTAGCTAATCCTATTTCTGTTCCTGTCATCCTGCTAAAACTAGATCACTTCTTATACAAGATTATATACTTTCATTCATCAGAAAAACACCAACAATTATTTTAAAATACAGCTAAAAGTTCCTCAGAAATAACCACAAAAGTCAGCTTAGTCTTAAAAGAAGACACAGTGTCATTCTTTTCTTCAGGGAAAATATGACCACCTAAACAACTTGCCATTAATACAGCTTTTAGTATTAAGCCATTGAAGACAGTCTCCCCCACGCCCGGAGGTAGTCTTTTTTGCTAGAAAGATCCTGGGACTTTTTGCTACCGAAAGGTGACATAGCCCAAATCCTCATTTTCCTTCTTCTAGCCAGTGTTCAATATTGGTTTTTCATCTTTTGACCTCCAAACCTCAAGCTCTCAGAATACCTATACTCAATGAGACCATTACATACTTCGTTTGTTTTTTCCTTCATTCTCCTCAACCAAATCAAAACAGAAAGACTTCACGAGACCCTTTCATGCTTTAATCTGTGGGGCTTTTTTCTGTGTTGAAACTTACTGCCCATTCAGGGAAACTCTTATTTCCACCCTGGAAATTAAAAGATCCTCTGGTTGCATGTTCCTAAGCTGAAGTTTGACTCTGTTTTTTAGATATGAATGAGTTCAGGTTCACTTCAGTCTATATCAGCTTGGGCTACTTGTTCATATGGTTGAAGACTTTTATGCAAATTCTATTTTTACAACAGCTCAATTGTTCTAGTTCCAATCCAGGAAGAAAAGTGTAATTTATATTAAATTTTGGGAAATTTGCAGATAAAAATCCACGAATCTTTTTATATATTAATAACCAATTTTAATTTCTCTAAGGCATTGATCATTTGAAAAGCAACACAAACATTACTAATAATATTAAATTCTAATAGGATTTTCATGCTCAGTTCATCTTGCATGAATTACAAATATTAATATGACATTGCATTGGATGATACATAAAATACAAATGAACCAACATTATATAGTTTTGATTTATCAATTTATACTACTTCTTTAAAAGTGTTGCATTCAAAAGCAATATTATACTAAAATAGATTATTATTTTTAAATATTTTTCTACTGAGTGGAAAAAAATACAGTTTAATATGCAAATACTCCTAATAGTCATTCTCCTCCTCTGTAAAGTTTCTAAACAGCCTTCAACTGAAAACAAGAGAAACTTTCCTGTTCATGCATTTCTTAGTGGCAACACAGAGTAGCAAAATGAACTATTTTAATTCTTGAAATATTCATACAAGCTTCTTTTACATAGACATTCTTATAAAATGATGCATATATATATATATATATATATATATATATACACACACATATTCATCTTACTTACATTTTTCTTGCAATAGTCAGAGTACAAAGGAAGATAAATATATATTCTAACCATCTTGGGCACTACAGATAATACAACCATGCTCTGAAATTAAAACCCAAGCCAATGATTTTTAACTCCTATAACAGCATTCTGAAAGGCAACTTATTTCCTTCTATGAATTAATTATATAAGAGATCTGACAGAAACAGTAAGCTCTATACAGATTACACTGTCTCACCAGCTTGATTCAACAAAGAGCAGTGGAATAGAAAATCAAATGCAGCTTGCAAAGTCACATTCACATGAAGCTGTAGGGAGAAAACGTGGGGGGAAACCTGGTACTTACAGACTGTAAAGTAAAATGTCCCAGTTTCGCTCTACATGTTACAGCAAATCAAACAGAGGTTCCAGCTCTCAGCAAGTCCCTGCTTCCACTACACTGATCATCCACGCAGAACAGGCCCTTATGGATTGCTTAGGCAGCTGGGAGATAATGGGACCATATTCTCAGCTGGGACTAGAGATGCTGAGCTGCTCGCCGCTGTGCACTGCATGGCTCTCCGCCAACATTAATCAAGGAGGACCCAGCTTCATGGCTGTGTTCCCCAAAGGATCGACGTAATTAGTGCATAAATCAAAGATGCACACCAGGCGGATAACATATATCTCTAACTGGCTCTCCTCATATTGAACTTGATTAGGAAATCAAGTTGGTTTTCCGATCAAATGTATTCAGGCTTTCAAAACTGCAGAGACTTGTACAGCTGTTTATAGATTTCAGAGGAGGGGTGGAGATTAAGGGTTCCTTCCCAATGGGCAATTTATGTAATTCCTCAGCTACAGAATATGATTACACTGGTTGTTTGGCACATATGGTGGGCTTGCCCTACGATCTGGTTTGCCTGTTCGGGTTCAGCTCTCAGGGAGGCTGCAGGCTGCAGCATTATGTTCCCTGTGAGTATTACACAATGTGTATGTGATGTTCTTCTGAGGATTAGTCTTTGGGGAGACTGGTCAAACAGTCTGGGAAAGGGCATTTTATAACCCTAAACCAGATGCACTTCACTGAGTACTAAAAGTTCAGGGCATTTTAAGCAGAGGGTCTGGTAAGGTTCTCAGGATACCTACTATTCTAAAAGTAGCTGGTGATGTATATTCTGGTTGCATAACAAAAAGAACACTTTACTGTGTCTGCATCGTGATGCAGCTAAGGGATAGAAACTATATTCCTGTTGACAGGCTTGTTTTGGCAAGAAAGACAGTTCAGATTTCTGAATGTGAGTGTTTTCAAATGGAACATGTATTGTGCACTTACTGAATTGGTGCCACTCTTGCCTCTCCCGAGGTGTGCCACCTTGTGTCCTCTGAAGACATTTGCTTATGTAAATTTGACCTTAGTTAAACAAGTCTGGGTTAGGAACATAAAATATTCTATTTCTCAAAAATAAAGGGAATCAGCTATAATTGTGACACCACTATGATTATACTTTCACCACATGCAAGGTGTATGAAGAGCTGGTGTCATAAAGAGGAAAAGCAGTTAGGGAATCAGAAATTTGAGTTTGAATCTTCATGTTGCTGTAAAAATATGTGGACAACAGTATGAGAATTCACTCCTCTGAAGTTTTGCTTTATAATCTGTACAATAAAGAGTTTTGCCCCAGGCCTTTTGATGTGACACTCAGTTATTCTAAGAGTTAGAAAGAGGACATCCATTAGGAGGGTGCTTATACCTCTTACTAGCAACCAGAGTACCAGGAAATGGGTATGAATTTCTGACCTGCCTGAAATAGAGAAAAGGGGGCTCTGTTACCTTTAGGGGTTCATGATCCAATGGTTGCTAAGCAGTACTTTAGAGTACTTGAAGTACTGTACTCAGTAATTGTGAAAAATCTATAAACATATAAAAGGAACCAAAAAGAAATTTAGGACAAGTTTAATTAATTGTTTACAAACCCTGTCTACCTGATAGAATAAAATGTGTAGATGAACAGCTGAGATTTATCTTTATGGTGCCAATGCCCAGATTATAATGTTTTAGAGGGAAAAATATTTTTACATTTAACCTAGATTGTGTCACCTGGCTTTTTTATACTTCTACTATTCAAAGATATAAGAAAGTGGAACTTCCTGTCATGTGTTCATTTTTGTAAACTATGCATTGTGAAATGACAAACCATCTTAGGGTTTTGATGCTGATATTAGGAATTAAAAGATAAATAGAGCAACATTTTATGATCCTTTTTTCATAACTACAAAGTAGGTCTCACAAAGGTACATGAAGTATTAAAGGATGCTGTCAAACTCTTTCAGGCCTTTATAAATTCAAGTATTCCAAAACCAGATATGATAGTTAATAGCAACAATACACCATGTGAGGAACAAGGAACTTGTGTAATTATTCCCTTAAAATTCTACCAATTTTTTTTATTTACTTTGTATTGATTCAGCATGTTTTTACAGATATTTTCAATCCAGTTTATGAAAGGCTACCATTTCTGTTTTTTCCCTGGGTACTGTTCCATTTTGGCATAGTTGTAAAATGCAGAAATTTCACATTTGTTATTTTTATCTGGCTTAGTATTATTGAGACATTAGTACATCTACTTCATGCAGCTCATGTGAGGTGCTGACAAAAATAGGTTAATTAAACAGTATTAGTGCATCTCAGTCATATTAGCAAATATACTGCTGAAGCAAATGAAAAGAGGAACAAATTAAAATAGTAAAGTGTTTATTCAGTGGTACAGTCTAAATAAATAGTTTAATTGGTTTTAAATTCTATTCAATCCATGTTTGTCTGATAATTGCTTTCATTCATATTTGATTATTGTATGCAATAGATTCATTCTGACATTATATGATTTATACTTATCTAATGGTAGGTGATAATTACTAGATAAAAAAAAATTCTAACTTCTACCAATCCTTCCTGCATTTATCCCTTGAGAAAAACCATTTAAACATGACGTGATTGATAATAAAAACCTAAATCTGGTAAAGGTACCCCATTGGTTTAAGACTATAGCCAACATTAATATCAAAATAAATACAACAAACAGGTTGGGTATGCACTAGCATAACTAGTAGGTACAAATTTGATATATGACTCCAGAATATATTTCAAGAACCCCAATATATACAGAGATTGTTTCAGACTTTGCACTGAAGTTGTAAGGAACTGCCTTTTTTTGAGAAAGTGAGGAATCTGAAATTTTAACAACACTTGTCAAGGCTAATAAGAACCTGGGGAATGGGATCCCTGAGGTCTCTTTCTTGCCATAATACAAGATTCAGCAAGCTAAGCAAAGCTTTAAAGCCTCTGCAAGTCTAAGGGCAAAATTAAAAATATGGCAACAATTCCCCAACAGGTTGAAGCTTAATCAATATTTTTAAATGCTTTGGAATCTTCAACAGTAAGTCACCAGATGTGCACACAATTGCTCATTGCTTCTATAAAGTGATTATATTTTCTTGTTCGTAACATCTCTCACTAAAAGTCAGACTCAAAAGCTGAGACAACTATGGCATTCTCCAGCTGTGAACAAAATTTCCAAAGAGGGAATAGCTCAGAAAATTGCTACCCAGGGCACCCACTGGCATGACAATCTATGGAACAATGACTAAACTTTCTTTTACAGTCAAAAGCAATGGAGCCAGTAATAGAATAATCAAAAGGTAAGTGAAATATATGGATGTGCATGAAGAAGAATGAGACTATATTCATGCATAGTGTGTAATCAAATTCTTGTGACAATGACACACAGAGATTAGGGTCACAAAATGATAAGGTTATAGATAGAGTAGTTCATTTAAAAGCAAGTCAAAATGATACCAATTTGACGTATGAACTAGATTAAGAATCCAATATCCTGCAATAGTTATCTACCACTAACCACTTAGAAATTTGGAGTTATTAAATTAGCAAAATACGTTCATTAATTTTAGACGTGTGGCTAGAGATGAAAACTTATTTAAAATGGTATTTTTCATTTACTTTTTGGAGTATATCTGATTTGTATTTAATGGTCAAAGAGGACAACTTTATTTTGGTATTATATAAGAAGGAAATAAAAGTTCATTTCCTCAAAATTTCTCCTTTTCCTCCTAACATAAATAGAAAGCTTCCAAGGATTGAATTCTGATTATTACAAATTAAAAGGGTGTTCTATTAGCTTCTAAATCTTCTATAACACAGGATAGCCTCCGACAACAAATATTCATCATTTCTGGTCTGTCAACAGTACCATGATTAAGAGCAACAGTATTTTATAGTTAGAATTTTTTAAAACTGAGGGCTGAGATTAAAAAAAAAAATAACTAAGTAAAATGGTGTAGCCTTATTTTTAGCTCCAACAGGTATACTAAACTGATTGATTTTAGAGATTGTATAGATTTTACAGTATGATTCTATAAAAATTATCATATACAGGACAAAAAGCTAGTTCAAAAGCCAACAAAGTCTAAGTTTATCAATGCAAACAAACGAGACTAAAAACAAACAACTAATCATAGGATCACTAAACAAAAAAAGTCAAGGAAAGCTAAATACCTGATATGTCCTTTTCATTAGAGGATTGCTTCACACACAAAAAAATAGAACTTAAAACTAAAAATAGATTTATTATTTCCCTCCATGCTTCTACTCCATAATGAACACAATTATGCAAATTAACACACACACACACACACACATGTATATCTGTAGGTTTTTTTTTTTTTTTCCTTTTTTTGGGCTCTGTGAATAACTCTAAATTTAGATGGGGATTTTTTTTTTCCCTATTCCCTTGTTAGGATTCTGATCTTATTCTTGAAATAAAGTTTTAAGCCAGAGTTTGTATTTAACATGAACATGATTGGATTCATGGATTTTCATTAGGAAATCAGTTTTTAGATCGCTTTGTTTACTTAAAAATATTTATTGACCATCTGAAAACATTGTCAAGCTAAATTATTATAGAAAGAAACTGAATATCTCAGCATCTGCTTCCCTTACAAACTCTAGCATTGATAACGTAGCCCCTCCATCATCCTGTCTGGCTCAGGAAAAGTTTACTGCATTTCTCATCATCCACTAAGGTCATTATTATTTATAATCAGCTTTTTCACTAATGTGGTACTCCACGGCCTCATCGGCTCTGTGACTAAGCTCTTTTGTTGGCTCCAGGGAGTGTGGGCATAGATAGAAGGCTGGAGCTTTTCATTTTATTCTTTGGCAACTTCTCCGCAAACAATCAAAAAGACTTGTTCAGGCTTTTGCATGAGGAGAATCATGGTTAACCTTTGTTTTATAAGAGAAATGTCTACTATGGAATCTGCCACAGATGAACAAGATGAAGGAGAAGGTTCCCCAGTGAAGAAGATTGGCAGAAGCAGAGCTAAATATAAAAAGTTCTCTATTTGCCAATATTAAGAGAGTGTTATGTAAGAAAATAAGTGAACATTGATTAGAATGAGCAAAACTTGCAGTAATACCACCTATATTTTATTAAGTGAAAAAAATAATATGGCTTTTCTTCCTACATGACTTGAGAAAATAGGCCAATGTTCCCAGGAAAATGATTCCCAGATAGAGAGCAAAAGGCTGATTTCAGAATCTGTGCCAATCAGAGAGTAAGTCATAGGTCAGGTTTTTTCTACAAGTGGAAATTTTAAAGGCTCTTTCAAAGAAAATTATGCCCAAACTCACACTCTTCTATTCTATTTTGCATATATGATGTAATAACAAATATTTTATATAGAAAAATCCAAGTTTCATTGTAGGAATCTGAAATTAGGGTAATCAATCTAATACAGCAACTAAACCATGTATCACTTTAAGCTATAAGTCTATCCTTATGGTACATAAGTATTTATGTAAGTAACTGCTATTTCAAAAGCACCAGAAAACAGATGAATAATACAAGCAACTATACTAAATTAAAATTGTGGGAGTAGGATTGTTCTAAAATATAATAAAATTGTAATATATTTAGATAATGCTATATACAACATTCATTTATCATATGGAGCCCCAAAAAAGTTTCTTCTTTTTTTGAAAAATATCGAACTTACAAAATTGAAACAATAATGCTATGAATAAAAAATGCTTTTCTTCTAGGATCAATGTAAACTTTTAAAGTTTCCTTTTAGTTTTTATTCTATTTCTCTCTCATCTATTCTCTTTTCTTCTATCTACATATTACTTACTATATTTTCCTGAAAAATTTGGAAATAAATAGCAGATATTATGATACTTTACTGAAAATATACTTTAAGGATCCAACAAATAGATTTTTTTCTAAAATAGAAAATATTCACCTATGTAAATATGACTTATTAACACAAGAATTTTCTATTACTTTTTTTATTTTTTTATCAGTACTGGGGATCAAACTCACAACCACCTGCTTGCAAGGCAGGTGCTCATGCCAGTGAGCTAAATCCCCAGCCCCAACACAAGAAATTTAACACTGATACAAAAATATTATTTACCATATCCTATATATTTACATTTTACCCAGTGAGATAATAACATCATTTCTAGGGGTATGTATTTTGTTTTTTCAGCTTCTGTGATGTGAAATTTAATTAAAGACCATACAGTGACATGTATGGTCATTGCTTTCATGGAAAACAGTTGTTCCACTTATTAATGTCTTTTGCAACACTGACATAAATAAAGAAACTAGGCCAGTTATTTTATAGAATGGCATTCAATTTGAATTTTTCTGATTGTTTCTTCACATCTAATTCAAGGTTTTTGTCAATAATAATATGTATAAGTGAAATTTTATCCTCAGCACAGTACATTAGGAAGTAGGTATTATCAGTTTACTTTGTTGTTGCTAATAGTTTAGAAACCATTTTACTTTTGTGACTACTCATTAATATTTAGGAAATACTTTGAGACCACATAAATGTGATTTTTCATAATATTTTGTCTATTAGCTTTACTATATCTCCATGAACCTTGACTCAGTTTTTAAAATAACAATTACAAAAACCTAAATATTAATAAACCACAATCATCTCTATAATTAACTCATCTCTCAATTTTTTTCTCCAAGGATCTCAACAATTTACTGAGATTTATCATACAACATCAAAGAGAAATAATGGATTCCGTTAAGACAGTACTATGTTTCTAAGGTTTTCTCAAAAGCAAAGGCAAGTGACAACCAATCAAAGTATTTGCAACAATTATGAGATCCAGAAAATAGAAGGATAAGAGAAACACACAAAGTATCACCTTTTGAAAAGAGGAAAAAGTTCAGTATAAACCTGAGAATTCTAATTTGTGTCTGAAATTGAATAATGAAACATCCCTCATAATATCTACTAAAGCTAAAAATACTACAGTTAACAGATTAGGGTCACTTTCAACTTCTGCAGAAAGCACTTTATATTGAGGAGCCAGAGTTCCTTTCAGAGACATTTTAACTTGCACTGTTTATTGATTGCCAAACTGTTTTACTTTGTTAAAGCATTTTCACCAGAAAATGAATAAAAAATGAAAAGCCCTAGTTTAAATCTATTTTACACACTGATTTCAGGGCTCCCGCTTCCAAACAGAAATCTAAACATATCTTCTCCTTTAAAAAATACTTCAATGGACAGCTATCAACTACCAAGTGAGGTCAAACACAGAGTCACAGAAAGACTTTTATCAAATGACCTCTGTTGCCAGGCGCCTCCACTGCTGGTTGATTTGTGCTTTATATTCCCTTTATCAGCCATATTTTTGTCCTCTTCTTGTTATATTTCTCCTTCATAAAATATATTGCCTCCTTTGCTTGTAATAGTTTCTCTGTCATCCTACTTCCCGTATGAAGGAAATCCTTTCAGGCTTTTACAGTAGAAGTTCTATATGTTAGAGTTAAAATTCTTTAGTGAGATAGCTTATTTGACTTAGATTTCCACTTCTGTGTGAGCGGAATGAGTTACTTTACTTCTCTGTGCCTGAATTTTTCAAATAGGTATAACAATATTGTCCAACTGGAACAGATGATGTGCAAATCACGTGAGTTAAATCATATAGAGATCTTTAAAATGCTTGGCACACTAAGTACTCAATGAATGATGACTCTAATAAAGATGGATATGATTTTTTCACTTTTTATTATGAAATTTCTCAAACACATAGAAGAATGAAAGATGTATACAGTGAGTCACCATATGCCTCCTACCTCGATTCTACAATTGATATTTTAGTCTATCTGCTTTGTCTCCTAATAGTCCCCTCTTGCATCCTTTAACCTCTGCACTCATGAATTCAATAATGAATATTTTAAAGTTAAACACTCTTGAATCCATCCTCTCTCTTGCCTCTTGAGTTACATCTGCCCTCCAGGACAGCTCAACTATATCTCCTTTCAATTCACATGACAATCAGGAGTACCACACTGCAATTATCTGCTTACTCATCCATTTCTGCTACAAGACAATGGCTTGTTCAAGACAAAAATCATGTCAGTTTTCTACACGTGACACCAAGCTCAGTAACAGACCTCAATAAATGATTAAAGAAGAAATGATTGGTTTTTGTATACATGTTAAAGTTACAAAGCCATGAAACATTATAATTTTATCGTGCTCTTGTGTAAACTGAAAACTAAGTAATAAATATAAATGATGACATGAGTTATAATAATAAAAGCATGCTCATAAAGATTTATGAGAGCTTTCATCTCAAAGTCATGACACAAAACCTCTACACCAGATTAGTTCTTTTATTGGTGAAGGGTTCTCAGAGAATAGTTTACTTATCAAGGAAACCCATTCTTCCTATGCAAAATTAAGGTGAAGTTACAAGCATATGACACATTATTTTTATAGGTTAAAAAATGCTGGTCAAAAAAAGAAGAAATACAATTCTGAAGTTACACATACACATGAACATGTGTACAGCTTATCCTGAAACAAAGAGACACAAGCAAAGGGCCAGGCCAGAGTAGGAAGGTGAAGCAGATGGTGGAGGGATACGAGCCCAGATTTCCGCCTAACATGACGTGCTGCGTATATTATCTGATGTGGACATGCTTCCCGAAATCATGCAAGACAGCATCTATGGGGGCTGCAGAACCAGTTTTAATATGCTAGTGTCACAGCTGACGTAGAAACCTTACGACTCTCATTTACAGCTGACAAACCAGAAAATTTATATCACTTTAAAACTGAAAGTAGTAAAACTCTATCCCTAACATGTGCATGTGTGGTTCAAGCTTGTTATCTGCCTGACAGATGTTCAGTAAGCTATACAACTGGTTATCCTCTAATGCTCAGATACTAATCTTAGAACATCTGAATGTACTTCTTAACATAGAAAAACATCTTTGTAGTTGTGATTAAGTAAAGATCATAACATGGATAAATTTGTCTATAATATACAGATGCACCCAATATAATCACAAAGATCCTTACAAGGGAGAGGAGAGGATAACAACATTCCAATGGCAGCTGGAGAGACAGGCATAGGTCAATGAGTAGGAGAGAAGCAGAGAAATAAAGAAGGGGGCATGCTATTGGCTTTGAATACAGGAGAATAAACCACAACAAACAGAGTAGGTGGCCTCTAGAAGTTGAAAAGGACAAGAAAGAATTCTGCCTACCAGCCTCCAGAGCCATTTCTTCGCTATAGATTCCTTTAGTGTTCTCACCTTCAGAATAGTAAGAGAATAAATATGTGGTGCTTTAAGTCACCAAATTAGTCATAATTTGGTACAGCCCGATAGGAAGTTAAAACAAAGAATATAACCTATTCACAACTTTGAATTCTACAATTGCTAGTTGTGGCCTCATAATCTAGGCAGCAGAGAATAACAAAAAAATTACACCAAATCCTATAAGTCTATTGAGAATTAGCAAAGATGAATCTAGCCTTTCCATAAAGGGACGTGCACCATCCTGAACACAAGGGTCTCTCCGCCTTCAGACAAAACCTGTTAAGAAAATACCACAGGAAGAAAACAATCGGAGTACTCAGAATTTGCATCTTTAGCTGGCTCACTGATAACTGAAAATGACAGACAAATGTAAAAGATATGATAGAAGAGATACTTGTATTTACTATGGAAATAAAGAAGAGAGCACAATTTTTAAAAATGTATATATTTTGTGAGGAAAACTAGATTTTAAAAAGTGATGTATAAAATAATCCTAATAGGAATAATGATAACAGACATATAAATACATGCCAAAGATTCTTCAAACTGGACACTTAATGCCTCTATGATTCAGTGTAGATAATTTATAATTTAATAGAAAATACTAGGAAAAAGTTTCAACAGAAAATCAACTGGAGAATTGGTTTCTTTTTTGTGAATTAAGTCAGATTTTAGGTTATCACACACAATATAAAATATTAAACTGAAGTAACAAAAATATGAAAACATGTGACGAAGCACACAGGAGAGAATGAGAAAGTCCAACAGTTACCTGATGGAAAATACAGAACAGAAAATGTGAAAGATACAGTATTAAAATGGGAGTTGATAATTCTTCAAGTTACATCAAAAGATGTTTTTAGATCAAAAGGAATATTTTTTAAAAAACATAGAAATATACTAACTCTAGAAGGTCAGGATCCAAACGAACTCATCATATTTAGGATACTGAAGAATACCTAAGAGGGAGGGAGAAATCTTGAAAGTTGTGATAAAACAAAAAAAGGTAAGTCGATTGCAAAAAATAACAATTAGACTGAAAGAATTCTCATCAGAAAAACTGAGGCAAAAAACCCAGCCTAATAATATTTTCAAAATTTTAAAATAAAATAACTCCAGATATATTTTATGCAAATTTTACGTTTATGTACATTCACTCAAGAATGATTTTGCAACAGCCCAGAGTAGTCGTGCAGAGTAGTAATCCCAGCACTTAAGAGGCTAAAGCAGGAGGACCACTATCAGTTCATGGCTAGACTAAACTGTATGGGAAGATCCTGTTTCAAAACAAAAACAAAAACAAATAAATTTGATTTTACAGGGAGGAAACAGTTTGAAAAACTGGCACAGTCACTAATATAAAAATTAACAAAAATCTTTATAATAATTTATTTTATGGGTAAAATATGGCAAGTCTATAACATACAAATGCAAATGATATTGATGTCAGGAAGAAGATTAAACTTTTACAATCCTGGAGTTATATATAGAAAAAAAATTAAAATGAGACCTTTAACATACAGAATGTATAAAACCTAAATATTTAAAAATTGAGTTTTATAATATCATTGGACACATGATCAATACACAGAAATCCACTGTGTTGTGTATACTAACAGAGGACATTAAAAGGAAAATTAAAGCAACCTCATTTACCATCATAAAGCAATTGAAACACCTTGGTACAAATTGCAAAAATGTATATAGGATCCATTGTATACCGAAAATAACAAAGTTTTGATGAATCAAATTAAAGAAGACTTAAATGATGGGGAGCTATACCATGTTCATGTACTAGATGATTCGATGTAACAAGTGCAACTTAATCTGTGGGCTTGGTAAAATACTACCAAATGTCCCTCAAGCTTTCTAGTTGACGTTTAAAAAATTATCTTAAAATGTATATCAGAAGTTAGTAGTCTTTACATAGCTTAAACAATCTATGAAAAAAGAAAAATAAGGGAAGAATCACTTTAGTCAATAACAAGGTTTAACCACATAGTTATGTTTACCATGACAGTGATGTATTGGCAGAGATGTAGACCCAAATATCAACATATCTAAACAGAGAATCCAGAAATAGACCCATAAAAATAACCCAACTGTATTTTTATAACTGTGGCATTGATATACTGCCCATACATCAAAAATTTCGCTTCTTAAAAATTTGTTTCTTTGATGTGGATAATTATATTTTACTACATTCAGAATTGAAGACCAGCACTATTATCTAATGAAGAATGACTGCACAATCCAAAAAGCTCCAGTTTAACAGCTGAACCAATTTTTGAGAAGAGTAGAAAAGCAGTTTAATAGAGGAAGGACAGTACTCTCTCCCTCATAAATGGCAAAGGAAAAATTAGACATCAATGAAAAATGAACATTCACCTAAACTTCACACCTTACATAAGCATTAACTCAAAATACTGAAATGTTAAGCTATAAATTAAAACGTAAAGCTATAAATTTTTTAGGTAAAACATAAGAAAAATCTTTAGGATATATAGTAACGAAAAAAGCTCTCAGATTTCAGAAGTGTGACTATAAAGTGTGACTTTGTAAAACAAAAAGTTAAAAAAACAGACCTCATTAAATTAAGAGCTTTTTCTATCAGAGGCATCCTGTTAAGAAAATAAACTAAAACTATAGCCTTGGAGAAAACATTTGCAAACAACAGAGTCAGCAGAGGGTTAGTATCTATAATATATAAAGAATGCTCAGGCTCAATAAGTTCAATAAACTAAAACAGATTTTAAAAGACAGACATTAAAAACAGATATTCTACATCACTAGTTATTAGGGACATGCAAATTAAAACCACAATGAAATATAATATACAAATATCATAATGGCCAAAAAAAAAAAAAAGCTCCAGTCAATACTAAACTCTGGAGAGCATGTAGAGAAACTTTGGTGTTCAAACATTGCTGACTGGAATGTAAAATTATATATTATACTCTGGAAAAGATTTGGCCAATTTCTAAATTGACTAGATTGAAATTACCATACATCAGAGCAATATACCAAGATGAAGCCTTAGTAATGAATATACTGTCATGACTGTAGTATTTTTAACTTATCCAGTTCAACATAGTAAGGATTTACATGTATGTGAACTGATGCATAAAAAATAGAAATGAAGTGGGAATATCCAACAATTTACCCATATCTTACTATCTTGTGATATAAAGAAATTTAAACTAATATTTATTTATTTACTACATTTCAATGAAGATATTTGGAATTCTATGTTTGTAATTGCATAGGTGGAGTGGAGTGACGGGGGGAGATAAAAAAAATGACCAAGTGTTTTGTGACAATCTAGGCAGAGGCAGAAAAATAGATAGGCACAGTTACAGGGTTTATGTCTTAAGGATGGAAAAAGACACAAATTCAGAAATCACTATATAAGTTCAGTAATTATAGAGCTCTAAAATAAATAAAAGGTTATAAGATTAAAAAAAAAAAAAACAAGAAATTTTGGTTCTTCACTATTCCACAGAGTAGCCAAGAACAGAAAAGTGATGATATAGTTAATATTGCTAATCAGAACAATTAACAGAATATATGAAATTTTCTGTTGTTGGCTTAACTTTACCTGGGTCTTGAGAACCTGTCATGGTTTATGTCCCTGGCCTCCAGGCCTCATGCGTTTGCATTATGTATTTGTGATTGGTTCACTGTCTTGCACTTGGATTGATGGTGTCAGTGCTACACCCACCTAGGGGTGGAGCCAGCATACAGTGTAATGGCAGGAAAAAGGTACAGCTCTCTCTTGAAGGCTTCCACCTTGCTGTTTGCAGCTGCCATGAACTGCGGCTCCAGCATGCCACCCTGTCTTGGAGCCAACTGAGTATGGAGTGAAACCTCCAACAATTGTAAGAACTAAACCTTTCCTTTCCCGATTTTGGGCATCAGGTATTTTGTCTCAGCGACCAGTAAAAAGTAACTAAGACATTCCACCTACAATTAAGACTCTGACTGTAAGGTGGTTTATGCTTCTATACATGGACACAAATGAACAATATGCATTAAATTGTTCATTGGTCATTGTATATGTTAGTTTCTAAGCCTGGATAACGCCTAAGTCAATTGAACATAAAGATACTAAAGGGATGCCAAGTACGGGTTTTGGAGTTTAGATACCGAGGAATGAGTTTTTTGAAAGTCAAGATTTTGATATGTTATCCAATAGAGGATGAATGTGTGTTGAAGCTTTTGAATTATTGATGACAAGGAAATGAGAACGTCATTTAAATGCCAAATAGTAGTATTGGAAGAACATAAGGAAATAAATATGAGAAGGGGTTTATAATAGTAAATTTGTGTATCGGTTTAAGTGGGCTTAGGGATACTTGGAGAGTTGATAAATGTTAATTCTGGGTATATCTGTGACTATGCTTCTGGAAAAGATTAGCAGTTGACTTAGTAAACTAAATATACACACACCCTAAACAATGTGGATAGGCATCATCGATTTCTTTCGTGGACCAGAGAGAACAACATGGTGGCAGAAGGATCAAAGCACTGTCTTCTGAAGAGGGTATATTCATCTTCTCATGGCTTTGAACATGAGAATTCTGGGTTTTTATTCTGGAGTTTACATAAGTCCCCAAGTCCTTTTTTTTTTTTTTTTTTTTTTTTTTTATTTAAGAGGAAAAAGAGAAAAACACAAAACAAACCAAAGCGGCGTAAGGGTACACGCAATACAGAACTACAAAACAAAACAAAACAAAACAAAACAAAACAAAACAAAAAACCATAACAGTAAGAAATTACCTGCTAGTAGATTACACACTATTTTCTTGAAAATAGTTCCTCAAATCACAGTATCAAAGAACACAAGGTGGACATTCAAACAGGGAGACTGCAAACAGCTGTGTTCAATGTTCCAAAAACATTGATAAAGTCAGCTATTTAACACCCCCAAACACACTTGCTGTTATGTCCGTTAGAGCTCCTTTTCTTTTTTTTTTTTCCCCTCTCTTTTTTACAACAAAATTTACACATCTTGGATTTTATTACTCCTTAGTGCTTATTGCTTTCTTGGGGGGGGGGGGAAGAATACAGTCAAATATGGCAAAACAAAGCTGTCAGTCAATACCAAGGATAGACGTAGCACATGGTGTAGAACAGAGTACAAGTTTATCAACAATGGTTATCAACGTTGTCCCTTGTTTCCTTAAAAAGAATTGTCTATCTTATTAGATATTATAAAGTTGGACAAAACAGTAGAGAACAAGACCAATAAAACTTAGGCATTGTAAACATTACAGGACTTCCAAAGAAGACAATAGTCAAACCAGAATGGGTATCTTAGTGAATCTTATTGTCTTCAAAGTAGTTGCCTATGTCTTCAAACTTGATACTATCATATAGAATGGAACAGAGTCTAATCAATCAAAACAAGATCGTGGGAGTACTACAGGACTTCAAAACAAGTTAATAGGAAATCGAAAAGAGTTACTATTTATATATCCTAATTTTTTTGAATTTTTTCTTTAATTAAGACAAACATAAGAAATGACTAAATAATTTTTTTTGAAACAATAAGGGGGAGATTGAGATAAAACAGGACATAACAATATAACAATAGAGGTCACAGCATGACTGTTTCAATAACCTAGTACTTCACCACCTTATAACCTGACTTAATAGTAGTTACCATAGTGTCTTTTTCCTTGAAATATTTGGGTAAAACTTCATATACTCTAGCTTCAAATATTTTCATATCAAGAAGCCCAGAATAAAGCCTTTCTAATTAATGAGTGAAAACTTTATAAGGCTTCAAGGCCACCTAATGGGGAATCATGATTACCACATATTTTTATATATTTGAATCATTACTTACATTAGGGAAACTATTCGGTATTCACACATGCGAGATTGATTTATTTCACTTATGAGTATGGTCTCAAGCTGTGCCCATTTATTGATAAATATCTCAATGTGATCCTTCTTTATAGCTGAATAATACTCCATTGTATAGAAATACCACAACTTTTTTATCCATTCTTCAGTTGATGGGCACTTGGGTTGTTTCCAAGATCTGGCGATTACAAATTGTGCTGCTATAAACATAGGTGCACATATATCACTGTGGTATGATGCTTTCAGTTCTTCTGGGAATATGCCTAGAAGTGGAATAGCTGGAATGAATGGGATTTCCAGTCCCAACTTTTTGAGAAATCTCCAGACAGATCTCCACAAAGGCTGTACCAGTCTACACTCCCACCAGCAGTGCAGGAGAGTTCCTTTTTCCCCACAGCCTCTCCAGCATTTGTTGTCGGTTTTCTTGATCCTGGCCATTCTTTCAGGAGTGAGATGGTATCTCAGTGTGGTTTTAATTTGCATTTCTCTAATGACCAATGATGATGAGCATTTTTTCATGTATTTATTTGCCATTTGCATTTCTTCATCTGAGAATTGCATATTCATCTCAGATGCCCATTTTTGGATTGGATCTTTGAATTTCGGAGGTCTGAGTTTCTTTAATTCTTTATATGTTTTAGACAAGAGGCCCTTGTCTGAGAGAGAGTTCACTAAAATCTTTTCCCAGTTTGTGGGTTTTCTTTTCACTATGCTGGAGATTTCTTTTGACATGCAGAAACTTTTTAATAAGAAGTGGTCCCAGTTATTGATTCTGGGAAGTATTTCCCGTGCGGTTTGAGTCCTGTTCATGAATTCTTTACCTACTCCTATGTCTCCAAGGTTTCTACCTATTTTGTCTTCCAATAGATTTAGTGTTTCTGTTTTAATATTCAGATCTTTGACCCATTTACATTTTAATTTAGTACATGGTGATAGACATGGGTCTAACTTTAGTTTTCGGCAAATGGAGAGCCAGTTTTTCCAGCACCATTTATTAAAGAGACTGTCGTTCTTCCAGTGAACCTGCTTGGCTCCTTTATCAAAAATAAGGTGGTTGAGTGTGTTGTAGTTGTGGTTGTATCTTCTAATCTATTCCACTGATCTTCAGCTCTGTTTTGATTCCAATACCATGTTGATTTTACTACTGTTGCTTTGTAGTATAACTTCAAGTCAGGGATTGTGATGCCTACCGGTTTGTCTTTGCTGCTTAGAATTGCCTTTGCGATTCTAGGTCTCTTCTGGTTCCAGATGAAATTTAGGAGTGATTTCTCTAGATCTATAAGGTATGTTGATGGTATTTCTATTGGGATTGCATTGAATCTGTATAACAGTTTTGGGAGAATGGCCATTTTCACAATGTTTGTTCTTCCTATCCATGAGCAAGGGATGTCTTTCCATTTTCTGAGATCATCTTCAATTTCCTTTTTCAGTGTATTATAATTTTCACTGTATAAGTCTTTCACTTCTTTCGTAAGAGTAATTCCTAAATATTTCATTTTTTTGCTTGCTAATGTGAATAGTCCAGTTTCTCTTATTTCCCTCTCTGTAATTTTGTTGTTCGTGTATAGGAATGCTATTGATTTCTGAGTATTGATTTTGTATCCAGCCACATTACTGAATTTATTTATTGTATCTAAGAGTATTTCAATGGAGTTTAGGGGGTCTTCTATGTAGAGTATCATGTCATCTGCAAACAATGATAATTTAACTTCTTCTTTTCCTATCTTTACCCCTTTTATTTCTCTTTCTTGCCTAATTGCTCTGGCTAGTACTTCCAGTACTATATTAAATAGGAGTGGTGATAAAGGACATCCTTGTCTTGTACCCGATTTTAAAGTAAAGGCTTTCAATTTTTGGCCATTTAGTATGATGCTGGCTGTTGGTTTGTCATAAATGGCCTTTATTATATTGAGGTAAAGACCATTTATTCCAATTTTCTGTAAAGTTCTTATCATGAATAAGTGTTGGACCTTATCGAAGGCTTTTTCTGCATCTATAGAGATGATCATGTGATTCTTATTTTTGGCTTTATTGATATGGTGGATTACATTTATTGATTTGCGTATGTTGAACCATCCTTGCATTCCTGGGATGAATCCCACCTGGTCATGGTGTATAATCTTCTTGATGATTTGCTGGATCCTATTTGCCAATATTTTATTGAGGATTTTTGCATCTGTGTTCATTAGGGAGATCGGTCTATAGTTCTCTTTTATAGTTGGGTCTTTCTCAGGTTTTGGTACTAGAGTAATATTTGCTTCCAGGAATGACTTAGGAAGGATTGCTTCCCTTTCAATTTCATTGAATAGTTTGAGGAGTGTCGGCATTAGGTCTTCTTTATATTTCTTGTAGAATTCTGCAGTGAATCCATCTGGGCCTGGGCTCTTCTTGGTGGGCAAGGACCCAATTACATTCTCAATTTCATTAGCAGAGATTGGGTTATTCAACAGTTTTATATCCTCTTGATCTAGCTTTGGTACTTCATATGCTTCTAAGAATCTGTATATTTCTTCTGTGTTATCAAACTTTTGAGAGTAGAGGTTTTCGAAATAGGTGTTGATGATCCTCTGTATTTCTATTGGGCCTGTAGTGATTTCTCCTTTTTCATTTCTTATTGCATGTATTTGAGCTTTTTCTTTCCTTTTTTTAATAAGGTTGGCTAGGGGCTTATCGATTTTATTTATTCTTTCAAAGAACCAACTCTTTGATTCGTTGATTCTTTGGATTGTTTTCTTAGTCTCTATTGCATTGATTTCTGCTCTGATTCTTATAATTTCCTCTCTTCTTTTGGCTTTGGGCTTGACTTGCTCTTCTTTTTCTAGCTGTTTGAGGTGTAGCATCAAGTTATTTACTTGTATTCGTTCTGTTTTCCTGATGTGGGAACTCAGTGCAATAAATTTTCCTCTCAGAACGGCTTTCATTGCATCCCACAGATTCCGGTAAGTTGTATCTGCATTTTCATTTTCTTTTAGGTATTGTTTAATTTCTTCTTTAATTTCTTCTGTGACCCACTGATTACTCAAGAGTGTGTTATTTAGTTTCCATGTGTTTGCGGAATTTTTGCAGTATCCTTTGTCATTAATTTCTAATTTCAGAGCGCTATGATCCGATAATATGCAAGGGATGATTTCAACTCTTTTGCATTTGCTTAAATATGTTCTGTGAGCTAATATATGGTCTATTTTAGAAAATGATCCATGTACTGCTGAGAAGAATGTGTATTCTGATGTTGTTGGGTGGAACATTCTGTATATGTCTATCAAACCCATTTGTTCACAGGTGTGATTCAGTTCTGTTATTTCTTTGCCCATTTTCTGTCTGGTTGATCTGTCCCTTGGTGTCAGTGGTGTATTAAGGTCTCCTGTTACAATTGTGTTACTGATAATTTGAGTTTTCATTTCTGTTAATAATTGTTTTATATAACTGGGTGCTCTGGAGTTTGGTGCGTATATATTTAAGATAGTTATCTCTTCCTCTTGGAGTTTTCCCCTTACGAGTATGTAGTGACCTTCTTTGTCCTTTATGGTCATTGTTGGTTTAAAGTTCACGTTGTCTGCAAACAGAATGGCTACTCCTGCCTTTTTTTGGATTCCTGCTGCATGAAGAATTGTTTTCCATCCTTTGACTTTCAGTCTGTGAGTATCTTTCTGGGTTAGATGGGTTTCCTGTAAACAGCATATGGTTGGATTTTGTTTCTTGATCCATTCTTCTAGTCTGTTTCTTTTGATTGGTGCATTGAGACCATTTACATTAATGGTTATTACTGTTAAATGCTGGTTAATTGTAGGAATGTTATCTCTCTGCTGTTGCATCTTTATCTTTTGGTTTTGTTTAATTATTTGCTTTGCTTAGTGGTTTTTTCCTTTGTGTATCTAAACTGTCTTTCAATATTTTTTGCAGGGTTGGTTTGGTGTTCATGAAGTTCTTCAGCTGTTCTTTGTCATGGAAGTATCGTGTTGCACCATCTATTTTGAATGATAGTTTTGCAGGATATATCATTCTCGGTTGGAAATCATTTTGCTTTAGGATCTGGAATACTTCACTCCATGCTCTTCTTGACTTTATCGTTTGTGCTGAGAAGTCTGCTGTGATTCTGATAGGTTTTCCTTTATAAGTGATTTGTCTTTTCTCTCTGACAGCTTTTAATAATCTATTCTTGTGTTGGATTTCTGGGATGGTGACTATTATATGTCTGGGTGTAGTTTTATTTTGGTTATGACTGTTTGGAGTTCTATATGCTTCACTGATCCTGATGTCAGTTTCTGATCTCATGCTTGGGAAATTTTCAGCTATTACTTCTCTAAATATCCTCCTGACATCCTTCATGTTGTCTCCCTCTCTTTCATTAATCCCTATCATTCTTATGTTATTCTTCTTTGCATCGTCTTGCAGTTGTTGAATTGTTGTTTCCTGGTTCCTTGTTATTTTCAAAAGATCTTTCCTTTCCTGTTCACTAGCTGCAATCCTGTCTTCAAGGTCTGAAATTCTATCTTCACTTTCATTAAGGCGGTTTTTACAACTTTCAGTGGAGTTTTTTATTTCCTGTATATCTCTGTGCATCTGCATTATGTATTCTGTTTGTTTCTTATATTGCTCGTCTAGGGATTCTATCTTTTTGTTTAGTTCCTCCAATTTTTTATCTGTGTTTTCTTTAGATATATTTAGAATCTCTTTCATTTCTTTTATCATTTCTTCTTTTATCTGGGAGATTATTTCGAGTTTGAATTTCTTTAAAACTTCCTGGAGTTGCTTGTCAATTTCAGTGGCTATTGTGTCCGATATATGAGGTGGATGGGATATATTTTCTTCTATATACATCGCTCCTAGGGTTTCTTGAGATGGGCTGGAGGTTTGAGGTTGTAATTTGGTCTTTCGTTTTGTCATTTTCCTATATTTCTGTGTTTCAAGTGTTACTTGAAAGCTTCCTCAGGATCTGTTGAAAATCCCCTTCTATGTTTGGAGCTACTGGGACTCTGGCGCCGCGCTACTCCAAGCCATTAGGCCTACAGAACCAGTGGCCCTCCTCTGCCTGCTCAGAACTCCGCAGTTCCAGACAAGCTGGGCCTCAGGGACACTGTGCGCCCACCTGCCCCTTGGAAGCTCCACAGTTCTTCAATCGCAGCCGGGTTAGGGTACTCACCACAGGCCGCAGTGCTTCAGGAACCTGTGGACCCTCCCTGGTTGCAGAGATATCCACAGTCCTCCAGACACGCAGAGAGGCCAGTGAGGGCACCCCAGATCTGCCCAGCTCCTCCTCTGCAGACCTGTGGCCAGGCGCGGCAGCTAAACAGGCTGGGCTAGGCTGGTAGTGTGGGCCAGCCCACCTATCGGGAGCTCAGCAGGTCTCCAAATGAAGCCGGGAATGGGGAGGCTGATGTGGAAGCCTTAAACCCACCTCTCTCCTTCACTGCACCTGGAAGCCTGAGGGAACTCCAGCAGTCTGGGCGCAGAAATCCAGAGTCCTCCAGACACGCAGAGAGGCCAGTGAGGGCACCCCAGATCTGCCCAGCTCCTCCTCTCCCCAAGTCCTTTCTTAAATCTTTGACCTCCATGATCCTGATATGGAGGTCAGGATCCCATGACAAATCTCTCTTCTCTCTCTGTCTCTCTGTCTCTGTCGTCTATCTCTTTCTGTTCATCTATATGTATATCTAATGCATAAACACATTCATGTATGCTATTATTTATGCTTATTTGGAGAATCTTGACTCAAAGGGAAAAATTTACCCATGCCACACATTCCCATTTAGAAGGATAATAGTAGAGCACCTCTCCTGGTTTTTCCTTCGTGTTTAGAAGAAAAATTGAACATAGACATCTCAGGCCCTTCTTCTGCTCTTCTCCTGGAACCCCCATTTTCCAAAAAGACACCCAAGTCTAAGGTGTAGAGCCTGTCCCTTTGGGGAGGGGTTCTAGAGACTAAAGTTGTACAAGAGTGCAGGAACTGTGTAGATAAGTCTATTTAACTTGGTAGTGAATTGTTAGCACACTACTAGACAACAAATCTATGTTATATTTTTATTTTATCTAGGAATAAATGTTATGTTTCATTAGTATGTTGTAAATGTGTCCCTATTGCTTCTAAATTTTATGTGGAAAAAAAATTGTACTTCTTTTCCTCTCTCTCTCTCTCTCTCTCTCTCTCTCTCTCTCTCTCTCTCTCTCTCTCTAGACAGGTTGACTTTGAACTCACTACGTAGCCCAGACTGACATAGAACTCATGGAGATCTTTCTGCCTCAGCCTCCTGAGTGCTGAATTATGGTCTTGCATCATCATGTCCAGCAAAGAAATTGTTCTTAAACTTTCTAAAATCTTCAGTTTTTTTCAAATATCTAAGAATGTCTAATACTCCAGCAAAATTTCAATGAACTAATAAATAAAAATGAAGTAAAATTGAACCAATCAGATATCATCAAGAATAAATGTCTTTTTGACTACATGGTAAACTTGAATATTTACCTAAAGGAAACGTATTAGTAACTTTTGTTTGCTTTTCAACTATTACACAAAAAGTACAGTATGCTATAAACTGGTATCTCCCAGGAAGAAAACATTTTTAACATCTAAAATCTAATCTTCCTGAGCAAACTCATGCAAAAATCTAACTTCTATTGTCATCTGGATGATTAGGGACAGAAGAAGAGTGACAAATGTGCATTCCAGCCACGCACTGTGGGTTACCATCTGCTCTGTCTTTCTACCTTGTTCCAGTGACCGAATGCTCTGTGCAAACTACTTTGGAGATTGAAATTTTTTACTTTTTAGATCAAACCAGAGCTACATAAAAATTGCATATAGGCTATACTAAAATATACAACTGTTTGTAGTAATTTATCCATCCAACAAAATTTACTAAATACATCATTGGTATAAAGGGCAGAGGATTTACAAGTCTCTGATACCGGCTGTCAAGGAACTTGAAGTTCATTAGAGAAGTATAAAGTATCTAGATTAATATTTTAAGAGAACCTTAAAAAAACAAACTACTGAAATTTAGAAAAAGATTATTTTTTACTTGCAACTTTGCAAACTTTTGGGTAAAGAAGTAGTGCTCATAATGAAAACTTGAAAGACTTGTCAACTTTAGACCTTCAAAAATGGCTACTAAATGATTATAATATTAAAGGGGAGATATAAAATAGTATACTGTAGCCTTGCTGCAATAGATGAATCTGTGCTCTAGATAAATATCATCTTTCTAGTCACCAGTGTGTTTTGGATATCTAGATTCAGTAAATAACTTATTGGGATTAGAAATTAAAAAAAATATATTTACTAGTAAATTTTTGTAAAACCGCATGGAATTCATGAATTTTGTATTAAGTAACTATGCTTTAGATCAAGGCAATATTAGTTACAAAAAAGTATGTAAATGGTATTTTATACTTTTCCAAGCATTTCAAGAAGACCTCAATATGAAAATTATTGACAGTTGTTATAAAATATCCTCCCAATAATATGATTTTTTGAAAGAGATTTTTGACAGGAACTAGGATTGTTCTGTGTGTTCATTTCATTATTTGTCTAATCTTTTGCAACTTCATTACCCTTAGCATACTTCCTTGGGAACTTTATTCTATCAAAATTGGCTCTACAGTCAGGGATGATGGTGCATGGCTATATAGTCCCAGCACTTGGGAGGCGGAGGCAGGAAGATTGCTGTGAACTCAATGTGAGACTGGCTTGTACAGTGAATTCAAACCCAGCCTGAACTACATAGTGAGATCTCACCTAAAAATAATTGGTTCTACAACTAGACATGAGAGAAAAATAAACACAAGAACCACTCAAATAAAATAGTTCATTGCAGTTCCATAAGGAAAAAAATACATACAATCTACGATCGGAATAGTTGTTCCATAATCCTCAAATTAAGAACTTATAATGCTTCACCCATTATTCTAGCACATTACTTTCATTTTCAAGATCGCTAGCCAAGACAGCTACTAGAGTTCCAACCATCCAGGCTGCATTGCAGGCAACACAATGAACGAAGACTAATGAGATGAAAAGATAGGGCAGTTTCCAGCTCAATCATCTACTTCTAGAGAGACTTCACAGCAGTCCCCACAGTATCTCTCCTTACATTTCACTGCACTAATAATCTTAGGACCATATTAGTTATGAATATGTTCATAATTATATTATCTTATCTAAACACATTGAAAAGTTATTGTTCTCTTATTAAAGGACAAATGGAGAAGGGATATTGGTTTGAAACTATACTTCCCAAATAAATACTCAATACTAAATAACCAACCCAATAATAAAACAACAGAGGCAGAAATATATTACATCTGTGTATGTGTGTGTTCAGACTCCTGACCTATAACATGAGGAAGGAGGGCTGGGGATTTAGCTCAGTGGCACAGTGTCAGGCTGGCAAACGCAAGGTCCTGCGTTTGATTCCTAGCACCAAAAAACAAAGCAAAACAAAACAAGAGGAGAGAAACAAAGTAGGATGTCCCCCACATCCAAAAGCTTAAAAGTGTTAGAGAAGCTTTTTTAGAAAAGCTAAAATATTACCCAGATCTGTATGTCCTGAGAAGGTCATTGTCTAATATTTAAAGGTCCAAAATGTTGAGAAATAATAAAGACTGGATTCTACAGAGATACGACTATCCCGATTAATTCAATTATTTTAGCCCAGACATTCATTTTTATAAAACAAAAACAAAAACAAAAACAAAAAAACAGAAGGAGAGAAAACAAGAAAGAAGCTTTTGTAAGAGGCAAGTATGTGTGGCAACTTTATTATCTTAGTACCCAAAGCAGGAAAGCCAGGTATATTACACTCATACTTGCAGTGAGGGACAGAAGTTCACAATTAAAATGAAACATGCCTACAATTTAAGAACTTTAAGACACTAACAGTAAAATGTGCAGCTGTTTATAAGAATTACCATTTCTGCAAGTAAAATATTCAATCAGTAAAAAGTTCTTAATGTCCCTAAGACAATCAATTTTTTTATGTTCATAGAATTAAATCTGTGTAACTGAATAACCATCAAGTCTTTCTACTATCGTCCTATAAAAATCTAAGAGAAAGCAAAGGACTGTAGATGACACTGAACTATAAAGCACCGCCAACCTTCAGGTTTGTTAATTAGTGTGCTCATAGAGGGTTCTTTATGTGCATTAGCAAGTAACATAGTGAGTCCAAGTTTATCTGCCTTTTTAATGTATTGCAGTTTCTTAAATGAAAGAGCTCAAAGTGTACAGAAAACTAAATAGAAAATTTCATAATGAGCCAAAAGACTAACCAATTTTCTTTTATCAAAGAGAAAAAAAAGAATTTATTAAGGATAATGAGGGCCTCCTATGTATTGATAAAATTTAGGAATATTTGGAGAAAGAATAGCTGCTCCTACAATAGAAATGTCAAAGCAATATAATTTCCAACAGAATCTGATCCTTCATTCCATCAACTTGGAACCCTGAAGAAGATCACTAATTCTCAAATGGATGTGACATTTCAGATGGAAATGTCTTCAGACACTGTCTCCATGTCTGAAGTAAACCTCTAGGATCTGGCCACCCAAGCCTGGCTGCACTGAACCAGCCTATAATCTCTCGGAGGACATGTTTAGAAGGAAAGGATCATGCAAGCTATAAAAAAGGTACTATAATAAAAAGTGTGCATAATTTTGGGAAAACACAACAACTACCTCTCATATCAAATTCAAACAGTACTTACTGAACACCTATATTCATAGTATTAAGAACCCAGATGTGACATCTGCCTTCAGGGAAATTTCAGTATAGTATTTACCAAAAAATAAATAAATAAATAAACCCACAGAAGGCTAGATACATTATAAGTCAATCAAAATAAAAAACAATATGACACAGCCTAAATTGACACTTTTACTGATTTATCTGTAGGTAAACAGCAGAGACTGAAGACAGCCTTTGTTCAAAAGTTTACATTATCAATTTGTGACAAAATAAAAGTCCTGGAAAGACTCACAGATAATCACAGAGAAGACTCCCATGTGCAGAATCAAAATACAATAAAACCATGGCAGGCAAGTTGGCTCCATGATGTAAGATTCACCAACTTGCACTTCAGAAAAAAATCTAAAAGATTTGAAATACTGGAATCATTTGGGCTCATTTTTGGTAGACTGGACATTAGACATTATAAATATTAACAATGCAATTAAAGAAATTTTAACAACATCTGAATTAGCAGATCTTTCCTAATCGCCTACTAGGTGCTATGTGGAATGGGGTCAAATAAATATATTAAACATAATATATGCCCTTCTTTTATTGATTTAGCAAATTTAGGATTTAAAGTAGCCTATTTCTTGCTTTCATATAGAAGATTTTAATCACCTATAAGTTTTGCACTTTTTCTTTCACTGAAAACATATATACAATGAAGAATACAGTATCTTAGTTTTTAGTTTCAAAATTGATTCCTTAAAGAGGATCATATTTTAGCATGAAATCTGTCTGTAAAGTACATTCCATGGTACACCCAAGACAGACAAAGTGACTCATAATGCAATATATATTCTAGGTTTGAGTTTTTTCCTTATATGTTCATAACAATAATGTTATTTAGTATACAATACAAAACCGTAAGGAGTTCCATATTAATTCAAAGGTTTCTACCATAGCAGGACATATGAAAGATCTTATGCTTTTTAAAATTATGGCTTCATGAGAAAGTCAAACTTGGTAGGCCACTAACAAGTTCTGCAACTCTAAAACACTAATAAAGACAATTGTTGGTATCTCTCTCAGATATTGTTTTGAATGTTCCAAGCAAGCCAGCTGAGCATGATTGGAATCTGACTATGTGATACTTAAAAACACAAAAACAGAAGAAAGGGCATGAAGTTTGACTCAATTGGGCAGCTGCTCAGGTGGTCCCAAGAGGTGTAGTTTGTCACACAGAAATCCTGCTCAGATGAGATAGTGTCCTTCTAGGGAAAAAAAACCTAGTGCCCATGCTGATTTTTGTTTTGTTTTGTTCTGTTTTTTCCTTTCTGAAAATAGAGTTGAAAATATTTCTGTCTATGCAGCTGTTAGCTGCAGGCTTGTCCTTTCCTTGTGAAGATAATAATTCTAACGCTATTTCAGTAACCTCTGTCTATGAAAAGACCATATGACCTCATGTGATGTTCACATTTTCGTGCTTATCCTTTGCCGATGAGGTTACTAGTGATTGTATGTACATGTAACACTGCAGAATTGACTGTATATTTTACATATAACATATACACACAAACATGCATGTTCTCTTTTATTAAAAAGTCAGCTAGACAGGATGTGTTGGATTCTCCCCAGTATGTGTGTGTTAAGGAAAAAAAGAGGGGAAAAAAAAAAAGAAAATTTAAGAGAGTAGTGGGGGCAAATTGAAAACAGAAAAAGAAAGAAACTAAGATTACATTCCATCATTTTCCTCACCAGTGAAGTACATGACTTATTGTAGCAAAATTGTTATATACTATAGAAATATCTTTTAAACTTAGTAAAACTACAAAAGGCACTCCTGTGAGTGACTAATGCTGATCTGGCTAACATTACCTTGGAGTGGAAAGGTTATAAAATTGGTACATAATCACAGAAGTTAGTCTCCAATCCTCCTCACTTCTTCAGACTAGGATACTTCGGAAAACAAGAAAATACTTGTACTTTTCTACATCTGAGCTGTGATGTCCATTTCATTCAGTAACCGAAAGTCCTGCTTAAGGCTGGGGAGATAAAGGCAGGTGTGGGTGTGGGGTATCTTCTTGTCTATCTTCCCTCTAGTTATATTGAAGTAAGGAAAACGGGTAATTGATACTATTCCACTGTTTCATTTGTTACCCAAACCTTGATGAGACTCAGGAAGCCTTAGTTGACATGGTGACTTGTAAATACAATATAACAATTCTAGGATGACAAAATTTCTATTATTTTCTGTTGTAAGAACAAAAGTTAATCTTCAAAATTTTCTTATCCTCTCAAAACTGTCACATTTCATGTGGTCATTTAAATTGAACTGTTTCAGTATTTCACCAAAAGTAAAATAAGTAAATTTTTCCAAATGTTGAAAATATTTCAACATAAAACTCACAGAAAAAGAAATAATAATTTGAAAAAGCAAAGCAAGGCTTGATGCCAGAAAAACAACTGATGGAAATCAGCATGTCTCTGTAGAGCCTTAAGGAGATGAATGGTTTGGATTCTATTGTATTATTTATCATTCCTTTTTATCTACGATTCCAGACCATCCATTATTAAAAATGGGGACTACACTCAATTTAAATAACATTATGGTAGCTACTTTTCTTATTCCTAAGAAATCATTTCAATTAAAGGAGTGTTCATGTACTAATAATGCACAGAGACCACACATAGACACTGAATGCCACTGTACTAGCTCTGAAAGTTCAGATTTGTTTTGTACATTCTCCTAACAAACATGAACTTAGATTGTTAATTGTTAAGCATGAACAACGAAAAATTTGAATTAAATTACCAATTATCATACTTGAAGGGTAAGAGATTGTAAAATGTTCAGTTTGGCTAATACCTAACGATTAAACATGTATTTTACATAATTATAAAAAGTTCAGCTACTTTGAAGGTGTTAATTGGCAAGGCATGCAAAAACAGTTAAACAAAGAAACTAGGAGTATCTTAACCTGGGCCAGTTTAAGCTTTTTCTAAGCAAGCTCTATTTTTAATCTGAATTCAATGAATCATAATTTAACCATCTAGATTTATATCCAGGAAGAATAAAACTTAGTAGATGTTCTTTCTATTTTTTGTAAAAATTAATCTGCTAGAAAATGCAGATATTGTTTCTTTCCAGGTCTACATATGTACCAATACCACATAACATTAGAAAATAAAAGTATAAAAATATTTTCTCAAACATTCTTTCAATTACAAAGGCAAGAGAAATAAGGGACCAGTATCAATGCCTTTGTCTCATCAAAGACTTTGAACTTTCTTTAAGTAGCACAATTTCTTGGGTGGAAGAAAAGGAGAAGGCCTTCATATATATGTTAACATATTTTAAGTGTTTGCCTGTATTTGCATCATAAATATACACAGAAACATGTTTCACTTGAGTTTTAAAGACATGACCTGTGTTCCCTCAGGTGCTTGAAAATACTAGGAGTACTTTAGAGAAGAAAGACTGACCGCAACCTCCTAAAAGACAAAGATTATGTGTTTCAATTCTAAATGTCATGGCAACAAATAATTGTTGTAGGGTAGATAGATAAGAATGAAGATAAGAAGCTTGGTTGACACACACAATGTAGCTTTCCTTCTTATTCTTTCCATAGCTTAAGGGTAAATAATTACCAAGAAGTAGTAGAATGTACAATACAAAAAGAAAATTTACCAAGCAGAGAAAGGAATGCAGGTCAGAAATGACATGACTTCACCAACCAAAACTGTTTTTACATTAGAAATTTCACCAATAAATTGGTTTCCACTGTCAAATCACAGTATGTGGGAACTCAAGACAATGTATGGGACTATTTTCATATACTGAACTCTATGGACCCCATTGATGCCTCAAACACTAATAGAGAACAGGGTGGAAAAGGTCGCACACATTTGTTGGCCATCATTTGAACAAGGCTAAAAAAATTTCATCTGGTTTACATGAGAAGAATCTCATTACTTAATTTTTTAAAAGAAAAAAATCTTAAACTCTATCTTATAAAAATTTGGATCTTATTAAAATTGACTTGAAGAAAACTTTAATTTGGGTAAACCTCAAAATAGTTCTTCTAGATTTTTCTCACATTAGGTAGTTACCAAAAATCAGAGTAAATTCATTCTTTTACAGGTGTACCAAATTTATATGTTATTTGGAGAAAGACACAACATAAATAGTATCTAAAAAGAAGGCAATGAAATTGGTATTACAACATAATTATAGTTGTCTGACATAATATTCATTTTAAAAATGTTTTTATTGAATTTAGGAGCTTTGTAGATTTTTTTTTTAAATACACAACTAACTTTGGTTTGGGGGCCAAAAAATACCATATTTGCTCATAAAAATTAAGTTAGAGTCCCTACACACAATAGCAGTGATCATGATGTGATGAGAAGTGTACAATTGTGTTTTACTTCTGATGAAATTATGAGAAGTCCCAGAACTTTGAAAGTTTGATTATGATAGTCTCATCAGATGTTTAATAAATTCCTCTGTACTTATGTGACCATGGCAGCCCAGCTCTGATATCAGCATCCTCAGGAGGCTTCCAGAGCACAGCAGCAGTTCCCTTCTGCAGATGTCCTTGCCACACAACTTCTGGGAATGATCTGCACCCCAGGGAACAGTGCAGGGTCAAGGAGACAAGTTACACTGGTTAAACTGGAGCCACCTTGACTAAAAGTTTTATGCCCTGAAGGAGCCAATATTTTTTAAAGAAATTCCATAGGAGAGAAAAAAGTTATAAATTTGTGCATATAAACACAAGATAGCTAAGATGACATATTACTAATTCTATTAGTTCTTGGAAAAGAACAGTTAATACTCATAGGATTAGATTGATTCTGCATGTCCATATCTGGTAATCTAATCAAATCTTTTGAAGATAACAATGTGCAATACAACATTGTTAAATTCCTTTCATTTTGTTTTGAAAATCTATATTGTTAAATTTTTTGGATTTGTTATTTGTTTGTCTCTTTTGCTTTTTATTTTTCCTTTCTGTGATTTTTTTCTTTTTTTAAATAAAATAAAACCTCTTTGCAGTAAGACAAAAAAAAAATTCTATAGGAATAGCTTCCAAGATTCCCACAGGAGACACAAGGGTCAGTACACCATGGTGGAGAAGACAAGCCTTGACATCCTTTTAGAGCTCCTCCCTACACCGAGGCAATAAACAATCTCTAGTTACTCTTCATGAAAGGCTATTTATTTAGTAATAGAAATGGACTTACTGTCTACTATGCTTTGGACATTGACTGTTGCCCAAAGGCCCATGTGTTAAAGACTTGATCCCCGGTTTGGTAGCACAGGGAGATTTAGTGGTGTTTTTGGAGGAGAATCCTTGTGGGAAGTCTCTAGAACACTGAGCGCATGCTTTTAGAGGGGAAGGTGGAGTGCCAAGTCAACCTTCTGTCTCCTGGTTTCCTAGTCATGAAGTAAGCAATTTTTATTAAATTTTTGGGCTTTCATGTGTTCTCTGACACTTCCACAACAGGTGTGAAAGTAAAGGGCCCACTCGATTTCAGGTATTTTGTTAAAGTCATTAAAGGCTAACACATTCTTTTTATTTAGATATATAAATGAACTACAATTATGGAGGGTCAAATCAAATGTCAAAAATGAAAGGTTTAGTTAAACTATTACCCTCAACCATATATGGAAAACATTCACTTCAAATATTCTTCTACAGGTTAAGGGTTTCATGCAGTTACTTGACTGCTGATTGATACTAGAATCAAATATTATGCAACCAATGGATGTTTTAGAAGTTTAACTTGCTCATTATAGTTCCATTCACTTGACATAAAAAAAAATTATCTCAACTCAATTCAGCAAAGTCATTATATGACAGATTATGCTGGGTAAATTGCAAGACACTTGTTAACACAGAAAAAACTACATGCACTGTTCCTACATCAATCAATATCTACAAGCAAATGATATGAATTGAAATCTTGGATTCAACAGAATATTGGGCTTTACTTAGAGCTAGCGATTTTAGATTACTTTGCATTTCATAGCAAAATTTAAAGAAAGGGGTTAGGGATATAGCTCAGGGGTACAGTGTCTGTCTGGCAAGACCCAGGTTCTGAGTTTGATTTCTGGTACAAAAAAAAAAAAAAAGGAGAATGAGAGCAGGAGAGAGAGAAAGCTGTAAAGAATTCCCACACATATCTTGACTCTATCCATACATGTTTTCATCCGTTATCAATTTCCCTGACTAGAGTAGTAAATTTCATACAACTGATGACATTGATAGAACATTATTACCCAGGTTCCAAAATTTACATTAGGTTTTAGTCCTGTTGTATGATCCAAGAGTTTGCATAACTGTATAAGGCATATATCTATCATTATATTGCCACACAGAGAATTTTCACTGCCTGAAAAATCTTCTGCATTCCACGACTTCTCTGTGTCTCCCCCAACCTCTGATAATCAGATACTTTTATTGTCTCCACTGTTTTGTCTTTTTGGGCTGTTACACAGTTGGACTCATTTAACATGCAGCTTTACACATTGGCTTCTTCTATTGAGCAATATGCACTTGCTTCCCGTTTGTTTTTCGTTGTCTGATAGTTCATTTCTTATTAGAAGTGAATACAAACTCTTTGAGTAGACATAACATAGTTTCATCATCTATTGAAGGATACCTCTGTGATTTCAAAAATTTGGCAATTAGGATTAAAACTGTGTGTAGTGTCCTGAACAGATGTATGTATTCAACTTCTTTAGGTAAATACCAAGGCATGTGATGATTAGATTGTATGGTAAATATATATTTAGTTGTATAAGAAACTACAAAATTGTCTTTCAAAGTACGTATACCATTTTGCATCCCCTAAGCAAAGACAAAGTTCTTTTTGATCGACTGTTATCCCTGTCAGCCTTTCATGGCACCAGTGTTCTGTATTTTGCCTGTTCGCTAACTTCAGTGTTCTGGTTAGTTCTCCAACTAGCAGTGGTATCTCATTGTTTGATTATGTAATTCCCTCCTGACACATAGTGTCGAGCATTTTTTCTTGCACTTTTTGCCATATATATATATATATATATATATATATATATATATATATTAAGATGAGGTATTTGACAAGGTCTAACTTAGTCTTAATTTAAGTTTTTATTTTCTTACTGTTAGGCTTTTAACAAGTTTCTTTTTCCCTCCCCTTCCCCTCAGTTCTGGGGATTGAACACAGGGCTACTGTACCACTGAGCTGCTCCCCGAGCACTTTTCATTTCATTATTATTTAATTTTTGAGACAGGGTCTCACTAATTTGCCTCAGTGGGACTCAAATTTTAACCCTCTTGCCTCACCCTCTCAGTGCTGGGAATACAGGTACGCTTTAAGAAAGTTCTTTGTGTATTTTGGAAGAAATTCTTTTATCTCCTATTTCTTTTGTAGATATTTTCTCCAGGTTTACGTATTTTTCTCTTTTGATAGTATGTTTTAAAGAGCAGAAAATTTTAATTTTAATAATATCCCAGTTCATCAGTTTATTTATTTACAACTCATTCCAAACCCTTTGCTTGCGTGTTTGGTTTTTTTCTTCTTTTCCTCTTTTCTTTCTTTCTTTCTTTCCTTCTTTCTTTCCTTTTCTTTCTCCTTCTTTCGCTTCTTTTTTTTCTTTTATTTACTTTCTTCTTTTTTCTTTATTTTTTTCTTTGTTTTGCCATGTATATGTCTATTCAATCCAGTACCCTTTACAGAAACGACTATTTTCACCTTCGTATTATCTTAACATCTTTTCAAATATCAGTTATTTATATTTGTTTGAGTCTATTTTGGGGCTCTTTATTCTGCTCCAATAACTGATTTCTCTTTTCTTCCACTATTACTATACTAACTTAATTTCTGTAATACAGAAATAAGTCTTGAGTGTAACTGTTATCAATCCTCTGACTTTATTCTTTTTCAATATTAAGTTGAAAATTTTTGGTCACATTAAGCTTAGACCTAATTTGTCAAAATTTACAAAATGATTTGTGGGTGTTCTAAATTACATGGCATTCAATCTATACATACAGTGGGAAAACATATTTTGATGATTTTATCTTCATATCCATACATGTGAAATACTTTTCTACATATTTAGTTATTTGATTACTTTCATGAAGGTTTTGTAGTTTTCTTCATAAAGATCTCACACATACGTAGATTTTCATGTATGAATATAATTTCTTTGGTGTTAGTGTAAATTACATTGTGTTTTACAATGCAAATTCCACTTATTGATTGCTGAGACATAGAAAAACAAGGGTATCCAGTATACTAACTTTGTATGCTGCAACCCTAATATCATTGTCTTTTATCTGCAGGTGTTGTGTTGATTCATTTGAGTTCCCCACATGAATGATCATGTTATCAGCAAAAAAGTTTGATTTATTCTGCCACAATCTACATATTTTATTCCTTTTCTTGTTTTGTTGCCTTATCTAGGACTTCCAGGATAAAACAAACAAACCAAAAAAAAAAAAAAAAAAAAAAAAGAAGCAGCAATAAAGAGAGGGTATCAGCTTGCTTTGTTCCTAATATTTTGGGAAAGCTTTGACATTATTATTATTAAGGATAATATTTGCTGTAGGATTTTCGAAAACATTCTTTATGAATCAGGTGCATCCTCTATTCTTATTTTACTGAGAGCTTTTATCATCAATAAGTGTTGAACTTCATCAAATCATTTTCTGGAACTACTGATATGGTCATGGTACTCCTCTGTTGTTACATTAATTGAACTTTAAATACTGAGCCTGTTTTGCATACATGGGGAAAATGCCACATGGTTGCAGTATGTAGTTATTATTTCTGATTTTGCACCTATGTTCAGAAGTAATATTGTTCAATAGATACATTTTCTTGTAATGTTAGTAGTCTAGTTTTGCTATTAGTTCAAATTTAAACTTTACAAATGTTAATTTAATTAAATGGGAAATGTTTGAATTTGCTGGATAACATTTGCTGGATAAATAGATAAGAAATTGGTAACAGTAGATGAAATTAATTGAGTAGGAGTTTTACAGAATTAACTAGTTTCATTTCTATGAGGAAGAAAAACCCTTGTTCTCCTTGTATTAGTGAAATAGAGCTTTCTAAGCCTCAAGAATTGCTAAAATAACAAAAAGTGAGAAAAAATGAGGGCCAATGTCATACTGGGAAGATGGGAATCCTAAAGGAAGTAGTGTACAATTAAAATAATAATTTATTGGTGAAGAGAGGGAAAATATACTTTTTATTAATGTGATCATGATTTTACATAATTGAAATGAAACATTAAGTAAAATAGCTAATAAGAAAATATGCCTATGTATCAGGGTACTACATTTTCCTTCATTATTTATAAATGAATAAGAGCTGTTTTTTTTTTTTTTTCTGGTATACATACAAAAAAGAGCAGGAAGGGGTACTTCTAACTCTGATCATCGCGTCTACATTGCATCTCACACTAACTAGATCTGTGTGTGATCCTCCAAAACAAGAAAACATCAACTGTTTACTTTCATAACATTGCATTATGTATTTCCCCTCTTTAAAATAAAAGTGTTTCAAGTCGGCAGTCTAGCTGTTCTATTTCTTAATGCATGGTGACTGTGCTTTCCTTATCTTTACATTACTAAATAAAAAAATAGGATAATACAATAAATTTCTAAGTAAACAATTTCTGTTAAACTCACTATTCATAAACGGCTTCCTAATGAATGCCTAAGTAATTATTTTGAAGTTATTAAGATAGATTATATGTTTCAGCAAAATCTTGTTTGTTTTCTGGCTTACTAATAGGTGTTTATTAGTTTACTGTCTATTAGTTTACTGCTTTCCTGCTCGAATGGACATAGCGTGTGATACCTCAGCATTTTCACACAGTTCATTACATGTAGCACAATGTAGAACATGAGGATGAAAATTAATCCCTCCCACAGGATTAGAGTTAATAAAAGCCACTGAAGGTATTGGTAAAATCATCACCAAACTACTCTCCAAGCATGGGCTGTAAACCTTTTTGCTTTTCTATTTTCATTTTGCTAGAGTTCAAAAACTATATTCCATTTATAAGGATTTTTGAAAGACAAACTACAGAGCTGAAGCATTAAATTTTAGGAACCCTGAATTCTGACTTCATAAGTGAGATGAGCACTCATTAGCTCATCAATTAAAACTCAGGCTCAATTCAGCCTATCGAAAGGGAACAAAACTATTTGCTGTATGTAGAGTTGCTATATTTAGTAAAAAAGATAGTATCTATAAAACACCATCTGTAGAGATTGTGATATCCTTAATATTGAATTTTACCATTATACATATAACAATAATTATAAAAAAAAGCACGGACTACTCAGATGTGTACAATTCCAGCAACTACCCAAACCTAAGATACTGTCTCTACCTGGAGATTCCAATTTTGGCCTAAATATCCTTCTAGATTTTCTGGGATCCCCTTTCTAACAGACATGCATGTTTTTAAATAAAGGCCAGACCCACTTTATCATCCTAATGCTCAAACTTGTTTTGCTTGCCTGAGGAAGCCAGCATGTGCCAGAGATTGTATGCATTTTTAAAATATTTTTCTTTTTGGTTTTGGCTGAGATTTTAGGTTGTCAAAACAATTTGCAGTATTGGTCTGCGTTTCTGTTCTAGTAGTTATCCCCTCTAGCTGTGTCATTCTCATATTTGAAAGTATGGCTTATCTAAAAGTTTATAAAGTTGAAATCCAGCCAACTAGAGGGTCCAATGGCACATCCCCATGATCTATCACTGTTAGGACTTTTGAAGATAATGATTATTACAAATAATAAAGACTAAGAACTAATCAAAAAGTGACACTAATGGAATTGGCTAGGCTGAAATATTTTAGATTTCTTAAGGGCTTATTGAGGTTTAATTTATGGACTATAAACCATCGATCTTAATGTAGAATTCCATGAATTTACTATATATCTACAAAATTTGAGTCATTACAAAAATTCAGATTTAGAATAACTTCATCATTCCCTTGTAGTCAATCCGTACATCCATCTCCAACCCAAGGCAACCACTATTCTACTTTATGGATCTATATTAACAGCTTTTTTAGACCTACCATAAAAATGGAACCATATAATCTATCTGACTTCTTTATTTAGCTTAATGTTTGTGAGGTTCATCTATGCTGCAGGATACATCAGTAATTTTTTATTTTTTAATTTTTTATTTTCTTTCTTTCTTTATTTATTTATTTTGGTCTTTTTCATTTTTTTCGGTACCGGGGATCGAACTCACGACCGCCTGCTTGCAAGGCAGGCGCTTATGCCGCTGAGCTAAACCCCCAGCTCCAGTAATTTTTTTATTGATATATGGTATACCTTTGAAGAAATATACTATACAGATCTCTTTAGTGCTTTTATAGCTGCCTTGCTGCTCCAAATCAATTCAAAACATTTCACGATCATTGTTATTCTGCGCAAAGCCCAAAAGTTGAATGATGAGAACTGGAGAGAAAGGTGGAAAAGGACACACTATAATATTTTTATGAACCCATCTTTCCATTGGATGGCACTTGGAAGCAACATTCACGGTATCTGTTTTAAACAATATTTTTTTGTTTTTATTTTTTCAGTTTTTTTCTTTTTCTTTTTTTTTTTTTTTTTTTTTTTGTCGTGGGGATCGAACTCATATTTCTTGAAGACATGAAAGAGGAATTGCTTAAGAATGTGGCAAAAAGCATAAGATAATTGTTTCAAACTAAGGGAGATAAATTTTGCAGGGTAATTAATGGCAATGTTCTTTTTTACAGGAATTTTCTTTTTACTTAAATATGTACCACATTTTTATCAAACCTCATATACAACCCATTTTAATATTTACAATTTTTTGTAATATGTATGTACATATTAATATGTAATATGTATGTACATGTAATATGTAATGTACAATTATTATAGGTTGTGGATGCCCCACATATGCATCCCCATAATGGAAATGGAGAACCTGAAGCTCAAAGAAATTAATAAATTTTCTACAGAGACTACAGTGGAAAGTCAAAATGTGGACTGAGCCTGGCTGAGTTCACTTAGCCAACCATGCTTTGTTTTCATAAGAATTTTCAAGTTTTCGACGAAGTGTAAACTGACAATATCATGTGACTCATATGTTACTAGCCACATTGTTCACAAAAATAACATGAAAGTTGCTGCTCTGTACCTTTCTGAATGCCAGCCATCCTGCTCTAAAGTTCTGTGGTCCACCTGTTTTAAGTGTAATTAGATTAATTTTGTATGAGTTATTTGGAGTAAATTAAGACTGATTCTCAGGTCATTTGATAGCTGTGCTTTCCAAAGTGAAATTTTATGGAGAGTTGGCAAGTTTTCCCAAAGAGCAACTGCAAATTAGTATTCAGTAAAGCTTTCAATATATTTTAAATTTTATGTTTCAGATTTCACTACTAACCACTTAAATATTAAAGAAACAAAAACAAAACCCATTGATGCATTGTGTATAATATACAAGTTGAAAGGAAAGCTTCAAAGAACTAGATTTCCTAGGAAGAATAACAGCAATTTTAGATAAGTTACTCTACCTCTGTGACTTGGTTTACTCGTTTCTGAAAAGGGATTAAAAAAAGAAAGTGAATTACTAAGTTGTTTTGAGGAATAAATCAATTACTTCAGGGTTTTCAGCTGTTCTAAAGATAGTGCTATAAACCACCTAATACCCAATAAAGGGCTAACAAACATTATTGTTATTACTATTTTGCACTGTTACCATTATTATGGGGCATATAAGTATACGTTACACTATTGATAAATTTAATCATGCCAGTTAAGTAAGAAAAATATAAATATTAAAACATTACAGAAATGCAAATTAAAACCACAGTGAGATATCAACCCAATCCATTAAAAATGGCTATCATTGAAATGACAAAAAAACAAAAACAAAAACAAAAAACAAACAAACAAAAAAAAAAAAACATATGGCCCAAATGTGGGAAAAGAACTCTTACGCACTATTCATGGGAATGTAAACTATGGGGAATGACATAAAACTTTCTTTAAAAAAACTAAAAAAAAACATGATGCAGGCTTCTGACTACTGCAGAAGTGAAACAAACATGTTGAAGAGTCATCTATACTACTGTACTAGTGCGGGACAGTAAACAACAGACAAGGTATAGAATCAGCCTTCATGTTCATCAAGAGATGAACTGATAAAGAATATATATAACAATTCAGCTATTTAGAGGGATGAAGTCTATGACTTGTGAAAATAGAGTGGAACTTGACAACATTATGCTATCATAGATGAAATAAACCAGGCACAGAGGACCAAATGCCACAGTGATAGTTAACTGTAGCGTCAACCTGAATATGAAGTGCTTATTAGCTGATTGGCTTGGCATAGTTCTAGGTGTGTCTGGGTGAAGGATGCACTGAAAGGGGAAGACTCATCCTGAGTATGGATGGAACAAACAAATAGGCTCAGCAGGATGAATATTATTAACAATAATGCATTATATATCTCTGCATAGGAGAGATGAATGTGAATGCTCTCACTACAAAGATTTATAAAATTTTAATGTGAGGGATATGCTGATGACATAAAATTGGTCACTACTCACTGTGTTCAGAAAACAAAACATCACATTATACTTCATAAGTTTGTAAACTATATTATGTCATTCAAAATGTGCTCCAAATTTAAAATAGTGTAAAGTAATAAACAGCTTAAACGTAGGGGAAAGAAAATAAACTCATACAAGTAAAAGGAAAGTGTGAACATATAGACATTTACACTCTATCATTCATAGTATTTTGACATATAAAGTAAATATTCCTACAGAATAGTGTTTTGACATATGTAAAAGATTCCTAGAGAAAAATAAAATCTGTCTAAGGTTACCTGTGAACACATGTTTATCCTATGACTTTACTTATTGTTTTAAAATTTAATTTTATTAAATAATTTGGTGTAAGACAAATTCTCAATATGTAGCCCAGGCTGGACTTAATTTTTTTGATGATTCTCCTGCCTTGGTCTCCCAAGTGCTGGAGAAAATAGGCATGTACCACCTTGACTGCCCTTTTTCCTGTGTTTTAAAGCTTGCCAGATCTTGCCACCCAGGGTGTGATATGAGACTGATGTCATGTCCTGTAATTCAGAGTTGAAAGGATATTAAATTTTGAGCAGAAGAGTCTAGTGATGAAAGAACTGAATAAAACCAGTGGCAACCTTTTCTCCTTTGAGTTTCCTACATATCAGTGGGTAACTTATGAAAAAAAGTATTCCTCACCATATACTTAACTTTAAAATCCTGTTTGTCCATTCTGTACTTGTTAAATTAATAAAACCTGAAGTGATGACAACACCTATAATAGTAGGACAGAATATTTGCCAATGTGTCTCAACAACCATAAACTCATAGATTTTTATACTTCTTAAGCATTTTAGCTTAAGGCAAAATATTTCTCTCTTAAAAAGAAAAACTGTTTACATAGAAACACTCAGTGCACTGCTGTTTAAAATACAAAATGATGAAAATAATCTAACTGCCCAGAAATAATAGGGAATTTTTTTTTGTAAATTACACTGTTGTAACAAGATAGAATATTGTATATCCATTAAAAATAATTATACCATCCATATTGAATATGTATGATGAAATATTAATGCTAATACTAAAAATAGAAAGCATCTGAGCTATGGAGGCAATTGTAAAATTATGTATTCAAGTATTTCATGGCAAGAAGACAAGAGAGGAGAATGAAAACAGCTGATTTGCTCTAACTATATTAAAAAATAGGCTTCCCACGTGGCTTAGCATGAAGCAGGCTTCTGCTCAGTGTAGCTTTACACTTAACTGGGTTTGAGGCTGCCTTATTTTTCCTTAGATTTCTTCTCATTATTATTATTATTACCATCATCATCATCATCATCAGTGCATGGTGTAGGACTAAATATTTTTAATGTAACATGTATTAAATAGGTTCACTTGGTTTCTAACCTCTAATGAAAGCCAACACTTTTAAAGGATTTAAATTTATATAAAATTATAAATGAATCTACTCTATTAGATATAGCTGTTTATTTCAAGTAAAGTTAACACTTTCATTGACTATTAAGTTTTTTGAGGTCTTAAAAAGTGCCCAAGCTCAAAGATGATCAAAAAACTCCAGTTCCCAATTATGGTAAAAGGAAAAAAAAAAAAAAAACATATACAAGTACAAGGCACTTGTGGACATGCTACGTACAGTAAGGAAAGCCCTGGGTGTACAGAAGAGTGAAAACCAGGGAACTGATCCAGGCAAAGCTGCTCGAGTTAAGAAGGGATAAAAGATATCTACTAGTCTCAACTGTCCAGGAAGAGCAGTTGAACAAGAAAGGGAGGCTCAGCTGATAAAGAGCAGTCCGTCCACTCAGTAACTTTCAGGTCTAGGAGCAGGGCCCAAGGTAAAGCAGAGCACTGAGTTTTGAAGCATCATTTTATTGCAGAAATCTGATAACAAATCAAGTTGAATGGCCTTTGTACCAAGCAGTTGGAATGCAGCTAATTTATTACTCTAGCAGGCTGGTGGGACCAAGTCCAAAATACCAGCATGAACTGAGAGTGAAACAGAGACTTCTATACTTTTTGTAAGCACAAAGTAAAAAAGTTAATAGCAGGTTATCATGGAAGTGGTTACATGAATCTGTTCATATGTTGTCAGGCAGGTTTGTTCTGGGCAGGCGACTCAGAGGGGTTGTTTATCATGAGGCTGAAGTATATAAGAAGGGAGCTGGGGCTTTAGGGGTGTTTGAAACTTAACATATATTGACTAGCTTATCTTGATTAGTTAATTCTTGAAAAATAGAATGTTTATATGTCAGACAGTACAGGCAGTCCAGACGGACGCAGTTAGACTGAGTCAGGTTGGACTATCTCTAAGCTGTAGCTGACGTGGCCAGTCAAGGCTGAGTCCAGTGGTCTATGTGGTGGGCTGGGTGAGCACATCTTGTTTAATAGAGAATCAGACTGCTGGTTTTTAACTTTTCTGTTACAATTGCACAGCTGCACTTTCTGCAACAATGGGCATATTCATGGACATGTTCTAAAATCTGCGCCCTTCAGTATGTTAGCTGTTGGCCACAAGTGGTTAGTGAAAATCTGAAAATAAGATAGTGTTACTTAAGAACTTCAATTTTCATCTTATTTGATTCTAATTAACTTAAATTTACATGATCTTGGGGCTCTGACAGCTATATATTGGACAGCACCGCTTTGAGGTAATGAAATAAGTTTATTATGGCTAGAACAAAGGGGAGGGAGGAAAGTAGCTAGATGCAAGGCAGGTAAACTGCAGTGAGAGGATGTTTCCCAACATGGCAATGCTACCTAAATGCAAGGGCAATATCACGGTTTGCATGGATCCATTTTAGACTGAATTATGTTGACAGTGGAACTCATGCATCCAGACTACCGGCAGGGAGACTAGTTACAGTGTTAACAGAGGAAAACAGCTGACAAGACTGGAGGCTTTAAGAAAGGAATGGTGTGCAAGGAATGAATGGAACAGCTTCAACCAAGACTTTGCTAGCAGACATAGCAGATGCGACTTATGAATTCAATAAACCATTCTATGTGGCTGAAGAAAGAAATGAATGCCCAAGGATTATGGCCTTATTGTGGTGTTAGCCACCATGGATGGTGGTGCCATTAGTGGAGATGAATTTAGCAAATGCATCAGGTTAGGGAAGTAGCCTTCCCTCATTGGATCCTGACTGCAGCTTACTGAGTAGGCTGGAGTTAACTTTAGTCACTTTCTTTTCAAGGTCCCGTGTCTCATCCCCCCAACAAGAAGTCTAGAGGAAGTTATTGCTGAAATTTGTTTCATTTGATTTTTAGATATTATACTGTATTTCCAAAAAATTTACTTTTATTCGAACATACATATATAACGGATAACACGCTTTTTGAAAAGATTTATCAGGGAAAAATAATATCTGCTATGTCTCATCACTCAATCTCAATTCTGAATTGGATTATTTGATTCCATTTGTTGACACTTCGACATACAGATATATACAGCTAAGCTGTACACATACGCCTACTCCCACAGATGCACACTCCTGTTCTGTAGTGCATTAAATGTGGAGACATACAACACTATGTTCTACAAGAAATCATAGCCATGTAACAAGCAACATCATAGACACGTAACAAGTACATCTCATTGCCAAAGTCTTGTTACGGGGGCAATGCTTTTGTACAAGTCATTCAATTCTTTTTTGGTTTTCCTTTAGCAACAATGAAAATGTTTAAGATATATTTCAAATCAAATAGACTTGTCACAAAGGAATGTTCACACAGATTCAAAAGCAGAATATTGCTGATTCTAGATTTAATCTGAGACACATCCTTCATCACTTATTTTGAGAAAGCAAGTTTTAGGGATAGCAGTGCAAAAATGGGGGAATCTCTCAATGATGAGAGAATCTGTCCTTCAAACTGGGTAAATAAGAATGACTGGCCAGTGACTGCTGTATTTTTAATCTTAAAGCTTTCTATTGTCTTTCATTGTTTTCTTTGTTTTCAAGCCTGGAGAATTGAACCTAAGGGACCCACTTATGCTAGACAAGTGTTCAACTTCAGAGATACTTTATTTTATGACAGTCTCTCCCTACATTGCCAAAACTAGCTTCAAATTTCCAGTACTCCTGCCTCAGACTATTTAGAAGCTGTTATTACAGGCATATCCAGTATGTCTAAATTTATTTAGAAAATTTCTACCATGACCTCAATAGTCTTGAAATTATTTTCTGTATAAATATAAAAGATGCTTTCCACAAAAATTTATGGCAACAAGAAACAAAGGATGTTTTTCAACTACAAGGAGAACATGAAGCCAGACAACTAATTAAGCAGGAGGATGTGGAACATAGCTCTCAATAGTTCTGACTCAATGCAAGCTTTCAGAGTTTGAATTTTCAGCTCTATCTTTTACAGAAAGTGAGTTTGGAGCCAATTGCTCAGCCTTTTAAGGCCTTGTCTACTCATCAGTAAATGGAAATAAGAATAATCTATTTAATGGGTTATTATGAATTTGTCTTATTACACATGAAATACATTTTTTAAGTACACATTTACTATTTGGAATCAGTTGTAGCCATTATTTTTATTGTACCATATCAGGTTAGTGACTTCTGTGTCCTTTGATTGTGACATGATTGACCTTTGATATTTTATTTTCATTCTGGCATAAAATGACCTGGTTTGGTTTGCACATTTCCTAGAAGTGACACATATTGGCCTTGTTCACTAATATATTTCACGTTAAAAAAAGTATTCCATAAATAATTCTTGAGGGACTTAATTGAATAGCACTTAGCAATCAATATTTAAAGAAATTCTGTATCATTATTTGACATGGATTTCTCAACAAGTTCATCATTTAATTCTTCCAGTTCCACTTACTGCTTTTTAAAGATTTGTTGTATTTTTCCTTCCCCACGTAGAAATGCTGTTAAGAACTTTAAAAAAGTATAACAGGAAGCTTTACACTTTTCATTCATCTCTAAAATCACAGAGAGCTGTCTATACCCTTTTTGTGTTGGAATTATATGAGTCTAACATCAAATGTGTTTCTGGAATAAATTTACAATTCTCTGGACAGGACTGTATTTATTCATTGGTAGTGTATTTACTCCTTTCATTTTAAACCTGTATGTTGCCTTTGCCTTCCTTTCTTTTTCGATATTTCCTTAAAAGGTAACCTAATTTAACCCTCCCTTACTGTACTCTACCATTTCCAAAATAACCTCATTTTCCATTTAAGTAAAACTTACTCTTGATTCAACTGCTGCTGAAAAGCTGGAGAAAAACTTTAAAACTCTATATCCCCTTTTAATCTAAATTCCAAGTAGCTTTAGAAATAATTCACATCTGCAAGACTCATGGTGTCATAATTACTCAAAATACATTTGGTATCACATCTAAGCTTTTTAAGCTTGACTTTAAAATGTGCACTGCTTCCAGCTTTGCCTAAAATGAGGCATTTATAAATGTTCCCAGAAGGTACAATCTGACTCTAATACAACATACAGGCAAGGTTAATGAAAAGTTCATTGGCAAGTGACTTTGACACATGACCCACTAATGCTTAGAACACTTTACTGAGAGTGTTCTTAACTACCCATGCTGGCACGTGCCATGGCCACCTCATTTTGAAATACTGTGAACCAGCATAGCTCTGGAGGGACAGATGTTCTCTAATGCAACAAAGCCAGATGATTTCTAATTTTAACGTTTATCGAGGGCCATCACAAAATTAAAGGAGCATTATTCTTGAAATTAACTATTTCAGAAGGGAAGTAATAATTTTTGCTTATTAAAAATAGAAAATATTAGATATTGTTCATATTTAAGGAAAAAAATCACTTCTCTGAGTCTAGAACAGACCATTATTTTAGGGGAAAAAAGGGGGAGGCAAGAAAAAGAAATCTAGCTGTCTACACTCTTCCCTAAATGTCTACTTATGATGGATCTACATTTATTTTTCTCCAACTAGTTCTTTAAAATTTACATGTTCCCTATATTTTTTATACTTTTCCATGTAGGAATTTTTTCTATTTCTTTCCGACTAAATCTAGTACATTACTTTTTTCAAACAAATCTTGGTATATTGCTGCTAATGTGTAGCTCTGCAAACATCACTATCTGGGGCTTAGTTTGAGACATGTGTTTATTGATCTGTATGAAAGAACTAGATGGCTCTTCCATATCTAATGTGCTGTGATGCTTCAGTTACTCCTGCACAAAAAAGATCTGTCCCTTCTGGACTTTCTGGAGTTTTTGTTACTGTATAACAAAGCCTTTCAACCAAAATTAAATCAACCAATTATATATAAAGTCTTACATGCTAGATTAACTTAACATATACATGTGTTAACTCTTCTGTAAAAATTATAGTAAGTTGTTGTCAAAACTGATAGCTCTTTAAACTGCTCAAGGCATTTAACCCCCAATTTATATCAAGTGGGTGCCTCCAGTGTACCTGTCCATTGATATATAAGCAGATTTATTACACTTTCCTCAGTTCTGCTTGGGATCTGTGCAACCATCCGTGTCTCTAAATAGGGTGTGTTCATAAGGAGAGAGCTAGTGTAGCCCTACTTTTTACCATAAACTTTACTGAGTAAGAAGCAACACTTCTTTTATGAGTAAGTTAGAATCCTGATATAGGAGGGAAGAATAAATTTCACTCCAAGGGTCTTTTTGCCTCTCACAGTGAATAAGCATGACATCGCGGGGGGGTCACAATTAAGACATTATCAGAAATAAAACTAGATATATTAGAATGAGCATTTGAAATCTGGCTCCAAAATGCACTGAAGTTTGGAGGTGAAATAAAGAAGCAGGAAAAGAACAGCTTTATGATTTTATCAGTAGAGAAAGTACATTGTTGAAAATGTGAATAACCAATAATCATGTTTTGTAAAAGTAATATGCACTTTATCATAAAGTGATTTTGAAGTACTTTGAAAAGAAATATCACTCCTATGCTGTCCATTTATTATAGCAAATAAATGTATGAAAGTATTTCTTTCAAAGATTTTCAATTAACAACCCCATCACACGTAGAAACACTAGTACAGCATGTGACTATTTCCATATATTGATGAGCTGAATTTATACGATTTGACTCAGTTATTTAATTTTCTCACAAAGAAATGATTAAGTTTCTAACTTGCATCAGGGATTTAAACAATATATATATATATATATATATATATATATATATATATATATATATATTTTTTTTTTTTTTAACCAGGTCCATCATTCACAGATATACAAAAATGGATAAGAGAAGGGAAGGTCTGTTTTGTATTCACACAAATGTACTTATAGCTGTTGTACCCTAAGAAGAATTAGACAAAAAGTGGTTGTTACCTGCAAACAGAAATCATGTATTCTGACAAGCCACAAGTGAGTCCCCAGAATTAAAATATTCTGCCAACTGTATGACAGACAAAGATAAGGTAAGTAAAGGAGGGTTAAATTATCTGCTGTATTTTTTCTATTAAAACTTATCCTATATGTTAAAGCCTGTACAGGACTAAAGTCCATAAAATTAGTTTAACTTCAGTAAGAAATACAATGCAATGTTTGGCTACTACCACCATTAGAACTAACGGTACAATGAACACTTGCCATGAAGTCAAATGATGATTTTCAGGTTTTACCTGATTTTGTCACTTACTGAACAAAATCATTCATTGTTTTTATTATCTGAATATTTTCAACTTTAAAAGTACTCTATTTAAAGTGACTGCTATATTTAAGAAGCAAAGCACTAAATAAGTGTTCATTAACATATTGGTACATTTTAGGAATGACAACGTGTTTTGCAATTATGTAAAAAAAAATACAACTTAATTTTCCTATTTCAGTTCATCTTGTTTTGTAAGGAAATTAAAATACCGAAATTGTTAAAAAGTTGTAATGTCAAATGCGGTCAATTTTACAAGACTCATGCACTTTTGGTTCTTAAGTAAGACCAGATTTAGTTTGCAAGTAGTGGCTGGGTCTTAGAAAATAACTCTGTATTAGAGGTTAGGGGATCCTGCATCTGAGTATGACTTTGTCCCTACTTGTAGGATGGCTTCAGGTTCCCAATCTGTAAAATATGGATAATAATATCTATTTCATCAAACTCTTGTGAAAAGAATAAAGGCGATGATGCTGTGTGTGGCTAGCAATTGAGAGGTACAGTCTGCATTAATATGTATCCTCTCTGCACACAAGCAGAACCACCACAGTAAGGTCAAGTTCAAGTACATCTCTATCATGCTGGTCTTAAGTTAAAAAGATTATTTTTTTTTCTGTTTAAGTCTCCACCTAAGCCTATGGGATTTATTTATAAATTTATTAAGTAGTTACTGATAATAATGTTATTAATTACTGTGTAACTACAACTTACCATGCTACTGAGACTGTAACCATATACATATATCAACTTATGATCACAAAGCAGACATTACTAACCATGCTGAGGCACCAGTAGCTGAAAGACATTAAGTAATTCACAAATTGCAAATGATCATAAGGACATAAATAGAAAAGCTAGAATATGGACAGAAGTCTATTCTATAAGGGAAATAATTTTCTTGCTATTATGTTAAAATGTACCTCATACATATAATTCAATTTTACTTTGACTTACCTAAAATATGTTGGAGATGGTTGGGAAATGGAATTCTGACTACCTAAGTGCAAATATAATCAACATTCATAGTTTCCTAGTCCTTGCACATAGAAGCCAACTATGAAAAAGGCCAATGGGGGCTTGAGCTAGAAATTAAATGTAGAATTCAGATGGTAAATGTATTAGTGAAACTGTGCCTATTTAGGAATCTTATCAATATTCATACCCTTCATATTTTTGGTAGCTAGAGCTTGACTAGGATTTTTTTTCCTCAAAAATAACACAACTTTAGCACATCATCCATTGGGAAAAATACGTATTAGTGATAACTCTAAGATTTTAAAATAGGCAAGACTGGCATCTACTCCATATGTGAATGCTAAAATTAAATCAGTGACTGAGAGCTTTGGCAGCTGGAAATGCAAAGAAAAGAAAAGTTTTTAAGGAAAGAAATGAAGACTGAAGACTTGTGGGGATAAAAAGGAATCCTCTGCTTCTTCGCATCCTGAATAAAACAGCTGGAATTGAATTTGTGGGGGGGCAGCTGAGCCAGAGACAGACTGTACATTTGAGGCTAGATCAAGGTCAGCCCGAAGAACATGGGTCTCCAGAGCTGCACCATGAGAACAAGTTGTTGGGGCTAGAGCACGGCCAGTCCAGCAGGAGTCTGGCCTTGCTGTATGGCCCTGTTACCAACAGCACAGACAGCTCCCAGAGCGCTTTGCTTTGCTCTCAGCAAAATGCTGAAGCCTGGCACCTTTGACTCCATTATGCACTTCCCTCCTTTTCACTGCCCTATGCTGGGCTGTCACTGCCTCTCCATCAGAAGGGCTAGGTCTCCCCCAGTCCTAGCTTTCCTGTTATGTGTCTAGTTTCTTCTTAATCTCCATGGCCTCCTCTCAGGCCCCTATTCCCCGTGCAGGTCATGGAAGAAAGAATATAAACTTTTTGTTCCTAAAGCAACTAATAAGTAGGCACCATTTTGTTCACTCAGTATGTTCCTTTTAGTAGGATTCTGCCTTAAAAAATTTACATTTAACTGGAATATATGCTAACAACTCAGCTTTACCATGTAAACAGTTAGAATGCGTCATAATGCCCTAGTTACATTACTAGTTACAAAAGAACAAGTAATACTAAAAATGTTGTTTAGAGATACATAGTAACTAACATCTTTCCCTTATATTAGCAAACATAATTACATGTTGAATAATGGAAGCACTACTGTTTCATTAAAATGTAATTTTTAATATCACTCTCCTATTTATTCCAGGAATTTTTTTTTTCATTCTAAATTCCCAGTTTCATCATTATTTTGAAGGGTTTTAATCTTGTTACTGTACATAAATTCTGTACAAAGTAGAGAGCAATACAAGCATATTTTGACTTCCAGATAGTCACACTTTGGACATACACAAAAAATAGCTTCAAAATAAGTAAGGTATGTTTGCTGGACAAGCATTTCATCTTTTACATCCAACACTGAAAGTGAAACTTTTATATAATTCTAAGTCTTAATATTTCAAGAACATAATTCATGCTGATATGAGTGCACATTTTCAATTACGAGGGCACACCTGCAGTAATTACAGCAGGGAGATTAGTGAGGCCATCCTGTGCTCTGATGGCTTCATGTACGTGTTGGCTTAGTGCACTGAAGTGCATGTAACAGACTGAATTGCCTGGTGTCTTCAACACACAGCCAATTACATAGCAGTCACGCGCTTGATGCCTTTGACCTTGCATTCACACAATCTAAATGAATGCAGTGTCACTTTAAAATAACAAAAATGAAACTCTACCAACTCCCAATTTCCCCAAAAGGTTCTGTTTCACATACTCCACGTAATGAGCAATATCTTATATAAAAGGTTATACAGATTATTTCAGTAAATTTTAGACCTAGAGAACTTCATGTCACAAAAGGACTGAGATATCATGTGATATCACAAGGAATCAAGAAATTTCAAGCTTGAAGAAATAAGAGGTTTCAAATTTAACTTCTGCATTGTTATAAGATTAACTTTATTTATGAGATCAAAGCAAATATTGCTCATACTTTTTAGAACTCTGCTAAAGCAAAACATGAGAAAATAAACTGCAAAAAGACATTTTTTTTCTAATTTGAAAAAAAAAAGCAGTCTTCTTAGTGGACTGCCTTATTAAAGTCCTCGCTTGGAATGAAGTGCACAGAGCATTAAAACAATATCAATTATCGTGTTGTTCTTATTGCATTATAAATGGTATGTTAAAATATGCACAAAACAGTATGCAATATGTACAACAATATATAACATACATAGCATGTAATAAAATGTACATACCAAAATATGTAACTCTTTAAGAGTGTGCAGTTCAGTAGCTTTATGTAGTGTATATTCACATTGTTTTGTTTTGTTTTATTTAGAGAAAAAAGGCAAAATAAAAAAGGTTAGAAATAATGCACAATTTAAAAAAAAACATAAAACATTAGTAGTTGATAAATTACATATTGCTATCTTAGAAGTAGTTGTTCAAGTTATAAAATCAAAGCTTAAAATGTGAGCAATCACACAATGACAGTACAAACCATTCTGTTTGATAAATTAACAAAAACATAGTATGGTTACCTATCTTGAACATTTAAACATACATATAGTTATATGCATTATTTTAAACCATCACCATCATGCATCTATACAACTTTTTAATCACTCCAGACAGAAATTTTTCCCACTATGTTATATATATTTGGTATCAGGACCTGCTTGCCAAGCAGGCACTTGTGCTGCTGAGCTAAACCCCAGGTCCCTAACTTTATACATTTTTAGGAACAAAGTTAAAGAAAAATATATTTTTCTTATCCCTGTCTGCTCCAGAATCTAAGAATCCAAGGTTGTATTATTCTTTCTCATTGGTATAATGAAATGTTTGAAGCTGAGTATTTATTAAGAAAGAAGGCTTATTTAACTCACCATTTTTCCAGTTCTTGTGAGGACCTTATAGTCCATGACAAGAAGTGCATATAACAGACTGAACTGCCTAGGGTCTTCCAGAGACAGCCAATTACAAAATACAAACTTGATGTTTTTTATCTTTATTATAATATGATCTGAATGAATGCACCAATTGTCTGTCTGTCTGTCTGTCTGTCTTTCTTTCTTTCTTTCTTTGATAAAGAGTCATGCTACATAGTTCATGCTGGCCTTGAACTCACTTTGTAGCCTTGTTGGATCTTGAATTTGCAAGGATCTTCCTGTCTCAGCCTCTCAAGTGCTGGGATTACAGGTGTATGCTATTATGCCAGGAGCAATTCACTTTAAAAAGAGAAAACAGATTATATAGTGAAACAGATGCCAGAGAGAGACAGAGGTCCCACAAGAAAAATGTTTATGCCTTCCAAAGAAATTATGCTCCATGGCCTAAGGACTTCCCACTAGACTCTACTTCATAAAGATCACATTGCTTGATGTCCTCAAACCACGGACTAGGCTTCAAACACATGTACTTTTGGGAGACACACTTAAACATGACTCAGAGCATAATGGTGGCTACAAAAGCCTTGATAGCAAAGTCATTTTCAGGTGGGTTACCTATGAATTAGGAAAGAAGATTCAATAAGTGCCAGAAAATGACCTCAGTCCCAAAATAATATTTTGCCTTAATATAAAAGCAAAAAATGGAATTAAGGATACCCTTGCCCTTCTCTAGTAAGTTTGCCTTTCCTATAAGTTTGAGTTTATCATTATGATCACAAGAATGGGATTGTTGATAACAAAATGCCCTTTCCCAGTTTCCAGCCTGAGACCCAGTAGAACAAAGTCTCTCCAGGAAAGATATAGAAAGAACACCAAGAATATATCATTTTAATTGGATCCTAGTTGTTTCCTACCAAAGTTTGCAAACTGCTTAATCACGTAAAATTTTCTCTTTGGGCACTCTTCTTTGTATCATTTGCCCACCCCCAATTCACAACCCCTCCTAAACGTAATATCTTCACATTTTCTTCTATTTCCTAAATATCTGATTAAATAATTTTGGACGATGAGAGAGGAAATGGCTCAAGTGAAGGAAGGTACAAAATTTCAGCCTTATAACAATCCCATACACTAGCTGCTAGTGCAGCATTTTCCATAGTAACATACAGAAATCAGTCAAATAAAGAACAAACAGAATTCTCTTTCTTCCCAAGCTGAACAAAAAGAATAAGGCATAGGCAATGAATTATTTTCCTGAGTGCTGAGTTAGGTTTGGCACAATTCACACATAATCAATGACTTAAGCAACATAAACAAGTGAAAAATTTTAACTTTCTGACTATCTCACAGAGTAAAGTTGGAAATTATTCAAGTACAGAATATAATGACTCTGCCATAGCTTTCTAGCAATATTTGGGTTTAAATGCATAGGGCATTCGCTAGGAAAAATATATCCAGAGTATTAAAACATTCATAGTTTATATCCATAATCACAATCTCCCTTCTTTGTGATCTATAGCAAATGTTTTAAGATCTCATAACATTTATGGCTTATCTTTCTTAGTACACGTGGAGTATTAGAAGCCAAAGTGCTATGTGTCTTTTGTAGTTCTTGGGAAAAAAAAAAACATGATGATAGAAGAAGAAAAACAACAATATTAGAACATTTTGTCCATTTCAATTGGGACTCAAATCTTTAACTTCAACCTTACCCTAATTCACAGGATAAAACAGAGCAGGTATCACAGTAAACACGTAAAATCACTGTTGCTTTGTGTTTCCAGATGCAAAACAGCATTCATCTAGCTTATTTTTAAAATTTGTAATGAAATCCAATATACAACTTACTTTTATTTTTAAGCTGAATTCACTTAGAGGTGTTATTCTTCACAGAATACTGATTTATGCTTTCAACTTTTGGAAGAAAACAATATTGTGCAAATTCCTTAAAATCGCATGCTTAATATATCTAAATAAAACACATAGCACAGCACTGCCTTTTAAATTTGACCTTCACTGTAGATCTTTCATTTTCCTTCTCTCATTAGACAAGTTCTTTAATTATAGAAGCTATTTCAGGAATAATTAAGAACTCCCCTTTCAGAAATAGCATTGTAGTTTATGTGGTCATCTATGGAAGTTTATAACTTGGATGTATTATTTCTTGGATGGTTAACCTTTTAGGTAGGTAAGAAATAAAAATGATGGCATTCATTTCACTTGTGACTGTTCAGTAACAAATAGTATTTATTAAATAGCAAGAATCTGCATAGCTTTAGCAATTAAAGAGCACAGATTTTCTAAGTCCCAAATACAGTCCACCATTTAGAATTTACACTGTACAACCAAGATCTTGCTTGCTGAATTTAATTTTCAATATTTTTAACATGATGGGATATTTCTTTTAAAAGTAGGAATATGGTGGGGCAGGTAAATACAATGTTGAATTTAGAAATTACAATAAACTACTGTACCAGGATGTTAGTTCACTATTTCACATGGATAGAAGAAAACACAAATCCAATTGTTATAAATGCTCCAGGTAAGTAAAAAACCATCAATTTTATGTAGAAATCCTACAGTTAGATGCACAAATACTTTACAATGTTTCAGAGAAACTGGATAGTACAGTGAACCCTAGTAAAGGGAGTCTGCTGCTAGATCACAAAAATCAGCTTCAAATAAGAACTGGAAATAGCTGGGTGTGGTGGCACATGCCTGTAATCCCAGCACTTGAGAGGCCAAGGTAGGAGGATCGCTGTGAGTTCAATACCAACGTGGGCTACAAAGTGAGCTCAGGGCCAGTTTGAACCGCATAGAGAGATTTTGTCTCAAAAAGACAAAAAAAGAAATCAGCTTTATATATAAAAATAGTCTGGTCTTTATTAATGTATGGTATAACTATAGTATGCTACCCAACACAAAAACAGACTATGTTTGTTAGCTTTTCTCTCACTGAGACACAACACCTGACACATATACCTAAAAGTAAGAAAATTTTTCATTAGCTCATTTCAGGAGAGTCACTATATGGTTTGCAAACTCCAAGGTGTATAACTCATGGCTGAGTGACATGATAAAGCAAATCTGCTTCATTTATTATGGCTAGGAACATAACAGGGAAAGTGTGGCATGGAGGAATGGATGACGGAACTCATATGTACACAAGACCGTCATTCCGTGACCCTCCCCAGCCAAACATAAGTATGATGTATTAATCTGCTAGATGTTTATTAGTTCAATAATAGCAAAATACTAGATGTTTATTAGTTCAATAATAGCAACATAAGTTCAGTGGGCACATTCCTATTTTTAGAATATCTTTCAAATAAACCTAGTATCTTTGGATGTGTGTGCGTGCACACAGGGCAGTGAGGGCAAGTACATGCTATTAATTGAACCTGGGACTTCATGTGTATTAGGTATGTGTGAGTCACATTCATCGCACTTAATATAATAATATCTTTTTATTTCAAATATTCCTTATGATAAAAATTTTTCCTATAATATAAGAATTTCCTGTGTTCATTTAATTTTGATGATATAAACGGGTAGTTTCTCACATAAAAAATTATTTTAGCCTTTATAGAGGAGCTGAATTTTGGTTTAACTTTATACCATCTGATTTTATTTCAAAAACATATGCATATTTTAATGTTTTATAAGAAGCCTTAAAGTCAAATATTTTTTAAAAGTCGATTTTATAGCCTTGTATGTTGCCAATAGTATCTTTGTTTGTTTTGCTTTTTGACATTTGCATTTAGACAAGACACTTTAAGTTATCATCATTTAAACTTAAACAGACATATGAATTTTTATTCCTTAAGCAATTTTTATTCCTTAAGAGCACAGACTAAGGAAATGACTCTCAATACACAGAGTTCAGAAACAGTATTTGGCTATTCCAAACAGAGATGTGCTATGATTGTAAAATACATAGTGCAGGCTTTAAAAGCATTATAAAGACATAAAATGTGTCATGAATAATTTTGTCTTAATTCAATATTTATTTATAAAATACACATAAATACATAAATTATACATGCTAATGAGGTACTATTGATATTTCAATATGTGTACATGTGTAATGTTTAAATGAGATTGAACATCTCTTCAAACATTTATCATTCTTTATAGTGAAAGAATTCTTAATCTTTTCTTCTCGATTTTTGAAATGTACAATTAATTTGTTATCTACACTGTGGAATAACACATCAGAACTTCTTGCTCCTCTTTAACTCTTAGTACTGACAGATCACCCTTTTATCATCCTTCCTAACTCTTCTCCTCCCAGCCTCTGGAACACCATTTCACTTTCACCTATTATGAGATCAACATTTATAAACTGCACTGTAAGTGAGATGGTAGAGTGTTAGACTGTTCCTGGCGTATTTCATTTAACATTAAGACCTCCAGATCCTTGCATCATTTTTTAAGTTGATATATTGATACATTGTGTCAACTTGAGCAGTTTAGAAGTTTAACTAAGAGACTCAGAGGGAGCCAGGATTCTTACTTTGTAAATAGCCTCTTCTTGTGCAAGAGGAGGGCAAGGAGATTTTGTGAGTGCAACAGCTGCTCTGCAGGAAGTGTGGCCTGTGTACAATATAAGGCAGAAAAAGAGGATCACTTTCCTTGGCTTTTTGCTTCTGCCTCTTTTGCTGGTTGCCTTGAAGTGTTGCCTCTTAGCTGTGCCACTTTGCCTTGGAGCCAGCTGGTAATGGACTGAAATTTCCACAAACAGTGAGCTAAATAACCCTTTCCTTCCTTTATTTTGGGTGAAAAGAGAAAAGAGACCAAGACATAATTGATGAGATTTAGTGTTTTATTGCATGACTTAATTTCATATTGGTTCCATGTTAGAATGATACTATTATGAATATTTTGAATTAAGTAAAATATTGTTAATTTTATTTCCTTGATTTTCTTTTTTCTCACATTGTTACTAAAATTAAAGTGGAAGATTCAGCTGGCATTATTGCTCTACTGGAGCAACAGAGTATAGTACTTATGGGTATAGCTATGAATCAATAAATATGCATATTCATGTGAATAAACACTCAGGAATATTGTATAGAAATTAAAAGGAAACAATGGGAATAATAGCTGATGTATAAGCATGCTGAATGCTTCAAATGAACTCTATTATTGATAATCAGAGGATTCTATTATGCTCATTTGACAAATAAGAAAGCAGAGAAGTGAGATAGTAATGTTAAAGGAGTTTGACCCACAAATGTCAACATCAATCAAAGACTAGCTCTGGTCTGTCATTATCCAATGCCTCTTTTTTCTTCCACACTATTTTTCTCAACCACTATCCAATATTTTATCCCTATTTATCTGTTAATATACAGTTAATCTTTTGCAATACCTGCAATACCTTTTGTTCACTTGACTATGCCATTTTTTGAAGTCACTACAATCACTACCATCAGCCTAATGGTTCACAGCTTCTTATTTATATGAAATGTGGTAATTCTGTCTGACTTATCAGTTTTACAAAGGTAAAGACTATATATCTCATTTCTGTTCTGGTGTTTATAAATGCTTACACAGTAAATAAACCAAAATATTTATTAAATGAATAAACAGGGAAAACAAAGACATGGTAAAGTAGACAGAAGCCACACAGAACTTTGGTAGGAATTATGCAGAAATTTTCTTTTGCTGGGAATGTGTGTCCTTATTTCTTTACATAATACATATATTGGACATAGACCCAATTCCGATTAGCTAGTAACCAAATGTAAGGTTCACACAAGTGAGTGTTTTTTAAATAAAAATCATAGATATGTAATTACATTTGGAAACTCTTATGATAAATATGATATAGATATAAAATATTTTATTCCTCTTTTTATTTTTGTCCAGAGTTGCATTCCAAACTTTAAATGAGTTGTACTACTGATAAAAGGCACACTAAATCTGCAAAATAGGTTTACTTTAATGAAAAGAAAATGCCTGATACATAACACTTCTTCTTTTCTAAAATAACATGTTTTTCAAATGACAGTGTGACTTCTTTGCTGAAGACAAAATCACCACTAGTCATCAAAGTGCTACTTTCATCATCTTCTCCAACTGGGATGCCTTTCTTTTATCCTAAATCTAAGCACATCAATTTGTGCTTCCATTGTAATTATTGATGAGTTCCCATAGATTCTTGCTGGGCACAATGCTAGCTTTTATACTATGAAATATCTACTAAATTATAATATTCCAATCCAGAACTGAAGTCCTGACAAAAGACACATTAATCCAGGTATGCACACTGCTGGATACTCCCTGCTTGTCTTATTTGGGAGGATATACTATTGTATGTCTCTTTCCAGGTCCTGAGGGCAGACAGCACAGAGAGATAGTGTAGTATCTAGAACAGTGGTTATCACACTACTGACATTTTGAAACTAATAAGCCTTTGTTGTACAGGTCAGTCTTGTGTTCTGTAGTTTTGTAAGCATCCCTGACTTCTCCTCATTATATTCTACAAGTACTATCACACTTTCTATCACACAAGACCCTGCCAAAGTTGTGACACATAAAAATATCTTTAAGCATCACAAATGCTGTTGGAACTATAGAGGAAAGCTCTCTGCTTTGAGTGTTGGAACATGAATACATAAATCCTGGCAGAAGACTGGCTAAATTAAAATCTTACCTTCTTAACTTTGAAGCTATGGAATGCTAAACAACAGTGTCAGAAGGCATAAGTTTTCTCATGAGTAAAATACGGATAATAACAGTACTTTCTTCAAAGTACTTATGGTGATGAAATAAAAGGAATAATGTAAAACGTATTAATAGAGTGGTTAATATGGAATAAGCACTATAAATGATTAAACTGTTATTACTTATATTAAAAGTAGAATATAAGATTTAATCTCTAGTTTATAAGCTATACATTAACTTGACAAATTGCTTAATAGTCTGCATTTCAGTTTTCTCATTAATAGAGTGTAGATCAAATATTTGCTGGTGATTTAGCTTAACATAATGTTTAAAATTTTAGGTTGTATAATCAGACCACCTGGATAGGAATTCAGGAAACAATTATTAGCTCTCTGGCTTTGGACAGATCACTGAAGTTACCGAAACTCTTGTTTTCTGAATCCATAAACTTGAATAATAAAATCCAAATTCCATAGAGTTTTTATGTCAAATAATTGAGGTCATGTAAATTTTAACAGAGTACTGAATAATATTTTAACACTCTTTGTAATACTTGCTAGTACTATTAGCCTTTCTACCTTTTAAAACATCACTCTGTAAGACCAAGCGGAATTAAGTCATTTAAGAGTATTGAACGTAAAAATGTGAAATGACCAAACCATTGCATTCATATACCTTTGGATATGAATAGTGGGCATTTTGATTGTGGCCCTAGAGTAACTCTGGACATGATTGAGGTAGGCTCTTGGCTTTTTTTAGGGCAGATAGTCACAGATCTGTACAAATGAATTCTATGTATTGCTCTCTATCACATGGGCTCACTAGGCCAGAGAAAAAGGCTCCCTATTTAGGGTGATCAAGATACAGAATCCTCATCTAATTTATTACTCTGCTTCACAACAGGAATCTACATAAATAGCTCTCTTCCTTTCCCATATCTATTCAAGTAACTAGCACAACACCAACCATACAGTGGTTATACCATAAATATATACTAGTAATTCGGAATTAATTTCCCAATCTCTGCAAGAATATCTAGTTGAAATGTTAAACATATTTAATAGTGTAATCTACAGGAAAAAGTAAATTTCATAAAAAGATTTTGGGGGGGGTACTATAATTAAATGTCATTCTTAAAAGTCAATCAGTCTGGCTGGGGATTTAGCTCAGCGGCATAAGAACCTGCCTTGCAAACAGCAAGCAGGTGGTAGTGAGTTCGATCCCTGGTACCGATAAAAAGAAAAAAAAAAGTTTAAAAGTCAATCAGTCTACCTTTAACTACCAGGAATTGTTTTCACCTAACACAGACAAATCCCTCATCTTCATCAATGTGCTTCAGAAAAGCAGAGATGATACACATGTATTAGCAAAGAAATAGTAACGGAAGCCCAGTTTCTGCTCCTGACTCGCAGTATTTGCTCTTCATTCATTAAGAAGTGCTGACGTTACACCTTTTACCATAATGGTATAAGCATCAAGCATTTAACAAACCATGAATTAATTGTGAACTTAATGCCTGAGCCTTCTAGAATACTCATGTTTATCTTAGTTAACCAGCAGGAAATTTGTATAATGGAAGGGTCAAAATGGCTCAGCGAATGACTTCTGGAAAGGTGTCAGTTATGATTTAAAATCTTGTTAAGCAATGATGGACAGAATTAGTGTTGCACAGGGAATACAAAGAAAGACTAATGAAAAATTATATATTGGATAGAAAATCCAGAGTACTTCCATTCTCATGGGGGCATGAAAAGAAAAAGAGAATATTTAAACCAAGAAATGTGACTACAACTCAAGCTGGAAAGGAATGGGGAGAGCGGGTTGTACCTCATGTGACACTGCTGACCTGAAAATAATAGCTCTCTTGAGAAGGAATATGAGGCCATATTTGGGTTTAGTTGAATAGACTACAACAATAAATTAATGATGACTGCCATAAACCTAGGGAAAGAGAAGGGATAAACTATATAATTGATATGCTTGGCTCAGAAATTGAAGTAAAGACATAAAAATTAAAACCATCTCCTTATAGTCATAGTTGCCCTGTAGGCCTAATCATTGAGATTATATAGCCTGAAAGCATGGAGAACCAATTCGTTTTCTGTAGTTTTAGAGTAGGCAAATGAAACACATAAACACTTCCCAGAGCCTTGAGCTCTTCTAGTGCCTTATCTAAGGCAGCTCCTTCCCAGTCTGCTTGCCAAGAACCACCAGCACCACAAAGTGGTTTCAAAGAGAAAGACCAAGATAAAAACCCTAATTGGCTGTATCGTGAGAGTAGTTTTGGACTTAACAAAATTTAGTTTTTAATTGGAAATATCACAGCTAATTTCTTTGGATGTATTTTACTTTGTGAAGACATTGCCAGTAGAATAAGGATGGGACTGCAAAAGTGAAAGAAACATAGGGCAATTGTGCATAATTTCCAAGCTGGTGTGTCCTTTAACTTTTCAAATTCTTTCTTACTTGTTTGGAGACTTGATAGTATGTGCTGAAATCAGTATAATCCTAAATGAATGATTCATTTTAAAAACTGATGCAACTCAGTAAATTAGGTAGAGGAATAAGAAAGATTGAAATAGTATGGTACTATATCCAAAGACAGCCTCCTCCCCCCCCGAAAAAAAATTATTCGTGATCTTTCTTAGGAAGGTGTTAACACCACTATTAAATCAACAAGGGGTAGAACATAATTTAGGAATTTGCTGAGGAAGTAAGCCTCTTGCCTTAGGTATTAAGTGTGTGTAATTTTTATAACCACAGGAGATCCATTTATCAGATTCGAAATGTCTATCGGAAATCCAATGCTGATATTTCTGAGCTTCAGCTAGGAAAGAATGCTAGAAACACACACACACACACACACACACACACACACACACACACACACAAAGGGTGGAATGTAAAACATTCGAGGTCAAAAGGAAAAATTATAGATGAAATACCCAATATTGCACAAGTCACTAACACAAAGATAATTGCTTCTGAAGGTTTGAAGGCAAAGCCAATATCATCCATGATTGTCGCCAGGCTAGAAACTTATGAGAATTGCTATTAGTTCATTTGTATTTTATTCCTATCTATCACAAAATCCATTTAACAAGAAAGCCAAAAAGAATCTTTGCTCATAGAAATCAGCTTTATAAAAATAAAAAGTCATTTAATTTATCCTTATATCTAAAAATGAAATTAAATATTTATGGGCATGGACTAGAAGAAAATATCCACTCTTGGAAAGCTCCCTAATAAACTTCATAGTTTTAGTAAGTCTGTCCATCTCCCAAATGATCATCTCATACAGGGAATAGACAGATAATGTGTAACTAATATTTTTAAACACAATGAGTACATCAAAGCTCAATTATATGTATCTAATAACTAGTGAATTTACATTTTAACAGGAATACTTTATTGAAAAAGCTTAGCATGACTTCATGTATAGGACTGTTACACAATAGAAAGACACACTTCCAGCATTAGGTAAAACATACTTCATTTTTTAAAATACATTTTATGTTATTATTAATTTAATTGGAATAAAAATGACCTCATACATACATACTAAATTTACTATTCAATTAATTCATAGTAGCATGACGAGATAAAATGTATTAGAATACTATAAATGTAGGCACATATCTCAGATATATTACACTTAGCAAGGGACTGTACAACTTAATAATCAAAGTGAGACTGGCACAAAGCCTTCAAAGTTTCATATGGTTTGGTTGAACCTGAAGAGTGTTTCTTAGTTCCTCCACATCACAGCTATACAAAAGAAAACTTGTTCTACAACTGGAAGTAAGTTACTTAGAAAATGGCCAGTGGAAGACATTTGATCTGAACAGCAATGTTACAAAAATGCTTTTCAGTGAAGTTTAAAATTGCCAGAATCTTTTTGTATATTAAATATACAAAATCTAACTCCTCAGGATTAGCAAGCAGCAAAGTCCTTTACAATTTTTCAACTGAGACATATAGCTAGACCAACTATAAGACTTGGAATATAAATTTATCTTGAGAGAGTAACATTGATATCAAATAATTACACAGGAAACTGCTGCTTTTAGGGGAAGAAAAATAGAGGCATAACCCCAATAGCACAGGAAAACCATGACATAGTAACACATATAAGGACCTGGGAATTGTAGTCCATTGCAAATGCAGTGATAACCTCTTTGCCATACATCTTCAACATGAGTTGAAGACTCTTGAGAAAATAAAAAGAATTGTACACAACTGTTTTCAGAACCTATATGGAACATATATTTGGGAATATTCATAATTAATCTTTTCAAACAAATTCATACATTTTTCTGCAATTCTTTACTGTTTGAATTTTCAACTTTATTTGGGAACTACAGTTTTATAGCATAACAGAAACTGAGATTTTTATAGCAAAATTTTGGCTATAAAATTTAGGGCTTTTGCTATTGCTTAATTACATAATTTTTATTACTAATAAACAAAATTAATAAATATTTCTTAAAAATAACATCTAAGAATATTTCATATGTAAATAAGATATCCATACTGGTAAACATGAGAATGGTAGTTAAAGAAATAACACTCAAAGTAGATATCTTTGATCAGTCAGGGAAGACTGACAAAAAAGAAGGGAGATGCTACTGTTAAGCATGAAATTCACAACATACGATGAGGAAAGAACTTGACTGAGACACTACATTTTGCTAGGTGGATTTGAATCCCAGAACCATGCATAACCCAATCCAAGACAGCTGACCCTCTCTTTGGATCAGTGTTCTCATCTGTAAAATAGAGATAATAATAGCACTGACTTCACATGGTTCTATAGAATGCAAAGCTTCCATATATATATAGTGTTTAATTCATTCACTACTACAAAATAAATGCTCAAAGGATGTAGTTTCCAAGAACTGAAATTATTCAAACAGCTGCCCATGAATGTTCATAGTACTAGTATTCACGGTAGCCAAAAGGTAGAACAACTTAAGTACCCACAGACGGAGTGATGGGTAAGTACGTGTACTTACACGCCACGGGCTCTGTATCATTTCTACACAGAAAGCAGTAAATTACTGATACACACTGCAATCTGAATGAAATTAAAAACACTATGGTAAGTGAAGCAAGGTAGACACACATAATTGCATGGTTCCATTTAAAGGAAATAATGGTGATAGATAAATCTAAAAAGACAAAAAGCAGACTGTTGGTTGCTAAGGTTAAAAGTGTGTTATGGAGGAGCAACGAAGAGTGAAAGCTTAATGGATATGAGGCTTTATTTCAAGGTGATGAAACTATTTTAAAAATATAAATGGGTGACAGCTACATTTCCATTCAATAAAAATACAGAGAAAGATTTTTTGGTAACATAAAAATGAAGAGGTGGCTGTTTCTGTACTGTAGTCTTCCCTCTGCTCTTCCCCTCCTTCCTCCACCCTTTCTGTCCACCACCCCATCTTCAGGCAGGTTTGGTGTAGTGAATGACTAGAAAATTACATGCAGGGAAACTGAGGCCTATTCCCTAGTTCTATTTGCTCTTAGGTGTGCAAAGTTAACCAATTTCTCTTCACCTCAGGGACAGACATGTAAAATCCAGGTAACATGTGCCTGTTGACACTTATAATAATCATGTTGTGACTAGCAATACGTCCAGCACATTGGAAGTGCTTACCAGCACAAACAGTATCTGAGCTTAATAAATCAGAGGGCTGACATTGACTTTGAAGGGACCGGAGGAGAGCAGAGGTAATTTTTTAATAGATAGAAACTAGATTCCGTTGCTGTTACTTCAACAATTAACTCTGCTAATTCAGGCACCAATAACCCTCTCCCTAAACTGAGTGTAATTTTCTCTAGAGGTCCAAAACCTAAGGTCATTTCTGCCCAAAAGAGCATCCTTCAGGAATGACTCATGAAGGGACATGAAATACAGACATACCTGGCCACACAGAATTTACTGAAACACTGAATTTAATTTTCCATACTTTTTGGAGGTGCCCATCCTCCATCACTGACAAAGCAGTAAAACTTTAACAGGGGAAACATCCTCCTTCTCATGACCCACTGCGAGAGCAGTTAAAACAGATTGCTGAAGCAATTTCTGGTAATGGAAGGGAAGTAGAGAAGCTAAGATCTCTCTCCTGAAGAAAAAGACTAAGGAAGGAAAGATCTCTCTCCTGAAGAAAAAGACTAAGGAAGGAAGCAAGGGACCACTTTCTCCATTTTCTGTCTCTCCTCTGTGCACTGCACAATCCACACTTCAACTATTTATACTGTCCTCTCTGGATAATGATCATTTGGAGGGCTGACATTCACCCAGAGTGGCTGTAACAGTTCATTACACTTGTCCTAGCCGTTAGGACAATCGATAACCCCAAATGAAGACTAATGATTATTATAAAGCCAAACACAGGTTGATGATCCTGCCCTACTGATATTAAATTTGTCCACTGCTTCCTGAATATTTGTCTGCTTCATCTTGGCTGCAAGCAGCCACAGTGCCTTCCTGGAAGAACTAACCCTTCTGCCCCTATATGGGAGTCTGATACATATCCTCTTTTGAACAACTCAGAGATAATTGGGTACTTCCACACCATGTTTTGCAGTTTGTATTGGCTTCAAGTGCTGCTGACAGATGAAGTGGGCCTGATATTTAGTAATTTTGTTGTTTTTATATATAATCAAAGTCTTTTATTTTTCTGCTTCCAAAAGTTTTAAGGAAAGGTTTATAGTATCTCTTAAATACTCATCCAATAATCACCCTTTTGAATCAAACACCTTGTATCCTCATTGCATAAATTGAATAAATGTAATCAAAAAAATTTTAAATGTCTAATGATCCATGCATTCTGTCATTCAGTCATGAAATATTTACTGAGTATTATATTAGTATACTAGGCAGCATGGAACAAAGGCAAGATCATTAACAGAGTAGAGAACAAGTACACAGATTTTAGATTCAGAAAGATTTAGACTTGAATTCTGGTCAGTCCTTTGCCAATGGACTATTAATTCCTTAGAGACTGAGGATTCATGCTTATAATACGGGTATGATTAAATATAGCTTCTTAAAATATTATGAGATTCTGCAGATGTACATGAGACATACACGTAAGTCACTTCAGTATTTTTCACATTCATTTTATAAATGTATCATCTTCTGTAGTTTCATATAATTTCTTGGTTTCAAGTAAAATTTTTCCTAAATATTTTGCATATGAACAAAATAAAATTCACCTTGTAGTCTGAATTATTTTATAATACCAATCCCCAAGTTAGACACAAATATATCTTTCTCACTTTAAATATCTGAGATACAGTTCATGATCAAATGTGTTGAAAACTTTTCAGGACTTACATTCCTTAGGTTGTTTATTTCAATTTTCTTGATAGTGTGTTTAAAAGAACATGAAGTCTTTAAGTTACTGAATTCTACCTTTAAATAGCTACATGATCATGAACATGCCGTTAACTCTCATGGAGTTGTGGTTGTTTCATTTTTATTATGGATTGATTATATTTTGCCCCATTCCTTCATTTACCTCTTTTGAGATCATTTTTCTTATTTGTGGAGCGCTAACCACTAAAATTAAGCAGCTATCATTATTTTTTGATATGTTGGCTTTTTAAAATATCTACTGAATTTTACTGGAAAATAAATGAACACCTCTTTCCTATAAAATATGTCCTTCCATCAGCAGGTACTTGAGATTGAACCCAGGTGCACTCTACCACTAAGCTTCCCCCCATGCTCTTTATATTTTTGAGACAGGGAAATGTTAAATTGCTCAGGACTGCCTCGAACTTGAGATCCCCCTGCATCAGCTATCCATGTAGCTGATCTTGCAGGTGTATGTTGCCATAGTAGGCTCTAAAAATACTTCTAACAAATATTTATGGTTGGAATTTATTTGAAAGTTTACTGTTGGTAAAAAAAAAAATAATGTCCCAGGTATTCTTTTATTTTTTAACTTGATAATTCTGACTTGATTTTTTTTCCTTGTAGAGTTAATCACATAATTACAAACTAGTAGATTATTTTATGCAAGAAGATTGCTTCACAAATTAGGTCACTGTCATTTATCATTACCATTTCTTTTCAAAACATATCAAATCTTACAATCTGTTAACACCCACCTCGGTGTATATCATTTTATTTCACTCAGATGAACATTATGAATAATTGCAAAGACCTAATCAGGAAAAATAATTAAAAATTCATTGTAAAGCACAACCGTGAATATCTATAATGATTGAGACCAGTAAAACAACATTAAAAAATGCTAATTTTTTTTACAGGTCCTGAAGAACAAGAGAGTAGGTTTATTAGGGGTTATAACTGAACAAGGTGGGACTTCACATTACTTTTTATTGCCACTGTTTTCTGCTTATTGTGACCTTATCTTTATACTGTGATGAGGTGTTGCATTAGGCTGTTACTTATTTACTACTAAAGACACTAGTTGCTCTCTCCTTATTGGCCAGTAAAGTGCATCAGCAGAAATGACTCATTCTGAAGGTTAGGAGACTGCTCTTAAGACAAAGACTTACTCAGTGAAAAATGTAACGCTAAAAGTAATGGATACATTTAAGTTTTAGGAAACTTGTTTATCCTCTCAGCTTCAGTGATAACACCCAGCTTCAGTGATAAACTAGGCAAAATAACAACTTTGTACTGTAATTATAGAGAGGAGCAATTGGTACTTTTATAATTACTAGGTTCTAATCATGCCAGACTAAGTCCCTTCCCAAGCAAAATCTTTCTCTAAAGCCACCAGAAGGCACCTAAGGATAGAACTGCACAAAGAGGATGGCTGCACAAAGCCAGAGTGAACTGCATGATGAACGCACAAAACAAGAACGCTTGCTGCCCCTTCAGTCACTGACTTTGTAAGTGGCTGGAACTCAAATAGATCCTGCGACTGTGCTTCCGCAAGCCCTCATTTTGCAGAGAAGAAAACTCTTATTAGGGCCAAGGCAAGGAAAATGACTTTTCTGGATCAAACAGCAAAAAATAGCTGACTCTATATGTATAGTTCCTGTTCTATTTCCACTTCTCCTGCCCTCTGCACAAGGCTGACTCTTTCAGTCAGTGCTGGATAGGGCTATTCTTTCCTAATCTCTGTAAATTCATATTATTATCTATTTGATTGCAGGCTATTCAAAATTAAGAGTTTAAATAATGAAAACAGAGAGAATGCCACTAAGAATCAATAGTACCACTTTCCTTTTATAAATGTGGCTTATATACACTTGCTCTCATATTTTGATTTTGGAAGAAAAGAGAAAATTGGGTTAAAATGTATGAACATAACCAGAACATTACTGTGATGACTCTAATAAAAGGAAGAAAGGTTTTTCTATTAATGTAAAGGGTTTATTGGAACGAGGAAGGCATAGTACATATACAACTTGAGTACAGCAATTAAGGGAGAATAAAAAGAAACATTTCTTGGAACAAAAAACTGAGGAAAATTATATATATGAAAATTATTTATATGTATGAAAATCTGCTGTGTCAAAAGGACTATTTAAAAATCACTGTATAGATAAATGTATGTGATTACACTAATATTTATGAATAATATCAAATTTAATAAAAGTGAAAACAAACAGGTAAGTCATTGATATTTATCAATGTCTGTAAGACAGAAACAAAATTACACATAATCAACTTGGTACAAAAAGAACACAGATTTCAACCCTCTGAGAGTTAATTTTTTTATAAAAGACTCCCAAATCAAACTGCTTTATCACACAAAAATACTCATTTCTGCTCATTTCAAATCAGAATGAAAATAAAATGCATGAAGCTAGCTAGTGATGTCCTAGATTGCATAATCCTACAAAAGACATTAACAGAAGCTCTAAAAATCTAATTAAATTTTGGAGTGCTAGTAATGTCGCCATAAGGCTCATGTAAGCTATTATCTATATTAATAAAAATTAAATTCAGACTATCTCTATTCCCGAATAATAATGCACCTGGCTTCAAGGTCATTCCTGTTTCCTTAAGGAAATTTCTTCTGCAGTCTCATAAATAAAACTGATTAATCATGAAGTGGAAAACAAATTTCTTTCTCTCCTATATCTGCATTCTTTTTAGGGCACAGTAGAGACACGGAACAGTCTACTCATTTTGGAGGGTAGAGTTAATACCCTCACAGCCCCTCCTTTCTTACTGTTATTTTCCTGCCTCTTAAAGAACAGTGACACTCTGTCTTGTATGTTCTCATCTGACAATCTGAGTGGTGGGCTCATCTTGGGTCTAGTCTCCACATGGTAAAAATTAAGAACAAAGTCTATCTTTTTGCACAGTAACTCCGGGTTTTTCTGGTAGTTTCCACTTTTTTATCTGCTAATGTTTTGATTGAATCAAAACACATTATCTTCAATTCATAGTTGCATGGCAGGGGGAAGAGGTTAAAGCCAAATTCATTAGTTCAATTGCAAGCCCCAGAGTCTCTACATTAAAGGGGGGATGGTTCAGTCTCCACTAATAAAATCTTGAATGGCATTTTGTTCCTTAGCTCCGTCTTTAACCTGTCAAGAACCCAGACAGGAAGTGCAGTGTGAGGCAGTAACCTCACCTGCAAGGAATCCCACTGCCAAAATGGGCGTACCGTTGCCAAACCATCATTCTACCATTTATCTTAGATGTTGGCTCCACCTTTTCCTGCATCTGTGTCATTTTTGATTTCCTTCTCTAGGCTGATTTCATACATGCTTCTCCCATTTTTTAAAACAGCTTTACTGAAATATAATGCATAGGCAAAGCAGTGTACATTTTCTTTGTGTAAAATCTCATGAGTAGGGGCACATGCATTGACCTGTGAAAACACTACCCCAGTCAAGGTGGTACACATGTCCATAACCTCCAAAAGTTTCTCATACATCTTTATTTTTTGGTCTCATTTTGTAAGTACCCTTAATATAGTTTACATCCTTTTAACAACTTTTAAACACAAAATTCAGTATTATTCAGTACAGGTATAATGTTAAACAGCGGATTTCCAGAACTTTTTCAACATGCATGACTGAAAGACTACATCCAGGAAACATTAGCACTCCGCCCACTCCTAGTCCCGGGAGACTGCCATTTTATTCTCTATTTCTCTGAATCTGGCTATTGTAGAAATCTTAAAAAGTGAAATAACATAGCATTTGTTTTTCTGTGTCGAGTTTATTTTGCATAGCATAATATTTCCAGGTTCATTCCATGTTGTCACAAATGACAGGATTTCCTTTGTAAGGCTTAATGGCCTTCCAATTGGCCTTCCAATATACTACAAAATTAACAACTAAAGTACTAGGTGATCCAGCAATCTCACTTCTAGGTATATGCCCAGAAGAATTTACATCAAGATCTTGAAATGGCATCCGTACGTCTATGCTTATGGGTCTACTATTCCTAATGGCCAAGATGTGCAAACAACCTAACTGTCGATTAGTAAATGATCTACCTATACTTCATGGATATAATCATCTTTCAAATAATAATTCTGAAAGTGACAATGTTTTTCTCTATTATTTTTTTCTCTTTGAAACATGGCATATTGCAACCATCATCCTACTGTGGGAAAGATGTACAAAATTTCACATTTTTCTCTATCCTCTAGCATCTTTCTTTAATCAAAAGAGTCACACAGATAACAGGTGGTCTCTCAAAACTGTGAACTTTTGTTTGGAAGTGAAAACTAGAGTGATAATTTAAAAAAAAGTAATGTGGGCTAGCATAGAAATTTACTGTAAAAACATCTAGAGGCAGTAACTCAGCCTTGCAAAGCTTAATACTATTGACAAAATAGCCCCTCATGCTTATATATACATCATTATTCACATAGTGTTTTGCTATACATTTTCCCTTAGTTTTCATATGAGTCACAAATTACAAATGACCACACTCAGTGAACAGATGACATCTGGGCTGCTGGCCAGTCACAAAAGACTTTGCAGAAAATGTAATACATTCTCTGTCTTTCCAGAGTTGGTATTTCAATAGCCTTTAAGCTATGGTGAATACAAAGTTTGTGTCCCAGATCCACACTGCTTCCTGTCCCACATGATTCTGCAAGAAAAAGGACTGTCAATTAAGAAATCTCGACATGGTTAAAACTTCTTAATTGTTAATTGTTTTAGTTTGTTAAATTAATTGTTTTAGTTTGTTAAATTTAGTTCTAGTGAGGAAGAGAGTAATTCTCAAGTCTATTTGAGCTGACCATGTGTAATGTGTGATTGCAAATCCTTATCATTGCAAACATTCCCGTACTACTTCAACAATACAGACCTATTTACCTCCTATCCCTTCTCTCTACTCACTTGTTTTTGTTTTGTTGAGGGAATATATTTGCTTACCTCTTTTTCTCTTTTCTTGGCAGTACCAGTGATTGAATCTGGGACTTTTACATAGAACTACATTTCTTGTGCTGTTTACTCATTTTTTGTAAATTTTGAGACAAGGTCATGCTAAGTCAGTAAGTTGTCAAGACTAATTTGTAACCTGTGATCCTCCTGCCTTTATAGCACCATTCTGGCTTATTTACTCAATTTAACACAACATTCTGGCTCATGTTTCTCTAGTTACTCAGCTCCTGATTTTAAATGTTTCTTAATGATTTCTATCTTATCCATCCTGGATTTGAGATCTACTACTTTTATACATTCCTAGGATTCCATCTCACTACAAGCCTTGCTGCCTACTCTGAGCATAGTTAGGCTGACCTGGCACTATTTGATAATCTTACTTTGTTAGGGTACATGATACCACTAAGCATGATTCTTTATACATTTTCATATACAATTTCATGTTGGGTAATTATTTTAGGGAAAGTATATCATAGTGCCTAAGGACCTTTGCTTTTGTATCAGATAAGTCCAGTTGTAAATCTTAACTGCATCTTTTATGAAGTATATATCCTTCAACAAGGCACTTGCTAAACGTCAAGTTTGTTCATTGTCTCATGCTTAACATCAGGACAATAATACATCGCACATATACTTCACTGAGTTTTTGAGGAATCTGAAGAGATAATTTATTTGAAGTGCTTAAGACATGTGTTCAGTATATACATTTATAATTAAATATATACGTCAGGAGTTTCCATCTTATATTTTTGTTATTCAAATAAGTACAGTCAAATATTTATTTCTGTGGACATTATAATGGTGGACATATATCATAAACAAGAAAATGAGAATGCATAGTTTTAATATATAAACACTAAATTTAAATATTAAAAGTTAATCATAAACACTGACCTTGAAAACTATTGGAAGAGTCACTCTTCTTGTCACATTGATATAAATTTAATGGTTAGTACAAAAATAATTACTATTTCTTTATTACAAAACTAATTCTTAAAGACACAAGATAATTACAATGCATGAAAATTTATGATTGGTGAGCAGCATTTCAATACATCAGACATGCACTGAGAACTTGTTTCTATTTAGGGTACTATGATATGATTAGGCTCCTGGGATGTGGGAAGATGACATATTGTTGCAAGATACACCTATGGCATGACAAATGTTTGTGGTAACATGCATTATGGTGGCTGGTAAAAGAATAAATGAAGAATCGTTACAGGAGACAATTAGTGAAGGAAAGATGAGAGTGTCACACATATAAAAGCCTCAGCTCTTTGAAACCAAAAGAAAATTACAATGTATTACATGAACAAAACTAAGGAAGCTGGTCTTCATTTTGTACCCAATGAAGAATCATCAACAAAATTCAGCCTATTACAAATAGGTACTGCTACAGGAAATAAACATTAGACACAAGATACTCATACTGAAAAGAAAAATTAGATGAACGTGATGATCCAAGATATTAAATAGAGCCATCCAAATTGTGCCATTAGTGATACAGAAAATAGCCTAGATAAGACAGCATTTGTACAAAATTTTTTTCTTGAATTTGAAGGATTTTCAAGGCATTACTAATTCAACAAAATAAAGTCGGCTTAACTGTATAATAATCTTCCACCATTAAGTAAATATTATGAAATACAGAATGATAAATAACATTTAGAGAGGAATACATATTAAGTTTATTACACATATGTGACTATATGACCATATATATTCATTCTGTATTTGAAAAAAAATTAAAAATACCAATGAAACAGAGTTCCAAAGCAGGTTAGTGGGAGATTAACAATAATTAATATATTGCATATTGTTATATTCATAATAGTTTTTCATAATACAAGATATAGGCATGAGATATTGTTCAAACAAAATTAGCACAAACTTACACTAGTTGTGTAACTATCTTAACTATCTTGTGTGCTTGTGTTCTTTAAAGTCAAGAAAAAAATTTGTATAAATACTATTTAGGCTATTTTTTGCATCACTAATATATTTTCTTTCCTTTTCTCTTCCTTTCCTCATTTTTTCTTCAGTTTTTCTTTCCAGTTGGACAGCTTTGTCCCTATTCTCAGTATCTATTTTACATTTTGGATCTTATTTACTTGTTCAGTTTTTAACACTAGTGAGATATCATGATGTTTAAATATGTGGGGCTGATTTACTTCACTTTATTAGTATGGTCTCAAGTTGCATCCATTTACCTATAAAAGTCTTGAGCTTATTCTTATTTATACATGAGTGATATTCCATTAGATAAAAAGATGGCATCTTTTTTACCTGTTCCTCAGTTGATGGGGACTTAGATTGTTTTCAAGATTTAGCTTTTTATTTATTGTTAAAATTAGGATAACAACGATATCTTCCTTTACTTTAGAATCTGGAAATATTGATAGAGCAATGCAATTAAAATGCTTATTACAGAGATTGACATCAGCACTCAAATATTCCATTCAAAATATATATTGAGCATATATTCAATTTTTATATTGACTATGTAAACATGCAGATAAAATACACACATACTCAAATACATAGACAGAGGAAATAAAAAGACTATAATCATTACTATGTGCAAATATTATTGTCATACAAAGATAAAGGCTTTTACAACAGTCCTTAAATACTGCTTATCATCTGTTATTTTATAACAGACATGATGTATGGACAGAAAAAGTTCTCTGGCAGCAGTTTGGTAGTACAATACAGAATCTCATACATCGTTCAGTAAAATCTTACATTCTTCTGTACAAATGAGTAAGTTGTTCACTTCTGGCCCTGCCAGGTTAAAAAAAAAAAATTTCTGAAATAGTGAAAGGCACCCTTACATCTGCAAAGATAAAAATACGATGAGCATATGCCATGGTGTAAATGCATCTGCCATTATTTTTAGTGTCTTCTGAACCTTCTCACAAATGAAACACCAGCAGTGACTTTGTCTTACTGTAATTATGTATATGCATTCATACAGTAGAAAATATGCTGGTTAGTTTGGTGGTTAAATCAACCCTTAAAGCCAGACCATCTGAATTTGAATCCTGATTTCATGTCTCACTGAGCTAGGTAACTTGGGAAAAGTTACTTAAATATTACATCTATTTTTTATTCTCTTTTCAAAGGAGATGACACATACATGCAGTATTTATATATCCATTCCACATAAGATAATATATATGTATGCATATGTTGTATATAAATCTTTTTTAAGTTTTTTATATAAGCATTAATTCTTTGTTACTTTTTAATTATTATTTTCATTATAACTTTACTGCATGATCTTGGGAAGTAAGAAATTTTACAGTAACTAGGTATCTTTTAATGAGCAAGATGCCAACATTCCAGGTTTCATAGTCCTCTTTATCACACACCTAGTACTGGGAATAGGATTCAAGGCATCACACACTCTAGCCAGCCTTCTACAACTGAGCACGGTCCCTATTCCTTAAAATTCCTTTCTACTGAGGACTTTTTCTACAGCTTAATTGATGAAACCTGGCTAGCAAAACATGGACAATAATTGAAGAGATGGTAGCTAGATTTATACCACTGGAGAAGACAGGGTTTCTACCTTTCAGGAACATTAGGAGAAATAACTCTAATAAAGGGAAAGCTGGTTTTCAATAGTAATGAGTTTCAGAGAAGGGGATTCATTTATTCTCTTTAGTAGTTGGTAGTGTTGAAGAAAATGTGTTCAAGAATCACATACAACTGGTCAAACTTTCAAGTCAAATTCTTATTAGATACGTGGCTTTAGGTTAGCTAATTAGTTTCTCCAGAACTCAGAAATGTGTTATCACAGAACTTAACCCGGAGACCCTGAAGTCAGGCTGCCAGTATAGCTTTTAGTTGGCAGCTGCTTGAACTTGAACAAGTTCCTTGACTTCAAAGTGATTCCTCAAATGGCCTTGGTATCGGCTATATCATGCGGGATATGACGGTGACAGAATGAGCTAACGAAGATGAAGATACGTAAAGCTGCAAGCAGCACACAGAAAATCCTCAAATACGCATCAGGGTGAATGAAATTAAAAATAGGCCTTTTCCTGACCTCAAGTGTTGTCATGGCTCCCATATTCTATTCCAGATGCGAGATCATTCTTGAAGGAAATAAGGAAGCCCAAGCAAGCCTGATCAGCCACTGTTAGCAGAACTCCTCAGAAGGGCTTTGCGGGGAGTTTCTCATAGAGAACTGTCAGCATACTGTGGATTTATGCCCCTCCCCACTCCCATACCATGTGCCCAAGGGGCATTTATCCCTCCTGTGATCCAGTGACAGAGCCACGGAGGTCATAAGTGCTGGCCTCAAGTCAGAATCCCTGAATCCAAATTCCAACTATATTACCCTGTTGCCTTGTCCACTTTCATCTCTGTTGACGAAGAACAAGTCACTTACTTCTGAGTCTAATATTCATCTGTAAAATAGGATGAAGCTGTATTGTTTTTCCCTTATTATTCCTTGTTAATGACATACACACAGTTTACTAATCTATGTATCTCACAAAGAAACAAGCTAAAGGGAGAAACAAGGAAACTACTGTTAGTTTTCTTCATTAGATGAGTAAGTCAGATTTAACTTGGCTCTCCAACAGGTGCAGAGAAGCTTCCTTAACCCCTTTGCCCCTCAAGATACATTTATCATTTCAAATGACATTTATCATTTGTCATTTCTAGAGGAAAAAAATGATGAAAGCCCAATCCACAAGATGCTGATAGGAAAAAGTAAAACATAGGCTGCTGTGACTCATCTAGTAGAAAAACCCAAGTAATCGTGTGTTTGTTTTTAGCAGGAGGTGTTTCAGATTTACAACTGTAAGCTCCAAATTAGATTCTGAACTTAACTCGGAGTGAAGGTAAAGGTGTGAAGGAACCATTGGATAAAGCATTCGAAATGAGAGTTTAGTAAAGGTGAGTGAAAAGAATCAGGAAGAGAATGAGAAAATAACTGGTATGAATAAAACCAGCCCTTTAAGAAAGATGTAAAAAAAAAAAAATACCATTTAAATGGGACAGTGACAAAATCTCTAAAGCTCTGGAGGCTATGGAAGAGAAAAAACAGATTCTACATTCAAGTCGCATTAACATCACATTTGTTTATCTTTACACCAGTGTGGCAGGCTCACTGTAACATATGTACTGCAGTCTAGCTGGGTACAGTAATAGAGAGAGAATCATGCTGCAGCAGGAACCAATGACCTTCTCTCTCTGCTAGGGGTGAAACCACATTGTGGAAGAAAAGATCCTAAAAATTGGTCTCCCTGTTTCCTGGCTAATGCTATCTTTACCTATGCCCTCCCCAAGGTCAGAGGGCATTTCAACATTCACATCTCTAAACTGAGTTGTTAGTTTAGGGTGTTATGGATTTAAGAACCCAAGCAAAATAACAACAGGAAATCAAAATTTTATTCATTCACCTATCCATTCAGTTACCCAGGAACCAAATAGCTACCCGAATGTCTCTTATAGTTTCTTCAGGGTACCAGATGCAAAATACAAAGGATACTGTCATTGCCTCAACCCAAAGGAGAGACTTACAAAACATGGGGGGTACATCAACTTCCAGGTAAAGACTTAAAATTATGTTAAGAGCATCCCTAAGTGTCAGCACAAGAGGAAGTGGTAAAGATAGGGGAGTTTTAGAAGTCTAATTTCAGCCAAAAATGCTGCCTGTCAAATACGCAACAAGGTGCTAATTTTAAGACAAATGGGATCAAGAAACAGAAGTTAAATATCAGAGTCATGCAAAAAATGCAAATGAGAATTATTCAATTATTATGATTATTCATGAAGAATGTAGCAACAACTCCAAATTTTCTTTCAGTTCATATTTGAAAATATATGCTAAATTTTAGAGCTAATTCAGGCAAAGAGAAGTATAAAGCCATAATAATTTATCTCTCAACAATATAAAAGGAAAGATTTTAGGCAAGAAAATATTAATTTCTTTAGATAAAATTAGTCTACAGATAGAAAAATTATCTTTAAAAGTGAATTTTCTAGTTAACATTTAAATTATAGTATTAAGGATTATACCATCCTAAATTTCGCCTCCATTTTCCACATCTACAAAGAACTGCAAAGGGGTGTCATCTATGTACCCTTGGGGGACACAGTGTAAGCCCTTAGAACTAAAGAGTTCCTAGTTTATCCAGAGACTACTCTGTCCAGAACACAGGGCTCAAATACAGTATTTTGTGACTCTAGGATGCTCTACCAGGAATATTCATGGGCTATACTCTATGTAATGTCATCATTTTAGGAGAACTAATGTTCTGCCTTCTGATCTGGTTCCGGGGAATCTCACTTCACACTATTTTCAGGATTAGCAATCAGATAAAGAGACAGGAATCTTAAGTGGTCACTCAGTCATATTCAAGCTGTTAATCCAATCAGATTTATTTTTACCTAGCAAGGTGAGGAGAATAAGGTGCCATTGAGGAGGTGGAATGTACAAGATTTTAATTTTCCAAATATAATAAACCATAAATTTATTGTGATGGCTTATATCTCGACGTTCCTCACAAAGCTCCATGCGTTCCTCAGTGGGGCTTTTCAGAGCTGGCTGGATCTAGGGTGCATGATACTGTAATTAAAGATGTGTGGCACTAAATCAGTCCACTGATTGGAATTAGCAGAGTTCTGGGTGTGGATAATAGAAAGGCCCACCACGGTTGTGGGTGGCACAGCTCAAAAAGCCTGTGGCCTGGATGAGATAAAAGGGAAAGGGAGGCTTGCTTTTGAAGCTTGCTGCTGCCTCTGGACTGCTGTGTCAGGGATTTTTTTCCTTCTTTGTGAGGCCCCTCTGCCACACCACCCTGCCTCAGATCCAGGTGACTATGGACTGAAACCTCTTTGAACTGTGAACTGAGATAAAACTTTCTTCCTCTAACTTTGGATATTGGGCTTTTTGAATCAGTTAGGAGAAAATAACTAGGACTCTTACCTTTGTCTGAGGACACCAAATGTCATTCCAAAAGCAATAGGTGTAATTTTGATGTCAAAAAGCAAAATGAAAACCATTATTTTAAATAAAATCCTAAAATAAAAGACTAACTGGAAGGGCTGAAATATAGCTCAAGTGGCACAGTGCCTGCCTGGCAAGTACAAAGTTGTGATACCAAAAAAAGAAGACTAACAGGATGAGGCAATATTAATTCATAATTTTCCTGTCTATTCATTCATCCAATGTTTATTAAATGATAGGATGCAACAAGAACATCAGAATCAATCCTCAAATGGCAGATACTGTCTGATGGGTAAAATACCAGTCAAAATCTTACCATGAATTTCATGGGGAAAAACATAGATTTATGTCTCCAAATTGGACTTATGATCCAATACTTTTCATCCTGTACAATCTTCATTTCTCTTCTTTTCCCTGATTCACCCCACATAGAATATGTGGCTTCCCCTCAAGGTTGTGTCTCTTCTCTGTAGAGATTTTCCATGACTTCTTGTCTTCAAGTCTGGCTCTCTATCTACTCTCTAACCAATTCACCAGCTGTTGGCCAATATCTCTACTGTGTCTTTATTTTTGTCTCCCTAATTTCCCCTGCGGAGTGCTTTCCATGATGTGACACCGTAAGGTGTATTGTTAATGTTTTGTCTCTCCTAAACTACAAATTTTATGAAGTAGAAATTTTTACTTATTTTTTCGAGACTATTTTTACTGAGAGAACAGATGTCTGGTTAAAGTTGATGGTCATCAAGCTTTTTACAAAAACCTAAAGAATATAAAATTACATTGCAAAGGCAGAAAGATAAACACTCTTACAGGTTTATAAAATAAGGTAGTCATAATGATGTGGGAAGATAATAAAAAGGGTTTCCTTGGGAAATGATGTTTACAACTGAATTTCCCATGCTGGTTATCAGACAAACTATGTAAGTTAATTTAGTCTTTGTAGCCTATATACTAACAAAAAATAACAATCTACACATGAATCAATTTATCCACAGTTTAAGCTTGTTAGTAAAATTATAAATGACTAAAAAAAAAAAAAAACAGGAATTTAACCCTCCAGTTATGTGTTTACTACTTTTTGTTTCTTTCATAGGTGAACTGGCCTAGGACACAACTGGGGTTTGGTCTTACTGTGATAATTAGGTAAACACTTAAATATGCATTTTAAATTAATCTCAGTAATTAATGACTGAAATTATTCTTACAAGATCCTCAGGTGACAGACACATTCTTTCTTACTCTACTATTGATTGTGTTCTTTGCTATAAAAGCCCAATACACACTTCCAAAGGGGATGCTGGATCTCTTAGAACTAATGCTAAGACACTCTTACAAAGCAGTCACCCTGATGGTTAGAAGAGAAAAATACAGTGAAAAAGAAAAGCATGCATAAATGAGAAAAAAGAATGCAGGAAATTCACATGTTTGGCAAGAAAGTCATCGGTCTTCATGAGACAATATTTATTTTCTGTATCATGTTCCTCTCCCTAGTGGATAGGTATCAGGAACCACTAGGAACTAACTTATGAATTAAATAGAAGGGACGGGTTTGTCAAAAGAAACTTTTCTCTGCCACGCTTATACAAGTTTTCCTCTAAGGTCATGCCTGTCCTACAGAACCATGTTAAGTAAAACATTTTTCATGAATAACCTACAAACTTTATGCAAATAACTCCTCTATGTAAATCATTTAAAAGGACCCAAAGGCTTATCACCCTCTAGGATACAGAGCATCTCCTCAGGGACAAATTGCTGATATGTAGTTGGGAATTAAACCCGGTGTAAAAACACAGGTACACACTCACTTACAACTGAAAAACTTTTGGTAATTTAGGATTCATATCAGTCACACCTAGAAGGAACTTCCTGGAGCTTATACAGCACAGAAATAGTATTCTATCTGTTGCTATTTAGACATTACTGTTTAAACTATTCAAGTAGTTAAAGGTCATGTATTAAAACCAACCAAATTGACTATGTCCAAAATCTTAAGTTACACTGTGTTCCCTTTTATAGACAAACTCACAAAGCTCCTGATTTAAAACTTTATATGTGAGAGGAAAAGGTAAATAGGATTATGATAATTCAATATTTAAACAGTGTAAGAAATAGAGAACATAAAAAGTCTGATAATCTTGTTTCTACTCAAAATATGTCTTAAAAGTCAGCAGGATGTCTCGTAGGCAGCAAGACAGTTCTCAATATTAGTTAAGACTGCATTTCCCTCATCCCATACTCAGAAAAAAGCCATTTCATCTGTCCTGTTATATTTGCTGTATAAACCTTCATGGTCTGAAAAATACTGTGTTTTTTAAAAGTTTTTAGCAATTCCAGACAATTATAAAAAGATAATTATTTAATAAATTCTACTTTCAGCCTCTGTTTGAGTTTTAGGAAAATTATAGTAAAGATGGGAAGGAAAAAGAAAAATGCTGGAAAATGGTTTGGAACTATGCCTTCTCAAAGACTACAGATTTAAAGTTATATTAAATTTCTACTTGATTAAACTTTCTTCAGCATTTGTTTTCATTAAAAATAGATTTTATTTCATACCTAGTTAAATTTCCATATAGTCTTTTAAAGAGAATATTAAATACTTGTGAGAAATTAGTTACTGAAAAGAGAAAAAAAGATATAAAGAGGAAAGTACGTGTTTGTAAGACTCACTTTCAAATGAATGTCATTCAAAAATTATAAGCTATTTTTTAAAAATCACATTTTCATAGTTTCCTATTTCACTGAAATGTCACATTATTCATGGCTTTCCTTTAAATGTATATTCACTTCTTTAATATACTGTACAGTACTGATGATTTCTCAGTGACTGAACTAGCATCTACCAAAGGCCCTGAGGTAAATAGGATGGAGAAGATGTGGACACCAATCTTCCGAAACCCCATCTTTAGTTAGACAATTACTAACAATTAGTCACACCATGGGGCTAAGTAATTCTCCTTCTGCTCCTGCTAAAGCTATGCTTGAATCACAGCTGAGTCCACTAACGGAATCAAAATTAAATTTGAACTGAAAATCTCGTGTAATACCTTATTCATTACCTGCTACTCTACAGAATAGAATATGTTGAAGAAGAGGCCCTCAATGGTTATACTTTATTGTCATTTTGTTGAATATGTCCTCATGAAGAAGAGTCCTTTTTGGGGACAGGTTGTACTGGGAAATACATTTTTATTTCTCTTGGGCTCTGCTGTAAATAATGCTGACTGTCATGGTTTATGTCATTGCATTCACCCAAGCTTCATGCAATCATGGACATGACCAAATCTAGCATTTGTTATTGGTTCATTGTCTAGCGCTTGGGACTGGTGGTGTGAGTACTATACCCGCCTATGGGTGAAGCCAACATATGATGTAAAGGAATGAAGAAGGCATATCTCTTTTTTGCTATTCATGCTTGCTGTTTACAGTGCCCCCCATGCCACCCTGATGCTTGCTGCGAACTAAGTATGGACTAAAACCTCCAACCTGTAAAAAATAAACCTTCCTTTCCCTAACTTTGGGCATCAAGTATTTTGTCTCCACAAAGAGACAGACTCAATCAAATTACACAGACGAGGAAAGTTTAATAACATAGCTTTCCTTGCCTGGAAATGCTACTTTAGAATCACATCTATAGGTGTATTCTTATTAATGGATATCATATTTCACTCTCTTCAGTAATGGGATTCTCAAAAGCTCTCCTGAATTTATCCAAATATTCTTACTTATTTAACTAGGTATGAAATATTTTACCTATAAATTGCTGGATATAAAATGTACCTGCTCATTTTGACTTCAATAATAATACAACCTTCAAGTGAAATATACAACAGATAAAGTACTTCAAAAGGCAGTAGTTCCAGTTTCAAGTCAACTATTAATCAAGCATCAAGCAACCAACTAGTCACTTAACCTCCTTTCATATGTGTGCAATGAATAATTCAATAAAAAGTTTTGAATGTTTGGTTTTGCAATGTACAGACATCCAATCATTCAAAGACAAATGCACATCTCTATGCATGAATTTCTTAAGTATATACATCAGTTGGGACTTTCACTACATCGTGCTTTGAAATACTTAAACACATTAAAAATACATTGAGAGATGGGAATATTTGAGAATTATGAGTAATTTGAAAAATGTGTGCTTCCAATATTAAGGTTGAATATAATTAAGCAAAAACACACAATGCAACTAAATCTCAAACACTGTAATTTAAAGATGGGTGTGTGATTTTCAGGTACTACCAGTTAATGATCTGACTTAATCCTTCAGCAAGTACTTCTCCCAAAAAGAACATATGAAGCAATCTACACGGTGGAAGAGTATAACTGAATACAAAATTTATCTTTGGGAATGGAATATTTATGAAAAAAAACTGCCTTTTGTGTTCCTAAAACTGTATTTCTTTTGGTTTTATTAGTAACACTTACTGCCAGTGGCTTTTGCTAGCACTAGTTTTGACATTTTAAGGCAAAAATTAACATGTTTACTTCCAACGCATTTTTCAAAAGGCATTGCTTTTACAACAGCCAGATTGTTTAACTAACGAGCAGGAGAACATGATCAATCTATGTGCTTACTACAGAGCTGACTGCCTCAGGCATTGGAACCAAGGCCTGTAAGAGGACAATGGCTTCAATAGTAGGGTCTGCTTTATTGTTCTATGAACAATGCCATGCACTGCAAGCCACTGTACTTGTTCTCTTCATCCATGTTACAATTTGGGAGAGAAGACAAGGAGAGGGGAGGAGGAAAAGAGAAGTGAGGAGACAGGAGGGGAGAACCTTTGAGACATCGTTCTTAAACGTGTTACCGTTTATTTATCTTTATATTACCGTGTAATTTATCTTTGCAAAAAAAAAAAGGTTATGCTGCGCTACAGAAACACCAGATTTGAGGGATGAGGAGAGAAAGGGAGTGGGAGAAGTTAAGACAGTACATTTGTAATTCCCTATGTTTGTTTCAGTAATAATTAATTTTCTCTTATTATTCATTAATGCAAGCAGAAATTCAATAAAATATAAGTGTAAAGACTATCTAGATTCTTAAAATATTCACATTATTCATGTTAATATAATATTAAGTAATAAAAACAATAAATTAAATAATACCAATTTTCTAGATACAGTAAAATAGTGATTATTATGCTTCAGTAAGACCAGAATAACAATCTAAAGCGTCTTTTGAAAAAGATTTCCTGTGTGGAGAATGTACAGCACATTGTTCCTGGTTCCAGGAGACCCAGTTCCCTCGCTTTTGTATTCCTCACTTAGCTATATTCCAGCTTCTGAATAGTTACTCCAGAGAGGCCTTTTCTTTGCTGCTTACCATTCTGCCATCCTGGTCTGAATCCCCTAGAGCACATTCCTATCATACATGTTGGTTCCAGCCCAGCAACTCCTAAGTTCCCCCACCAAATCCTATAGATTTCCTGGCCCCATCCTCAGTAGGTATTGGGAAGGCCTGGGGCTTTGCATTTCTAAAAAGTTACCAAATGATGCAGAGGTTCCTGTTCTCGAGTCTACTCTTTGGGAACTCTAATATCCTACTGCTCCAGTCAGGAGGTCCTATCCTTGGTATGAATTTCTCAGCAACAGGATGTAACTGAAGACTACCACCCTAGTCTTAGAAATGGTAAATAAGCTTTAAAGGTCTGCATTTGTAACGAACATCTCACAAAATTTCAGGGATGATCATCTGGGATAGAAAGGCCATTTTGATAGCCTTCCCAGGACTGCTATGGTTCTCCCACCGGGTGCAGTATCCCATCTGGCTGCAGCTCCCTTCTCATTAAAAAACAGAATTAAAGTTAACAATATTTGTCCCTTCTATGAGCCATACCTAGAGAGACTCTGCTGCAAAGATTGGTCAAATCGGTAAATGGAAAATATCTGCACATTGCCTGAGAACAGAACAGGAGACCTGGGTCTCTATTCCTATATCCCTTTAGCAGCCAAGCAGTGACCACCGTACTTAATTAAGCTGAGTACTTTCTGAAATATGTTGTTTATTGCTGCTTTTCACACCTTTAAAAAAACTGGTGAAAGACATGTAAAGTGAAGGTGAGCAAGCAGTTTTTAAATGTTAGAAAGTATCTGGCCTCATGATGATCAATATAAACATGATTATAAAAGAGAATTAAAAAACAAATGGAAAGTAGCCAAGACAAACTGTAGTTGGAAGCATGTCAGCATGCCATACCTTTAAAATATAAGATATATGAAATATATGATGTGATATGTAAAATGATAAAATATAAGATATATGAAATATATATATATATATATATATATATATATATATATATATATTCTGGTAATGGATCTATTAATATATAGATACTAAAAATTTAACAGATCCCATGGAATCCTGATTTGTTCTTGAGACACATATACCACCAACTAATTAAGCATTGGTTACCCTCAGCACATGCCCCCTTTCTTGCCAGGATAAATTATATGACTTTTCTAAGGTAACAAGATTCATGTTTCAAAGGTTCTCAAAGTTGTACCAAAATCCACCTGGCTCATCATCCTCAGAATTTCCATTTTTAAAAGTTTCAAACTCGAGTTAGGAGTTTTTTAATCAGAATGTTTGGAGAGGGCCTAAATATCTATAGTTCACAATAGAAAGAAGATACTCTGCATAAATTTTTTTTTAGAATTTCAGTTATTCCTTTCCATTTTTTAACTGCATTTAAGTTGTCAACCTCTAAAGGAACAATATATATTGAATCAGAAATCTAACTTTTGAACATTTGCAATGGTGTATTTTAAATGGTATGAATCAGATCTTTACATAAAATGTATATTATGGCAGTAAAAAAGCATTCATATTATGAAAAAATAATTAAGTAGATCTTTAGTAGACATTTTATATATTTTTTGCAGTAAAAAGCTTTCATTATAATGTAAAGAAAAACAATTAATATAACTGGACCTATTCATAGACATTTTATTTTATTTTTTTTTAAATAGAATGTGAGTTTTTATTTATTTTTTTTGTTTTGTTTTATCTTATGGGTACCAGGGATTGAACTCACGACCCCCTGCTTGCAAGTCAGGTGCTTATGCCGCTGAGCTAAATCCCCAGCCCTTAGACATTTTATTTTAAGAAAATTACATTTCTTTATTGAAAATTTCCTTCTAAAATATAGAGCAGTTATTGATATATATCTCATTTTATTAATGTTCAAAGATTTCCGAAGTAGGGAAAATACTATGAAACTTAAACAGTTACTTCATAATATTAACTAATAAAAGAAATACCAATTTTCCAGATCCAGTAAAATATTATTATAATCTCTATTATTATTATATATTATTATTTAGATTATTATAATAATCTAAAGTCTTTTAAAAAAGATTTCCTGTGTTGAGAACTATCAGAGTTTCCCCTTTTTCATTTAGAACTGTGACTAATTCATATTTTTTAAATGTGTCCAAGCACTTCATAAAAAAAGACATTCCATTGGTATGAGAAGTTTGAGAAACCAGAGGAAAAATTCAAGATGAAGATACAGTTAAAATAAACTGTCTCAAGCAATATGTACATTGATATTTTACTTAATTCAATTTGTAAATTTGCATAGAGCACTCTCCTCCATTTAAGGTACAAAGTAGACGAAAATTAATCTTGGCAATAATTCATTACCTGATAAAAATGCAATTAAACATGAAGATCTGTAAACTTGGTCCATGTCCTCTACTTTATACTGACAAAAAAATGCAAAACATTTTCTAGCCAATTAAATTATTGTATGGTTCTAAGTAATATTATTGGTATAATATATACTATTTATAATCTACCAAGTTATTACAAATGGGAGAAATATATGAAGCAGGTAAAATAAAAGCTAGGAGAATTCAGTATTATAAAACAACAACCAGAGAGGAAAGCATATTTAGCAGTTAGAGTCCGGACCAAACTCAAAACATGGAAGATTCCTTTCCAGCATCCCTTGGCCAAATTCCCAACACCAGAGGCCAAGCAGAAATTGATTCCAGAAAGACTCAATAAGATAGTTTAAAAAGTTGAAAGAACAGTTTTTAAAAAATGACACTCAATTTCCCTTAAATACCAGTGGTATCCTTGTCCTCATCTGTATCTGAAGGCCCCCACCCCAGGCTCCAATCAAGAGCCATCTCTGCCCGGACCCCTTCCAGGCTCTGCTCACAGCCCACCACTTCTTTCATATTCACATACACTGAGAAATCCCTGTGACTCTGCTTATACACAGTGGTGCTTTATATATTACCTTCCTCTGTGTAATGTAAGCAATTGTGATATGACAAATGTTAACTTATAAATTCAAAGTCCTGCACAGAGTTTCTGGCTGGCTCATAATATGCCTTCAATACAATGTTTGTTGAACGAAAAAATTGTTGAAATATTCTGCTGAACACTAGTATAAGGATGCAGTCATAATTGGTTCCAGCAATAGTTCTCTTGAAGCAATTCAATTCAATTCAATTCAAACTAATTCAATACAACTTCACTCAACAGACATTTGCTAAGGGCCTAGCCATTGCCAGTAACAGGAATATAAACGGTTTTTTGACCTGCATTGTCTCTTCAATTGTCTTAACGCTACACTTTGCCAATAAAGGCAGCAGGTTAGGTCAGCAACCATAAATTAATTACAAAAGAGAGAAACTGCAGCAGTGTTTCAGGTTTTATGGGAAAAAATAATGCCAAATACATACAAAATGCCTTCCCTAGCATTTCTAAGAGATTGTATGTAAAAGTATATTTACAGACAGGTTCTTTATTCTTTTACATAACCTGCCAGCCTTGCTTAAGTGGACTTTCTTAAAAGAGGAGGATCAGATGTAATAGACTGTCTTTTTCTCCTCTGCATCCAGGGTAGTAACAAGATAGAATTATTATCCCTTGGGAGAACTCAGAAGAGTAAATGAAATCATTTCCTTTACTCTGTGCTTCAAATGAGGAACCCCAGTTTCAGTGTGCTGGTGACTACTGTAGATTGCATGGTGCTACATATTTGTAAGTTTTTCAAAAATTTTAAATTGAAATCAATTGATAGTATAGTAAAGGCTCTCAGAAATCAATCATGGAGATAATTCAGAAGGTTCCCTTTCATATGAAGATCTTCAACAGGTAATGGGCTCAACACTACATTTTACGCATTTTGAAAAGACACAAGAGCAGATGTCTTGGGATGGGGAGAAAAATCCTTCCTTAAAATGATTTAAATGAGAGTCATTCCACCCATACTGAAGTTTAAGAAAGGCCCCCATAACCCAAAACTGCTGTAAGAGCTTCCCTTTGCCAAGATTTATTGTGCACAGAAAGCTTTCATTTAGGATAAACTAAAAGCACAAAGGAGGAAAACAGAAATGGTCCCTCAAATGTATCTGCAGGATCAGTTTTGTGGAGGAAACTGATGGCTCTATCCAAAAAGTGGCTCAGGGAGGAAAAGAAAGCAAAACAAAAAACCCAGACAAACAAAAAAACTGTAGTGACAACTGCTGCCCCCACCTGAGACATTCCCTACAAAAAGTGTGCAACAAGGAAATATTTTAGTTAGGTTTCCTTCAAGTTTCTTCCACTTGGAAGATTAAATAATTCCATGACAAAGATTGACAGCCTTAAAACTACAAAGCAATCACTGATCTCACAAAAGGTCTGAATTACCTTACAGCTAGGATCTTTCTTCAGTTAAAGCTGTTTTCTTCCATTTCCAGGGACATTGTTTCAAGCACTTTAAAAAATAATTAGTACATATTTGCCATACTTAGTGCTCAAATCATATATACGTATATATGTTGTCATGGTTTATGTCTGTGGCCCCCAGGCCTCATGCGTTTGCATTGTGTATTTCTGATTGGTTCATTGTCTAGTGCTTGGATTGATGGTGTCTGTGCTCCACCCACATAGGGGGGGAGCCAGGATGTGATGTAATGGCAGGAAGAAGGTATGTCTTTCTCTTTTTGCTGGTTTGAGCTTGCTGTCCACGGCTGCCATGAACTGCGGCCCAGCCATGCCCTCCTGCCTTGGAGCCAACTGAGTGTGGACTGAAACCTCCAAAAACTGTAAGAAATAAACTTTTCCTTTCCCAACTTGGGCTTCAGGTATTTTGTCTCAGTAACATGTAAAAAGTAACTAAGACAGACATATATATATATATATATATATATATATATATATATATACCTTCCTTTTTCCCATTCCCTTTGCTCCCTTTAATTTTGTCCTTCCTCCCCATTTCCAGAAGAATTGTTTACATTTTTCCTTTCAGTCTTTTTTTTTTAAATACCTGTGGTTGGTATGACACATTTAATTCTTTTAGAACTATGCCTAGAAGGAAAATAGCTGGGTCAAACCTCTGTTTGAGTTTTTTGAGGCATCTCCATACTGATTTCCATGTTGGTTGTACCAGTTTACATGCCTATCAACAATGGACAAGGGTTATCTGTTTGAGACAGCCTTACCAGCATTTGTTATCGTTGATTTATTGATGATATCCATTATTTTCTGGAGTAAGACAAAATCTCAGCGTTAATTTGTATCTCTCAGCATTAATTTGTACGTCCCAAATGACCAGTGATGTTGAACAGTTTTCATAAACATTTATTAAATGTTTCTACTTCTCTGAAACATGTCCATTCATTTTATATGCCCTTTTTTGGATTGAGTCTTTGAATTTGAAAAAGGGATCTGCTTTTCTTGAGTTCTTTATATATTTGAGGTACTAGTTCTTTGTCTGAAGAGTAGCTGGTAAAATTTCCATTATGGAGTTCTCTCTCCACTCTGCTGGTCATTGCTTTTGCTGGACAGAGTTTTTTTTTTTTTTTTTTTTTTTTTTTAATTGAATGTGTTCCTAGTTGGTTCTTGGTAATCTTGGCTGTGTGACTCATGTTTGGTTCATAAAATCTTTGCTTAAACCTATGTCTTTGAGAGTTTGAACAGCAAAAATCTTCCAACAGATTGTTTCTCTTTTAACATTTAGATCTTTGATCTATTTTTTTTTTTTTTTTTTTTTTTTTTTTTTGTCTTTTTCCTTTTTTTGGTACCGGGGATTGAACTCACAACTACCTGCTTGCAAGGCAGGTGCTTATGCCACTGAGCTAAACCTCCAGCTCCCTAGTTCTTTGATCTATTTCAATTTCAGTTTGGTGCATGGTGAGAGATATGGGTCTAGGTTGAATTTTTAGTGTGTTGAAGTTTTCCCAAGACCATTTATTAAGAGGCTGTGTTTCTTTCAGTGAAATTGGTCCCTTGGTCAAAGATAAAATAGCTGAGTGTGCCTGGAGTTGTTTCTGCAGTTTTTATTCTGTTCCATTGATCCTGGGTCTGTTTTGTTTTGTTTTCTGCCAGTACCGTTCTGGTTTTTCTATGTTTTTGTTTTATCACAGTAGTTTTGCAACATAACTTCCAATCGAGGATTGTAAGCCCCTGCCTTGCACTTGTTGCCCAAAATTTGTTTCCTGAGTTTCTTCTGGTCCCAATGTTTACCACTATTTCCTTTAGTTCTGTGAGGTATACTCCTGGTATTTTGATTGGGATTGCATTAAGTCTGTATAGTAGTTTTGGAAGTATGGTTATTTAAACCATACAGTTCCGTCTATCCAAAAGCAGAGGATAGCTTTCCATTTTCTAATATACTCTTCAATTTTTTTCTGACTTCTATAGTTTTCAAGGTAAAGATCTTTGTTTTTTTCACTAGATTGATTGCTAAGTATTTCATTTTTCTTGATGATATTGTGAGAAGTTCTGTTTCCCTAATTTCTCTCTCAGTGAATTTGTTACTCTTCTAAAGGAGCACTATTGATTATTCAGTGTTTACTTTGTATCCTGCTTTGCTACTAAATCTAGTTATTAGTTTTCCAAGTCTTTTGATGGAGTTTTTAAAGACTGCTATGTAGAGTATCATGTCACCAACAAATAAAGAAAATGTAACTTCGTCCTTTCCTGTATTCCTTTTATATCTTTCTCTTGTTTAATTACTCTGACTAATGTTTCTAAAACTATATTGAATAGAAGTGGTGATAGTGGACATCTTGTCTTATTCCTGATTTTAAGAGTGAAAGCTTCCAGTTTTTGAGTAGTTAGTATGACGTTGGCTGCTGGTTTGCCAAAAGGTGGTTTTTAAAGGGCCGGGATATATTTCAGCAGCATAAATGCCTCTTTGGTAAGCACAAGGTCATTAGTTAAATTCTCAGTACAACAACAACAACAACAACAACAACAACTGTCGGGGTCGCTCCCGGCCGGCAGGAAAGACACACGACAAAGTCTGGCGGTGTGCAACCTTGCCTTTATTTGTCTCCGCGTGGGCCCCGCGAGGCCTCCTCTCTGCCACCAGTCCTTTCTCGCCGGTGGACTTTCTCTATCTCTCTCGTGCTTCCTCCCGTGGCAGGAGAGGCATTCACTTTTATAGGGTAACAGTAGCCAATCAGTTTAAAGCGCGCGATGCGGGCTGATTGGCTAACATCAGTTGTTGCTAGGCAGACTATCTTACAGAGCGGGTTGTTTAAGTCGCCAGGGCAATCAGGGGGCAGGAAGCAGGCGCCAACTTGGCTCACTCGATGGGAGGGGCAATCTAGCTCAGGCTCCGCTCCCACCCACAGGCCCTACGTCCGCCAAGTAAGGCGACCGGTGTCGGCCGCGGCTCCCAACAAACAACAAAAAAGGATAGCTTTTTATCAGATTTAGATAAGATCTTATATTTCTTCCAAGTTGTTTCCTAGACAAAGAGTTTTGCAAATCTCATTTCTGTTATTTTCATACAGGGCTCTTTTTAATGCTAAAGACTAAGAGGAGTGCCATGTACTCATATGGATCTTCTCTGAGCATACCTACTTAGGTATATTTCCCAGTCTCTTTCTCAGTGGCCCTGTAAATTCAATCATTTCCACCTGTGATTAATAATTCCTTGTTTCTTCTATTGGAATCTAGATTTACAAGATAAGAACCATGCTTGTTTCCTAACATGTGCATATAGAAAATGACCCATAAATAATTTCTTGGATGCTTGAGTGTGTCAGCCATCGGGTAAAAGAAGACAAGGAAAGGAAGAAAGGTGGAGCCAGTTCAGGCGATATCTGTATACAGCTGGGCAATGTCAGTCACGGTGAGAAAGTTCAACGGAAGTAGCTTTGCACTAGGTGTATCGCAAATGAAGACAGATGAAATTCAAAATTATCGGCTCATTGTTCAAGAAATGAGACCACTTGCAAATGCACAGATTGGGTATAGCAATCAGATACAGATAAATTCTCAATTGACTCTGAGGAACTCCGCATTATTGTTATCCAACTCTTAATTAGAGTTTCCATTGTCCTAACTTCCTAGATAAACCGCCTGCTTCACTAACCCTGACTCAGATGTTAGATGTTGAGGAAAAAATTAATTCCTTTCTCAGGAAAACTTGGTTGATGATATAAAGCTTTCTAGCATTTTTTTTTTACTTTTGTACCTAACAATAAATTGATATTCTCACATAATTTCTAATAATTTGTATTTCCCTGAGCTCAGGACATGTTTTTTGCTCTGTATTGTATACCTATTTATAAGCACAACAACTAACACATAGTATCTGTCCAATACATATAAATTGATAGGATTAATACTGATTCCTCCTACTTGATTCATAAACTTGCTTTTTTTCTTAAAGAAAAAGTCATTTACATATTTTACATGTCAGTTTAATGGATCATTTTTGTAAAATATTGAGAAGTGAAGATACTTGTATCAAAATCCGCTTTTCAATTTTCTAAGTCTCATTTCATTTTAAAATGTACTCTTTCATTTACTTACATACACAGATGTATAAAAAATGTATTTATCAAATGAAAAGCATTAAAATCTGCATATCGTCTTCACACTGCCTTTGCTATGGACATGCACATTCATATCATTATATTGAGTTTATAATATTCTACTATAGATTTGGATCTTAAATTTCAAAACCCTCCTTATATTGATACTTACATTACTAGTAATTATCTTTTATGAAAAACAAAATACTTTTGAGTATGTTTCATGTGTATAAATGTTCAATGGTTTTAAATTATAAGCTTTAGAAAAATGCTAAGTTGTTTTTTTCAGAAAGCATACTACATTCTGGATAAAATTCTTAACTCATTTCACAAGGTTATCAAGGCTGAAGTTTGGATTTGTAAGGTATTTGCCATTAGGATTCAATTCTAATTTTCATCAGCAACTTGGAAAGCCCACAAATTGTTTAGATTAGTCTGTGGTATAATTTGAGCACATCTGTCTTTTTCAACTATTTTGTGCTCTACAGAAATGGAACAAAACCTCAATAAGAGGTTTCAGAATATAAACATTATAATAACAATATGTGCAGGAAAATGCAAATGTTATTTACCTTTCCTGGAAACTGATTACAATTATTTCCCAAAAAACAGTTGTGAGTTAATCATTATTAATTGAACAAGTTATTTCTTAATTTACTCTAGAAAACTGAGAGAGTAAACAAACTATTCATTCATAAAAAAGAGTTTCTTCCAATTTCTTGAAGTCAAACTGTTGTGAGAATTTTGACAGGATATATAGCACACATATTGATACAAAGTATCTTTCTTATAATATAAAACAATATATCTGATGATAACTGTTCATGTACTCAAGAGAATTTGCGAATGATGAATCTACCCCACAGGAAGACTTAATTGAAGAATAGTTATTTATTTATATATTTATAAACTTCAGAGTACAAAAAGATAAAGTCCATAATAGCTAGGTACAGTTGCAGCACTTTATAATACATAGAAGGATAAAATTCAGGTACACTGACATTTAACAGGCTGAAGGTCCTGAGTCCCATTCCCAGCACCACAAAAAAAAAAAAAAAAAGAAAAAAAAAGAAAAAGTATTTTAAGTAGAGAAACATCAGATTTAGAATAGCCAGAGGAAAATTTTAATTAATATATTTTCTTTCATATTGAATTCTAAAGTAAAGTCCATTTTACTATGTTCATTAGCGTAGTTTGAAAAAAAAAAAAAAAAACTAAAAGATTCCACAGAGTCACATTTACAAGAAAAAGAAAGTCTCCATGATGTCATTCAGAAACCACTGACTTCTTGTTTGAAGCGCAGAGCCCATCTGAATGAGCATGATCAATGTTCATTAAGTGCACTAAACTGACAGGTACACAAAACGGCATCGCATGTTTGTGCATCTGAGCTTTCCATAATGAATAAATGGACCGTGGATCCCACAGGCAGCTGCACCAGCCATAACTTTGTATTTGACACTTGACTGCTCTTTGGAGTCTGTTTGTCAAAAACTATCCATTTGGAAAAAAAAAAATAAATGGGAAAAACTTGATGTTTTCCAAGGAACAGTGAGAGAAAAGCTTCTCAGGGACATCACGTCTAGGAGTCAGAATATTCTGAGATGAATCAATTATTTATTTGATTGGTTATCAGTTCACCGCTGCTGGAGTACATTCAAAGTTCATTTCACTGAAAACAAGAGCATCACCTTACATGCTAAAATGCAAAGCTAATGTGGAAAAAAAAAAAGAGAGAGAGAGAGAGAGAGATTAGCTGAAGCCAGAGCTGGCATAGGAATTCAGAGTTAGGACTAGAAACTCAGGACAGGTGGCAAGTAGGAATAAAAGGAATTATATCTTGGATAACAAAGTACTAACTAATTCTCAAGAAATGTTACATTGAATTATCTGAGGGTCTCACTACAGCTGCTTTGCGATGAAGTGTGTCTTTGAATCTGTACCACCATCAGCCATTAGGAAAAACAGAGCTATTAATATCTTTTCCTGCATGTTCATACTTTGTGATGGAGAGTTAAATCTATTCCTCTAAAATACAGAATTACTTTAAGGATAGACAGAGGTTTGGAGAAATGTTACAATAATTTCCTATAGTCCATGTGGATCAGAATCAAAGAACAATAATCTATATATTTTTAAACAATGACTAGAAGTAAAAAACAGCTTGTAGTTCAAGGGTTTCAGATTTAAGTATTTGATCCACATTTTTACTTGTTTTCCTGATTGAAATAGGCTGTAAGGATTCTAAACAGCACAAGTCATTTAGAATTTATCATTTAGATCTCCCATGTTATAAGAGTTAGAAAATTAAGCTTAGGTCTCCCAAATCCTGAAGAACTACTGGACAGTAATCAGATTTAGATCTCCCATGTCATAAGAGAAAATTAAGCTCAGTTCTCCCAAACCCTGGATTTTCACAGTTTCTATCTGGGCAGCGTTTTAAAAATAGATGGAAGGGAGATCTTCAAAAGGAAATGGTACTGAAATTGTACAAAGACAACACAAGTTGACTTTAAAACTTGGGCTACATTTCTGCTGGTGAGACCATGGATATCCATAGTTTAAACCCTCCTCTAATTTGGTTTAAGAGATACTGAATGGCATCATCTGTTGCCTTTTATTTATATAGTTATTTATTATTTTAATTTTGGAGTTCAAAAAGATAAAGTTCATAATAGACACTTATAGCTAAAGGGCTCAAGAGTGAATAGGCAAATAAAAATTAGTTATGCCAATATTTAGATCTCACATTTTACAGGGCATCCAAGTGGAAGATCAAAGTCCAAATGTTTTCTGGCACTCTGACCTAAATGTGGTTGATCAAATTACCTAATCTCTGTGTGAGTAGAATTATTTATGTTGATTAAATAGTAATAAAACTGCTACTTTAAAAGATGACAGTGACTATGATATTACAGAAAAGTTGCAAAGTACTTAGCACTTTGCTCAACAAAGTTTCAGTTCTCAGCAATTACTATGATAAATCAAATTGTTGTATACCCTATCATTAATGCCCAAAAGGTAGAGTTGCAGAAGGACACAGGCCAATCACTAGTAGGAGGCTGTAGTTCCTTGAAGACGCTGCCACCAGAAGGAATTAATGCTAGTCTTGCAGAGCAAGTTCATTCCTATGCGAGTGAGTTATTGTAAAAATTGATCTGACTGGTGGGTGGTGTTCTCCCTCATCATGTGATCTCTTTCACGTGAGCGTTTTTCACTGTGATTCCATCTACCATGATACTCTCACCAGGTCGAGTTTCCCACAGTGCAGGGAAAGTGTTCTCAGGAATAGAGCTGCAGGCACTCAGAGTTAGAAAAAGTCATCAAGAGCACAGCCTATGAAACACACAGGCAAGGCACTGGCAGCACAGCCGCATGGGGGTTATGATGCATCCTCTGCCACTGTGATCAGGAAGAACAAATATCAGCAAATTCTCTAAGACACCGCAGGCCAGGATGTTGTGCAGATATAATGTTTCCAGTGACCATGACCTTTGGCAGAATCCACACACTAGGGCAATTTAACCTGTACCTAAAAATTATATTCATCATGTACAGTAGTTCTAAAAATTCAGGAGCCTGAAACTATAAGGAAATAAAGTTTTGAGCTGATGTGTGTGCAAATAATATTGTATGTGAGGGAGAAAAAGAGAAACAGATCATCCACTCACATTTGATACACGATTGCTCCTTTGAAGATTTGCTGAATTTGTTTACTACAAAAAGGGATTCAGTTATCTGCAGGTTTCCTTAATATATCCTTTGCTTCCTCTTCATTCTCTGACTGACACCCTACTAAGCTTGTTAGTGAAAGTTTTAAAAGCCCGTTCAAAATTACATTTCAGATTTATGTATATAATAGTTTATGATTATAAATGCTTTATCTTTTAGTTGCAGACTTATGTATTTGCCATGTTGCATTATGTCATCTATACCACATTTCACTAAAATGATCACATTTTTTGAATCATTGAGTCAATAGAGACTTACAGAGCTAAGTTTATTTTCTATTCCCTTTCTAGGAACAAGTAAATGTTGGACATGTCTTGAATACATAAAGATCTTCAGAGATAGATTTAGATTTCTGCATCTCTATCCTATCTTTTTCTTTCTTTGTGATGTATTTCAAATTCTTTATTAACTATAGTTATTTCTAAAAACTAATGTCTTAAAAATTGAATGCTCTAAGGTTTAGAAAGTTCTAATATAGAGAAATCTAGATGATATCTGCTCAAGTATTCTGTGCACTGGAATTTTGTTACATAATTCATGTTAAGAAAATGTTCTATAAATGATTATTTGCAACATGTGACAAACATTCACTATTATATATGGGTGTATAATGTTCTAGATACAATTATTAAAAATTATTTTTAAAAGTTGAAATATGTAGCCTCTCAACTTTTTACCTATTAGCCCTGCCCTGAACCCTGCAGGAAACTTAAATCTATATTGATGATACGATCTTGAGAAAGATTTTTATTTTTGTCTTGGGATAAGATTTAAGCTTCTTTCATCTCCTGAGACTATAAACACTAACATATGAGGATTCCAAAGTTTGAGTTATTCCTTTCCTTCACAATGCAAAAAAACATTTATGCAATACACTGATTACTTTTGTCAATTCGGTGTTCCACACATCATTTTATGTTATTTTCCGTATGATAATACCTCCTGTCTTTCAAGTGTAAGAAATTCTGACTGGTGTCCTTCTGAATAAAGCTGCATGTGCTTTACAAAAGTAGAATATTCTACTGATTCTTTATTTCAGCTTTATTGACAGTTATTAAATACACGTGTATAATTCCCAAAATACAGCTTCTGGCTGGCACAGGCAATGTTAACTAGTATATACAGCATGATAGACAGCAAATATTTGGTACAGATTAAATTTTACTGTATGTAGCTAATGGTTTAGTATTAACTTTAGTACCTGTGCCACAAGCAATTCTGTTTGGTCTATTGCATTTTTTTTTTTAATTTTTACCTTGTGCTTGCCAGGCAGATCCTGTGCCATTGAGGTAAATACACAGCCTCAAGCAATTCTGTTTGGTAAAATATATCTAAATTAGTTTTTATAAATACTCTAATAGAGTCTATTATTTTAAAGACATTGTTCTACTCTATTTTTTCACATTTGATTTTAAATGAGTACCAAACTGTATTATACTAGATATCATGAAATAGCAAGAAAATGTTCAAATGGGAGGGGCGTCTAGAGAAAGGGAAGGGGGAAAAGAAGGAAGGAAAAAACAAAATGATAAGAAGAAAAAATGGAAACAAAGCTTTTGTAAATGAAGAGGAGAAGAGTAGTTGAAAAGAGGATCTGGGGAAGGGGAAAAAGAATCGAGTTACACCATGTACAGGTCAGGTACAAATTCCATACAATGAATTTGCTCATTATATACCTAACATGTACCAATAAATTTAATTAATAAAAAGTCACCATGATAAAAATAGATATTATTTTAAAGCAGCAGTTTTAAATTCATATCAGAACTAAGGAGATGGTACAAGTAGTTTGCATACACCCATAAATGTGTCATCTTTCCTGTTACCAACATGCCCCACCAGTGGTACACCTCTTTTAATCAATGAACCTCACAAACACATAGGTGTTACCCATGGTCCATGTAGACCGCTGTTTTGAATGTTATGGGTTTAGACAAATGTATGACATGTCCATCACTGGACATGCATTTTTACTTACCTGAGCAATCCTTGTGCTCCATATATTTACCCTTCTGCCTTCCAACACCTAGTAACCACACATGTGATTGTAAATAAGGACAAAAATCTGTAATACAGATTGTGAAATAGGAAGAAAATTCTTAATTGAAATAGGAAGTGCAATGTGTAATGTGAAGTAGGAAGAATATTCTTACATGGCATAGTTTTGCCTGCTTCAGAAAATAATACAATTGGAATTATACAGCATACAGGTTTTTCCAGATTAATTTCCTTCACTTAGAAATACACATTTAAGTCTCCTGTGTGTCTTTTCATGGCTTGTTAATGGATTTTTCTTTACCATGACATACTATTCTCTTATCTATGGTGACCTCACTGTATTTACCCATTGCCTACTGAAAAACATCTTAGTTGCTTTCAAGTTTGAAAAATTAGAAATAAGCTTCTAAACACATCCGTATGAGGGCTTTCATGTCTTTGATAAACCTCCAAATACATATTCTACTCCTATGTAAGGCCTGGTTACTGACTAAATATTTCTTATTCCAATTCTTCCTATGTTGAAATCCAACAAGTAATTAATATTATGAGAGTACAGAAATATAAATACTGGGGCTGGGATTTATCTCAGTGGCATAAGCACCTGCCTGGCAAGTGCGAGGTTGTGAGTTTGATCACTGGAACCAAAGAAAGAAAGAAAGAAAGAAAGAAAGAAAGAAAGAAAGAAAGAAAGAAAGAAAGAAAGAAAGAAAGAAAGAAAGAAAGAAGGAAGGAAAGAGAGAGAGAGAGAGAGAGAGAGAGAGAGAGAGAGAGAGAAAGAAAGAAAGAAAGAAAGAAAGAAAGAAAGAAAGAAAGAAAGAAAGGAAGAAAGATAAACATTAGTTATAACTGAGGTTATGAGGTTTCCAGCACTGGTCTCCAAGAAGAATGTGGCCAAATGCATATTTCTAATGGGAGAGTTCTGACATAAAGAAACAAATTTCAAAGCAAAAGAAAAGTAAGACAAAACAGCATATAAAAGGAAAATCATCAGTGTTTAGGAATTTTATCAGACCTATACAAATAAGTTACTAATAAAGAAAAGAAAAGGATTTTAAAATGAAAGGTCAAAAGCAATTATTAGATCATCAAAATATAATTTTTGGTTACACAAAAACATTTATCAAGCAAAATACATCCCCTCTCAAATGTACATTTTAGACAAAATAATAAGCTTTGCTTAATTCTTTTTTTCTGATAATGCAATAGATCACATCCTCGTCCTTGAAAAAGTAATCACTTTATAAAGGCACCCATCTATTACCTAAGCCTAATTACACTCACGGAAATGCTGCATATTACACCACTGATTTACAAACTGCAATTCTATAAAATCACTAGATTATCGAAGGCCTGTGGTTGCTACAGTTTTCTTGTACAAAAAGTGCAGGTTTGATGTGAGTAAAACATTATGAGATCTTTACAAGAGCACAATCAATGCCTATGGAGAATATGGTTGCTTTCGGAATGGTCATGCACGGTACATGGTGAGAAGGCTGAGAATGGGCCAGATTTATAAAAGTAGGCTCACATGGCATGGTATGGCACAGATAAGCACAATTCATTATGAAATGTTTGACTCTGGCACTCTGTTAAATCAACTGAGAAGTCAGAATCCGTTGCCTACAGGATAAAAATAGTGACGTTCTTATGTGAGCTACCAAAATAGAAAGTAATTAAATCTACTTGCATTCCACTTAAATATGGGAAACAACAGGTAGGTGAGGTGAAACAGCTTCCCAATATGAAATACTGAAGAGTTAGCCAATACAGTTTTCTCATTGTTATTACTTTCCTTTCTTATTTGCTTTCTTTTATATACATATTTTTAAAAGAATAAACCAAAACAATAGTACAAAACCTAACAATATTGGCAAAAACAAGACAATAGGAAATCCACAGTAATTACTCTATTGCATATTGTTACCCTCTAGATAGATGCTCAGACGACCTGCCTTCTTCTGAGTGAAACCATTGCTTATGGTGGGGGAGAGAGGGCATGCAAAGCAGGGCATGAGGAGAAGGGGTCAGGGGTGTAGGGCGTGCGGCAGCTTCTCTCGTGCACACCGGCTGGCCCGGGCACTGCTGGCACACCACCTGGCACTGTGCTGCTGTTTCCTCTGCTTCTCTTTTTCAATAGAGAGATAAATTATTTGTTGAACCACATTAGCATTATTCAACTTAAATCTATAATTATAACAAGATCTAAAATGTTCACTGCATTATTTTTATTAATTTTTTGTATTAATAGAATTATGGATTTACAATACTAAATAGTAAAATAGTAAGTTTTAAGATTTTTTTTCTCTACAAAAATTTAAGCACAAAAAATTAACTCTGAGAAAGGCTACATGGTATAATTTTAGAGAAGGTAGTTGTAACGGTTGATACATTGTCAATTTGAGTTTTTAGAAGATTAAGTAGCTCAGCAGTTCTGTATCCTAGAGTGTAAAGAATTTACCTTATAGCTCTAAAATACTGTTCACTGTTTCAACTTGAGAAGTTTAGAGGTTTAACTGAGTGACTCACCAGGAAGCCAGGGTCCCTGTTTTATAAACATTGTGAACCTATCAACAGGAGGGCACTGAGATGGTGTCAGCGCTACACTCACCAGAGGGCAGTGGGCAGAGGGCAGAGGGGGTGGCCTGGGTACAACATAATGGAAAAACAGAGGCTTGTTCTCTCCTTTTACTCTTGTTGCTTTTGCTGTTTTCCGCTGCCTGGAACTGCTGCCCCAGTGCCCTGCTACCCTACCTTGGAGCCAACTGATTACAGTCCGGAGCTGCCACGAACTGTAAGCTAAATAAACCTTTCCCTGTTAAATTTGGGAGGTATTTTGTCTCAGCAACAAGAGAAAAGTAACCAATACTGTTTAATAAAGCTTTGCAAACTTTATTAATTTGTTATGTTATTAAACTGTTTACATTTCATTTAATTCACTATAAGCATATACTTTTATTTTTAATTATGTAAGTATTATATTAGTATAAAATGATGATTAAATAGTTATAATCATTTGAATTCTCAAACATAATAATCACATTAACATTTCAGTGTGTCTTATTTTATACATTTATTTGTTCTTGTTATATTCTTTTATCACTGCCACTGGTTAGGTAATCTTTGTATTAATACAAAAGCATTAGTTTCCAGGTGGTAACACAACTATTATATTAAACACTGAGCTATTAGCACTAAACAAATGATATATTTACCATATTTACGATTGTAATTATTTATATTTATGAAATAATTGAAATTTTTGATTTTTAAAATCAAAGTTTTATATAGAAATCTTTTAATTTTTATTTCTAAATAATTCAGAATGATATGTTTATACAATCAACAACTTTTAATGTTTTTTTTTTTCTTTCACATTTAATTCATTCTCAATATAAAAAGGCTTGGTGTTTAAAAAGGGAGATTGAGTTTTCTTTTTCTTTTGAACCCTTAGCAGTAATGTCTGAATTCTGGAAACAAGTGCTTGAAGATGCAGTCAAGAACAATATTGAAATAGCTGAAACTGGATTATCTCATTATTTGTAGTCAAGAAATAATCTTTCCATAGGTGTCATCATTTATCCTTGTTCAGCTAAACATGTTCTACTTGTAGCATAGAAGGTTCACCTTAGACAAGATATAAGATCCAAAATGAGAGAAAAGATTTAGTCATTTGGCAATTAGAGTTGCAGGAGATAGCCAGTCAATGAACTTGCACAGTATAGAACATCTTTACCATGTATTTGTATGTATGATCATATGGAACTTCATGTTTTCATTTTAATAAAAAATTTATTTTAAAAATCATTTTTAAAAATAGCATTTTAAATGATATTTAATGATTTAAAAAATCATTTTATAAAAATAAGTGTTACAGTTGTACTAACAGCTGAGATTAATTTGTTACTTCCAATCTACTCAGAAGGCATAGTTTAATTTAATCACCATACCATGAGGTAGTTTCTAATAGCCTTTTCATAAATGAATAAAGCAAGACCCAATGCGTTTAAATTGCCTCAAGCCACACAGAACTCAGAATATCTTTATTTCAATCTCATAACACCTGATTCCAGAACTTACACCTTACTGAACAAGCAAGTATTATTCTCCTGCTGAATTACAAGTTATGATACATAAACACAATATTAACCTATTACCAAAATGTCATGAATTTGTGAGTAGTGCAGTTATTCTGTACATTGAGTACATTGGGTACAATCTTCTACTTGTAGCATAGAAGGTTCACCTTAGACAAGTGAACTTAGTCTCACTTCCTGACATAATGATTAGTTTATAAGAGCCTATTGCATATTATATGTTGAAACTTAAAAGTACAATTATACATGTGAATGTGTAAATACAACATACTTGCCAAAACTAATCTTTATGAAATAAAGCAATAAAATATGTGTTACTAAAAAAGAAATTAAGCAAATAATATAAAATATTCAAATGGATGTATACATGGCACATAATAATCATTAGATAAGATCAATGTTATTAAAAATGGCTCAAGCACTAAATGATCATATGAAAAGTTCAAGCTAAGGTTAAATACAAGTAATAAAATGGTGGTGGAGAATCCAACCATAGAAAGAAGGGTCCAGGGATGAAATATAATTATTAATAACAAAAATAGTATAAGGAACTGAGAAGCAACTCTAGAAAAACATGAATGTCACGGGAGCACTCACTACGGAAGGCCACTGACACTGAATCAGTGACTATCTCATAAATACAACTATTTTTCTAAGTTTTATGAAAGTAATTTGTCCATTGATGGCAATAAAACTTTGGAAAAATCAAAGTTCCTTTTGAAAAGTCATTGAGAAATCTAACAGTATAAGCATCTTTGTTGCAATTTCTTAATCCATTGTGTTAATATTGTATACTCCACTCTAGCAAACATAATTTAATTTGGGTTCTCCTAATTATATTACAGGTATTGTAAGTGAACTAAAGAAAACACATAAAACAACTTGAAAGTAGTTTGAGCATACTGTGGTTTCAATGTTAGTCCAGTTGAAATACAAACATTGTGCATGTCTGTATTCTATGGCTTGGTGTTCATTCTGAACACAGAAAGACTACAAATGCTACAGAAGAAACTAATAAAGAGTCTGAGGAATAAATCTGAGATTTTAATATCCAAAATTAGTAACAATGACATTCATCTTTGCTTGACCAAGATTCTACAGCCAAAAAATCTGCACAAGTGCTCTTTTAATATGAAAGTAGAAAGAAGCAATTTATCCTTAAGCTTATTCACATGAGTGAGTTCCTCTAGTCTCATTTTTTGATATTTCAGTAAAGGACATATGCTGTAAAGCAATAACAATGGAAATATATCTAAAATTGGTTTTCAGTGTTGATACATTTTTCAGAATCCTAATAATATAGCCATGGCTTTCTACTGAGTCTTACTTTGATCATCAGTAATAAAAGGGCTATAAGAGAGAATATGAAAATAAGAGAATAAAAATTATCTTTAAATATTATGAGAGGATAAAAATGGCAGATTACCATTTTACATCTGTCAAAAGAAGTGATTAATTCTGTGTAATTTTCTATTTCCACTGCCTGACACAGTAAAATTAAATGAATAGAAAACCACTCTCTTTATTCATTAATTTCAACGATTGTTAGAAGATGAAAATCTTTTGGAATTATTATGCCTTTGTATCAATTCTTATCCAAACACTGTGACTTTTACAGAACATCTACTCCCTTCCAACCATAAATGTTTTCAGGAAGATGAATTAGATACATGAAGTCAACATGATTCAGATTTGGTAAATAGAAATGATTACATGTATATGTCCAATTACATTAATATCAGTAAATAAACTACATAATGATTAAGTCATGGTATCACTAATTGTTCTTAATCTTTACAAACATTAAAATTTGTATTAATTATCCAGTGGAATTCTTTCATCATGTGTGATGGAAGACAGCAATAAAGACATTCTAGTGAATTTATTTCATAAAAAAATATAAACTATAATCTAGGTATCTATTTGTCTGAGTGAATGTGTGTGTATATATATATATATATATATATATATATATATGTATTTGATATGTCATTCTAGAGAATTCCATACACTAAAATACACAGTTTTATGCATGAATAAATGCAGGTATAGAATGTATTTGTACAGTATACAATCATATCTTCTTTCATATAAGCATAATAGATAAGATATATGGTTATGTCTTTGATATCTGTGTAGAAGTACAAACAAACAATTATAAAAATGAAATAAAATAGACTACAGTCAAGTGTGGCATGGAGACACATGCTTATTATCCTAGGGAAGTTGACATAGAACAATAGCAAGTTGAAATCCAGCCTGAATAATTTAGTGATTTAGTGAGATAGCATCTCAAAATAGAAAAACAAATAAAGATTTAGGCATACAGCTCCATGTGACAGCCCCAAGTTCAATCTCCTATAGCAGCAAAAAAAAAAAAAAAAAGAGGAGGATGAGGAGAAAGATTGCAAGTGTGTATGTGGGGACACACCTGTAATCCTAGCACTCAGGAGGCTGAAGCAGGAGGATTGGAAGTTTAAGGCCAGTGAATCTACATAGTGAGTATGAGGTCAGCCTACACTATAGAGTAAGACTCTGTCTCAAAGAGGCAATCAATGAATCAATCAAATCAATGGATGAATAAGTAACACTGAAACAAAATGTGAAAATACTGATTATCAACTTACAAATTTACAGCTATGTATTCATTTCTACTCATGAATTGCTATATACAAGTACTTTAGTAATACTGAAAAAAATATCTGGAAATTACGCATTAGTTTTTTTTTTTTTTTTTTTTTTAATCAGTACTGGGGATCAAACTCACAACCATGCACTTAAGGCAGGTGCTTATGCCACTGAGCTAAATCCCCAGTCCCTTACTTAGAAGTTTAAAAAATATGATATTATTTAATAAAACCAGCAAGATGAGTGTTAATTTCCAGGAATTCATAATGTTTTAAAACAAAATTCCAAAGCTATAATTATCTTCTTCTTAAATTCCAAGTGTCTAACCATGAGTCCTGTTCATCTTTGTGTAATAGTACAAATATGAATAATAGTTTTGAAGCCTTTGTGCCTAATTTCTCAAACTAGCTAATGGTATTTGTATCCTAAAAACAAAACAAAACAAAACACTAGCATATATATGCAAAAATAAATTTTGAACTATACTTTGGAAATAAGTTCAAAAAAATAATAACTTTAAAAATTCTGAGACCTTAGGTAAGTAACAAATATGCACAGTCTCAGTTTTATTGTTTGTACAATGAAAGTGTTCTGACATTGCATATAAAAGCTCTTCTAGCTGTAACCAGTGACAATGACATCAGCAATATCTCAGTTTATCTTAGAGTGAGATCCTTTTCACTTTTTATTAAGAAACATTGTACTTTTGTCACATGGAGGAATTGCACAATACCCTAAACTCTATTCTTCATTTCCCTATTTTGTGAGGGCTCATTGTGAGGAAAAATAAACTACAGACAAAGATACACACCAAAGACCATCAGTCTACATTTCTATTTATTACCCAAACCACAACTGTGTTTTCATGAATGACTCTTGGTGTCCTTCCATTAGCAAATTGCTGGCATGATTTTCCTCTAGATGAGAATTATAAATTATACCTCTTACTACTTTTCCTAAAGTATACTTTTCTAATATTTAATTTATAAATCATTTCCCAGATGTATTCCTAATAAATGGTTGCAGGCGGCAGACAGGTTTCCAACAGGAAAGCCTCACGCTTGTTGTTTACTGGGAGGTTCATTAAAAAGGCATCAAGAGAAATCAAAATAAAAACAACCTTGTGAACCTTTGTAATTGGTCTCAAGGGATATGTAACTCTCAAGATATCAATACAGAAATATCCCAGTCCAAACTCCTCCGATTGCACAGAAAATAGCTACTTGGTGATATAATGCTTCTATGAGACACTTGATATGGTCAAGTAAAAACAAAACAAGCAAGTGCTACTGGATTTCACATATTTTCTCCCTGAGACAATAGTTGACATAAAATGATCATTATAAGCCCTTTGAACTTCTATGGTGCTCATAAATAAGTAATTTGAAATAAATATGTCACAAGTACTTATCATGTGCGCAGATATATAAACATACCTTCAGACATTACTGAGGGCATTAGTAACTAGAAATTTAGAAGCATCATATAGACATTTTTTCATGAAGTAAAGATTTATTGTAATATGTAGTGACTGCTCTTTTAGTTTATCAATTTTAATATAGTAGATATAGTTAATAAAACCAGATATCCTTTTAAGGATGGTTATAATTTTTCATGGCAGCATTTACTTATTCTCCATCACACATCAATATAACATTGTGACTTATACTCATTTTAGCATATATTTAACACCACTTTCACCTTTTTAGGACCCAAAATGGGAGTAACATGTCATATGATGTACTAGAAACCAAGACTGAGGGTTTTGATCTAGTGTCACAAGAAGCTCAAGTTACAAAATCATAGACTCACTACCCAAAAGCCTTAGTGTTCCTTATATATCTTTTCTCTTTTAACAGATCCTTCTATATAATGAGATAGGTCTGGGACAATTATGTTTTGAGAGTAATCAGATAATGTTCAATCCACAGACCAAGAGTTTCATAAAAGTGATTTGGAAAAAAGGAAGATAATATCTAAAACTGTGTCAGCTCTCAGCAGGATTCCTTAGATATATTTAGGTATTTCAGAAGCTCCTTGACAAATGATTAATATCAAAATTTTCTCCTCCTTGCTTTAAGCTAAACAAATTACCAGTAAATATATAACTGCTGACTTATGGACATTCTCTCTAGATGAACACAAAGCCATAACCTTGTTAATCAAATATACTTATTCTTGCAAGTTTAAAGACAATGACACATAAGCCAAATTTTCTTCCTCTGCTATGTGACAAATTCTTTAATAATATTCACTCAATTTATGAGTCAGAAATATAAAGAATACTTACATTCTTAGTTTTATTTTTTATTCAAAAAATTCTTATGTGCAAAATTGAATTTAAATTCATAATTCTCGATTCTTGATATATCTATAAAAATTATGGATTTATGTTTTCATTCACAAATTATTTATGGACAATTAATACTGTAAATAGTGTAATCAGATATTGATTATACTAAAAGTACATGTAGTAGTAGTAATACAATTAATATGCACTTATTCTTGTTTATAGATATTTCTCCTAAAAAATAATCTATGTTTAATGCAACACTATGTAAAATAAACGCAGGAAATAAACCTCACTTGTTACTGTGCTATGCAGAAATTATCACACAGCATTTTCTTGCAATTTCTTGTATTCATCTAGTGGATATTTAGGGCAACATTTTATGAAAATTACATTGTTATAAAATTTTACACAATCTTTCCAGATTCATTGAATATTAAATTTTATTGACAATATTTCTTCTATTTTTAATAATATATTTAAATATTTTCCTGATCATTTAAGTCACAGAATTCAGAAAATATTGCAAGAGTGGCAGATAATGAACTGAGATTCAAATAAACAGTTGCATTAAACATAAACAGAAGAACAAACATTATATGATTCCACTAAACATAAATATCTAGAATAGGCAAATTCACAGAGTCTGAACACAGAGGAGAAGACAAAAATTGTTGCTAAATGTTTCCATAATTTCTGCCTGAGGGTGATGAAAATGTTCTCGAATGAGTATGAAGATTATTCAACACTGTGGGCATAGTTAATGCCACTGACTTGTATTCTTCAAGTGGTTAAAAATGTCAATTTGTGTGTCTTTTTCCACAGTTTTTAAAAGTTGCATTAACTTGAATATTTATATACACACAGAGGTCCCAACTTCTTGGGAGACTAAATCAAGAAGATAACATAAGCCCTAGAGTTTGAAGCCAGGCTGGGTAACATAGGGAGACACTATCTCTTAAAATTTAACTAAATAAATAAGTCTTTAAAGTTGAATTAAAATCATATAAAATCATCTGGACTTATTAATGCAATGAGAATTTTCTGCATAAATATATTTTGAAAGCAGGAAATTTTGAATATATACTGTATCAGATTCTTGTAATGTTGATCTGTTATCTCACATTTAAAATTCAAAATAAGCCTGCAAGGACTAAGAATAGAAAAAGTGAAGTTTACTTGAGTTAGGTAAATTTTATATAACTCCATAGTTTTAATTGTAGAGCCACATTTATATCACTTCAAGGGTAATGTTCTCAATCTTTTCCCTAGATGCTTTGTCTGTCATTGGCTTTATATGTTAGACTATTCTACAGATATGGAAAAAGCAGACTCAGCATGATTAGTTCAGTTGTCCAAGGTTACAAAGGTCAACAATGGGAAAACCACACTTAAAAATTATATTTTATATTAAAACAAATTGGAAAATAATACAGAAAATCTATGTGTAGTCCTCATGCAGATTTCCAATGGTATTATCTCACTAACCATTATGCAATTATTAAAATAACAAAAATAATCACAATAAAGTACAAATGTTTTGGCAGTGTATTATCAATGGTTTTACTTCCTCTGCTTTCTAGTCCCATATGATAGGATACAATGAAAAGTACTGTACTGGTAAATGGTTTAAGAATCTCTCTATTTGAGTTTGTTTGATGCTATCTGAGGAGTAAATGAAGTTAGCCTTTTAAAAAAAATACCACATAATAAGTCAGGTACAATGACAAACCCTTACAGTCCAAATACTCAGAAAGAGTGAAGCAGGAGGATTGCAAGTTTCAACTTGGGAAGTTTAGAAAGACTATTTAAAAATATATTAAAACTTGGCTGCAGATATAGTTTAGTTCAACAGAGCTGGATTCAATCCTGAGGATCGCAAAACCAATCAATCAAACAACCACAAAACAAACACTTAGAGAACAGAACAGGAGTACTGTTGTCCATCGCCACATCACTGGTGATATCTAACCCAAACATTTAGTTAAAGTGGTGTCATCTGGGGTTTTCTAATATAGCTTAAAATTTTCCCACTCAAAATTAACAAATATTTAAGGGAAGATATCTTGAAAGTAACAAAAGATCATTTCCTTTCTAAGTTGAGTATATCCTCCCATATCTTATCTGCCATCACTAGTGCCATACTTTCCAAAGGAAGACATTCTACTTCCTTTAATCTTTCAACAGTAACTAATTAGACTCTTTATCCGTAGGAAGACTGTCTATTGTTTCCTCTCTATTTCTATCTCTACCTCCCTCTACAAATCTTTACCTCAGTATGAGCTCTGGTTATTTATAATATTCTATATATTAAATAAAATATTATAACTTGTAGTTCATCAATGCCTCCTTCCTTTGTGTGCACTATCTCACCTTTTAGTACCAAACACACTACATCGTCATGTTGTACAGTTCTACTCCCATACTGGGATCAGGCACTTTCACAAAGAGACATTGAAGATTGATAATTAAATACTATTATCTGGGTGCTTGCGGCTCTCTGTGTCACTGGGATGTCAACAATTCTAAGCCCTTTCAGCACTTAAGGCTTGGAAGTATAATCATTTCATCCAAGTGTTTTATTTTCCTAAACCACCTCTGCCTCTTCCCTGAAACTGGACTGTAACCTAGTATGATTCAAAAATCAGGAAGGAAAAAGGGCACAAGACAGTACTATAAATCAAACAGAAGTTGGAATGAAATAAGAGCTTTTTATGCCTTATTAGGTGAAGGATCAGATATTTTTTGCACTCAGAAAGTGCCAGTATACTACAAGTTTCAAGCCTTATGGATCTAAGAAACATTTTGAACTCAGTACCTTAATGTCTTCAACGGAGAAATAAGAACAATAACCCCTACTTTATAATGATACCCTCTTAATAATATAGTATAAATGAAAACTGTAAATCAAACAGACTTAGAAGTAAATGACTAATTTGGAAAAGTCCTAGAACAAAAAATAATCTCCAGGATATGCTAAACAGAATTCCAAAAACGTTCTCCAGATACACGTTTCAGTAAGCACAATTTAAGATGCAGCTCTGAAATGACGGATGATGGAATTAAGATTATTGATCAAACAATTTTAAAATAGGTATATTATCTTGGATGATTCAGCCACTCCAATCGCATGAGTCATTCAATCTTTCAGTCGGGATGATTGCAAAAAATAACTGTCCCCAGATTTCAGTGGTGTGAGAGCACTTTTGCTCAGGAGTTACAAGTTGTTAAAATATGCAGAAAGGATGGGTGATATTTCTTGTTTCTCATGATTCATGTTTCTATATGTTAATGATTTGTTGCATAACTATTAAGGTACTACAATTGATAATTATGCATGGGGTTCTTTGGCAATAAAAATAGTTATGCCTGGAAAAAAAAAGTAGTATCACGCTGTGGATACACAGAGAGAAAAGGTTGAAGTGGGAGACATAAGCAGAAATGAAGATCAGGATGCAGTATGTAAGAGTTCTACCCATCATTTCTGGCTGTGCAGGAAACCAGAGTATGGTGTACTCTGATTGCTAAAAATCATCTCAGTTTATAGTCAGAAGGAAAAGAGAGCTGAGTCCTAAAATCACAGTGAACTAAATTCTGTCAAGAGCTTAAAGAGCCTAGAAACAACAACAACAACAACAAAAATGTCCTCATGACCCTTTGTGAGAACACAGGCAAAGATCGACACAGGATCCAAACTTCTGACCTGTGACCATTGTGAATTAATCAATATGCATTGTTTCAAGCCTGTAAGTTTGTGGCAATTCATTATATCACCAATAGAAATAGAAAGTACAAAGTTTCTGTACTGATGGAATGATTTAGAGAAATGAAATTATTCTTTTCATAATATGTGCAATATAAAGTCACATGCACAATGAACACTGTTGACAGATAAAACAAATCAGAAATATTTCATGAGAATAAATTAAGAATGCACAATATAGACAGACAATCTGCACTTATATGCCAAACTATATTTATGGATACCAAACAGAGGTTGAAAAATCTGATTGTATCCAATTATAGATAGCAGCATGATAATAGAAAATTTCAGAACTGACATTTAAATCTTTCATAAAATCTAATAGAGGTAGCATTATAACTTAGCACATTGACCTTTGGTGTATTATCACCCAAATGTCCACATTTTTGAGTATAAATAGTAGCTTTCTTGTTTTAAGTGAGTTAATGTAAAAAGAAGTTCTTTGTAAATCAAAAATATACATGCAATTATCAGTTTTGGTTACATTATATGGTAATTCTCAGAAAGGGATTAAAATGTTCACATTCTGATTAGCTGTGAATGTTAATTTATTAAGACTGACTCAAAATTACTTAGCATATATTGCAATTATAGCCCTCTACTTTGAAAAAAATACAGAAAAATAGATTAGGAGGCGGTTTGCAGATGTTAAGGAGATGAATAGAGGAACTGAAAGATTCAAAATAATATTCGAGTGATGCCAAAATTTCAAATCAGTAAAAGGGCACAAGGTCAGAAAGAAAACATGACGATAAACAAAAATGTTTGGGAGTGAGTCATTCCAAATGAAATTAGGTAATATGAGGTTGGCTTGAATAAGGCATGTCTCTAACACAGTAAGACTCATGTCTTTTTAAGAAGAGGAGATTTGGATTACAGATACGTTCCCAGGGAAAATGCCTGTGACTGTGAAAGGAGAGATCCAGATGACAGAGGCCAAGGAAGACCATAGATTGCCAGCAGAGCACCCAAAGGTCAGAGAAAGGCATTGAGCAGATGCCCACAGATGAAAAATCAAGTAGATTTCAGACATAGAACTTTCAGAATGATGGCAAGATGATAAATTCCTGTTGTTTAAAACAATTGTTTAGACAAATTGTTTAAAACAATTTTTGATATCCCCGGCAAACCAATAGTACTACTTCAGTGAAAAGAATAAGATGCACAGGGAACTATTGTATCCACAGTCTTTTATTCAGCATGAAGTGTGGCCCACTGAGAACCTGCTTGAATTCCAAAAGAAAAATGAAAAACTCTGTATCATAAAGAGATGAGAGGTACTACTGTTACATTTTTTAAAAAAAGAAGAAAAACTAGTGTATAGTGGATATAAAGCATACTGTGTAAAATCGTCATGGAAGAAGAAATATGTCAATCTAAAATTTCTATATTTAAACCCATATCTCTTTCCCTTATGCCAATTGATGAATTTTTATTTAACCCATGACCCCATAGCTATCCTTAAGCTGGCTGGTATGGACGACTCTACCACACAGGAAAGAACAACATGTTCAGCCTTTGGACTATATCTCTGTGAGCTGGATAAATACCATTAAATTCAGCCGCAAGGGGAACTTTGGTGTAGAACTCTGAAGGGAGGGGACATCTGTCCAAGAATTGCAAGTTCTTGTCATGATCAATTTGTCAAAGTACCCGCTCAAGTTGCCCACATGCAGTTCTACCTGAGTGTATGGCATAGACCTCGTCTCTGTCTGATTGTATTTTATTTGATCACAGTCCAGCAGATGTTCTCTCCCCCATGAGGAGCTCTAAACACACTTTAAATTCCAAGCTTGAGACAAATGCTTAAAATCTAGGTACTATTCTGGTAGTGAACAAAATTAGTTCTGTAGGATTAAACTATTAAAACTCTTGGGTTTTCAGTTGAAATTTACCTGGCACTATGATGAACAAACAGTCACATTTGTGTGCCCAAAGTTTTAACATTTGTGAAGTTTGGAATCCTATCTGAAGAGCAAACTATTATCAGCTATAGAAACAATGAATTTGGAATCTCTGAAGAAAATCTCAAACTATGTGCATGAGTCACTCTAAATAAGAATGAAAGAACGTTTTGTTTGTCTCTTATTCCATGAATTACTGTCTCCATCAACCAACTCCCTGAAGAAAAGTAGAAAAATCAGAATATCAGAAACTTATCAGGCTGGGGATATAGCTCAGTGGCACAATGCCTGCCTGGTAAATGCAAGGTCCTCAGTTTAATTTCTAGTTAAAAAAAAAAAAAAAAAGTAAGAAACATTTCATGGAGAGAAAGAAAATCCATGTAGTAAAATAATTTAAGGACAAAAGCATTTTAAAGTGAAAGCTATTTTTTATTACCAGAACTTCTGGAATGGTAGTCCAAAACAGCCTTGTCGTCAACACTGGATAGATTTCTGAAATTCATTGATCTGACTCAGGAAATATGGTATTCTAAACTAGGCATTTTACAAGAGGTCAGGAAACCTACTTTCTGCATCTGGCTCCATTACTAATGAGCTCTATGACCTTGAGAAGTTTCTTGGGGTCTAACTGTCCACTGGTATATTGAATAAGACCATCTCTAAAGTCCATTTATAATCTAAAATTATCAGACCCATATAATGAAAAATCTACTAAGTAGTATTTATTGATTATAAATTTGTCAGATTTGGAGAATAATCTAACTCTATATCATAGAAAACATGAAAAAATAAAAATCAATATATACAAGTGATTGCATTAGTTATAGAACATTTCAAAGAAATATATAATTATGTGTATCATGTGTCACAGGCACAAAACATCATACATTTCACTTTTGAAATAGTGGCCATGATTTTTTGTACCAGCACTCAGATACAGCTATGTAGTAAATAGTAATATTTTAATGAGCAGTGGACAGTGGTATATGCATGTAATTCTAGTACTTTGGGAGGCTGAGACTGGAAAATCACAAGTTCAAGTCCAGCCCACAAAACTTAGAAACTAAATGAGAGATGCTGCTGCCTCAAAACAATAAAAATAAAACAAACAAACAAAAAAACCAAAGCTGTGCTCTGGATATGTAGTTCAGTGTGAAGGCTTTGGGTTCAGTCTCTAGTACCACAAAAGAAAGAAAACATTACTGTTTTGGAAAAGAGCATTAACATCTACTGTTTTAATTACATTTATCTATTTGATTCATTGAACTACTGCTTAAAGATTTCACTACATTACTTACTTTCTCTACCTATTTTTGGAACTATAAATATGCACCAGGTGTTCAGAGAAAAGTAAATAGAAAAGCCATGACCCTAAATCTTATAATGAACATAATCTTGAGTAAAAAAAAGATATAAAAATAAAACAAGAAAATGTAAAAATAAAATACAACATATTTCTTGTTTTATTAGAGTACAAATATTCAAAGCAGAAAGGAATACTTCATGTAAGAGATAATCAAGCAAGTCCTGTAAAAGAAAAAAAAAAAAACCTACATCTTGCAAGTAGGACTATGTTGCATTATCAAAGGCAGAGAACATGCAAATCTTATGGATTTGATTTTTAACCTATTCATGTTAGTTATATAAATATTTACTCATGATTATTCTTAGTTTCCTTGCCGATATTAGATTATAATACATGATGCACATGATTATATTTTTCTCCAAAAGATTCCATAAATAATGAAGTCATTCATATCTATTGATTCTACTTGGAGAAAAGCGAGGAATTATTTTTTACAAGGATATTTCACTGCAGCATGATTGTGTGGTGACCTAATAATGAAACTATGTGGTTCTTACATTTCATTAAAATAAACATAATGTATAGAATTTATAAATATTATTTATATAAGATTCATGGTTAATTTACTTAAAATACATAACAGACCAAATATTACTCCAAGGTAAAATTAATTGCAGTGAATTTTGAAATACAACAGTGTATGTGGTAATAAATTTATTAAGCATTTACTGTAGATAAGGTAAATGCTTAATAGTTAATTTACATAATCTGTTATGGATTAAAAACTGGTGGTCAACAACATCAGCTGAATTAAATCGGCATTGGCTGCATGTAGATGGTACACCTGAGGAAAGCTGGCAGCATAAAAAGATATGGAGAGGAAGAGTGTGGCATTGTGGATTCTCCTAATTGTCATTCTTTGGAGTCATTGATTCTCCTGGTGGAGCTAGTCATGCTGGCTTCCCCAACGTGAATTCAGCCACACCAGAGGAGCCTGGGACCTTGTTGCTGAGAGTGGCTGTGGTTCACTTTGGGGTAGCTCTGTTCCTTACATTCAGCATTGCTTCCTGGCTCCAGAAGGAAAGATGTATGCTGTTTAATCTTTAGGAGAAGCTTGCCATGCTAGCTCACTGACTCTCATCGTCCCTGAGGATGGCTGTGGTACTTTTCAGGGCAGCCTTGGTCCTTATTTTGAGAGTCACTTCTTGGATCCAGTGTAGAACCCTCAAATTACTAGCACAGATCTTTCGCCGCGCTGGCATAGAGATTCTAGCTTCCACTGCTGTCCTTTGGGCCTTCCCAGGGAAGATTTATAAAACAGACTTGCATGAGACATTGCCCTGGGCTCTAGACCTCCAGTTAAACTTGTGTCATGGGCTATAGGTTTTCATCTGAACTCATGCAGGACATTGCTGTGGGATCGAGGGCCTCAGGTGGATTTCCTAGGTCTTTTAGTGCTGTCGACAGCTTTCCTGCACTTTGTTTTATTTAACTCTGGGTGACTATCATAAAATAACATTATAAATTCTGTGTCCTGTGTGTAAATGTTCTCTTTGTAACTCCTGACTGCAGCATAATCTAACTCAATTCTCACAATTTAATGAGAGATAATTTTAACACCTTCATTGACAAATAGGGAAAAACACAGGCTCATAGAACTTATACAACTAGTGCAGTTAGAAAGAAGCATATCTTATTGTCAAGAACAGCTTCTCATTCCATTCTGAAATTGCAAATAGATCCTAACGTATCTACATGAAAAAAAAAATCATGTATAATGTGAGCACAGTCTTGACTATGGTCACAAAAGTTGCCAAGGCTCAATCTTCCCTGGTTAAAGAAAAAGTCTTAAGAGTACACACCAGGCAGGGTAAAGAAAGCAAAGCTTGAGGAAGCTTAAAATCTTTATGAAGGTTTCACGTGCCTTCATAAAGTTAGTGTAGAAACCTACACTAACCCAACGCAAAGGCAAAGCAGAACAAAAAACAATCTTGAAAACCTGACACAGGTATAGGGTGGGGAAAGCAAAGGGTACCAGAAAAACACTATCTTCAATTTTTTATTCTTCCCCTTCACCAACTGAATAGCTATTTCTTCAATTAATGAGTAGGTTTGGGCAAGGTAATATTCTCTACATATCACCTTTTCCTAAAATTCCAGGTCATATATAAGTTATCAAATAGATTTTAAACTTCATCTTCGATTGGACCACGTTAATCCTTAAGAATAATTTAATGCATCAACAGTTGACAAAATCTCAGCCTCCACATTTTATATTACTAAAGATTCAAATATACATTCTAAGTCACTGGTAAAACTGAAGGCAAGGATTCAAAGTGGGTTAGCAAAACTAAAAAAGAATGCATCCCTCATTGGTGCTCAAGTCCAGGTCAAATTTCATTTCTAAGTGTTTCAAGGGACACTCAGTCCTCTGATAATATGTTCTCTCACCAGATCTTGGGCTTTAGTTATAAAAGGAAGGATTTTTTCCTAATATGGAATAAAGCTTCATATTTGATGTGCTGTTCTTTTAGATGTGAATTATCCTGTCACTCTTGCTTATTCTGCTGTGTCCACTACTGTCAAGTCTGCCTTAGTAAACCTAATTCTATAGTTTCCTCTTTTATGACATTAGGTCATCCTTTCGTAAGAAAAATAAATTTAGAAAATAATTTTAAATGATAGCTGTTGGCCAACACTCTAAATGGGTCTAAAATATTGCCAAATTAATAATGAAATTACTTTGAGTAATTGTGATTACGATGGCTATTTTCCCTTGTCTTGGTTACTTTTCTCTTGTTGCTGGGACAAAATACCCAACACTCAAAAATGAAGGAATAAAAGGTTTTTTCTTACATTTTCAGTCAATAATCAGGTGGTTCCAAGGCAGGGTGGCATGGCGCCCTGAGCAACACTTCAAGGCAGCAGCCAGAGCAAAAAGAGCCAGAAAAAAAAAAAAAAAAAAAAGGAAGAAAACAAAACAAGTTGCTTTTCTGCCTTACACTGTACACAGGCCAACCCCCGCCCCCTGCTCTGGGGCAGATATAGCCCTCACAAAATGTCCTTGCCCTCCTTTGCATAGGATGAGGATATTTACAAAGTAAGACTCCTGGTTCCCTGGTGAGTCTCTTAGTTAAACTTCTAAACTTCTCAAGTTGAAACAGTGCATCAAACTTAACACCTCTTAATTTTGCATATACAAAATGATTTCCTAAAAACAGAAAATTAATTTTTTCACCCTAAAGACAAAAATTCATTCTCTATTTTTAATAATCCATAAAATTATGAGGAATGATCTTTTTCATATATGGAAGCTTTGAATGTGAATATTATTGTTCAAGTAAACTTACATTTTTCATAATTTTTAAGGTTCTATTACATTATTGTTAAAGTACATGTGACACCTTTGTTTCTTAAGTTCGGAAGAAAATGAGGAAAACCAACTATCTTTTAACATTTTAATTTCATATAGAGTTCAGGCAAAATTTTCACTCACCAGCCTCTTAATGCCAAGTACACAGAAACGACCCTGCACACTCAAGCCATTTTTATATCCCAGGTAATTCTCATATTTAATCATTTTTGTAGAATGCATTTATGCTTTATTTTGCTGCAATAAACTCAATTCCATAAAATTATTTATTGAAAAAATGTAATCTTAAAAGTTTAAAAACCCAAAGAGCACTGGGATTGCTGCGGTGGGCTCAGAGCTGTAAAGCTGCTAAAATTTCTATTTAATAACATGAAAGTGTGCAGAGATTTAGCAAACTAATTTTCAAATAATCTCTCAGAATGGTTAAGCTAGTGAAATATAACACAAGTATTTTAACCTAGCTAACCACAACATATTTTCTACTTCATAAGAACTTCTCTTCACCAATCACCAATTCAGAATCATTGGATAGCTCGTGCCTTGGTGTTATTTCCTTCTCTAACTCCAATGCCAGGCAGTGCGGTATTTATAAAATTACCCACAGAACAGTAGTCTGAATGTGATAGTCAGATGCATGCCTATATGCACAGCACATTGCTGAAACACAGAAATTGCTTTTAAAAAAATCTCTTATACTTAAAATGAGACTAATCTTGTGTTCACCAAAGGGAATAGACCTTCAGCTCATATATATATTTTTTTTCTGCAGAAGGTTTTAAAATAAAACAACATTACATATTAAAGAGAAAACCAGAGGAGACTGGGAAGTTTCATCAAGTATTAAAGCTAAGTACCCCAGCAAATAGCAAAAAGGATCAGACATCCTTCCTTCTTGCTTCTTTGAAAAATATAAGAGCTATAATTTGTATATGAAAAATAAAGTACTTACTATATCACATGTCTGCTTTCAACATATACTGAACTTATCTTTAGCACAACTTCAATTCTTGCTGCATTATTTATTTCTTCCTTCAGAGCAGAGATGTAAGATTTCTAACGCTTTTCTTCCAGATAGTTCTCTCCAACCACAGTCTTTTACATGTCCTGTAATTTGCTTCAGCATCTATGAAACAACTCTTTTCTTCACAACAACCAGAATCCTTGAAGCAATCCACATCTGCTTCCTTATGCTTCCATCCAGGCATACACACAAAAAACTTTCTTTGCTCTGTATCTTATTTCAGTAAATTTAGTGTGTTAAATATTTCAAGTACCTTTAATATACCACAAACACTAAATGGTAAGAATTACATTACTGCAGCTCCTTGATTATGACTGATAAGGTTAGGCTTTTACATTTATATTGGATTCTCAGGAGCTGATGCCATACCAACCTAATAATTAATAATTCATGAAACCAAATTACAGCCTTGGAAGGAAACAGACAGTTTGACTAGTTCTTTCACAATTCTATGATTTATGCATGACAGCACAGAACATTTCTAGGAGAGGGTATTAAAAAAAAGTCCCAGACATAACACTTGAGTTTTAAAATTAGTGTTTCCTTGGTACAAGCTGGATTTGTTGTGGCATCATGGAGGTTCAATTGCTTTGAGCAGCCAATTCAAAAGGATTCATTTCAAACAAGCATCTGTCTACTGAGGATGTCTTGACCAAAAGAAGGAAGGCAGGAAGGAAGGAGGGCACAGAAAGCCAATTGAAGGAGTTTTAATATAATTTTTGAAAATATTTTTCAGGTCCAAAACTACCCCATGAAGCTTCACACTTAAAAACTGCTGAGCAAGGAAACCTATATGTTCCAATGTGTGTGTGTGTGTGCGTGTGTGTGTGTGTCTATACTAGAGTTCCACTTGCTTGTGTGCCTATGCAGAATAGTTCACAGACAGTAGTTTCTTCAAATAATGGTCTGTCAAAATTTATAAACATCAATAATTTAAAACACTGTTTTTGAGAAATAATTTACATTTAGTAAAATGCACAGACCCATTGTGTATAAATCAATATACAATCCTATAAACACACCAAGTCCTGTATCACTCAAACAACTTCCTTTTTTTTCTCTTCCGGTAACTCACCTACTCACAAATGAATGGATCATCTAATTTCTTGCATGATAGAGGGTGATGTCTAATCTTCCTTTCTGTTAATACATTAATATGGTTGCTACATGAGGAACTGGATGTAATATGTACCTTACAATATTTGGAACAAAGAAATGGTCAAAGGAAACTCCAACTTGATAACTCTGCTTTTATTTGTGTCTTACAGGTTGTACATGTAAGAATGTAGTACCATAAAACAAAACATAAAACTACAGTCTATACCATGCTGTACAGTCATCGGTTATAGTACTCTATAAACAATGTGTGCTATAAAAAAAGATGCTGGGACTCCATAAATAAAATTGTAACCAAAAATAAATGAGTTTTAAGTCGGAACAGCATTTTTCAGTCTTTATAAGTCTGAACAGTTAAGTCAGTAAATGAGGAACATATGTATACTGATGGAAACAAGCTAAAGGAAGTTCACACAGAACTTTGTGCTGTTGTTTATATTTGACACACATAAGCAGGTGCCTGAGCCTTCCTAAAATCTGCATGAATTTTCAAAAGAAGCAGAATAGCTGGATAGCAGAATCCTTTCAGTAACCTCTCCTTCATCACAAACTCATTCAAACTTATAGAAAGTATAGTTTCCATGGTCAGGTTGATCCCAGACACTTACAAGTTTTTAGGTAGGAAGTTCTGAATTCAAGTACTTGCTGTGGATACTCAAATGTCCAATGCAAGGTTTTTGTAAACACCTTTTTCAGTCAACATTTGCATAGATCATCTAACATCACAATTAAGTGTCATTTCTTTTCATCTTCATCCCAACATGTGTTTGGTTTACTCTGACTCCGTTTTCTTGGGTTGAGGGGGGATGTTTTTATTAGTGTGTTGAGGAATGAAACAGAACTAGGAGTTAGAAAGCTAAATTTTGCATCAAGTGTTGCTCTCCTCCAGCTCAGTGACTTTTGACAGTTACCTAATCGTACTTTTCATACAAAACCAAAACTTTTCCATTCTTCTTAAGTTTTGACATGAGTTCATATACTTCATTTGATAATGACTTTTGGGCATGTAGAGATAAGATAATACAATCGTAAAGATAGTTATAAAAGGGGCAAGCAAGGATTTAATCAAGAAACAAAGAGTCAAATGAGCTTAAAATAGGCACATACCAAATGACACTAACATACGGTTATTATGCACTCCATTTTAGTTTTCTGCTTCAGTAGTTTTTGATTCGATGCTAGTTATTATATCTGAAGATATGGCGAGTATCCAGCTCCATTAACAAATGCACTTCTCAGATTCTAGCTATTTTATTGGATTAGAATGATGCTCACAGGCAGTACAGCAAGAAAGGTCTTTACTGAGCCCATTACGAACTAAATCTGGCTCCATATTTTAGGCCAGCTATTCAGAATCTGTATGGAACACCTGTTATTAGAATTTTAAGCCAGATAATAGCCAGTATGAATTCTGCTTTGCATCTCTTACTTTATAACCCCAAAATGCACTTGAAGAACAATATATCTTCTACAAGAAGGAAATATCTTTTAGAAGTCATGCTGTTTAAAAGGCATCAGTTGAAAGCTTGGGTTTGGCAACTCCCAGAGCAAAATTTTCTGGTGCAAGAAATAAATGAAGCATCATTATTTAGAAGTTACAGTGGTTTCATGAAGTCTCAGTTAGATGTTCAGTATTATTGTTTTTTTTTTGCAAACTGTTCTAATTCTTCAAATATTACTTTATAAGAAAATCATTTTAAGTGGGAAAAATCCAGAAATCCTGTTATTCAGGTTATTCATTGATCACTAACTGTATGAAAAACATCTAATGTGTATATTACAAAGTAGAACTAATAACCCCTTAACTTATTTTTTTTCAATAAGAAAAATACACCTATGGCCTTCACATTAGTTTAAATTATTAAATGTCGAACATGGAAGTTATACTATGTTTATTACAGGCTTTGGCTATGCTAAGACATCACTGAAAAGACTATTTAAAGGTAGAAACAGGAAGTTCTACAGGCAGGAACTAAAATAAGGTTGGTTTGTAGGCTTCTGATTATCTCAGGACTACACAGTCCATAGAAACAAGTTCGAATTTTATTCTGAGAGGAAGTAAAAGTGTGAACTGATCTAGGTAATACTTGTATGATGAATTGTTGGAAATACAGTAGAGACAGCCAGCCCAGGAGAGGCTAATCTATTTGCAACACTGTGTCCCAAATATCAGCCTTTTATCTACAGAAAATATTAGCTCATTGTTTCCAAGAGAAACAGTTTGGGTTCACTGATCTGCTTTATATGCATTTTGTATTCAGAACAGTATATTATGAGGCACTAATTAGTAATATATGAATATAGTATATTTTGATACTAACACCTGAGAATTTTATCCGTATGAATTTAGAACTCAGAAGAAATACTTTATTACCTTTTCCATCATGGAACTTTCAACTGCAAAAACCTTCTAGAAGGGGTAGCGAGGGAAAAGGGAAGAGAGGGAGAGAGAGAAAGGAAAGGAAGAGGCAGAGAAAGAGCAATTGTTTTTCACAACACACACTGTTTAATTTCACATTTTGTTAATTTAGCCCTACTGATTAAATTTGGAATAAAATCAACTAAAAAAATCATAATGCCATGCTGCACAGAAACCAAAACAATAGATGGCAAATGCAATTTCAAGCATGTTTTCAGAGAAGCTGACTATACTCTTCTGGAACCTCACAGTTTACATGGCACTGTGCAATTTTAAAATCAATTTGATTCATACTCTGTTCTTGGGAAGACCAGCTCTTTGTTTTCTGTCTTCTGGTAATAAACATAGTTCAGGTTTAATGGATGGAACACAAGAAATAATGAAGGAAATGGAAGAGTATTCTTTAAAACTAGTATCATGATTTTTTGCAGGAAAAACAGCAAAAGAAGAAAAAAAATTAAACTGGATTTTTGGAAAAGAAATAAAAATCAAAGTGAATTTTCTCCAGATATCCCTTATTAGGTGTATGTTCATTAAATTCCACATATTTTAAAATATTTTTTCAAATATTCATGTTGACAATATTTTTCCATGTATTAAGTAATCAAATAACAGTTTAAACAAATCTCATACTCAGCAGTAACAAACAAACTACAGTATAGGGTATTGCATTCCTGTAATCCCAAGCTTCAGAAGGCTGACACCGAAGAATTCCTTTGAATTTGAGGCCAGCCTCTGCTACCTTCTGCTACATAGTGAATTCAAGGCCTGCCTGAGCTATATAGCAAAACCCTGTCTCACACACAAAAAAAGTAAATAAATAAACTAACCCACTAAAAATGGAAGATAGTGCTCAGTTACATAATGTAATGTCAAAACAAACCAATGCAGAAAACATACATCATTTTATAAAAAATAAATTCATAGTAGCAGCAAGACTCTCTGCCAATTTTATTTTTAACAGTTCTTTTTCATGTAAAAAAAGTTTTACTTTTATAATAAGGGAAATAAATAACTCATCAGGTTAAGTAAATGACAAACGATTTCCAAATCGCTTTGAAAAGATACTACTTTAAGTGAAGGAGTAAAAAATCTTAGATTATCAAAATCATTTCTAGGTGATAACAAAAATGAACTGCGTCATAGCTACACAAGTTTAAATAATTATAAATACTTAATAAATACATCTCATTCATCAAAGTAATGCTTACTTATTACCAGCATAGTTTCTCGGAATTCACATTTTAGGTGATACTTAAAGTGAATATTTATGTATATCCATAGCCGAATGAAATAACTGTTATTGAAAGTCTATTTATAACTTAAGGTTAGAAAGTTCAAAACCCAGATTCAAGTTTCTTCTTTCATAAGAGACTCTTCCTGAAATAAAGATGCAAGGCCAGCAGATGGAGAGAGGGAGAAATGAGAGATTCATGGGTTTGCGACATAGATGAGTTCTATAAATTTTATCCCTCTCTTTCTTGCCAACAACACCAGAGATGTAATCTTAACTGAAATGCTCGGCTGCAGCTGTTTCTTATTCTAAATGATGTGTCTCCTACTCTCAATGACATTTTTGCTTTCTTAATGTATCATTATTTCTCCTATTAACATGGTTTGCTTTTATTTACCTCAACAGTTTTTGAAAGGGATACCAAATATTTAATGAATAAACTGTTGCAATAACTCTTTCTTTTTGTTTCTAAAGAGAAAAAATATGCCTCTAGTCATCAGCTAAAAGCTGTAAACAGAAATTGCTTTGCAATTTTCATACATCTTCTCAAAATATCTTCATGAAAATGTAATTTTTACTGTTTCACTTTCATACATTTTTATGAAAATTTGTTACAAATGAAAGCATCCCCAACAAATGTTTTTAATACAACAGAGAAAAATGCATCATATACAATGATTTAAAATAATTCTGAAAAGCAGACTATTAGCATTATAGGATTTCAATTGTCAAACGAACTGGACTGGGATGGTAACTGCATTCTGTATGTTTGAAGTGATTATAGTAAACTAAGTCCTCAGAGAAAGACCTGAATCCTGCATCTTGATACTATAACTTCATTACCGGCCACTCTGCTACCACGGCAGCATTGTTTTGGGAGGAGGGGGAGATAATCCAGTCAGAATCAAAACAAAACTTTAACTCAATGTTCATTTCTTTAGTTTTTCAAGGTGCAACATGAGGCAGCAAGATAGGAAGATGAATAATATACAGGCCCTTATTTAAGGAATTCGTGGTCTAACTAAAGTCACAGATATAAGTAACGTCAAAGGTCCTTTAAGAAGAGAAAGCATGGGCAGGATCTAATACTGTGTGCTTACTATGAAATGAAGGTGAGGTTAATACCTTTTACAACATAAACAAAAATATCTCAGACATGGTATCTGGGCATGCATTCTTTTATTCATTCACTTAACAAATTTCCCTATTGATGGAAAAATATTATGAGTTGAACTGTATGCCGTCATTCTAATGGAGGGTGATCTTCTAACCTTGGCTCATCAGAGAATGTGACTTTATTTGGAAACAGAAGTAATCAAGTTAAGGTGATTTTACTAGAATGAATGCCAATCCAACATAACCGCCTCCCCAAAGGAGGACTGACCCAGACTGAGGGAATTCCGCTCCACAAAGATGGCGCAGAGCTGGGAGTGATGCTCCTACAGGTCTCAAAACAACTGCTGGCATCAGAAGCTCCAAGAGAGAAGGCAAGGTCCTCGTCTGGCAGTTTCAGAGGGAGCACTGCCCTGCCAACACCGCTTCTGGGCTTCGAGCTTACCTTAAGCTAGCTTCTAAATTAAACTAGAGAAAAAATTCCTCTAGTTTAAAGCCACCCCATGTAGACTTCTTTGCTATAGTAACCTTAATACAAGCACTGACCTACTAGCACTAAGAATAAGGAATCAGGAACACTATTCAGGTCACCATGCCGAAAGGGAGAACACTGCCCTGGTGATGGTACGAAGCTGCTTTGTGTGATGAGGATAACATGGAAAAAACACAAATGTGTGCATGAGTCTCATTTGTCGGGAGAGTTGCAATGATATTAATGTCAAAAGGAGTGGGATAAAGAGGGCAGAGAGTTAAGCAGGGGAGGAAGGGGACAAAAAAAGAAGAAAGAGCTTATTCCTGGGTGAATTAGTGAGGGCCTGTGATTTAAAATTGGGTCACATTGGTATGTTTCTCTTTTAAATAAGTTACAGTAGCTTAATGTTTGCTTGTCCTGGGCAACACTGGGAAAGAGACCACTTTGGTACCTCCAGTAGCCAAGGAAAGACAAAAAACGTACAGCTGAGTGGAGACAGGATGCCAACAATGACTTTCTAGCCGGAGATTCCAAGTTCACGCCATTACAGAAGAGATGGTATTGAATGGATATATATGACTATTGTTTAAACCAGTGTGCTAGCTTAATTTATTTTCTCCAAAATAAGGTTAAATGAAAGGTAAAATTAGTCCTCATGTCTAGAAAACCGAGAATATTTTATGTAGAGATGATAACAACACACAAATAAATATAGTGAGTCATTTCCGTCAGGGGACACTGTTACTCCATAGGGAGGCTGCTTGAAATGTTAGGCCATGGTAAATGTAAGTCCAACTGAGGTCTGAGAGCAGAGAAACGGACTTCAGCACAGTGGCTGTTCATACTCCTCATTGGCTGGGCATTTGCAGCTTACAATGACTTAAGATTTGTTTCTGAGAAATTCATGATCTTCCGATCTAAAATGTTTTTAAAAATCTGTAAAATGACAGTAATAAATATGTCTCTTCCTGGCATTTCTGATACGAAAGCTGAATAGTAAGAAAATTCGTTTTGCTTTTCCTCGTCAATTAATCCAATGGATGTATTTACCTGCTCTGAGTGATCATATGTTCAGAACAGGGCAGAGAAGAATCTGGGTAGTACACACCCATCCCACACAGCACCTTTCCTCAGAGCCACGCCCTTCCCCTGCTATTGCTCAAAAGCAGCAAATTCATGTAGGTCACTCAATGCACTCAGGCCTATGTTTAGGAATGTCTTTGTTAACAGTTACTAATAATAATACTAATCATATCAGTTGCTCTTTACTGACAACTTCCCATGCTATCAGTTAGATACAGTAGCTTATTTGATGCACCTAAAAATTCTATGGAGCAAGCCTTAAACATTATTCTCATTTTTAGGTGACAAGCAACTTTTTGAAGAACATAAACATTTTGAAGTGCTAAACTGGAATTTTAAGGTGATTTTTAATTATTATCCTATTGTCAATCATCGGTGTCAAATGGCTATTGTGTGTGTACAAGAACAGACAGAAGGAGGGGAGAGAAAGAGAGAGAGACAGAAAAAAGAGACAGACACAGAGACAGAGAGAATGAATTAAATTCATAGGTTCCTGATAAGATTCTTTATGGTCAAGATTAAGATCTACCTCCATCTGTGCATCTTTGTTGTGTTACCTGGGACATTTTACCTAATTACAACAGATCTCAGTTTTCCCAACTGTGAAATGGGAAAATAAATAAAATCTATTCAAAGAATCATGGAAAGCTAATATATGAGACTGTATAGAAAGCATAAGAAATAGTATTAAATTAATGTCATCTGATTTTTGTGTACATCATCAAAATCACTATAAATGCTTACTCATTAGGTGCATATATTTAAACAGAGGTTGGAAAAATAAAAAATGAGTGTATTACAAAAGTATTCACATGCTGGATTGGTAGCTGGATAAGAACCCTGAGAGTTAGAATCTGTGTTCATAGACCATAAGTGTGAGGATGCTATACAATATACTGACCTTTTGGATTTTCAAAATTAATGCAAGGTATATTAAGGCTTTGACCTTTGACCAAAGAAGCTGTTCAGTTTGGCATTTTATACCCAAATTTATCTCATAACATCGATATTATGTAATAATACTCTACATATGTCCGATCTAAAAGAGAAATTGTGTCATATTTTTACTTCTAAACCAGAAGTAAGCCAAACTGAAATATGCAATCATTTAAATGAGCAAACACTGAAATAGAAGATAAGCCTTTTAGGAAATGGGGACTATTTCTTAGAAAGTGTCCCTGTTTTACTGAATCGGGGTTTAGTCTGCAAAATGCCTGTGGTGAGCAATCTAAATCCGGACTGACAAATCACCGTAGGAAAAAATTTTAAGGAAAGAAAGTGGAAGCAATGTCAGTAAGGTGTACTTTGGGTTTTTATAAAGTTGTAGAGTAATATAGGTTAAACATACCTCTAGGTGTATAACAAGAGTCATACATCTTATGCTCCTAAGCAAGCCAAAGTTATTTTTTGTGTGTAAATAAAATGCCTATGTTGTTACCTGTATTATCCTTGGAGACTTAGGAAATGTTTTTTGCAAGCTTTCAATTTTAAGGTTTCTACCCAGATTTAAAGCAATAATTTCGTATTGAATGTATACCCCTGGAAAAAAGAAAACATTGCAGTATATGATGTTTTATAAGAATATTCAATAGTTAAACACAAATTGCAAAAAATAGTGTTTTAAAAGGAATTCATGCTTCCTCAATTTATATCAAGCAATATGAGTCAAAGACTTTGTTAAAGAAAGGAGATTATTTGCAAATCATTTGAAAATATTTATTCTAACCGGGACAAAAATCAGTCTTCCAATTCCCAATTTACCCTACAGACTTGGAAGAAAGAAACTACCCTGTCCTAAACAGCAGAAGTTCTAAGCATTTTTATGTGTTTTATATCATGATTTTCACAGTAACCTCATGATTTCAGATTTATTAACAGTACATTATAGATAAGAGTATAGCTCAAAGAGTTTAAATTGTGTTCTGAAGACACCATCCACACTAGTAATATCTAAATAAGTGGCCAAAGTGAAGCTCTACAAACTTGGATCTTTTTATGTGTATAACATCTAGTGTTCTATACACTGTTCTGTTGGGGAGATTATCAAGTAAATTTTGGGAGTCTTTTCCCAGGAAACTAAAAAGAGGTGCTGTTGTTGTTTGGCTATAGATGTGCCCCTAAAGCCTCATATACTTTAGATGTGGCTTTTTCGGAGGCAGCTGAATCCACAGTTGTAACTGATTCATGGTCTAATGTTGTACTAAGGTGCGTAAGTGCTATACAAGCTGTAGTATGGGTAACTTGGTTCATGAATGTTTCTGTGTGTAAACAATTTGGTTCCCAGAGAGGAGTGTTTGGCCAAATTTTGTTTTTGTTTGCAAACTCTGCAGTGGGTGACAAACACAACTTATCTGTCTTCCCCATACAAACAAAAATGTGGCCATCTTTTCCAAAATCACGGAACAAATTAGGTTCCAGAACCAAGATACCACTGTATTCAAATAAATCAATTAGACTTGCAAAATGTCTGAAAATATTGGTTGCGGTAAGGTTCGCAAATTAATACCAAACCTCACCTGTTCCACAGAACTATATAAATATCAAGTAGGTTCATTCCATCTTCTTCTGTTTCCTTCTTCCAATCTACAGCATCTGATCTTAGTGCTCTTTAATTTTTTTATACAAATGACTTAAAGAACCCAAAGAGAATAACATATAACTGGCACTTGAAAATGCAGAGAGAAATTCTAATATCACCATCAGGGCAGAGATATATTTGCAATACCTAAATTTTATACAAAAAGACACATATTATTTGGAAAAAATCTCATCACATTTTCACTATGTCCTGTAAAGATGCAAGGGGCTGAGGAAAGAGAATGACATTTTCATTTCAAATGATCTACATTTGTAGTTTATACTACTATATCTAAGTAAATTCTCATAAAAACTTTATGCTGCTGATATTCTTATAATCCTCAGCAGTCTAAACCAATAAGGCACTTTTATCTTTGAAAAGTTACATAATGTCCCTGAAGTCAAATAGCTGAGTTAAGTCTGTATGGAATGGTGATCAGAGCGTGACTGCAGTTCTCTAAGATGTTTTGTGATTGTATTTAGGAGATCAAATGCTGTATCATATTTTGGTCCAAATAATTTCCAGGTAATGAAAAGGGAGCACAGGAAATGTAAGTATTGTGTCTTCTTTAACCTACACTGCACCGAAGTAATAATTGTTAATGTATGGATGGTGACTGAATTAAGTGCTTTGCATTGAAAAGATAATAAAATTATACTTTAAAATTTCCATTCCTCTAGTGCAAATGATAAAAAGATGCATTCTTAAAAAATACCAGAAAAACAGTGCAAATTTTCCTCTTACTATAGTAGATGGAGATGAAAAAATAATAATGTCACTACATCTCCTCTAAAAGAAAGGAGAGCTGAGATTGAAATCTGAACTTCTGTTATGTTTTAGCTGAATCTTTAGTATCATTGTGCTCATGTTATGAAACTTAATTTGCTGTTTCCTGTAAGCATGATGGAAAATCTAGAAGGGATAGAAAGAATAAAATCAAACAAAATTCCTAACAAAGGATGCTCCCAGAACATGTTAAATAAGGGCTGGGGTTATAGCTCTGCAGTATAAGTACCTTCCTAGAAAGTGCAAGATCCTGACTTTGATTCTTATGTCTAAAATGTTAAATAAAAATAGTAACCATATTACATATTCAGAAAACTGAATGAGTATGTCAGAGACTGCCACCTCTCCACCAAGATCCATTTGCCCCTTTCTAGGGCACTAAACTAGCCTACATTCCCAGCATTTCCTTCAAGGAAAAGAAAGGTCATGTGACTGATGTGTGATCAATGTGAGTGTGAGTGAGGTGGCATGGACCTACACTGTCCCATAAAATGCCAGCTGTCTCCAAGTTCTTTCCCTTGTCCTGCTGAATGCAAAATGATTATTTGGAATCATCATGGAGGCAAATTTCAGAGGCAGATGTCTCATTTGCCTACATTTTCAAAATTAGGTCTGATAACCTCTTTTCTCTTCTATTCCTGGACATCTATCTAGACAGTTTGTGAATCTGAGATACAATATTCTATGTCATTGTGCTTTTTCCTGATCTACTTGCTACACCTATTTATCCTAAGAAATCACAATCCATCAATACTTTAGAATTTAACCCGAAAATCACATTGTGTTATCTAGAGTTCACATTATATGTATTTCAAATAATGGACGGAACCACCAACTATTCCATTTTATACGCAAATTTTAAAATAATAATGTATAGTCAGGGGTATACCTCAATGATAGTGCACTTGGCTATCATGTATGAGGCCTAGGATTCAATCTTCTGCCCCTTAAAAATAGAAAATATTTTTTATATGGATATAACAGTAGTCAAATCCTCATAAGTAAAATGAATAAGAATCATATTTATAAACATCACATTGTCTTTAGTGTAAAAAGTAATAAGAAATGTAGGAGTAATAAAACCCAAAATGTGTAATTGCTATTGTAAAAAAGAGAGGAAAAATTGCTCTAAAAGATATAACTACATGCATGTTTAAGTGTGAGGATCGATAACCATGTTACTAGATTTTTGTTGAATCGTTGAACAGAACTGTTGTTAGTCTCACTGTTTGAATGTCCACTTTTATGCTTTACTTTTGTAACTTAAACAACTATTTCTAAGAGGATAATATGTAATCATCAACCAGTGATTTTTTACTGTTCATTTTTTTTGAAATTACGTATTATTTCTACCCTTTTTATGTTTTTTTCTCTTTACATAAAATTTTTAAAATACAGTAGTAGATGGACACATATTTTTGCCAACATATTCTTTGGGAAATTTTTTTTTAAAACTTGATATTCCACTATTTTATGCAAATATAAATATTTAAGGCAGCTTTAGCTTTACTGACTTAAGAGATTCATATCTGAAATTAGCAGATTGTCTGTGTGTGTGTGTGTGTGTGTGTGTGTGTGTGTATAAATGATGAAGTCTGTCTGACTTTTCCTGTGAAGATAGTACATCCCCATAGAGAAAATATTTCATGGGGGTACAAAAGCAACAAGTCCCTTGGGCATTTAACAACTTGTGTGTGAGTGAAGGAGAAAAGACTATCACTTGTAGATATGACCAATCGTTCTACTAACACTCTGCATAAAGAAGCATAGCTCCCAGTGGCATTCAGACTAAAGACAGTGTTCTATGCTACACACTTGTCTCCCATCAGAAAGTGGATCTACTGGAAACACTTATAAATTCACTATATAAAATAACAACTGGACATAGTCATATAGTAACTGAAGTTTTGGACTCCGTGTCCACTGAGGTAAGACAGGCCTACTGATGTAAGACTTAATACAGTCAGCACAGAACAAGACAAGTACCAAAAGTGGAATGGTATATACCACCGTAAATGCTAGCCCACACTTACTTTTATCTCAAAGATCACTATCTGATCTTTAAAACTATTTCAAACTCAGCTTCACTCCTTCTGTAAATTTCTTTACGTTCTCCATCTGTTCCTTCCCAAAAAGTAAACGAAGTCTAATTTTTTTTTTTTTTTACTATTTTTGGTCTCTTTATAATTCACATCATCCTCTTCATCATTCTCATCACTAATATTGGAAATTCACTACGATACTTCAATTTAACCAAGGAATAAGTAATACTCTTATTCTCCTGGATTTCAAATAAATAATCCTATAGGAAGAGCCAGAGAAAAAGTGCAGAAGAGTAAATCATTTTCTGCTTGATGCATGAATTAACAATGTCTTCAACTTAATAGCTGAGTACCACCACATAGTCCCGGGACTAAATGACTTTTTCAGCAATTAGCATATGATTGTCATCAATAACATGATAGTAGGTGTCTCACAGCTATTTTTTTCATGACCAGTAGGAAATAAACTGTCTTTTCTGCAGGTGGGGTATCATTCCATGCTCCAATAAATGGCAAAGTACAAGAATAAAGGAAAAGACACCAAATATTAAATTGAAAGCAAACACAAGCAGATTTTATAGAACCAGCTGTTCTTTTTCTTTCTTTCTTCCTTTTTTTTCCCCTTTCAAATGATGTATGTCAGGCTTGTACAAAAGGGGCAAGCTAAACATCTGGACCAGAACCAAGGCATTTAACATCTCCAAGCAATTCAGAGGCATGGATGATTTATGATGCTATTCTTAGATGTTTATTATGTGGCCTCTCACTTTATGAAATGTGGACAGGCACATAAACCTAGTGACACTCCATGATATAAAAACAGTGATTGAAGACTGATAAAAAAAAAAAAAAAAAAAAAGAACAGAAGAATCGTTTTAGTTTGGAGATGTTGAGAGCAGAGCAAACCCCTGGGAGGATGAGTCAAATTTTGCTGTGGCCACTGTGCCTTTCAGAAATTGGCAGGAGTTTTGTGTTTAGGCAATCACCTGCCTCTTCTGTCTGCAAAAAGTGCAAGTAGGATCTGTAACTTAACTGATGTACCTAGGTGGCCTTTTTCATAGATGCAGCTAAGACTGTCATATTATCGGGTATTGAAAGTCTCTGCAGAGAATAAGGGCACTGGTATATCCTTTCCTTCTTCAAAATTATCCATCGCCTTCAATTTTAGGGGAAAATTTTAAACAAAAAAGAGTACAAGGGGGAAATATTATGAAGTCCTGTGACATACCAAGGAATACTGAACCAGCATGTCATTTTGGCTAAGATTCAGTTTGCTTATAAATCACTTCTTTAACAGATATCTTGAGAAAGACAAAATACGGTCTCAGAAAATATCTAAGGTAGCAGTGTATGTTTTGCGATGAAGTTATTTCATAGTTAGAAACACTAGAAACTGTCTCTTGTCACTAAATTCTTTGATTGGATTTAATCCTGATATGTAGTCTCATGAAGTCTTATTTGAATGAAACACAACTAAAAATGCTTTAAGATATCACATTATATATGTATAGTCAAATAGACTTGATTATTTAAAAGTGTATTGTCAATGAAACTATAAATTTATTATTAAATTAAGGAAAGGTTATACTGTAAGATTCTGAATCATATTTAAATATAGGAATAGTATTGTGAAAAAGTCATTTTTCTTTTTCTCATTTAATCAACTCTGCAGCCAGAGATACTTGATTAGAGTTACAGAATGCAAGTTATGTGATCTTTCACTATTAAATAAAAATTTAAACATTTATTTGTATTTCCTTTATTTATGATAGTATGACATTTGAGTTTAACTTCCTCTGTACAATTATACTGAATGATCAAAATACAAATATTTTAGCATCTAGCAATTATTTCTCATTAGAAATACACCCTTGTTCTTTCCAATAAGCCTGGTGGTGAGTCCATCAGGAATGAGTGAGGTCTCTACTTTGCAAGTAGATTACAGACTACTAAGTGACAACTCTAACGTTTTTAGTTATAATGCAATAAACTCCTAAGTACCTACTGCATTAAGTTGCTGAGTGATTCCAGATGACTCAATAGCAATCTAATGATAGAAATAACATTTTTATTTCTTAACATTAGCATCAGATGGGACAACTCTGCTAAGTATTGCATTAAACTGCATTAAAACGATGGATCTGAACTTGACTATGGAATGATTTCAGGGCAGCTAGCTGGCCTTCCATGTAAGATGCTTGTACTGTACAAATCTGTGTCTGGAATGCAGGAACGGGTCACCCCAGGAATGGGTACCACACAAACCCATTTATTTCCCAAGCTATGGTTGCAGAGCTGTGAATTAACTGTGCATGAACATCTCCATCTATCCAGCGCCTGTTTCTCACTGATGACTTACTTAGACACTTGTATTACACGTGAACCCTTTCCTTCAGGAGCTCTAAAATACAACTGTTTATTATTCCTGCCATGAATTCTGGGGAACAAAGGTTCTCTTAATCATGGCAAAGAAATCATTATTGTTGATTAAAATGTCATTTCAGTCAGAGATCAGGAACCCCCAAAAAGATCATTTTTGCTTCTCAAATTAACCGTAGAAAGTTTAAACTGAATGTGAAATGCCATTCTGTACTATTGCAGGGAATTTCCAATAATAGTATCTACTTTATACTGGTTCAAAAACATTGCCTTAATTAGATTGACCTTTAAAGAGCTTTTCTACAACTGAAATTCTTTAAAATGCTTCTACAGTTATATCCTCACACAATCTATCTGTCCAAATATGGTTACAGAAGCTTTAAAATCACAACTTAGTATTTGTTTTTGGCACCAAATATTGTTTTCATTATTTCTTGTGCCAAACACCATATTTAAAACTCATTATCAGAATTAAAATTTTAAAATGTACTTACATCAGTTGACAATTTTTCTCATGCTAAAAAGTGTGTTCTTGCATAGAATTGAAAGGTGAAAAAAACCATTGCTTATATCAAGCTATAAAGTAAACACTAAGCAAGCATGTCCATTTTGAAGAGTGTTTCACATGTAATCAAGATGTTCATTCTTATCCAGTTCTCACTTTATCTTTCAGTGTTAAAAATTATGCTTCTACTTTCTATTTTATACTGTTACCACATTCCTGGCAATATAATGGAACAGCCTTCCATTTTAGAGATGAGGAAACAGGCTTAAAAAGAGCAATCACTTCATATATCTCTAAGTATTCAGCTACCACTCTGTGGAGTAATGCTATGTTCAAATCATGTAGGACAAAAGTGACAAGTTTTTCTGAGGCTCACTAAAGACAAGAGTGTTTTCTGTATCTATTATGACTGGATTAAACTTTAATAAGATAATAATTGCATGTAAGTGCTACAAGAGAGACTTTAATAGCATACTGGGGTGTTTGAACCATAAAGGAACACTGACTTCAAGCCAAGTGCAATGAGGAGCTAACCATACACCATACAGGGGTACCAAACTAGTTGAAATTTCAGACTGGATTGATAAATCGAATGACAGGAGCATTCACATACAAAGGAGTGGAAAGGACTACCAGAAATCTGATGTATATCAACCCATTCTTCCAAAAGTACAGCTTCCAGGATATGGAAGATGTCAGCAATCACTTTACATATTGTCTCATTTCCATCTCTAAATTATACGCAAACACAAGTATAAAGATTTCAAATTGCATTCTCACTTCAGTTAAATCTGAAATGATGGTTTTCAATTAATGCAATAACTTCACTATACTTCAGAAAGTTAGATGATGCTAAATCATATTTTTCAGATGGAGGGGAGATAAACTGTTTCTGAGTTGGTTGGATCTTCAGAAATGTATATCTGCTTTTCCATAGAATGAGGCAAGTGGAGGATTGGGTAAATAATTCAAAAACCCTGTATAAAGCCACCTCTTAACTGACAAAAAAAGGATAAACTTCTAAAATTCTATGTGTCTTGGAATATCTGGAAAAAAAAAAACACATCAGCACAGGTAAACCATACATAAGAACATATTCACTTATAGAAATTTCAAAATATACCTGTCTTTAAGATTATGACCATATTTAAAACAAAAGAATTGTTCCATAAGCTATAAAACTACTTTATCAGACGAAAATATGCAAATAAATTTGAACAAAATTATGTCACTGTTCCACTGTTGTCAGATTCAACATGAGCAGAATCATGAGGGTGCACGCATTTCCTCACTGTGCCATTTCCCTCCTGAATCCTGGGCTTGTTTCATTCTTTTGGAAGATATTCTGTTTGATTCTGATGCTTTGGTACACTGTAACCCAATTTTTTAAAGGTCATTTTCATGGTAATTTTACAATTTCAGGCAAACTAAAGCATCACAGTTATGAAACTGTTATCTCTGATATAGTACCACTAGCAAGATTTCAATTTTTTAACAGATTTAAACATACATATCACAGGGTGAGGAACACTGGCATTACACTGAGCACTTTCGAAGATACTAAATATTTGAAATGCATTTTGTGAATGAAGTATTTAGATGGTGTTATGCCTTGTACCTAGATGTCCCCCCAAAACCTCATGTACTCATAGGTGGGACTTTTCAGAAGTGGCTGGATCTTGAGTGTGTGATGCTGGGACTGATTCACGGTGCACTGTCACTCATAGGCTCAGTGTCACCAGACTAAGAGTGTGAGTGCTTCCTCCCACCCCTGTGAGAGTACCCTGGGTAGGATATAAGGGCCAGAAAGAAGGTCATCAATTTTCTGGTCACTTGTTTGCTTTGCTATCTTCTGCCTGCCAAGAGCTGTTTGTCTTCTGTGATGCCTGTCTGCCATGCCACCCTACCTTGGAGTCAGTCAATTATGTACTGAACTTCTACACATTGTGAGCTAAATAAACCCTTCCTCCCTTAACTTGTGGTGTTGTGTATTTTGTCTCAGCAGCTAAAACAAGTAACTAAGAAAAGAACACAGATGGCGATAACAAAATTCCATTCTGGCTTGAGGTTGTGAATCATGCTACGTATACTAAGGAAAACACAGAACATGCAAAGACAAAGAAGCATAGTTATTCGTAGGTATCCAAGGGAAATTAGTTCAAAATCTATCTTCATATTTAAAATCTCAGGTCTCTCAGGTAAAACACAGTTATTCGATGTAACATGCACATATCTTCTGTTTACTTTCCATTTTAGTTCTTAAAGTTTAACAAGAAAAAAGTGTTTTCACTTACAATACAGGTACCAACTTTGTTTTTCAAATATTGTTTATCCATGTTCACTGGCATCAATGGACAATGATTTATTCCCATATTTTATAAAGATGGTGCTAAAACTCAACTAGCTAGGGCTGAGCACTGCTGGCAAAGCAGTGTAGGCCCAATTAGTTCATAGTCTCTTTGGAAAATTAAGTGTAAATATAGAATATAATAGGGACAACTATACCCAATTTGAAAAGAATAGTAACAGTATAAATAAATGCAAAAATTCTTAATAGAAACATTTTATTAAGAAGGAAAAAGAACAAATTACCACTATATTAAAGCAGATAAAAGAAAGGAATTTGTTTCTAAATTAACACATTTATTTTTTTTTCTCTTTTGGGTTTCAATAAGTATTATAATTTACACCATTAGATGTAAATTTGGCTCTACATCAGATAAGAACTTGTGTTTTCCTGAAAATATAAATTGATTTTCAAATTTCTAAGTAAGAATAAGGAATACAAGTTTCTAACATAAACACATTGCAGGAAGCACTCAAATCCTGACACTAACAGAAGGATAAGTAATGAGCGTCATTCTACTCTGCCTAAAATTAAGGATTTGGCAGTTAATGATAACTTTCCTAATTGGTGCAAGTTCCTGCTAATTTTTGTACAGCTGAAGTTTCTATGGAGAAACTTTGGCTCGTCAGAATAATATACGTTATATGATACTTGAAGGGAATAGGGCAGGCTGCAAAGCAATAGTGACTTTTTTTTTTTTTTAACATTAGTGCAAGATTAACTCTATGGTTAGAATAGTGAGAGAGAAAAGTCAAAATATTCTTATCAGTATTGTGAATGTGAGTTTAAAGTTTAAATGATAAGTATCAAAAACTCGAAATAAATGCTATAAAAGCCTAGGTTCCAAAATCAGCAAATCTGTATTTTATTGATATGTTTCTCAGTTTTGGCCCTAGGCTTCATTCTGCACAAAGACAAAAGTTTAATTTACTATCCAATTTTATGTTATCATTTTCCTCTTCACTTCTATAGATGCTTCAGGCGTGATTTTAAGTTAACGGGGGGGGGGGGGGTAGGAATCTGTTACCTTACTTCCTAGTCACAACTGAACACTTCAACATTACAATAGTGATTTCCTAATACAACCAAATATTTTATAGTCATGCACCATCATGCACGTCATTCAAATAATTCTGTTTTTCTTATTTATGGAAATGTAGAGGACATAGTCCATTTATATTTTATATCACAAATACCACATATAATGTGCACTATGCATAGATAAGACAGAATTAGTTTTATAATATGATGGCTTAGAGGTTTTTGGAAATAACGTTGACTCAAGTTGTAACTTCTGTAAATGTGTAAAGTGTCTAAATAAATAGCAGGAGATTACAGAGACAAGTTGGTAGTGAAACGTAACTAACCTTCATAAATAGCTGTGTACATCCACATATAAATTCGGACTAAATGATAAATAGTGAAAGAAAGTCACAATATGCAAGGTGGGTAAAAGAGAAGGTCCTGCTAGTTTTTAAGTACATTTTAAGGCCACAAGACATTGGTAAGACAGTTTTTGCTTAATAAATCCAGAGGTAAATTCAATAGAAAACTAACCGTACTTATGGATTCCAGGAAAATTTAGTGAGACTCAGTAAGACCAAAAGTTAAAGTCTCAAAATGCTGTATCTTTGCAGAAGCCATAGAGAAAAATAGTTTCATTGGATCTTTATCTTCTGTTAAAAAAAAAAAAAGAAAAAAAGAAAGCCAGAAACCAAGTAAACTTCTCCATCAGTAGAAACATATTCAATTCTATCCAGTGTACATTGTTACAATAATGATAATTTTCACATTTCCAAGGGCGTATTGTTTTTCTTTCCATGAAAAAAAAAAAAAAAAAACTAAAAATCTGACTGGAAGTGGAGCAAATTATACATTTAAATATAGCATTAGTATTTTAAAAATCTGGAAAAGCAAAATATAGTTTGCATGTATTAAAGAGACTTTCACTGATAATAAGTGTGATGTTTAGAAATCCAGCATTTCTTTTCTTTTGTCAATCAGTATATTCTTTGCTTGTTTGTTTGTTTTATGTTTTTGTGTGGTTGTTGTTATTACTATGCTAGAAACAGCTCCTTCAGTATTTACCACGTAACATTCTATCAAGGTACCTTGTATGAAAACACTCCTAGATGAAATCACATGTAATAAATTTGAAAGAGAAAACATACCTACAATGAATATTTTCAATTTAAAATTCTTGGGGTGTAACCTATTATACATGACATAAAGTAAGTTATGAAATCATAATTAACAATATAAATGTTTACAGTAAAACTTAAAAATGATTTTTAATCTTCAAGAGCTAATATGTTGAGGTAAATTTTACTTCTTTCCTTCTATTTTTGACAAAGAATGGATTTATAATATGTAAGACTGTGCAATTAATGGAGAGAGACATTTAAATTAGAATCCCAGGGTTTTGGTCTTGTTACATAATATCTTGTGGATCACTTGTAAAATGATTTTGATGCAAACTAACAAAGCAATTTCATGGATTTAGTTTTCTGGATTCTGTTTTAATTGTACAATATGGAAGTATATTTTTCTTTACTGAAAATCCTCAGATAGTTGAGGAACAGTCTTTCAAACATTGATTTTAGAAAGCAGTTGAATATAGTTTAGATTTAAGGCACAAAAATAAATTGGAAATATTATGCAATCAAATTCACAATGGAGTGGGCATACTGGATACTGATATATTTTACCCTTGCTCAAAAGACTCCACATAGGTTTAGTTTTATTATATATTTTTTCATAGTATCATAATACATAATTGTTCCTTCATGGAACACCACAGCATTATATATAGTCTACTTTTAACTTGAATTTAGAGAGAACATGATATAAACTTACGTATACTTAAGCAGTTGAACACAGCAATGTGGTGAGATATTCAATTGAAAGATACACATGGGAATTTAGGGAACCAAATCCTAAACATAACCTCACCTCAGCAAATGATACCTCTAGTGGAATGTAAGGAAGAAAGAAATGTGTGCTCTATTTATTCTTTTCTATCTTCTTTCTTCTTCCATTTCACCAATTCCGCATTTCTCCATTTGCTCCATTATTATTGAGAAAGAAGGAAATGCTAAAGATAAATTGGTATTTAATGTCATTCTACATCATTACTATTAATGTGACTCTGCCTGGGAAGCAATGAGAAATACAACCACAACACCAGAATTAGACAGATAAATTGAGGACAGATAATGAGGCGCATTAAATGTTAAGACTGAACTCCTTACTGGAGAGAACAGGAAATACTGGTATCTACACATGCAAAAGTAAGAACTATACTTTAGGAAATGGCTAACACCTTAGAAACTGGGACATAACAGATGAAAGGAAAGAGTGGCACAGCTTGACACTGAGGAGGAGAAAACAGAGGTTAGGTAGACATTACCTATACTTTGCCCAATGGTTCTAAATCTCTTTATAGTCTCTTCTCCCATCATAAAATCATGAGACCAAATGACCAGAGTAAGATCTTTCAAAATTGAAAATTCAGTAATGTTCTTAGGACAACAAATGAAATATACACAGTATATCAAATATTGTATTATAACTTCCTTATCCCCCGAGGATAAACAAATGCTTTGAAAAATGTCTCTAATGCAGCTTAAATTGTACCATTATCTTTTAGACTATGAAAACAGTATATTTGAGGTTGAAAAAAAAAAGAAGAAGAAGAAGAACACGAAATTGCAAGACTTAGTATTGTCATGGCAATGGCCTAGATTCACCATGGAGAATTATCTCTCTTAAAAATAGTAACAGGAGAGTTTTTTTTCCCCCCTTTAACTTTATTGGAATCACTAATCACTAATAGGTGTTATCAATTACCAGGAAACCAAAATGTATATGACATAATTCTGCAAAATTTATTTTTACCTGAAACTTCCAGAACACAATGCAATTCACTAACCATCTACTTTATTTTCCTCCAAAGGAAGATTTGCATTGCAACTACTTCACTGCCTGCCAGGGAGTCAAGTAGATTAAAGGAGATCCAGAATGGCTAGTCTGACAAAAAAAAAAAAAAAAGGCAGAATATTCTTTCAAAATGTTCCAACTTTAGGTAACATTTCAGAATTTTAAAAAGGGAGATCTGTTGTCACTTTCAAATATTTCCATTAAAACTTTTCTCTTCCCTCATATCAACAACTGGTGGTCCTTGAAAAATATACAGTAACATCAAACAACAAAGGGAAGGACATCAACTACAATGATAAATAGGATGGTGACACTTTTTAATTTACTGACTTCCTGTCCAACACTGTGCTAGGCAACTTACAGCAATTGAAAGCATTTCAGGAGACATTATTTTCATTTTGTAGAAAATATTTCAGTGATTAAAGGGTTAAGGTTTCCTGCCAGCTAATTTTAACATTACAATTCATGCATAGGTCTGTCTCAGTTTTGAGCTTAATTTAGTTAAAATATACTATGTTGCCCCAAAACATAAAGCTCTAAAGAAACACAGCTAAGAAGTCAAACTGAAATATTATGGCACTGCATCCAAGCAAAACTCTGGCTCCTAGAAGGCTGGTACATAACGTTGCCTAGTCTGTTATAAATATTCCACTCTTCAATGATCATTAAGAAAAGATCATATAACTGGAAATATGCAATGCACATTATTTATTTTCTATTTGTAGAAATCACCTGCATTAAAGCTATAGATTATGCATTACCTTACTATTTATTGTTTCAGTCTTTGGCAGAATTATTACATTCCATGCTTTATGAAGCTTGCTATCAATACCACTTGAAGTTTAAATTACACAGATTTTAAATTATACAGAAAGCTACCCTGAAGAGGATGCTGACCAGTTACTGTCCATCTTCACAAAAGTCTATTAAAAAGAAGAAAGATGTTAGATTTAGCAAGTGTTTGGAGGCAGCATCAGAAGTACAGTGAATAGAAAATAGATTTTGGAGTTATGCAGATTGTATGCATACTTCAGTGAGGTACAAAGAAAAGTGTAGCACAATTCTTGCCTTTTCTCTGCCCTAGCTGGAAGCCTGTATGATCCAGTTGACAGTGGTCAAGACTCTTCCCCCTCTCTTTCCCAGTGGCCTCCTGATGGGTGGCTTAGAGAAATGAACCTCTTGTCTTCCCTCTACTTCCAGGATTACTCCAGTGGCAGCCCTTTAGGGAGTAGCGACATCCACTACCAAAGCCTCTTTACCTGTTCCAAGGGCTGTGGCCTTCTGTCTGGGGAGCAGTCAGGAAACTGCTTCAGAGCAAAGATCAGGGAGGATTTCAGCCCACTGCTGATATTCCCAAAAGCTCTAAATGTTAAGAGTTTGTGATCAGCACAGAAAACTTTCCTAAAGGCTCCTCCAATGCAGTGACAGACACAATTTCAGCTTCAGCATTTTCTCTGAGGTGTGGGAGCTGTTTTTCAAGCAGCCATTTCTCAAGAAGTTTGGTTAAAATCTCATCATGACAGCTCAGTTGTCCTAGACAGGCCCCAGGGGACAGCCCAAGGGGATGTCTCACCAGACACTGGCAAGCTTGAAATGTGAACCATCCTGGACGACTCTATCCTATCACCATTTATGATGACTCTGCTATGACGCAGCCCACCACTACTACTGTGAAAGCTCTCAAGCAGGTCTGCAAAATGAACAAACCTTCCACTTGCATGACTACTCCTGTTCTATATAAGCATGCTCACTCGTGCTACTCAGGTCACCTGAAGAGGGCTCCCACCTGTGCACTGATCCCCAGTGCTGTAGGCCAGGACCCAATAAAGCCTCACTCAGGTGGTCTATATATCTGCTTCTGATTTTTAAGTTCTAGTAGTATTGGAAAATCAGTTCACATTACAAGAAGTAATAACTTAACTGCTTCCACTCTCCCTAAAGTGTCCCAGACACCCACAGCAGAGACTAACAACAACATATGAAGATGCCCAGAGAATAAAAGTGGAGACCAATAAACCAGCAGCATCAACCAGGAGTAACCATCACTGCCCATAAGCAGAAACCTTCCAAGAATCAGTGGAATCTATTGAAAGAGCTTAACAAAGCTGCATATTGGGGGTATAAGCCTCAGCTACTGAGATGACAACGATTTCTGAGAGATTCTAAGATGTATAATGTGAAATGTCAAAGGTCACTGGCACTCAAGAGTCCAGAACTGTAAACTAAGGCTACGAGTCACTGGTACTCAAATCTAGGGCCACTACTGAACCTTGAACTTTGCTGATTACTGATTTCTATCTAAATTGAGCCAAAGAACCTTCAGCTAATTGGCCTCACAGCTCCTAGGAGCTCCTAATAAAGACTTAAAATATGCTAAGAGGAGAGAACTAAGTATTCTCACTCCACATATACATGGACACACAGAGGCAGAGGCATAAACATACACGAAGTTAACATGAGAGGTGACGGTAAGTTAACTATCTTGATTGTTGTGGATAACTGCACAGTCCTAAAGCATATGAAATCATTATGCTCTATATCTTAAATATAAAAAAAAGTATTTCAAAGGTTACTCAAAGCTAAAAATAAAAAGTAAGTTAATGCATTGCTTTAAAACCATGCTTTTCTGTTTCTGTATATATTCTGAGTATATTAGAGGAAATAATAAAACTGACCTCAAATGATTTTTAAGAAATTATCAGTGATATACATCTTTTAGAAGATTGAAAGAAAAGTTGTAGACTTGGGAATCAAAGAGAACAATTTTCAGCATACATTTTCCAATTACTAGCTATAAATTCTTAAGCTAGTAGGGCACTTTAAAATTCCTGAGATACAGGTTTGTTATCTTTAGGAAAAAATAACAGCCACTTTAGAAGAAAGACAGGGCTGAAACACTTCATGTAGTCCCAGCACCTCATAAATTGCCAAGTAATTCATTACCTTTGGAATTAGTTACCTCCCTTGTTATACAGTAGACTTTTGAAGAATGCCTGTTTATTTCTTTTAGTAGCATCTAATAATATCTTACCAACAGGGTACTAAAATCCCAGAATAGGGATACGTGGATAATTTACATATGAGAAACATTAGTCAGGACTGGACTGGTTCATATACAGACACAAGGCACTTTGATCACTAAAGAACTGAAAAGTATAACATAGAGAAACAAAGTATTTCATAGTTTTTTTATTTAGATTGTAATGGTGAATATTATGAAAATCACTATCCTGATTAAAACTCTTTTCCTTTTCCTAAAAATTGACTTTAGACACAGTTTCTGTGGTTTATGATATTGTTGTCAGATCTGAACTTTGCCAACCTCTCAAGTCACATTACTAACTGCTGTGTTTAGTCACACATGGCTCCTTACAGTTCCATGAATGTCCAAAGCTCTCACGTATACAGGTTCCTCTGCCTAGAATGCTCCCTGATCCAGCCTATTCTTATTCTTACTGCTTCTCCTTTTATTTCCTTCTACCAAGCCTATTCAACTCGTCAATAAATAGTTCTCAACTTACTCTGTATTTCTACTGACCATAATGCATTCTTTAAATTATAAATTTAATATGTATCTGTATAATTATTTAGTAGTTTTCTCAAACCCATGATAGGAGAAGCCAAATGAGAGCAATGTCTGTATCTTTGTGTTTCCCTCATGGACCACCAGAGTTTAGTGTTCCATGTACCCTTAGTGGAGAAAGTCATAAATGCTACAACTGCACAATATTAACTGCAAAGCTATTTCCTGACATTTTTTACAGAACATAAATGTGTGCATGGCTCTGCCAAATGAATATAAGTCTTCACACAGGCTAAGCCAGCACTCTACTATTGGGCTATAGGTCTAACCATGAAAATATGTGCATGGTATAAAAAAGCTTTAGTTTTACTTTATAGCACAGCATGTACTTTCAAATCTAATTACTCAGCTTTTATTCCAAATTGGTTACTTAAGCATACAAATCAATTGATTTCACTTTAATAAAAAGTGCTGAATATATGTGCTAGCAATGCTAAAGTCAGAATCATCTCAGGACATGCTGAACAATAAAGCTTCTTTACACTGACACTTGAACTTTTGGGTCAGAGAATTGTTTTGTTATCCATGCTACCACGGACATTGTGGACTATTTAGCAAAATCTCTGTGTCTAGCTCCTAGAAACAAATAAGATTTATCCTCCAGTTGTGATAACTGCAAATGTTTCCAAATTTTGCCAAAGGTCTCTTGGAAATCAAAATCAAATCTCATCTACATACACTGAGATAGACTACATGTATTCACATGAAGTCCTTGTTTGTAATCAGATGCTAACCAAAATGACTGAGCTACTATCTCATATAGGTTCTACCATTGCTTGGTACAATGATTTCTTTATGAGCATCACGAACAGATTAAGAAATGCAATGACACATGTCATCCTGCTCATGACAGAGCCATCGTAAACACTAGAAACAACTGATATTCACACTGATTATGCTAGAGAAAAATTTGAACTTTAGAGCACACTTTCATAAATGTTGTGCACTTAGAATTATTTTCAGGTCAGTTTCAGCCTTATGCAACATTATGCTCACATTTTCTTGAGCAAAAGTAGAAGAATGTAGTATCAGGAAAATTATATTTTTCAGTATTTCCAGTTCAATGAAATATGAAATAGAATTGTTTAGAAAGAAGAAAAATGAAAAAAGAAAATGTTAAATATTCCAGAAACATTACTGAAGCGCAAAAAACTTTTTACTGCTAAAAAAGGGAATAAAATTTATCATTAACTTGTGCTTAGACTGACCTTCTGTTTTGAGGTACCCGAAGAGAAGAAATTGTGTTTTGCAAACTTCTTTATATTCTATCTTAATGTCACTTCTCCTATGACATGTTTATATCACTGTGTACAGGTATTATCATATTTCATTATAATCTGTTCCCCATATTTTCACTCCACTTTGACTATCAATTTCTTTTTAGTAAGGTCTTAGCTTAAGAATATGCCACACAACACTTAGTATTTGATAGCAACTACACAGCGGCTGTTTAGAAGGTGATTATATTAGAGACTGAACAATTCAATACACAATGCCCTAAATTAAGCACATGTCAGTTTGTGTTGTACTCAGGCTAATGGTAAAAATGATGATTTCTTATAGATCTCACTCACAAAACTCTGCTTATGTTTACATAACACACACTGGGAACTAAAGCACATAAGTTGCTTGCAACAAATACACCAGTGATTCAGAAAGCAGTTCCTTAATAAATATTAGAGTCATATACCCTATACATATAACACATATTGAGCATTATACATTGCAATGATTACATAGTTACCTGCAATCCATGATAAATAGATGATGCTCCTGCCTATAAAAATAAAGTCAAGTTTATCTGTAAATTCACAATCAGCTAATTAAATGTTTCAGATTTAACTGATGTATCTGCTTAGCATCAAATCTTACAAAGCCACAATTTCATTATATCAGAAAACCATTATGGACTGATTAAAATCTGCAAATAAATATTCTACAATGCAATTAGAGAAGATGATTATTTTACTTAAGAGTGAAAAGATCAGGAATGATTATGTGATTTCATAGAGATATAATACACTTGCAAATCTACCAGTAGCATAGAACTCTAACTACAGGCAGGGAAAGATAACTGTGTTGAAGTCACAGGTAATTGTGAAAGAGTAAAGCACATACTCTTGTAAACAGGTGTCTTTACTCATGACATGCCCTTCTGTTTATAAAGGGGACTTAATCCATTGGATCTAATAACTATGTTAAGAATTTAAAAAATGGTTTCTCAAAACTCCAATCCAGCAGTTCATTACTAACAACTAATAAATTGACACTAAAAGAGCCATTATAGCTACTTGGTCAAAAATGTCTGTATACTTTAATTTTGATCTGTATTGCTATTATTTACCATTAAATTCTATTTGTAGATGCTAATAGAGAAGCAATAGCGTATAGAATATGAAATAGTAAGTATAAAAATTATTTTTAATTATTTCGAAAAAATGTTTCCCATATTTTTCCCTCAGCAAGTTTATACTCACTTTTGATTAAAATTAAAATTTAACATGTCACCCAGGAATATACTTAGGTACCAGAAGTAAATCAACAGAATTACTATTTTGCTATAGCTTATTCCTGAGAACTTGGAATATTTTGGGAAATTACAATGGGAGGAAAGATATTTACTTAACACGCCAGGCATTGCGTTTTTTCAAATCTTTCTTTCATTCATATTATCCTGCAAAGTAGATATTACTATGTCAATATTTTAAGTGCAAAACCAAAGAATCAAACAGCAAGTCTGTTCAAGGTCATAGGAAGTACCAAGATTCATGCTATTACTCAGACTGTTTGTGGGGTTTGTTTTGTTTTGTTTTGTTTTTTGGTCAAATACCACAAAGATAAAGATAGTAGAACTTGTTAGAAATCAAAAGAAATGATTTTTCACAGCTGACTTTCCTTCATCCACGCTGCATAAAATTTTGCATAGGAGTAAACAGATGTTCCCAATCCACTGATTATGCTACATACTAGGTTATAAATCAAGTGGTAAGTGTAGAATTCATAAATTTTGTTATATGAAAACAGTAGTTGGAGTTATTTTAAAAATCTCTAAGTGAAATATGAGATATTCTATAGCATTTTCTTTCAGAAATATATTGACTACTAGAGCATTTTATATTTACATTTTAAAGTCTGACACCAAATACATACAAAGAAGATGATAGCAAGTTATGGCAGTTAATCAAAACTAAATTACTCTTCACAGGATCATATACCTGGCATTGGACACTATTTATTTTAGCACTGAGAGAGGACACAGACTGCTCACTGAGAAGGTCCTTAATAAATCTGAGTTTTATTCTCATTGGTCCCTTTTCATGCAAGTTACTCATCTTGTTTCTGAGAATATACTCACAGCTGTCAAAATTTTAGTATCAATCAACAATCACTCTGCAGCCTGGGTTTTGCTTTGCAAGAGTGGTTGAAAATAGATAAATCTGTCTTCCTATGTGTATGTTTATGCTTATAATAGCTGCCTGAGCTGAACACCAGACAGTGATAGTGAATTAAGGGTATGTGTACAGTAATTTTCAATAAAGTGAACAAAGAATGCAGAATCACTGTAATAAACATGAGCCCCTGAAGTTGGTGGAATCAAAAGTTGTTTTTATATCCAACAATGTTTTAAAGTAGGATGTCTTCAAAGCAAGTCACCCAACTAAATCAATTATTATCTTATTCAAGTCTAAAATAAGAAATTAGAAAATTCTGCTCTGAAAAATCCAATAATTCTGGATGTAAAAAAATACATCAGTATCATTATCACTTAAAAGTGCAGTCTATGAAATCCCAGAGTCTAGATCATCTAGGACCTTGGATGAGTGTGCAAACTGGCCACACTCAGGCTATCTACAACACAATCTGCATATGTGAAAAGATTCTCTAGTGATCTGTACATACATATGAGAAGTACTAGTTAGTGTAAATTCTGAGTTTCATTACATTCCTCAGGTTGACCTTGAATCCTTGGGCTCAACTGAACCTCCTGACTGCTTCCAAGTATCTGAGCCCACATACACACACTAAACTTGGCTCTTAACAATCTTTAAAACAAAAACAAAACTTGTCCTCATTTTACCTGTAGTAAGTTCCTTGCAACACTTGTAAAAAGACAGCAACTTCCCTATCTTCTGTTCCCATCAGTAGCTAAAAACACTGGAAGCAATAGCAATGGAAATGCTGAGGAAGCTTAATTGCATTTTCCTTAATACAGGATCAGCAGTCCAGAAGCACTGAGACAAGAGGGTAAAAAGCACAGGGCAGCTGCTGAGGAAAATGGAAGCACGTGGCTCCCTGGTATTAAGTGTTTACCTCATACATGATACAGCAATAATTCCTGTCCCTGTTGTAACTTGAATCAGAGCAGAACTGAACATAGATGGTAATTAGTTAAATACACTTAAAAAGTATACTTGTCTGCTCTTTGTCTAACATGTATTCAATATTCACAGCACTGATACAGAGCACATCTGGGTTTCTCCCTGAACTACAAACTAAAGGAAATTCTGTCATTGTGAAATTTATAATTGGTACATGGATACTAAATTGACCTTCACGACGGAACTAGTAGGATATATTAATCCATAGCTAGAATGGCCAATGATAAGTGACCTCATACTAATGTGGAAAAAAGAAACTGCAAAAACATTATACGATTGGGAAAGAGAGAGAAAGGGAAAGAGGGAAGTACTTGAAGACAAGCTAAAAATGACTGCATAGTTCTGGAAAAAACAAACATAATTTTTGCTCCTGACCTGAACATAGCTGTAATTTTCAGCTATGTTCAGGTTTGTGAGATCCCATTTATCTTCCCAGTGAACAAACTTTCTACTCAGTCTTCTTTTTGTCACAAAGGCAATTTCTAGGTCAAGATATGATAAAACATATCCAATGGTAACATGTTTATATAACAAATTTTCATAAAGACCAAAACCAACCAGAAAGCAACTTCATAATTTTAGCACATCTCCTAAATTACTAGGACATTATAGGCCAAACAATTATTTCTTTATTGGTGTTTTCTTACCCTGAAAATTGGACAAAATACTATCACCATAATTTAACGTACATAGAACTTAGGAGAAATGCTGAAGCTATTTAAGAATCAGGCATACTGTGCATATTCAAGGATGTTACTAAGCAGATCCCAGTTTGGGGCACTGAAAGCAGCTCTGGCAACTTTAAATAGCTCACACAGCTTCAGAGGCTGCCCAAGGGCTGATACAGCAGGGTTCACTAGCAGAAGGCTATGATTCCCTTATTTTCCTGACTCCCAGATGTAACCTGAAAAAGACTGTATCCTCAAGACACTTCCAGCCACTAATGCACCACTTCTATCTTAGCGCCTTTTAATTTGTATTTTCCCCACATGGCTTATGTCTGCTTGTCAAGTGGGATTCTCACCTCACTTGGAACTCCTGGCTCTTTGATAAAGAAGACTAGGTTGGCAAGGAGAGCTGGCATGCCACAAGAACCAGTGTAAGCATTCAACTGCTTCTTTTCAGCCAAGTGAGATACTTCTGCAACACCAGCCAAAAGCGAAACAGTGAAATTCTCTCCTGCTAATATGAAGTTGCCACATACAAAGGCACTGTTAGTACCTTACCATGCTGCACATGATGAGTTTTGAGGGCATCTTGCTGCTCTAACATACTCATGTGGATGCATTTCTTGATTTCTATTTGTGTGATGCCCTTGCAGTTAAGGTGAAAATATGTTTAGCTCCTGTTCAACTGTAGGAATACAAACAATGATCATTAATTTTGCCACTAGCATGAAAATGGAACTGACTTTGAATTTCAACTCTGCCATATATTTACTGAGATATAGGGAGACTTAGGTAGGCATGTGAAGTTGAAATTCTTTATTAATAAGATGAGGGAAATGTTAAAACCTATCTGTAGGTTAGGCCCTACGTATTAAAGAAGAAAATGTGATTATAAGGATTAGAAAAGTGATATCTCATAAAAGGCATCAAAATACATATGCTATTGTGGGCATCAGTCAGAGATTATTGCTTATTATTCATTAATATTAAAATGACAAGCCATAACTATATACATTATATGATATAATGACATTTGCTGATATGCATAACATGACATTGAGACAGCAAGTAACTATCTAGCACTCTCCAAGGGATCCTTTTTATTATTTTTTTTTTTTATTTCTCAAATGCCTAGCAGTAAGTAATGATAACATAGGATTCCCCACAGATGCTCTAGGAGACATTTACTTTGACTGCAGCACATTTCAGTCATGGGTCAACCCAAGAAGAAACCACCTCTCTGCACCCCTTTTTTTTTGGTCTTTTTCATTTTTTATCGGTACCAGGGATCGAACTCACGACTTCCTGCTTGCAAGGCAGGTGTTTATGCCGCTGAGCTAAATCCCCAGACCCTCTGCACCCCTTTTTGATCAAGTCCATGAGAATTCATCTTCTACCGATTCCCAAACACAAAGTCCAACACTGGGGTTGCATGAGCTTTCCTTTTCTTTTTCTACAAAAGCAATATACCTTTAGTGGATCTGTCTGTGTACTGCTCCCCACTATGCTGCAGTATGTCCTGATTAAGCCTCTTTTGGAGGGCATATGTGTGACCTTGCATAAAGCAGGCTACACTGATATGTAAAACTGATAACACCAAAGGACACTGTCACCGAGAGTGATCAGCGGCTGGACTTGATAAGCCTGAAGCCGGTTAGTAGCCAGAGAATGAAGAATTGCTGAGAGATATCACCTTTGAAGACTGAAAGAATTTCCAAGGAATGCCAATAGGTATTGGATCAGGCTGCCTGGAGAGTAGTAGAAAGACACCAACACTAAAAGGTGACAATAGCTAGCATTCAAAGTTCAGTATTGTTAACTCTCAAAGAGCTATATTTTGCCTATTTGTTACTGTCATCTGAATTGAGAAAAAGAACCCTCAGCTGATGTGTAACAAAATGGTTCTGTGGCAATAAAATATTTTAAATGTAGTATTCTTTTTAAACTTATATAATAAATGATTATTACTTGGTCTCTCACAGTAAATACCAAAAATCTGTCCCTCCTATCTAACAAAAATTACAAACTTTGACCATCATATTTCAAGGCACTCTTTTTCCATTCTCATCCTCCCCTGAAACTGTGATAATCATCATTTTACTCCTCTGTGATTAACTTTTTTAGAGATTCCACATATAATAGAGAACATACAGTGTTTGCTGTTTCCATAGCATGTACACTTTCCTGTGTTCTCTATTTCTAGAGAATAAAACTAAAATATCACTTAGTTCTTTAGTTGTAGTATAGTCAGATTTGTTCTATGTCCACAGAGGAAAAAATTGTAAGCATATAAATTTTCCCCATCTATAACAAAATACCAAGACTTTTGTTTTGTGCTGTCTTTGAGGACCTGAATCAAACAGTTACAAAAATGTCTTGTTTACAGTAAAACAAAATATTTGGCCTGCATGATATCTTAGGTACAATTTACTTGTGATGTTTGGGAGGTTTTGTTTGATCATTAAATGATCTTGCATTTACAGCAGGAATTATATTGTAGAGTAATTCTATGAACACTTCTGTTTGCAAACAGTTTAGTTCACAAAGAAGAGCTTTCAGCAAAATTTTTACTTTCGGGTTGGGGATTTAGCTCAGCGGCATAAGTGCCTGTCTTGCAAGCAGGCAGTCATGAGTTCGATCCATGGTACCGATAAAAAGGAAAAAGACAAAAAAAAAATTACTTTCATTCACAAACTCCACACTGGGAGACAAATATCACTATGGCCATTTTCTTTACAGAAACATAAGTCTTCCACAAAATTTTAAAACAAATTGTTTGGAAACTGAGATTACTATGTAGTTCTCTTAATTTTGTGATAGTTTGAGGTTTATTAGTCAACATATTTAAGGTAAAGTCAATAAAGATACAAAATATAGAATTATTAAAACCTGGAACCAGTACATTGTACTGAAATGAAGTGTGTAATTTGGACCATCATGTCAGCTTATGCCATTATTAGTGGCTACATTAATCAGAATGGGATTAAGTTCTATTATAATCACTCAGGAATGGTAATGACATGAAATGTTAAATTTGTATTTCTGCTGTTCACAAAGTCTGGTACTATTTGCCTGCTCTGGTCAACACATTTTTTGCTTTATGATATATGCCTTAGATTTTCATTGCCTACCAAGATATCTAAGTAGTTCCTAGTCAAATTCAATTTATAAGCATCAATTAAATATTGACTAAGACCTATTTATCTCTTACTGTGTTTCACAAGCAAAAAAGTAATAAAGAGACATTAGAAAGGATTTATGCCCTCAGTGAATAGCTTTAGAAGTGCCCTGAAAAAAGAACCACCCCTAGAGTTTCACTCTATTTTCTTCTTTATGTGGGTACATTTATTTTGTCTTTATCTTATTCTTGTATAGAGCACTTTATAGCAATTGCCTATCTCTTTTGTTCAAAATTGTTAGCATTAAGACAAATTTGTCATTGTGTATTTTTTGATGTTCTTTTTCTTTTACTGTCATCAAGCACTTGATGGAGATTTTTATTCTCCCACTACTTTTCTCCTGCAGAGCACAGATGAGGTTAAGAAGATTACTGAGTAGCTGTGTCCAACCACCTGCTCTCCAAATCCCTGGTTTTCAAGCTCTTAGGAACACTGCTGGGGATACCTTAGGTTCTGTGATTACTAACATGGTTAATCTTGTACTTCGCCAAGGTTGGCATCCACCTACTCTGAAGATAAGCTGCAATTATGGCTCTCTTTTGAAAGCCTCCTTCTTTTTAACAAGGATCTATTCTGTTGCATCTTATCTTTAATCTTTTACTTCAAAGATGGACAAAAGGTAAAATAATTAAGGCCACTTCACTGAGACATATATAGTCTTTGACCTGTGAGACATGTGTCTGATTCACTTTAAAACAGATCTTAATGGGAAGGGTGGGTTGCACTAATTCTTCTAAGCCATGCCCCAAAAAGACTCACTAGGAAAATGTTCAATAACATCACTCCGCTGAATGGTATTTCATCCTTTCCCGATGAATTTAACTGTTGTTTGTCATTCACTTTACTGTACCAGTCCTTAGGCTTAGCATCTCAAATGTGTCCACCTTGTTTATTTCAGTGTTTCAGTTGTTTGTTTCTTATAGGGGTTCCTTGGTACTCTATCGGAGATTTTATTCCACTTCACATTTGTTTGTATCCAATGGGCAATATCATCGGAGTTTATGTGTATGCAAAATCAGAGTTATGCTAGTATTATCAATATAGACCATCAGTCCCTAGCTCCAGCTTGGATTTTTAAAATGTTTTCTGTACAATGTTCAGGAAAGTATTTTTTCTTAGCAATTCACTGCACTCTTGTATAATGTCTATTAGCAGATCTTTTGAAATCACAAAGTTTATAGCTTTTTGATCATTCATTTGATTATATTTTGCTTAATCACTTACTTATTTTTACAGTACTGGGGATGAAACCCAGGCTCTCATAAATCTTAAAACATTTTACCACTGAGCTACACCACGCCCTTGTGAAAACCTTTAAAAAAGATATTCTAAAAGGAACAGATTTTAAACTATGTTCTTCATAAGCCATGAAGTCTACACTCCTTCATTTTACACGCATTTTGAAGGGAAATTATGTATTAAATATTTTTAAAATACCGTTTTACATTTTGACAAACCATCATATGTCTTAGTTTAAACATGACGAACTAAAATGTACCTTAATTCTTTTTATTGTATCTAGAAAACAGTAAGACAGACTTATCTACAAGGCCATCTGACAAACTACTCTATGACAGTCAACAGGTTTTGTGGTGCTATTACTTTATGAGTTCCTTAAAATGATAAATCTAATTTATTCAATTTTAGCTTTAATAAAACATTATTGTTTATATAAAATATGGGATAATGATGTATCATTTGCAATGTAGGTTAAAAAAATCTGCTAAAAATAATCAAAGAATCAAGTATTAATGCACTAAAGAGGAAGTAGAAAAGTAAGATGTATTTATCTAAAGTACTGAATTCCAACTTAATTTAGATATAAGGGAAACCTGAGCCAACATAGTTTAATGATTTTTCTAACATGACATAATTGCTTAGCAAAGTGGAAGAGTCCATATATTTATTCTTCTTTTTCTTTCCAATAGTTTATATCAAAAGATGAGTGAGAAGAGCATTATGGATCATATAATTGGAAAACATTTGCTTGTAGATTATAAAGCTAACATCAATATTCATTATCTGTGGTAATAAAGAGAAAAAAATAGTGCAACAACGTATTTAAAGAACTGATGGAAAAATACTTTGCAAACTAAAATTTCAAACATAGCTTATATTTTTTAAAATATATGAATAAATACAGAAAAAGATAAGAAAAACAAAAACTCCATTGACATTGACAAAGGTGTTAGAGATTTATTATTAAAAGAACCTGATGATACAAATATTTAATAGATATCTTGAACAGAGAAATAGTAAAATAAAACAAAAATGGAGTATTTGAAGCAAGATGAAAATCTGGTAAATACAGAGGAAAAATGCATGTTAGGCATTCATCATTTTAAATGTAACAATATTAGTTACTAATCAAAATAAAATAAAGTTGAACTAAACAAAGTATATATGAAACATCATCATTTGTTGTGGTACAATTATATCTAAATAATTATAGGTTGGGTTTGGTATATCACTGAATTTGGCTTTATACAAGCAGTCTGAGGAACCCTGCTAAAAATGGAATTAGAATGAAAAATGTAAAAAATGTAACAAGGAATACCACAAAAAAGAAAACTGAATGAATCTTGTAGAAGGTAGGAAAACTTGCAGAAACACAATATTTGACACTAGAAAGAATATTAACACACTTCAAGAATTAAAGCAAGTGCAAACAAATTCAATTTCATGTAAAGAAAATCACAACAAGAAATACAATTATTAAAATCACACTATGCTAGAATGAAGCATAAGGATGGAAAACAAACTAGAAAAGGAATCTCAGGCATAGTTAATTCAAATAAATCAGACATGGCAACACATCACCATGTAAAATATTATGTAAAAACATTAATGAGAAAAAGAAAATCATCCACTATGAGCCAAGGTTCAGTTCTCCAAGTTAATAGAAATTCAACAGCACATTAAAACAAGTCGGTTGTGAGGTAGAATCATAACCTCTAATTCTTTAAGATTGCACTCTCTGCCTTTTTTTATAGCCCTTAGTACAACTTGTGTTGTTATTTTTATTTTCTTATTATCTGTCTTCTCATATATGTATCAAATACAATATAGTAGAGAACATAAGAATTTTATTTGCTATCTTATCGCTGCTCTTAATATGAAATCTGGTACCTAATTTGGTTCTTCCAAAATCATTCTTGAGGGAAGAACTGACCCAAATTGTCCTGATGTTCTGGTCATTAACGCCACATCATTCTTTGCGTTACCCATAAGGAAAACCACAAACAGCAGTTAGATCAAATGGAACAACTTATACAGATAATTTTTTTCATAATTATCCTCACAAACTTCTATGCATACTTATTTGTAATGTAGCTCTCTGAAAAATGCAGATATCCTTTATGTTCCCAACCTAATATTTTCATTTCAATTTCCAAAGTAAATAAAGGTTAAAAAAATTCTTGAAAATCCTAGGGTAAGGCAAAAAGAGACTATAAATAATAAAAATGATGGACAATTGAATTGCACCTTTTCAGAGAGCAGTTTATTTTTTTATTCCGAGCAGTCTGAACTGCACTCAGAAGCCCATGCACAGTAACATTTTAATATAAGGCCACAGGGATGTGTTCTCTTATTTGTAACGTCTCGCTTATGGTGTGTTAATGCTGCTCTCAGTGCAAATAATGGTACCTTTGGTAGCAAAGGCTCTGTCAACTATGAAAGAATAAATTCTGTTTTTCTGTTAAATATTTCTCTGTAATATCCGAATTCCCTCAGGGGCTGATTAAATTCATTAAGTGCTAACAGATATTCTAGCCATTCTTTTCTTTCTGACCCTGATGCCAATAAGAGGAAAGCCAACCCTGGAATAGTTGAGCTGCCAAAAATCTAATGTTATAGCCCAATATTTACAACTAAATAACACAAATTATAATAAAGTAGCATTTATAGAAGGCCTGTTTCCTAGCTGACACCACAGTAATTTGGTTTTTATTTTTCCTAAACCCTAAAACGGCTATTACTATCTTTAGTTTACAGTTTAAGGAAGCTATGATTTAAACAGGTAATCAAGAGAAAATTTACCGTAGAAAAACAGTTTTGTCTGTCCTTACCACTCAAAATCTTTGTATGAAATCATTAATGCTGTCAATTAAAAGTCGAACTTGTTCTTTGGTCTCGGAGGACAGGTAAATTAGAACAGTGAGGAAGGCGGTCTGCAGTGATTTGAATGAGAGTCTGAATATTTTGTTTACATTATTTAGTAACCAGTTGAGGAAAACATATATTTCTTTATTTATCTTGCTGAAATAATTCAGTCCATGAAGTCTAATATTCATGAACAATCTAATAGTTCTTAGTATGTATTTATGAGTTTCTGCCAATCTTTACCACCATCAAATTTCAGAACATTTTCATCTCCCCAGAAAGAGGAATCTTGTGATGAGTATCAATCACTCTCCCTCTCTCTCTCTGATTTCTTAGTAACCATGAATGTACCTAGTCCAATTTTACCTATTTTGGACACTTTATACACATGGAATTCAAACTATAAATCACCTTCTGTGTAAGGGCTCCTGTCATTTGCAATATTTTCAAGATTTATCTATCTTTCAGCTTGCATAAGTACCTTATTTCCTGAAGTATTATAATTGAGATATAGTCTAATAATGGATAAAAATTATTTGCTCCAATACAGAGAAAATTGTGTACTTCGTTTCTTTAGCATGAATTTTATGGTGTTAACAAAGCAAACTAATATGATACAAGTTCATGAAGAATATTTTTGTAACCAATGATCTCTCAGAAGGTTAGGTTACCTACTCAAATATTAAAAAAGTAAAGTAAATTCAACTTTGAACATGAAGCCACAAATTTTATCCATTCAGATGACAGATAAATAACAGGAACAACTACATTCAACCTCTGAAACTATGATCCTCGTTTCACATTTAGAATCTAGCTAAGAATTCACATTCCATCAATCCATGTAAGTTGCAGTGGCTAAGGATACATGAATGAAATGCTCTTTGGGACAGAAATGATAGTAAATGATCTGATATAATACTTCCAGGAGTCATGGAAGGGAAAGGTTCACAAGTTAGCTCCTCTTGCCATTGGGAATACAGGCCAAGGGTAGAAAGGTACTCTGATTTTTTTTTTTAATTTAATTTCTGCAGTAGTGGGACCTGAATCCAGGAAGCTATGACCTATATCCTTAGTTGTCATCTTCCTTGTCCTGTGCTTCCTCCTCCTCCTCCTTTTTCCCCTAGTTCATTTTTAAAGACAGAGTCTCACTAAACATCCCAAGGGGCCCTTAACTTGAGATTCTCTTTCCCCAGCCTCCTAAGAAGCTGCAAATAATTCTTCTAAATGAAGTACCTTTATTTCTAAATATTGACAAATTCAACTTTTTCTTTCTGAAATTAAACATTTGAAAAGTACAACTATGTACACCAAGTAACTTTTTGTTGTGGACTGACTCATAGGGAGTTTTACAAGGAGGTGCCCAAATCTCTTTGTTTCAAAGGAGCAGGAAAATTTGAGAGAACATGGCTTGCTCCTTTTTAACCTTAATTCTGAAAATGTTCACTAGCTTAAACTTTAGGACAAAAAAATTAGAAAAGGGAAGATGACACTAAGTCCTGCATTCTTACCATGGCTAATTACCAAAGACATCCTTTGTGCATTACTGCTATGTTCTTGGAATATCATGATGAGCTAGATGGTTGGATCTGTGACTTCAGAAATCTACAGTGGGAGAAAAGATAATCATTCAACCATGTATAATACACTGAGATCATTATTTTTTTATGTTGTGTTAGAACTGAAGAGAAGAAGAGAAGCTTGTGCCAGAGAAGGCAGCCAGAGAAGTCTTGCTGGGAGGATTTTTCTACTGGCAATAAAAATTGTTGATCAAAGATGGGGGACATAGCAGGGAGAGGAGGAAAGATTATCCCAAGAAGAAAAGATAGCACTGGTAAATTGTATCATATTTAACTAATTTAAATAATTTCAGATAGACAAGAACCTATTTTGGAAGGTGGGAAGGTGTAGGGAAGAGAAGTCAAAAAGTAGACAGGTAAGCAAGTTTGAATAATGCGCAACTGTTTGAAGTTGTTAAAAATGCTCACAATCGATCTGAAGAAAGAAAATAATTAAAGATATATTGATGGTTGTAGTGATTTGATCAAATTTAAGAAGTGACTGAGGAAGATCACACCTACTTCTCTGTGTGGGATGGACTGTCAATAGGCAAGCCTAAGAGAGCAGAAACAGAAAAGTTAATGATTTTGCATCTATCGGTATGTATAATGGTACATCATGTGAAGAAGTTTGGACAATTGAAAAGGGACAAAACGCACTGACCGACAAGTTGACCCCAGATCCATCAACGTTCCCAGCAAAAATTGAGAGAGTTCCAAATTAGAAGAACTGAAAGGCTGCCCTTGTGAACCAAGGAGAAATAATAAATGTTTATTGTTTTTTATCCAATGAATCTTAGGGAGATTTGTTACAGAGAAAGAAGTAATCTGTTTAAAATTTTACTCAATCTTGGTTTATGAAAAATATCTCAGGAATCAAGTGAAACAAAGTGTTTTTCTACTTTCCTTGAGAGTTTAAAAATCTGAGAATCAGTTATGCACTTATATTTGGCCAAGTCATCAGGTCTTGTACTGAGTAACTATTTAATTTGTATCTTGCATGAGAGAAAATGTTGAGCTTTAATTATTGCATCTTAAAAAATAAGGCAAAGTTTTATTTTGTGAATGCCAATGAAATTACAGCTTCTTCTGTTCTACCTAATGTTAGTATTTTTCCCATAAATACCTCGTAAACCATAATTAATAGAAAATTCTCTGAACTTACATAAAGGACAGACAATGCTGTGGGTCAATTACATCCCTCCAAGAAATACACTGAGACTCTAACTTCTAGAAGCTATGAATGTCATCTTATTTTGCAAAAGGTTCTTTGTAGATATAATTACTTTAAGATACAGCCATCTTGGATTACTATGGGCCCTAATCCAGTGACTAGACACTTACAGAGGAAGACATTTGTACACACACACACACACACACACACACACACACACGAAGGCCACATAAAGACAGAAGCAGAGATTTGAGTGATGTATTTATAAGCCGTGGAACAAAAAATTCAAATCACCAGAAGCTAGAAAAGTCAAGCAAAGAAATCTTCTCAGACAGCCAACTTGACACCTGCATGTGATCTCAGATTTGGTACTGTTAGTTAGCCTTCAGAAGTGTGACAGAATACACTTTTTGATTTAAAATCCCTAGTTTTAGGTATCTTATCAGGTTAGTGGGAGAAAACTAACCCAAATACCAACTTTATTTTGCTAGAAATGTCTTTTATTAACTAACAAATTTAATACCTTATACATGGTGAGTTATATTTGTCACATTTTTATTCCTGTAAGATCTTAATATTTATAGAATTTAGTTAATTCAATATTTGTGTTGATTTCACTGTTAAAACATCTTCTTTAAAAGCATTTGGCAAAATTTCAGTGAACTTTACTTTATTCCCAGCACCCTTTATTTTCTTTCATGGTTTTGTTTTCCTCTTTTGTTTTGTGATGTGCTGTTGTTGTTGTTGAGACAGGGTTTTGCTAAGTTCACGCTGGCCTTGAATTCACAGTGACCCTCTTGCCTCGGCTTCCAGAGTGTTGGAATTACAAGCATGTACCATGGCACCAGCTCCAATATTCTTTTTATCATGGCAGATTCTAAAGTTTTAAATTACCAAATTAACCTATGCCCCAGAAAACATACTTTGAGTATCTTTCCCAGAGAAGTTGGAACGCTTTTTATTTCCCAAAGTCGGGCATTACATTATATACCTTCACTATGATCATTAACTTGGATCTCGTGGTGCCACTGAACAGAAAGGGTCTCTGTGTTTCCACAGCAACTAAGGATGCTAATCAAAGGTGAAGTGCATGTAAGAAAATGTTCCCTTCTGGGAAGCTTACCTTTAGGGCAGCCTGAGAAACCACATGCTGTAGAGTTTCTATATGCCCGTGATTCCTAAAACAAAAACAGGAATGCATGTGAATTGATTTTTCAAGACACAAGTAGCTTGTGTTTAACTATAAATTTCCATTCAAAAACTAGATTATGAAGAAATGAAAATTAGGCACAGTTGGTATGAACTTCTGTCTAGATTAAGGGACAGGATGCCAGTTCTATTCTGTACTTTGTCTCACACCAGCTGTTGGTGAGTTCATTTCCATGCTTCCTTCTTTGTTAGTGCAATAATTCTAGGAGTCTTGGATATTGTACAGTACTGAGATTCTATTGAATAGACAATTTCTTATGATTGTGTACTATATAGGCTTTAAAAGATAAAAAACTAGGGTTGGGGATAGAAAGAATTTTGATCCTGATAGGACACTGTAGACGGTGTGAGGCTGGGGGGCAGAACCAGGGGGCTCTATCTTGAGATCACCTTTTGCGGTCCTAGGCAATTTACCTGTGGCGTGAAATGAATACCAATGGGCTACCTGGGCATCACTAATGCCCCTTAGGCACCACCCCAAACTTTAGCTACATGTATGCCCCCACACCACGTGTCTGGTGGAGAGAATGCCAGACCCCGGAGGTCATGGAGTCTCTCCCCACATTCTTAAAATAAAGACCACTTTTATTTCAAACTTATCTTTTTAGCCACGCCAAAAATTCTATCAGATGGTTCCTTCTGCACCGAAAATTCTATCACGGATATAGTTCAGTACTGTATGTGTTTGTCTGACAAGTACAAGGTCCTGAGTTTGATTCCTGGTATTTCCCTTTGTCATGGTTTGTGTTTGTGTCCCCCAGGACTCATGAGTTTGCACTGTTCATTTGTGATGGTTCACTGTCTAGTGCTTGGATTGATGTTGTCAGTGCTCCACCCACATAGGGGTGGAGCCAGGATGTGATGTAATGGCAGGAAGAACGTGTGTCTTGCTCTTTGCTGGTTGGAGTTTGCTGTTGGCGGCCGCCATGAACTGCAGCCCAGCCATGCCTGCCTGTCTTGGAGCCAACTGAGTGTGGACTGAAACCTCCAAAAACTGTAAGAAATAAACCTTTCCTTTCCCAACTTTGGGCTTCAGGTATTTTGTCTCAGTGACGAGCATAAAGTAACTAAGACACCTTCCCAAATCAGTATCGAAAAGATAAATACTCAGCAATGAACTCGGTTCAAGATGTAAATTATATATTGTAAATCTTTATACTAAAGGTAGCAACAAAACTAAAAAAGCACTCTTCATATAAAAATGACAGAAATTTTCTGAAAGCTAATGAATTGAACCTTGTGAAATGATTTTTAAAGCTACAATGATAAATACTAAACAAGAAATAACTTTTATCTTGGACAGTGTTTTCCTTGAATAGTTGTTTTATCTTCTAAGGAAAATATATACTTGATTTTGTAGGAATAAGTGTGTATTTATAGATTCACTTTTTTATATATTCAGTTTTTTTGTAGGTTTGTGTCCTCTAACCGAATTTTAACCACAGATAACTTTACTAAGCTTTTTTACAAAATGAAAAGAATATACATTATAATATGTATATATTGCATTACCATAAAAATATTGTAATCACACAAGTGCTCACAAGTAATCACACAAGAAAAATTGTTTATACTAAATAATCACAGTTTAGATGTTAAAGGATTAATAAAACCTATTCACACAAATCAAGAAGGTCCTAGAATCAAAGAAGTTGTGAGAATTTCAGCCAACAATGTGATCAGGCAACATTTACAGGGAAATGGAAGGCAGACACATAAAACAATTACAACCATGTTAACCAAGCAAACTAGTCAAGTGGTTACAGTGCAACTAATTAGTTAACAGTTTAACTAGTTTATTGTTTGTGAAGCTTCAGGCACCCCACTGAGCTTTGATTAAATTCTACAATGGTAGATCTTTGGGGGCCTCAATCAGGTTCTGGGCTCTAGTTCACATCCGCCTACAACATTTTATGTTTAACATGAGTATATTCTGATTTATATTTAAATGTGGCATAATTAATTTGGATAGAAATTACACATTTTCTTGACTAGCCATAAAGACATTGTCACTTCTCATGTATGTTTTCAACTGGTTAGCATAATAACTCATCTCTATGGTAAACATCTCACTACCACTACTTTTTTTTTTTAATTTTATTTAAAAGGAAAAAGAGAAACAAAACAAAACAAAACAAAGCAGTGCAAGGGTACAATACAGAACTACAAAAAAAAAAAAAAAAGTAAGAAATCACCAGTTAATAGATTATACATTATCGTCTTAGAGATAGTTGCTCAAGTCACAGTATCAAAGCATACAAAGTGGACATTCAAACAGTGAGACTGCAAACAGTTGTGTTAAATGATCCAACCAAAAACATTAATATTGTCAGCTATGTAACACCCCTAAACATATTTGCAGTTTTGTCCTTTAGAGCACTTTTTTTCCCTCTCTTTTTTTACAACAAAATTTACACATTTTGGGTTTTATTACTCCTTAGTTCTTATTACTTATTTTTTTTTTGGAAGAGAATAAAGTCAAATATGGCAAAACAAAGCTGTCAGTCAAAACCAAGGATAGACATAGTACATGATGTAAGAACAGAGCACAAGATTATCAACAATGGTTACCATAATGCCTCTTGTTTCCTAAAAAGAATTGTCTATCTCATTAGGTATTATAAAGTTGAACAAAGAGAACAAGACCAATAAAACTTAAACATTGTAAACATTACAGGACTTCCAAAGGAGATAATAGTCAAACCAGAATGGGCATCTTAGTGAATCTTATTGCCTTCAAAGTAGTTGCCTGTACCCCCAAACTTGATACTATCATACAGAATGGAGCAGAGTATAATCAGTCAAAACAAGATAGTGGAAGTATTACAGGACTTCAAAACAAATTAATAAGAAATCAAAAAAAGTTACTTTAATATCTCCTGTTAATATTTTTAATTTTTCCCCTTAATTAAAAAAACATAAAAAATAACTAAATAATTTTTTGTAGTGAATAAGGGAGAGATTGAGATAAAAGAGGACATTACAACATAACAATACAGGTCAAAGTATGACAGTTTTAGCAACCTAGTGCTTCACCACCAAATAACCCAATTTAGTAGTAGTTACCATAGTGTCTATTTTTTTCCTTGAAATATTTGAATATAACTTCTTATACTATAGCTTCAAATATTTCCATATCAAGAAGCCCAGAATAAAGCCTTTCCAATTAATAAGTCCACATAATGGGGAATCAAGGCCACAAGGCCACATAATGGGGAATCATGATTACCACATACTTTTATATATTTGAATCATTACTTACATTAGGGAAACTATTTGGTATTCACACATGCGAGATTGATTTATGTCACTTATGAGGTCTCAAGTTGCGCCCATTTATTGATAAATATCTCAATGCGATCCTTCTTTATAGCTGAGTAGTACTCCATTGTATAGAAATACCACAAATTTTTTATCCATTCCTCAGTTGATGGACACTTGGGTTGTTTCCAAGATCTGGCGATTACAAATTGTGCTGCTACAAACATAGGTGCACATATATCACTGTGGTATGATGCTTTCAGTTCTTCTGGGAATATGCCTAGAAGTGGAATAGCTGGAATAAATGGGACTTCCAATCCCAGCTTTTTGAGAAATCTCCAGACTGACCTCCACAAAGGCTGCACCAATCCACACTCCCACCAACAGTGTAGGAGAGTTCCTTTTTCCCCACAGCCTCTCCAGCATTTGTTGTTGTTGGTTTTCTTGATCCTCACTCTTTCAGGAGTGAGATGGTGTCTGAGTGTGCTTTTAATTTGCATTTCTCTAATGACCAATGATGATGAACATTTTTTCATGTATTTATTTGCCATTTGTATTTCTTTATCTGAGAAGTGCGTATTCATCTCAGATGCCCATTTTTGGATTGGATCTTTGAATTTTGGGGGTCTGAGTTTTTTTTAAATCTTTATATGTTTTAGACAACAGTCCCTTATCTGAGAGGGAGTTCACTAAAATCTTTTCCCAGTTTGTGGGTTTTCTTTTCACTATGCTGGAGATTTCTTTTGACATGCAGAAACTTTTTAATAAGAAGTGGTCCCAGTTATTGATTCTGGGAAGTATTTCCCGTGCGGTTTGAGTCCTGTTCATGAATTCCCTATCTACTTCCTATGTCTTCAAGATTTCTACCCAACTTGTCTTCCAATAGATTTAGTGTTTCTGTTTTAATATTCAGATCTTTGACCCATTTAGATTTTAATTTAGTACATGGTGATAGGCATGGGTCTAGCCTTAGTTTTCAGCAAATAGAGAGCCAGTTTTTGCAGCACCATTTATTAAAGAGAGTGTTGTTCTTCTAGTGAACCTGCTTGGCTCCTTTATCAAAGATAAGGTGGTTGAGTGTGTTTGTAGTTGTATTTTCTAATCTATTCCATTGATGTTCGGCTCTGTTTTTATTCCAGTACCATGCTGATTTTACTACTGTTGCTTTGTAGTATAACTTCAAGTCAGGGATTGTGATGCCTCCTGCCTTGCCTTTGCTGCTTAGAATTACCTTTGCTATTCTAGGTCTCTTCTGGTTCCAGATGAATTTTAGGAGTGATTTCTCTAGATCTATAAGGTATGTTGATGATACTTTTATTGGAATTGCACTGAATCTGTATAACAGTTTTGGGAGAATGGCCATTTTCACAATGTTTGTTCTTCCTATATGTGAGCAAGGGATGTCTTTCCATTTTCTGAGATCATCTTCAATTTCTTTTTTCAGTGTATTATAATTTTCCCTGTATAGGTCTTTCACTTCTTTAGTAAGAGTAATTCCTAAATATTTCAATTTTTTTTTTTGCTTGCTAATATGAAGAGTGTGGTTTCTCTTATTTCCCTCTCTGTGATTTTGTTGTTAGTGTACAGGAATGCTCAGAATGATTTCTGAGTATTGATTTTGTATCCAGTTATATCACTGAATTTATTTATTATATCTAAGAGTCTTTCAATAGAGTTTAGGGGGTCTTCTATGTAGAGCATCATGTCATGTGCAAACAATGATAAAAATTTACCTTCTTCTTTTCCTATCTTTACCCCTTTTATTTCTCTCTCTTGCCTAATTGCTCTGGCTAGTACTTCCAGTACTGTATTAAATAGGTCTACCACTACTTTAAGATTAATAATATTAGCACTGAAAAATAAAGGATAGGACAGCAATTCTTTATATGGTTAATTACTGAGAAATGTAATTTCCCCTTTCCTATATTTTTACTTATTTCAAAAACACAACTTTCCGTAAGTAATTATAACTATTCTAAAAATTATTTTTATGGACTAGGAAAACTAGTATAATGTTTTCAAGTTAACTGTGAATCACAAATATGTCATCGTCTGTTTTATTTTAACTTACTCGTTGGGTGGTCTAACATATACAGATGCATCCAGTGTATTAGTTAGCTGCCATGGAACAAGAGAATGAAATCTGGAAAGAAAGGCAATGAAAGCACCTTTGCACTGCCATGCTCGTCAACCATGAAATTTATGCCTTGGTGTCAACTTGCTATGGCTTAAACCTTTCAAACCATGAGCTAAAATAGATCTCTCTGCTTTTAAGTTGCAAGAGTTAGGTATTTTGCTCAGTTATGGGAATGATGACCAATACAGGGAGGATGTAAGTATGTGTCCTACCTCAGCTGTCAGTTTTAAGTTGAGGTGTTATATATCCAGGACTAAAACAGGTGCTCCTTAAAATATGCTGATTATATGAATGGCTCCAACACATAGTCTAATGTAAGACATATGCCTTAAATCCACAATGTATTTTTATGACTTCCCTTTAAAAGAGATTTGCAATAATGCTTAGGTTAGTGTTCAGAAATTTCTGAATCTCTCTTACTGTTCTGAACTTCTCTTAATGAATAGGAATTGTTTATTTTATCTCATATTCAAAAACAAAATAATCTATTAAATCTTCCCATCTCATAAGTACCAGCATGAGCAAAGATGAATCAAGTAGACAGACAACCCCTTCATTCCTTTAAAGGGGAAATACTATAGGATTTCTTCTTCCAAGCTACAGTTAAACTTTAGTTATAGATTTCATTATTAACAAAAAAATCAAATATGAAAACAGACAGGAAATTTCCATGTACATAAATGATTATCTGGATGAATTTCCCTCTACTCAGAATGACTGGCTCTATAAATTTTTCACAAATAAGTTGTTGCAACATAAATGCACTAGTTATATGTCAATGCAAACCTGCAAATACACACAGAGCTACTTACCTGAACACAAACAGGAAGGTATAGCAGCTGGCATGGCCTGTGCCAAAAAGATGATTTTACTCTAGGGCACAAAATGGTCCCCTATCGAGATCCTTTCCAAATAGCTCAGAACCAGAAAATGTACTGGCTTTTTACTCAGAAGAAAAAAAAAAATGAAACCAAAAATTTTTAGTGAAAAATTTAAATGAAAGGAAAGATCATTAAGACAATTCTAATGAATATATTGAATACCATCTGTGAAATCTCTAATGCTTTTAGTGTGCACAGACATAACATGAAAGGTCAGGAGGGATGAAAAAGTGATCTCTTTGCACATTGATACTCATATATACTTAAAAGAAAGTAAGATCACCATCAGTTACAATTCTCTCATCATTGTGTTTGATCACTCTTATGTTGTATGCCTCTAAAGAGACAGTGAATAAAACATAGACTTCAAAGATAGATTTGAAGTTGAGCGTTCTTTTTTAACTGCTACAGGAACTTACACAAGCAATAAAATCTCTTACAATCCCAGTTATCTCAACCACAAAACTGGACCAATAGTAATTGCCGTAAAAGCTTCTTGAAAAGATAAAATGATATATGAAAATAATCTAGGGCTGGGGATATAGTTCATGGCACAGCACCTGCCTCACAAGTATGAGTTTGTGAGTTTAATCCCTGGTACCATACGCATCATCATCATCACCGTCGTCGTCGTCACTGTCATAACTATCATTGTCATCATCATCTAGCCTACAGCAACTATTCAATAAATATTATTATTAACAACATAATTACAGTATGAAAAGATTGCGTGACGTGAGAGCAAAGATCTCACATTCAGTATCCATTCATACTCTAAAAGACACTATACTTAAATATCTTTTCTTTATTTCTAACCAATCTTATCTAAGTCATGATGATGCTTTCCATCACTGAATCAGCAGGTATTTCACATGGTTATTTACTTCCTTCACAAATACTTAAAACCCAACTTGAATACTCTGTGGGAGGTAAAAGTCATACTGGCATTAAGTTTTCCATGTTTATTTCTAGAATTTTCATTAGCTTTGCCTGACATAATTTACTTTTTAATACCAGGGCTGTTGAACTAATACTATGCAAGAGATTATATTCCAATGCATTTTTCATTGAAAAGTGGGAGCATCTGTAATCGTGTTGTCTAGCTACAAGCAAACAAATGGTCATTTGATTCTTTTGTCATTATCATAACAAACAGTATCAACCACAGCGATCACTAATCGGTCCTCCCATATATGCACACAAAGTAAATAACAATATAACATGATACATAATAGGCTTTACGGTTATTAAGAGATAATCACATCCTGGAGACTTTCACTGGGCACAATAAGTGGCACCGTTAGAATATGATTATCTCTTGATAACAAGGGTCCCTGCAGTTTTCACGAAGTGAGAAAAAAGTCATTACCATAGGGAAAATGTGTATTTATTTTACTGAACCATAAAGCTGACAATTTATGCTAATGAGAAGTAGCTCTCCTTGCGATGACAGTATCACACAGTGTAGGAGGTGTCCTGTCAAGGTCACACAGGCTCCATCATCTTGAAGAGTATGCCTGAAGGGCCATTTTCCGCACGAATGTTTTCTGGAGTTTCTGACAACAAGGTAAATGGGGATGGGAGAAGCCTAAAGTCAAAGAGACTGAGGAATCCCTTTTATACAGGGAGGGGCCTGATGATAGCATTGGAAATTACCTTGCACATCCCTTGTAAGGTTAGGAACTTGAGATTCTGAGCTTCACAAGTTCTCCCAGTGTAACATAACTAGGGCAGCTCATTTGAAAGGCTGGAGTCATGCTCTACTCTATACAAGGTCCCAGACAACCAAATAATGTCATCAAAATAGGGACTTAGAAATCAGAGACCACGCATAAAATCATGAGTCTTTTCCACTGCCCTTGAGGAAAGAAAAAAATCTCACTCTCAAGAGTTTTACTTAAGAGTTTTAATCAATAAGACAAACTGTCTCATCTAAAATAACTCAACAGTGGCATTTTCTGATCTCAACACAGAATAAAAGATGAAATTTATTATTTTTGAGTTTTATAATCAAGAAAATAGATAGAAACTCTTCTCAGTTATTAAAACTAAAGAAAATATTGAATTTGAAAAGAACCATATAAAACACAGACCTAGTTTTTATACTCTCAACTAAGAATTCTTTCTTCTTAGTTTTAGTGAAGTCGCCCATATTAAATATTTGGACACTATCATTCCACAGTTACAATTTGTCATTTACTCTTTATTTTGTATTTCTTCAATTGGTACACAAAAATACAGGTCTTGTTTTCCTCCTGCATTGCTGATAATCCAGTAAGTGACAAACACTTGTAGGAAATAGTACTAAACATTCAATATATTTTGTCAGATATTAACACTGAAACTACCTAAGGTTTGGACATCAATTGACCCAATTTCTGTAAATAGCAAATTACTTAAATTGGTTGTCAGAAAAAGCTTCCAGAGTCCAGTCAAGCACAGCTGAAGCTAGTTTTTCACAACGGACCACGTGAGGAAGCAGCCTGCTAGACAAGATGATGACCTTTCTTTGTTATCACAAAGAGACAGGATAACTCTTTACATCTGTGCAAAAGAACCCTAAAACTACTTTTTTTTTCTTGCCATCTAATTAAGGAGCTGCTTCTACCCTCTCCCTTACTATAAATTAATCTTTCACACTACCTTACAGGGAAACACAGAAGTGAGCCTATGGCTTCTGGCCTTCTCACGGGTTGACAAAACCACTAAGTATGCTTTTCGTTTTGTAAAAACTTAATATGTCACAATATTCACTTCTATGCACTTGGACAATGAGACTCTGCGCACTATGAGTACTACAATTATTTGAAGATACTGCTTACATATACCTTAAATTTAAGTGGAATAAAGAGACATAATTTCTCCAATATTCTACCAGATATATTTGACTTTGTTTGTAAGAGACAGTGCTATTTCAGAAAATATATAATAACCATAATACTACAGCAGTAATGGACTGTACACAGCATTATGACCCACAGAATATTGCCCTTAAAAATACTGTCTTCAAATATGTGGATAAGTATCATTAATTGTAAGTCCTTATAAGAATATAACCAAAAGTTCTACTGCTCTAAATCAGTGATTATCAATCAAGGGACAAGGTTTGGCAGTCTAGAAATTTTCTTTTTCTTTGAGACAGGGTCTTGCTAAGCTTCCCAGGCTGACATCAAACTCAGGCTCTTCCTTTCTCAGTCTCCCATGTACTGAGGTTTCAGGTATCTACAGCTGTACTGGGCCTGGATATATTTTTGATCCTAATTGGGGAACAGATGAAGTATATTTCTGGTATCTCTTAGTTGGGATGATTTGTATTACCAGGTGCAAGTCTACAATCCAGCAATTAGAAAACAACCTCATCTGAATTTTAGTTCTAAGAACACAGAAAGAAATTAATTTTCTTTAAAATAATGAAGTTCATATCCAAAGGCTGTTGTCTTGACCTCTTAAATTTCCATTAAGAAAATTTATCAAATTTGGCTAAATATAATTCTGTCTGTCTCATTGGGAAGCCATATGGGAAATGTCAATGTGTTGGCCATCCATAAAACCAGAAAATGAAATTTTCCAAGGTTTACCATTATTACAAAAAAACTGGCACGGTTATAAAGACAACCTGTCACTCTACATTTCCAAGTCATACGTTATGCCAGCATTTGACATGCCACAATTGTTTAATGTGTCAAATTATGTGACTTGGTGTAAAATATATTGGATGTTTAGAGTTTCCTCTAAACGCGTGTCACTTATTTATTACCAATGGAGGAATTAAACAGGAGCTACATTTATGTGCACCAAATGGAAGGAAGGCAAAATAGAAAATAAACCTCAAAAATAAATACAGAATGATTGAAGACAAATATTTTTCATAAGATTAATTTTCAAGAAGAGACATGGCACACAGTTATGAGTTGAGAGTGTGCAATCTGGGTCTTGAAACTCAGATCTCTACTTTCTGAGTGGAATCAATTGCATTGTCTACTGTCCAAGTGACCTAGCTGAAGTGTTCCCTCATCTTAATCTTATTTTCAAAAAAGGCTCCCTGTAAGCCAGAAGCCCAACTCCTTAGGTGGGCTTGAGAAAAGCTGCTGGGTTCAAAATGTTTCCTTGAGTGACCACCAGACTCTACTATCATAATCAGACCTATCAGGTAAATGACACTCCTCCCAGGGCCATCTTTGTTGAAAACTGTCCTGATAACCAGTGACTTTGAAAGAATGATAAGAGAAAAGACTGAATTCCTGGGCAATCTACATCCATTCCCAGAAAAGGCATTCTACTATCAACCAGTTCCTGCCTCTCATTTTTTTAAAACCTGCATCTGTAGTCTCCAGACACCGTGGAAATGAGAAGATGACTGTGAGTCTGTCTCACACGTCTGTTCCTGGCCAACAAAAACCTTCTCCAGTGCTTAATTTGGTACTAAGTCTCAATTATTGGTTCAGAGTTTCAGAGAAATAAAAGAACTCAGCTGGGGTCAAAATGTTTGGGAACAAATTGACAGCCATTATTAACCCCAAGTTTCATTCCTTATAAAATGAAAATAGGAACCATATTTTCCTGTGATTTATAATAAGGAAGACATATTGGTTTTTCTTCCTGTTTCCTAGCTCACAGCTCCTAAAACCCCTGTAATTTCCAAAATTCTTGGAATGTTTGCATGGTATAGAGATGGATGCTGACTGGGGCTCCTAGTCAGCCCGGGAGTGGAGAACCAGTCCTGTAACATGAAGGTAACAATTTTCAACTCCACCCCAATCCAAGGAATGGAAAGAGAATAAAGGTTGCATTTATTTCCAGTGGCCAAGTACTTAATCATCCCTAGGTAACCAACCCTTCATAAATGTACAAAACTTCTGGGTCTGGAGAGCAAACACTGTTGAACATAAGGAGACATTAGGAGCATGGCACATGCAGGCAGGGCAAGCACACTCTCCTCCGTTTCACTCTGTCTTTCCTTGTGGATCTTCCATCTGGCTCTTTATCTGTACTCTTGGAAGCACCTCTGCAATAAAGTAGTAAATAGCTCTTTCAAATTCTGGGAGTCCCTTTTTCAGTGAGCCACTCTAACAAATTATTGAACCAGAGGAGGAATCACAAGAATCTTCATGACGACTTTACAGAGTGTGGTTTAAAATTACAGTGATATATAAATTTTAAAAAATGTATTACTGTAAGACACACTTTGCCATTAATCCCCCTCAGAGTAATCCCCCTCACTTCAAACACATTATCCCATCATTCTTGCCACCTTCACAAGTCTCTAATTGTACCATCGCGGTTGCCTCAGGATCCTGAATTGATTCAAAATGTTTACATTTCATGGTCATTTTTCACTTCCCAGAAGAGCCAGAAGTTACATGCTGCTGGATCCAATGAGTAAGGCAAATGGGGACACGCTGCAGCACTTTTACAAGACTGGCTTTCCACCTGGATGGTGCTTGCAGCTGCATCCTTGATGTTCTCTGACACTCACGTCACAGAACCTCCAGGACTGTTTCAGCAAATGGCAAGAATGACGGAATAGTGTGTTCAAAGTGAGGGAGATATTTGGAGGTTAATGGTAATGTATCTTTTATCATAAGTTTTAAACATATGCTTTTAAAAAATTAAGCCTTGTATAGCTGGGTGACAGAAGAATACAAGGCTTAGATTCATCATTGATCTCTAAATGGGGCAGGGGACGTGCATGGATTGACATTCTCATAAGAAGTGAGCCCATAATCTAAAAGATTAGATTATCCAGAGATAGACTCAAAATTGAACTGCACCACAGATAGGTGCATGGGAACTGATTTGTGGGGAAAAACAAAAAACAACAACATTCTGGTCACAGAGGATTGCTGTGCTGTGAGTAAAGAAAAAAAAAAAAAAGATTGATCTTTACTTGACAGATACATGGAAAATTCCATAAAGTAATGCTTATTTTGTAAAATCTTAGAGCTCTTACTTAGTAAGAGCTATTTTTAATAAACTAGAAACACATTTCTAAGGCAGAGTATATTGTACTGTTTTATAGAACTAGAAACTAAAGTTCTATGTGTGGACAAACTTGTCCAGACATATTTCATTCCTCTACCTGACCATTTCTGTTGTCCTGCTCTGGCCCTTGTAAGCTACAGAGGGCCTCACTTCTGGTAATTGCTATAGATATGCTGCATAAGGTCATATAGTTTGTGACTTTTTGCAGTATGAGGTGAACAAAACCCAGTGGACTGGAGCGAAAGGCTCACAGTCTGGAATTTCAGAGCAAAATTTTGTCGCTGACTTTAAGTGGCTTATACATAAGGGAAAACATGGTAATGTCTCTCAATTGCAAATGTAATCCTGAAAAATAGGGGTAATACAATTTTTGAAAATGTTGTTATAACACTTTTGGTAGTGTACACTATTATTTTTATTTTGAAAACATTTAAATTTAAATTGGTGTGTATTTTATGCTTATGTAAATATTTTATATTTTCTACTTATGACATTTTACTAGCATTCACATTATTAATATGAATATCATTCATACTGAAAATTAGCTTTAAAATGTGGCAAAGTTTTACAAAGTGTTAAATACCCAATAATCAAGATGGTATGCAGTTATGGGTTTTTTTGTTTGTTTGTTTGTTTGTAGCTGTGTTAAGACGTATGATTTTATGACAATGTCCAGAAGTTGAAGAACATCGGTGTGAAGAAAAAAGATTTCTTATTCATTCAAGACTCATGGTTGAAGCCCTTACAAAAGAAGACAGAATAAGTGTATATACCTTATATATATATATATTCAGAAATGCAGACCTAAACACATAAGGCAAATTGTATTTTCAACCGACAGTTATATATGACTGAAGAATAAAAGTTTTATCTGACAGTAATAAACTAATAAAATTTTAATAAAGCCTTTTAATTCAGATTTCTCTTGGTGGGACTTTCTTTCCTTCTAGGTTTAAGGTAGAATACTTTTGAAAGGTTAGACTCATAATATATTTTAGACAAACTTTGGCCAAGTTTTAAGTTCTGCATCAGGGAAAAAGGATAAGAGAATTCTGCCTAGTGTCTACATCCCCTTTTGATTTTTTTCTCAAAGCACAATTTAATATTTTGAACACACATATTTCAAATCTTATCACTGTATACAATAAGGGAAATCCTACATGAGTAAACAGTTCATTACATACATTCTGCTACTAGTCGTGCTTCAACTTTTGAAGAGAAATACATCGGAAATGATATGGAAAATATGATACATAAGCTGGTTTTCTTCTCTTAAAATTTGAATACGTACTGAGTGAAGCCTTGCATGATCTGAACTCTAAATAAAATATAAAACAAATTTTAAAGATAAATATGTATATACAATATCATTGACCATTTTGCTATTACTATGAAAAATAAAAGAACAACTTCATAGCATAAAAGGGATAAAAGAAATAATATTTTACAACTTATTGAATTGACCTTCACACACAGTAATTTTTAGGATTGATTTCCTGCCTAATTCTGAAGTAAACAGCCATCAATTTAGAAATTCGTGCACTAGAAGTGAAGAATATAAGCATTTTCCCTCAGTGGGAAATTTTGGTTGCTTTTATAAAGGCACTCATACACACACACACACACACACACACACACACACACACACACACATTTACGTTCCTGTGCTTTTCACATTTATTCTCTAGATTGTATAACAATTTGATGAAATTTCCCAAGATCATCATAAACCATTTGTGACTTAACTGAATTTCAAGGTAGACAATGCTACACTTGAAATACTCTGAAAATAATCTTGGCATCCTACATCTTTGTAGGTAGTAAATTGTTTTATTGATAGTCAAATATGAGAAAGCCTGATATACCAGCAACCAGCAAGAGAATAGGAATCAGAGTTAGGGAAAAGTTGGTTACAATTCTAGCTACCTCATTCATTTTTCTTACTAGTATATGTTTGTATTACATAATGAACACATTCATTGTGGATACTCAGTAAGTGTACATGACACATCTTATTTCATTTTATGTCCCCTTCCTCTGGTCCCTCTTCCATCTCTTTGTCATACAAGCTTAAATGTCATACAATTTCTTTTATATGAAAAACCCAAAGTATCAATAAAATAAAAAGAAAACAGAAGACAATAAGCAACAGGAGATAGATCACATGTTTCTGGATGACTCTGGATATACTATTCTGTCTGTATTCAGTTTTTACATTTGTAAAATGAATAATTAATATTTTTATTGCCCTAGGACTAAAATATACTATTGATTCAAAAACAGGAACAGGGACTCCTGAGTTGTTTTAAGCAGAACGCCATCTGCCATTTTGTTCCTATAACGCATTCATTAATCAAAATTAATGAGCTTCCAGACTGAAAAAGCTATAGAAATCATTATCTCCTTGTATATTTGATATATGCAAATGTATGTTTCTTTGATAGTTTCTTTAATCCTCAATATAAGAGTTTTCTAGAGAAACAAATCAACAGATCGTGTGTGTGTGTGTGTGTGTGTGTGTGTGTGTGTGTGTGTATGGAAGCATACTGTAAGTGGTTCACATGGCCAGGTGAAGACTGACAAGTGAGAAAATCTACCAGGTAAGAAAGTTTGGGGTCCTGAAACCCAAGAGAGCGGATAACATCATTTCTGTATAATACTCAGCAGGCATGAGAACAGGAATTCCTGTGCTCTAAAATTTGAATCCCAGGACAGGAAAGAGCTTTTGAAATTTGAGGCAAAAGGCAAAGGAAAATTCCCTTTCTGGGAGGCAGGACAGACCTTTTGACCTTCAACACACTGGATGAGGCTCACACAAGTTAGGAGAGCAATCTGCTTTACTCAGTCTGTTACTCCAAATGTGAGTCTCAAATTGAAACCTCCTTGGAAAAACACATGGAATAATGTTTCGTCAAGTATCTGGGTGTTTTGTTGGCCAAGTCAGGGGCACACATAAATACAATCACTATAAACTGTAAAGTAAATATTTTTATACTCTGTATAAAATAATAATTTTACCAAATATGCTCAAATATTATAGAATATTAACTTTTTTAATTTCAGAAACTTTTTGCAAGTTGTTTTATTTCTAATGCTAACTTTGAAAAGCTTACTAATATTAATGACCATAAACTAGGGAAAAATCAGTTTACAAAAATGAGGAAAGCTCAAAATGTCACTTTCTACACATAACCCACAGCTCAGTTTTTTTCAGAATAAAGAAAACCCAGCAACTTTTGCTCACAGAAGAAATTCAGCCATTGGTTTGGAATCTGTACTCATACTACATATGCAACAACGATAATATAATTGATTTGCTGCTGCATTTGTCTATTGTTTATCTATTATTAAGAGTTATAAAAAGAACAATGTAAATAGTCATTGGAACAACTGTTATAAAATGTTACAGTGTCAGGTACATTTCATTTCTTTTTACACCACTGGTTCTTTTTGCACACCCAGGCTTCTTCCTCTTATGTAACATATTTGATACAGAATATCCTGCAAATCTCTTGTGAGGTCTTCTCCCCTTGAACATACCAGCAACATTGTTGCATGTAAACATCAAGCAAACCTTGATGTGTAGATAGTTTGCTGACTGAAAAAGTTCAAAAAGTTCCATGGTCAACTTGGCAGGAGTTCTTGGTCCAAAACAGATATATATATTTTTTCTTTTCTCTGTCCTCATCATCAGGAGGAGAAAGAGGGTCATTCTTGTGGTAAGTGTACCACTGAAGGATCATTTTCAATATTGTTGCTTTACTACTTAGTAGAGGTAATAGGTCAACATCTCCTTCATTATCCATTCCCAAATCTTCAAACAGTCTTGATAATTAGAGATTGCTGGGCAATTTTGACATCAACTTCAAATATCCGTCTATGGGAACCTGCACTCAAATGAAGACAGTGTGTGGTCCACGGAGGACTGGAAGCCTAAGGCAAATGGGAGCAGGGAGACACCACACAGAGAAGGGAAAGGGTGGAGGAGCCACTAAGTTTTAACTGCTTTCTTAGTTTCATATTTTTAATACGTTTTTCATTTGAAAAAAAAATATACCTTAAAGATATATTTTATTTCTAAATAATATACATATACTACTGCTATTTTATTGTAATATTGTATAATTTTTTAAAAGCCATAAATATGTGTGCTTTCATGTTCCTTATCCTTAAATGGATGCCTTGTTTATGTTTTTAGAAAAATAAAAAGACCTAAATATTGGAAAAATTGAGGAATTCAAATAGAAAACTCTTAACTAGGGGGCATGGATTGAACAGATTTTTTTTTCTTCTTTTCCAAGGCTGGGGAACCTGAGTGAGAAGAACTTGCTGAACACTCAGGTGTGCAATAGGGCTATTAAAATTTAGACACTTGTATCGATCAATTTCCTGCTGCTGACACAGGGCACCCACAACTTACTTTTGCTAATAATTTCAAGGTTTCACCCTATTGTTGGTAGCTCCAAGGTAGAAACAACATGGCAATACAATATGTCAGAGACAAGCTACTTAGTTTATGATGGCTAAGAATTAAAAGCAGGGGAAGAGGACCACAAGAGATACACCTTGCAAAGACCTACTGCAAGTGACCCATCTTGAATTGTACCCCAGCTCCTAAAAGCACCATCTGTTCTGAAAAGTTTATGTGCAGTGATCCAATGATGAGTAAGTAGGTCAGCCCACTAATGCATAAATTTCACCTCTGAGCCAGGAAGGTTGACAACTAACTAACTTTCAAAACAATCTTGAAATTACTGAGGACTCCACAAAAGCTTTATTTGTTGAGTATGTTTTCCATACTTACCATATTGAAAATTTAAAATGGAAATGTCTTAGACTGCTTATTAGTTCACTTAAAATAGCAATAACTTTATTATACATTAACATGAATAATATATTTAACATGGAAACAATTGCTATCAGTTGCCAAATTCCAAGCATTCTACATTCATAGATTCAATCAATGGTGGATTAAAAATATTAGAAAAAACTGTATCTATAATGAACAAATACAAAGTTTCCTTTGTTGTCATTCCTTAAATAATACAACAGTAATTACATTATATTCCATATTATAAGTAATCTAGAATGATTTAAAGTACATGGAAAGACATGTAATTCACATGAAAATACACTGTTTTTTTATAAGAAACTTGAATACTTGTGAATTTTGGAATCTATGACAGTCATAGATTGAATTCTCTAAAAAATTAAGAAAAGTGAGGAAGGTGGCATATTCTACATGTTTGCAGACATTCTTAATGTCTGGTTGAATAGTAGACAGTTATTTGCATTCAGTCTTATAGAGTACAGTATCAAATATCACACAGTCTGTAAAAAAATCTCATGTGTACCTATAGGACACTAAGAGTCACAAGGGCAAACAGGTTTTTAATGTTACTATGAAAATAGTTTTGATTTAACAAAGCAATCAAAAGTTGTGGCTTCCTTTCGATTCCTAGGACTACACTTTGAAAACCACTCATTAGAAGACAACACCTTCACAGTAGAGGAGGAATGGCTCGCTCAAAGCAGGCAAATGAAAAACGTGGGGGGAGATTTTTGCAAGAGACTTTTATCCTAACACTCTCCCCAGGAAGAGTATTTAATAAAGAAAGCATCTCTGCTTTGGGAAATCATTCTATAGGATTCTACTTGCAAGGCTGTACTTTGTGTAACAGGACAGTAATACAGCACTGACAAAGTACATACCATACAGAACATGTTATGGACTGTACAGAACAGTAACACCAGCAACTACAACAACAAAAAGTAGTACAAGAAAGTGTGCGGGACAGGAAAGGTAAACAGCGCTAATGCATTGTCTAGTTATTTTCTCTGTCATTCCTCTCCCCTCACACACTGCCCAAAAAGCTGAAGCTGTTTTGAGACAGGCAGACATCTAGGGTTCCTGGGATTTCACAACCTTCTCCAGACTGCTTTCCTTTCTTGCTTGCTTGCTTTATTTTAAGGAAAAGAAACTAAAAGAAACAATAAAACAGAGTTTTAAAACAGGCTTTCAGGACAGTAACCATAATTAATACACTGCATATTGTTGTTTACATTGTAGTTATTCAGAGTACAAGATACAGGCATGAGATATTGTCCAAGCAATGATAGCACAGACCTATCTTTTCAGAAACAAATTATCTTGGGTGTATATATACACATTTTTTTCCTTTTCCCTTCCTTCTTTTCCCTTTTCCCTCATCAAGTTTCTCTTTTTATTTTAAAAGAAGAACAAGAAAAATAGAAATAAAATAAAACAGTTTCAAATCAGGCTAATAGAAGAGCAATAATACTTAATATTTTACATATTGTTATCTTCATAGTAGTTATTCTGAGTATAAGATATAAACGTGAGGAGCTGGGGATTTAGCTCAGCGGCATAAGCGCCTGCCTTGCAAGCAGGCAGTCATGAGTTCGATCCCTGGTACCAATAAAAAGGAAAAAGAACAAAAAAAGATATAAACGTGAAATAATTTCCAAGCAATATTAGCGCAAATTTTTCTTTTCAATGAACTAAGAGAAACTAGCTGTATAGCTATCTTAACAATCTTGTGTATATATTTATTCTTCCCTTTTCTCTTTTTTCCTTTCTCTTTTCCCCCATAGTTTCTTTTCTTTTAAAAAGTTTCTAACAGAGTAGAAAACAATTATTGCCAATTGTCCCTCACAAAGGACTTATATTTAAAACATATAAAGAATTGAGAAACAGGCTGCCCAAAGTCAAAGAGCCACCCAAAAATGGGCATCTGCGATGAACACACAATTTTCGGACGAAGAAATACAAATGGCAAATAAATACATGAAAAAGTAAGTGTTCTACATCACTGTTCATTCAAGAGATGCTAAGTAAAACAACCCTGAGATTCCACTTCACTCCAGAAAACAGCTGTTATCAAGAAATTAACTACTAATAAATGCTGGCGGGGCCGAGGGGAAAAGGACCCTTTCTCCACTGTTAGTAGAAGTGTAGACTGGGCAACTGCTGCGGAAATCAGTGTGGAGATTCCTTAAAAACCAGGATTAGAGGTCCCATTCAACCCAGCTATTCCTCTTCTTGGTTTCTTCCTAGAATTACTAAAAACATCATACAAAAGTGATATATGTGCACCCATGTTTATAGCAACACAATTTGTGTTAATAGATAAATCTTAGAAACAACCCAAATGCCCAACAATGATGGAATAGGTAAAAAGGTGTAGGTTTTTCTTTATACTACAGAGTGCTACTTAGCCATAAAGAAGGATAAAATTGAAACTTCCATAGGTAAATGAATACAACTCAAGACCATATTCATAATTAAAATAAATCAGGGCCACACATGTAAATATCACATTGTTTCCATAGTGAGAAAAGCTGAACAAGTAAAGTTCAGTGCATTTCTTTTACTGAACAATGTTTTGACCAACAAACTCTAGGGCACTGGATAGTAATTTCTGGAAATGTTATTGACTGTCATCATTGTTGGAAGGTAGATAATACTAGTTGGAAGGTAGATAATACTAGTTAATTGGGAAGAGACCAGGAATACTCTAAACATCTCTCAAGAATATCCTCACCACTAAAATTTACTCAGTTCAAAGGCTGAAACTCAGATTGAAAATACACTAGGAAATAACCTCAGCTGGGAATCATTTTCTGGGCTGTCTCTCCACTAGCAGTCTCTGATTGCCAATGTATCATATAGATTTCCAAAACATATGCAGGCATTATGATAAAGGTCAGCATTAAAATTCATTATATTCCAAAAGTCTTGTTACTAATATTGTAATATTCATAGTTAAAGTAAAATTCTGAACAAAGGTAGCCCAGCTGAGAATACACAGAAATACATAAGCATGCATGTGTTTTCTTTTCCAATCAAATTTACATGAATATAGTTGTTTTCAGCATGGTCTGGGTAGTTGAGCGGAAACACTAATAAAACTGAATTAAATGGGGCCATTTGTTCATATTGAAAGCAAGTTCATTTCATTGAAATCATGCTCTGACTATAAAAAGAATGCATGGCTGTTTCAACCTAGGGTCTCTGAGCAGTGGAAGAAACAGAAACGTAGTCTGTGCATATAAAGTTAAAAGAATTTAAAGAGTACCTTTAAGGGAATGATGGGTACTTTAAGTTCCTAGGATCCATGAATCTCCATGAGACCATGGCATGAAAAACATTTGCCCACATTCTACAATTTCCATTTGCTTTCTCTCTCTTGCCTGACTTTCCCTTGTCATGTCATTACAGTGTGTGCTCCAGCGAGGGACTAATGGGGCTTGATTTTGTTACTTTGGCCAGCTTTCCTGTAAGAGACTTCATCCAGCAATAATCATAGTTCCAGCGGTGCATGTCTATGAAATTAGAACGGATGAGAAGGATTCTACAGTGTGCTTCCTTTTATTGACACTCACTCCAGATCAGTCTGTCCGAAAGCAAAACAGCTCTTGTAGGAAAAAACACCTCTGCTTATCAGGCTGACGCTGAACGCCAGTGAGATGGCAATTTTAGGGCCATTAGACAGCAGCCAGACTGAGCACAACATGCTGAGGAAAGTGAAATCCAGTAATACTCCAGGACTCTATCAATCTGAAATCCACAAGTCTGAGACTGTAAGCTTCTCCGTTCTATGTGGGACCCATTTGAAATGCTGAACACGATATGTTGCTCACTAAAAGAAGCAGACATTCTTCAGCAGGATATTCTGTATGATTACGTTTTCAGTACAGTAGGTTCTAAATCTTTGTTCATTAACATGGTTTCATGTATTTTTTAAAAATCTGCCATTTGAGCTGTTTGGATGTGTATGATTTGGTAGCATAAAGCATATTCACAAATCACTTCACTATCATTAGTATTAATTTCCAAAATTTTCCATCATTCTCAATCAAAATAATCTCTAATACTACTTTCTGCCATTAGGGATTTGAGTAATGTAGATACCCTATAAGAATAGTATTTTATATCATTATTTATACTTCATGCTGTAGCATATGTAAGAATTTTTTTTTATGGGACTGAATAATATTTCCTTGTACATATATATCACATTTTGTATATTCATTCACCCATCAATGGATAGTTGGGTGGTGGTACATTTTTTCTATCTTTGGCTATTTTGAACAGTGCTTATATGAAGTATTTGAATTGGCACGTGAGTATTTGAATTCCTGCTTTCCATTTAAATGTTGTTGTTTTTTTTTTTTTTTTTTTTTTTTTTTTTTTTAAACAACACTTTGGACTTGATGTGTATCTTAGTGGAAAAGTGTTTGCCTAGCCTGGAAAAGGTCTTGAGTTTATCTTAGGCTTCCAAAAAATTAAAATAAAATAAAAAACAAAAAAATATGTCTTATAAAACAAGTATTATAATAGATAGATAAAAGTAGAAACAAAGCTGTAAATTGCTTTAAATTAGGTAAAATAATGCTGAGCTGGGCGTGGTAGTGTACACCTGCAATCCCAGCACTCAGTGAAGTTGAAGCAGAAGGATCCCAAATACAAGACAAGCCTGGTAACTCAGTGACTTACAAAGATCCTGTTCAAAATTTAAAAAAAAAAAAATAGCTGGGGATTATAGCTTAGTGCAAAGTACCTTGGTTCAATCCCAAACAGAAAATGAACAAAAAAGTAAAGAAGCCAGTGTATATTTTATCGTGTGATCCTGTAATATCAGTAAAGAGAAATTTCCCATACAGAAATACTACAAATTTGATCACCAAATATATTTTTCAAATCAAAAACCACAAGTACTGGTATTAATAATATTTTCTCTCTTTTCTCTGTGGCCTCCAAAAATATCTGCTCCCTATAACAGGGTGTAAATTTTGTTTTGAATAAACAAATATTATTCTTTTACACAGTAGCTCATTCCATGTATGGTTAGATTAAAATAAGCATGAAATTATACCTAAAACTCCTTTCTCTTTTCTAATATGACTAGGCAAGTGAGGAGTGGACATTAGTGATTTTGAAGTTTATTTGACTACCAACATCATTCTTAACCATGAGAATATATTTAATTGTTTCACACTGGAAAACTTAAGACATCAGGCTACATAGAACCAAGCTGTTGGAGAGTATCAAGGTTGACACAATGAAAGAATATATTTATATGTGATATAAAAAGGTGAAAATAATAATACAGAACTCCAGTTACTGAGAATTACAATCACAGTACAAAACTCTAGTCATTAAGAATTATAATCACATACTCAACAGTAACATTTTGGAAATCTTCTTCCTTATTTTAATAGTATATTCTTCCTCATCTGAACAACTGTTTATTTTATAACATTTTAGAGGGGATTTTGTTTTTGGTTTTGTTTCTGTTTTGTGGATGTGTACTAGTCACTCTGCAGAGATTTTATCTAACTCACATGACAGTAGTGTGGAGACTATTATTACTGCCATTTAAAGCTAAGGAAACCGCATTTTAAATTGTTCTCTTTGGTACATGCTATAAAGGTGATGCAACGAGACCCAAAGCCCCATCTGTGTGACTCCTGGGTGGAAGCATTTTACAGCTACTCTACCTAGAATCGTTCCAAGTCACATTTCACAACTGGGACAAAGCTCCAAACAAATACACATTTATGATGGAGATAAGAATTAATGTGCCTTGTGAATTCAAGTGGTCCCTTCAGAACTGTAAGATGAAGCCTGCACAGAGTGCTTTGCACAGAGCCCAAATTATCTTTTATTTTCACTCTGAGAATTCAGCCACCCACCCTGGCTCCAAATAAATCCATCTACTGTTTTTCTTAGACCTTTTCTCAGAGAGTCCACTTTAAGCTGCTTCTACTAAGATTAAAAAAAAAATAGATCCTATATCTAAATCTATATATCTATATCTATATCTATATCCACAAGTGGCTTGATACTGTTTCTATGGAAACAAAGTTATGCTAGTATATTTATCAGAACACATCAATAATATTATCAGGAAAGTTTCATTACAGCACTTGTAGTTATTTCAAATAATTAGTATTTTCCCCTCAAAGAAAGTAGTTGTCATTGTCGTATTTCTTTAAAGATAAAAACAGATACTGATTTTTAAACAAACTGTCAGCCTCGTGGGATTCATGCGACTGTTTTTCCTATGGTCTGGCATGGTTCTGAGATGAATTTGATATTTGCTTCAAGATAATTTATGGCAGCCAAAAATGACACAGGCAACTTAGAAAATAGTCATTATTAACATGGCAAATTAAAATGTAATGCTGACTGATGTTGTATGCAAAATTAATGTGCCATTAACCTTAACTGTACCAATGAAGTTACTTTATGAAGGTCAACTACAAGAGCAGTTATCTATCTGGGACACATAGCAAATTTGTTATTAACCCTATAATAAACTGAAATGTAGCTGCTTTAAGGGAAATGTAAATGAAATAAAAATATAAAACTATGATTATATAAGCATATTTTTTCAGCATTCTTCCTAGATCACTGATGATTTCTCGTGTAACTTGTAACGATTAATTTTTATTTTCTATGGTTTTTATTTATTTTTTTGAGACAGGATCTCACTATGAAGTTGAGCATGACCTTTAACTCACAATAATCCTCCTGCCTCAGCTCCAGAGTGCTGACATTATAGGTATATGTCACCATGCCCGTCAATATTTTATTACATAGTTTAGATCAAAACACATCTATGAACATATTTATGTAGAAAAAATATTTTAGAGCTTGAAAATTCTATAAAATAATTACATTACACATTATACACATGCGAGACAGTGAAGAAGTAGTGTGCGATGGTAGCTGACCTCAGTACATGGGACACTCTGGAGCAGAAACCAGATCAGTTTGAGGTCAGCCTGTCCAGAAAACTAACACTGCTTCAAAAAGCAGGAGAGAAAAGCTGAGATTTAGAACAGAATGAGACTAAGATTCAGCCTAGAGTTTTTATTTTAAAATTATATTCTCTAGAGTCATTTTTGGCTGTATTCTCTGTTAACACACTTTTCCTGTAAGTCTGACAAGCTGTACAAGGTTAGCATTCTTGTAAGTGAAATGGAGCTAATAATACCGAGTATCTGGATTTAAGATAATGTAAATATATTCTTAGAAAACTTACTTGTAAATTATAAAACGGTCTTTGTATTTTTCTTATAAAGGAAGGGATTGAACAAGTTAAACTTTTATGAAGTTTCCTGTATGAACCAAAAATACAGTATTGGCTTTCAGACCATAAAAACGTCTTCTCCAGACACGGTTCATCTACAAAACTGTCATTCTTGAATACTGCGTTTTCTAGATGTCTGAGATCATAATAATCTTAGATGGTACTTAATGAATATTACATAGGGTATATATAACTATTTGGGATGAAGCTGGAAACCCAGTATATATTTGAAGAAGACTAGAAATATTTCTTCTTTAAATCTTTCATCTTTCCTTTGAATAGGTATAATTAAGCTGAAAAATTTTGAATACAGTTATGTGTTGATTAACATCAGTGATGTATTTGTGAGAAGTGTATGTTTAAATTTTGTCATTGTGAAACTATTTTAGAGTATATTTACACAAAATTAGTTGGTCTGATTTTCTACATACCTAAGCTACATGTTAGAACCTACTGTTTCTAGGCTATAAATATGTACATGTTTCTCTGTTGCATACAAAGGCAACTGTAACCAAAGGTAAATGTTTGTGTCTGTTATGATTTGTGTCTAGATATCCTCCCAAAGCCTCATGCAGTCATAGGAGGGGGCTGAACCCACAGTATATGATTAATTCATAGTGCAATTCTAGGATTAAGAGTGTTGAGATTAAGGGTGGGTGATTGCTGGATTAGTCCATTAACTGGATTGGTACTACTCTAATCTCAGTAGACTGGATAAAATATAAGGGACAAAAAGAGCTCTCTGTCTGTCTCCCTGTCTCTGTCTGTCTGTCTGTCTGTCTCTCTATCTCTATCCCCTGCAGCCATGAATGGTCACCACTCTGCCATGTGCCACCTTCCCTTGGAGTCAGCTGACTATGGACTGAAACCTCCACAAACTGAGCTAAATAAACCTCTCTTTTTTCAACTCTGGGTTTTGGGTATTTTGTCTCAGCAACAAGAGAAAAGTAACTAAAACAGTGTCTAAACATATTTTAAAAACAAAAGCTACAGTAAAATGTAGTATAAAGGGTAAAAACCACCACGCAACAGCACCCACATGTATTCCTATCTGTAAACTAAGCCAAGAGAACCGTGTCAGCCTGGGAGCTAGAAGACAGATTGAGCACCTTAGTGAGAATCTGTCTCTGAAACAAACAAACAGATAAGAAATGCTATATCCACTTACACTGCACAGAGTTACAGAACAGTAATTGCTCTGAGTGTGCTACTGAGTGAGAGGTTCAAATGGGAAGGTTTACAACATTGTTATACACTACAGTAGAATTTATAGGTTCCATTAGATTTATATAGATATTCTGTTTCAATAATCAATTACTTTTACTGTAATTAGTTTATTGTAACCCTTAGATCTTATAAATTTTTAAAACTTTTTAACATCCTCAAATATCTTGTACAGGGCTGGAGATTTAGCTCAGTGGCTTAAGAATCTGCCTCATAAACACGAGGTCATGAGTTCAATCCCTGGTACAAAGAAATAAAAATTTTTAAAAATACATAATAAAAATAAATTCAAAAAATTGCACAGATATATTAAAACTTTCATATGCTTAGTCTAGCAATGGTTTTCTATTTAAAAATTTTAAAATTTATATTAATTTTTTTAAAAATGGTTTTGTTAAAAACAAAGCATATAGAAAATACCGGGCCATGATTAACAGATCATCAACATCACTGTCTTTTACGTCCATATCTTGTTCCACTGAAGTTCCTCTGGGACCCTACCGTGCATCAAACAGACCCTTAAAATAATATTCCAGTTCCTCTGGAATCTTAATGAAACAAAAGAAACTTATCTAGAGAAATGCAAACAAGAATGAAGATGAAATCAAAAGAGTGTTTTGAACTGTGTCTTAGAATTCATACCAATGACATTTTTACAATTGCCATGAAAGTAAGATAACAGTTTGCAACATTAATCTCTGCAGAAAAAAGAGATACCAGCTCCCAGGGATACAACTCCGAGTGGTAGCACATCAGTCGCTTTAAAGAAATTACTAGCATGCTGTGTTTGGTTTACTGTCTCCCACCTTGCATTTTACAAACTATATCAAAGCACAGAATGTAACAGCTCCAATTTCTTTCACAGCAGCTGCACTGTGTGAGAAAAATTGACAGATTAACTAGGAGAAAACCTCCAAACTCACTGTAAACTACAATTGCCCATTAGAACAGAATCATAGGCTGAAGAACACACAAAAAGGAATGTTTCAGTGACCCACTGCACTCTGAACCAGTAAGCATGGTAATGCCCTTCAGGATTTGTGTAAGAGGGGCACAATTCAAAAATGATAACCTGGGCAAGTTTGTTTGAAACTCATGCTGGGTGAGGTGAAAAGCTGGGTTGAGAAGTAGTTATTGATTTTTCTGAGTATTTTGGTTATTACTTTGATGAATCCTCTGCCTGCTAGCATCCACCCAATAAATTATGTAACACATCTATCTAGTCCTTATATAAAATAATGGGAGTAAGCTAAATGAAAATTCAACTGCTTCACAAACAGGTACCACTGTTAAACGAATTCAGGCCTCCAAACTTGTCTTTTTCCTTTTTCAGTAAGCAACACAGTATATGCCCATATCAAACCTTGGAGAATGTTTCCAAAGTATTTGCCACATGTTCCATACAACTATGCAAAGCAACAGTCTTAGCAGCAAGAACTCCATCACACAGAGGTCTGACGATTGGTAAGTACTACCTCTACATTGTGGCAGTGAGAGACACGACTGTGCAGGTGTATGTGGGATGAAAGGAAGGCATGGGGTGAGGGAAACAAAGTCATGAAATACAAAGCAGAGAAACATATTTAGTTACCTTCAAATGGTGCCTAGGTTTCCTGCCAAGCCACTCATTAAAATAATTTGTACCAATAAGCATATAGAATGCAACCATGGATAAATTCATCCTTCCAAATGACACCTCCAGTGTGTACCTTACCGGGAAGATGTGATCCAATAGGATTTTACATAATAAAGACAACTAATTAAATATGACCTGCCAAAGGACTACAGCTTATACCTCTATTTTTAGAATTCCTTTAGAGGAAAACACTGGTGGAATAGTTATTTTAAACATTAGTTTTAAAGTACTTACTTAAATAATTTAATTTTTTGGCCACCTATAATTAGAAACTTTTTTCCTAATCATTTAATTAATTTGAGGCCCTACAAATGTTTAAGCAAGACAAATGTGATAGGGCAAATACCTTGAATATTTCTTGAAAAGCCAGGTCTTAATATTCATGTTTTACCTCTAAAAAAGTGAACTAATATATAGGTGTCACAGACAACATAAACTTTAATGGCTGAAGTGTATTTCTGTACTAATATTTCACAAAATTTTTTAATGTTATTTGCATTTATTAAACTGTTGGTTTCACTAATAACATGATGTAATATATGATGTAAAACTGGAAGTTATATGCTGTGATAAAAATAGGCTTCATGAACCAGGCATGGTGGTACACATCTGTAGTTCCAGGACTTGAGAGACTGAGGCAGGAAGACGGCTACAAGTTCAAGGCCAGCCTGGGCTCCAAAGTGAGTCCAAGACCACCCTGAACTGCATAGTGAAACCCTGCCTTAAACACACACACACACACACACACACACACACACACACACAGACGCACAAAAAAAAAAACCCTCAGATCTTAAAAACCAAATGAAATACATGTGTTATAAAAGAAATATATACATTAAAGATTTTGATTCATAGATATAACAGTTAAAATGTATTTCTTATGAATAAAAATAAGTTTATTTGTTTTACTAAAATTTTGCTTACTCTTTATATACATGTATCTCCTCCTAAGATGATTGTAAATTGAATGAATTGTAAGCATACTAATAAAACTTTAAAATGAAATTAAATAACAAAATAATAATAAATGATAGACATATGTAATTGCAAATAAAAAAGATGACTTGTCTTATGTACTTAAAATTGAACTTTATTGCCTTTAAACACATTCTGTAATTCAGAAAAATAAAGAGTTTCTGAAGAAAAAAAATGACAACTTTTCTGAGTTTTGTTTCCTGGATTATTGTGTTAATTTTTTAAACCTGATAACTTGTATTACTAAAATTAATCATTTTTTAAACATTTTAAGTTTCTTCTACACTGATTTAACCTCTCAATTATTAGTTTTTTTGTATTTTCTTTTTCCACTATGAGACTTTTGAAATTTACATGTCCATTTCTTTAAATATAAACTCCTAGATTTATTAGATTGATATTACAATTTACTAGGCTAAACTGTTTGATATTGTTGCACTGTTTTTGTTTTTTTTAGAATTTTCTTTACTTCTGTAACTTTACCTGTTGTGAAGCTATTTCTCTCTAATTATAGTTATTCAAGAAAAAAATACATTCAAGACCTTAAGTATTTACTTGAAGGTAGAAAATGTTGGGATTTCCCGTACAATTTAATAACACACAGGCTAAAGACATGGAATTTTATGTCAGCTAGAACATTTACATTATATTGTAAGATTAGTATAAAAATTGGTACTTTAAGGCAATTTATTTTCATTCATGCTATATATCCTATGTTGCCAACAAGTGTCAATCTTATTCATTAAAGACAATGAACAAGATATAATATTAACAATTGTTTCTGAAATTTTTACCACAGCAGGAAGCAGAAAGAGAAATAGACACTGATTTGAAATCTGGTTTGAAATCTTATACAGCTGTGGTTGATGTCCCTTCTACTCATAATCCTTGGTCACATGAAACATATTTTAACTCAACTACTTCCCATACAAACAGTTTTCCAAATCATTATCTAATCATGTAATTAGCAAAATGTTACAAATGTGTGCTAGCTTTTTTCCGACATACGGAGCTATCTGTATGGACAGCAGATTAACAGAACAATGCAGGTGACCATTAGCAGGCTAGGACAGGAAACAGAACTATTGAAATGCTACTCCTGAGTGACCAAAAGGGGCACCAGTCATTTGTCCCCACAGGTGCACTTGCAGTCAACACTGCATCAAGAAACACTGTGTCTCACAGGAGATTGGCAAAGAGTCGTTAAAAGCTTAAATAAAAAGAAAGCTCAACAGTTCTAGTGTCAGGGAAAGATTTCTTTCCGCCTGTCAAGTATGTTCCTGCTTGACATATTCCTTCAGTGGTTCCAAGAAAATAATGAAGCAAATTAAAATCAATATAAAATTACAAATCAAAATACTAGTCCAAGGTTGACAGAAAGACAGAGGCAAGAGTATTTCAAATCAAATGGGAAAAATCCATCACCCATTCAATCTACAATGCCTTGCTTTCTAAAGAGACTATGACTCATTTCTGCTGCGACTGCTTGGCAGGACAGGTTGAATCAGGAACAAGGAAAACAGCCTTCAATTAGAAATTCATTGAATTTTGTCAGATCCAATAAGACATTAATGTTATTTCAAGGAGGAAGGGTAGGTATGTGTTTGTATTTTTTCTTTATTTTGCCTGCTTCTGTTTCTGATATTTTCATTTCAGACTACATTCCTTAGCTGTTATTTTTCATTTTTAAACATAAAACAGTGTGAAAAACAAGAGGATAAAGTCGAGGGAGACTTTCTATTTATAAATAAAATGTGAAAATTTCAAAGCGCTGGTTTGAAGGACAGGTTGAATAGCTATCATTGCACAGTTAACCAGCTTTGTGCACTCCGACAGTTGCAGTGGAATTTTTTTTTTTTTATTATTCCATTGCAAACCTTTTATTTCTTTTAGTATAATAGAAAACAAGTGGGAGCAAAGAAAGAGTGAGCTTTGGGTAGTGGAGAATTAAAAGGCTTTCATATCAACAGAAATCAAGGTAATTTTTGAAAACTAAGCAAACAACACATAAAGTCTCACAGGTGCTTAATATTCAATGAGGGTACAGGAGAAGCCATTTTTCAAAGGGAAGGAAGGATGGTGCATGAGCTGGGTTAAACATTAGCTACAGATGATGGCATACAACTAAGGGCAACATCATGATAAAGCAGACTGTGTTGAGATGAAAAGTACAAATGCTGATCCTTCTACCATAAAAGTCCCTCTAGTAGCTGCACAAATCTCACAGCACATTATTTTTAGGGAAGTGAACGGCAGACATTCTACACCATGACATAAAACAAAGCATTCTCACTTGTACGGGCTGTACTGATTGTGAAAAACTTCTTACACATTCCTGAGCTTTCCAATTGCAGTTATAGTGAAAACTATTTTAACCAGTAAAGTTGGACTGTTAGGATTTTCAAGGATAAACATTTTATTTTGTGGAGACAACAAAGAGAAGTTTAAGGAGTGGGAAAGTTAAAAAGCAGCCAGTAATTTAGTTGGGTGTTAAAGAGAAGTCATTGGACTGTTGTTCCAAGTCTTTCATACTTATTAGAAAGTTTCAATCAAAAGAACTATGTTTAGTGAACTTGGTTTCAAGAATTCTAACATTTTGAAACGTTGGGGAATATTTCACTGGAGTTTGATATTCTACCTTACAACTGAAATAAGCTTTAAAAAAGTCAGTGATATGAATGCAATCAGCATTGTTTATTTACTTAATACCAGTTTTTAGTACTGCTGCTTCATACTACCTTATAGACAAGAAGAATTTATGCTAAATGTAGGAAAACAATGTATAAAAGCAAGCGTGACAGAATTGAGTTCACCTGAGAACTATTGCTTGCAGACAACAGAAGTGGCAAGTGCTTTATCTTTGATTCCATTTGCCCATTTGAAATAGCTTGTTTGGTCTATATTAGTGTCTCAAAAAGTCTGCATTAGTTCTTGATGAGGATCTAATGACCTCCCCCAACACACTTTGAAGTTCAATTGCTGCTATGATTGAGAGCAAAACTTTTAAGAGGAGATTAGGTTTAAAAAGTCTCCATTTTTATGAATGCATTAATGTCATTATCACAGGAGTGTGTTACTTAAAAGCCAGCCTGGTCTCCATGGCTTTCTCTTGTTCCACTCCCCTTGTCCCACGTGTCCTCTAGCCATGCTATATCTGCTTCTATTCGTGACCAGCAAAATGGCCCTCACCAGGTGAAAGGATTCGATGCTGAACCTCCCAGGACCCATAACTGTAAGAAATGAACTAATTTTTTAATAAATTATCCATTCTGTGGTATTCTATTAAGGCAGCAGAAAGTAGAATGAGGTATCTACCAACATTTAAAATTTGAAAGTTTAAAAATATCAGAAAGTCTAACATCCTTTGACATAGTGGAAGAACAGGCATGAGAGGGACACTTTCTTAAATAGCAACAATTTCCTGAACCTAGTAGAATATGTCTGTGAGTTTACAACAGGTGAGGGGCAGGCCTACATGGATGCCAATGGGAATGGACAAGCAGGAAGCACAACCAGCAGTGAACTGACTGATAGAAAAGAAGAAAAAGCATGGCCACCATCAATCTAGCCTCAGCAGGAATCATCAAGCATAGACATGCTTATTCAATACTACAAAGAGAGATACTTATAAAATGTAAAAGTGCTATGTGATGCAATTTTGGCCTTTTATCAGGAAATGTAGATTCAAAGATATAAGTAATGCAAATACGATCAAGAAAATATACCATACAAATAAAGGGACAGCTCTCTGTGCAGAAGAGTGCTAAGCAGCTTCCTGATATCAAACTTTAATGCTGTAAAACAAAATGTTATAGATAAAAGGGCCATTTCATAATAATAAAAGTAAATCGATTGGGGCCAGGGATATAGTTCAGGGCACAGTGACTGCCTGGCAAGTGTGAGATCATGAGTTTGATTCCTGGTACCAAAAATAAAAAAAATAAATAAATAAATAAAAAATGTAAATCAAGAAAACATAGCACTTACAAATATATTCATACTTAACAGAGATCTAAACTACATGAAACATTACTGACAAAACTGAGATAAACCGAAAATACAATAATAATAGTTAAAAATGTTGATACATTTCTTTCAATAGTGGAAAAAATTAAACACATCAACAAAAAATTAGAAGACTTAAATGACTGTACAAAATCTAGAAAAACAAGTATATACACAATACTCAATTCCAAATAGTGATATACATATTCTTGTCAAGAACATATGGAAAAAATAAACCAAATGATATTAATAAAAGTGTACAGTCTATACTCCATAGAAAAATACTATATGTCCAGTTGTAAAAATAAACATTTAAATATGAATTATTTTTATATAGCAAAAAGTCATAATGCAAGTTTCAATTAATTTAAATGCATTGAAATTATAAAAATTGTATTCTCTGACTACATTAAAATTAAACTAGAATAGAAATTCACATGCAAATTTGGGAAATTTTCAAATATGTGGAAATTAAATAATCTACTTAAAAATAACAAAAGAAATCAGAATATAAGCTACTTTGAAATTAATGAAAATGATGATACAATAAGCCAAAATATACAGAATGTAATTAAGTTAGTATATGAAGAGAAATTAGTATGCTAAAATAGGATAAAGATTTCAAACCTGAAACCTAAACTTACTCTTGTAAATTCTGTAAAAGCTAGAAGGGAAATGGTAAGATTATAAAGACAATAAATAAAAGGGGAAAGATAAAAAAAAGAATAGGAAACAGAAGATATTTGAAAATATATGTAAGATTAACAAAATGATCACTAGATTCAGATGGAAATAATAAAATCCTAAAAAGGGGAGAATATAACAGAACTTATAGAACTTTAAAACAAGTGTTGTAAAGCAATACAGTAGATTACTGTTTTCAACAAATTGTATAACCTACAAAAAATGAAAGAATTCCTAGAAAGATACATCCTACCAAAACTCAGTTAATACAGAGAAAAATCTAATTTATCCTATAATCAATAAAGGAGTTGAATCAGTAATAAAAGTTCTCATGAAAAGTTTCCATTCAAAGAATTTTCTGGTGAAATATATGAAATGCTTAATGTAATGTATCAAAAATAAAAAGGGAATTCATTCTATGAGGGCATTATTAACCCTAATAACAAAATCAGATACAAATATTATAAGAAAACTAAAACTTGATTATTTCCTATGAAGATAGATATAAAAATTCTCAACAATTAAGTATCATCAATGTATAAAAAAATTATACATCACAACCAATCAAGATCATCCAAAGAATTCAATATTGGTTCTATTAAGATAAGAAAATCAGTGTAATATGCCATATTAATAAAACAGTCAAAAGTCACGCAATCATTCTAGAGATGCATAAGTGCATTTGAAAAACCCAAAACATTTTGATCTTTAAAAAAACTGAAGGAACAAGTGGGAAGAAAAGGAACTTTCCACATATAAAGGAAAACATCTGTGAAGCAATACTTAATTACCTATTTTTAAAAGACAAAATTTTCCCCATAAAATTAAGAACAAATCATTCATGTCTTGCTTACTAAATCATTTTACATTGTAGTAGAATTTCTATCAGGGCAACTGAGCAAAGAAAGAGAAAGAGAATGAAAGAAAGAAAGAAAGAAAGAAAGAAAGAAAGAAAGAAAGAAAGAAAGAAAGAAAGGAAAGAAAGAAAGAAAGAAAGAAAGAAAGAAAGAAAGAAAGAAAGAAAAGAGAAAAAGAAATAAAATCCATCCACATAGGAGAGGGAGAAATAAGACTATCTCCATTCACAGTTAATACATTTTTTATATAGAAAACTCTATAGAATCAATAAAAAAACATGCAATAAACAAGTCCATCAAAGTTATAAAGCCTAAGATTAACTTTATATATACTAACAATGGATTAAATAGTTCAATCTTGAAACCGGACTAAGTTGCAATGAAGAGACAACTGAATAAAAATAATGTGGCAGATGTGTACAGTGGAATACTATTCAGTCTTAAAGAAGAAAAAGTCGAGTCATATGAGTCACAAATAATTTAAAAAGAAAAATAAAAGATAAATAAAGGGTTAGATGATAAAGGGGCATAACAAGGAAGAAAGAGGGAAATGAAATGACTGAAATGCAATATGTATAATAATATCATTTTGAAGAGGAATGTAATTATGTATTGCAAAAATATTAATAAAAATGGAGGCAAAACTAAAATAGCACCAAAAAGACTAAAACACTTAAAACAGTAATAAAAGACTAATTTTGTACACTGAAAATTGCAAAGAATTTTTAAATGAAACCAAAGAAGACCAAAGTAAATAGAAAACTACTGCATGTATACACTATGGAAGATAAACTAATATTAACATAGCAATACTCCTAAAATATTCTACAGGTTCAATCCAATTGCTGTCAAAACCAAGTGACTTGATTTCAGAAATTAAAAATTCAGTTCCAGAATTCACACAGAGTTGCAAGAAGTTACAAACAACTAAAAATTTTTGAAAATGCAATGTCAGGGAAATCACATTTCATATCTGTAATAAATGAAGAATATGTCAAGAATTCTTATAACTCAACTATGAGATACAATAAATTGAGTGTTTTTTAAATGAGCAAAAAATTTGAATAGATTATTTTCCCAAAGAAGTTATGTAAATAGCTCACTAGCACATTAAAAGACATTCAGATGGTTAGAATTAGGGTAAGGGACATCAAAACCACCATGAGATTCACTTCATATTCACTAGAATGGCTGTAGTTAAAAACAAAGCAACAACAGTCGTGAGGCACCACAAGAGCACAGATTTGGAAAAATAAGAACCTTTTACATTGAAATTAGTCATGTTAGAGAATGCAGCCACTTTGGCAGTTTTGTCATGACTCGAAAGCTTACTATAGAATCATGCAATCCAGTCTTTCTAAATCAAGTAGAAATTAAAACATGTATGAAAGCACATCTATAGAAAAAACTTTAACATTTATAAATATTCATAGCAGTTACAAAACTACCAGATGAAAAAAATGTATATTCATACAAAGGAATATTATTTGTCCATGAAAAAGAATACAATACTGATACATGGTACATTATGCTGAATCTTGAAAACAGATTAGGAACCCAGGCCCAAAAGTCTACCTGTTATATGGTTCTATTTACTCAACATGTGTATAATGGGAAAATTCACACAGGCACAGAATAGATAGTGACTGCCAATGGTAGGAGAGGGGCAAATGTCGGGCCCTGCTAAGGAGCCTAGAATTTCTTTTGGTTTTGGAAATACTATGGAACTGAATACTGATGATGCATGCACGATCTCATGATTACACCCAATTGCTGAACTGTATGCTCTAAAAAGATCAAGTTTGGGCATATACGTCTTTTGATTTTAAAACAGACTCACAGCAATGCTTTAATGAAAGCATTGGTAAAATCTGTGGACTTACATAAAAAGGAAAGGCAATTTAAGAATATTCCAAAATATGGAAAGCAGGGCATCAGTACAAGAGATCAGAAGAACTGAATCTACTTGTTACTTAGAAGTTCAACATTAATGTCAAATATTAAATTAATACATGAAAAAGTCTTTCCCAATCAAACAAATGAAAAATAAAATTAAATTTAAAAAAACAACGTGTAGAGATTTACCTCCAGCAAATGGATAATGAAATGCTTTCATTCATATCCTGACAGGAACAGCTGATCTCCACCATAGAAGTCTAGCCTCTTTGAACTGAAAGCATTTCCTAGCAGATGGTAAAGCTACTGCCTTCCATGTTGAGCTCTTAACTATCCAGGTCTAAGCAGAACCAGAAATTTTTGGAACTGAAAACTGGGAAATTCATGACCACTCAGTCTCATTCATAATGCAAGTGTTCGAGTGTCAAATTTCGAAAATAACTGACAGCTCTGAGTATACGATGAATGTGGAGGCTATATTAGCCCCTGGGGAAATGGTTCTCTAAATTATATCTGCCACGGGAAGTGCAAAATAACTTTTTAATACTTTCCCTAATGCTCTCCTAATCTTTTTAGGACCATTTTTTCTCATTTTAGCTGTTTATGAATAAATAAATAGCTGCATGATTTCCCTCACTGGCCAAATACCTTTAAAAAATTACATTTTTTATGTTTTCAATGAGTATAAAGATGATTATATACAAAGACTAAACTCTAGAGCTACATTGTATAATTTAGAACAGGAAAAAAAACATTCTGTTTATTCACTTTTGTAAGTAAGCATAAAGACAATAGGTAGTATGAACTCAGAACTATTCACTGGGTTGGATCACACAATATGATCAAGGCGACATTTCACTTTTATTATTTTCCTAATTACCAAGGCCAACAATGTTTCATCTAAATTACATTGTGAATTCAAGCGAGAAGATGTTAAGTGCCTTGATCATAAGCAATAGTGTACTCCTTCTCTCCATCTTTAATCATAATCAGTGTCAAACATCATGTAAAACTCAAAAGCTACCAGTATAACCTCTCTCTAAATGTTGAATAAATTGAATAAAAATGGTGTAGATTAATAACTATTTTACAATGCACAATTAAATTTTAAGTATATTAATATATCTTAGCAACAGAAAAGTGAGAATTATAACTAAGGTATAAAATAATTATACAAAGCATCCAATAATAATTTTAATTTGATGTGGATGATGAAATTAATAGGCACATGAATCTGAAATCTTGAAAAGATATTTTTTTTAAAGAAAAATTTCATACCTTGCCTATTGTATTCTGACTTTGTATTACAATGTAATGAACAGGTAATCTCATCAAAGCATCCTTCCTGATCATACTCCTTTCGATAATCCATCAAATTACATAAGGACAAAACAAACATCACTGTGCTACTTACCAATCAGTATGCAAATCAAAATTTACAGGAAATATAAGTAACATTCAACTAAAGGATAATCAGCTCTTACTTTTATCTTTCTTTTTTGAGGGTTGAATTCAAGGGATGTTTGCCAATGAGCTACCTCCCTATACAGTACCCCTCCTCCATAAATCTAAGGCTCTTAAATTTCTAAACATAGGAATTACTTAGAAAAAAGTAAGACTGCATTCAAAACATGAGTTCAGTGGGCATAAAACTATAATGAGTTTAATGTATACTAATTTGATCAAACTAAATTTTTGCACAGTATATGTTTATTTTTAAATTATATAAATAACTTACCTTCAAAAATTCAAATTTTCATGAAGTCATAGTTAATGTTTTCCCCTTTCTTCCTATTCAATAAAACTTTTCACAACAAAAATAGAAATAAATTCAGTTCCAGTTTAGAAGGAATGAACACACACACACTCACACACCTAGAGAGGTTTGGTTAACAACTACTGGATCCAATCATAAACCTCTCATCAATTTCAGACTATTTATCTGATGCTCTTTAATGATTTCTATTAAACTGTTAATCTTTGAAAACTAGAAATTAATTTGAAAGTACAGTATTCATATTGTTTAGAGTCATTTATTCTTTTAAGTCAGGAAAGAGTCCACCAGATCAAAAGCATGGCAGTCAAAAGTGTGCATTCAGTAGATGTGTTTGTGTAAGCTCAAAGTAGATCCTCGCCCGGAGCAGTGCTGAGTGCTTTGTCAGAGTGGACATCAAATTCAGCCAGACCCAGGCTTCGCACTGCTGCCAGAATGACTGTTCTTTCCTAGATGACTTGCCCCTTTTTGTGTGATTGTGATACGTGCTCAATGCTGATAATCAAATTTCTTACAAATCACAAGAAATAAAACATAAGGTGAAAGAGCTAAGCACTAGCTATCAACAAAAAGGTCAAGACCTCTGAAAGGAAAAAAAAAATATTCACTGGTTTGGGAACAGATTTATTCTTGATATAGAACAGAACCATTTGCAGCCATAATTTTTTTACTAGCAGTAAAGCATATTACAAGCTTTCTTAATTCAATTTTCTCTGACATTTATTGTGTTTAATAAAATACCTAAATGTCAAGCAGATTTAGAAAAATGTATTTATAGCTTAATAAACAGCTGAGACTGATCATTTATGAATAGATACAATGCAGACCATAATAATCTAAATTGATATGGATTTTTGTTTTTCTTCCCATCACAAAGTAATTAATGTTTGCTTACAAAGTTTTCTGTCCTACAGTAAAGATGACTAAAAATATATCTGTATGAATTTGTGATTTCACATTTAGTTAACATTCATGATCAGAATATTTGTAATTGATTCAAAAAAAGGTCAAGAACATAGCAAGTGTGTCTTAACACAATCCAGATTGAAGAAATAATAACTACATTATTTTTTAAAATGTCCCCTAAATTGTCATTTTCCTTCAGGTGAAATTTTTCTATTAACAACCAAAAGATTCATAAGCTTTTCACGCTATTTTCCATGTTTTTTATTAAAGATTTTAAAAATAAGTGCTGCTCACTGACTAAATATACTCAGATCCTAAATGAGAAGAGCAAAGAGTTGTAAATAAGATTGTTAATTCCACTCTTTTTGCTCAAACAACTATCGGTACTTACATCTCTAAGGCATTAAGAAAGCAGTATTATTTAAAACCAAAACAAAGCAAAATTTTAAAAAGAGCAAAACTATCAAATAATTATCCCAGTTTTGTTAAAAAAAATCTGCCTTGAAATCATACAAATGTAGTTATTAAATCTCAAAAGTTGACAATATTTTACAGAAAATAGAACGCAGCATGAGAAATGTTAGCCCACTTGTCTACATGTAAGTTTGAAATTTTTCTTTGATACAAAATGCTCTGCCCTTATTCACATGATTTACAAGTAATTTACTTTAAGTAATCCATTACTATTCCACAAATGAAGTCAGTTTTGGGATTGACTTTCTCTTGCCTATCTAGAGTCTGACTTCGAGTATAAGCTGTTATGGGACCTAAACCATTTTATTTAATATGACCAGCAGAATACTAAAAAAAAAAATGATAAACAATTTGATGCATAAAAATGAAAACAGATTTAATGTTGTGTTATTTTTATTTGGTAAAATTTTACAAACATTTACTATTTATTCATTTCAATGTATTATTTATTTTGCTACATGTTGGAGATTTCCACTAAGCAAACCTTTCATGCAATTTATGCAAGATTTTGGTTTTATTTGTTGAAAGATAGTCTTGAAATATTGCCTAGGCTTCCCTTTAACTCAATGATCCTCCTGCCTTAGCCTCTGGTAGTAACTAGTATTATAGACATGTGTCATCATGACTGATTTTATGAAATTAATCTTCATAAGTATATGTGAAAGTGAAAAGAAAGATAAATGATTTAATGAAGCATCTGCATTTTAAAAAACACAAATTTCATGAGATATTTTGTTTTCTGAACATACATTACTTTGTGTATCTATGGTCCCATAAATTAAATCATTTCAATATAACTATGAATCTTAACTCCAAAAGAAACAAAATACTTTAGTTTTCAGTATAGAAACAGTAGATTTAGGGGAAACATTTAATGGCATCAATTTACTTCCATAAACCTTTCAAAGAAAGTATTCTATTCCCTGTATACTTGTAATCTCATTTGATATTCTCAAAGTCAGTTTTCTATTTTCTGTTATAATCATCTTCAGACTCAGTTACTGGAAAATTCTGAGGTCAGAAGTTGAAAATCACTTATGACAAAGACGAATTAACCAAAATAAGAGTTATTCTCACAAAAGTGAAACTTGAATTTGAAGAAGCGACCAAAAAAAGGAATACTAGATTTCCATAATCTTATGGGCAAGAAATTTTAATCACTAATACTGTCAGTATAAATTTCCATGTTCTAAGTACTTTACATATTACAAAGCTTTTTCATGTATGTACATTTAAGTATTCGTTACTCTTACTATCTTCTGTGGTCACACAAGCTGTAAGTTAATTTTTCTATAATGGTCATCCATTTTAGAAAAAGTCTTAATACTTAATCTCAGCATATATCTCATGTAATTTCTCTGCTCTAACTCACAGGCTTCAAAATAATATTCTGTAAGTATAACCTACTGAGAATATAATTTATATATCCATTTATCTATGTTTAATTATAAGATGGTTTCTCTCCACAGGAACGGTGTTAATTTTTAATAAGAATATAAAATAATTGGACATTCAGTACCCACAAATGTTTGTAAGACAGAAATTTAGGCAGATAGATGGACATGGAAAAGGAAAGGAATGGAAGAGAAAGAGAATAAAATTTTATATTCTCGTTTGTTTCCAGGGCATTTTCATATGAAGACAATGCAACTAGAAAACTATTTTGCAAAAATGCAAGTTTAATTAGGCAATTAGCCAAGCAGAGCAACAAATGAAGTACTGTGTGCTTAAAAAATTAATATACAGGTTCTAATTCTAATTCAGTAATTGTAACTGCAAGGACAAAAGCAGGACTAAAATAAGCCAGTTAAATTCCAATAATCATGTTAAGAGTGGATTTTAGCATGACTGACAAGATGACAACATCCTGGCAATGAAAGTTAAAATTATACATTGATAACTGATTTTAAACATAAGATGAGATATATGTTTAAATGTGATTTGTTAATAATTACATGCCCATGTAAGGATCAGTTAAATGCACTCATATTTCCTCTTAATTGTGCATTTAACCAATATGCCCTTAATGTTTACTTTGTTCTAAGCATGGTTCCAGCTGCTAAATACTCATCACTCAATGTATCAGTCAAAAAGTCCTGATCTCAAGAAGCTTAAATTCATGTGTAGGTAGACAGCAAATAAAAGGAACAAGTGTGAAAAATATACTTGAAGAAAAAAAAGTCCACAGTGTGGCTAAGTGAGCAAGGTGAAATCAGCTAGAGGCTGCAGAAGAGTTGTAGTTTTACAGAACTGGGTCACAGTGAACAATGGTCAGAGTAGATCCCATCTGATCTGTGTGGATTTGCTACACTGCTTATTAAATCAGTAAAAAAAAATCTCTTAAAGAAAAATTAACATGTTTCATAGTTTTAAGTATAACTGTTGACATGCTAATTGTTTAACATTGGCCATACTGGAAAACAGAATTTATACAGATGATATAATATCCTTCTGATGGAAATCAAAAATTAAAATATCAAATTTGTCCCACATTCTTTTTAATTGTAGATTATAAGCCATCATATACATTCTAACAGGTATAAATAAGAATTTTCATACTTCACAAAAAAATCTCAAAAATTCTCACTAACCAAACTGTTGAAATTCTGCTGACATTAAAAAGACTAAAATAAATTTATAGCATAATATAAATGAAAATATTGGTAATAATATCCTCAGGTACACAGAACTCTCTGAATCACCTGATTCATTAAAATGAAAATAACATCTACAGTCAAAGGCCTGAAGAATGTTTTTAAATGTCACTATTTCCTCAGTCAAACACACAAGCACAAACACACACACACACACACACACACACGTGTTTGAGACAGGGTCTCTCTATGCATTTCAGGCTAGATTTGAGCTCACTGTGTAGCCCAGAATGGTCCCAAACTTGGAAGGATCTTCCTGCCTCAGCCTTCCAAGTTCTGGGATTACAGGTGTGCATCATCATGTCTGGCTGAAAACTTATAATTAGACTTGGTTCTATTTGGGAAAAAAAAAAAAAAAAAACAGAACGAAAATGGCTTAGTATAAACTCACAGAACTTTTAGAACCTTTACAGTGCAGTTTTTCTAAGAAAATGTGCAAGTTTTATTCTTCCTTAAAAACCCAGTTTTCAAGTCATTAGGATAACTTTGTTTTGTTAGGGAAGGCAGTGACCACATAAAGCATACATTTGTCTGCATACACTACTGTCATCTATAGCAATACTTTGGGCCATTTTACTTTTCCTCTTCCTTTTTGTTCTGTTATATCTCAAAGCCTTTTCGACTTGCTAAACTTTGTCTGGGTAAATTGGCAGTATTTGTATCTACATTCCTGAGACAAATCATTTTTCCCAACACAGCAATTTAAGTTTGGTCTCTGCCTTTTAGTCTTAAAATATTTATCATTTTTAAATGATGATGAATCAAAGAAGCAGCAACATTTTTTCAGACAAAGTTTTATGATATTTAATAACTTCTACAGAAGGATTTAGAGATATAGCCTGTTATTAAGCAGTTGAACAGTGTAAAATAGAAGAGAACTTGCAATGCTGTGTAGACTGAAAAACAACTCTTTCCTGCTGTTCCCTGTGACTTCAATCCTTGACATCGAGGGCTAGTGCCTGTCTCTGGCCTTCAATTCGGGTTGTCCTAAAACTTGCTCTGGACAAAAACAAAACAAAACAAAACAACAACAACAAAAAAAAAGGTGGAAAAAATAATGTATGAGCTCTGTGAATGGCTCTACAACTTCTACCTCTTCACAGGCTTTCCTATTTAGTACATAAAAAAGCTTCAGTAGCAGTTGATAAGCGATGTCTTGGATGCCATCTCTAAGGTAAACAAAGTCAATCCTCAGAAACAGAGCAAACCAGCTCTAAACCACAGGAAATGCAGCTGCATTCAGCTCTACTTCCTGACCTCTAGAATTACAACTAAATAAATAATCATTTTTTTAAATATGTGACATAACAACGAACAAGTGAAGGAAGCTGAAGGTTATGATTGCTGCCTACACTTTCATATTATACTCAATAACATAAATATCTTAACAAGATAACTAATGATAATACTTAAATTAAATCCCTACTCCTGGCTACTACAGGACTATACGCGTATCAAAGAAACAAATAAGTGTTAATACTGTTAATAATAATAACAGCCCACACATAGTGTATTTTGTATTGTGTGCCAAGAAATCTATGCTGACTTATTTAGCATAGGGCATTCCACTGCATGAAAATACAAAAATGCAAAAGAAAATAGGTCACATGTTACAGCAAATATCAATGGGGTTATCTATCATGTGCTTCACAATATGCTTAAAGAAATCCTGAATAGCAATTATTTACTAGGATACATTATGAAAAGCCTATGTCCTTGTGAAGTACATTGTTGTAGGAGCGAGAAAACACAGGAACAATATGTAAGAAAAACAAATCTGCTGATAAATGTGTGAGGCAGAAAATAAATGCTATACAAGTGACAATATTAATACTACTTTTATGAGTGAGATAGGAAATAGATATTTATAAAACATTTTGTTTTTACAGTTAATGACATGATGGATTAATTTTATTATCTTTCAAAAATGTCATTAAAACATTAAAGTTAGAAACAAATCAATATAAATAAAATTGCTTAATACTCAGAAAAATTCTAGCCCCCCAAATAATCATAAAGACTTCAGTGACTTAACAGTAACAATTTTATAGCATCTGTTTTCTTTGTAAAATATAAAATAAATAAGATACAAAACTAAACAGAAGACCTTTCAGGAATCATAACATCATAACTAAAAATCCACTTTTAGTCTACTTCACACCATTTTTTTCTCTAAATATTTACAGGAAGAATCTATAAAAACCAATTATAACTCGAGTTACCCTAAATATTGCATTTCATTATTATAATTAATGCTATAATTTGAGATAGTTTGGCATAAACACAACAGCTATACTCCAAACTAATATGATTCACTTTAACAATAATTTTCTGAATGCCTAAATGTTGTAGTTAGTATCGGTAAAGAAAACATGATATCCAAATACACTCCCTGCCACCAAGATAGTTTTAACATTCAGTATGTGGGATGGTAAAAATGTATACCCGAATCCAAGCACAGCGGCAGTTACCAGTACATCACATTGGCAATGACACAGTCCAGATATCTCAATAATGCAGAGTTCTTCAGGCATACAGCTAGGCTGTGTGTCAGGGCCACAGTGAAGAGGACACTGCCCACATAAACAGTCCCTGTCTTTTTAGCAAATGGAGGTAAATATGAGACACTGACAATTCACAAAGTAAAGCTTCCATATAAGTCACAAATCATCAAAAAGTACTCTCTTAGTGTCTTGAGTTTTTAGTTTGGAAAATATCATTTCTCCATGCTCTGAATACATCTGGCTTTTCTTCCTATGGTGAAGCCTCTTGACTATAAGCCAGGACATCCTCAGTGCTCACTGCTTTCTTGTCCTTGTTTCTGGTATCATTGTTTTGTGCTGTTATTTTTCCCTGTCTAAAAACTACTTTTTTCATTTTCCCCACATTTCTGTTGTTTAAGCACAAAGGTAAATCAAGTATCTGTTATTCCATCATGTTAGCCACAGACGTTCTAATGTCTCTGAAACTTCCTTGCTCAGAAAAGCAGGCAGAGAAGCACACCCAAACAAGGGCATTAGTAATTTAAGAAAGAATAAAAATTAAAGTCCTAAACTCCTGAAAACTATAGTTCTAAGTTCACAAATAAGGTAGTAGTAATTCTTTAGTCTTCAAGCATCTGGAAAGAATTGCTTTGTTGTGAAATATTTTGGGGAATTTATTGTCACTACTGTGACAATTACATCAATGGCTATTCTGATAAAGGCAAAAAGTGGAAGAAAATTGGAAGGTGGCTCCATATCCTACAGCAGTTGTAAGAAGTCTACGGTCAGGGAATTCTGGCTCTGACGGCTGGCAGGAGGGCGCCAACTGCAGTAGACCCCATACGGACCTGAAGAGAGTGAAAGATCATCTTATTTGTTCCACTTTCCCTCCCTATAAGGTTTTCCACAAACACTGACTTAAAAAAAGATGTGTTTGTGTCCTTTATATTATCAATCAAATTAGTAAGCATTGTGAATATACCATGCACCACACTATGTGCTTCATATACACCATCCATTTAGTTCTTATCACTTATTACACTTATCACCATTATTCCCATTTCACAGATAGGTAAATTAAGCATACAGATGTTTGGCTCTGCTCCTGGGTATCTCTATTCAGTGGAAAACATAGGTCTTGGGCATCCTCATCTTTCCGCGCAAAAGCCCCAGACAACACTGAGTCACTTTGGGGGTTTTAGGAGACCTGATCTCTGTCCCGCTGGGTTTGCCTACTATTTTTCTGTCTAGTTATGCTTCTATTCTGTCCCTAAATGACCTGATCTTAATAATATAAATTGTCTGCACTTAACAGAGAATACAGAAGGAACCCTTTGCTGCATGGAGTTGAGCCAGAGAAATCATCCCCAACAGACACTCCAGCTGCCTTGTGGAGAAGACCTGCTCAGCATTGGCTCCACTGGCTTTCTCTGGTACCAATTTCCATTTACACTTGAAAGATCACATCTGACAAAATATTTGTGAACTGCCATATCCACTACCACTCTTGACTCTTTTTTATTTTCTGATCCACCTGTACCTATTAGAATTGAGATTTCAATATACCTTAAAAAAACAAAACAAAACAAACCCCTCATGTCAGTGCCCATTTGCTATGGATTTGTGTAATTCCTCTTTCTCTCTGTTTCTCTCTCTCTCTCTCTCTCTCTCTCTCTCTCTCTCTCTCTCTCTCTCTCTCTTCCTCTCTCTCTCTCTCTCAGGACAATGGTTTAGGACTGGGAAAAAGTCAATTGATCTTTTACCTTTTTTTATATTTGTAAATACAAATTTCTTAAAATTCCACAGATCACATGTAAAGAAAATATTTTATAAATATTTCATTCTGCAATTTAGAAAAGAGATAAATAGGAATATATTTCCTTATAAGATAATGAATGTCCTTTTAACTTTATACAAAAAAAAATGCTTCTCAGAAATCTAAGAAAATAGCCATTTATCTGAAAAGGAATTAAATTACTTTTGACAGCTTTCTAGCCTTAGTATGTTTCTGTGTGTTGGAGTCCTTGAAGCTGAATACATGTGCACGGCTGGGGCGTGGCCTGGGCATGGCTGAACTGGGAACCAGGAAACACCTCGGGGAGCAAGACAGACCACAGCTGAGGGCATCTGGAGACTTTCTGGATAGTTTTCCTTCATTAGCATCACCTGTTTCTCTGGGGGGCCCATGACCCCCTCCCAAGACCCTGCTCAGGTTTCCTGCACTTTCTACTCAACTCCTTGCTTGTTCTGAGTAAATACGGGCTGCCCAGAGTCAGCCAGTAGCCTGCTTAGCAGAGTTACATACTCCACAGAGGATTTTAGTCCTCTGGGATCCCTAAAGATCATGCCAGTTGTCTCATTCCTTTGCGCTTTCACCGTTCGCTCATTTTGAGGATCAGGGATCCAGGTACATACCCAACATCTGTGTACCTTAAATTTCACTACCTTTAATGATAGTATAAACTGCCTTCATAATTACTCCTATTGGCTGGATTTTTTACTTATCCACTGCCTTCTGTGCATTACTGAATTAATGTTTAAGAGAAACTTATTAACTTTTTATCTAATATTTCCATTTTTTCTACCACAATGAAAACGTTATTCCCTTTCATTTTGCTTTTCAGAATCATATTTCTCTTTCCTTCATTTATTTGATAACATATACATCTGTGATATATTTTGTTTTATATTTGGTATGGCACAATTTGTTTTCTTCTACACAGAAAATGTTTAAAGATCTCAGCATGTTGCAATGTTTTCTAGCTTTGTAAATCTGCCTTTGTAGCAATTTCCTCTCTATTTTCCATTAAAATCCATACCGTTTTATTTCCAACAACATCTACTCTAATTTATTTTATAATTCTGCTGTCGATTTTCTCACAGCATTGTGAAATGTCTCTTCCTGTCAACATTTTCTTTATGTCTGAAATCTTTCTGCTTTCATAATCCCTTTACAAAATTAACATAATAAAAATGTATCCTAATTCATGCCTAATTGTAAAGTTAGCTTTGATCAAGTTTTTCCTCATGTAATATGACCCAAGCATCAACAAATGAGTCTAACTAGTTTTCTAAATTTACCAAGTTAGTAAAAAGTTATCACCACACATAGCTAAATTTAACATTTAGTTTATAAACATTTAGTTTATAAACATTTAGTTTATAAATGTACTAAAAATAGTATCTTTTTTATTGATTACATATTAGTGCTATAATGCATAAAATAGGATAAACACTTCCAGGTGTTCAATTTTATAGTTATATTTCATCTCAGGGCTAGAAATGGCAATAAACATTATCAGGTTCAATTACCATCAAACAATAGAATCATCTCTACAGATGTTACCAACTGAATGTCTGGTCTGAACAGAGATTTCTAGTCAGAGATTATACCATGAATTTTTAAGGGAAATGTGTGCTCTAACTATGAATATCTCAATCTGATAACTTAGATTAAGTTCTTTTTCCTATAAATCATTTTTTAAAGTGTCATCAAAACATTAAGCCTTGCTCCACCATTTTTTTTAGTGTTTGCATATACAATAATGCCATCTCTGAATCTCGACTCACTGAGACTCACTTGTGGTTTCTTCAAACCTTTGCCTGAGACATTGTAATTCTGTTGTCCCCAGACTTGAAGTACTCTCTAGTTCATTTATTTATCTTTCAAAATATGGCATCAATGAAAAACTAAACGTCTTTTAATTATATTTAACTTCACACATTTTAAGATTCTATTCTGTTCTGTGAACCAATTTTTCTCTTAACATGAATTCATTCATTACCGAATTAGGTGCAGTGTACCTCATTTAGATATTAAAAGGATGTTTTTGCCTGTAGGATGAACCTAACTTAAGAATCACTCAACAGAGTTTAGCATGGTTGTCCTATATAGAAATTATAATTTTTATTTGCATCTCTTTCAAACTACTTGATGAATTATTCTTAATTACTACATAATTTTAAGTTAACACATTTATGGTTGGAATTTTCCTTTTAGGAGTCATAATTTTTTATATAACCACTATACAATTAAAGAAAGGAAATGGTTCACTTTTCTAATCAAAAATGAGTGGTCAGACTTCAAAGTATATGTTTACAGGGTTTTATTTCATTTTATCTTATTTATTTATTGGCACTGAGAATTGAATTTAAGACCTCATGCTTGCCAGACATACAATGTGCTGCTAAGCTACCTACCCAGCCACAGTGTTTTAAAATGTCTAATTTGTACATCTATTTAAACAGACAGAAAGAAAACTAAGAAGACAGACAGATGGGGGTAGATCTATACACATAACACAAATAAGTATTTAAAAGTCCAACTTATAAAATCAGAGATATGATTTTTCTGTTAATAAAATAGTGCAAAGAAAAACTGTCACCATAAATAAGCAAAAATACAACTAATTGAGTGATAATCAATGTGTAAATTAGCACACTTTCCTAAGGAAAATTTATTAATGCAGTAAAATCATACAAATATGCATATCTTGGATTCAGCAATTCTGTACTAGGAATTTACCTTAAAGATATAGTATCACTTAAACAAACTGTATATTCATAAACAGAATAATATTTAGGCATTAAAATAATGGAGAATCATATTTCCAGCCACAGAAAATATTCATATTATAAAAGTATATGTAAATTACAGGCTATAAAACATTTTGAAAATGCATAATACTTTATCTGCTTATTGAAGCACATGAAAAACAAATCTGTGTGAATCAAACCAAAAATGGCACTGGTCATGATCTCTTGGTGTTAGAATTACAGATTACCTTGATTTATCTAGATTTCAAGTTTGATGAAGTAAATATGTTCCACTTAAATAATAAAGCAATAATATGAAACTTGCTTTGGGTACCTTTCCTTTGTCACTTCTTTTTATTTATTTTGGGACAGATTCCTATTTGGTTGCTCAAGCCAGCCTCACACATCTGGGCTCAATAGATCCTTTAACCTCGCCTCCCAACCTCGCCTATGTAGTCCCAAGTTGGGACTACATAGCCTAACTCCATGTCCAGCTTTGTTACTGTATTTTTTTAAATTCTAGAATATATTTGTAAAATAAAAAGTAAGAGAAGTACTGTGGAACAAGGAAACAAATGAGGAAAAAGGAAGTGTGAGGTAACTCACTGCCTCAGTGTAATTTTAAGTATTTCCATCACACAATAAACTTTGTTATTTATAAAATTATAGTGTAACAGAATAATATGCAAATGAAATATCATTAAACAGATGTATTAGCAGTATGGAACAGGATAAGCCATTCATCAAATTAAATCCTATTTAAATATTTTAAAGATTAAGAACTCCTTAAACATGAGCTTTTAAGTTTGTCTGTCTTTCTGTTTTGTTTCCTATATTTTTGAAACAATGTATTTTTGAGTCGTGCAATGCAGTTAAGGCTGGCGTTGAGCTCACTTTGTAGCCCAGACTGGTCTCAAATTTGCAACCACCTCCTGCCTCAGCCTCCCAGGCATGTGTCACCATGCCCAGCTGTTAAGTTTGTATTTGTTATTTGTCTTTGTAATCTTTATTTTGGGCCTTAATGTTATAACTACAAACATCATTCTCTGTATGTTTCCCAATATATTGCTACTTTTTAACTCGTAAAATGTCATTGTTGCAAAAAAATAACTTTTATGTAGACTGAGCTATTTTCACTTTAAGATTTTAGTACTTTTATCATTCTTCATGTTGAAAGCAAATCATATTAGATGATTTCAAAGATGTGTACATATTATTGCAAATATTTCTTCAAATTATCTTTTAAATGTTTTCAGTTTTAAACTCATTTATCCATGATAATTTATTTAAAAAGTTATCATTCTCAAAGATACTGTTGTTTCATTTTGACTGCTTAAATTCTGGAGTTTAATTGTGACAATAAGTATATAAGTTCCTCCACAATGTGACTTTTGTTAATATGATTAGATACAAGACCCATATCTTGGTGTTCCATTATAAATTCCTTGAAATTATATGTTGTAAAATGTTTTGCTTCATTTTAAGCCATTATGACAGATTTTTATAACATTCATGAAAAATAATACTTCAAATGTTAAAAAAACATTTTATATTATTATAGAAATGTTAAAAATATTTCAGCATGGCTATAGAATTATTACGATAATTAATGCAAGATATTAAAAAAGTGTGAACCCACCCTTAACACTACAAGCTAAATCTCGACATTTGCATTATGGTTTGACCTAAAGCAAAGTGTATTTGCAAATAATTAACTAGTTCTGCTTTTTTATACCACAATTCCTTTAAAAAAGTCTGCATTCTGTTACTTTTGCATAATTCCTGAAATTGCTTCTTTAATGACTTCCAATCTATAGCCCTAATTCTACTTCTTTCTACTGTTTAATTTTGTTTCTTCTTCTTTTTCTTACTCATTTATCTACCACCTTTGGTCTTTTTCTCTCTTTGGGTACTTACTCTCTTTCATTTCCTTTTTTCCACAATGTTTGTATTTCCTTAGAATTTCAGCTCATAATTGCACAGGCAAACAGAAGATGAGCTGGGTAAGTAAAAAGCAGATTTAAGACCAGCAAAGGGGCAGAGAGCACACAAGCACCAGATGAGCATATGAAAAATTCATAAAGGGGAATACGTCTTAGATTTTGTGGATTTAAAAAAGTCAGTTTTGAATGGGCTTCTTTGAACAGAAACCCAGAAGCCTGAGGAAAACTATGCTTTAAAAACTAAATTTAAAAATAAGGAATGTAAGTTCTTTCAAAGAGGATGGACGATTGTGCTCAAGACAGAATTAACCTTTCTGGTTAAAAAAAAAAGAGTTAAGATAAAACAAAAATGATATTTTATGTTGTTTGTTCATTAGGTATACCAGGCAGAACAGTTGGGCCATCTTCTAAAACCTGCGTTTTAATTCGGCTCTGCAGCTACCCTCTTCTGTACCCCAATTCCACAACACGCTGTTTACTACATGTGAGTCTGTTTCAGGGGCAGCAATTTGAAGACATTACTCTGTCTTTCTATTCTAACATTCAGCTACTAATTACTTGATTACACTATAGGGGAAGTAGGGCCAATTCCCAGAAATTATAGTAACTAGCAAGTGATCATTATAACTTCTGATCTTCTGTTTACTATGACTTATTCTGTTTGACTGTCAACTTTTTTCTGATTAAAAAAAAAAAAAAACATGTGAGACCAGTTAAATGCAACACACATGAAATATAGCAATGACAAAAATTTAATAAATTTTTCATTGTTTGCAGTTCTTTCACACAATATAAAACTCACCATTTTACCTACTTTCGTGTACAAATCAGTACTATTTAGTATATTCATAAACTCCAAAACTACTTGCACTCAGAAACATGTTTCTTACTTTTGAAAGCAATTCTATACACATGAAGAAGTAATTCTCCATTTTTCTCTGCCCTTAGGCACTGGGAGATTTCCCACTTCTACTTACTTCCCTATTAGGGAAGTTTTATATGCAGGAAGACGTATGACATGCACCTTTGGCTCTGGCTTCTTAGCATAATATTTTTCAGGTTATACAAGCTGTAGCATGTGTCAAAACTCCAATCCTTCCTTTGTGGGTATTTATTTCTATTTATGGATATGCCACATTTCATTTATGTGTTTATCTGTTATTGAACATTTGAATTCTTTCTACTTTTTTGGCTATCACAAATAATACTACCATGAATACTTGGGTACACTTTTCCAGGTAAATATATGTTGAAAGAATAACGACTTCCTACAAAGTGTCAAAATACTCTGAAATCTAAATTTTATTAGCCACTGTGATCACTTGGCTTGTTTTTCTTTTTTTTTTTTTTGTTTGTTTGTTTGTTTTTCCTTCATTTGTGCATCTCTGGTCAGGGTCATGAACAGAACTATTCATAAAAGAAAAAAATGATACAAAGGTCATTAAAAACAAGAATACATGCTATGGGACACAACTCAGGGGGTCATGTCAGAGCGCACAGCAGCTGACTGAAAAATTGTATCCTCACTGCATATTTTGTATATGCCAATTTTTGGGAAAATAGAACAGCAAACAATGAAAAACATATTAAATTTTTGTCATCAGTTCTATAATGTTTCATGTGTGCTGCATTTAACTAGTCTTATAATATTCAGGCTATACACTTGAAAATTATGCAAAACACAAATTCACAAGAAAATAAACTATAAGATAAAACTGTCTATTAATAACCCGCTAGGCAACAAAGTATAAACTTACTAGTATCAAAACTCCAATAAACAGCAATGTGCAGGAATAAAGTTTCCAAAGGCAATTTTATAAATGGAACATGGGTACACGTAAAAATAAGTGGAAAATGTAAAGTGATGGGTTGCTAACATGCAAAACGCATGACAATCTTGGGTATAGTAGCTGGCCAAAAATGAGTTGCCCAAGATATTGAATTACTACAATACTAGTATTCAAAGTTAACCATTCTTAAATCTCCACACTCAAAGGAGATTCTGGACTAGTAGATAAATAATATAATTTGAGAAATGAAGTAACTTACTTAGAAAGCAATAAAGCACACAAATTTAACAGGAAAATGCAATGATATAATTTTAGAAAAGAAGTAAATTACACAGGGAAGAGTAAAACAACCAAATTTTAACAGGAAAATCCACCACATCTAATGACACCTAAGCACACTTTTTTTTTCCAAGCAGATAATGTGAAACACTATTATCAAATTTCATCAAGAATTGAGAAAAATAAAAACACATAAATGATACATAATACAGATACAGAACTTCAGAATCCACCAAAATGATTGAATTTCATTAGAAATAACCTCAAGGCCACAATATATTATATTTAATTTAAATTTAATATAAAATTTAAAACAATTTAATATTAAAATATATATTAAAGAGAAAAGAAGAAAATACAAAACACTTGGCATTAAAGGGCTGAGTCCCTGGAGATCTTCTAGTCCTAAAATAAATGGGCCATAAGGGACCAACAAACAAAGAAGTTGCAGTAAAGAGTTACTAGACGGTTTATTTATGTACACAGATACACAATATGGAAAATACTGTCTTCATCCATATCTCACTGCTTTGTAGATTATAGTTCAAAAGAAGTTAAATAATTTGACCAAGGCTACACTGCTGCCTGATATTATATCCTGACCCAATATTCCTTTCCTTGTTAAAATCCTAGAGGGCATCAAAAGTGCTACAAGTGTACCAAATTCTTACCAAAAGTCTGTGATTATTACAAGTTTTAGAAAAGAGGCGCTGGAATCTCTTATGTGACCAGGATTATTGTCTAACTTTGCTTGTTAGTTCACAGCCAACTTTTGGTATGCAGTCTCTATTTCATTCTATCACCATATGACGAACTGTCAGGAATGTAAAAAAAATGCCATCAGAATCTCAAACTTTTCACTAACAGAGCAAGTAGATACCTCTGCTGAATGGCTGCTTCTGTCACTGCGAGTCTCTGCTGGAGGCTGATGCCAGTGTGACCTGCCTTCCCCAGCTGATCAGAACAGAAAGCAAGTGTGTCAGTCTCATAAAGTTTCCAACTTCTATCAGAACTCAAAGTCACTGGTGCTGAGACTTTTAGAACAAGTTTCCAGCAGCTGAGGCTTCATAGTACTAACCTTCATAAGGAAGTTGTTAAAACTGACAAAGAAAGCAGGCAATGAGGATTGGATATTTCCATGAAAATCAGGAAAGTTTGGTATTTTTTTTTTCTTTCTTTGTTTCTTTCTTTCATTTTGGTATTCTGCTGTGTACTTTAGATCATGACCACACACGTTACAGGTCAATATTGTAGATCTTAGAATTCATTCACTTAGAAGGATGTTTTTTGAAATTACACTACTGCATTTAGATTTCAACTGTCACAATTTAGAAGATCTGGGGCAAGAAACCTGATTCTTGTTTTCTACCCTCAACATTAAGACTGTGGAATGTGGATCTAAATGGTGGAAATAAATATACTAAGGAAATGAAAACCAGAGAGGAAGGAAGTAATGTCTCATGTTTTCATGCTCCTTTTGTAATCATTATTTTTCAAACAACCACAATTAAAAAAAAAAAAAAAAACTTAAAGTATCCTTTTAGTCAAGAATACTAGATTCACACCTATGCTTATAAATACCTGTTAATTGTTCCCATATTATACTTGATGTTCAAGAAAAGTGATCAAAGAAGATGAAATAAGTATTTCATAAAATGCATGTATAATTATTGCAAGAACAATTTAAGAGATCTATTTAGTTTTTCACATTGTATAATTCAGTTTCCAGAAACAGGCATTTCTTTGAAAAATGTTCATCTGGTTTGACAAAGTAAGCATGTATTATAGCACCAAGCAAGGCATCTGGTTCTGTTTCTTTAGTCTCTTTTAATATAGTTCATTTATTTTCCCAACACTGTCTTGTGGAAAGACCAGACCTTCTGTGCATAAAATAACTCATTTTGTAATTTTATTATCTGCGCCGTGTGATGATATCTTACTTGCTCTTCTATTCCCTGTACATCCTAATGATCTGATGTTAGTAAGCATTTTTGACTAGACTGTATTACAGCTATTAATTACTATTAGGAAGCCCATATCATCTAACTCAGTAATGGATTAAATAATGAAAACAGTCCTTCCATAATGTATATTTCTTCTTTGATTAGAAACCTATGTGTATACTTCCACCTTACCATTATGCAATTATCCAACCTGTTGTCATTCCACCTACTAATCCTTAATCGTGATTGGATTGATGACTTCCTTTGGTCAGTGTTGCTAACTTTGGTTAGTTGTCCTGTTTCTTTTAATTCATACTTTGCCAGTGATAGCAATCTACTAAAAGAGGCATCTAGCTTACATGGAAAGTAAATGCGGTAGTTTGGCAGTTTCAATTGTCTGACCTAAACTTGAATTTTAACTTGATGAGCTTGATCTTTAAAGTTCAATCTGTAAAACAAACAGGAAATGATCCTAAATACTAACAGTGGTGTAATGGCTAGGAAGGACAGAAACTATATTTATTTGGATAAATAATACAAGAGGCAACCTTCTATTAATGTTTATTATATTTTATTCAACAGTGTACTTACATCTTATTACTCTGCACAATAATACAGTATTATAAAGTACTTCAGGCTTACTTTTCAAATGACAAATGAAAGCACAAAGAAATTAGGAAGTTTTCTAGGGCTCTGCACGGTGATCATAGAATTGAAAACTTTCCTATCTATCTAACGTTTTATCATTTTGCAGGGAGTGGACAGTGGTACTGGAGATCAAACTTAGGACCTTGTGCTTGCCAGGCAGGCACTGTGCTGCTGAGCTATATACCCGTCACACTGAGCTATATCCCTGGCCTCAACATTTTTGCCTATATTACTATATTGAAAGTAGTTTAACATTCTTCCTTGAACAGTACAAAGACTGTTTTAAAGTATGTAAATGCACAATTCTTTTTCAACAGTAACTGTAATGATTCTCTCTACAGCATTGGTCAAAAACCTGTTATGGTCTAAGATTTGTAGTATCCATACAGACAAAGAACAAAGGGAGAAGACTCTGATGGAGAGAGGTTAGAGAAGTTCTACATCTGACTACATAGCAGTTGGTTCATTAAGGTTAAGATCATTAAGGTTACTACTGCATTAATAGCCAGCTGATGTGTTGATGTTCACGTGGTATGAAAACCAAAATCACATAACCTAAGAAAACTCTGACAATTAACTATTATTGAAAACCATCTTATTGATTTTTTTAGTATTTTATGCCTTGAAAAAAATAAGTGCATTTTAATTTGTATTTTTTTACTGATTATTCTTTTTTGCTTGTTCACTAGAGAGTTTTTGCCTAAGATTCTTTTTATTTTGTTTTCACAATCTTTTTCGCCAATTCACATTTTTCTGTGAAACTTCCTAGACATTCAGTGTAAAGTTGAGAGGTACCCCAGTATAAAATCACACTCGACAGCCACAATCCCCTACAAGTCCTGTACAAACTTAAAAATTGGACAACAATTTAGAAGTAAACAAGAGGCAATATGATAGCAAATGATGATCTCCTGTTGTCTTGCTTTGAAATCTGTGTTACTTATATTGTTTTCTTCTGATTTTCTTTGTCCTATTTTGTTATGTTTAATTGTACTCTCTTTAAAATAAAAACCTTAAAAAGTTGTCAGCTTCTGAAAGTATTGGTCCTGAAATCTAAAGTCTCTGCTTTTGATTTACAATTTTCAGATAAAAAAAAATTAAGGCATTATCTTGTGTGCTTCTGATATTGTTCTGATTCCACTGAATTAGTCATTCATGCAAGGAATAAGAAATTGACAGATAAATTCAATAAATAGCCTTATGCAAGACTTGCTGAGTCTCCGAACAAGAAGGAAGCAAGCACAAATGAGCCAAGCAGGTGCCTCTCACCTACAATGGAAAATAATCAATATTTCCCCAGTAAAAAGATAAACCAGGAGGAGAAGAAAAGCAAAACTGTATACAGCATTAGTCTGAATGACAGTTGTGCCAACAATGGTATCAAGATGAGGAGCTGAATAATTCTGCATATATGCGTTCTACATAGGAATATTCACAAAGTTTCCAAAAAGGGAACAACAATGCCCAGCTGTGAACCTGGCAAGAGGAGAAATCCAGGAAGAAAAAAAGTAAATCCAACATAAAAGGAAAATGCTTTAGGGCAAGCTAAAGCTGCTGAAAATGACATCCCTTTCCATTTTTCACAAAGCTGCTGAGGGGGAGTTTGTTCAGCTCCACTGAATATGTTTTGAACTAAGGAACACTTTCCAAGAAACTTAACTTGAAAATTCACTGCCTTATTAAGGATACCAAGTCAACAGGCATTTTGCTCATTATTAACCAGGATGACAATCTGCCAACATATTTGCATATTCTTTCTCTAACAAGAAAAGAGAAACAAATAAATTATGTACATATATCATACTCTATGTGACTCAAGGCACTAAGATTATATGGATCCTTATAATTCTTAAAATTTCTCTCATAAAAATCTGTAGGTTCTAAAATGTATAGTCCCTCTCCTTTGTTTTGGTTATCTTTTCACCAAATTCCCATTTTTTAATATTGCCTAATTGTTCATATAATATTTTTTAAAATAAAAATTTATACCAATTAGAATACTAACACTGTAGGAGTGATCCAAAACTTTTTTTATTAGTATAATACACGTCTGCGATACATAATGATCACATTCATCATGAGGAATCTGTACCTGCATAATATTTCTTAATTCATTTTTCGCTCAATTTTCACCTTTCCCCCTTCAATCCTTCTGCCCCTTCTTGTGTGTTTCCATATTTTTATTTTCATTCTATTTTTAAATATTTTTTCCTTCCTTCCCTCTCGCTCCCTGGTTCCCCTTCTCATTTGAACAAGTTTCTCCTGCTTCCCAATGTCTACCCTGGATTTTGCTCCTTATTTATATTTAGGGTTTCTCACTCAAGAGGAATAATGTGACATTTAAACTTGTGTGTCTGATTTATTTCACTTAAAATTATGGTCTTTACATGCATAATTTTACCCAAAATTAAATCAAGATAATCCTTCAGAAACAACTCTAAGCATATTCAGCTTCTTTATTTTGCACAAAAGGGCCCAAACACCTTCAATGGAAGAAAGCCCTTTTGATAAGTAATGCTGGGAAAACTGGATTTCTAGATGGGGAAGATTAAAACTCAACCATATCTCTCACCATGCATGAAACTAAAATCAAAATGAATCAAAGATATAAATATTAAACAATCTGCTGGAAAACAAAATAAGTACAACACTTCTTGAAAACACAGGCACAGGCAAAGACTTCATGAATAAAATCCTGATTGTACAGGAAATATTACAAACAACAACTGAGATCATATCAAAGTAAAAAGCTTTACACAGGAAAAAAAAAAAAAAAACCACCAACAGAGTAAGGACAACCCACAGAATGAGGAAAAATATCTTACTAGCTACTCCTCAGAGAAAGGACTAATATTTAGAATATATGAATGATTTTTTTTTTAAAAAATCAGAATCCCTGCAATTTAAAGACCCAATTACAAAATGGTCATCTGAAATGAACAGATACTTCTCAGATAAAATACAACTGATAAATATATGAAAAACAAAAACCATTCAGCATCACTGGTCATTCAAGAAATACAAATTAAAACCACTGAAATTCCATCTCATTCCAGAAAGAATAGCTACCATCAAGCAGTTAAGCAATGACAAATGCTGGATGGGGCTGTGTTGAAAAAAGAGCCCTTCTTCCCTGTTGGTCCGAGTGTAGACTGATACAACCAACTTTGGAAATCAGTGTGTAGATTTCTTAGAAAAATAAGACTACTGGTTCCATTTGACACAGCTATTTCCCTTTTAGGTATCTTCCCAAAAGTGTTAACATCATACCACAGAGATACATGTACACTGATGTCTATAACAACACAACTTCTAGTAGCTGAGTCTTGGAAATAGCCTATACGTCCATCAATATAAGAATCAGTAAAGTGATTTCTGAGAAAAGGGAAAGAAACACAGAACAGAAAGTTCAGGAAATTATTGTAGAAATTTTTTTTTTTCATAGGAGTAAATTTCAGTCACTAGTTTACCAGGAGTAAATTTCTGTAGCACAGAAAAATACATTGTTGAATATTTATGATAAGGTCTAATAAACATGATTCATTTGGTATATTGAGAACATAGCCTTCATGTAATATTTGGTTTTATCAGGGCTGGGGATTTAGCTCAGTGGCATAAGTGCCTGCCTTGCAAGCAGGCAGTCGTGAGTTCGATTCCTGGTACCAATAAAAATGAAAAAGACCAAAACATAAAATTGGTTTTATCCATATTATTTATACTATTATAACCAGCTACATTAGGTAGAAATATTATACACAGTGAGGGCTAGGCCAGGGTAAAAGATGAGAACACATTGGATCTGCGGCTGGAGGCACATCTATCAAAGGCTAGGCTTCAAGATAAATATGGGATGACCAGACCCATATGCCTCCCCCAGGGATAAGCAATAAACTGAAGATGAGAGTCACCTGATCCAATGATCGCTCGCTAGCTACTAGTCACTCCGGGAGTTTACCAGGATCTTCTAATCACCCCTTCCTCAAAAATCTCTTTGCTCTTTCCATGTATCCTTTCTACATGACCTGCTTCCCCACTGGATCAATATTACCTAAGCAGCTACACTTATAATCTTATTAATCATAATTTGGACCCATCTTGTGATTTTGCTTAACAAAACTTTTCAAAACCTGTATTTGGAAAGTGAAGTCTGCAGCAAACCAATTTTGGGGTCCCTTCCTGTTTCTCAGGAGCCATCAGTCTCAATAAATTTCTCCTATGCTTAACCTCTATTGTTCTTCAAAATTCATTTTTCAATTTTGGAAAAAAACAAACTCAGCGTATCAGACGTCTACCAGGTTGGGAGTTAACTTTTCCCTCTATATCAGTAAGACATAACTTAAACACTAGTTTACTCAAAGGTCCACCTGAAGGTAACACTGCTCGCTCAGGTGATAGCATCACATGGGGGGGGTGCACCATTGCTCTGCAGAAACAGTCTACCTGCATTGTAAACTCGGCAACAGTAATGAATTAAAGAGGGAGAGCTGAACATAAAGGAAGACAGTTTACTTGAGAAAGGGAAAAAACAAAAAGAAGAAGATGGCTACTTTGGGAGCATCAGGATGTGAATAAACTTGGTTTTTTCCTCAGACACTTTTTATTCAGGACTAGTGATTTCTCCCACCCTCTGTAAGATGTCGCTATCTGATTGATTCTCTGACTGTCCTTGATCCTAACCTGAGTACCTCTATCTATATTATTTCTGGTCTTTTAATTCCTTCCTGACCTTTTGAGATAGATAAATGTGGGGGGCACGGAGTCTCACAGCTTACAATTAGAGATCAAGTGAACATGTATATATCTGGTGCAGTGGTATAGTGATGTTAAAGTGATATAAGTGCATAAGTGTATGGTGCACACATCTTTATATATCAAGTGACAGTGCTTAGGTATCTGCCTCTTGTCTCCTTTGTATTTTACCAAGGGGTGAGATGTGCTGGTTACCTGGTCTTGTATGCTTCTGTCTACACCCGTTTTCTCTGTAGATTTTTCTTATAAATCTGTTATGTTAATTGTGTTATCTGCTACTTCCCCAGGTCTGATTTCTTTCTCTTTCTTTACCTCTGTCTTTCTAATTGCCAGAATCTAACTACAGAGGCAAAAACTGTCTTTAGTAAAACTGCCTATTATTTTTTAAATAAAGCTTAATGAAATGCTATTTTATCTTTTTTTCCTGCCTATAACCCCCTACAATAAGGAAGTGATGCAGAGGAAATAAATGTAACTCCAAACTGTTAGATGTCAGATACACCATGCTTCTGTTCCCCAAAATCGAGAAATGAATTCTAAGGAATCGTGAAGTTTAAAAGTAAGAAATTTTTGAGAGAGAGACACCTCTTGAGACACAGGAGGGGACCTGAAAAATAGATAGTTGCAAAGCTCATTTTGCAGAGGAAATTTTATAGAGCAAAATCACGAGATGGGAACAAAATGATGACGTGGGTACAATGTAAGACAAAACTATGATCAATCCAAGAAGATTACAAGTTTAGCTGCTTAGGTAATACTGATCCAGAAGAGAAGCAGATCGCATAGCAAGTATACAAGGACCTTTTCAGGAAGAGATAAATGAGAGGATCTTGGTCACCAACAGAGTGACTCATATTAATTTATTGTGTATCTCTCTGGGAATCATGTAGGCCTAGTTATTTTGTCTTTTATCTGGAGGCTTGATAACAGATGTTCCTCTAGCCACCTAGTAATGTGTTTTATCTTCTGTATGTTTTATCTTCTGCATTGGCTCTCCAAGGGCCTACCCTTTCTGACTGCCTATATTTTTACCTACTTTAGCCCTTTATAATAAAAGTATCTTGTTGATAAATCTATTATAATCACCTACAGCACTAAACCTTATGATGAACCCAATAAAGAGGCAATATGAATAACATACATGCATAATTTTAGGTAATTCTTATATTCTTTCCTCAGTTGTCATAAGGAGTCAATTCTGATTACTCCACCGAAAAAAATAAGAAACATACCTCCTTTGAGTTTTTTTTTTTTATTTTTAATCAGAAATTTGAATTTGTACTTAATCCATTCACATTCCCCATACCCTTTCATTCCTCACGCCTGTGTCCTGTGATGCCTTATCAAGATGGGTCACCAAGGTTTTAATAGTGTTCATCTCTATTCCAAGAATCTTACATGTGTTCCCAGCAATAGAATGAACCAGACATATCACCAGAACACAAACTATAAGTACTACAAATATTTAACCTTTTCACCAATAAGCCTTATAGTAAACTTTTGTATTCCTATACAGAATTTCTTCTCACGTCACATATCTTCCTTTCCTTTCCTCCTTTTCCTACGACATTTTTCAACTTGCTTTGCCAAGACCCACATACAGTAATTGGAACCAATGTGATAAGAAAATGACCCTGAAGAACATTTTAATATGAAAGATATCAGGTGATGACCAGTTGTTAGCACTTAGTATGACAGGACAGATGTATACCCAAATTCAGAAAACAAAATAAAATTAAGATGATATACATCTCTAAGATTTAGCAGAAAAACAAGCAATTATATGTTTAAATAACAAGTAGTATCCAGAATGATTATTTGATTTTTGGATAAAGATTTATGTAAAATATATGTTTCTAAAGATTGAATAAAAAAAATGAAAAAGTTTATCTGCTTCCTAAAATTTAAAATAGGTTATTTTCTGTCCACAACCTTGCAGGAGTGCCTGTTTCAATATTTATATACAATAGAAAAATGATACTAAACAATGTAAAGTTGAGGCAAGGAGAAATAAGCTCTTATTTCTTAGACACCACATATACAAAGAGTATATCAAGACAGATAATCCCTATTTTACATGGGAAAAGCTGTTGCTTAGCAAATTATAAACCTTGATAATAAATGGCAGAGCCATAATGTAAATATATATATATATATATATATATATATATATATATATATGGTTTAAACTCAGGTTTTTGTTTTTCATTCAATATCTATTCATATTAAGAAGAAAATAGTAGTGGAAGGTAGATCTTCACATCAGTGTAACAAGATTTTCTTTCTCAAGTGCTCAGTCCAACAACTATATAGCGCAAACTTAAACATTCCAGCAATTGGTTACCAACCAAGTAATTCCTGTCCCCACTTCTGCACCAATCATCCCAGAAAGATTCAACTGGACACAAGCAAAGTTGCTGCAGATGAGGTCAACAGGTGAAGTTGACTTTCTCTGCATGGGGCATCAACAGTACCAAGAAACCAAGTCACAGTGATACATCTTGCAGATATGTTTGGTGCTTATATAGCAAAGCAACCTAAACAGGCTCTTTTATCACCTCATTGGTTAAATATATAGATATGTGGGATAAGAAGAGAATATAAATGCATAAAAATGAAAATTAAAAACAATAGAAAAAGAACATTTTTAATTTGTCATTGCCTAATCTTACAGACTATTTATTACCTTTACTGCCTTTGACTTTTTCTTTTTATTTCTTTTTTTTCAGCCACAAGGATAAACTCATTGCATTTAGTCTTTTTAATGTTTCACTTTGAGATAGGATCTCACCAAGTTGCCCAGACTTGTAATTCTCCTGCCTCTGCCTCCATCATAATTTATTTTTAAAAATATATTATTATAAATTTTTAGCCTTTGGTGGCATTGTAAAATGTGGTCATCTGACTTCTACCTTTCAATATAACAGAAACATCTGATCATGAAAATTTATAGATTAATCTTATCATCTTAGATAATTTAAGCAATTATTTTTTATCCCACAGTGACATTTTAAAAATAATTTGCATGTCCTACCTCAAGAAGAAGAGATAACTGGTTTTAATAACATATTACATAACTACAAAGAAATATACAAGGGCATGCCAGAGATTTTGATAGGGCTTCTTGGGTTCCTGATAATATGTCATTTCCCTTATCTATAACTTATAGAACTCTAATTCCAAAGGCTTATTTTTAATGACAATGCCACACTATAAAAGCAGTATCTGAGAGGCCACTGTCTTATCCCCACAGTTGGAGAGTTATTTAAAAAACAATGACAACAAAGCACTAAGTATATCTGATAACCTTTCAACATGCTTTCCAAAGAGTAAGTAATCATTGTTGTAAAATGAATAATGACGAATCTTATGGTCAAGTTGAAGGGCTCAAACACGTTAGTAAAAAAACACTCTAAGTAAATAATCAAAGAATAAATTAAAACATTACTTTGAATTTTTTTAAAATTCAAGGGAAACTTTTCATGAAACTCTTTTTGATAGTATAAATGGATATGCACAAGGATGCTCATCAGACTATAGTCACTATAATTTCATGCACAAATTGTACAAGACAAAAATTAAATCTCTACAATCAGAGATTGTTGTCTTTCATTCAGTGAACATACAACTATTGAATGAACAGGACCGCTAGGATGAGGAAGAAAGGCAGCATATGAAGGGTGATCAAAATATACAGTGAGCTTTTAATGTTTTTTAATTTATTACAATAAATGACACAGTCATTAATTCATCTTATAATACTCCCCTTTCTTATCACTCTTGTCACTATGCGAAGCTATTATGGAAGTTCTAATTTGTGAATATCATTACAACGTGTGATTAAAAAAATCAGTGAGCACAGCTATGAATTGATATTCAATGAAATGACAGTCATAGAAACACTGCCCTCATCCACTTTATTTACTGAATATGGCATAATGCAACTGCTGGCTATTCTACAGGTACAAATGACCTTGGAATGTAAATGTTTTCCATTGATTCAGAACATCAAGGCAGCCATCAAAGCACAACAAAAGACAAAGTGCTTAAGGAAGTGACAAAAATTGATATAAGTGTGTGAGAACAAGATGGAATATTTTTGAGGGGGATTAATGATAAGGTCTTTTACTTTAATAAATTTTTTAAAAGTGAAAACATTCAAAAAAAGTAAACATCATCATATTTTCAATTATACCTTGTACTTTGGCAATGAAAGTTAACCATGATATCTTGAAGAAAGGAAAAAGGTTGATAATATAAACTCTCTTTAAAAGAGAAAAGTGTTACATATAAAAATGTGTAAGTAAATTTCCCAAAGTAAAACTAAAATTAATGAGGTCATTTCGGGATGGTGGACTATCAATGGCGTTTTATATATTTATATTTTCTATTTTGTTTGAAACATCTCCAATGAACTTTATTACCTTTATAATCAGAGGAAGTTGTAATTCTCATTTTAAAATGTCAAGGCAAAATCAAGAAGGTGCTCATTAAAGTTTATCATAGGATTATAATATTTTAATAACATCTTTCATGATTATCAAATTCTTTGATGATTACCAATTTAGAATCACATTGAAATATTACTTTGCGGCCTAACCTGTTTTTCCCACTTAACATTTTAAGAACATGCTCCCATATTTTGAAATATTCCTCAAAAACATGATTTTAATAACTTTTTAATATTTTCTGTATAAATGCATTTGTTCCTCCATGATTTAAATTTCTGAAATACAAAACAAAACAACATAACTCCAGTTTCCAAAAAGATGTTTCTTGAGTAAATCTCAGACATTGAATTAAATCAAGGTCCACAAGTCACAGGTAGCTGCCTCATAATTATTAGATTCAAAATTTATAGGTGGGGTCTCCACAGGTGACTCACTTGTAGAATGCCAACAAATCACATTCACTAGTAGTGGTGTAAGCAGGGTAATCAAGAAAGGAATGTCTGAACTGGCTGTCTACCTGGAATTATAGTAATATTTTCTTCAATAAGATCATCTAATGATACTATTCTTATAATAATGGCTATATTACAGAGAACACTGCAAATATTATTTCACCTTTCCAATACATGGTGTGGTACTATTATTATCCATGTTAACAAAGAAATGGAAGTAAACAGAGATTACATGGTTAGACAAAGAAAATACAATGAGAAACTGTGGAGACAGAAAATGAATCCATATTTTTATACTCAAAATGATGAACATATTTACAAAACCTGAAGTTGATTCAAAACCATCTTAGTTATCAGAATATCCAACCACAGTGGAAATAATTGTCTTCCTATTACACTCCTTTCTTAGCAAGAAAAAAAAATATCTGAATAAATGAGATCATTTTGCTTTTAACTCAAGAAGAAAATGAAGAAATATGTCATACTTGCCCATATTTCTGATGATAGCAAGGTAAATCTCAACAGGTTTATTAAATAAACACACGAAACAGTTTTCAGAGGCAATGGAGACTTTTTCTATAACCTGTAATTCTTTCTGTCACCCAATGCAGAAAGACCCTCAGACTTATAAAATTGATCTAATATTTAGATTTCTAGAAAAATAAGATAGAGAACAGAAATTCTGAAGAAAGGAAAAGTAATTGTAGCCTACAAACTTGTGAGTTAACTAACACCTCACAGAAGCAACAGTTGCTGAGTTGCAAGATGAAGACCAGCACATGACTAGGCAAGTGAACTATGAGGAACAAGCACACAAGAAGGAAGTGAGCCATGGCCTGGCAGTGCCAAGACTGTCAAAGACTGTAATTATCCTAGAGAGTTCTAAGTCTCATTTTCTGTCACAGCATCCTTCAGTCTTCCTCAAAAAAATTACAATGTTCCTACTAGCAAATGACCAGAAGGAATAATACTCTCTCCCTTTGTCATCATGACTCTGAACATAAATGTGCAGACACAACATAAATTAATAGACATTCCAGGCAATCCTCTTCTGCAAAGCACCTCTGGAAATGAAGGGAAGTCGGGTCCGGTAAGTCAGAACAAGTGCTCCTCTCTGATTCCCACATTTAAAGCCAAATGATACATTTACAGAAAGAGCTCTCTTGTGTATTTTATATACTCCCCAGCTTTTCTCTGTCCCTAACTATGCAGAAACCACAGGCACGCACTATCAATACATCAGTAAAAAACTATAGTGCTGTGTGTAAAGCTTTCTACAAATTATCTTTAATCTAAGCAATAGTCATTAAAATCTTTTTAAATGGGAGAGTGGAACTTATAATTCACCAGATCTATGTTGAACCCCAAAATAATAGTTTTAATATAATTCATGACATTGCAGACATAATTATGCTTACACGGTTCCAGAACTTCACTGAAGAAAGATGTAATTCTTTGAAAGACCTCATTTTATCTTATTTCCCTTACTATTCCTAGTTGATTTCTTAAGGCAATTTAAAGGGGTAGCATCAAAATCCTAAAGTATTTAAAGTCACCCACACACTATTCCTTTGATGCTATTCTGAGAGAGGAACTAAAATAGTGCCATTTCCTGTCTGTCACCCTTAGTCTGGTGAGCTAATCAGTACCCAGCACAGAGCTTAGACTCCGGGATGGTGAATAGAGAGCCATTTAGAGACCCTGAAAAGCACAGTGTGGGATTGCCAAACTGTGGAAATTCTTCCAGGAGAACATATCATATTTCAAGAATATAAATGAATTAATCAGTAAACTCACTACCCACATGCCAGAAACATCTCTGATTAAATTTGCTGCAGTGAATTTCTGCAATCATCATCAAACTAACCATTGATTAAACAAAGACCTCTGAGTGGTAATTTTTTTTTAATGTGGATTTATTTCTGCTCTTCTTTGAAGGGCACACCTTTGAAATGTTGCTAGTTTGGGGGACACATCCGCCTTGAGAATTCAGTCTGGATTTATGTCACAAGGCTACTCAGCTTTTTTATAATCAGGGTAATGAAAAAATCAGGCATGTAGGCAGAAACATATTTGATTTTTCTGTCATGAGGGCACTGAATTTCCCCTAACTAGGGAGGCAACAGAAAAACCTGTTAATTGTAATATAAACAGCCATGTATTTTCCTCTCCCCACATATAAAAAGAGAGGAGACACTTAGCCTAGATAAGAGCTAATGGATAAAACATACCGAGTCTAATTTCTTATATCCTCCCATTTTTATCTCTAGTGATGAATAAAGGAGGTAAAGGAGCCACAGAATATGCTTTCAAGGACTGAATTTGTCAAGGAATGGTTCTTTATTTTCCTTTCATAGACAGACAGACAGAAAGACAGATGCTTCATTGACTAGAATGTAATTCACATAACAAATTCACTTGTGGAAGCAGATAATATAGTCTAACAATTCATCCTTCATTACTGAGTTTCTGATATGTAACAGGTTTTATAATAAAAGAATCCAATTCTTACTTCCACCAAGCTTGGTAACAAGTGAGATAACATTTCTAGGTTGAAAATGTTTTCTTTGAAACTTCATCAGACTCATTTTAAGTCTTGTGGAGGCACATTTTTGTAAATAGTATATATTCAAAATTATGTTTGTAGCATTAAAATGTACCTGTATATATGCTTAAGTTTGCAAGATAGATAACCATACTGTTTTTGTCAGTTTATCAAACAGAATAGTTCATACTGTCACTGTTTGACTGTGACTTTTTATGCTTTGATTTGTAACTTGAACTACTTCTAAGATAGCAATATGTATCACCTAGTGATTGCTTATTGTTGCTTTTTTAAAATCTGTATTGTATCTACCCTTTTTTCTGTTTTGTTTTTTTCTCTCTAAATTAAAAAAAAGTTGAATGTAAAAATTTCTACTATGGAATCAAAGATACAGTTTTGTTCTCTCAAATCAAAGCATGAGGGTAAAAAGAGAAGTGATCCCTCTCATTATAGACATAATAAAGGACTGGTTAACATTCTTTTTTGTCTTACCTAACAGACAAGTATTAACACATTAAAATGTGCATTCAAACACTTGTACACAATCTAAGTTTGATGGCACATTTGACTATTTCAATGCTTAACAAAACATATTGAGCAAATAGCGGACATTAGTAAAACATTTATAGACTCAAAACATTGATGTGTCTTTATTTCACAGTCAACATTCATTCCACGATCAACTATTACGGACTAATATCTTCAAGTTACTGCTGACATATACACAGTATAAGATATTTTATCCTGTGCTGCAACCTATGCCCAAGAGGTAACAGATTCTAGAAGAAATTATTACTGGATGGCAATATGAAAGGACTGTTAAATGGAAGATGAAAGTTTTGTAACTCTGAGAATTCCAGATGGAAGAATCAAAGTCAATAATGGGATTTTTTTCTTTGGACATAAGAAAATCCCGTAGTCTCAGACAACATAATATGTTACCTTAAAAAACGATGGCTGTTTTCACGTGCCTCTTGAGGAGCTACATACGTCTTATGTTTTAACGGGGTCATTACAGTCAATTACAAGTGAAAGAGGTAAGGATAAAATACGGATTAAAAGATGAGTTCCATTCAATTCAACAATTTATTATTTCAATTTTTTCTTTTCTTATTAAGTTCCTAAGTCATGACAGAGATATAAATTGTCCTGTATAACTGACATGGCATATTTATAATAATGTATGAGTATGAAAAAATACCTTATTAGAAAGTGGGATGCAATTCAAATATTCCTTTCATTCTAAATGAATCTCTCCTGCTTTGATTTGTATACATCATTTCAGGATTTCACAAACCAGCTGTGAAATTGCTGATTTGTCTCCAGTCTGAATTTCTTTGTTAGCAAAGAAAATGACTTTGAAATAGTCTTTTTCCTCTGAAGAAAGGAGCTATTTATGCTTCTTTTTCAAACACATAGGTCAATCTAAAGGGAACCTACATGTCTCTTAAGTAAAAGGCAATGTCACCTCAGGATATGGTTCTTTCAGCAGCTGTTACACTACATTTCTATCCACGACAGTTGTGTTTGGCACAAGAGCAAGGAAAGAAGGTGAATGTTATCTTTTAGACACAGGCAGAGTGCACTCATCAGAAACATTTTACACGCCTGAAAGGAAAATTCCCCCTGGAACTATCTTCTTCGAGACAAGAGAGATCTATGCCAACAAACAATTTAATTCTCAATTTACTTTCCTTTAAAATTTTATATAGTACTGTTTGCTCATATTTTGCAATTCCATCTTTGGTTTCAACATTGAAGAACTCACATTGTTTAGTTATGTAAAAACCTCGGGCCAAGAAAATTAACCACTTCACTGTGGTGGTGGCTACTGTGGCTAACTAACATTGGCTTTCCTCTTCCTAGAACCCTGGCAGCTCCGGAGGTGGGGGGGAACCTTCCAGTAGGGTGATGTTTCTGAAACACTCAAAATAGCATCACTATTGTTTGCCAGTGAATCAGTTTGATAGAAGGCACCATAAATTCTTCAGTGGCAGCGTTCATTAAGTTAAATATTAATTACTTTGAACCCAGCACATTACAGTACTCTGTCAGATACATGGGAGCCTCAAACACAGCTATTAGCCCAATTTAAAAATCATCTAAGGGAACCAAATCTTCATCCTGTGCAGTTAGATTAGATTTTTAAGAGGCAGAAAGTCATCCTAGCAAAATGTGAAAAAAACCAGTATGATGCAGAAAAATTAGTATTGAACAAAATTATTTTCTCATGAATTTTGAAGATTAACACTGAAATCAATTCCAAAGAAGACTCTAAATCATGCCTTGATAAATGTTGTATAATAGCAGCCACCTTATGAAAAACAATAGAAAAATAATTAAATACAAAGATGTTCACTGATTGCTAAATGAATAAAGACATGACAATAGGGCATATTTTATAAAAAATTTTAAAACTGAGTCTTATTTTTAGTCATAGTCCATAGTTAGGAAACACATCATCTCTCCATGTGTGTCTCTAGTGAATATTTATTCATCGCTTTGATCATGCCATTGAAAGATGACAACATCAATTTGTATTGTTATACAAGGTTCAAACCCACAGTGTAATTCAGAACCTACTTATAAAAGCCCTTCCTTATAAATATAGAACATATTAATATTAATGTTTGTGATGGAAATATTGTCAGTTCTTCTTTGCTTACATATGAAAGAAATTTTAGTGGGTCACATGTCTTCAAAATTAAGCATTATTTTTAGAACCCTGGTGGCCATATGACAAACGTTAATATATAGGATTTATCAAAGTAATTGTATGGCAAATGCAGAGAACTTTTCTTGTAATAAACAATTGTCTGTTTTAATTGCTTTGCTGCTTGGAATGTGACTATGCCTAAATTTTATCTGCAATCACAGGATAAATACAGTATGACAAAGCCTGTATGACATATCCCTAACATCTTGGAATTTCAGAGCAGACTTGCATTGCCTACTTCGATACTGATTGAAAAGGACAAACTTTCCTCTTATTGAAGTCTCTGCTTTTACAAGGTTTTGGGCTATGACAGACAAATCTGATACCAAGTAATATGGCATGAAAAAGTCCTATTTAAAATCATCTGGAACCGGATGGGATAATTATCAGAAATGGTCCAGGGTGAGGGGAGTATATTTGCAAAGTAAACTAAACATAAAACTACAAACATTTTTCACATTTTGCATATCACATTATTTTGAACCTCAAATATACTCTGAAAGAAGAAATACAATATAAATTTCCCATTTTACCTAGAAAAACATGGCATAGAGACCTCACAGGATAAGTCCAACGTTGCAAAAATCTACACATCTTTTCTTCTTTTGCTGGGGCGGGGTGGGAACTGGGGGAGAGATAGGGTGGGGAGAGAATACCAGGGATCAAACTCACAACCTCATGCTTGCCAGGCAGGTGCTTATGCCACCGAGCTATACCCCCAACCCCATACACTTCTTTCCAAACAGAACTTGCACTGAAAGCTTCCAGTAGTTGACTACGAAGGGTTTTATTCTCTTGAAGTGGTAATAACTCTAAATGGACTTTACCAGTGTTTCATCAGTTCAAAAATATCTATGTCATAGGATTAATCTAAAACAAATAGATAGTTTTCTAAAGTGTATGATGCAGGTGAAATTGGGAAGCAAGACAAAATTATCTGGAAAACTTGGTCCAGTTGGAGACATGAAGCAGAAAACAAAAGACAAGGCATTTTAGATCTTTCACTCACATTTTTTAACATACCATGAGTTTTCAGTAAATGGAAAGCACTATACAGAAGGAGTTAGAAATACATTTTAAATTACACATTCAAAGTGAAGTGAAACACACAGGGAATGAGTGAAGGGAAGTCTCTGAATCTGGTTAAAGGAAAAAAAAAAAAAGTATTTTACCACCTGGAAAAATGCTGGGGTAATAAGTAGAGACAATGTCATTTTTGAGGCAAGCTGCAAGGGACACTGGAAATAGGAGAAGGAAAGGAAAATGAGAATGACAGCATGTGTGGGACTTACTGGGAAAAACAAAATTACTTTGAACATGCATCCCACACACAGATCCTCAGGCAGATTTATCTGATCAGTTCTGACAATAATAAAAAGTACTATAAATGGAATATGTCCAGCGCTTCTCAAGTCGCACTGTTCTGAGATTAAACAAGCAATTTCTACGTCAGTGGCCCACACTCCACGGGAAAGAAACAGCAACGAGGAAAGCTTGTGTCACACCATTTACTCTATTCTGTACAATTGTTTAACTGCTTCAGAATTAAACTTTGCAGCCTAAAATTGTTGATGTTGAGGCCCAAGATTTTAATCCCAGATGGTAAATGTAACATTAAAGCAGTAGATAGTTCTTGTGGGATAAAATGCCCACATCCTTCAAAACAGCTTTTGTGACGCCTCATCACCAAAGCCTATCACACAAAAGGCTTATTATAATTTGTCATTTAAAAACAACTTACTTGTGAGTATCACGTGACTTGACAAGAATCACTTAAGCAATAATGTATGCATTTCATTAAGTAGAGAATTCCTCATGGGAATGTTAAATTTTTACTCTATAAGAAGTAAAAAAACTAAAATATATTTATTTAAATTTAATTGGTATTTTCTCTGATCTCACTTGAACACAATAAATATAAGCACTCTAACTCTGAATAATAACTTTGAGTCACTATGAAGCAACAAATAACACAAATAAGAATAGTAGGTGATAAACTAGCACAAAAATCAAGTTTTTTTTTCTATCTCCAAATGTGCTGTATTCATTTATTTTGACAAGTATAACTTAGTTTTAATTATTCATCATTCGGTGGTGAATATGCCTCAGAATGTTTCATAAGAAAATAAAAAATCTGTAATGGCAAGTCCTATTAACAGGCAATTATTATATTAAATAACTGCTTGGAGTAATTTAACAGCAATAAATTTAAAGTAGGAATCTACGCGAGTGAGCTTTCATACAGATGCTCCATCAGATGTCCAACTCTGGTCCTTAATATTTACATGACTTACTGTTTCTGCTGCTTGTCCTATCTGCAAAATGTTTATCAACTTTAAAGGCTCATGCTAACAATAATACAAATAGGAAAAAAGTCCTCAAATTTATAAAATATTTGTACCCTTACTATCTTCATTTAATACAGAAATCCTCCACAAGGGACAATTTTGGAACCCCTGGGGGCAAAACATTTGCAACATCTGAAGCCATGTTTGATCCCCACAACTAGGGACATGGTACTAGGGAGGCCGCAGGATCTATTAGCCTGCAGTGCAAGGACAACCTGCTACAAGAAACAACTGTGGGTAAAAACACGTTATTTAAAGTTGAAAACAAAACGTAATTTAATCCTATTGCTAATATAGTATTAAATAAAAGAACTTCTCCCTTCATCTTTGAACAAATAAATGAGGTCTAAATGTTCTCTGAAAGATAAACTGAATTTTAGCCAAGTATCTGGCTTCAAAAGATATATCAAAATATAGTACAAAAGTCCATAAACCATCAAAACATACAACCAAAAAGAAGAGGGAAAAGAAGCAAACTATCTTCCATGAAAGGGAAGGAACAAAAATACCAAGATTTGAAACCCAAATCTACCATTCATCAGCTGTAGACTTTGAATCACATTTTCACCTCTGAGCGTCATTTTCCCAATTTTTAATGAGAACAATGGAACAAGAATTCACACGAAAAGCTCTTTATCAAAAATACAGCACTGTTTGAAATTTTCATTATCATTAACATTAGATCACTTTCTTCTCCTTTCACTAATTTGTGAATGGATTCAGGTTTTGTGTTCACAATTTAGCCATACAAAAGTTAGGGTTTTACACAAAAACAAAGTCACCCAAAACAATTCTGGAAAAGAGACAGAAAGGTGCAGAAGTTTGGCTAAAAGTGTTTTCAAATAAAAAAAATACAGGAATAAATAGACAATAAATAATGATGCAATAATCAGTTTACAAATGTAAGATTCCATCTTCTCATTTGGGTAGTAGTAGCTATGCTTCATTGGGTCATAATTAGAAAGTGAAGAACAGTGTCAGTGTATACATTAAATACTTGCTGTGATACATGTAGTTTTTTTTAATTGATATCTACTACTATACAAAAAGTAATTTGATTCTTATATAAACATGGAATATAACTAAAAATCATGACTTACACTAATGTAGAGATATTACTGATTTGTAATGCTTTGGGCTGAAATAAATAAAAGTAAAAATATAAAACTGATTTTGAAAGATTCATCCTACTAAATGTTGATTTGTAGTAATATACAAAGTAAACTAGTTGAAAACCAAAACAATTGATAACTGATTGAAATGGAGAAACGTTTCTCTTTATAATCATTATGCTCCATGACATTGTTTCAATGAAGCTATACCAACATATTTTTAAATAAAATCCATGGTTATATAGTATAGAACAATTTGGGACCTATTAAAAATATATTAAGAATTTAATAAGTAACAGTAAATAAATTTTTAAAAATTGGGGCTCAGCGCAGGACTCATTAATAGGGCATATAACTGGTATATGTGAACTATTGGGCTTAATCTCCAGCACACCCAAAAAATACAGTACCTTTTTGGTGACATCACTCTGACAGAAAGACTATATATTTTATAATACTCTTTTTATAATAACTCTGAGTCCAACACAGAAATATCAATGAAGAAATGGAGGAAGGTCAAATTTAATCTTTCTTTTCATTTCTTTTATGAAAAATGTCTCAATGACCTTGATCATGCAACAGTGTATTTCCCAATAGGTCATTCAAGACATGAACTTGAAAGCCCATATTCTACTCTCTGATTCAAAGGTCAGTGAGAGTACAGAACCAAAAAAGGAACGTAAAAAAAAGCCCAAGAACTGAAGAAAACATCTCCAAGTACAGATTCACTCATTTATCTGCTATCTCCTTGACACTGCTGTTATTATTAAGCAATACTTTGGAAATATAATGTCAATGGATTTTATTAGCATTCCTGGAACAAATATTTAATATCCTAGGAGCCTATGCTCAAATTCTGAAATGTTAATTAATTCGATCACAAATTGCTTTTGGCACATTCAAGGTGTACTAGAAAATTAACATGGAGCTTATAGGACAAAGAGTGCATTTTCAAAGTGATCAGGGGGGTCGGTTTAACATTAGCTTCATTTCTATGTTAAGTATCAGGATGTTTCTAATTTCAATTGTTTAGACAGTAGATTGTACAAATAGATGACAATACAATATTCATAAGTGGAATTTTGCTCTGACTTAAATGTAAAATTCATAGATCTTTTAATAATTTTCCTTTAAAAATAATAGATTCCTTTCTCCCTTTAAGAATTAGGGAAGAATCAGTGAACAGTTCTAATCTAAGTTACTAGGCATTACGATAACTATAAAATTATCCTGTGTTCCACGATCACTGATTACTATGGTTTTCATTTAGTACATGGGAGGGTTATAAGATTTGTAATAATATAATTTATAGTAATATCACTCGAGTTATATTATAATACATATTCTTTGAAAAATAACGTATTTCATATATGAGCAATGCAGTACAAAATTAAACGATCGTATAAATAGTGAGACACAATTTAAATTCCTTGATTAACAAAGGTTCCAAATATTAGTTACCTTTGTTTCCCACTATTTATACCAAATCACTTTATATTATAACCTATTGACCATAGTTTTCTCAGAAATACATAATAATGAAAAGAACAATAATTAATGATAACAATAATAATAACATTAATTCTAGTGCAAGGCATAACTGTGAGACTACCCTATGGTGATAGTCCCAATGTAATGTCTTCTGAACAGAGGTGTGATATGGATAATATAGATTTCACTCCTCTGAGTAGCAATTATTGACTGAAAGGACCATACTAGTTGGCTCTAAATTAATAAAAAGGAAGCTTGTTTTTGGTGACCTGACATAACATATGAGCCCTTAAAATAGACTCAGCACATTCTGGAAGGAGTATAGATGTGAGTTCTCTGCCCACTTTGAATGAATGCAGTGTCTTTTAAGGCTCCCAAGAAAAGGGCTTTGTGCCAAGAACGAGAGACCAGTTTCCAGATGCTGAGAACACTCTTCGGACATCTTCCCCAGGCAGAGGCAAGGTCTTATCCCCAACTTTGAGACAATGAATGTGGCCAGCAACTTTAGGAAGTTTGGAATCAGATCTTTACCCGGTTTTATGGAGCCTCCAGGGAAGGATGAAATCAGCGTACACTCTAATCTTAGCATTGTAAGATGCCGTGCAGAAAACCCATGGACAATGGAACTTCCAAGATCATAAACATAGGTAATCCATGGCTTCTCCTTCTGTGGTAACTAATTATGCAGCAATAAAATACTAATACATGCTTACTGTTATGTACTAAGGGTTTTCTGCCTGTCCAAGATATTAGGCTAAGATTTTATATTTACTTTCTGTTATCTCAGAATAAGCCAATAAAATAAATGCTATATTAAATTCATTTTTAGGTGAAGTAGAATCCTTCAGGATAAATAACTTGCTAATATAGATGATAGCTTAAATTTTTATTCGATTTGAACTATAAAGTCTACATTCTTAAACATTATTCTTCTCTCTCTGAGAGAAATAAATGAAGCCATGGTTCAGAAAATCTGGGTTATAGTCTCATTTTGCTAATAATTAGCTACAAATTTTAGAAAACATACTGAATCTCCTGCCTCATCTTCTCTGCTCTTATAATTGAAGGAATGATACATCTTCTAAATTTCTTCCAAATCAAAGAACATCAAAGAAATATTTAACATGAAATTAAATATATATTTTTTAATTGGTGACATAAAAGTGAGTATGCTTTTATTTAGAAAAGTTAAATTCCAAGACCAATTACATAATATTTCACTTGATCAAATAAGTCATCTTTTCTCTCTGCAACACAAAACTCATGCTGAAAACAATGTATGAGGGGGATGCACAAAACACTGGAGAAGGATTAGAAAATACCAAAAGCTGGCTTGTTTTAAAATCCCTTCACTGCTTTAAACCCATTTTTGGCACATATCCCAGCTAACGCAGGAATCAAAAATTACTAAAAATCCCTCTACAGATATCTTACAGAAGCTTCATTAAAACACTAATTATGTAGGGAATAAGATGTAAGAATACTCCCCAATTCCTCCTAAGGAATGTCTGTGGCACCAGTGTGCTGTGGCACCATGTGAGGAAACCGAAACCTGACTGTGGTGGGACAACAACCATCCCTCTATCTTCAGGACTGAAAAGTGCTGTTTTGGTCATATTTCAACTCACTGGCTGTCACTTCCATATTTTACCAGCATCTTCTTGCTTTTCCCATTCAATTTGTTGCTTACCTATGCCTTTTGAAGAACTCTTCTTTTTGCATGCGGTGGTAAGCTTCAACAGAACTTGACTCTGAGCTAAATACTTTGGCCCAAGTCCAGCCTGTTCTACAACAAAAAATAAATGAGTCTGTTTTCTTTACCTGTCCTTCTGCTCTCTTTTGTAAGTACTCATGAACCAGGAAAAAAACACACATTCTAGTTATGAGACACATTCTAGTTATAATTGGTGAACTCTCTCATTTCAGAGCTCCCAAAAATATTTTAATTTTTCCAATTGCACTAGAAGATCTGGGCACAATACTTTTTTGCATGTGATAACACACTTATGTCCATGGTTTGACTTTTCATTTTTTATACTAGAATGTTCCTTTCCGACTTCTTCCAAAACAACTTATCAACCCTATTAAATAATGATAGGAATAATGCTACATACATCTTGGTTATTTAAGGTCTTCTAAAACTTGTGTGTTCCTATGTGTGTTGGGGGTTGGAGGTTAGTAGGGACTGAATCCAGGGTCTTCACAGAAAGCCACATCACTAGCACTTTTTCACTTTCTATTTTGAAACAAAACTTGCTAAGTTTTCCAGGCATTGTGATTCTCCTGCCTCAGCCTACTAGAATTCTGGCATTATAGGAATGCACCATTGTGCCAGAAACTACACCTTTTTTTTTTAAAGGTAGATTCAGGCAATAGATCAGATGCCTTTGCTTTAACAGCTTCTTTTAGTACCACTAGAAAACGTCCTGTGCATCTGGATGGTCCAAAGAAATAACGTCAGCCATTGCACTGCAGCTTGTGTGTGTGTGTGTGTGTGTGTGTGTGTGTGTATGTTTCCTTTTTATTGGTACCAGGGATCGAACTCACGACTGCCTGATTGCAAGGCAGGCGCTTATGCCGCTGAGCTAAATCCCCAGTCCCTGCTTTTTCCATTCAAAATATCTCTTCCCATCAGAATAAACCCTGATTTTAAATGTCGCTCGAGTTTCACCCAATCAAGCCAGCACTAATATAATCAGGCTATCATATGCTTTTTTATTTTGTCAGAATACACACTTGTTCTGCCACTTAAACAGGCTTTTCCCTTCACAAATCCACCGAATGGCTATTTTCAGTGTTTAACCGAGAGTGCTCAAGCTTATCATCTAAACTTCCAGATATGATGAATGGCTGAGCAAAAAACATATTTGTTAAGGAAGCAGCCCATATAAACTTTGTAGAGTTTTGATTGATCATGTTTACCCAATGGATACAAATACTACTGGCCTTTAACAATATTTGGAAGAAAGGTTTAGGTTTTCTTTACTATTCTGAAAATGGATTTGAACAATTAATTCACTGGTATAGAGTAGTAGTTACTAGTGATTTGGCATAAACAGAACTGACTCCTCTGTTATAATGCATATAAATGTACACATTAAAGTGTCAAAATAATCTACTAAGAGTACCCTTTAATATCTCATTTCCTTCCCAGGGCTTTTTACTGCTGTATTACTTGCATGTGCACAAATAAAGAAATATGAGAAATAAAATATAAAGCTTGAATTTGACTCTGGAGTCAAACATTAAGATTTGAGTAATCTTTTTTCACATCTTGAATATTTTATGTAGACCTCTCTACATGAAAAATTAATTCATACTAATAATGATTCAATAATTACTAAGTAGGAATAAAAAAAGTAAATAGAAACTTGTATACACAGTTTATATCCTAGGATGACAAAATAGTAACCAAACACATATATATCATCAGGTTGTGATGAAAGCCACGTGGAAATGAAAGCAGACAGAGCAAGTGGTTCACTCTAAAGATGATGATGAAGAGGGCCTTTCTAATGAGATGCATGTGAGCAGAGATTTAAAGCTGTAAGGACACAAGCACATAGGTATCTGAGGTGAAGACCAATCCAAGGAAAGAGAAGAATATAAGTCCCAAGAGAACTTCAGAGACAATTAATCATTAATATATAAGAACTTTATTGGAACACTTTAAGATCTGGTTATTACCATATCTTCTAAGTACTGCAAATTCTGCCACTTCACTGACTACATTTAGGATATTTGCTAAAAAATATAACCCATCATGAGATGGCACTATATAGCTCAGAATAAATGTTGTTACCTATAGAATGTGTACGGAATATCTCACAATCATTTGCCTCAAAATTCAGCTTTCAAGTCATTTTATCATACAAAATACAGTCCTTAGCAATTTCTTTTGTATTCAAAAAAGATACTAATATGACAAGAAATTCTCAAATCTAGACTGCCACTCAGCCAAAGTAGAAAAATAACCATCACCCCCACCGAAGTGATTTTAAAGCAATTATCATCCATCATCATCACCACTGATCACAAAGAGGCAACTGCTTTGGCAGCATTAAGTCCATATTTGACTAGATGACAGCTTAACCTTCTTAGGAAAATGAGTAATCATTCCTTACAAACCAACCAAGCACAGAAAAGCTGATTTGCTCCAATGTGAAAATTAACTTTCATCTGGTTCCATAAATGTGCAATGGCATCCAATGATTTAACAGGTACTTTGATTACTCTTCTGAACATTCAACATTCTCAGTGCTGTTGAAGACTGCATAACTCAAGGATCACTGCAGTCACCACACGAACATGAAGTTATTTATGGTTTATGATGGCCAGATAGGAAAGCAACTGGAGTAAGACAAGACATTTGACCAGCTGTATCAGACACAGTGAACCTGTGCACTGCCATGGCAGTGATATGCATTCCCAGTTCTACGCCTCAGCTTAGCTCACCTACACCTGCCATTGCCAGCCATGCACCAAGACTGAACATATCTGCATGTTTACTTTCACACTATTTGCTCAACTTGCAGTGAGTATTTCCATTGACTGTGCATGTCCATATCCCAAGTAGATTCACTAAGTAAAGCCAATGCCAACCCGTCCCTCCCCCCCCCCCTTGGATCACTCACGTTTTTCACCATCTGACTTCCTTGTCTGATTTCATCTCTGCTTCTCTCACCAGTTCAACTCTTATTCTACCTTGCTTTGGAATTTCTTATCTGGATCTACTGTCCCTGGTCTCTTTTTATAAAAAGAGGAATTGAGTCCTGTGCCTTAGCACTCAGCTACATCCTTGACTCTTTTTTTTTTTTTTTTTTTTTTTTTTTTTTTGTACTTTCAGACAGGATCTCGTTGATCACTAAGTCGGATCCACTAAGGTGTAACTTGAACTTGTGAACCTCCTGCCTTACCCTCTGAGAGATCTGGAATTATAGGCTCTTATCTCCTTTCAGTGTAAAAACTCTCTGTTGACAATTATATTATTATAACAGGTCTACCTTTTCTATTTTAAGCTATACACATTATAGTGCTGTGGATACATGTAATAAATTGATAAATTCTGATGTACACTAGTTATGTTGTTCCTTCACTTACACCCCAAATCACAGGCATGCCTTTAACTATTCCCAGACTAGCTACACAAGTGATTCAAAACAACTAGGGAAGCCACTTAAATAAAACGTCAGCAATTTTATTATTCGAAAGAAATTTTATAAACAGACTAGCAAAAAATCTTCCCCATTAAAAGTTTCCTTTCAGGATATAGGACACTACAAATTCTTTCATTATTATTCACACAACTGCTGACACAGTCTTGATGACAATTTGTCGAATGAATAAGTAAATAATTGCATGATTATGTGTACTGTACTACATCTCATCTTTAGAATGTCAAATATTTTAAACAGGAAAGGGACATGCAAGAAGAAAAATATCTAAGGTATGCATATTAATTAAATTTAAATTTAAAATGCTTATAAATGTTTATAAGTAATATAATAAAATAATATTAAATTCTAATTACATAAATTGAAAGAAAACGGATCAATGCTGTTAAAGAGAACCCCAAGAGAGAACATTTACTACTGGTGTTTAGGTATTGACTCATAAAAATATGAAAAATTCAACAGTTTATAATTAACAATAGGATACCTAGTTACAAGCAGTTGAACTTGCATGTTTTTCATAATATGGTATTACTGAGTCCATTAATAAAATACTAAATTTTAGAAATTTCACAGTCTTTTGTCTAAAAAAGTGCACTAATTTTTATTGCTTTAAATCAAAATTGTAAGAGCTCTGAAAGTATGTGTGCGGCACATTTCTAAAGCTTAAAGTTCATATGATTTTCTTTTCAATGTCTGTATTTTTAAAGAATACTTTGAAGAGTTTCAATGTAATGTGAGCCACCAAGAAATTAATTATGGCAGGATAATAACCCTCAGTGTTAGTGTGTACACCATTACTCCCTTCTTCTGAAAATATGAGAGCTATGATCTGGAAAACTGAATTGAGACATTCCCCAACCATCTTGCCCTTCATCTTCACACTGACTCAAGGACCTTACACCAAATAGGTCCTCAGAAAAATGTTTCTAAAACTGTGTTGAATACTACACTACGTGTGTCCATTCTGCCCAAGAAGACCTCAGCTAAATTAGGTAACCTCCTGGTCTCAGTTTCCAATGAAACAATAATATAGTTTCAGCTACAATAGTTTTTATGGTTTTTAATACAGAAATATGGTGGAGCAGAAAGAGAAATGATAAGGTCAAATCAGTGTTGTTTTGTCTTGTTTAAGCTACAGTACTCAGATTTGCAAATAAATAGTATCTAACTCAAACTAGTGTACATTAAAGGGCAATTCACTGGTTTGTGTGGCTCCTAAATACACTAGTATATTGTTTTAAGGTACTGGGGGAAAAAAAAAAAAAAAAAAAAAAAACTGCAGTAAATAGAGCCTGAGGGAAAGAAATATGAGTTGTCATTGGGTTAAGATGCTTTCCCACTCGCCTGCGCATATAGTATTTTTGTCTATCAATTTAGCTTAAATGGAAGGAAAATCACCACCTCCTTCACCTCCTTTGTACAGATGTGTCTTGCTTGCAAGTCTGTACTGTGCTCCATTTTGCGGAAACAAGTATAATCCTGACCAAATCCCCTTTTTCAAAGGAACAGAGAATATTGAAACAGTGAGAGATGGGACATTGGATTATCGATTTTTTTTTTCAGAATAACTCTTTGTTACAAAAGAAAAAAGAATGAAGAAAATGTATTGAGATGATAAAAATACTTTCATAGTTTACCATAACATTTCTGTAAATAACCAACTCTTGTATACTAAGATCATGTTGTACACTACAGATTTTTTTTTAATTTTTACATTACACAAATGATCATAACAATTAAACATAAACATTAAATATTAGTGCTTTTAAAAAGAACTGTAAGATTATACAGTCAGGTCTGGAATAGGATTAAGATAATTTAACCATAACTATGGCCCAAACTGTGTAACATAACTTTAACCACGTTATACAACATGAGGAGCAAACAAAATGACATATGTGAAAGCATTTATTAAACTTGAAATCATAGCAACCATCCTGGTTGTTATTATTGCTATTAATATTATTATTAAAAACACACTGAAAAGGCAAAGTAAGAATGATCAAAGCAAATATCTATTGTTTTGTGATTTCTATTTTTTTTCCTTGTTCCTCCTAGAACTAATACATATTTTCTTAGGTCTCTTACCCCGTATCTAAACTCAGATACAGATATTTTTCTCTGTTTCTTAACATTCGGAAATTATATTTGAAGTTAAATAATCATGTGAGATGATTTATATAATGAAGCAGAAAATAAGAGTATAAGTGAGATTCTTTGAAAAGAAAGAGGTAGAAAAACTTGTTCTACCAACTTGAAATGCAAAACTCAGGGAAAAATCAAGCTGGGACCTCAATTACATAGTCTAATACACAGTTTTAATTTTAGAAAACAATTCAATCAAACGATTCTGAATTGCTTAGAAAAGTATGGTTTGTGCTGAAGCAGGGAACATGGGGAAGAGAAGCACACAGTTTGAGACGTGGTTAAAAGAGAATGTGTTTGCTCATGAGGAAAGGTATTTCACACACGCTACAGAGAAAGGACAAGGTGACAGTAGTGACCTTGATGGAGAGTTCTGACTGCCAATGTCCTGTCCACCCTGCAGAAGATGTCTAAGTTAAACTTGATACTAAAAGACATATAGAACTTCGGCAGTGAAAGACTATGAACAGGAAGAGTTTTGATAAACAAAACTCAATGAAAAATGCACAATTAATAGTTTCAAATAGTAATTGAAATTGTAAAGTGATAATAAGTAGCACGTGTATAAGGAACATAAGACGGTGGTTCTGAAAAACTGAGAATGTAATCAGAGAAACATTCCCACTGCCAGCATAGCAACTATCTACTCAGTGGTTGGCATACTAACAACTGAAATGCAGACAATGAAAATGGAATTAATTCACTAGAATAATTATGCTATTTACAGCTTTTCTAATTAGTAGTACACCGGCCTTTGAAAATAAGTATACCTAGGTGCTCTATGTGTATGTTTATTTACTTTTGATAAGTAACACACAAAGAATATTCATTAGTTTAATTGGTTATTTTTTAAATATTTCTCTTAAAATCAGTTGATTTGCATTTTTTGAAGGGCAATAATTTATTTACGTATTGCCTTTATAAAGACCACAATGAAAACTACCCTTTGAGGTAAAAAGATATTTTTACTCATGGCATATAATCAAGCATGCACTTCATTAGTCATTAAAACTTACTGTGAATATTCAAACATTATGTACTAATTGTAAAGAAAACAATGAAAATGATTTCAAGCTGTGATGCCTGATGCCTGTGAATTTGTCTCACAAAACACAGAAGTCTATTTCTTGTAAAGAGAAATAAAATATGCAAAAAAAAATTTGTTCCCAATTTTTTTTTACAAATGTTAAAGTATAGATTTTAATATCTAGTACTCAGAAAAACTAAGGTTTTAAAATAATGTTAGTGTTGTAAAGCCTGGGTAGATTTTTCAGTGTAATTCACAAACATTTCTTCTAAGATCAAATTTACATGTGGTCATTTGATATCTGCTACTGGTATATCTGGGAAAAATGGCTTAAAATAATATACAACTCAGTACAAAAGTAACAGACAATACAGCTCAAAGCTAGTACTCAAATTAAGTTGATTTTTTTAATGCACTCACTTTTGTTAAGTTTTACTCTAGAAAACTGGAAACAAACAAAATATATCAAACAAATATTTGGCCTTACAACATATGAGGCACTGGAAATAATTTAGTGTTTTAAAAATAACTACATTAAAGGACATCAAGAGTTACAATCTGAACTAAAACTATGCATTTGTTTCTCTAATGTCAAACAAAATGAACTAACTTTGGCATTTGTATAAAACACTTTGCTTTAAGTATCTCACAAAAATCAAGTGAATTATTCAACTCTAGAAAGGAAACCTTTAAGAAAATAGATATTTTAATGCTTTTCATCTAAAACCTATCTAGGAAGAGAGAAATCGGATAAAAGATAACCTTGAGGCCATAATGTTATGAGATATTCTTCGAAAATGAGAATTTTGGGGCTGGGGATTTAGTTCAGTGGCTTAAATGCCTGCCTGGCAAGCATGAGGTCATAAGTTCGATCCATAGTACCAGAGAGAGAGAGAGAGAGAGAGAGAGAGAGAGAGAGAGAGAGAGAGAGAGAGATTTTTCCAAAATAAGTCAATCTCAAGTTTCTGGGTCATAGAGGTAGCTTCTTTCCTAGATTTATTTCCCTCCACCCTCCCTGAAATTCATCAAGAAAAAAAGAATGCTGCAGACTAGAAAAAGGAATCAGTTGTACCCTTCTGTTCTCTTCTTCCCACTTAATGTTCTCACTCCTCCCTAAATTAATTAATAGCAATGTTACAAATAATAACTAGACTTCAATCTTTTTGAAATATAAAGTGAAAGTATTTTAAAGAAGAAAAAAATTAAGAAAGCAAAGGACACAGCCACTAACTATATAATGAGGAAACAGTCTGGGGAAACTGACAGAGTTTCAGATAATAAAAACATATATCAGTTCCCTGAAACCCCCTAAAGAGAAAAACTGACATAAATAACTCAGGACCAACTTTATGATGGTGTAGCACCATAAAACACCATACCCTTTGCTCTAATATCAACCTTTTTGCTGTGGGTGTATTATAGCTGAGGTTTGACAGGGAAACAGTTTAATACAGGACACATAATTTATAAGACTATTTTATAACAGTCACTCAAAAAAAAAAAGTCAATAAATACAAAAGAGTGAAGGAAATAAACTTCCACACTAAAGACCCAAAGAATCCTGCTGAGGGCTTGAATCTTACAGCAATGTCCTGTCCACGTCCAGTTGAAGACCTAGAGTCCATGACAATGTCCTTCACAAGTCCAGCTGGAGGCCTAGAATCCACAACAATGTCTCATGCAAAGTCTGTTTCATGGATCTGCACTGTGAATGCCCAAAGGTCAGTGGTGGAAGCTAGAAAATCTGAACCAGCAAGGTGAAAGATCTGTAGCAGGCTGAGGGATCTGCACTGGAACCAGGAAGCAAAATTCAAGGTAAGAACCAGAGCTCCCTTGAAGAGAACCACAGCCATCCTTACTAACAAAGAGGTGCAGAGCTCCTCTGACAATGAAAATAGCTGAATTCATGTCAGAAAAACCAGAGTAACAAGCTCCTCCATCAGAATCAACAGCACCACCTCTTCCTCTCTAGTTCTTCTTTTTATGTTGTAGGCAACAATCCTCAGGTGGGCCTTCCACACCCAGCACCATGCTGATTTTCAACCAAGTGTTACAAGCTGACCACCATTTGTCAATCACTAGAGAGAGTATGGGTGTCTATGCATATATATGTACAGTTTAAACAGACATTGATATAGTTAAAACTCAATGTTATACTGATTAATTCATTAGTCTTAAATGTTCAGAATTCTTTTTAAGTTTAAGGATTTTTCTCCATAAATTAAATTCTGTAATACTACAGAATTATCTACTCTTGGGTAATCTATTACAAATCATATTATTAATCAAAGAATTATCAAATTGTAAGTTAAAGGAAGCAAAAAAAAAAACTTGCTAATTTTTCAATGTTTTATATGCAGAACTAGACCAGAAAGAACAGAGATCAAACTGTTAAAAACAGAAAGCAATTAGTTGAATAAAAAGTTGAGAAATGAGAATCTCTTCCTTATAAGAACTGAGGCAAAAGATAATTAAAAATGACAACATATAAAATAATTTTAATTATATTTCATTGTATATTCTAATGTAAGTTTTTTATTATTAATAATAGAAACTAGTACGTACAAGTTCTAAATAAACATCCAGATTGGTTTCTTATTCCCCTGATAATAACAAATGTATCAGTGACAGAGAAGGAATTCGAAATTAAAAATAATTTTTCTCAGGAATAGGTTAGGTTCCAAGATGTAAATTTTGGAATATTAGGATTTAACATAAAAAGCAGCTGCAGAAATACTATTAAATGTACTACACATTAATTTAGTATTCAGATAAATTTAAGACAAATACCTATTTTTGAAAAAGCTACAATTTTAAAATATAACAAGATTTAATAGTGAAGTATTCTTTGCAAATAAATTATGTGGACTAAATATTATATTAAACATCTTTCATCTTACAGTTCAATATAAAATTTACATAATTTCTGAATAAATTATTTGTTTAAAATATTACTACAGGTACAAATCATGTGGGGTCCAGGAAGAGAAAAGTCAGTACCTCCCAAAAATCATTCATGCTGAAACTAAGAGGAGCCCACCAAGAAGCCAGCCTTTCTGGTAAGCTGTGCAAGACATGGGGGCCCCCAGGAAGATAAAAGTCAGATAAGCCTCCCATGAGTCTAATGGATCATGGACTGAGAATCAACACCCTCCCAACCCGCCACCCTTGTAAGCAAAAGGCTGGTTCCAAGAACAAGCTGAGTTGATAGCAACTGCAGTACAAAAAGCAACTGAATTCTTGCACTGCTTGGTTGATTTTGCAGGCATGTGGCCAGTGGCTGAGCACCTGTTGGGAGGATAACAGTATGCAATACAGCAAATGTGGGGGATTTCCTTCTATCTTATCTTTGAAATTCAATAATGCCCTCACTGTTTTGTTTTGTTTCCATTGTTTTGCTTTAGTCAGTGTCCTGGTTTGACTGGTTTTATTCTGTTTTGTTTTATTTGATTTTACTATGTCTGATGCAATGGACAACTATTGTGAAAATAACAAGATATACTATGTTGTTTTCCCAATATACTGCTTGGAAATTCTATACCAATTGCACTGCTTGGTTTTGACTGAGCTTATTCTGTTTGTTTGTTTGTTTTGTTTTGTTTTTTTGTTTTTTTCCTTTTTATCGGTACCGGGGATCAAACTCATGACTGCCTTGCATGCAAGGCAGGCACTTATGCCGCTGAGCTAAATCCCCAGCCCCTTTTATTGGATTTTATTATCTTTTTAAAAATCTCAAAAATATTACTATAGGTTAATTTTGTAATTTCTATGAACAATACTCAATTTTTTGTAAAATTTTAAACATATTGTATATTTATATAACTACATTTATGTATTTACTGAACTAAAATTACTCAAAATGTGTTATTCATTTTAAGTTCATCTGTATATCATCTACAAATTAAAAAATTAATTTCAAAAAAGTCAAAAATGTTTTGTCAGTTTGCATTCCAATGTACTACTATTTTTAGAAACTTTATCCTTATTGCCCACTCATTTAAAAAAAAAATAAGAATTATAGAGGACCTGATTTTAGCATTACTTTTTGACATGTTTAGTTGCACTGGTGATCAAGAACACTATTACAGTTAATCTATTTTTAGGAAGCCTATTTATGACTAATTATGATAAATAAGACACACTAACATACTCAAATAATAAAAAGTAAATATGTAATCTTCATATGAAAGTCAAAACTCACTCATTTATAGTTAAACAAATCTCCTAAGATCATAAAAAGCTAAACTGCTCAAAGAAACTTTCTTCTCATTTCTTTAAGATCACTGTCAAATTTTGAAATCATAAGGGTCTGGGGATTTAGCTCAGCGGCATAAGGGCCTGCCTTGCAAGCAGGCAGTCGTGAATTTGATCCCTGGTACCGATAAAAAGGAAAAAGACAAAAAAAAAAAAAAAGAAAAAAAAAATTTTGAAATCATAATTTAAATACTTTTGAAAACCTGAAACTGAGCTTTTAAAAAGGTAGATAATACAAATTATGTGACAATAATAAAGAATTTAAATGCTATAATGTCAATCTAAGATTTAGAACACCCTTTTTTCTTATGTCCTAAAACTTTACACAAATACTTCTATATTCAAACTCAGGCACTATCATTGTGGCCTTAATGTACATACATTCACATTTCTGTGAATCCTCCATATTTTATTTGGATTGTACATTCTGGGTTCCACCCTCCCACGGCCAGCTGATTGGACACTCACAAGAGATGACAAGAGATGGCACACTCAGTTAAGTTGGAACTTACGCACATGACTTCCTGTACCAATCCCTCCATTTATGTCATGATTTATGTCTGCGTCCCCCAGGCCTCACTTTTGCATTGTGCATTTGTGATTGGTTCATTGTCTAGAGCCTGGATTGATGGTGTCAGTGCTACACCCACATAGTGGTGGAGCCAGCATACAAAGTAATGGCAGGAAGGTGTGTCTCACTCTCTTGCTGGTTTCTGCCTTGCTGTTTACAGCCGCCATGAACTGTGGCCCGCCATGCCACCCTGCCTTGGAGCCAACTGAGCATGGAAGGAAAACTCCAAAAAACTGTAAGAAGTAAACCTTTCCTTTCCCAACTTTGGTCTTCAGGTATTTTGCCTCAGTGACGAGTAAAAAGTAACTAAGACACTCTACAACCCCATATCTACTTTTGAAGCAAATGGCATAATGATAAATCACACAACCACATGACTGTGAACACAGGAATCATCTATACCTTCTTTTCTCCCTTCTCACAAGTAACCAACTCACCACACAGCCTAGATCATTTCCCTTCACCACATCAGCCCATCTCCTTCCTCATCTCCCCCCAATCCACCAGTACCTCTCAGCTGCAATACCAGCAGGACCATTCCTACCAGATTCACTTCCAAATGGATCACCCTTCCCTGTGGAGCAGCAATATGATCACTCCTCCCCATCTTAAGTCTTCTAAGATACCTCACTGTCTTCCTATTCTTCACAGAAAAAGATTTTGAGATTTATAACTGTTCTAAAAGTCTGTTATGTTTTGAATATGACTCACCCCCATGAAAACTCATGTTGAGAGGTATTAGGACATTGAAGAGGTAGTAAGAGCTTTAAATTGGATTAATATTTTTACTATAGAAGTGAGTTCTCCTTCTCAAGGGACTAGATTTATTACAAAGAGATGAGACTATCCAAAAGTGAGCTGGCTACCTCCCCGACATTTCTCTCACACATTTCCCTTTTTTACGAGCCATTTCCTCTTTTCTGCCTTTTCACTATAGTACGACTCAGCACAACATGATGTAGCTGCCCAGTCTTCAACCTATCAGACTTCGGAATTGTGAGCCAAATAAATCTCTTTCAAGATTCCCAGGTTCAGGTATTTTGTACTACATCATAAATGGACAAAGGCAAGACTCCTGCACTGCCTGGCCTTTGCTGAACATTCCCACCATGCACTCCTCTTCCATCTATCACCTTTTTCTCTGCAGTCTGGGTGCACTGAAAACATGATGTAAATTTGAATTCTTGAAATTTGCGGTGCTCCTTAACTTCATCACATTACTCCATCTCCCTCCTCTTTCTGGAATTTTCTAAAACCTACTTCTTCCAGCGTGCTCATTCTTAAAAGTTTTTCCCTCTATCCATTCTGTGCTTTCCAATTACACTTCAGTTTCTGAAAGAAGCCTCCCCTGACCCCCTAGATCAGACAATGTTGTAATATATCCTTACAGAACAGGGTTTGCATGTTCTTCACAGCATATATCACACACTATCTATGGACAATGTGGTCTGTGACTACAGATCACTACCCTCTAGCTTAAAAAAAAAAAAAAAAAAGAAGGTAAATAAATGAATGAAAACAGCTTGAGACATATTTTTTTCTATCTTCTCTTAGTATCAAAGCACAGTTTATGTTGCAATTCAATGAAAACTACTTAAATTATTCTGGAGCCCTAAAACTGAGCAAATGGTGTCAAAAAATAACCTTTATAAATATTCCATTGCTTCAGGAAGACTAAAGCAAAAAACTCTCATTCCCCACATGTAGTTCAAAGAATGAAAAATAGTAAGTGTTGAATAACTATGTATAGAAGAAAGGCAGTTACACTGAAAAGGATTTTCAATTTACAGTGTAGCTCCAGATACTGATTTCATTTGTACATGAAGTCGAACATTCTTGAACACCTACTGCAATTATCCCAGCTCACAGATAAGAAAGTGGAGAAAGAGAAGGCCAGTGTTCGGTCTGCTATTGCATTACTAAGTATAGTAATTGACTCTTCTATCTTCAATGCCTACATACTTCCTGCTAAATTACAGAGCCTTGGCAATAATCCAAAAGATATAAACCTAACAGCAGCTCCCAGTGAGACCATCCTATAATTTCGTGATTATCACACTGCTGTCGCACAGTTTTTCATAACACTCTGCAACTCATACGAGTCGTACGTCATGGTACAGAAGCCCTCAATCCTCACAGTTTACCAAACCTGACTTCTATAGTTCTTCTCCACTGAATTGAGCTGGCTCATGGCTTCATCTTTTGTCACATTTATCCTTGTACTTAACTTTGGATAGTTTACTAATATAATTCCTTCCACCAAACTCTAAGTGCCGTGGAGCAGGGTGGCATCAATACTTTGTAGACAGATGCCTCATACTGTACTTACCTGAATGATCTTTAAAAACCTTAGGGTTGAGTAGATATGAAGAATAGTAAATGAACGTATAAATATCAAATAATTGATAGCAAACAAGTTAGCCTCAAACATGCAGAAGACTACATGTTCCTCTCACACCTGAGTCATGAAAGTTTAAAATGTAGCAAGTTCATTTTAATGAAATCAGGTTCTCTAGTTGGTATAAAAACAGTTTATCCGAATACTTTATAATCTTTTCCTATAGGATTTCAAAGTTCTTACTGACAACTTAAACAGACTATGTAATTTGCATTGAAGAAAAATATTATTTGAATCAGGACGAGACATACAAAAGTATATAAAAACAATTATAGGAATTACTGAATAAAGTAGAAAAATTAAGATATGAAATGTGCCAATGTCTTAAATGTTTATAAATTTCTCTTCAATACTTACTCTAGAAAGTTGAAAAGTCAGTCGAGCTTTTCCCTTTCTTTTCTCAGACAGATATTTGTGGTTCTGTGTTTGTCATTGCATCAAGGTTATCTTTGACAATAACTTTTTAAATCTACATAGTTTTCAGATTTTCCCAAGAAATTCCTTCACATCTAGATAAACACACAAACTGATGATGTTCACATCTAGATAAACACACAAACTGATCATTAAGACTCAAACTTCGCAAAATTTTTCAGACTCTATTGGAAATGACAAAAATGAATCCTTGTTGTTTTACACATTTTGTTTTTTTGTTAGTGCTGGGTGAGTTCTGAAATAGCAGATCTTATCCCTATCACAGATAAGCCGAGATAAATGAGAATTCATTTTTTTCCCAAACACGATAGCCTTTTATCCAAGAGAAAGAATTTAGGTTGATACTTTTCAAAACAAGTGAACAGATTCTGTTAAAACTTCAAGCAATAGGCAAGTATCAGGGTTGGGGATTTAGCTCAGCGGCATAAGCACCTGCCTTGCAAGCAGGCAGTCGTGAGTTCAATCCTTGGTACCGATAAAAAGAGAAAAAGAAAAAGAAAAAAAAAAGAAAGGCAAGTATCTCATCTCCATTTAATATGAATTTGAATTATTTGTGAGGTAAAAATATAATCATACTATTCTCTGGCTGAGAAATGGGTGCTAGTTACAACGTGAAAAACAGAAAAGAAAAATGCAAGAGAAACATGTCCTTTTAGGACCATATTAATAAAATCTTGAGGCTTACTGTGAAATAACTGATGCAGAACAAAGTTAAATTTTTTTATATCAAAGGCTATCAACAATGTATCTCTCTTATACTTAGAAAAATATTTTTTTTCTTTTCCCTAACTTCTAACATGGTACATAATCTTGTCACCTGCACCTCCATTAAAGAGAATCTAATAAATTTTATTAACAGATACATCAGCATAAATCCTCATCAAAGAGTTCTTGGCCCAGTGTCAAATAAAACTAAGTAAGGTAAGCAGTTCTGTATATAAATGAGTCCTGTATATAAACAGAAACTTGGCTACACAATTAACGAATGTTGTAACCTTTAACCAAATATAATAAAGATTTCTTAAGGCATAACCACTGCTGAGTTTTTGACAGATGATAGATGCCATTTCCAAATGTAACAAATTATCAGGTGAAACCAAGGTAAACCTATTAGATACTTAAGCGAGCAAGGAATCATATGTAATAGAAGAAACATAACTAATACTAATTACATGAGGTAGATTTTCCATATGATTTTTACTTGTTTTTCTTCTATCTTTTGCTGTGCGATAGTATTTCATTTCATTTTTGAACTGAGCATGAATAATTCTAAGAAGAGAGAGCTCATTTGGTTCAAATGAAGGAGACCTGATGTTTCTATTAGTTTTCTTACTAAAGTTTCTTTCCATAATGAGTTTCTTCATCTACAAAATTCGCAGGGTGGATTACATAAATTTAATATCCCTATAAGAGATAGTATCTGTGTAAACTAGGATTTTTATATCAAAATATTGTCAGTTAAAGATTTATTGGTAAGACAGGGCACTGAGGAATGAGCATGTAGAATATGACTTGGAGATTCTTAAGACAGTTAACCTCACAAGCCATCTATGCCTCTCTTGCCACAAAATATATCACAAGAGTGCAAAAAACAAAGTAATTCAAAGATCCTTTAATTAACCACTTAAAAGACTACATAGAGACCATAAAGTGAAGTTATAAAATATGTTTCTAGCATATAATAGCATCTATCTACAATAAAATGTTCAAAACCCATATGGTTTTTTTGAGTAAAGGGTCAACATTAGATTTTAGCCCTGTATCAGTTCAGAATATGCCATTTAAATCTTTTATTTGTCAATTCCTAGCATTCTTGGGAGTTTCTATGGGTATATGCTTAATACCTGTCATTTTTTTAAGACAACTCAGTTTGAACACACTTATTTTAAAAATATAATAATAGCATCCTGAACCGCCCAGTCATGCTCTGCTCTGCTGAGTTGAACACTTCTAAGAAGTGCCCCATTAAACCAACTTCTTAGCATGCAGACAAATTTTACATCAAAAATGATGAACCTGCCTCAGGAAAGAGAAGAGAGTTTTTCATGAAATAAGAAACTCCCTGCCAAGGTCAAGAATGTCCTACATTTCTTCCTTCAGCTCAGTGCGTCTTATGACTATGCTCTCTCATTTAGAACTCACTAATCACCTAGCCACACCTGTACTGAGGTATAGAGAGTGGTGAGCTAAGGAAAGATCTTGATCTCAATTTTAAAGGTAGAAAAGTAACTGAAAGCAAAATATTTTCCCAATATGTTGTTTATGGTATTGGCCAAGACAAAAAGTTTTACACTGCATAACGCACATTCAAGTGACCTGCTAGTGAGCAGGTTCAGTAGTATGAACCCTGTCAAGGGTTATTTAGAAATATCTACAAAAAGTTTTAAAAGCATATCCCTTTCCAGTAATTTAAGTTCTAGAAATACAGTTATTAGCAACCTCTTACTGTTATAATAGGTTCCAAAATAGAATTGTAGTGACTATTAAATGAGGTAGTGTATGGGAGGTACACACAACAAAGCTTGCACTGCAATAGTACCAATGATTAATTATGATACGCATGTCATTATTACTATTATTATTATTAAACAACAATGTAGTCAAGTTGTTTTAGAAAAGATTACAAAATTTCTTGCAAAGATTTCTATGCAAGTTTTTAAAAAGTATTTTGTAGTACATATCATTATCTGTATCATCTATCCATATCTAGAACATGAAATGTAAATATTCTCTGTTAAGCCTTGTTGGATGGGAAAATTTTTTTTTTAACAATAGATAGTTTATGTGTAACCATATGTTAATTTCATATAAGTGTTTTATATTTTACTTAGAGACCTAACTAAAAGACTAGGATAAATATCAAAATCCTTATAATAAAGATCACAATTATCTCAACTTTATCAAGATATAATTGTCCATAATTATGAATCAATCAATTTAGATCTAAAATAATTACTAAGACTCATTCAATTATGTCCAGAGGGTTGAAGGGTAGTTTAAATATTTCCTGGCTTTTTCTATAATTTAATTACATTTTATTCTTGGCAACCATTCATTTTAGCTAAATAACAAAAAGAGGAAAAAACGTGAAATATTCATTTGACTTTAATAACTAATTTGCCTCTCATAAGCTTTGGATGCTGCTGAAATACATTTGTTAAATTACAGCTACAATTTTTTCTCAGGAGTCTTCTAATTTTGTCCCAATCAGCAGAGTCATGTTTATGTATTTCCTCACACAGATATACTGTTTGCTCAGAAAACTCGAAGAAACTCTTTATCAGGTGATTGAATATCAGTGAGAATGACTAGTTAGTTGGGTTAAAAGGTAAAAAGACATTAACATTTAAACACTGAAGAGACCCCATGAATGACAACATGTAGGAATCAGGAGGCAGACGAAGGCTGCTTGCTCTCTCGTTTTTGTCTCAGAACTTCTCACTACCTGGCGTTGAAGCTGCATCATCTTAGTGCACTGCATGTGCCTGAATGTCCTGTCTGAGAGCCTCCACCAGATATGAGGAATGAGACCTTGCAGTGGGGCACCCATGAATCCAGGACTTACTGTCAAAAATGACTGTGAAGTGTCTGGTTCGTGACTTTAATGTTGGTATAGATGAGTGATAATTCTGGATATGTTGATCCAAATAACGAAGTATTAAAGTGAATTTCATTTTACTTTTTAGTGTTTACTTTTTGGCTCACACCAAGTTTGTCTGACAGTACAGAACCAAAGTATCAACTTGCACCTTATACATACGTGTTTTATGTTCCTTTGTGTTTGTCTCTGTAAGCGCTTTGATGAATAAAGCAATGTAGTCATGTATCTATACAATCAAATCTTCACTGGGCACAAGAAAGCTAGTTCATGCCCATTACGCAGGCACATTGTCTAAAGTGCTGCTGATGTCAGATTTGAGTTTCTAATTGCATTACTTATATGAATTACTTCAACCGTCTGAGTACCTCTTCCAAGCTGAAAAATGCCTGTCCACCTCACAAACAGTCCTGCTATGAAAATCATATAAGCCAGCTTCTCCCATCATTTTGGCACCCATTTCCTGGAAGACAAGGTTTTTAAAGGGTAGGAACAAAGTTTTCTGAATTAGATCCTCTTAGGGCCACACAACCTAAATCCCTAACATGAGCACTTCACACTAGGGTTTGCACTCCTAGGAGACAGCAGTGCCTCCAATAATATGCTCAGGCAGAAGACAACCAGCAGCTACAAAACAGAAGAAGGTCCATTAGCTAGTCCACCCCACACCCCCGGCCGTGTGGCCAGGTCGTAACAGGCCAGATTGGGCCCCAGAGTTTGGCAACCATTGATTTAAAATATATACAAAATTTTTCAAGAGTTATATACTATCACATTTTAAGTAGTATCCATATTCAGTTTTATTGCAACAAATTCCATTTGAAAAAGTAAATCCTGGGGGCTGGGGATGTAGCTCAGCGGCACAGGCACCTGCCTTGCAAGCAGGCGGTCGTGAGTTTGATCCCCAGTACTGATGATTAAAAAAAATAAAAAATAAAATAATAAAATTAAAAAAGTAAATCCTTTCTAATTTTTGTAAACTAAATGAGCTATGTCACACATGAAGAACTATACTGCTATGTGGGATAGTGGCAGCCACAAGTCACAACTAGGATGATTCCGTAATGACCTTTTTCAAAGAAAATAAATAGAATTTGGATCTCCGAGAAGGCTTAGTAAGGTGGATAAAAATAAAAATAAAAAGTAGAGAAATGTTAAGTTCATAATAGATTCAATCCATGACAACGGTGCTTTTCTGATGACAACACATGTACTCATTCATCAAACATTTGATATATTTATACTACACAACATAGTAAAGAAGTTCTCACTCAATCTTCAGAGTTACCAATACTCTTCAAATGCTTTATATAAATCTAGGAGGCTCGGTAAATTTGGAATACATTATTTATGGTTATTCTACAGTTTTTAAAAATAATTAAGTGTAATCCTGACTGTAAAAATTAGCAAAGTTTCTCATACACAGTGCTTAATGAGTGTCACCTAAAATAATCATTTACTACTGGTTATTATGTAGATATTAAAGATACTGAGAGACACAGCCTATGCCCTCTAAGCATCATCTATGTCATCGGAGTTCAGCTGTGTCTGCAAAAGCCTAAATGACCACTTATTCTTGAATATCTACATAGTTATATGAACTAGAATATTATCCTGATGTTTAGCAACATATAAACTACAAGTTCAATATTTACAAAGGTCCACTCAAGAAAACTACGATTCAGTAAGATGCAGTCTACCAAACATTTTTCACTTAATCAAATGAGAGAGAGAGAAAGAGAATATCAAAAATATATCAACTTTTCCCACAAACAAAATTACTTATAACATGATTTTAAAAGCATTTAAATGCTTGTTATTCTACATACAAATCCAAAATTTTTATTTATTTATCTTTAAATTTCATTAGTAACTTTGGGGTAAGTTTGCTCTCACTGTTTAAACACATTTTATTTGAACATCTATTAGATTTTATGCCTAATATAAAAAAGCACACCTATGATACTTCAGAACAGTACAATTTTATTTAGTGTGCTTGTTAAACATATTTTGTATTGTTCTAACTAAATTGACTGGGGTTTTAAAACAAGTAAATAAATCCAACAACACAGGATACAAAAACAACTTTCGATAAATACATCTTCATTTACTATTTAATCTCCTGTTACTGACTTAAAAACATCTGCCAGGAAGAGGTGCAAACACCGTATTTCTCCAGTTACATAATGTTAATTATAATGGAATTACACTACAAATAAAATCTTAATCATGTTAGCCACTTTCTCTGTGTTCTCATTACTTACTGAGACTCCCAATCCATTAAATCTACACTACAATATTAAAATAGGTGAATGTGCAGGGAGAAAGAAGATGAACCTCACTTGGTCAAAAAGTCAAAGCACAATAATATAATTGGATAAGTAAAGTAAGGCATAGTATTTTCATCTTTTTATACTTTATGTTTTTAATTTTGGATCATGTGCAACATGAACAAGGACTGTGGATGTCAGCTAGGATGACAGCACCATCAAGCTGAACCAACAAAGCACCTAATAAGGGCAGTTATGTTCTTTAAAGTGACTTTTCCAGGATCATCCTAAAAGGTCTGAATCTGTCTATAACGTATCATTTACATTTTTAAGTTATTTACAACAAAAAATGAAAATATAAGACAGAAAAATAAATAATTTCCAATTTCACAAATAGGTCTTTGTCTTTTGTTGTTAGGACATCTCATTGATCTTAAATAATTGAAACCATGGTCATACCAACATGGATGCATACATCTGCAAATAGGTAAGTATACAATTAATAACCAAAAGCTTCACAAAAGAGAGATCAAGAGTACATGCCACAGAACCAGACTGACTGATTTTGTGAGATAAGCCAGTTAATTGTCTATGCGACTTTAGATAACTCATATATTTTATGCCTCAGTTTTTTATTTAACATAGAAAGAACAGAGATTTATAAAAGTGAAATTAGTTACAATTTTAAAAGTTCTCATAACATTGAGACAGCAATGTCAAAATATTTGTTAAAACAATGGCAAACATAATTAACTCTTGTTCAGTAATAATATATAGTACTACTCTTTTTATAACATGTGGCCTTTTATAGAGTACAAATGAAATGTGTCTTTTTATATCCTTGTGAGAAAAAATTCTAAAAAATGTAATATCCCCATGGATGATAAATATCTGCCAATGAAGGAAAGGTTATTTGCCTCCAGATATCATTATATCTGAGCATAATTAATAAAACAAAATTACAGAGTATTAGGGCAAGTTATTGCTAATGCTATGAATAATTAAGGAACTCTTAACTCTTAAAAGATTTGATCACCTCATGATAAGCCCCCAGATCTGCCACTTCATGAACTTCTGTTCTGTGTAAAGTTGTTGGTTACGTATGTTCCAGAGCTTTCTTCTCTTCCCTAAATCCAAAGACACAGGTGTTCATCAATAAACATGATAAGATTCTTTTGAGCCATGAAAAGTAGCCCCCCACTTTGCTAACTACCATTGGGAATGTCAAGGTGGAGAAGAAGCAGCCTCAAATTCAGGATCTTATTATCTAATTGCAGAAACAAAATATAAAATGAAAACAATTAAGAGCAAAAACCATACAGCAAAGATGTAAGAACTATAAAAAGAAGCAAACATAAGTGCTATCAATGTTTTGAAGTCTTAGTGTCTTCTGCAATGGTTTCATTAGTATTTGCACTCATCCCTTATCCCACCCTAGGCCTACACATACTTCTTAGTAAATAAATTGTTATCTTGGTATTGTAGATTATCAGCAAAAGCCTCAGGAAACCTAAGAAACTTGTTCAAAGTCTTAATTAAAGTTAGAAGCAAAGCATATTGTACATTCTACATCTTTGCACACAAGTTCAGGATTATAAAACTACAGCGGAAGTAGTCAATACCTTGTAATAGATACCTTGCACATTCAACTGATCCAGAACAACCTTCCAGAGAGAAGGATGTGAGCCAGTTCATGAAGAATGAGTCGATTATGGACAAGATAATGGCAGGAAAGGACTGTTTCAAATGAGGAATGGAGTTAGTGTAAAATGAGAAGAGGAAAGACAAGTTCAGGTCAATGACTTTAAATGTTTGGGGAGAAGACCTAGACTGACTATAAAGAAGTGACTGGAAAGCACTTCAGGACTTCCTATTTCCTCTAGTACTTCTAAGGGCAGTGTATCACTTTAGCTCTTTAAAGCAAATGTGACAGACTCAGTCAATATGATTAACTGGAGATTCTTAATGCCAACTGATACCCCATTTTGAGATGACAGGAAGCCCTCTGATAATTTTAAAAAGTTAATGCACTCCTAGACTATTAGAAGATTTCAGTCAAATCTTATTTATTCTTTATCTTGTGTAATCTTTACAAATAACCACAGCATCTGTACCAGGGTTTCAATACTACCCCATACACTGAAATAGTCAGGATTCAAACTTCAGGGTTCACATTTACAACTACAAATCTAAAGTTTACTCATTGCTAATAAGTATTAAGTACACGAATGATACATCTCTGGATAATAATGGAAAACAAAGAATCTGCAGAATCCATGAGCAAGCTTTCTTATACTCTCTGTATACCATAAAATGGGTAGAGTCTACTCTTTCTCTGGAACAAAAATTCAGCAACAGTGGCATAGAATTTCTACCCATAGTAACCTTTTAGAGCCTCAATGCCTAGGCACATTTCACTGGGGAGTAACGACACTAACCTTTTAATTACATGCACCAAAATCCTAAACTACAGGAAAAAAGCAGATGTTCAATGTAAATCACATTTTGTATATAGGCTAACCAGAGTGAGTAAGTCTTGAAGTGAGGGGAAATTTGATAACGTACCAACTAAAATCTCAGATGATAGTTTCACAAGCAAGTCTAACTAAAGCATTTTGAGGCCTACTGTGACAACTGTTTTCCCACAAAATAAAGCAACTGAGTCATAGAGCCATCCAGTAAATCAGCTAAGATCCCACCAGCTCTAGAACCCACAAAATGTGTCTTAGTTTGATATCTCCTAACAACACACAGTGAGACAAAGTTTCACATAAAAGTGATTTAGCTTTAGCAGTCCTAGGAAATAGAAAAGATAGGCAACTGAATGGCAAGGAATGCAGAATAAAGGCTAATTCAATCATTAGCTATTAAATTGTGTACTGGCATGGGAAGCTAGGGAGAAATAGGGCAGTGCGATACAAAATTAACTAAAGTAAGTAATTTACTAAGTGAATTAAACTCCACATATAATACAGAAGGGAAGTGCATTTATTTACCAGCTCTTTATTTCCTTTTTGTCAAAGATCCCCAGAGCTATTAATACCTTATTGTAGAGAAGCAGGACACCAGAAGCCCTGAGCAGAATACAATTTAATTGTGTAGCAAAGGGAGGAGCCAAAATTTTTACCCAAGAAATACAAGATGGAGGCATAAAAGACATTATCACAGGCTCTATTAGACCTCAACCAATCTGACTACCCAGTACTAAAGTCATCATTATGAGCTGTTAAATTTTCTTGTGAAAAGGGGCTTCCATGGGTTAGGGAAGGGAGTAAATAATATGGACCAATATGGAGGAGGAAATTTAGTTACTGTTTGCTTTAAGGGACGATGACAATGTAAAATGCTGACTCCCAAATTCCACACATCTTGCATTCTCTTCAGGCAGTGTATTTGTTAAGGCCAACAATGGTTTAAGCGTTACCAGAAAACCTTAGAGATACAGACGTAGAGTAGACATAGACATAGCCATATAAATTACTCTCACATATTTTTCTGCGTGTTAACTGCCATATGTAGGTGGTCAGCATTCGTTTTTGGTTTAATATTTGCATATGTATGAGGTAGAGGCCTGAGTTATTATTAGCTTTACAGTGACTAAAAGGACAAAATGTTCCCTGTGAATGGAAAATAAAAACTAAAATCTACAGTGCAGAAATTTTCAGGTTTTTCCAGTAAGGTATGTGTCTTTATATTTTCAATTTCTATCTAAATAAACATACATGAAATGTTCCTTCATCTTATGTCAATCATGTTTTTATTCTTTCTCCATAAGAAAGAAGTTTCAGTCTGACATATTCAGCCAAATATCTGTGAGATACCTCTCCACAATGCAGCATTTCTATGAGACATTTTATCAAAATTATGGAAACAACATCTGCTTAGAATACAAGTAGAATGATCCAAACAGAATTATTCAGTGGTCATACTCCAAATCTGGTATTTCGTCCTGATATAAAGTATCAAATGTGTGTCAAGATTATTTTGTCTACAAATGAATAGAAACATTTTTTGAAAATGTGTTAATTTTATAAGCATAGTAGAAGAAAAGCTGAATTCTAATTATTGCTTTTTCCTAAGTCAATATCTTTGAAAAATTTGTAAGTATACTAAAAGGTTAATAAGACAATAAATCAATTATTAGTATTTTTAGTGCTTAGCATTCATTGAACTCTCTATATCACACTATTATTTTGAATTCCTAGCAATTACTATCTATTTAATTGTGATGACAACAAGGAGTTTCTAGACTTTTCTTTTTTTGTGGAGACTGATTTGTTGACTAATAAAAAGCTGGGTTGTAAAACAGAACTAAAAGTCTTCAGGGACGACAGCTTTAACACAAGAACATTTATGCCACTCACTGTCTTTCTTATATCTCCCCACAAAGTTGATGGATACGAATATTTGAAGGCTACTAAATTCAAGAGAATCAATGACTTCAACTCGATGATTTTTAATTAATGGACTAAATATTCCTGGGGTCATATTATGGATAAGGTATGTACCTTACACACAAAACAGATAGTGATACTTTTCATACTATGATGTGTGGTTATGTGAGGAAGAATATAATTCCAAAAGGTAAGATCTGGGAAAACCCAGAAAAGGGTGATCTGAGCTGTACTGTAACAGTGGAATAGGATTTGGTAAATGAACAGTGGAAAGAGGAAGAGAGTCATGTACCAGATGGAGGAAACATAATTTATGGCACAGAAGAAATATCCAATAGTGAGTTGTAAAATACTGATCAACTCATTTACACTTGTGTCCTGGTCATGGAAAAAATACTATTTTCCTGGCTGATGAAGAAGAAGAGAGAAGACACTATGGTATAAATTAGATCCAAGAAGAAAATTTATCAGTGGAAAATAAATATAATCACGTGTGAACTTGGTCAAGCAAACTCTAATAACTTTAAGGTCCATATTTCTGAAAAATGCCAACTCTAATTGCGAAACATTTGATAGCTTAAAATAAAGCTCAAAACAACTATAAAGAAAAATGCTTAAATCAAGATGAAATATGAATTATGCTGATCAGTTCTAAGTAAATAACCCAAGTGGTTATAAATCCCCTGGCTATAATTAAAACACAAGTAAACTGGGGCTGGGGATTTAGATCAGCGGCATAAGCGCTTGCCTTGCAAGCAGGCAGTCGTGAGTTCGATCCCTGCTACTGATAAAAATGAAAAAAGACAAAAAAAAAAAAAAAAAAAAAACCACACACACACACACACACACACACAAGCAAACCTATTATTTTATTATCTTTTAATGTTGATATAAGGCTAAATTAAAGACTCTTCCCAGAGAATGTGCTTTTAAAAAAGTAAGAAGACATAAAACCAAACCTCCAGAGCGCACAAGTGGTACACACTTTTTTGGAGAATATGAGGACATCTAACAAACAAGAAAAGAATACAATGATCAGGAAGATCCAACACCATCGAAGTAGCAAACTTGGACAAAACTGAGCCAAATAACGTTGTTCGTATACAGTGAGAGATATGCAAATACATAAAACTTAAATTAAATTTTTTTTCAACTCACTGAAATATCTAACCAGTTCACATATAGTTTTAGAAATTTTCTATATCACAATGCAAAACTCCAAAATATTATACATAGACACAGATGTTTTTTACAGGCCTAAAAGACTGTTAAATTATACCAACACAGAGGGACAATTGTTCAAAATAACATACTTGTTAAAATTCAAATTGATAACTCTCTACCTCTAAATTACTATTAATGTAAATATGGATTACTATCAATTAATTACTATCAATGTAAATATGGATTAGAACTAAGCCAGCTCACCATTTTTATATTATGAAAGATAAAATCTGCCTCAGAGAAATATGCTGAGGATTATTAACTCAATAATATCTGCTAGTCCTTGTAATCCTAGGAGAAAGCTGAGCCCAACACTTAGCATCACTTTAAATGTTTCACACCTTCAACTCTAGAACTCTATTTAACAGAAGCTTCTCGCTTCACAAATGTCATATGACAGCTTCCTACACTTTCTAAATATGGAAAGAGGAATAACATATTTTTCCTAACTTAACTGATAAGTAAAATTGAAATTGCTATAGAAAAATCTATAACCACTGCTATCATGACGAAATGGAAAGACCTCATTTGAGAGAAACAGTTAGGGAAATAGAATGGTAGAATGAGACAATTTTTTTACACATAAACATTTATTCTGCCTTTGTGTAAGAAGAAAGGATTTCCTTGGCTTATTACTGGCAATATATGTCAGAATAACACATAACATAAACAGTTGGAGGCATAGAATGTTTACAGTTACGTGCCAACAAATATTTAAGCTAGTTTATCAATCTGTAAATTTGTACATGCTCCAACTTGGCCATGTATCAGAAAAAAAAAAAGTATTAGAGTTACTTTTCAAAAGAAATTTATAAAATACCATACATGAGGCTGGGGATTTAGTTCAGTGTTATAAGCATCTGCCTGGCAAGCGGGAGGTCATGAGTTTGATTGATGGTACCAAAAAAAATTAGCATACATACTAATATTAGCATACATGTATATGAATATACATACATATATATTCCTAGTTTGACTTTAAAAAAGAAAAATGCAATATTATTTGATTATAAAGTGAACTTTTATCAACTTGAATTTATTGGAAACTAGCTATATCATAAAACTGCACTGTTCATTTTAATGCTGTATTTTTAAATCTCCCCTTGATTGCTCTACAAAATGTTATGATTAAACTTAGCCACATACCAACCTCTGCCATGCTGTACATATTCTTTATACCCAATTGCTTTCCTCCCCCAACAGTGATCCCCTACTTGATCAACACTGACCCTACTTGGTCATTCTGTGAACCCCAGGTAAAATCACTTTTTGTCAGAAACTGATCTTCTAGTTTTTCACAGATTTAGTAATTTATCTGTTATCTGTGTTGCTCTCTGATGAATCTTTTTTTCGTCTTTTTCCTTTTTATGGGTACCGGGGATCGAACTCAAGACTGCCTGCTTCCAAGGCAGGCGCTTATGCCGCTGAGCTAAATCCCCAGCCCCCTCTTTGATGAATTTTAAGATCCATAAATGGTAGATCCAAATTTGATACATTTACTGCTCTATTTCAACTCCCAACATATTGTAGGCACTCAAACATTTATTAAATTTCGATGTACTCTGTCTTATGTATATTTTGGAGTGATTAAAAAAGTTAATAGTGGTTTCAAGGAGGCAAAAGAGTTTTTAAAAATTAACAAGGGTTTTACAGATGATTGGTCTGAACAGCATGAAATCATTTCCAGCGATGACAGCTATAAATCTTTTCTTAAATGGCATCAATGGCACAGTCCATAGTGGAACAAGATTAACTTGCTCTGGAAATAGGCCAGGCCTCGAGGTCAGAAAGGTGGTGAGAGACAGCCCAGTCAGAAAGTGCACTTCCTGCAAGTGTGATAATAAATGAAGAGCAACCTTCTTACAATACACACAGCTCACAATAAAAGGAAGGTTCAGTAACATATAGGGATAAAGATTCCTGCCTCATAAAGTTCTAGCAGCACCAATCAAAATCCTAGGAAACAGGTGGAATTTTGCTGGCTAAATTCCAATTCTTAGAAGAAAAAACTAAAGATTTCAGCCAAAAAGTCTTAACCTTTTTAATGAAAGATCCTAAGTGAACAGGCTCAGAAAGTAGAAAGATCTACTAACTTGTGCAGGACACGGTATGCAAGCATCCTCATATCAAATAAATATCTAGTTAATATGAACTGAGTCACAAAACAAGGGCCAGATTGGCAGTCAACATAATCCACCTGTGAGCCAACAAGAAGTGAGTTGAACCCTCCTTAACCTTACACCAAAGGGCAAGATCAGGCCAATAGAAGTCAATGAGACTTAGATGGAAAGACACTTTCAAGTCTGCAATTACAGGTAAGGAAGGAAAGACAGTTTGGGGCCAGCAAAGACATCACCCCACCTAATAGCAACTTAAAGGAACTTTTCAGCATGTTTGGGAAATGTCAATTACAACAATTATTTCAGAAAATAAACTGGTAACATATGGGAAGATTGACACCCTTACTCTACAACTTAGTAATTCAATATTCCCTACAGTGACATTTACATCAGAAGGCCATGGGTACCAGGAAATTCATTACAGAGGTCCCTACCATGAATTTCAATGCCCAGTAATGTAAGAACTGATAACAATATCATATTCTAGTCAGACAATAGATTATTATACTTCATTTACATTAAAAGCAATAGAACTCATGTTAATCACATAAGATATGGGGAAGGGAAAGCAAGAAGTGAGTGAATATCCATCCTATCAGGCCATTTCTATAAATTTTATCACCACCAAATAATACCATATATGGAGGATAAATAAATTTGTAATAATATTTTAATCCCATAAATAGGAGGGGAACAGTTGTGAGACATTTTATCTCGTAAGTGCAAATAGAAGGAAATTGAAATCAGAAGGGCTTCATTTGTTTCTAGTTTCAAGAATTCAATTGTACCTGTAATTAAAATCCACTTATAAGAAAGAGCAAAGTGCTAGCACTTTTCAAAAGTGGATGTGAATACATGGATCTTGATTGATATTATCTTTTGTATGTTGTAAATGTTTGAAAAAGTTATAATTATATTTTTTTGAAATTTAAATGCTAAAAGAATATTTTCCTTTTTTGCAGAACTTCTTTTCATGTGACACTCAATATTTTGAATTGCTGCTAAGTAAAAATATGAGATTACATTTAAAAGTACTAAAGATTAGAGTGACATATTTATTTTTATGCACCCACTTGGAAATAGACTAAAACCTTCCTCACAGGTATTCTATCTCATTTAAATAGCTGATGGTTTTAGCTTCATCAGTATAACTGATTCTTCTCGTGACCTCTATGGGTTCCCCCCCCCCATGACTTTGTGAATTTTTATTTTTTTTTTGAAATTCACTTTTAAATGATTTATTCTGTTATGTCAAGTCAGTATGTGAAAACTCAGTCACACATAATTTTCTATTCCTTCCATTACAGAAACTTTTACCACCCCGAGATGGGGTTACTAACCCCATCTTGACTCTTATTACTTTGGTTAACTACAGTAGAACAAAATAACAGCAGAAACATGCTCAACACAAACCACTCATTTTCAAGAAGAAAAAGAGAAGTATAAATATTATTCCATTCAAGAAAAAAATGACATTTTAAAATAAATACTCAGTATTAATTCAGAGAAATCTGATTAAGGACTGACCCCAGATGACTAACACAAGGCACATTTAAACATGGTCCTTCTAACCAATTCTTTAGTTCTTCAGATTAAGGAAAATCAACTCATCTGAAGTGCTGGCTGTTTGAGGATGTAGTAATACGCACACCTCACATTGCAAACTGAAGTTTGCATACTTACACCTGCTGACACTAGACTGAACCAGATTTCCACTCAGTAGTTTTGAATTGAAGCCACATTACTCACCTATTTGTACGTGCAAACCTAGATCAAATATCCATTTAAACTATCAACCCTCCCTCAAAAACATGGAGACCATTTAGGTTAAGTCCAGGTGGAAAGAGTGCAGAATTTATGACTGTGAAATTAAGAGGGGATAAATGCCATACTCCATTAGGTGGCATAATGTAAAAAACACCCATCAAGCACTTATCCTCATTTCTGAACGTAATCAGGACCGCAGTATACCAATGAGCTAAAGCTGTTTTGCTTTCTTACATCCATCCATGTGGTCTGTTACCAACTCCATCTCGACTCCTATTATTTTAGCTGAGTACAGTATAACAAAATAACAACAGAAACATGCTCAACACATTCATTTTGTCACTCTGTTATTTTATGCTGCCAAGGAAATCACTCCCTATGAGAACAGCTCTATCTCATTTCACCAATGCACTGGTTAATTACACAAAAACAAAACTTGCTTTTCAGAGGGAAAACTGACTTTTGGTGACTGGCAACAGGGAAGGCTGATGGGAACCTGGAGAGCATTTGATCTGCTGGCAGTAGAAACCCTTACACTGCATACTGCATCAGCTAAATTTGAGACCTTAGCGATTTGAGTTTATATATTACTGCTGGTTGCTGCTTCTCAGTGGAGAAACCCTGAGGAAGGCACAGGTGTAGTTCACATTCGAGGCTTTTTTTATTTTCTAGAAAATAACACAAATCAGCATGCTGTACAGTAACTACTGAATCGTAATTAGAACTTAGCTCTGGGATGTAAATAACTAATGGTTGAAATTTTATGACGGGTCCCAGTGAAAAAAAGTGAAATCTGAGGTCCTTGGATGTTTTATCATGCTCTGGGAAGCAAGAGATAAATGATGAGTAAAGCAGACACCATGAACTGTTCTTACTGTTCTCCAAAACAGACTCCAATTCGTGGTATCATTGTCCTGGTATCAGACGCAAATATTTTCTGAAGACAAACCAAGTATGTCTTCTTCTTTTAGTAAAAATCCAATTCTTAAAAACATTATTACAGGATAAATGAGTATTCACATTCATTATTTAGAGAACACTGAAACAAATGTATATTGATTTTTAGGTTTTATAATGAAATTTTCTTGATGTGCCTATCTTCACAAATGAAATGAACATTGACCTGCCTAATTGCATATTGACAATAAAATCATCCTTAGATACAGAAGATTTTGTAGATACTGTCAAAGAAAGTTAGAGATGATGAGTGGTCTCTTTTATAAATTGACAATATTAGCCCTGACCCTAACTTTGATCTTTTCCTATTGTCTGGAAAGAAGACAGGAAATATTACTTCTCCTTTTTCTTGTTTACCTCAGAATAATTTTGATTTAGTAATATATTGAGGAGAAAGCAGAAATGGTGAGGATCCACAAAAGAGAAAAGAGCATCCTAAGTTTTTATCTATGAAACAGAAAAAGGTAAAATGTTTTCACCTAGAAGTAAAAATAACTTCCTTCCTACTAAGAAACAGAACTGGAAATCTGAGTATTCATCATTTAAATGCATTCAATTGTTTTACACTTCCTCAAAATGCGACTTTCATTTCTTAGAACTGCTGATTAAGTAATTCTCTGGTTATTTGTGTGGGATTTGCCAGTTTACCCACTCACTGCAGAAGTCTGCTTAATAATGGCATGCTTGTGAAAGCAACAGAACATCAGGTTTCCTGAGAATGGTATACATGTCATTTGAGACAGATACTACTTTGTCATTCAAGTGTCTGATATTCCTATTGGATACTTAGCCAGGAGAATTGAGGGAGTACATTTTAAAAGTGTTAATTAACACCTCATTCATTACAGAATGGCCATGGTGTTCCTGTGTAGGGCTAGGTTCTGAAAATAATGTAATCCCTGCCCACTGAGGGGTTCCAACTGAGCAAGAACTCGAACAGCCTGTATATGATGCCTAAATCAGTCCCAGGGATATAGAAGTCCCCAAGTCTATAGAAATTCAAGTTCCTGTTGAAGTTCAAGTTGGATAAGAAAAAATTAAAAAATACTAGACTCCTAAAATGGTAAAAATAAATAAGATTAAGTAAGGTAGGGGATTTTATTTAAATCAGTTATGATATTTTTCTGTATTCTTACATTGTTCTTTCATAAGGATAAAAATAATAGTTTTGTTTAGAAACTAAAAATATCTTTTACAATCTAAATAACATAAGCTTGGCAGAAAACAATTCCAGTATCAATCAGTATGGTAAATAAGCTTTGCTAACCTCTTTTTAAAAAGAACAGTTCATAAACAGAAGCAAGACAAATCCACCTAAAGACAATTCAATTTTATGTGAGCTGTTCTCAAAAAGAAAAAAAACAACTTGTGATTTAAAAAGGAAGTTGTATAAATGAACCACAACTTACATCATTTTACTACACATAAAGAGATATTTAAATATAAACGAAATAAGAAATTCACTGTATTTTAATGTATATTTTACAGGATTGTCTAATATTGGTTATGAGATATTTATATATTTAATGACCAAAAATTCTGCTGTAAAAAGTTTTTCAGTTATCTATATGGCAAAAGATGTCTTTGCAAATCCTGAAACAAAAATTAACAAGTGAGGACCAGGGATATAGCTCAGCAGCAGAGCACCTGCCTGGAAAGCATGAGGTCCTGAGGTTTTCAGTACAAAAAGGAAAAAAAAAAAAAAAAAAAAAATCACATGAGACTTTGTCTTTTTGTGCCCTGTCTTGTAAAAGGGAAAAAAATACTTTAATAGCAACTACCTTCTTTATGTAATATTATTTGCTAAGAAACTATATTTATGAAATTTAAATCCTATGTGCATTTTTAAAACCATCAAGAACTTCTAGTTGGTTTAGCAAAAACAACAAAACCTAAAGACACACAAAAGTACAAAACTCCAAGATAAAATATCTGTGAAAAAAAAATCTACAAATTTAAAAGAAAAATGTTAGTTAACTTTTTAAAATCAAAAAGAGAAGCTTACATTATTTTTTATGCAGTCCACATAATTTTAGCAACTGTTCATAGATAAATCAAAGGAATTAACTGTTAAACTTTGAAGGCATCAGAAGATTAGAAATAATTTTAAAATCTACACAATTTTTGCTGAGTAATGGATATAACAAGAAATACGAATTTTACTAAACTTACATGAAAGATCATGAAAGTTTATCTACCTCTGTGCATTCCAAATATTTGTTTCTTATGTAATATCACAATCTGAAATATAGTTTATAAAATATATCAAACATGAATAATTTAAAAATTGTAATTATTTACAAAATTTACATGATGAAATTTTGAATACACAGGTTTACAATACATGTGTTCATACCTCTCCATGTATATGTATGTAATATATATAAATATATATATGATATATCTACATGTATGGATAAATTTGGAATAAACAGCTTTGGGGCCTGTGATCTAAACTTACATGTCAATTTTCTCATTTGTTTTACAAAGGAATATACTCGGAATCCTATTTATGAACTTCTATCAAATTTAGTATCATTATCTTATTTGAACAATTACAAGGCCTTAAAGTTCAGTGTACCTAAGGCTGACTTTGCTCTTGTTTCTCTATCAGTGTGATGGGCTGTGAGCGGACTGGGACTCAGCTGCCGATTGCACTACATCAATGGAGAGACAGATCTCAGGATCACATCGAAGCGAACCAAACTGGCCATAGGGTAGGCTAATCAGGCTTTCTTGGGGACCAAGTATTACACTGCCATTCCATGTGGTTTAAAGTCCAAGATACACAGAAGGTCTTTTATGTTGATTTATTTTATTTCTCCATTCATTTCTCTCAAAAATATGATAGAAGAGATATTTGGGATAAACTAAAAACAGATGCTGATAAGATTATTTCCAAAAGATATTATTTCCAAAAGATATGAAGTATAAAACAAAAGAGGTCTTTATTCTGAGAACATGGAGAGAGATAACCGACACCCCCTGCCACTGGAGTCCAGTGATCCCTTGGCGGACATGTGGCATGGGGGGTATATAAGTAGCCTAAGCTTAGGGTAGTGCCCTAGGGCCTTTAGAAATGCACAGGTATTTCATTGGCACACGTTTGGCGCCAGGGGCAGATTCCCAAGGGTGGGGGAAGATAGAGTCACAGATAAATCTCTAGGGGCAGGGAGGTAGGAGTTCCCTGGTTCCCGCTGAGGCTTTTTCAACTACAGTGTCTCGTCTGGGCCAAAATCCTTTCAGATACTACTCCATGCATGGATATCATACCACCAGAAATAACAGCACATTTGTCACTGTGTAAGTGTAACATCTAGCCATATCATGTATACAATGTACATCAATAAAATGGTTATTAGGAAAACATTTTGTATCTAGAAGGTAAGAACAAGAGTTCTTTTCTAATCATAGTCCATATTCTTCCATTATATACATTGGAAAAAATTACATAGTACACCACAAGTGAGTGATGCTCTCTGAGTTCAAACTGAAAAAGCATTAAACTGTGACATAAATATATTATTTATAGAAAATGAAAGGTATTTGAATTAACTTCTAGGCTTTCAAACACGTATTATAAATTCTTACAAAAAACTCAATCTTTAAAATAACATTTTATTTTTATATGAGTCTCTTTGATAGCCTCTTACTTCTGGAAGGGTAAGGGGCTGAAGTGCGGCTTTCATATAATAAGTGCCTTGTCTATGACTGAATAGTAAATAGCCTCTATAAATTCTAGTCAATTATGTCAAAGGCCAGTTAGGCACAGAGGGATACCATGTATTCCTCTATATATCTGAATATGAAATTATGATTATTAGTGCAAAATATAAGGCCGTTTTGTTAAATAAACATTGAATAAAACAGGAAATGAGCAGTTGTAGCATCATCAGTCTCTATGTAAAAAACAATACATTACATTATCTAGATCATGATCTTGAGTAAATTACTAAATGTATTTATTTGAACCTTAAATTTCTATAATCTGCAAGTTGAAGGAAATGAGTTACCAGTAATACAAAAATAGTAGTAGACAGGGTACATGAGAATCCAGTCACATTGAGACATTAGAAACACTCAGATTCCATAATTAACTCCTGGGTAGGATTCTGATACTCTCATAAAGTTTCAGATCCACTTAACATTGAACTTTTCCATTTTAATATTTCTGAATCTAAGCTGAAATCCAAGGCAAATTACTGTCCCAAGGTTACACAGGTAATTAGTACTAAGATTGAAATTCAAGTAAATACTTCTCTCATCCCTCTGATTTTCTCACATAAAGTATATACAACTTTACATTCAACTGATAACTTTGCCACCCTATTAAGAATTTAAAGTAAAGGAGTTTGAAAAATCCACACTTTATCTTCAATCAGAAAATGTCTCTGGCTCCTTATGTATCTTTCACAATGAAAAATTGTTTAATGGTTACTCAACCTAGAGAAAGAAACATGTACTTTTGCGGAACATTAAAAAAGCCAAAGAAAAATTTCTTTAGGAAAGTGTTTTCTAACAAGATACTGAGTCAACTTAGGAGCTTTGTTCTTCTAGTTGGAAAAGCTAAAAATAGTAGGTTTTAGTAGGTTTTACTTTCATATAAGGGAATATACAAGAGGTAAAAAACTTTGGAAAGGAAGATTACACTAACAAATGTTTTAAGTGAACCCAGTCACATATATTATGTCAATTTTCATGCATTTTAAGTGTGGCTCACTGTCTATATACTATATTCTACTACATAATCCTGGGAGCAGAGAGAAAAGTCTGGAACTTTTAAGAGTTAAAAGCCTTCTTCACCAGCAGCACATGCTAGCAGAATTTTCAGGGTTTTGTATTTTAAAGTCACTTCCTAAAACTTCATTCTAGTGACTTTTAGATGTCTGCTGGACCTGGCCATCAATCACTCACTCTAAGAAAACAGTATCTTCTAAAAGAAATGAATCTTTTGAAGACTTGTTATTTTTAGCTATACTTTAACAAATGTTTAAATAGTCAATGACTGAAGGGAAAAAGCACCTAGGTATAATTATCATCTTTGATAATTCTCTGTTTTCAGTTTTGCATTTTGAATTCTTTTCTTGTTTATTTGGACTGCTGATTAAGTGATTCTCTCTCTGGCAGCTAATGCATACGTGCCCCTAGCCACTGATTACATCAAATGACTGCCTTGAATATTTCTGCTGGCTAAATATTTTAAACTTCCAGCAATATTATCTTGTACACAAATAAGGGCCCATTGAGGCAGATTTTTTAAAACCTTTTTGTTGTACACAGTATTCTTACACTAATTATAGGCAAGGTGTGCTTACTCCTCTCATTTTGAGGTATTTTCTGGAGGGCAGATTCCTTATCCTACGGGATGTTATCAACAAGAGCTCAGAGCACAGTATAGTGTGGGGAGGGTGTTCAATGTGGGGATGAAAGGCTTGGAGAACTGGCTACTTAATTCGTGTCTCTGTCCGCTCTCCAGTTTCTTTAATTAGTTCCCTTGGCATTTCTGAGGAAAAATAGGTGTCACGATCCCCTAAAGTCTCTTGCTATTCCACCCACTACTTTCTCTTAAAAATAACAGTTTACTTGAAAACTCTTTTATCTTAAATTTTATAATCAGTCTCTGCAACACAGTTAAAATTATGGCTGTAGAGGAGTCAAAAAAAAAATCTTAAAACAAAATGTTTTAATTCTCTGCTTCTCCACTGAAACATAAGGGGCTATGCCCAAAGTATCACACTCAAAATTTATTCAGGATTGGAAAAGTTGAATTTTCTTTGATTGCTTAGGTACAGGAATTATTCTCTTTACCCTCAACAGACATTATGAAATCAAGGTATCAATAATTCCTTTAAAATTTTCATCCTGATTTACAATACATAAATTCAGCTGGTCCTCACAACCAATCTGTAAAGTGCTCCAGATTCCTCAAGCTTGGCACTTTAGACATTAAAATCCAGATAATTCCTTGTTAAGAAGGCTTTCCAGAGTACTGCTGCATGTCCAGGAGTATCCCTGGTCTCTACTCTAGAAGCTGGTAAAATCACATATGATACACATATTTGCAATTATAAAATGTCTCTAGGTATTTCTTTCTGTGCAAGGGAGTCATGAAGTGGCAAAATCTCACTTAGGAACTGCTGATGTATCTCCACTTTTAATTTTTTTTCAAAGCTATTTCGCCTAGACACACGTCGGTTTACCAAGAGAATACCCCAGTTTACCAAGACATAAGTGTCTCTCCTAACTTAACTTTTAATACCTTCAGTAAGTCTCCACCTACATTTGAAACATATCCCAATATCTACCTTCTACCTATCTCTATCTCTACCACCATCACTGAGACAAACAAACTGCCTCTCGTTTGGGCTAGTGCAATAACTTCCCTATGTAGGATTCTTAGACTATTCCTCTTAAACCCATTCTCTATATGCTGTTCAAATAGTATTTAAAAGCAATCAAATCATAATATTAAGTGATTTAATACCTCCAATACTGCCCCAAAGCATTAAGAATGAAATCCAAATCACTCATTTTACTTATTTCTCTAGTGTCTGACTCTCATTCAATTCTCTGATCAAAATGACCATCACTACCTTATAATACTTTTTACTGAACAAGTAAGTTTTCAAGCTGAAGTCTATATAAACCTGTTTCTGCCAAGATCATCCTTTCACTGACCTTCATGGCCTCTTCTTTCAGATCTTAGCTAAAGAAGCTAATACTTTGAAAGTTTGAATACTGATTATATAACACCTTGCTGTTTGTCATCATAAAATACTAACTCCAGGGACTAGGCTCCGAAGGTTTCACAGGTCTGACTGGACCACACCCCGCAACCTTCTTTCAACCAGGGGAGTTGAGGCTGCACTGCATGAGGTGTGTTCCAGCATCCTGGCACTGGCCCAGCGAGAGTTTAAGACCATTGCTCCCAACAGTTAAGTGTGCACCCCACAAACACATGTAAATTGAATAATACACCCTTGAACAATCAGTAGGTCATAGAGGAAATTAAAGAAGAAATTAAATAATATCTACAAGCCAACGGAAATACAAATATAACATACCGGATTCTGTGGGATGCAATCAAAGTGATCCTAAGGGGAAAATTTATTGCACTGAATTCGCACATCAGGAAAAAGGAAAGAACACAAATAAACAACCTTATGCTACACCTCAAACATCTAAAAAAGAAGAGCAAGTCAAGCCCAAAGCAAAAAGGGAGGAAATTATAAAAATCAGAGCAGAAATTAATGCAATAGAGACTAAGAAAAAAATCCAAAGAATCAATGAATCAAAGAGTTGGTTCTTTGAAAGAATAAATAAAATTGTTAAGCCCCTAGCCAACCTTATTAAAAAAAAGGAACGAAAAAGCTCAAATTCATGCAATAAGGAATGAAAAAGATGAAATGACTACAGACTCTGTAGAAATATAGAAAGATCATCAACATCTATTTCAAAAACCTCTAATCTCATAGGTTCAATAACACAGAAGAAATGGACAGATTCCTATGAACTACCAAAGCTGGATCAAAAAGATATAAAACTGCTGAATAACCTAATTTCTATTAATGAGATTGAAAATGTAATTAAGTCCTTACGAACAAACAGCCCAGGCCCTGAAGGATTCTGAAAGGATTTTGGCCCAGGCCAGACACTGTAGCCAGTAAAGCCAAGAAGCTCCTATCTCCCCCACCCTTAGGAATCTACCTCTGGTGCCAAACAAAGACCAATGGGCTACCTGTGCATCCCTAAAGCCCCCTTAGGTTCCACCCCAAGCCGGGGTTACTTATGTGCCTCACTCCATGTGTTCGAAAGAGAGACAGCAGACCCCAGAGTGGAGGTGCCACGCCCCTATGGGGTCAAGGGGGGGGTCTCTCTCCGCATTTGCAAAATAAAGGTCATTTATATTTCACACTTCTTATCTTTTCAGCCACCACCAGTCCCCCACAGTTCTATCAGATTCACTGTGGAATTCTAAAAGAAATACAAAGAAGACTTAATGCTGACACGCCTCAAACTCTTCAAAGAAATCAAAAGGGAAGAAATTCTTCCTGCCATTCCTAGAAGAAAATATTACTCTAGTACCAAAACCTGAGAAGGATCCAACTAAAAAATAGAATTATAGGCCAATCTCCCTAATGAACATAGATGCAAAAATCCTCAATAAAATATTGGCAAACAAGATGCAGCAAATCATCAAGAAGATTATACACCATGACCAAGTGGGAATTATTCCAGGCATGCAGGGATGGCTCAACATACATAAATCAATAAATGTAATATGCCATATCAATAGAGCCAAAAGTAAGAACCACATGATCATTTCTATAGATTCAGAAAAAGCTTTTGAAAGGTCCAACACTCATTCATGATAAGAACCTTACAGAAAATTGGAGTAGATGGTCTTTACTTCAATATGATAAAAGCCATCTATGACAAACGAACAGCCAATATCATATAAAATGGCCAAAATCTGAAAGCCTTTACCTTAAAATCAGGCACAAGACAAGGATGTCCCTTATCACTACTCCTATTCAACATAGTACTGCAAATACTAGCCAGAGCAATTAGACAAAAGAGAGAAATAAAAGGAGTAAAGATAGGAAAAGAGGAAGTTAAATTGTTATTATTTGCAGATAACATAATACTCTATATAGAAGACCCCCAAAACTCCATTGAAAGACTCCTAGATAAATAAATTCAGCAATGTAGCTGGATACAAAGTCAATACTCAAAAATCAAAAGCATTCCTATATACTAACAACAAAATCACTGACAGAGAATTAAGAGAAGCCACACCCTTCACACTAGCATCCAAAAAAAAAAAAAAAAAGAATTACTTAGGAATTAATCTAATGAAGAAATAAAAGATCTATTCAGGGAAAATTATAATGCCCAGAAAAGAGAAATTGAAGAGGATCATAGAAAATGGAAAGACATCCCTTCTTTAATGGATAGGAATAATAAATATTGTGAAAATGGCCATTCCCCCAAAACTGTTATACAGATTTAATGCAATGTTAATGAAAACATCATCAACATACCTCATAGATCTAGAGAAATCACTCATAAAATTCATCTGGAACCAGAAGAGACCTCGAATAGCAAAGGCAATTCTAAGCAGCAAAGGCAAGGCAGGAGGCATCATAATCCCTGACTTGAAGTTATACTACAAATCTACTGTAATTAAACCAACATGGTACTGAAATGAAAACAGATCTGAAGATCAATGGAATAGATTATAAGATTCAACCACCTTATCTTTGATAAAAGGACCAAACTTGTTCACTGGAAAAAGGATAGTCTCTTAAATAAATGGTGCTGGAAAAACTGGCTCTCCAAATGCCAAAAACTAAAACTAGACCCATGCCTATCACCATGTACTAAACTAAAATCTAAATGGATCAAAGATCTAAATATTAAAACAGAAAACTAAATCAGTTGGAAGACAAATTAGGTAAAAATCTTGAAGACATAGAGGTAGGTAGAGAATTCATGAACCCGAATCAAACTGCATGGGAAATATTTCCCAGAATCAATAACTGGGATCATGTCTTATTAAAGAGTTTCTGCATGTTGAAAGAAATCTCCAGCATAGTAAAAAGAAAACCCACAATGTTGGAAAAAATTTTAGTGAACGGTCCCTCAGACTTCTGTCTAGAATATATATAAAATTTTTTAAAAAATCAGATCCCTGAAATTCAAAGACCCAGTCCAAAAATAGGCATCCAAGATACTGCACAGTTCTCAGATAAAGAAATACAAATGGCAAATAAATACATGAAAATATGTTCATCATCATTAGTTATTAGAGAAATGCAAATGAAAACAACACTTATATTCCATCTCATTCCAGAAAGAATAACCAGCATAAAGAAAATTACCAACAACAAATGCTGGAGAGGCTGTGGGGAAAAAGGAACCCCTCTGCACTGTTGGTGTGAGCGTAGACTGGTGCAACCATTGTAGAGGTCAGTCTGGAGATTCCTCAAAAAGCTGGGTTTGGAAGTCCCATTTGACCCAGCTATTCCACTTCTAGGCATATTCCCAGAAGAAATGAAAACATCATACCACAGTGATATATGTGCACCCATGTTTATAGCAGCACAATTTGTAATAGCCAGATCTTGGAAATAACCTAAGTGTCCATCAACTGAGGAATGTATAAAAAAGTTGTGGTATTTTTATAGAATGTAGTACTACTCAGCTATAAAGAATGATCACATTGAGATAAACAGATGCAACTCAAGGCCATACATAACACTTTATGGTAAGCATGATTCCCTATTACATTGCTTTGAAGTCATATAATGTTTTAATTCATTAGTTGGAATAGTTTTACTGTTTTGTTTGATTTTATTATGTGTCAGTATGAACAGCTACTCTGAAGAAAACAAGACATTCTGGCAGCCACTTGCTTAGTATCATCTTGTTTTGAAATCCTACCATGCTTTTGTTCTTCTGTTTCCATTGGTTCTATCATGTTGTGTCTTACTGGATTTTAATATGTGTGATAGTATAAACAAATTTTCTATGCAAAATGAGATAATATAGTAGTCATTGTTCATTTTCTGTTATTTGGTTCTGAATGCCCTGTAATACTTTCTCTTGAATGGTTTTATATTATTTTGTCATGTTTGATATTATTGTATATGAAGGTATGCTCAATTATTTCAAAGAAAGAGACATTATGGTAGCCACTGTTAATATTCAGTTGTCTGGTTGTGAAGTGCTGTGTTGCTTACATTGCTCTGTTCTGATCTGCTTTGTTCTGTCCTCTTTTATCTTAATCTCTTTAAAATGAAAAAAAAAAAAAAAAACAAAAAAAACTCCAGGATGATTTGCTTTATCTTTTGTTAACTACTAGCAGATGGAAAAGTCTAGTAACACACAGAAGATATTCAATTAACACATACTGAATACAAATATTAAATAATGACTTACATTCACAATGTCAGAACCAGAGATGGAATCAGCTGCCTCTTTCCATTATAACATCACAACAAAGCAAGTCATTCATAAAAATATTTATAACAGAAATACAACAAGGACAAGGGTAGATTGTAAGGTGGGAGTCTCTACAATGGAGAAATTCACATCTCTGTAAAGTTACACATGCAATTCTTTAAAGGCATGTGTGAGAAATGCTGAAGTGAAAATAGGGGGGAAGCAAGAAGTAGAGCTGGGAGCCATCGGAGCTGCATTTAGGAGGTTCGCTAAAGTTGTGTCTTGAAGACAACACACGTTAATATGCATTTCTCTACTCCCTGCTTGTCCATGCTTTGGACTTCAGGAAGTCTGGATTAATAATGCCAAGTGCAGGAGAACTACTAGCTAGACAGAATGAGTTAATTATACTGCCTACAAGTTAGCTACTGGCACTGTGACATCTTTTGGCCACTGGCCACATGATCCAGAGACAACTCCTCAAGGTCCAGGTGGAAACAATGATTTAACTTTTCAGCCATTTCTTTGCAAGCTTGCTAAGAACAAAAGCTGTCATCTGTGCTAGATGTTGCCAGTGTAGCCCTCCACTGCGATATCACAGCAGGCCCTGAATGAAATGAGAACATAAAGCTAGTATCTTTGTGATCAGCATAATTTAAGAAGTTGGAATCTGTGGCAATAATGACTAAACTGCTAGAGTTGGTTTTCACATAAAGAGTAATGAGAAGCCTGAAAAAGAAATTGCTTTGAAAATGAAGCTCAAAATGAAACAAATTAAGTTTCAAGTATATTGTATGCAAGTCCCTGATGATTGTGGGGGATGGTGGATATAGTGGGTGTACGAACATTTATTTCTTTGTACTTTTTTTTTTCTTCTTGATCAAGTGTATGCCAATTTGAGGATCCAAAGTTATTTATAAATAAGAATATTTGAAAATAAAAATGGGTTGGCAATTTAATTGGAATAAGTATTTCTAGCTCTGTTATGGTGCAGCTCTGATTGATTTCAACCATGACTAAAACTACCATAGTTACTAAAAATGACAATGATATAAATGCTTCTATAATATACACATAACACCTTAAAAATACACAATACAAACTTGAGAAGTGACGTTAGTTCATGACCTATATGTAATTCTATTCAAAACTTACAATCTGTCATTTGAAAATACTATTTCTTCCTGAAATATACAATGTATATGCCAAATAATAGTAAAATTGGGAGCAACCAATATAACATGAAAAGCCCACAACTTTTCATAACTACAAAGAGCACCATTAGAAAAACAAATATATCTTCTCTCTTATATGACATATTACAGATTTATGGGTCAGTGTGAATTTCTTAGTAATCATAAACCTCATTTGGTAAAACTAAAGTATCTTCCACAATGTTGGCCTCAAGAAAATACACACATTAATGAAAATAATATGTTTTTAAAAGCATGTACTGTGGGAGACAACTCCAGTGACTCCCTTTGAATCCAAAACAATTTCTGTGACTTTGATTACTTGGAGACTCATTTCCTTATACTGGTATGTAAAAGGCTGGGTAAGGTATTTCCTTTTCTCTTCAGTTGGCTCTGAGCATTGCAAATAAGGCTAGCCAAGGTGCTAATGTGCAGTCTATAGCCATCAGACAGTCCTGTTTCCTGTCATGGTGCTCTCCACTAAACACAGGATTGAGCTCCAGATGTTAGAGCCAACAGCTCTGGGAATGTCAACTGGGTATAAGCCTCAAGGTAAGAGGCCATGACTCCCCAGGGCATAAGAGTTAGCATATCAGAAACCGAAGTGATAGCCCCCAAAACAATTCCATTGCTACCTTAATTGGGTTATGTAAATTGATCCTTCTGCATATCTTTATCTCTGCAAATTACAGAGATGCCATTCTTGCACCTGGCCAGCCAGCTCAAGTTACTCAGTAATCTTAGACATCCTCACTATGGCTCATCCCTGAACTACCCCCCACCCCCTTTCTTCACAAGATAATAAATGCTGGGAGAGGCCTAGGATCCAGGCTTTTGTTCACATGTCCTCACGGGAATTGGACTTAGGACTCCTTGGCTGCCCTTAACTTGGAACATGTCTTGGTGTCTTTACTCTTGCTGTGGGTTTTTGGTAATGGTAGATTGGAATTAACTTGCTAGGATTCCAATGATGTCTCAGTGGGATTATAAATATAACCTTTTGGATTGTGAGGAGAACTAGAAAGAGGATTACAATATTTGGGTGACTGAACTCGATATTTGGGTTTACAATAATGTGCCAGCTAGGCATGGTGCCGCATGCCTGTACTCCCAAACTCTGGGAGGCTAAAATATGAAGACCGCAAGTATAAGCCCAAGACGGGCAGTTCCGTAACTTAGGAAAGCCCTGTCTCAAACTGATAGATAGAAAAATGCCTGGGAATGTACCAAGGTGCAAAAGGTCTGAATTTAATCCTCAGTATCAAGGTAAAATAATGCACCTAGGAATCAATCACTCCCACTCTCAAAAGACTGGCAACTCATTCAGTAGAGTCAAAAGAAAGAATTCTTGCACCAGAAAACCCTGAATTCACATTGAGATTTAAGTATTGAAGAGCCAGATTAAGATGAGACACTGGCAAAACTTCTTTGCCACTATGTTCTCATTTATTAAAGGAAAAAAGCAACAACATTTGCTCCACAGGATTATTTTGAGGATGACCTGAAATGAAATGCATTAATGCATAAATGCATTTCTTATGAGACTCATATGAATCTGAAATTCAATAAAGAATAAACAGAGTAATTCAGATACTACCTCAGATGTCTTTTCTGCTACTTTTGTAATTAAGCACATATTGATCCAAGTTATCAAATCAAAAAGGAATTGACAATCTTTACAATTAAAAGGCTATCATCACTCTTTAGGATATACACAGGATGTGTCCAGATTACACAGAACATTTTTGAAATCCACAAGTAGCAGTAGATGCTCAGGAGAAGAGAGACTTAGAGAACGGATGCTAAATTGTAAAGGTTCCTAAATAGTAGATATAATTGCAAGAATGGGAGCTAATGGAAAAGGCATTTTACACAGAATAGTTATGTCACTGCTGAGAACACAAAGAACTTGATCACCAATTTAAACATGTAAATCAGTTCCATTCTGAGAGGACATTCCTAAGTAGGATTCATTCCTAAATCCAACAAAGTCAGTCTTGTACATCTTTGACAGAAATATACAATGTAAAGCATAAAAAAATGAAAAATGAGGTCTGTTCATATCTGTGAATGTTGATAACTCAAATTGGGGAATATATATATATATATATATATATATATATGTAATTTGGAAAATAATAAGGCCTTAAAAGACTATTGAAAAAGGCCCAATCTGAGTAGTGAAAGTTGCTAGGATACATGGTTGGCGTTCTTGTAAATTTATTCTGTAATTTAATCCTCACAAGCTGTTTTACAACCATCCCATAGTCTGAGAGTATAGCCTGAACTCTGGACTACTGTGTTCACAACAGTTCCCAAAAAAGAAGTGTGTTGTGAATAAAAAGGAATTTTTTTTTTTTTTCATTTTCTGAAGAGATTTTATGACCATGGCTAGTCTCCAGCTCAATTTTGTGGAACATTTTATCTATGCCTTTTCCTGTTTCCTGTGGTAGAACTCCTTCTATTTCTGTATTTTGTCTAAAAGGACTCTTTATATTTTATCATTATTTAAGACAGAAGGGGAGAGAAGATACGGAGTTCAGAGCAGAGATACAGCCTCATTCAGGTTCGTAATTGTGCCACTGAAATAGCCACTGGCTGAAACTGCTTGCAAAAGGATCACAACCCCACCCCCACTGCACACTCAACAAGTTCAAAGCATCTGCCTGAGTTTTATGTATCCACATAAAAGGTATGGCAAGCACCATGGGATAGTAGAAGCACAGATCTCTTATGTTTCAGACCCCTAAAAAGATCTAGCATACTAATGTATACAGCGGAGAAAAAACATGCACTCTACTAGCCCTCTGTCATTTCAGAAATCAGAAGCTGGATGCAGAGCTGGGGACCTTCCACACCACAGAGGAGTCCTCACCCTGCAAAGGTCATGGGACAACAGAAACAGACTCTGATGGCCAACATCTCATATTTTGTTCTCCAAATGTTACAGTATTCTCTAAAAACTAAATTCAAAGAAAGGATAAATTGCTTTTCTCAATAGATTCATCCAAGGCAAAAAGGGAGAAGTCAGCCAACTCCTCTAGAGAATGCCAAGTCAATGTCAGCCTGCAAGCAGAGCTCAGGCTCTATTCAAACCAAAATTTTCATTAAGTAGTGTGGACACTGAGGACAACACCTTAACCTTAACTAAATCAGGAATTAAGTTCAGAAAAGAAAAGAAAAGGAAAAAAAAAAAAAAAGGAATTAAGTTCAGGCAGAGCTCAGGCTGAAAAATCTCGCAACTATAGACTTTCCTCTTTCTTTAGGCAAAAAGAGTTACAGTGCTATCTCTTAGTTTTCATGAACACCCTGAGGATTCGCACTGTTTGAGCAGGAGCAAAGTCTTAGTTAGCATTCTTGTGCTGTTATAACAAGTTAACACAGACTAGCAGTTTTCGATATGCATATTGAGCCTTTTACATCTTTGTAGGCTTCTATGAGCTTTGTTATTTTCCAAATCCAACTTTTAGCGTTTGCATAAAGGTTTATCACAATTCTGGAGGCTCAGATGTCTAGATCAAGTCTCCAGCCACAGGTTTGATGCTCGGTAAGGCCTGCTTTCTGTTTCCAAATTGCACTTTTTTGTTATTGCATCCTCCAGATGGAATGAATGTTGTGTCACCCCATGGAGGAAGGGACAGAAGCTGAAAACTGGCTCCCTTAAACCTTGTTACATGACTAATCACCTCTTAAAGGACCCATCTTTTACAGTTTAGCTTCATCGTGAATTTTGGAGGGGATACAAACATTCAGATCATAACAACCAGGCATTTCACACAGGCACACATAACCTAGAAACACTGAATAAGTCAACTGTGGCTAAGCTATTTTCCTTCCACACTTCCCAATTTGCCTGCATCCCCAGTTAGGCTGATAACAGGTATCTAAGGAGTGAGACACTACAGCTTACTGTCATTTCTACTGCCCGTGAATGTCCTTATCTATCTCTTCCTAGAAGGGAAATATATTTTTATGAAAGTTAGTCCATGCGGATAAAATATATTTAAGTAGCATGTTCCTTAAGGAAGACAGTTACTGTTTTCCTTGTCCAGAAAGATTTATTTTCCACATATTGGTTTCTTCCAATGGGAGAGTCATATCTTCTGACTCTGCTACATGTGGCATAAACGTGTATGGAATCTTTCTTAAGTGAACGGGTGTAATGAGCCTCATTCTCAAACATGACACTTTTACTAGATAGACACTATTTCTAATTATGCGCAGTCCAGGTATCAAAGAGTAGATCTTCCCGGTAGGTATAACTTCTGAAATTATTTGAAGTCAAAATGGACAAGTAACTAATTGATAAAGAATAACAACTACATTCTCTATTGTCTCTAATCTAACAGAGAACGGAATTTCACTAATCTACTTATTGAAATCACCACACATCAGACTATAAAGCCAAATTTCCACTCATTCTTGTCAATAACGGGGATTATTTTTCGTATCAAAAGAGCCAAGAAAAGAATATAGAAGAAACTCAAAATCAGAAACATAATGCAAAATTCTTTCAAATTCGCCTTCAGGACCCAAGAAAAATAAACGGAGATTTATATGTCTAATGAAGTACAGTCCTCTGGTGATCAAGTTTTCTTGGTTCTGTCAAATGAGAGTCCACTGGATGTGTCTCAGTGTAGAATTTCCAACTGTTAAAATATAATTGATTTAAACAAAAAGAAATGCAAAAATCATGGCTTTCACATAATTAACATGTATTAAACATTTGATTTTGCTTATAATGATACAGTCAGATGCTAGCATGTTGTTTCTAAGTATATTTTGAAAATAGATCACTAAAGATTCTGAAAGTGATTGAATAAATAATGCTACTTCATGATTTACTTAAGTCTTTTGTCAAGAAGATATATCAATTGGAGCTAAAGTTTTATCTTCCTACCATATATATACAGCTCTTCTTAACCCAATATTCCTTTAAAATTGAATTTTCAGTATCTGTGAACACCAAAAGCATGTTCAGGATAATTCAAAACAAAGAAGAGAGCACCTGCTGTTAGGCACAGTCATTTTAAGTTGAAAAAAACTATTCAGGAGGAAAAGAAAATGCACATGCTGGGTTGGTGGCTTTATCTCAAAAATACCAGTTCTCAGTGGAGAAAAGAACAAACTTATGGAAAGTTTTGCTTGAATAATATGCTCTACATTACCAGTAATTGGATTGTAGGGAGGCATCTTTTGTTCTTTTGTTATGAAGAATTACATACTCAATAGCTTTTTGGCTGATTGAGCCATAACCTCAAACACTTATGATAATTTATGACATATACAATAAGATCCATATTCACCATTTTTTCATCAGTCATTCCATCATTTAAATATTTTAGATAGTTCATAATGTACATAATTATAGGCATCATAGGAAGGAATTATGAATTATTAGTATAAAGGAATACTGGATAATGTTTATGATAGGTATTATATAACTGTTTAATTAAAAGATATAACTTGGAAGCTAGTATTCAGTGGCTATAAATGTGATAACTCGGACCCCAGGATAAAATCCAAGAAAGCAAGAAATTAAAATTTGGGAAGCAAAGGCTTTATTAGGTAAAATCCAGGCCTGGTGACGAGTCTCCTTGAGCCAATTTGGAGACTGCGCACCTCACAGCTAAAAGTCAGGACTTTTTATCTTGTAAATCCACAAACAGCTGCTGGTCACACAATGTAAGGAGGGGGATAGGGGTGTGACTCACTACAATGCAGAAACGGCAATTGCAAGTCTCCCTGCATACTAGCAAGTTTAGATAAGAAGAAATCTTGTTTTCCTTAGCAAAGAGGTCTAACAGCAATTAACAACCTTAGTTACCTTTGCCCAGAGGGAAAGGAAAACACACATTTACAGTAAGGCCAAGTTACAGGTATTACTGTGATACAAACGAAGCTATTTTTGTGAAGAATGTACAATCTAATACAATCTAATGCAATTAACACAGTTTGTGACGGGCTACCGGGTATGTTTTATGGCCTTTAGGAAGTTAAAACTTAACCTAGTTAAATTTGAAGGGAGAAGGGGAGGGGAAGCAGCAGGTGGGCTTATACCTTAGAACAGACCTTAGGATAGTTAGGGGGGCTTAGATTATAACAATAAACAGTATATAACACATTATATATAAAATAAAATAAACAAAATAAATGTAACACATTATATCTCCAGATATTATTAAAGACAATTAACAACTTTGTATTTTCTCAGTAAGTATTATTGTGAATTTGTATAGTCTTTGCTTTGAATGAGAGGGTAAGAAAAAGAAAAGAGAGGGAAAAGGTAAGGGAGAAAGTGTGAGGGAGAATGATACCGAAAGAGAGTGAAACAATATGAGGATGAGATTAAATGGAGAGGAAGCAAAACATGGCTGATACCTGTTCTTCCCCTTCCTCATCAACAGCTAACACTGGTTATGTCCTGAAACGGGTACCGCTTACTCATACTTGCTGAGAAATCCAACATCAATGTTTTTGTCCATAACCCATCCGAATTGAAGTGTTAAAATGGTGGAACATCAGGAAATTAATAATAAAGCCATACTTTTTTAGAATCTATTGGTTCTATAATATCATTTTTAAGAGTGTTTTATTTTTAGAATGGATTCTCTGTGGTTATGGTAAATTACTACCAGCCCTAAATACCTGTCCTTGCAGAAGAACCAACAAGGATGAAAAGTCTATCACCTAAACATGACTTTTACTATTTGCTTATGTAATGTTCTATTTTGAACAAGCAAAAGCCTAAGTTAAATTGGCGCTATTTTCTGGTAATTTATGTTTAACTAGCCCTCCCTTATTCTTCCAAACTATGATCAATAAGGGAAAAATGTTATTAATGGTCCACTTAGAAGGACAATCTGGTAGTTGAAAAGATAATGAAGGTTACTGATTCATCCGTGAGGAAAAAGAAGCTTGGCTTTTTAAACATTAATTGTTAAGTCAAACACCACCTTACTTAAAACTAATCATTTACAATGCAGCAAAGTTATAGGTACAAATAGCACTAGATTAGTAGTCTAGAGCATCAGAGCCTCACTCTACAGTGATGAAGGACATTGGACTTCACTTTCCTCTGGTTTCACCTTTACCCAAAAGAGAAACTAAATATTTGATGGTAGAGATTAACTCAAATGAATTCTGATGTTTGACAAATTCTGTTGAAAATAAATTTTGAGAACTTCACACGAGGCACTTGTCCCATTACACGTAGTTTAACAGTAATATCACCTATCACTACTCATGCATCGGTACAGAGACAGGCAATAATCCTTAAAAATCTAGGGGTTTATAAAACCCCTGGAGGTAGTTATCTGGGTTTTTTTATTATTACTTAAGGAATTCAGCACCAATTCACAAATGATACTTTCTATACCTAATATATTTTCAAATATGCATAAATCATTTTAAAATGAGAAGAAATTATTTTAGAACATAGCTATGATAATTACCTCAATTAAAGCTTTTTTGAAAGTCATACTACAGTCATACAGGTAATAGTTTTGAAAGTTCACTTTAGGCAGAATCATTTTGTGTTAACAGACAAAGCACATTTCACTGATAAACTAAAAACAAACACACTTCTCAAAGAGTTGCCCTCAACAATAAGTTAAACACAATGCGTCCAGCCTAATCATGAGTAGTAACCAGCTGTCTAGGCAATATTTGACACATGACTTATCTGTCAGCACTCACAGCGATATATTCAACTCACTCTGAGTTTGACCTTGATTGTCTTACAGACTCTGTCAATCACTTTGTCAGTCACAATGGCATGTGATTCTTCAATTCAACACAAACTTCCTCTGTAACTACAATCAGATGGTTGTTAAGGCATTGCTGTCAGTCACTATGTTATCCCAAAAGGTAGGTTTTTTACAAGTGTGCTGATAGAAAACAAACTTTCAGTTAAAATGCCACTGGGAGTCAATATTTATTCAAATTTACTAGAACTAGCTATCAGAGGAGTGCAATTCAAAGACAGACACTGAGAAACTTAATGTAAATGGGTAAAGCAAATAAAACTTCTCACTAGAACCACCAATGAGAAAGTAGATTCAAAATATGTTTCTTCTTTGAAAATCATGAGACAAACTTTGTTGTCAAAGAATGCCAAGATACAAATTATTTGCTTTAGGATCTGAACACCAGATGACTTTGCTATGCTTAAACTTTCTAAGACACATTTTTCTAATCTGTAAAATGAAGATACAGTATATCTTTTTAGGACATTATGAACATTAAATTATATAATAAATGTTAATATAACTAACATCATATATGACCTATTACACAGTTCATAAATGTATTTTCCAGTCCCTATTTTATAGCAAACAAATAAATTTTTGAAATAATTGAGAACTTCTTATCCTGCATGCACTTTTTTTTTTTCAGGTTAAAAAATACAAACGTATAAAATACCTACAAAATCAAAGAACTGTTAGGTAGGTCTCTCATATTTCTGTCGTATACATATCAACCTATTTGTGCTATCTAATTCAATATTCACAAGCTACTAAGTATTTGGTTATTAAGTACTTGAAATGTGGACAACTAATATGGGTACGTATTTTAAGTAAAAGGTACCGTAGATTTCTAAGACTTCTTATGATTATAAAATATTTTAATGCTATTCATATTTTTTGCCTTGGAACTAATTATTTTATATAAAGACATCACTAAATTTACTATTACATCTTTCTGCTGTTTCTTATGTGGCAACAAGAATAAGTGTCTACATGGTTCACATAATATTTATGAAAAAAGTGCTAGAATATATAGTTGTTCTATAATGGATATCCGAATAAATAAGATTTGGGATATGTCTTTAAGATTATACAGAGCCTTTATAAAATACAATACATACTGAATATGAGAGATGAATAGTAAAGATTGATGAAAGAATACAATGAGAAAAATAATGCATCCGGATAAAATTAATAATGGCCTGCTGGACATGGAAAACACATTGTCCTCAATGACATTCACACTGTAGACTCTTAATAGAGTAATATTTTTTGTTATAGCTACAACAGGAAAAGCACTCATCCATGCTGAAAGTTGAAGTTTATTATCTCAACTTCATTGAAGGTGCAAAGGATTATATTAATAAAATCTAAGTTTATTCTTTCCTTAGCAATTCATCCTTTTTGAGTTATTACTGGAATGTGAGCAAGATGGTTCTTCTTTACTTATCCAAAGAAAACAAGACCAACATGGAACATTACTTATTTTTCAAAACAAAATTAGGCTCATGGATAATTTTTATTTGACCAGAAATATTTTAATCATCTGAGCACTTAATAAGATACAAATAATTATGTGCAATTACATGATAATTGCTTTCAATGTAATTGCCATGTCAGTGCAGTTTTGAAAGAGGTAATCAGGCGGTTATTGGTGAACTGTAAATTAATTGATAACGGGACACTTATAATTGCAAATGATCATGATTTACCTTGAGGTACTATGAGCACATTAAAAATATGAGTAGAATGGCAAGGGGATCAGGGACATTCATTTAACAGGAACGTCAGAATAAGTAAGATTAGTTCATAAATCTACTTGTCTCAGTTCCAAGCTAAAGGATTCTCCGTGCCTGTTACTGACAGATTTTTGGGTCCTATTTCATTTAATATGTACAAAGTCTATTTAGGATTAGCCTACAGGCTGGAGATTACTTTCACATATGTACCATCTGTGTTGTGATTTGAATGCATTTAAAGACATAAGTAACAAATTACATTTTTGAGATTGGAAGATAATAGGATATCTGTGCCAAAGCTGCATACAGATGATGAGAAGGAAAAAAATGTCTCCCGATTACCCAGACAGCGAGTGAGTGACTATATGATTTCAAGAATCCTCATTTCCATTCTAAGATTGCATAACAATAATGATTCAAAAACCTAATTTCTTTACCAGCTACTTAAAGATATTGTCATAATCACATACTAGTTCTCAATTACCTAATAATCAACAAAAACTCAACATAGGTCTCTATTTTAATGCTTTCTTAAACTTCAATATCTGGAAATTCACTGGCTTGATGTTAATTATATTTTGAAAAATGACAGTAAAATGAGTATTATCTAACACACTCTATTCTCTGTGGTAGAATGCCTATCACCTTTGTGAAATACTCTTCTGCATCATATTCCCATTGTCTGGTGGAATGTATCTATTTTTCTTTGAGGTTAAGGATGGATTACAATAGCACTGTGCACTTCACAAAACAAATTTCTAAGCACCTTTGTGTAGAGCAATGTATGTATTATGTATTAACTGATTTCAAAGACATATGTGTAACTGCCCTCATCCGTGCAACTCTCAATGCTCCCACAGAGTATAAAAGCTATATACAAATACATTCAATGCCAGGCAGCATGAAATGCATGCTATAAATGTGGTGCATCCTCCTACAGAATTTCACAGGTCCTTGCTATCATTTCTGGATGAACTGAACAGTAACAACTTGGCAAATAAGAAAGAAAATTATCTGGGCTTGAAAAGGATTCGACTTTAGGAATGCTGACTATGGGCATATAAGATAGAAAATGTTTAACATTTTCAAAAATTCAGATGAAAGGAGAAAAAAAGCAAGATATTCTTGGTGATTACATTTTATATATCAACTTGGTTAGACTATGGGGCCAGTTATTTGATTAAATACTAGGTTTGATATTGCCATGAAGGTAGTTTTTACATGTAATTAACATTTATAAGTTAAAGAGCTGACATAAAGAAGATTACCCTCAACAGTATGGATGGGCCTTATCCAATCACATAATCAACTAAAGGTATTAGAGGGAAATATAGAGGATACACACACACACACACACACACACACACACACACACACACTCATAATGATATTGGTTCTATTCCTCTAAAGAACTCTGACTTATACAGCATGTAAAATAAAATGTAAGTAAACACATATAAGAATAAAAGGAAATAACTGAAAAGTAGATTTGGGACACACACCAGGGGCATGCAAAATGGCATGTGAAGAATTCATATGTTAGAAGGAATTGAGTGAGATGCTCCAAGTAAGTATCCTTAGTTAAAGAGCCAAACAATCTTATAGGGGTGCTTAGGGAGGCAAATGTGTCATCAGTACTCCTCATGGATCAAAGGAAGAAAAGACCAGAGATATAGAGAAAATAGATCAAAGGTCTGATTAACATTTAATAGCTAAGCTTAGCAATACAATGAAGTCCATCACAATAATATGCTCAATTCCATTCTATAGTAAGATAATACAGTACACAATAAATCATATATTCTTTCTTATAAATTTGATTTGAGGTCTCCTTTGGGAAAACACTCTGTTTTAGTCATTCTTGCTTTAAATTTTGTTTTCATGATAGCTTGATGGACAAACAGTCTAGCATTACTCACCACAGCTCTGCTTTCACCTAAATTTCTACAACCATTTGACCTGTATCAAGGAAATACTCAAGTGACATTTGTGAAAATGAAGGGTTTTTCCCTCTAACTTCATGAAAATGTTTCCACTTTTTAATTCATAGTTTGTATATTGTTACATATAATTTACATACTTTCTTTGAGGTTGAGTATACAGGTAATTCTACTATTTTTGTGGACTTTTTTAAAATATAGAACTGTTCCCCTAAAAATTCTTAAAAATTTAGGAAGAGCTCCAAAGTTGAGATATTAACTGTAGTCAGTGATTTTCTTTCTTGTATTACTTGGGCTTTTTAGCTATTTTTTTTTTCATTTTATATTAAATTTAGCTTTCAAAGTATCTCCTAAACCATGTAAAATATGTTAACATATAAATCACTGTATAAATAAAGTGAAAGTTAAAAGTGTTAACCTTAGTCCAGGTTGCCTAGTGCGTATCATGAAAATCTGGAAGCATGTTTTCTTCTCTTTTTGTTTTTTAAAGAATGGTTAGCACACCTCCTAGTATATTGTTTTACTATTTGTATTCCTTCGTTTGATAAGTGTGTGTGCATTTCAGTTGTCCGTTTTTCGACTGATTCTTTCAATTTGGGGGCTGATTTTTTTTTTTTTTTATTTCTTTATATGTTCTAGATAGAAGTCTTTGTCTGAGAGACAGCTGGCTGAATTTTTTTCCAAACTGTGGATTGTTTTTATCACTCTGTTGGTGATTTCTTTTGATGTGCAAAAGCTTTTTAATAAGGTGAGATCCTAGATGTTGATTCTTTGAGGTGAATCCTGTGCTGTTCAGGCTCTGTTTATGAAGTCTCTACCTATACCTATGTGTTTGAGATTTTACATACTTTCTCTTCCAGCAGATTTAGTGTTTGTGTTTTAATGTTTAGATCTTTGACCCATTTTGACTTTAGTTTAGTGTATGGTGATAACATGGGTCTAGTTATAGTCTTCAGCATGCAGAGTGTCAGTTTTTTCAGCACTGTTTATTAAAGAGGTTACCTTTTATCCATTGAACATGTTTGGCCCTATTGTCAAAGATATAATGGCTGAGTGTGCTTGTAGTTGTATCTGAATCTTCTAATCTTTTGCAATTTGTCCTCAGGACTAGGTTTTCTTTTTCCTTTTTTTTTTTTTTTTTTTTTTTTTTTTTTCCCAGTACCATGCTGATTTTATCACAGAAGCTTTGTAGTATAATTTCAAGTCTGGGATTATGATGTCTTCTGCCTTGCCTTTGTTGCCCAAGATTACCTCTGCTAGTCTAGGTCTCTTCTGCTTTCAGATGAATTTTAGAAATGTTTTCTCTACTTCTATGGGTCATACTTTTGGTATTCTCTTTGGAACTGCACTGAATTGTTAAAACAATTTTAGGAGCATGGCCAATTTCACTACATTGGTTATTTTTATCCATTAACCAGGGCTATCTACCCATTTTCTGAAATCATCTTTACCTCCTCTGTTAGACTGACACCCAAGTATTCTTTGGATGCTATTGCAAAGGGTATGGCTTCCCTAATTTCTCTCTCAGTGAGTTTGTTTGTGTACAGGAATGCTATTAAGTTCTGAATGCTGACTTAATATCCAGTTACACTACTGAATTTGTTTGCTAAATATAGAAGATTTTAAGTGAAATTTTTTAGGGCTTATATAGAGTATCATGTCATTTGCAAATAACGATAGTTTACCTTCTTTTACTATCCTTATTTGTTTTATTTCTCTCTCATCTAATTGCTCCAGCTAATATTTTCAGAAATATATTGAGTAGGAGTGGTAACAGTAGACATACTTATCTTGTTCCTAATTTTAGTGTGAAACCTTTCAGTTTTTGTTCATTTAGTGTGATGTTATCAGTTGGTTTGTGATAGATGGCTTTTATCAAATTAAGATAAAGGTCATGAAGCATAGCATTTTTATCATGAATGAGTGATGAAATCTATCAAAAACTTTGTTTCCGTATCTATTGAGATAATCATGTGATTTCTCTTTGGCTGTGTTATGATAGATTATATTTATTTATTTGCATGTGTTGAAACATATCTTTATCCTTAGGATGAATCCCACTTGGTTCTGGTGTATAATGTTCTTGATGATTTGCTGAATTCTGTTAGTAGCTTACTTAGAATTTTTGCATCTATGTTCATCAGGGAGATTGGCCTGTAGTTCTGATTTCTGATTGGGTGTTTCTCTGGTTTTTTAATACTTGCATCCAGGAATGGGTTAGTGTCATGGTTTATGTCGGTGTCCCCCAGGCCTCATGAGTTTGCATTGTGCATTTGTGATTGGTTCATTGTCTAGTACGTGGATTCATGGTGTCAGTGCTACACCCACATAGAGGTAGAGCCAGATGTGATGTAATGGCAGGAAAAAGGTGTGTCTTGCTCTTTGCGGGTTCCTGTGTGCTGTTGGCGGCCGCCATGAACTGCGGTCCAGCCATGCCCGCCTGTCTTGGAGCCAAGTGAGTGTAGACTGAAACCTCCAAAAACTGTAAGAAATAAACCTTTCCCTTCCCAACTTGGGCTTCAGGTATTTTGTCTCAGCGACGAGTAAAAAGTAACTAAGACGGTTAGGGAGTACTGCTTTCCATTCAACATCATTAGAGTGTGAGGAGTATTGGTATTAAATCGTCTCTAAATTTCTTGTGGAATTCAGCAGTGAATCCTTCAGGACTTGCACTTTTGTTAGCAGTATCAAATTACATTTTGAATCTCACTGACTAAGATACTGGGTTATTCAGAAGTTTTCCATCTTCTTGGTTCAATTTGGCAATTCATATATATCTAGGAATCTGTTAACTCCTTCTGTGTCGTCATCCCATGAGAGTAAAGATTTTCAAAACAATTATTGATATTTTGAATTGCCACAGTATCTGTAGTAAACTCACCCTTTTCATTTATCAATGCATGAATTTGACTCTTTCCTTTTTTTTTTTTTTTTTGACAAGACTCGCTAAGGGTTCATCAATTTTATTTATTCTTTCACCTAATTCATTATATTATTTCTTGGTCTCCATTGTGTTAATTTCTATTCTGATAATTTCCATCTTCTATAAGTTTTGTGTTTGTCTTGCTCTTTTTTTTCTAAAAGCTTGAGGTATAACATTAGGTTGTTTATTTGTGCTTGCTCTTTTCCTGATGTGAGAATTCACTGCTATAAATTTCCTTCTTAGGACTCCTTTAAGTTCTAGTATGTTGGATATGAATTCTTGTTTAGCTATAAATCTTGTTTAATTTTTTCCTTCATTTATATGTGATGTATTAGTTGTTTAGAAAGGTGCTATTTAATTTTCATGTGTTTATGGAGTTTTTGCTATTAATTGCCAATTTAATTGCACTATGATCAGATAACACACAATACAATTTCAATTCCTTTCCCTTTACTTAAGCATGCTCTGTGGTCTATCATATGGTCTATGTTAGAGAACATTCTATGTGGAGCAAAGAAGAATGTGTATTCTGATGATTTTGGGTGGAATACTCTGAAAATATCTACTAAGTCCATTTGTTTACAGGTTGGTTTCAGTTCTGATATTTCTCTGCTGACTTTTTGTCTAGTTAATCTGTCTTTTTTTTTTTTTTTTAAACCATGGGGAATTGATGTCTCTCATTACAACTGTGTTAACATATACTTTATTTTTCATGTGTATTCATATTTGTCTTATATAATTGAGTGTTACCATATTTGGTGCATAAATTTTTATGATTGTTATTTTTTACTCTTGAAATTTTCCCCTACCAAGTTGGTAGTGACTTCTTTATCTCTTTGCATCATTCTTGGATACAGGTTCAACTGTGCAAACAAAATACAGAATACAGATATACAAAATACAGAATACAAAACAAAACAAGATGACATTCAGCCAGCCAGAAAAGGGATATCCAATCAGAGAAGGGAGAATAGCCGTAAACTACCTGTGGGGTTTAGAGTTCTGTGGCAGTGTCTATGTTACATGAGAAATGTGCTGGGTATGGAGTTAATCTTGCCTCTGCATGTGGACTGGTCTTCTGTTGGTGGAGTTCTCTGTAGTTCAACTGCTAGCTCCTTGCTGCTGATCAGACACTTACATGTTGCTGTTCTCGTTGATTACTCTGCCCTCCACAGGGCACCTGTGCACCCAGGGCCCAAATGTCGTCCCTGTACTTGGGGTTCCAGTAGTGCACCACCCAAAGGTATATGTGTTTCATGCTTCTTACAGGCTCTGCCATCCCAGGGAAAATGAAGGAAGTAAGCACAGACTCAAGATTCCACATTCAGTACTTTGTGATCATGTTAAATTCTCTGTGAAGCCTCCATGAATCCTCAGCAATTGAATGTCTTCTTCAAGGCTTTCCTCATATTCCTAAATTTGATTTCCCAACCATTCTCTTCAGGAGTTTACAGTGCAGTAAGATGAATAATATTTATAAACAAAGACAATGAACATTAAGTTATCTGAAATGAATGCTGTAACAGTGGACCACAGTGCTACACATCCCGTTCTGGGTTTAAATGAAGACATTACTTTCCTAAAGAGGAAGATTGTCCCTAAAAGTTTCATGTGTTAGAAATTTGGTCTCCAGTGTGGCAATATTAAAGGTAATAGAAGCTTTAAGAGGTAAAGCCTAGCAGTAGGTGATTCTCCCTGCCAAAATATTAGTCTTGCAGAGTTAGTTGTTCTCCAACCCCCTCTGAGCACTAACCCATAGTGCGACATTACCATATGTGTCTACATTACCATATGAACACTGTCTCCGTTTTGCTGCCATTGTATTATAACAAACACTATGAAATCCTCACTATATGCCAAATATGAAGGCTATCCAACCTTGAACTTTCAGGCTTTAAAACCATGAGCTAAATAATTCTACTTTCTTTATAAAGTATACAGCCTCAAAACTTCTGGTACAGCAATGGAAAATGAACTAATTGATATACATATTCCCATAAAGTGAATGTTGTGTGCTCTCAGGAATCCTAAATTGATATCTTAACGCTCAATGGGATACTATTAGGAGATGGAACTCCTGATAGGTAAATTGATCGTGATGGGGCAGCTATCATGAATGGAATCAGGGCCCTTATTCAAAAGACTCTAGAATGCTTTACATCTCTTCCACCATATGAAGATTCAGAAAGGAGAAAGCCCTCTATGTAAATTCTTATTTCCTAAAACTCTCTCAGGGGTTTTAAATCCAGTTGTTTAATGTGAATAATCAACTTTCATCTGTTTTATCTGAATGATTAACTTGAGCTTTGTTTCCACAAAAATAATACCAACTTTTATATTGTCGAATAACCAATTCTCTGCACCCTTCTCCACTGTAAGTCTATAAAGGAATGTAGACTTCATTCTTGCTCAGTCACTCACCAAATAAGTGCAAGCATAGTGACACTGCTAGTGTTGTGAAAGTTTGGGTAAAATGTACTGTAAGGATACAGAAACGTCTTACTCTAGGATTTGCTAAATGTCGATTAACTCTCAAAGCCTATATAATAAGAAAAGAAAACAATAACAATAGAAATAATAGATACCCTCTATGAGAAATCACTTTTCCATAATCTTTGTTAAACATTGCATGTGCACATTTGAGTACTGGGATTACAGGAATGTGCCACCATGCCCAGCTTTCCAATTTATAAGTCTATGATGCAAACCATTATTATTACTACTTAATAGATGAAGAACAAGTATTTAGATCAGACCAACTTATAATAGGAAATACATGAGATGACATTTGAACTTTATATTTCCTACAGCCTCATATCATAGCCACAGTATAGTTAACTTTAAATTTTGCTTTATACTGATCTGTGTCCGAAGACATTCATGTTATCCCTTTACATTCATTCATTAACTGTCCTAAATACCACGAATATCTTTTCAAATTAATATAAAGATGTCAGTAGAAATCTAAGTGAAGTAACTATGAAAGGTCTGACAAAGGAAGGTTTAATTCCATAATATAAACTGCAATATAGATAAATTATTATCTAAGATGAAAAGTGACCATTCAGATTTCCCAGCAGGTCTCTTGCACTGGCTTCCCACCATTCTGTGTGTTTGGCTCAGAAGTCCACCCATCAGCTAGTACCATCTTTAATCAGCAACTTAGTAGATTATACCTCTGTTGACATTTCTGTTCATGCCAAATGGTCTGTTTGTTTAGTTTATCACTATGTCCTCATTAGGAGTTTTTAGCCCATCAAAATCATATTTGATGCGGCTGTCAAAATATTCAACTGTATTTGCTCTCTTTTGTTTTAATGCTAATCATTGAGAATTTTAGCCATTCTTCTAATGAACTGAAAGCCCCAATTTAGACATCCAAACAAACCAATTATGTGTTTGATGATTTATGTCTACACAAACACAATATACCAATTTGCAAATCAGATACCATTCTGATCTGTAATCCCAATATTTCTCCTCTAAATTTCCAATTTCAATCTTCTTTGCCTTTCTTTCTCCTCTGACTCTCAATTCTATTTTTCGCTACTTCAACCTAGGTTTTTGCTGCATCTTGCTCAGTCTATTCAATGGCTATCTGGTTTGTCTCCCATATCCATTCTCTCAGTCCTCTGTGACCCAGTATATGATATTACTGGGGCAGTTGTCCTATAGACATATATCACCATTCACATTCTTTCCACATTCAGAAGCCTGCACAGCTATCTACAACCTACGTGCACACACACACACACACACACACACACACACAAACACGCCTCTCCAACATACTTAAGTATTGAAGTATTTATTCTCAAGAGCTGGACTACTGCCTGTGATTTTCCTCCTCTTTCTCAGTAAGTACTCTGATAAACTCCACAGAGAAAAATCAATTTAAAAATTGACTTACAAAGCAACTTTCCTTAGGTGCAATGAAGCACTGGTTACCGACTTTAGAATCCATCACAATCACATAGACAGCTTGCTAAAATGCAGACTCTGGGCATGGGGTCTAACAATTTTAGAATCAGGTTTAGGGTGTAGCCTGAAAATCTGCGTTTTAAACAGCTTCTCGGGTTCTTCTGGTCCAAGGAGCAATTGTTCAGTCTACAGCAGTGATGGCAAACCTTTTAGAGTTTTCAGTGATACAAAAAGTCCACTGTATAGCACGTAAGTCACAAGTTCGCCACCACGGACTAGAGTGTCATACACAATATTCATATAATATTTACCAAGATTTCAATGCATAATAGTCAAAAAGCAATTTAAATATGTTACACAAATGATTGTGTTCCTTTTCTTTATGAGTTTTGATCTGGTCAGAGATTATGTTCCATTCATAACTGTGAGATGATATTAACAGTGAATGTACTTGCACTTTGGAATGTGTCATTCAGACCACTTCCATCCAAGTTAATTTGGGTTAGAATTTCACTGAATCACACAGGTAGAGAATAATCTAAATCATTCCATCAATTTCTTTCCTACTTTCTTCCAATTAAAGCATATTGCTCATTACAAACATAAAACAGTAATATACCAAAAAAGTTGAACATTCCATTCTTAATTTCAGTGCATGAGTTCTAGGACTTGATAATTGTATGAAGGATAAATATAAACAAAAAATGTTACAACTGTGAAAACATATTGCATCCTATTTTGTAACTGTTTTTTCCTCTGAAGATATAATATGTATTTTTTTCAAATCAACACATGTAGCACTCATAGCTCATTGTTATTTGGAGTCCTTTCACTATTTGTATAAGGAGAAACTCTTTTTAATCATCTGGCCTGATAAATCATAGTCTGATAAATATTTAGGGTCTTATTTTTGATGCAGTCAAAATACTACAGTGAACATGTATTTGACCATGTCTTTGTGTTCAGGAAAAATGTTTGTCTAATATTATCTAAGTTTTTAAGAATATCTAGCTATTCTTTTAATAGTTCTTGAACTGTGTCATACTAAAGAAATCCTCCTTTAAAAGTATAAAGATATTATTTTATCTAAAATGTGCAATTCTTTTTATATATAAATTTCAAACAAATTTTAAGGATTTTTAAAGGTATAGATGTAACTATCAACAAATTTTTTAGTATTTGCCAAGTTGTCAATCTGTAACACTGCTTGTTTTATGTGACATTTACTATACTGAAATTTCCAAATATGATTTGATCTATTTCTATTGATCTATATTTCTGCATAATTTTTTACTGTATAACATTTTAAAAATATTTTTGGCATTTTGATTTATATTTATATCTAATAAACTCTCCTATTCCTTGTCTCACAGTGTTCTCTTTCTAAATTTTCTAGATTTTTGCAGCCACTTTTCCTCTACATAAAACTTAGATTTCTATCTCTTGGGCTACCTTAATTCTAAGCAAAAATAAAAAGAACAAGATGAAAGAAAAGAGGAAAAAAAGAAAAGGAGAGAGAGAGAGAGAGACAGAGATAGAGAAACAGAGTGAGGGAGAAAAAAGGGAGAAAATTTATTTGCAACCAATCTGATAAATTTATCTTTAATTTGACAGAGGTTGACACAATGATAGGACGTCTCATTTGGGACAAGATTGTGCTATGTTTTACAATCCAACAGTTTTTTTAAAATATTATTTAGTAAATGATAATATTTTTTCATGTGGCAATTGATCAATTCCTGTTAAATTTACTTCTAGTTTTTTGTATTTGTCCATGTTATGAATATATTTCCACTATATTTTCAGTTTCTTTTTTTAGACAAAAAAGAATAAAAACAATGATACAGAATTTCAAAACAAACTAATAGGTGATTAACCCTGGCTAATATATCGCATATTGTTATCTTCAAAGTAGTTGTTCAAAATACAAGATGCAGGCATAAAAAAATGATCAAACAATTGAACAATGAAAGCACAGTCCGCTATTTCTGAAAAACTAATAAAGATTAGTAATATAGTCATCTAGTTTGCACACACACACACACACACACACACACACTCTTTTCTCTTTCTTTCGTTTCTCCTTTCCCCTGTCCCAGGTGTTCTTTCCTTTTGAGCAGTTTCTTTCCCTTTCATGTTCACAATATCTATTGTTACCTTTCAGATTCTATTAACTCTTTCAACTTTTTACACTAGGAGACAATATGATATTTACAAACATATATAAGGATATTAGTTACGCTTATCTCATATTTATCCATGCTGGTTGGTTCTTTAGTTCTAAAAAGTTTATAGCAACTGTAAACCTTTAACTGAAAGGCCCCAATACTACCTGAATATAGAAATAACTTGTCTTTTCTCATTATTTATTTTCAGCTTTATTTTTTTCAGAGCACCGTTGGCTAATAGCACTAATAGGGATATTTTATTTTTTCTGATTTTATATTTATAATTTACATTAAATTGTTATATTCACTAGTAATTTTCAAAGCTATCCTTAATTATACTTATGATTAATAAGTTTCTAATTTTTCCTAGTATACTAAGAATAAAATATGGGAATGTCTATGTTTATCACAAGGTTTTAAATATCAATCAAGACAGTAATATGGAAATTATTTTCTTAATGTATTATAAAGTAATACAGTATAATCTTTTATTTTATATATCTTTATTATATATTTTACAATTATTTTGACATTTTAAATTCCTAGTTTTTTCTATTTTAATATAATTGAAACTAAGTTAACATGTACAACATCATCTTGTTTATATATATACACACACATAATGAAACATTTACTGGAATGAAGCTAATTAAAATGTGTATCTGCTCACATACTTTGACCAATTCTTAATTTCCTCTGATTAGAAACAGTTTAGAATAGCACAGGTGAAAAATACTCAAACTAAAAGAAAAATGTATTTAACACATCATTCCCAGAAACAGATTAAGATAGTTAATTGTATATACTCTAGATAACTTCTTGGTCTTTCAATAAATTAATGCATTTTTTAAAATAAAAAAAAATGCATTGTTTTGCAATCTGTTTCACTGAACGGAATATAGTATACATATTTCACTTTAATAAATTCATGCAACACTATAATCTCTTAATGATATTAGTGACGCTATTTTTTCATACTTCTTTTTCCACACCCTGCCATCCTCTCCTTATTCCCTTCCTCCTATCTAATAATAGCCTCCTTTATACTTTCATGTTTTCTAGTGTGATCATATTAGGGAAAACACGATGCTTGTCTTTCTGAGTCTAACTGATTTCACTAATAAGGTATCTCTAGTTCCATCCATTTTATTGCATATGATCCAGTTTCATTTTCTTTATGGCTGAACAATATTTCATTGTGTATATTTGCCCCAACTGCATTATCTAGTCAAATGCTTATGAGAACCCACACTGGTATCATGTCATGGCTAATGTGAACTTTGCCAAAATAAACTTAAGAGCTTCTCACCAGGAGTTCTCAATATTCATTCTTCCTAAACGTTTATTATTTATATTCTGAGTGATACTCATTCTGACTATGGTGAGACAGAATCTCACGTAGTATTTATTTGTCTTTCCTTGATTGTCAAGAATGTTGATTTTTTTTGTTTGTTTGTTTGTTTGTTTTGGTCTTTTGTCTTTTTCCTTTTTATCGGTACCAGGGATCAAATTCACCACTGCCTGCTTGCAAGGCAGGCACTTATGCCGCTGAGCTAAATCCCCAGCCCAAGAATGTTGAATATTTTTTATATTCTTGCTTGCCATTTATACTTAAGAAACATCTGTTCAGTTAATGTGTCCATGTAATGATGTTTTTGGTGGTATTTGTTGAGATCTTTTGTATTGGGGGTTTCCAATTTCCAGGTCTATGGCTTGTAGGGAACCAGGCCATAATAGCAGGAGGTTAATGGTGGGTCAGCAAGTGAGCAAAGCATACATATATTTATAGCTGCTCCCCGGCACTCTCATGACTGCCTGAGCTCTGCTGCCTGTTAGATTAGCACACACTCTCATAGATGTATGAATGAACTGAACACATGAGGATCTAGGTTGCATGTGCCTTAGAATCATCTAATGCCTGATGATCTGAGGTGATGCTAGCATAAAGACAGGCTACAGACACAGACTAATGTAAACAGAGAAGTTTTACTGTACAGTATCATAGTAAATCAACTGCTTTCTAATCAAAATCTTATCAATAAGCTACATTTGATGGGTGACTTTTAGTGGCAACTATATGCACTTTTGTTGTATGGCTGAGTGAGATGGCAGATTTGGAGGGAGAACTCAACACTTACTTTAGTCTGTGAATGGCCCATTCGTTATTTTATTTACCATTTCCATCTGCACCTCTTTCTCATACTGCACATCTGTCGGAGTCAGTTTTGGGAAGCCTACAAGCTAAGTCAAGCCAAAAGTAAGCCACTGGAGAGCTCTTCTGAAAAGAGGGAAAGATTCAAGGATGAGAGATCAGAAGACTCTAAGCTTGCCAGCCAAAAGAATGCTGCATGTAAATGAAACCACCAAGAGTCCTATTTACATTATGAATTCACTGCAAAACATGATTCACATTCTCCACGCCTGCTTGGTAAAATATGTGCTGACAAGCTATCCAATGAAACCTTCAAAACTGATTCATCATCTGAAGACCAAGCATTCTGCATTACAAGACAAGTTCTTGGAGGTTTTTCAAAAGAAAACATGAACACAACGAATAGAAATTATTATTGAACACTATTACTTCACCAAATGTTTCTGAACCAAGAGCAGTGCCATTCTTAGTGATTAACTATACTGCCAAGACTAAGAAGTCTTTAACTATTAGCTGTGTAGCACATATGTCATGAACTTTAGGAAAGGCTATGATTTGTTTTTTAGCTTAGTGAGTTAAATGTTCAGTTTTATTAATTTCAGTCTTTCATATTTAAAAAGAAGCATTTATGTTTGTAAAAGTCTAAACACAAATCTGACTACATATGAGAGTACTGAATGAGTATTTGTGTGTGAGTTTTGAAAGCACAATTCATACTTCAGTTGGAGGTTCTTCAAACAAAAAGTCATTCAGAAGCTTTCTTGTTTTAATTATGCAATTGTCGTAATTTTGTTAATTGTTAACTTATAAGTTTCTAAGTAGACAATCTAACTTGCAAGAGCTGTATTTTTTAATTTGAAAAATGTATACTTGCTATATGATCACTTTTCATAAGCATTTCTGAGTGTGTGTGTGTGTGTGTGTGTGTGTGTGTCTGTGCAAACACAAGCACATTCAGACACACACAATACTGGAATCAAACCCAGAGCCTGGCATGGGCTGAACAGGTGCTGCTACACTGACCTATACCTCCAGGCTTCACAATTTTTTTAAGGAAATTCAATCTGTATAAATGTGCAGACTGTAAATTCTTAACCATATCTTAGAATAAATTTCAATTGAGTTACAATATTCAAAGTGGAGATTTTCAAATATGAATGCAAACTGTATCATGATAAGCCAAAATGACCGCAGATCACTATGGGCAGAGGTGAAACAAATATCTCTTTTATTCTAATACATTAATGTAGTCATTACATTGGTTTTAAAATTAAAATGACACATAGAAGGTAAGATATTTATGTTTATCAAAGAGGAAGTACGAGTTTAATTTTTTGAAAAACATCACATAATTTATTTTGTGGATTTTGGCCAGTTAATTTCTGGGAGAGGTATTAACATTAGCCAGTCTAATAACACTTTTGTTATTTCCCATATTTTAAGTTTTGAGTTCAGAATAATTTAATGGCTCATTTTTAGTGGATAAAGATTTAATGTTAGGATGCCATGCAATATTTTATTCCTTTGAAGTACATTTTAATAATGGTATTGTTAATTCCATTTACTTTTGGTGATAGAGAAAAGAAACTGTTTTCATATCCATACTTTCTATGAGTTGGTTCCCACTTTTTAACCATATGCTGATTTGTTCCAAATGCTGTTGATACAAATATGCATAATTAACATTATGGTTTTCTTTGCACCTTTTTCCTTAAAATCATTTTCTTCTAAATAGCACTTAACTAGATTATACTATTGAACATAAGAATATCTGTTTTGTAATCCAGATTTGGTTTACTCATTTTACAACTTGGATATATTCTGTTTCATGCATATTTTGTCCTACACTATTTAGGGTATACAACACATTTTGTTGCACATAATAAAATCATTGCTACATTCAAATGGTATTATATGACTTTCAGTTTTGAATAATTTTAATTTCTTGTTGTTTACCTCCCTCAAAATTTTACTCTTCTATGGATGCTTTTATTATTCACCATTCTCCAGCCACTGAACAGTTTTATTTTTCTTATTTTGTATTTCACTGTAGTTATCTTTAATTGTATAAGCACATGCAACCTACATTTCTCCACTAACCTCAATATTGAAACCATCTGTGAGAACTCCTCTTTCAGAAGCAAGGCTAGGCATTACTTACTTCTGTTTCTTTAATGATCCTTCATTCTGCACACCTTTCTGTCAGGAATACACATATCATGTAATTTCTTCTTGAAATAAGCTGTGATTTTAGGTGTAGAAAAAATTACATGATGTTCCCTGCTCTTGAGGATCTTTTCTGAGCCATTTCACTGGAATTTAAAGATTGCACTATCAATGATAATTAAACTATGCACAGTGCACTGGACTCACTACTTCCAAGTTACAAAATCTGGCCTAGGTATATGAGGTCACCTGGGGAACTTACTGAAAATAAAGTTTTCTGTATCTCTAGTTTACATACTCATTGTCTTTAGTTTTGTACTCCAAGAATCAGTCAATACTTTTTTATTTTCAGTACTGAGGATTTATCCCAAGAACTTTGCAGTAAGGTACAACTGCAGGCTCTCTCTAGCTATTTTTGAGACAGAGTTGTTAATTTACAAGTAGGACTTGAGCGTTCAGTCATCCTGCCTCAGCCTCCCAATCAGCAGTCAACCAGCCTTCCAGCCTACCAAAGTGCCAGGATTATAAGTACACATCACTATGCTTGGAAATCTTTTGATTTTTTAACCACAGCTACCTAACATGCAGGAAGTGGGATTTAATGTGGTTTTAATTATCAGTTTCCTTTGATTAGTGATGACTTAAGGATGTAGACAAAAGGAAACACATATTATATGTAGGAATATAAACACAATACAGAAATAACCTAAGTGACTCAATGCTTGACTGGATGATGCATAACAGATACACCTACAAGAATATCATGGAAAGATATTCACTCTTAAAAAATGGAAATGTTGACATTTGTGACAAATCAGATGAACCTGGAGGCTAGCAGGCTAAACTAAAGAAGCCTTTTGGGTGGTAGAGGGTAAGAGAGTAAGAAACTCAGTCAAAGGATACAAAGTTGCAGTCATGAAAACACTCCAGAGACGTGAAGCATGAAGGAACAAACAACATGGTGACTACAGTTAATAAAAATGTATGTATTGAATAATTGAAATTTGCTGAGAGTAATTATTTTCAACACACACATTAGTAGAGCATGTTAGATAACAGAGATATTATTCATAGTAACAATTTTATAGCACTTATTAAAATTTATTTTGAACTTTGAATGTGTAAAATTTTAATGGTATCTATACTTTGATGAAGTTTGAAAAATCTTAGATGAATTTGTTGCACTCAGCTCTGGATCAGTCTTGTGGCAGGATCTGTGAACCTGAGCTCTTGTATTTTGTAACTTCTTATAGATTCTGACTTATTTTCAGTTAGGCTAATGTACTTCATTAAATCTCTTTCCCTCATATCTTTTTCTCTATAAAGAAATAAAATATCTCTTTCAAGTATCAAAATGTGCATTTTCCTTTCAAACATGAGCAGACTGTGACCAAGAAAGAATGCCAGGGCTAGAAGCAAAGGATGTCACCCTGTCACTAATGTTTTTGTGTTGTAGATAAGAAATTGGGTAACAAATTCTTTTTTCTTTGGAAGTTACTTACCTATTTTTTCCCTGTCAGTTTTCTGTATAAATTTTCTCTTTATCTTTGAAATTCAAAAATTTTACCATGATATGTCTAAAAGTTTTTATTTTCATTATTCTTCACCAGCCTTTGGTGAATTCATTCAATGTGAAGGCTTTAAGAATTAGTTCAGCTTTGGGGAAATGCCAGTCTATTATTTTTTTTTCCTTTTTCCTCACATCTGTTCTCTGTTTCTACAGCTTTTATGATTAGCTGTGAGATAAGCCTCAGGACCCATCCCGTGTGTCTCAACTTCTCTTTTATAAACTCAACTATTTCCTTACTTGTAGCTTTACAAATATCATCAGTCTGTAAGTTAATTAACTTGATTCCCAGTGGCATATTTTCTGGTATTTATTCTCTCTACTAAAGTATGTATTTTATTGTTATTTTCTGTAGCGATCCCTTTTCTTCTTTGCTTCAATTTTCCTTTTTATGGCTGCTTTTGTTTGGCATATGCAATATCCTCTTAACTGTGGTAGAAAACTTCAACTAGTATATACATTATACTCCTATGTTCAGCTTTTAAGTTTTCTAAAGTAGGGTAGTTATGAGCTTCAGGCATGTGATCATCAGCAAGCAAGTGCATACTGCTCTGTATCCTAAGTTTGACCAGACAGTACTACTGAGTCAATAATTGGGTCAGAACAACACAAAGTGCATCCTTCTTTGAATGACTGATTGTTGTGGATGCTCCCAGGATTTAGGACCAGTGAAAAAGGATCCTAATGGATTTTCCAATTGAGGGACATAATTTCTTTTCTTGCATTATTCAACAGAAAGTGAGAAGGGGAAAAAAATCTCCAAAATAAAATCAAAACAAACACAACTTCCTTAAGCAGTCTGCATGATCTCACCCACAAATGTCTTTGCATTGTCAAAACACTCTCTGGCTTTAAATCCAAGATTAGAGGGAGGTTGATGCAGAAAGATCACTGCTAGTTTGAGGACAGCTGGACTACAAACTAAATCCAAGGCCAGCCTGAACTGTACAGTGAAACCCTGTCTAAAAAAGAAAAAAAAAAAGTAAATAAATATATCCAAGAATACGAATATTGTGATGTGTAATTCAATAATGTTCAAAAAGAATATTGTTCAATGCAATGAACATGATTTCCACATAAAATACTCAACTCTCGATCAGATGGGTACCTCCTGGTGACAATAATAAGGAATGCAGGTGCAAATCAAGATGGAATCATACCATGGGGAATGAATAAAACACATAGAATAAAATATGTTAAGTTATATAGTATTTTATTTGATCCTCCTCACATTTATGCATTTATTCTGAATTTTACATTTTCACTGACAATGGGAGAAATAAACCAAATTTTAAAAAAAAATTGAGATATTTTAAAAATATGATAGCAATACATTATGCATAAGTGGCAGTAATTTTAGATTAATTTTAAGCTGCACACATTGTAGTTACACAATTAATATCAAGCAACTGAGACACATTATCTGAGGTTTTCATTATTAGTAAAATAGTTTATTTGAGGGGCTGGAGATTTAGCTCAACAGCATAAGTGCCTGCCTTGCAAGTATGCGGTCATGAGTTCTATCCCCAAGTATCAATTTTAAAAAAGAATAGTTTATTTGATTATAATCATTAAGGAATACTGTACCTATCAAAACACTAAGAAATAGTAATTTCTTAATTCTGCCTGAAATGCAAATCTCACAATTCACAATCATCCTGACTCCAAATACCGCACTCTTTTACTGCTTCCCTTATTTAGGACTAAATCAGCTTTTCAGTAATAATCATGATGTTCAGTCCTCTTTTCACTTCAGTCAGTCTGCTTATAATCCAGAACTCTTGTGCTTTGGTTTCATCTGGAAAAATTCTGACTGTGGATCAGTCTTGCTCCAACATTCATGTTATCTGGAGCTCAGTTCACAAGTGCAGTCCTGTGTTACGCCTCTCAGTTTCTGACCGCCTCTCACACCAGGATGTTCCACTGTATCTCCGTGCTCTATGATAACTCCACTGACTCACTGTTCTTGCTTATTACAAGCCACACTCCATCCTGCCACTCTCTATTTCTGAACTTCTCTCATTCCTCATGAAGCACCAAAATGACCTTTTCAAAGGTTTGCTTATAGTTCTGCTTATAATATATTTCAATAATCTCCCATTTTCTCATTGTAAATGCCAGAAAAAGTTTCTACGAATTCATGATCTAGTTCTTGCTTTCTGTCCATTCTAAACCACCAGTTTCCACTTGTTTCAGCCACAACGACTTTGGGTACATTCCTAGAATGTCAATGTTCTTTCTTTTTACATCTCTGTAGATAGTAACCTTACAGAACACAAATCTCTTGCCCTACTCTCTAGCAAAGACTAAGTTATTCTATCAACCTAAATATTTGTTTCCCTCTTCCACATACTCTTATCACTTATTTTTACTACTCAGCATGGCCATACATTTAAAAAGGTACTATTTTGTTTAGCTTCTATTCTCTTACCCCAGAACATAAGCTCCAGGAAGAAAAAGATTATGCCCCCTTTTTTTGAGAAGCTAGGCACTGCACTCAGGCAGAGTTTCACATATGCTTGATAAGTGCTCTGCCTCTGATCTACACTTCCCTGGGATTAACCTTTTTCACTGACTCTGATCCTCAGGATCCAGTACAGAAGAAGGTGGGCTCAATACATACATAATGAATTATGAGCTCTCAAACATGAGTAATGGAAACAGAAAGTTACAAACTTAACAATACACACCCTCTCCATTGCTGAAACAGCTAGGTAACTCTCTACCAAGCATTTGTTGAGGAAGTCTGACAAACCTTAAATCATTTACGGACACTAGTAGAGCCAGGTGATAAAATGCACAGGGATAGAAAATCCAAATGATGTTTATGACACACACCAATTATAGCAACCATCTATTGAGAACTTTTTAGTGTCAGACATCATGCCATTCAGTTGACATGGACTCAATCATTTATTCTTCATTAAAATGATAGTGAATTTTATTATAATCTTAATTTAAAAATTGAAGTTCCAAAGTTACCTGAAGTTACAGGAAGACAATTAATAACAGCTAAGACCTAAATTCAGTTTTGTCTGAGACTATCCCTTAAGCAATTAAGCACTATGCAATTTTGTCTCCTACTTTTGATACAAGCATCTCTATCACCTTGGTTATGATACTTCTATATCATGGTTGCTTGTTCAGCAAAAGGGTGATTTTAATGAAGTGATTATCATATTCTTTCCTACTTCTACTATGCATTAGAATGCATGTTTACAGATAGAGAGTCAGAGAAGGCTCATATTCTGAATGCAAAGAATGGGTTGATGGTGAGAGTGCACGGTTCTTGGGCTTCTCTGTAGACTCCAAAACTCGTATTTTCAATAGCCTGTTTTTCCTGTTTTAGTTACTTGCTCTTTTGCTTATGTGTTTGCTTTGCTTTGCAGTACTGGGGAACTGAATCCAACATCTCCTCCATGCTCTATCACAGAGCCTTATCTCTGGCCCTTTTTAATTTTCTTTTCTTTTCTTTTTCTTTTTCTTTTTTTTTTTTTTTTTTTGAGACAAGTTCTCTCAAAGTTGTCCAGCTAGCCTCAAACTTGAGATCCACCTATCTCAGCCTTCTGAATAGTTGAGATAACAGCTTGCATCATCACACCACACGTGGCATTCTTTGCGATCTCAGCTCAGGTGGACACTTTATTTCCCCACATTGATGGAGATTTGCTGTAATAAATCTAAGTTCTTTTCAGATGTAGAACAGGGAAGATTATGACAATAATCTTCTGACCACATCCAACCAAAAGGCAATCATTTACAGTATCTGTGGTGTTACAACTAAGTATGCCCACCAAATTCTTTCTGCAGTGGTTGAAAATACAACTTTGTGTTACATAAGAAATGCTTAAATAAATTTTATCCTTCTTAATTATTTATAAAACATGTTTTCATGAATCATTGTGTGTATAGAGTGAAATATTAATAGACAAATAATGAAGGAAGGTATACTTCTGGGTGCATATCTAAATTTTTTAAATGAACAATGTTTAAATGCTTCCTTTTTAAGTCACAATGTTATAAGTGCATGTTCTGAAACATAAAATCTGAGCTCTAACTTTACTACTCTGCCCTATGTTGTGAAAAGACTCTTCAAACAGTTTTCACTTCTCGTCCATGTAATATGTCTGGTTAAAGAATACGTGTGCAACAATCTTGGCAAATGCTACTAAATTTAATCCGAATATTATTTTTTTGTAACTTAGAGTTTTAGGTTGAGGCTTCACTCTAATTTAAGTATAAAGAAAACAATCCTCCCTAATTTGACAGGGTTTCTTTCCATTTATTTTGATAAATTTCTCTCAATGATTTTGTTTAAGTGTGTGCTTTTTCATCCACGTTTCTTGTATGAAAACAATGATTTATTCTGCACCTATTAATGGAATACTAGTATTCTGAGAATATCCTAGGTAAAAGTTTATAAACCAGGAATTAAGTAAGTCGAGATAAACTGAAGACATTCATGTAAAACTTTAGGTAAATCATTGTTGCCAATTTAGAATGAGTACATCCTAGTATAAATACTAACATTTATTAGATGACCCTTCTCCCCTCAAGACAGCATAGTTATAGGGCATTTGTATTGAGGAGGTTGTTTTTATTTTATTTATTTATTTAGACACTAAGAATCAAACTCAGAATCTCACACTTGCCAGGTAGGCAGGCACTGTGCCACTGAACTGTATTCCTTGTGGGGGTTATTTTTTAATACACGGGGTCACATTGTGTTCTCCAGGCCTAGCCCCCAACTCCTGGCCACAAATAAACCTCCTATCTAAGCCTCTTGAGTGAAATTTTGGATGCTAAATAGCTTAATCAAAGTAACTCTATTAGTACACTATAAATTCAGAATCCGAATCTAGATATGATCTGCTTTTTTTTTTTTTTTTTTTCATTCTTTAATTTTTTCCTTCTACCACACTTAAAGTTCCACAGCTTCCAGGATCTCCTTCCCTTGGCCATCTTTTCTTCAGTTGGTTCTGTGTGATCCCAACGAGCACAATCAATCTCCTTAGTTTACCACAATAAACAGGAAGCCACTGTGCTTCTTTCCCCTGTCTAATTTTCCCCAGACACCACGTCCTGTATCTTCATATCCCAGTTTTCCTGTAAGAAACTGTCAGTCGTCCATCCCACTCAGTTCTCTCTATAATTACCCACCAGGCCTTATGTAATCTACTTGTAATATTATTATGCTCTTACTTCACTTATTTCACTTTAATAATATTTTCTTCTGCCTAACATGTGTAAGACAATAATTTCAGATCAGAATTCAGAATTTTCTTTTCCTTAGTCAAGATGTGATTGACTCAATGACACACAAGTCTTAAAATAGAACTTTTTGGAGAAGCAATGAAAGAGAAATGCCTGTGATGGGTTCTACCCCTTGAGGCACTGCCAGGTTCAGCATGGTGCCCACCTACAATGGCGCTGCACAGCGCATCCATCCCTTTCATGCTGACTTCCGAATTTTTCTTCAAACTCGAAATCGAAGCTCCCACTTTTTTGAGCATGTCAACATTTCCCCAATCAGCTGATCATTCTGCCCACCCCTTCAAACTCCACCCTCTGTCAAACTTAATAAAAGCTCATGGCTTCTTTGCCCCAATGGGATCTTGCGTCCACAATAGAGGCCTTTATCTTTTCTCCTTTCTATGCTTTTGCTTTTCGGCCATGTCGAGGAAAAGTCTATTATTAAGGAGGGAAAAGATCACAAACCCTTAACACACTTCTAGGTATTTGCTAAGGCTTTTTGATGAAAGTATTCAATTTCAGCAGGAGCAAATCAGAGACAAAATGATTCAAATATTCTGATCCTAATCCTGTCAGCAGTTAATGCTGACTCTCTGATAAATGGCTTGACTTCTCTCCACCTCAAATTACTCATCTCTAATGCAAATCTTTATTGAAGGGCATACAGTGAATCTTACAGACTATTAAAAGCAAATGCTTCTCTAAATCTGCATTCATCTATGGTGGCATTTCTTTTCTCCTCATATATATATATATATATATATATATATATATATATATATGGTCACATATACATTAACAGGCACTAAGCCTTATTGAAACATCCAATAATAACTGGAAGGAAATGATCACTGCCATTGCTTACTCCTCCCATATAGTGGGGCTGCATAAGAATGCCATTGAGGAAGCTGTCTCCTACTGGGGAATGGGCACCTGCAAGTAAATGGGGCTTTCCTGTGCCCCATACAGCGTAGGGAAGACAATTTCATTCCCCAAATGCTAAACTATCAAGGATGCCCCTCACTTGAGTTTCCACGGTTCTTGAGCTTCAAGTATTTTAATCCCATAAAAGGCCTTATCTCATTACCAGCCACTCAGATTCAGTGAGGAGTGATGACTCTCGTATTCATCATCTCTGCAAAATTCTATCCAGTTTTCCTAAAGATACTGAGCTATTTGCTTTAAGCCTGAGTACACTCTTCTAAGACAGTGGTGCTACTTCTCTGCCTTTTGTTGGAAACCTCAAATTAGTGATATTAAGGGGAATGATCCTGAAATTTATTTTACTAGAGAAAGTTTCAATGGAAAAATAAAGGAATTTTAAGGACACAGGATAGGAAAACTTACTATAGACTGGAGGATGGATAAAGTTGATTCTCTCTAGGGAAATGGCAAATCATCAGAGATCTTAAAGATGAAAAGGAATTACCTGGGGGGATTTGAGAGCAACTCTGGAGTAGACAAGAGATAGGTATGTTTAAAGAACTAAATAAAAGCTTTTGAGACAGGCAGCAAGGCAAGAATAAGGTGAATGTGGAGGTCCGGATCAGATGATCAACAAGACCTTTCCACATTACCTACTACTTCAGACTCAAACCAACTGGCAAATTGATTGACAATATTTTTCAAAGAAAATGAATGAGGAATACAGCTGCAACCTGCAAGAGAGATTGTAGGGTTCCCTGTGCTCTCATTACCAGTCTTCTGTGCATCTGGTCCTGGGGGATGCCAGTGTATCTCACAACGACACCTCCCAGATGCAGAGAATTTCCTGCAGCTCTGTGTGTGTGCCCCACTTCCTCCTAGAAGACACACAGCCTCTGGAGTCAGTAACTAATGGGTTAGGTATCAGAGTCAAATCTCCACCTCTGCACTGGAATTAATTAATGCAGGCAGGCTAAGAACTGAGATAAAAAAAAAAAAGAGAGAGAAAGAGAGAGAGATGTGGAATTCAAGTTTAAAATTAGCTTTGGAACATAATAAGAAGATTATGTGTAAGGCTTACTGTATTACAATTCCAAGTTTTTTTGGAGGAAAAAAAATCTTTCAGGGGAAAAACAGTTCAATGAAAATGAGTGGTTATATGCCCAAGACTAAGTCACAAAAACACTTTAAGAAATTTTGAAAGTTATATGAACAGAGGAACTAGATGAATGGAGAGATTTTGTTATTTTCAATATAGGACACTGTGAGGATTTTATATCACATCTATCAAATCTATTTACCACGAGCAGGGCTTTTTCTCTGGCCAGTTCAATATAGATAGAAAAAAGATTCTAATGATTTCATTTCCCCTGTATTTCTGGCCCTTTCATGGATCACACAGAGGATGATTAAATGGCTTTGCTGTATTGTTTGTTAAATTTGACTCTTCCCAGGAATTGGTGGTGGTTCCCATGGGAACTTCTGGACATGTTATAAGAGCAAAACAGATCACAATCATTTGAGTCTTTACGGAAAGCCCACTTGGCAAAATACTTTATTTCATCATTTTGGTTGAAGCCATTCCCTAGTTCATATGAATCCAAAATCTAAACAAGCAGAATTCTGCTTTGTTGGTGCTGTTTCATATATGCTCCAGACAAAGATCATAGAACTTTTTCCATTCAAAAAGTTATTTTATACACAGATGCAGACAAGGATATTATACTAGAACTTATCTCTACTGACATTTAAGCAACTTGGGTCACCGTACCTGTTCAGAACAGAATAAAGTAGAATAAAATGCATAAAATAGAATAGAACAGAACAGAACAGAATAGAACAACATATAAAGAAGAATAACGTATTTTTCCATGGACAACAGAAATTATCATTCTAAATAATGGCAGAATGTAAATTTTAATGACAATATCGTTCTACTTCAAACACATGCTACACAGTTATTTAACAAATTTCATGCACATTTGTGATGTTTGTTTTATCACGAAAGCTTTAGATTAAGTGGAAGATCCCGCATTATACTCTATTCCTAATATGCTCGCCACATGTTGAAATTATCCATGACTTTCCACATTTCCAGCATTACAACTCCAGAAGATGCCAACATAACCTCTCACCTAGGATACTGAAATAGTCAGGTAACAGTTTTACCCAATTCCACTGCAGACCTTTCTCTATATAAAAACCAGGAAAATATGGTAAGAGACAAAGACATCATTATTTAAACACTTCAAGCACCTCCCACCTCACTCAAGATAAAGCACATCCCTTTACCATAGTTTAGCACACCCTGTATGATAGACCCGCTTGCTCTCATTTTTCTGCTTCTTACAAACCACCTCAAAAAGTTATTTTGTTCTCAGTTCCAAATTACTCTGCTGATGTATTCATGTTTAAAGTTTCTCTAATAATCTTTCCTTTCCAATGGTCCTATAAGATGCATTTATTGAGGTCAACAATGACTTCAGGTTATGCAATCCAGTGATCAGTTCTCTGTGGCTGCCCCTGACAGAGTTGACTACATCTTCCTCCTTGACATTATTTTTATCCACCTAGTTTTTAGGGTCATCTATTTTCCTAACATCTTACTGATTGCTTGTCTTTATCCAGACATTATAATGATGCAGAAATGCAACTACTGGCTATCTTATCTACCATATTTAATCTCCAGAACATTTCTTTCCATTGTGAAGCTTTATATACTGTCGATAAGCCAGTGACTCCAGTCTAACTTCAGCACAGCCATCCTAATTCCAGTGTCTTATATCTAACTCACTGTGTCACTGTGCTGCTCAGATTCTCAACTAGTAAGTTATTGCCAAAATAAAAAAAAAAAAAAAAAAAAAACTTTTCTATAATGGATCACCTCACTGATTGAAAACAAACTGTGAATTCTTGAGAATCTGCAGGCTGCAGAGAGTTTGATGATCTCAGCTGGGCTCAGGGAACAGCTCTGTTTCAAATCACAGAACTGGCTGTGCTCAGGCAGGGTTTAGCCTGCTTTCCTTCCCCTGCTTTTACCTGGAAACCAGGGTGAGGGGACATAAGCTACCCAAATGAAGATATTTTCATGATGATAACAGAATCATAAAAGACTGGGTCCAATCTGCGGGCATAAGTCGATCACTTATTTCAGTCTCATCTCTAATGACCAAGAGCAGAAACCATTCATGCTGCCATGTTTAAATCAGGAAGAGGGACATACCAGCATGGCCATGGACACTGGGAACAGCGATGACTCCCACTGTGATGCTCCAAACATGTTCCTTCCACTCCTCCAGTTGGAGCTTTTCCCTCAGAATCTCCTAGTTGTTCAGATGACTCACACTCATCCTAGACTCTTCTTTCACACTCCATTTTCAAAAGTATTAAAAATATATTCAGAATCTGACAAAATTCCATTATCTGTGCATTTTCTTTGACGATCCATCAGCGTACCTTCTGGCTTAACGTTTCGTTAGACACTGGTTTATAAATCCCGACAGGCTACTACCTTTTACCACTTCTCAGAGTTTTCTCCCACTTCATTCACCTCACTGACGCTGGTCCATAGGAGTCTCTGTGAACAAGCAAATCCACTGCCACCTTATGGCCTTTGCACTATCCCTGACTGTGCCTGGCAAGTTCCTCCCAAGATTCTCATGTGGTGAATGTCCCCACCTCCTTCAATGTTTCGATTAAACATCACTTGCTCTACCAGATGGACCTTGACACCAACATTTTAAACTGTAGCACACTCATCCTTGAATTCCTTCTTTGCCCACATTTTTTCATAATACCGATAAGTGCATATTCCATATAATTAAAGGAAAAAATGATTCAGAGTTGTTTCCACACACTTTGCATTGCATCTAGAGCACAGAAGATCACAGTACTCCTTCTAGTCACTTCTTCCTCTCCCTACCCAGATCAAGCCCATTCTGCTTCATAGTTCTGGCATGCTATGCCTTCTTTCTGGAAGCCTCTTTGCCCAGAATAACTGCCCTTCCCCTTCTCCAAGACTCAAACCACTGCACACAAAACACTTGCTCTTGAGGCCTCCCTGTCACCTGCTCTTTGTCCATTTTCCCACTTCATTTTTTTTTTTAATTATACTGGCACACTTTCAAAAAGATCTTATTTTTCTGTGTAAGTCCTATTACAATGAAAGCTCCATGAGAATGAGGACTTTGTGTATCTTGTTTATCACTGTACCCTCAGCTCTCCTAAAACTGTGCCAAGTATACCTATAGGCCCTCAAAAATATTTGCTAAATAAACAGAAATCCTCCCCAGAGAGGAGGAAAAACAAATCTTGTCAGGCTAATGTGAAAGAAAAATGGTAATTGCATTGAAGGGAGGACAAGCTCTAAGAAATTAACAAAGGGAACATGACTTTTGTAGTTAAACAGAATGTTCCCAAGTTCAGCCATCCTTAAAAGCTGCAGGAGAGTGCCCTGCTCTTCCAAGATAAACACGCCTGCGAACTATGTTAAGAGGAAAACCAAGAAAAACAAGCTTCTGGTGCTCATTTTAGGTTGACTAATTTCTTCAATAAGAAAACATGCATAAAATGAACAGAAAGTCATTTGATTTTCAAATGATTAAGTGCAAGCTGAGGAAGCAGTGAAGCAGCTGATATAAAATCCGAGACGGGGTCGGGGCTTGGTAGAGGGGCCTGTAGACAAATTACCAAACAATCCCGTAGAAACTGATTCTCAAAAGCAGAAAACAAGTGCGCGTGCGCACACACACACAATATGTCCTACAACTGGGTACAGCTACTTGCAGATTCAAATGTTTAGAGAAGACACAAGAGATAGAGTAGTAATTTTCTAATAATGTTAAGTATGTTTTTCATATGACTTAATAATGAGTTAAAAGATTTTAAAAGATTTATCACAAAGAAATAATACATAAGGAGGCAATTAAATTTAAAATTATTTAATTGTATAATGTGTATATGTATTGAAATATCACATTAATATATACACTTGTTTTCATATTTAGGTTTTGAAATTTAACATTTCAAATTTAATTTTAAAATAGCTTTAGAAATAACCTTAAATATTTTATTTTATGCTTATTAACACACTACTATGAGGGTTTTATATGTGCTTTGCAACATCCTGAGGGAGTGAATAACGTACTCTGTCTTAGAGTTGAACAGAGACAGAGACAGTTTTTGTCATACATTCAGTTGAAATGCAAGTTTCTTCCAGAGTATAAATTTTAATCTCTGCAGTAAATGTTTCTTAAAGAATAAAGTCATTTTATTGAGGGCTTGAAATATGTCAAGTATAATGCTAAGGATTTTATAGATTATTAGCTTCTAAAAGTATATAGTGGAGGAGCAGCAGAAGGAGAGGTACTAAAAAAAAAGAACTAAGATGTGTCATGTACATGTACCAACTCCCCAAAACGAATGCAATCATTATGCACTTACTACAAACATGTACTAATAGAAAGAAAAAGGGAAAAAGAAAGAGAAAAAGAAGAGAAAGATATACTCAATCATTATTCCTTTAACTTTAATTCTGTGTATGTCCAATTAATTTGCACCACTAACACAGGAAAGACGGGAGATGGGGAAAGAAAGAAAGGCTGGCTTTGCCAGTCCTGTTCTTTATTGGATTTGCACTAAAACTGAAAAGTCTAACTGACAATCCATGAGTCACTGAACATTAATATGGATATACTTTTGATTGCCTGACTAGGGTATGTTAGGCCTCTGGTTATGTTATAAGAACAAGGAAGGAAAATGTGCAAGCAACTTCATAACCTGCAAGACATCTGCTTCTTGCCTTTTTACTGAGCTATAAAGTATTTTAACATCACAGGAAAAAAATCTATTGTATTCACCTCTCTTAAAACATATAAGTTTAACAGCATGTAGAACCACAGATTTAAAAAAAATACTTAAGATCAAGCAGCTATATCATAGCATACTTATTTAATATCACCCAAATAAAGCATAGAATTTCAAACATTTTCCTGTAGCCTGAGGGCATGCTATTTCTAACTATGAAGGTCTCCATCCTCAGTACATAAACTAGAAGGTGCTTTTAGGATACAGGAGTAAGCTGTGAGCCTGTAGGACTTATGAACTATGCATTAGTCTCAAATTGACACTTTATGGTCAGTGACATACTTCTCTATGAGTCTCTTTTCAGACTAAAGCTTGTCATTTAATTTGCCCTGTATGTGTTCTGTGCTGTACTAAAAATAGCCCATTGAAGTACACACCTCTGACATGGTGTTTTTGCAATATTAGTACTGTCTGCATCAGTCCACTACTTGACCAAACATGGAGGCCACCATAAGGAAGACAGAATGTTTCTGAAACAATAAAATTATGTAATAGTTGACCCAACAGTTTCACACATCATAAATTTTGCCAGGTTTGTTCTAAACCACAAAAACAAACCTCTCAGATTAGCTCCAAATAAATAAAATACACATGATTATTCAATCAAAGAATAACAATAATATTTTAGTACTTGAGATTGGAGGAAGAGAATTAAAAGTTTTAATAGATGTCACAAACACATACGTGAACACACACGTTGTGAGGAAGGGGATATAATCTTTCAATGACATCTAAAGGTAATCTATCCATCAAAATGTTAAAAATATCAAATGTACATTTCATAGAAAACTACATTTTTATTCTCTGATCCAGTTTATTAACATAACATGATACAATATGAGTACCATATATTGGAGCTGACCAAGGCTCTCAGTTATATGGAAGGAGAGACAGGTTAATATTCAGTGACTCATTTAATTTCATCATCATAGGATAGTTATCAAGTACATTTAGTAGCCTCATAAGAGTTATACAAACTTGATAAATTTGATACAAAAAATTTAACTCACTGTAATAGACAAGAAATAAGGCTTAAAGGTGAAACATAAAATTATAGTTAGTCTCACTACTGCCTTTTTCAACAAACGTACAATACTTCTACAAACTAGATAAAGTTATCCTGCCACACCTCAAAAAACAGCATACACCTGGGGCTGGGGATTTAGCTCAGCAGCATAAGTGCCTGCCTTGCAAGCAGGCAGTCGTGAGTTCGATCCCCGGTACCAATAAAAAAAAAAAAAAAAAAAAAAAAAAACAGCATACACCTAAGGTCAAAATTACAGAATTTAAATTGATCCTACTATGATTTTTAAAAATTATCTTCAGAGACAAAATCCTACCACAAATCAGCTGGATGGGAGTTACAAAATATTTCCAAAATGAGGTGGACTATATATGCCTCAAGGCAGGAAATAAGAAGCCATTAGGAGCAAGACTCGAATAAATCAAGTCATGTGGGAGTGAAAGTGGAATCAATTAGAAGAGTTGCCGTGAAACTCTTGTTGCTCTGATGTGGAATTTGAAAGCAGAGTTTTTTTAATGAATAGAGATGGACTAACAGACAGGTTTTACAGGTACAGAGCACCACATAAGGGAACTACAGAGACCAGTAATCACGAAATCCATCTGAGGGGACACATTCCACCTGGGCTGATTAGGGCAGTAAGTTGAGCTAGGACGCTATCACAAGGGCCAAAATTCAGACTGAGAAGTCTGTAAAGAATCTGAAGGATAATGGGGAGCCAATAAGTGCCCTTGAAATGGGAAATAACAGATGGAAACTCCGACTGAGAAAGATTTATCAGGCCAAATGAAGCTTTCTAACCTCCAAATATTCTTATAGTGTGTTTAAAAAGAGAATTACCACAATACTCACCATATTTTATAAGGAAAATAATAAGAAACTCTATGTGGAGTGCTAAGCGAGAAATCCTAGCTCTCAGAAAATGTTCAACAAATGTAACTGAAATTGTATATCATGTTTAATGGTTGGTAAGATTACTTTATTCCAAAAGCCAATTGTTGCTTTCAGTATTTCATAATAATTAAAGAGAGTGAAATACAGAAATCACAAACGCTTAGGTTTCGAAGATGTTTTATAATTTTTCATTTTTCTCTAATTCATCTACCTTTTCCTAGCCACTTTGTCACTCTCTGTAAACTTGAAAAAATTAACAGCTCCATGTCACCTTGTTATACTCTAAGGTTTTGTACGATTATTTTCCAACCTCTAAATGGCAAAGCTGCCGGGTCTCAGCTCTAGAGGATTAATGTGAGCACAGGGAGTAAAGAACAATGCAACGTGACAAGGCCAGAGCTTCTAGGCCAGCAACGACCAACCGTACTTTAAACTACCTCCTAGGGTTCAGATCACCATGGTATGATAAATGTGAGGACTGCTTTATAAAGAATTGCCCAACAGTGATTTATTTCCACGGGAAAACTAAATGCCACCAGAACCAATTTGATGAAGCGACATGAGAACAGAGATTTCAGTCGTGGATCACAAGCGCTCTTCAGCTTTCTGCTACTTTATTTCTCAATGATAAAGGAGGCTGTAAGGATGAAAACCACTGTCTTCAAAAGAACTTCATGAACAAGTGCAGTGCACCAGAGATCCTCGTGCACAGCTACTCTCCTGAGACATTCATCAAACTGTTCTAACAATTTGTGCTTTCCTGAGGAAGGATAGAGGATAATATCATTTACGTATATGTACATAACTAAAATACATTTGGTAGGTACATGGTGGTTCCAGCATTGGCAAATCTTCTCCAGGGAAAACATACATATATCTACCCTCCACCCTCCCTTCCTTCTTTCCTTCCTTCCTTTCTGTCTGTCTCTTTCTTTTCTTTCTTCCTTTCCATTTTTTTTTCTTAGTACATATCTGCATTACATGATGTTTACATTCCTTTTGAGGAGTTGGCCTGCACAGCAAGATCCCTGGCCTCAGAAAATAAAAATCTTAACACGAGGATCTGGGGTCAGAAGGATGAGTATACCACAAGCCAGCTCTAAATCACACATGTCACTGTACAGGCAGAGTTGAATACTTAAGAAGGCAAATTTCACACATACATCGCACCATCACCCTTTCCACCTACCCTGAGCTCTTGACTTCTGTGCCTAGCCAGGGGTGGTGAATCTTCTACAATAAGAGCAGCTTCCGCCAGGTGCCTAACTATCCTGAGAGAGTATCTTGGAAACCCCAAATGTCATCAGATGCCATAAATATCACTGAGTTACCATGTGTATATGAAAGTTCCCAGATAAAAAGAACTCATATTTTAGTGATCAAGAAGTGGTAGAATAATTTTAAAGTAGTAAAGTATAATACTGGAGTGCGAAGCATCCCAGGCTCCTATGATGGCTGTGACAGATGCGTAAATCTTGAAGGCCAAAAGGCAGGTATCAGTTCCCTTCCATGCCCTCTAATTTTCTTCCCATATTTGCTGAAGAAAGAAACTGAGCATTGTTCATATCTGATGGTATTATATTTTTTTTTAGTTCCACATACAGGTTGAGTATCCCTTATGCTTAGAAGAACTGCACAGAAGTGTTTCAGATTTTGAGGTTTTCAGAATTTTTTCAGTACTTGCATAGATTGCTCAAGTTGGAAATATCTACTCTAAAAACCAAAATCTTCTATACTTCAAAATGCAAAGTATTATGAGCCTCCTTTGGTCCTTAAAAACTTTCAGTTTTCAGTACAGATTCTCTGATTAAGTATGCTCAATTTTTCTGTAATTCAAAAGAGAGAGCTAAGAACCACTATTTCCTCCTTTCATAATTTGCTTTTGCAGTTTAACACATGTACCCAAGTAACCTTAAAAAATAACCAAAACACTATGGTATAAATCAATTTAACCAAACTGCATTAATCCTTAAATTAGCTTTGGACGTCTTTAGATAGCACATTACCTTTAATGGCTTATCACAAGCAAGGGCTCAACCATGTGGATGATATAGCACATGTGTCTAATTTCTGATTCTATACTTTTAGCATCAGCACCTTGATGCTAAAATCACTTAAGTACAAACTTACTTTCTCATTTTTAAATGGGAGATTAATAATAGCTCATACATTTGCTGATTAGATAATTGAGTGTAAAGAAAAAACAAGGTGCAACACCTAGCCCACAATACTCATTTAACAAACACTAGTTATTAATAAATGGGCAATAATACCAAAATTGGTATTACAAAAGGAGCAAGAATTTAGTTATCGATAACCTAGCCTCAGAATTATTTTACTTTGTCAAATCTCGGAGTCTCATATTCTTCACCTCTAATGAAGGAAAATTTTTCACCTCCTGATAAAAATTACTACAGAGACTAAATGAGAAAATGAACTTTATTGAACTTCAAATAGCTTGGGCACATATTTTATGCAAAATCAGACTACTGGTTTCATTTTTACAGTTTAGATTTTTATTTTAATGTCTCCTAAAGGCTCATGTGTTGAGGTAGTGCTTTTGGAATGTGACTGGCTCCATAGGGATGATAAAATCATAAGTGAATTCAACCACTGATGAGTTCAGAGTAGCATGAAGTGTTGTTAGTAGACAGGGCTCTGCTGCAAGAGTTAGGCAGTGGAAGCATCACCTAGATGACTGTTATTCTTGTCCATGTCCTTTCCACTTTCTCTAGCTCTTTCTGCTTACTGCTTGTGGATGCCATCAGGTGAAAAGGTTTCCTCTGCCATCCCTTCTTGCCTTAATGTTCTTTCTTGGAGGCAGCCAACCATGGACTGAAACCTCTGACACTGTGAGTCAAACTTCAATCTCTTGGGGTGTTTCTTTGCCAGCAAAGGGAAAGCTGACTACTATAAGGTCATTAGACACCAAAATATTTGTGAAGGAGACTATCAACCAATGCGTATATACAAGAAGACAAAGAGAGTTACTTAATTTGCTTTATTCCAATTTACAAAGAACATTGGAAATCTTTTTTAAGAAGAGTTTATAAAGTGAACCCAAAGCCATGGGATGATCAAAATGCCTATATGCAGCAGTAAACCATCTAGAGTGCTCTGAGCTATCTCTAGCAAAACTTTCTCAATGAAGGCACAAAATATGGTATACATCTGAATCCAGTTAACATAGAACAGAGGTGAGAGCTGCAGAGTATTCCTGTTGTTCTTTTAGAGGTGACCAGAAGTATACGTTTCAGTACTTAATAACTGCAAAATACAGAGCTGATTCCCAAAACCCAAAAGGCAGGTTAAAATCTATTCCCTGATTCTCTCTAAAGATCACACTGTTTCCAGAAAGTGCTTCTCTTCTGCTGCTACCTGCCCCTTATTCTTATTATTTTTCCATCATTTGCACTAGTTTCTGAACTGGAAAGGGAGGAGACATAAAAGACAGACGTGAGCAACTGAAAAATACCAAAAGCCTGGAATAAAGTCCAGGAACATAATTTCCAAATGAAAAGGACAGCATATTTTGGAAATATTTAAAAATACTTTTGCAAAAATATTATTTATAGTAATCATATATAAAGGCAGATGGTTTCACAGATACTAGAAAAATATAAGCACCCACATTGTTTTTATTCCTTTGCTTCCTTCTTTGCTTATGTGACGAGTCAAAATAGCCCCATGCTAAACCAAAGCAAGGTCCAACAGGTTTACATATGAACAGCAAATGTGCCTTTAACTAAAAACATTACTTCTAATATCCTACCAGGAATATGAGATATATTAGGATAAAAAATATGTAATGATGTCACCAAGACCTAACAGCCAGAGGCTTTGGCACCAGAGACAGACCCTCAGTTCTTGGTTAAGCCAACTGATCATGATTTACAGCACCTCAGCGTTCACGATTAAAGCAGGATTCATAAAATATATGTGCCCGTCAAAGATGTGAAGCTTTTGGGGGGTAATTACATGAACTGGAGAATTATTTCAAGTGGAAATATGTTTGCATGAACACCAGTGTAGTACAATACTGCTCTAAAAACCTTGGAACACTGAATGTATGAAGTAGTTGTCAGTTTGAGATTCTAGTAGCAGTATAATTTTAGAATATGCACTAAAGGTTAGTTTCAAAAGTCTCAGTGAGCATTTGCAGTTTCCTCAGCTTCACATCTGTATTCATTTTCTATTATAATTGTGACAAATTACAACACATGAAATTATATAAAGCAATACTAATTTATTTTCTAAAGTTGTGGTGTCAAATGTCCAAAAGGGATCTCACAGAGCTAAAACCCAGCTATAGCAGGGCTGTGGTACTTGTTCCTTTTGGAAAGTCAAGAAGAGCATCCATATTTTGCCTTTTTCAATTTCTATAAGCCACCCTCACTTCAAAGCTGTTGCCCTGTTTCTTTTCCAAACTCACCAATCTTATCACTCCGACATCTGCTTCCATCATCACAACTCCTCTGACTCTGTCTCCTGCCACCCTCTTATAATTATAAAGACATCCTAACACATTAGGTCCACCAGAACAATCCAGTATATGCTTCCCATATTGAAGATCCTTAATTTAATCCCACCAGCAAAGTCCCTTTTGCCACATGAGTTAACACGCATTCACAGAATCCATATATTTCCACATGAACATTTTTAGATGGGGCACCATTCTTCCTAACACATCCCTTGGATTTACAGAAAGTTGCCTTCTGCAACAGAAAAACACACACACACACACACACACACACACACACACACACACACACACACTTGAAATACTAAGAGGTTCTGCATGATTTGAATGTTCCCCAATACTCAAAGCAACTGATATTCCAAGCAAAACAGAAGAAAAAGTAATTTGAGGGTTTCACATAAACCTTGTAGACTGTATAATGAGTTTGGTTCAGCTGAAAGAGCATAAGACTTGGAACTTTACAAAAAAGGGAGCTGGAATTCTAAACAATATTCTCTAGTCACAATGAGTCAGTTGACTCATACAGATAAAGCAGATATAGGCGTGCAGAAGAAGAGATCTCATAAGTAAGGAGCTTAGCAAAAGAAAAGAGGGAGAAAAAGAGGGGGAGGAATGGGAAAAGAAGGAAGGAAGGGAGGAAGGAAGGAAGGAAGGAAGGAAGGAAGGAAAAAAAGGGAGGGAGAGAACGAAGGGAGGGAAGGAAGGGAGAGAAGGAAGAAGAAAGGAAGGGAGGGGAAGGAATTTTTCATAGCTCAAAATATATTCCTGAGGAATACATCAACTCTCTAATACACACAATAGCAAATAAAGCAAACGAGTTGCTATGGGTTAAACATGCTTGGCACTGCCTCAAAATTTATGAAATATTTTAATTCCCAAATTTACATGTTGATTGTATTAGGAGGGTAAAGACTTAATCCAACTCTGCTGCTTAGAGGTGATGTCTTTGGAAAGTGACTAGGTTTAGAGAAGATTGCTAAGCAGAGCCCTATTACTGAATCCTGTGGCTTTATGACAAGGCAGACAGAATCCAGTCATGCAAGCATAGATATGTGCACAACCTGTCCCTTGCCATGGGATGTGCTGCACCACATCAGAACTCTACTAGTCACCAGATCAGGGTACTGGATCTCAGAACTGAGTCAAAATTAACTTAAAAAAAGAAAAGTAAACCAGACCGCCTCAGTTATTTCCTTAAAGTAATGAAAAACTGACTGCAATGCCATGCTCTCAGATATTTTTATCTGACCTGTGTCATTGTTTGAATGTTGTATAAGCCCAAAATCTATATGTTGAAATTCTCAGCCCTATAATGTTGGCATGTGGATTTTGGGTCTTTGGGGATATGAGGAGATCATGTGGATGAAACCCTCATGATTGGAAGCACTGCCCTTCTAAAAGAGCCTTCAGATATTCTCTCACCTCTTCCAGCATGTCAAGACACAACAGTATAGCTCCATCTCTGAATTAGAAGGACAAAGCTCACCAGACATGGAATCTATGGTGCTTTAATCATGGACCCTGTAGCCCCAGAAATGTATGAAACAGGTATCTAGATGGGCATGGTGGCACCCATTCATAATCCCAGAAATCTAGGGAAGTTAAAGCAGGAAGATTGTCATTTTGAGTTCTTTCTGGGTAATTCTGCAAGATCCTATGTCAAAATAAAAAGGCTGGGAAGAGAAGGAGGAGCAGGAGGAAATAGGGCAGGTGATGTAGCAAAGAGCAGACATATATGGTCATCTATGACACACCCAGACATTAGTGTTTTTAAGCTCTTAAGTGGACCCCAGGCCAATCAAATTGACAATTAATCTTAATCATGAAGCCAATAGTCAAAGACTACATCATCTACTGTTTTAGTCACTTTCCATTACTGGGACAAAAAAAAACATGACAATTTCAACTAAAAAGAGGAAAAGTTTTGTTTTGGCTCAATATTTCCATAAGGACTGACTCCAAGGTTGAAGCATCATGGTAGAAGGGTATGACAAAGAGAAGCTGGTCAACCTATAGCAGCCAGTAAACAGTAAAAGGAAGAGTTGGGGACAAGAATCTACCTTTCCAGGTCATGCCCCTAACAGGACACAGCTACTGATTAAGAGGGCTCCCATAACCCAAACACACAGACTTTGGCAACAGGCTTTAGATCTAAATTATAACATCTCTCATTTGTTGGAGGAAAAGAAGATTTATTACCCTCGGGTCCTAAAAATCTCTTTTAAAAACTTTCCACAAAATTTACCTCTTGCCCATTCTGAATTTAAAAAATAGACATAACAAATGTGTTTGCTTTGCTGCTGTATTAAGAGTTTCCCAGAGAAATCTCATAGGAGAGGAAAGTAGTTAATTTTTTTATATATCTTCTAGATAGAAAAATTGATCAGCAAGCTGAAGATCCATAAAAGATCTAATATTATAATGTTGGTCTGAGTTCACAGGCCTAAGAACAAGGGGAATTGATGTTAAAAGTTGCACTCTGCAGAAAACCAACATCCTTGCTTAATTAGGTAGACAGAGAAATGAGTGACTTCTCCTCCTGTCTTTTGCGTTCCACTTTGGTACTCAAAGATTAGCTGAACCCGCCCACAATGGGGAGGATGATCTAATTTACTGACTTAAATATTAATCTCATCTAAAAACACCCTCATAAACAAGCTCAGAAGTAAGTTTAATCCAAAAACTCCATTGCAACACAGCTGGCAATCATCTGGAGTCTCCTTCTCCTTTGAAAATCCCAAACATAAGAAGACATATTGAGAGGCAATTACCTTCCTGCTATGGAAATTAACTCAATGGGCTACTTACTTTTCCAACCTCTCTGTGGCTTCGGTACCAATGCCTGATAAATGCTCAGCGAACAAAATGCACTGTACCCAGGACTCTGAATTGCAGTTCACACAAGCAAAGTACTTTGTAGCTTGTGGTTGCCAGCCAGGTTTTTTGACCTTACCATATTTGAAGACTGAATCTCCAAATGCCCCACTGCAATCAAAATCTTCCCCTTAAAAAAAAAAAACCCTTGCATGCTTAAATTATCTTCAGTGCTTTTCTGTCATTCGTGATAAGCAAAATCCCCCAAAACTATCTTCTTTTTAAACAAGGCTTATAGTATATAAGGTAGTTCACAAATAAAACTTAAACAAACAAGTTACTGGTAGGCAACAAACTGTTTTGAACAAAACATCTTTTCCAAAAAGTACCAATTATAATGAATGAACATGTGGGAAAATATGGCAAAGACATCATCCTAACTTAAGTATCTCAAAATTCCAGAGTCAAGAGATTGGAAAAATGGTTCCTGCTGCCCTTCTCCCCTTCCCTGTCTATGGAGGCAAGGCAGTGCCCATGGCTGATATCTCTGCCTATTTCATTTAGAACAAGACCTAAATCACTTGCTTTTTATGGGTAAGGCTGACATAACCTTAAGTAGAGCAATATGAAATGTGCCACTATAATGTATGAAATTGACATTTCATGTCCATTTTAGATACAATGAGATGACCTCAGTCTAACACAGCCATTTAAAGAGGGAACCATAGTTTTCACTTTTGACAGATGGGTGCCACAGCTAGAGAATTTATCTAGGTTATATCTGAACTCAAGCATGAGCTACACAATTATTTTGATTCAGTGATGTTAGCCACTGTAAAAATATTTTTCTTCTCCCAGATTCTAATTTGTTATGTCACAAATGTCTTATCCAAGAACTCTATTTTATTCAATTCATCAATCATTTTGAGGCTGATAACATACAAATTACTCCCTTAAACTGATAATCCATATATTTCCACTTTTACTTATTTCCTAAATAAAAGCACATTTTACAATTAACTCCTACAATAAGCTAACATTTAAAAAATCCAATGCTTTCCAACTGTGTCTATCATGTCTTTGCCTCTATTTATAATTCTATTATCTTCTACAACTTTATTATTTTTAAAAAATAACCATTCAACTAAGAATTATAACCTCAAAAATTTTCATCACAGCACTTCTCAAATATAAAAACTCTTTAAAAAACATGAAAAAAGTTTCAAACAAATTATTAATACAACAGCTTGTGAAATTTTATTAACCATTCAAAAATACAAACATGCAACAATGGAAGAATATTATAATGTTCTAATTTAGTAAATAAAAGACAACATAATTGAGTATGAAAGACAAATCCATTAGTTGTAAGTCAGTTATACTATTCCCATTTAAAATTTCTCGTAATTCTGCACATATTTATTAGTCATTAATAAAATATATAACTACAAACTCATATGAACAAAAAAGAAATTTAGGGCCAGTGATATAGCATAGCAGCACAGTGCTTGCCTGCAAGAACAGGGTCCTGAGTTCAATTCCCATTGCAAAAAAAAAAAACAAAAAAAACAAAAAACTAGAACACGTAATGGTTGCCTGACAATTCTGATAATATACTGGTTTCAGGTACAGCTTTAATCAAAAGTACAAATGATATATCTCTTAGTTCTATCCTACTTTTTTCACTTGGTGAGTTTCCTGTGTTAGTTACTTTCTTATTCATTGGAATGCAATACCTGACATCCCCTTAAAGGAGGAAGAGTTTATTTTGGTTCATAGTTTTTAGAGGTTTCAGTCCATAATCAGCTGGCCACCAGGCAGGATAGCATGGCAGAGAAGAAACAGATCATGGTATGGAAAGTAGAAAGTGATCAAAGAGAAAGGAGGGAAGAGAGACCCTGCTAGGCACAACCCCAGTGACCTGTCTCCTCTAACCAGGCTTGGCCTGGTAACATCATATTTAACAATACACTCATCAGTGAACTAATCCACTAATGATTACCACATATCCATGTCCCAATCACCTCCTAAAAGTCCCACCTATGAGTATATAAGGCTTTGGGAGTCCATCTCGATATAAGCCATAATCTTACAGTATGGCAGACTTATGGTATGAACTCCTGATATAAACAGTAAAGGAAAAGAATTTCAGAATACCCATCAACAGATTAGACTGGTTTGACATGATAGCATGGGCCCAAACTTAAACGAGACAATAAATGCCTAAGCTTGCATCACAGACTTAACTCTAGCACTGGCAATGAAGACAACTCCTATCAGAAACAAATAGATGGAACAAGGGAAAACACAACCATGAGAGAAAATTAAGAAGTATTTACCAGAAAAGTAATAGAAGATGAGCTTAGAAATGCTGTATTATTTTATGATACCAGTCTCTTTTCTCCAATAAGTTCTATGAGGCCAGATGTATTAGGATTTTTTTTTCCCCCTGGGGCCAGGAATTGACTCTGGACCTTGCACTTACCGAGCAAGTACTGTGCCACTGGGCTATACCCCCAGTCAGAGGCCAGAACTTATTATAGTCTCATTCATTCAAGACACAATTCAGGCAGAGACATCCACATGTTTGAAAGCAATAAAGTAGTGCATTTCAAATCAAAGTGTTTTAGCCAGGCATGTGTACACACCTGTAATCTCAACACTTGGGAGGCTGCCATGAATTTGAGGCCAGTTTGGAGTATATAGTGAGTTCAAGGCCAGTGTGACCTACACAGCAAGTCTCAAAAAGGAAAAAAAAAAATCATGGTGTTTTCATAGTACCTCTCCTCCACATTGAGCAGCCTCTTCTCTCTCATGCTTCGTCCCCATTACCATCCCAGAAAGGCAACAAATACGTTGTGGCACCCTCCCATTTCCTTCTCAAAAAATAGGCTCAAAGAACAAATGATTTACTGTATTTTATCACTGGATCATTTATGCTATTTCTGTCTATTTCTAGTTTTTGAGGTTCAAGAATGACAAGACATCTCACAGAAGAGATCTACTATCTAAATATTAATATTAAACTTGATCTATCTTCTCAGACAGTAAGTACACAATACTCATATTTTATGTTAATATTGTGATGTTTAATCTTAACTGCCCATTTTTCTCAGTGGCAAACCCATAGCACACATGTCACAGGCTGTTCTTTTGTCATCATCGAAAGCTCTAAAATTTTGCCATCATTGGTCTAAGTTAAGAGACGTCTTGCAGATTAGTAAAGCTCAATTCTATGTGTATTTAAGGTGATGTGTCTAGAAATGACTGGCCAGCAAACTGAGAGGAGAACTCCTGCCCTGACTGTGAGTGGGATCATTCCATCAGCTTGCTATCCTGGTGAATTAAAGTGGAAAGGAGGAAGTTGGGTTACATTTGAAAAGTTTCATTCTGCTTTCCAGGTGTATATTTTGCCACTGTCATTGCCCAAGGACATCAGATTTCAGCTTCTTTAGATTTTCCATGCAGATGTACAGTATTCCCTTCCCAAGCAACATCCAGGATGGCCTTTATTCTTCAACTGGAACTGGTCTTTGATCCCTCTTCTGAGGATCTCAGCTTTCTTGCACTCAGCAGCCACTGGGTCCTCAGGTTCACCAGAACATAGCCATATAGACTTCCCACCTCTGAACCTGTATGCTTGATATATTTAGAGAATATTAACCAATACAAAACTCTTTCAGGAAAAACACTATTCCAATGAAAATGCTCTTTTCAAGTTTCTAAACTTCATTAAGCCAACTCCTCCTTGCCAGACTTCCAAGCTCCATTTGGCTTCCTTGAGGTCCATGCAGGTCATATCTACTGCTATCCTGTCTGGATAAGTCTTACCTTTATCAGTGCTAGTCTCAAGAATATTTTTATTTTAAGGATGCAAATTCATTTCACAGGATTAAAATTTCTCAACTTTGGCAGCAGTAACATTTTGACTCAGTTAACTATTGGTTGTGGGCAGCTGTGGTAGTTAGTATATGTCTATTTGTTAGAGCCCAGAATATCCAGACATTTGTTCAAACATTATTCTGTATCTGTAAGATACTTTGGAGAAGATTAACATTTAAAAGAGTAGACAAAGTCATACTGACCCCCCAATGCAGGTGAATCCCATCCCATCAAGAAAAGATATAAATTTAAAAAAGGAAATTCTCCCTGTTTTACTTAGTGAGCTAGGATATCATAGACTTTCCATTTCTCTGGAGAATTATAAATAATAAAGGGGTAATCCCATGTACTGTGAGGACTTAATTGCATCCACAGTTTCCACCCACTAGATGCCAGTAGCATCACCATATTCACAATGGTCAGAAAGGTACTCTAGTTGGGAATCACTGCAATGGAGATCAACTGGAGACATCATTAGGACAAACTGGGACATAAAATCTATCTTAAAAAATCTAACACTTTTAACAGAAATTACAAAATATCCTAGTTCATAATAATCTAGGTTCTCCTTAAATTGAGGTTTTAGCCATATGTCTTCTCACAGCTTTTCCGTGCTTCAGATTAGATCCCATCATCCATCAACCTGCCATCTGTTTTTGTGATTCTCAGATTCAACCATAGTATATGATTTGAAATTACTTGTGTGATGACTGCTTACTCCACAGAATCTGATTTGGCTTTCCTTTCTGTGGAGCCAAGGTATCCATTTCAATTAAAAAAAAATATGGGTCAATCTTACACATAATGCCAGGATGAGGGCCATTTCCCTAAGACTGCAGCAATCTATGAGGGGTGAAAGACACAAATACCTCAACCTAAACAAGTCATAAGCTTGTTAGTGAAACTGGGTTGCACATTGCCCAACTTTTAACTCATAAATTTTTTCTGAAAGTGAAAAAAGACCATGAAATTAATCTGATTTGGGGTCATTTTTTAAAATTCTATCCTAAAACGGCATTAATTCTCATAACAGATGAATGAGAAAAGTCACAGAAAAGAAATGCAGATTTTGTGAGAGACATACTCAATTTTTATAGGAAAATCATGGGAAAACAATAAGACTTTTATGTAATTCTGTGAACTGATTCCTAATAAATTGAGAGATTATTAAAGAACCTAGCCAGAGATAAATTAAAATAAAATGCAACGCTAAATAAAATAATTCATGAGCTCAGACACACAAATAAGTTACTAAAATTACTTGATCACAATTCAAGCTCAGGCAATATATTTACTTTGCTGCATTGGAATATAAATTTCTTCTCTTCAAGGGCTTTCATTTGTCCCATTTAAAACTGTACAGCAAATCTGCAAATATTAAGAATAATATAATTACATAAAATTTTCCTGAAAATACAATCTATATACTGCTACACAAAATGCAAACATGTCATAAAATTGGTAAAAAAAAAAAAAAAAAAGAAAGAAAAAAAAAAGGTTTTTATTCTCTTTGGAGAATAGACCTCACTGGAATGAATGAATATATATATATATATATATATATATATATATATATATGGTCTCTTAATATATATATATATCTTTATATATATGAATATATATATCTTTCTCTTAATTATCATTTGTAAAATATCATTATATTTTTCTGTTTCCTCTGCTAGCAGCAATCCTTAAAAGTTTGGATATTTGATGAGACAACGACATTTAGGAAATCTGAAGTGTTACATGAGAAAAAAAACTTTACAAAAAATGTCTTTAGCATATAAAAAGTTGTAATATTAAGAATATAGTCCAGCTTACTTTTTCTCCAGCAAGAAAATAAACTGAAGAAAGCTATAATTAATTAGAGATATGAGACAGTTTAGTGTTGACGTCAGCCAACACTTAGTCCTTTTCCCCTTCCCTCAGCTCCTCCCATGTGCCCTACTACTGATGGCATCAGTTTTCTAGCACCAAACCCTTCATTCCTGCCCTCTCCATCCTTCCTACTCTATTCTGTTTGTTTGTTTTCATTATTCCCCTTGTAATCCCTCCAAAGAAACCATTTCTCCCTGACATTCACTCTGGCAGTCTGTCCCAACTATCAAGAAGCTGTTCTTTGTCTCTCTGTGTCACCTCTTTAGAATTCACCACATCTTATTTCTCTTAGTGTCCATCCAGATGCAGAGTCTGTAACAACAGAGAAGTGGACCCTGTTGTCCAGAGTGAAATACATCAGAGTTCTACAGAAGAGACTTAATGATAATAAAGCTTTAGTATTCTAGAAAATCCCACTGAGTTAAAAACTCATGAAAGACATAAACGTGAGCAAGCAAAAGACAGAAATTTTAAACTTTTTCCCCAAGGTAAAAGGATGATCATCTTGTATATCAGCCAATCATAAGTACTCATCCTTTGTAGTTAACCAAAGAATGAAGCATGATCACTATCCTCATCACAATGGTGAATTATAATGAAATCTCTGAGGATATTAGAGAAAAAGACTTTGGTTTCTAAATTGTCAAAACAATTACAATAAAACAGCTGTTCACCTTCATTTAAGGAATATTACACATCTCTCTCTTTACAACAAGCCTATTTTTGGATATACACCAGCAAACAGTGGCTTTCCATGGATTATCTCTTACAATTCTGTATCTGGACTCTTCTAAGCAAGTGCCACTTGGGAATTCCCACCCAAATTTTATCAGATGGCACTTCACACTTGTAGTCAGGTGTTGTGCGAAGTACAATTAGAATCAGGACATATAATTTATAATATTGTTTTATGATGGTCACCCAGAGGCAATACAAGAAAATGCAGGAAATCTATCTACAATACTAAAGAAACAGAATATTTAGCCAAGGGTCTGAATCCCACAGCAATGTCCCACATGAGTCTAGATGAAGACCCAAAGCTCATGACAATGCCTCCCAAGAGTCCAACTGGCGGTCTAGAGCCCACAAGAAGGGCTCACACTAGTCTCTTTTAAGGATCTGTGTTTGGAAGGCCCCAAGGTCAGCAAGTGGAAGCTAGGAAGTCTGTGCCAGCAGGGTGAAGTAGCTGTGCTGGGAGGTTGACGGTTCTATGCTGGAGCCAAGAATTCACACTCACAACAAAGACCACGGCTGTCCTGAAAAGCACCACAGCCATCCTCAGCAACATGGAATGCCCCAAGCTCCTCTGATAACAAGCACAGTCGGGTACGTGCCAGGAAGCAGCATGATGAGTTCATCTTGGAGACCAAGCAGCACACATCTTCCCCTCCAGAGTCAGGAAGCAGTGCTCTATGTGAGGACCAGAGCTTCTCCAGGAGAACCTAAAGACTCAAACGGCAACACACAGGAGAACCCACAATGCCTCAATGCATTAATGCCTTCTTCTCTTTCTCCACATCTCTTTTTATGCTGGTAACTTTCTTCAGGTGGAACACCTGCTCAGCACCCTGCTGATTTAATTCAGCTGGCGTTAAACTGACCACCAGTTTTTAATCCATAACAACACTAAAGAAATCCGATGGCTTGGTTCAGTAGGAATGTGCAAGGCAATACACATGATGCATATCTGGCATATTAGCTAGGAGATTTGCATAATAGACAGCTAGCCAAGAATTGGTGTTTTCTAAGTGGCTAGGATGGGATTTTTCCCAGTACAATAGCCAGACTTCTTATAAGCTTGTGACTTATCCCAAGGTGATGACACTAAGAAATTAAAACAGCAGCTGAGTGTGGGGGTGCACACCTGTAATCCTAGCACTCAAAGAGGCTGATACAGGAGGATCAAAGGTGCAAGCAATTTAGTGGAACTCCATCTATATTAGTCAGCTTTCTCATCACTCAGACTTCATACTTCACAACCATAATTTACAAGAGAAAAGAGTTAATGTAGCTCATGTTTTCAAGAGATTATGTACATGTTGAGCAGGCACCAACACAGGGATATCCTGGCTGAAGGGTATGATGGAGGTGTTTAAATCACAGTGGCTGGGAAGAACAACAAGGGAACAATTCTATCCAGGAAATAGGCCAGCAACTACACACAGTACCCAAAGTCATGCCTCCATGACCAAAAGAAACACCTAGAACTGTATTTCATCATACCCTAGATGGAAGCCCAAATCAGTCAAGTTGACATATCACACTGTCTCAAAAAAAAAAAAAAAAAAAAAAAAAAAAGTAGAGCTGGTAATAAATTTCAATGAAAAGTCCCAATACTGTCTTACTGTCTTCACTTTGGCAACACATATACTAAAATATCCATCTCTAGTACTAAAAAAAAAAGAAGAAGAAGAAGAAGAAGAAGAAGAAGAAGAAGAAGAAGAAGAAAATAACTAAAAATGAAAGGTGTTTATCACAAGGCTCCTTGCAACTGAGTCACAGAAGTCCTGTAGCATCTCCAGTCTCTTAAATTCTGCTGAGTCAGGGTGGGAGATATGCTGAGTAAGAACACACACACACACACACACACACACACACACACACATTCTCTGGATTACCTGAGTTAGCACAGTGCCCCCTGGTTAGAAGTACTGTAGTACTCAAGTTGAAAATAAAGAATCATTGGTTCTAAGTCTGAGATAGATAGAAACCTAGATAGAAACTGTGCTAACTCAAACAGGAATTTATATGCTAAGTCCAACTTTAGGATACATCAGGCAGGTGGTGAATTTAAAACAACTTACTCTTTAAAAAAAGTAAATGACATTTTCATGTGATTTTTAATTTCATCTTCAAATATAAAGAATGAATATTCCATTCATAAATAATGAATATTTCAAGGGAGTCTGTTCTGTTCCCACATTAATCATACCTTCTTTTCCTAACAGCCAATTTCTCTTTAGAAACACTGTTCCATCCACATGGCATTCATTATACCTTTCTCAAATATTTTCTATCTACCTGTCTGTCTAGATAAATACCATATTCCTCCACCAACCAAATATCTGAATGATAGAGATGGTAAGAAAAAAGACGACAATGTTCAAAGCATACTTTTTATAATGGTAATATCCTGGAAACGATGTCAAATAATTGTTGCTACTAAGACCACTAAGACCCATCTCCTGCCCCATCATGGGTTTGGTACATTCATTGGTCACATGCAACCTTTTCCTTTAACTCCATTTGGGCTGACATAAGATAATTTTTAGCCTGCAAATCACAGCACCTGAATATAAGATGGGGAATGCCGTAATTAAGCATACCAGCTTTGAGGTCCAACTCAATTTAAATACGATTCTGACACTTCCTTACTAGGATTATGCATCTGCAGATATGCTTCCTAATTTCTCTCAAGTTGTCCCTGATTGGTAAAGTGAAATTAATAATATCACCTTCTTCAAAGAATTACCAAGATTGAATGATAATATGTATAGTTTGCAGTAAAGTCAATAAAATTTAACTATGATATTTAATACTACAGGTTCATAACCTAATATCTACAATTCTAATATCCAAAAATTTATTTAAAAATTTAATGGCAGCAAAATCTGACCTTAGATGAAAAGAAATTGCTTGTGACCTTTCTTTTATTCAAATATTAAGAAATGTCAATAAGCTTGAGTACTAAAACTCTTTTTGGACTATAACACAAGTAGATATTAACCTACTTAAATATAAAAATCTGAAACACACTTGACCCCAGAAGTTCCAGATAAGAAACTGTAGATCTATGAATTATTATTATTCAAAAATCCAAAAGGAGAACTGCATACAACAGCAGTAGCTACAAAGAACTGGAAAGTGAACCATAAAAATGGAACTATTATTCAAACCCACAATTACGCTACAGCCAATTCTGATAACAAACAAGCATTTTATACTGAACTAATAATAATGCTTATATAAGGAAATTTTGCCAAAGGAACAAATTTACATATAATTTGATAAGCTGCTTTATGATAAGCTGCTTTACAAATATCCCAAATGTAGTTACGACATATAATTAGAACTGCAACTTCTGTCTTAATGTAGTGTGTTTAAGAATTACATTTTATTATTACCTGAATTAAATACTGTTGATTTCATACTTACAAATTTCCAGCAAGTTTGCTACTCACTCATATTGTATGCTCTTACTAATAATGAGTAGGATAAATCAGAGGTTTGAATTATAATCTTGTCCTGAATCTATTGTATACATTTAATATAGTCAGTTCTGGCTCTCAGGTTAGAGTTCCATTACAGCAAGCAAAACTGCTGTAATGTCTTTTCTCTACAGTTAAGGTTCAAATTCAGAAGAAAGACTCTGAGGCAGCATTTTTTTTTAAAATGAAACACTGATGATAAATATATGCAAACTCCCCATATGACAAAAATAAGTTATAACTCAAACGAAATAATACAGATAGAGCCTTATAGTTTATTGTAATGATAAAGTTACAGTGTTCTCTGCCACTTTTACCACTATAGATCATTAATAAATTTCTTTTAAAAGTCTTAAAATGTATTCTAATTCACAATGTGGATGATTTTAAGGTAAAGAAACTATAAAATGTAAGTTTTTATAAAAAACTGGTTTCGGAAAACTTTCTCCTAATAAATATGTCTCTCTGTTACTGATGCAAGATTCATTCAGGAAACCACCAATGTAAATGTGTTTGGATCTAACTGTTCATGTAAATACTGATATATCATATGGAACTATATGTACAATCTATTTAAGTAGTGAAGACATTGACTTATATAAGAGCTAGGAATTGTGCTCAAGGTCATGAAATTAACTGCCAAGCACATGATGAAAAAGACCAACTGTTAAAGCAATCTAGCATTCATAACAGGATGAAGCATTTATCTCTAAATTCTCCAACATAGTTATGGTTTTCAGAAATTTTTCAGACAGCATCTGCTTTTAAACAAGTAGAAATACATTCAGGGAAAATAAGATCTGTTAAAAGAAAGGAAAATCAAATTCAAGAAACAGGCTTTCTCTATATGTGTGCTAAAAAAAATTTAAAGCCATCAACACAAGATTGAGAATAAAAGAGAGGTCAAAATAGCGTGATGAAGGCAACTTTCTTTACTTTAATAACACAAACTACTGATTTCTCACAACTCAATGAAGGAAATTATTTTGATTCTAATTACAAAGATGTCTATCCAACACTAATGGAAAAGATCTACACAAAGATTTCATGGTGTTAAAAAAAAATAATAAGGCAATTTAAAGTTGGTAAAATTTGGAAGTTTCAAATTAATAAATTTGTAGAATTTATTCATTTTTCTGAACAAGTTCTCTGGCCTGTAATGCGTTACTATATATTAGGAATCAACAAAGGAAGCATTTTACATATTTGACCATAGGAACTAATCTATCATCCAAGGAACATATTTTATATAATGTTTATATACAATCAATACACTCAATCAATTCATAAATCAAAGATTCCTGCAAAACTAAACCCTAGTCTATTTTTTTTCAATTTATAGTAACAAGGAGCAAACTATATTCATTTTTGATCTTTCCAATCAAATGTCCCCGTTTTCCTTTACTATGTTACATCTGATCTTTATATAAAAGAAAACGATCTAAATCCTATGTCATTTTAAATCTTTTCATATATGTGAATAGATCTATCTGACTAGATCAAGACACGCTTAAATAATTAGTAAAGGATACTTCTGGATGTATTGGGAGGATCATGGAGGCATGATCTTAGGGTCTCCATCGGGCACCTCACACCTTTCTCACGATACTGTTCCTCATTTCCTAGCCATCATGAACTTTGCTCAGATTTACAGTAAATTTAAGACACAAAAAAGAGCAGAAAACTTCAAAATATTTAACTTTGTCCCAAGACAAATGATGTGTATCACTGGAGCCAAAAGAGGCACAATTAAAATGAAGCCAAGTACTTTATAAAGGGACAAGCAAAAAGATGCTTTGAGCACATCTCAGAAATCAGCAAGAAGCCACCCACCACAGCTCAAGGGTGCAAAGGCATAACCATGAGATTCCTGCCTGAGAAAGACATTTTAGTGAGTTTGTTCCCCAGTATTAATTTCACTGTTCTCGGCCATCCATGTATTTAAAAGCCACCAGTCATGGTTTAGAAGGCCTGGCTATTTTGCTGGCAGCAGGCCTTGGTGTCATCCACATGATCCCAGTTTTTTCGACTTAGAGAATACAAGAATTGTGGAGTTATGAAGGCCTCTACACCTTGAGAATGTGTGAAGCTGTGGGAATGAAGGTAAAGGTGCTGTGGAGACCTCTGGAAGTTGGAGATGCCATAATGTGGAGTGATTTCTGCGCAAAGTCAGGGGCAGGGAGTACATCAAGCCCAAGTGAGAGGCGAGCAGACTGCAGCCAGCAAGGCCGCAGCGTGGGGCCAACCAAACTTTGTGTAACTCACATCTTACCGCCTGCCAGACATGTTGCTACAAGCATTCATGTTTGTCCTGCTGGGTATCGCTCTTGCTTTGGCTCTTTTCTTTCCTACTTCTCTATTTTTCCCTTTAGGAAATATTCTGTGCCACTGTACATTCATACTGTATAACTTATTTTAGGAATTTTCCAGAGGTTCACTTAAATCTCAGAGAAAGCTGTCACTTGAACATTTGGAAAATGCTGAAACTTTTGAAACTTTCGTGAAGGGATTATGGTACTTTTTGTTGTCCAACAGAACAGTTGTACCATGTTTGGTGGAATTATAAACCTACTATCTCCTTTCTTGGTAGATTAAGTATGATTTAAAGAGATATATTTAGCTATCAAATTGACAAAGAGTGGATTTTGAGAGTTAATAGTGACTGTTAGCTTGAACTGATTGTGCTGAGTATGGTTTCAATCCTCAGTGCCAAGAGAAAAAGAAAAAAAATAGGGAAAAATGCTTTGCAGATTACTAAATGACATATCTGCATCACGGATTGCTGACCTTGGGTGCTGTATCCAATCCCTTGTCCCTTTTTCACTGGCAATGTTCTGTCTTCTTTCAATTTGTCATGAATTCAGCCACAACCATCTTCCATGATATTTGAACACTGGACCCTCCCAGTTATGAACTGAATATTCTGAAACTACGAGCTAAATAAACCATTTTGTTCTTTAAGTTGTGGGAGTCAGGTATATGGTCCTAGCAACAGAAAACTTAACTAATAACATCCACATCATGGGTCTGCCAGCTCCAAGACCTTGATGAGACAGCTAACTTCCTAAGCCTCTACTTATCAATAAACAGTAGCAACAATAGTTATTTACATCATGAGGTTTCTGTGAACATTAAATGTAAAGCACTCAGTATTTTGCAATAGTGATAAATCAACAAACATCAGGTAGCATCAGTATGTCCATTTTGGAACTACATGTTTTCTTCTACTCAATTTTAAAAAGCAGAATTCACTAAATGTTCAACAGTGATGGATTTGTTCAGGGTTACAATCGGCAGGTAAATAGAACAGTGAGGAAAGAAGCTGGCAGATTAAAAATAAGCCACAAATTATCTGCAAGCAGATAAAGCCCTGGCTGTATAAACGTTAATAAGAGCGCTATCTTGTCTTCTCGTGTAGTAACATGTCACTTTCTTTCAAGGGTTTCACTGAAACATATTCTGCAAAACCCTTCCATTTGAAAAAGAAATGGGCATGTAGAAATAAACATCTTTTAACCACAGGACTTCCTTTGTTCCTGCTCTACTTGAAAGAAAGACTTTTGGATGAAAAAGAAAATTCAGTGTCAAATTATCTTCTACTCTTAGTCTGATGCCACTTAGCTTTTAGCTTGTTTTTGACTTCACCAGTGGAGCCTACAATCTTTTAATTTGGTACCATGACTTATAGCTCCTTGTAGCACCATTTAAACACTGGCAGAGTTCTACAACAATGATGAATGTGGCTCCATTTATCCCAAACTTCTGCCGTCATATAGGTGCAAGACTACTTGGCACTCAGCAACTGAACTGAAGTTGGCATATATCTCCTACATGCATTTTGATCCCTCTTTAATTGGTGGGGTTGTGGAGAACTCTTGGCTGGTATACAAAGAGGGAAGAAACTCAAATTATCTCTCATGCAATTTCTTTGATATTTTAGGAATGTTCTTGATTTCTAGCAATCAATTGCAAAGAAAATGATTCTAGTTTCAATCATGGCACTTGTTCTGAAATGATTATGGAACCATATGCCGCTTAAATTAGCCTGAATTTCTACTATATTAAGAACAGGTTACTTCCTTCTCCCTCCTTCAATTTAATTTGGTTAAATATTGAATTTCTGCCAAGATTTTAGAAAAAGAAACCATCTATTTGGTTCTAAAGACTAATTCACAGAACAGTACTTTTGGAATGTCTCTAAAATACCGGTTTTCTGTAAACATTCTAGTGGTATCCTCAGTCATTGTTACTCGCATAGTGGTGGAAACAGCACAAATGAAAGCAGATCTACAGGGTGTGAGGTAGATCAAAGCAAGAACACGGTGTATCAAACTGAGGAGATTGTGATTTATCCAATTCAATATTCTCTTGAGAAGAGCAAATAATTTTAGCAGAGTCAATAGATAACTCATATTATCTGTGTAAAATAGTCATATAATAAGTCTATAAAATGCTAGAATTCATAATCAAGTAAAAGTCTCAAAATCTCAAATAATCTTTTAGACTTGCACTACACACCATCTAAGTGAGGTTCAGGTATAATTGAATATATAACTTCCCATAATTTCTTTCAGAATCTTTCGTATGTAAGACACTTCTCTGTTCAATTCTTATTTCTCCTTTAGTAAACCCCTAGTATTTTTTTTTTTCCTTTTTCCTTTTCATCGGTACCAGGGATCAAACTCACGACTGCCTGCTTGCAAGACAGGCGCTTATGCCGCTGTGCTAAATCCCCAGCCCCTAAACCCCTAGTATTGAGTGGAACCTGAGTAAGTCTTATTGCTTTACAATGAACAAAAACCAAAATATACTTAAAAAAAAAAACAGTATATGGAAAGTTTTCTGTCATACTGAAGTTACATTCCCTTTTCCTGCTGTCAACATTTCCACAAATAGAACTTATATTTTTATATGAAAAAAACCTTAAATTGCCATTTCATTCAAAACAATTCTTTGCTAAAGAACTATCTTGGGGCTGGGGATTTAGCTCAGCAGCATAAGCACCTGCCTTGCAAGCAGGGGGTCATGAGTTTAATCCCTGGTACCAATAAAATTAAAATGAAAAAAAAAAGATATACTTAAAGAACTATCAATCAAAAGCTACGATATTGCAAGTTGCTAAATAAATCTTATTAAATTCAATTGGTCAAAAAATTATTATATCAATATTTCTTAATTATAAGGCATAAATCTACTGGAAATCCAGATCTCTATTTCTTATTGCCAGAAAGTACAAAGGGGTCAGATAAAGGTCCAAAATTAGAACTCACTCATCTATGTATTCAGCACCTAATCCTAGAAACTGTGTAGTACACTGAGTGTGCTTCAATATTAATAAAAAAGATCTACATTTTTTTCCTTTTCCACTCTATCACATAATAGTCTCTGTTTTCTAACTAGACAGAAATCCTTGGCCTAAGGAAGAAACATATTCACTGAAGGATATTCCATAAGGACAGAAATATTTAAACATCAAAATGAACTCCACATCAAGAGATGCTTGCAATTAAAATGTGCTATGGTGAGTACGTTTGACCACAACACAAAGGCATAATCAAAGTGATCACAGTCCTGAGGAGGGAAATTCTAAATATGAAGATAATTTTTTTTGTTTAATTTTAAAGAGGGTAAAACTAAACATAACAGGACAAAGCAGATCAGAAGAAAACGATGTAAGTGACACAGATTTCAAAGCAAGATAACAGAACTACAGTGGCTACCATAATTTCTCTTGTTTTCTTCTAGACAGTCATTAAGAATTTTTTTTAAATTAAAATACACAAAAAATTTCGAAGAAATTATAAATATTCATAGAAATATGGACATCCCCAATATTGAAAGTAATTCTCAGAGGTGCAGACGTAGACGTGCTATGTGCAGTCTTCTTCACGACAGCCTGATACATAAGAGCCATGCTCTGGAAACAACCTAAATGTCCACTGAGAGATGAATGAATAAGTAAAATGTGGCATGTAATAATGTATTGCACATTCAAAAAATTTTAAGTGAGATTTCAAATGTTCTTACCAGCAAAAAGAAAGAAAGAAAGAAAGAAAGAAAGAAAGAAAGAAAGAAAGAAAGAAAGAAAGAAAGAAAGAAAGGAGAGGAAAAAAAGTAGTTTTGGGTGCAACTGATATGCTTACTATCCTAATTGTAGTGATTATGGTCTGACCAGTGTATGTGTATGTTTAAAGCCATCACATAGCAGTTTTATATACATCAAATGTACCTCAATAAAGCTGTTGAAAACAAGATCTTTGTCCAACGAGGTATTTGGAAATGTATTATCTCAAGGACAAGAAGATCACACTATCAAAAAATTCACTAACCTATCTCTTTACCAACACAAGTTGACTTTACTGGCATGATTAAACTTAGTGACAAAACAAATGAGAGTGAAAGTTCATGCTAATGGGTTTTTTTTTTCCTGACATTACTACCTTCTTCATATTTTTTGAATAGATTCCACTCTTCTCTACCATCTCTCTAAAATCTCCGTAACAATGTGAGAATTTCACTTAAATCCTTCAGTACATCCTTCAACAGGATGTACTGACCACTGAATTTAGGCTGATCTTTTTTCTAACTACGAACCTGGCCACAGGGAGATGCTTTTTACTTGTTCTTCATACATTGAGAGTCTAGTGTTTTGTCTTCTGAATTCTTTCTTTAAATCTTTGTGGAATTATTGTAAGTTTTTCTAGTTCCTAGTTTTGCTTAACTGGTATTTTGAATTCTTCTAAACCACTTATATATTTAAAACTTGACCAGGTCCTAATCAAGAAGAATTAATTTTTTATTAAAAAATTAAAAGAAAGAAGAGATTAAGATAAAAGAGGACATAACAACATAATAACACAGGTCAGAACAGAACAATTTATGCAACATAGTGTTTCACCACAAGATAACCCAACATAACAGTAGCTACCATAGTGTCTCTTTCCTTGAAATATTTAAATATAACTTCGAATATTATAGCATCAAACACAACATGACAGTGTAAAACTATTCAAGAGAATGAAAGTATTACAGGGTATTTAGAACCAACTAACAGAAAACAAACAATGGTTTCTATATTATCTCCTTATTTGACAAGGCAACATCAGTAATCTTACTTTGCTATATGGCTCTATTTTACTTAGAGACAGAGAGGCAGTGTGATCTATTTTTTTTTTTTTTTGTCTTTTTCATTTTTATCGGTACCAGGGATCGAACTCACGACCATCTGTTTGCAAGGCAGGTGCTTATGCTGCTGAGCTAAATCCCCAGCCCCAGTGTGATCTATTCTATAATGTTATGTCTGGTGATCCCAAAGGCAGTTCTGATGTGTTAAGTAGTATAAAAGAAAAACTGAAAATGTGAAATTCTAACACTTATCTTTAATCCCACACAACAAATTTCTAAATAAATCTCCAATAATAAATCACCTTATATCAGCAACTAAGTAGTCAGTGTAATGCTATAAACTGTAGCATTTCAATACATCTTGGGAGATATCAGTTCAGATACATTAAAGTTACAAAAGGAGACATGCCACTATCAGGTACAGAAGTAACAGATATATATGAGCATCCTTTGTAATAGACAGTATGGTAAAAATTGGATCAATCAAAAGAAGACCCATTAGAAAAGATACTTTCTAAATTGGCATAAATGCTGACTAGTAGGGACCTTTACACTTGGTAAAGCAAAGTGATTCTGATAGCCAACTACAATGATGCAAAAATAGAAAAACACCCCTGGCAGCCTGTATAGCTATGTCACAAATACAAGTTCAATGCTAAGAAGAGAGACTTTGGAATTGAGAAATCTCTGTCTATTATTCGTTATGTGACCTTGAGAAAATGCACATCACCACTATGAACTTAATTTTCCAAAATTGTAAAATAAGGATGATTCCCACCTTTGAAGGTTATTGCAGAGATCAGAAATTAGATGTATACTAAAGTGGCAAGCATATAGCTAGTGTTCAGCAAATGAGAGTTACTATTTACTGTTAACTCTGCTGTACTTACCTGCAGGATCCCACAAGATCAGCTAGGCTATCACCTTAGTATTAGATTCTGAGGCTTCCCTAAGGTAAAAATACATTTTTCTGGCTTCCACCTGCTGCACAAATTCAAAGACCATAGACTTACATATAAGACCCAATAATCATAACATGGCAATCTCTAATAGAGAGCCCTCCGCTAACTCTTTTAATGGAGTGGAACAGAAACAACATATCGCCAATCATGTCGTTGTTCAGAGCCCCAACATAGGTGTTCTGCCTAGACACATGATCAATTACAAAGCCTGCAAACTCTGTTAACGGTAATGAATTATATAACAAACTACTAATCACTAAGGGGCTCTTGCCTCTAAGGCAGGACATTGTTTTGAAGATATTCTGTTACATGCTGTGATAATTCCTTTGAAAGGCAATCTTGAAATATTAATAAAATTAACCATGCAAAACACACTGTAATTTGACTGAGAAAGTCCAAATCATCTTTTGGGATTTTATTTTACAGATAACTTTATTTTACACATACAACTTAGACAGTAATCCATACTCCTAACATTCATATCCATACTAAAGACATATTTAGCTATTACCTAAATGTGTCATATTCTGGCTTAAATGATACAGAATTGGGGCTGGAGATTTAGCTTAGCAGCAAGTGTGAGGTCAAGTTCAATCCCCAGCGCGCGCGCGCGCGCACACACACACACACACACACACACACACACACGCACACACAAAATACAGAACTAAACACATTTTAAAACTAACAAAGTATGAAATTAATATTTGAATATTAAGATCCTCTTAAACTAGAATTCAACTGAGGTATCCTTGTTTTTCCAATACTATCATTTCTCCTACATCATTCCAAATATACAATTCTTCACTTAGCGTAGTCTAAGACTTCGTTGGTTAATGGCAGTTTCATTGTTTATACCTAAAAACTTAGGCCAGGTTGTATGTGAATCAAGGTCTTACCCTAAATTTCCTACTTGCCATTATATCTTTGCCTAGATCTTCCTTCTCTGATTATTGTATTGCTAGCTTCCTCTCAAGTTTCATATGTCAAAATTCACATTCACCAAGACACCTTCCTATGCCTTGTAAGGTAGATTCTGCTCATATCCGCCTCCTACTCTCTTCTTTATAGGGCCTACACAGTTTATAATTATTTGAAGTCTAAAAAGCTTAACTCCTTTATCAGTAACCCTACCACACTCTAAGATACATCACAGCAGGTTCCATGTCTTCTTTTCTGACTAAAGGACTAGCACTTAAACAGTACATGGTAATGGTAAGTGAAATGGAAGAATGAAAAGAATTATATGAGATTCCACTCATTGCTATAAATTATCCAACTCAGACCAGATGTCAAATCTATACTTAGAAAGCTATAAACCCTCAAATTTACAAAAGGCAACAAATTACATTCTTAAAACTTCTCTATTTTCCTAATTACTCTAAAGCTGCAAATCACAGTGAAACATCACTAATATCAGAGGTGACTGAAATAGTTTCCATCCATCACTCATCAAGTAATGGCAATTTTGTGACAATGTCTCCAAGTAAAATTCATTAAAATAATAGATGAACCTTATTTTAATAGTCAAAAAAGAGTATCAGTGCAGAATTTTCCATAGAAAGAAATAATAATAGAAGGAAAGAGAGAGGGAAAGAGAGTCAAAGCCAGAGCCAGAGCCAGAGCCACTAATTGAGGAATTAATGAAATTAATTATGGAGGCTGTTAAATACAAAATCGTCAGAGTCAGCAGGCTGAAGATCCGAGGAAGAGTTAATGACACAGATGATCCACAAATCAGGCTTCTAAGAAAATTTTGTCTCTCTACAGGGAGGTCAGCCTCGATCTTGAAGTCTTCTACTGATTGAGTGTGGCCCACTCATAAGAGAAAATATTGTATTCAAAATCCTATGATGTAAACATTAATTTCATGTTCCATGAATCTTCATACAATCATTCAGACATATTTGACTAAATATCTGGGTACTATGCCCTAACCATGTTAACACATAAAATTAACCACCACAATTGGACTCTATAAAGTTATTTATATATTACTCAATGTTCTTCTCTGTCAAAATGAAGATACATAACTGAAAACTTCGTCTAAATGACATAATACTTCATAAAACTTTGTCTAAATGTCTTAATTTTAAAATGAAATATCATTTCTGAGAGACTAATAACCATGCATTTGGACCCGTACATAAATCCCCTTCAAAGTTATATTGCCAGTAGTCACAATCATTATTTTCCTTTTGTTTAAACTTGTGGCCACATTAATAAACTCAATATTTAATAAATAATAAATAATAAACTCAATCTATCAAACTCAATATTTTCTAGAAGTTTAGTAATATTTGGAAGGTTATCTACTGTATAAAAATATATTTAAACAATGAATATTCACACATATCTATAAAAACAAAAATATAGTACATAATTTATATGTTCTAGTTACTAATTTATAATACCTATAAAAATTGTGCTTCTACTCATATACCAAAATCTTTATTTTGAAGTGGTTTTTAATGTGTGGACCTTCTTTCACATTCCCATAATTTAAGAAGATTTACCTCCTTACAATAAAATCTAAATCTTAAAGCAATATATATACATACGAAGGTGTTTAAGTATATACTGATCATTAAACACAAATGTATCTAAGGAATCCTAGGCAGAAATCCAAATTGGCTGAGAGCTTTTACACATAGTCAGGCATACCTGGGATCTGATAGCCTTTGCTGACTGTATGACCTGAGTCAAGTTAATCTCGCTGATTCTCAATTTTGTTATCTAGAATTTAGAGATCACCACCATACCAAACTCATAGGATTGTCAGAAGTTTAAATGAGATCATACAATAAAAGCATCGTAAGACATTGTAGCATTTCAATTATTGCTACACCTTATGGCTAAAACTCACTTAAAACATGATTTGAGGGTGCTTCTCAAAGGTTCTCCTGCTGGAAACTGGTCTCCTATGTTATAATGTTGAGAGGCTGAGGAACCTTTAAGAAGTGAGGCTTAGTTGGAGATGAGAAGGTCAATGCAGATGATGCCTTCAGAAAGAATTAATGTAGTTCTTATGGACCTCATTGAGTTCTTTTGAGTATATGATGTTGTAAAAATAGCACAAGCCCGTCGACCTTTCTGCTTTCTTGTCTGTCCTTGTGAGTTCTCTTCCCCTACCACTGCTATGCTTCTGCAATGTGGCTCTCACCAGAATCTTACAGATACTTGCATTACGCTTTTTATTTAGAAAATGTAAGATAAATTTTTTTCTGTTTAAAAGCACCCATCTCAGGTATTTTACTTTAGCAACACAAAACAGACGAAGACACTAAAACATACTCTTAAAACACGACATTTTATATGTACAATGAGTACAACTCTCTGATGGTTGTAAAATATTTTTTCAAAACTAGGCTGCCACATGGAACACATTAAAGCTAAATCGTCCAAACCACAGTATGTCCAAAGCGTATGCTAACATTAAACATGCTGTCCTCAATAAAATAACCTGGAACCTGGAATCTTTAAAATATTCTATTACTTAGAAACCGTGTTCAACATAGACCAATAAAATTTAATGATTTTGATGAGAAGCCAATAATTTTGATGATTCTAATGAGAACACAGGGCTAAGATCCACAACATTGGCAGTTCACCGGATGGTTTGGGTTGAGTGAAGGGCACGGAAGGCAGGATGGAAGTGGAAGATCACCCCACAGTCAAGTAAGCTGTACAAATATGCACTTCTTAATCCACATAAAGACTCTGAACAATCCTAGTGTAAGAAACCTTGCTTAAAACCCAGATTTCCTGGGCTCATTTCTGTTAAGAAGTTATGAAAAGAGAGTTATATTTATACTCAGAAGAGTTAGTGTTCCACAAAACATGCTCCACTTCCCAAGCCTGGCTGAACATAAGAACTGCATAAGGAGTTTATTCAAAGTACAGCTACCTAAAGCTCATCACCAAAGATTCAGATTCAGTACCTTTAGAGTAGGTCTTTGAATCTTTATTTTCTTCTAAAGCTTCTAGGTGTTTCTAAAGATCACATTTTATAGCAATTACCCCTGAGAGTAGATCCAGCCTTAAATACGACCTCTCTTCCACTTTCATACTGAGTACAAAGCATAGGTTTTTATATCCAACACCAGGTGTCCTACAATCCCTTGCTTATAGCAGAAGCTCAAAAAGAGTTTAGTGGTGAGTGACTGCACAGAAAGGAATATAATGGGACCCAACCCCATTAAGAATACTAGGCCCGAGTTAAACTCAGATTTTTACACTCAGTCTATTACAAAGCACTCTAGAGGAACATCTGAGACTCCATGCATAAATTTCAAGACTTCTGTCACCCAAAGTTACAAAATAAGTTTTCAGGCTAGCAATAAAAGTATCCTCTTCCCTACTGTAAAAACCTCCTAAATATATATGGAGAAAAAAACAACAAACAAAAAAACAAGATACTGGCCAACACAAGAATGGAAGTGTCAGGTGTTGATGTTAGAAAGCATCAGAAGGTATTTCATGGTATAAATTACTGAGAAATGGCATGGGTTTTGGAACAAGTAACTTGGTAGCTATGCCTGAATAAATGTTAGAACCCCTTTTGAATAAAGCCACTCTGACATACCTGAAAAGCAGAAGAAAACAGAGGAAAACCACACCAACATTTCTAATGTTTCTAGAGTGCTTTGTAATGGACTGAGTAGATCTGAGTTTAACGCAGGCCTAGTATTCTTAACGGGGTTGCACCCCGTTGTATTCCTTTCTGTGCAGTCACTCATCACTAAGCTCTTTTTAAGCTTCTGTTAGAAGCAAGGAATTTTAGGACACCTACATTCTGCCCCACTCTGCACAACACTGAAATGAATGTACTTAACTGTAAACTTCGGGAAATGATGCCCACATGGATGAATTTTCCAAGTCTGCAGGGGCCCTCAGCTAACTACTAACAGACCCTGCACAGGTCACCTGTGAATATGTGCTGTGGAAGTTCCTAATAGAAAGATAAAGGACAGTGGCGGTTATAGCTTGGTAGCACTGTTCCTGCCTGACAAGTGCAAGTTCCTGAGTTCTATTCCTGGTACTAAATAAATAAATAATAAAGGATAGACAGGGTTAACTGCAAAAAATAATCTTTACATAATTCTTTGATTGCAAGCAAGAAAATCACTCTCAAAACCTGTAAAAAGGCTGTGTGTGACTGAAGAGAAGGAAGCACTGAAGACCAAACATTTCCGAACCCTCCAATGGAAGGTAACATTGGACAGTGTGGTCAGGACATTATCAAAGCTTAAGAAATAATCCTACTAACAATTTTCAACCTGGTACTAACCGAGCTTGCTATCTCCCCAGTGAGGAGAAAGGCTCCTAATCACAAATTCAGTCACAAGTTAAGAAACATGCTGCCCTTGGGGTACAACAGAGCAGTGAGCAGAATCTGCCTGGGGAAACCACCAGAGATTTCTGGTCCTCTTGCTAGTGGAAAGGTGGGCTTAGCACTTACCATCCATGATGATCACAAACAGTAGAAAATATTTTATTGTTAGGAAATTTGTTTCTATAAATTTAAAAACACCTGAAAGTATGCAACAATATCAACGGCTTCTACCTGAAATGTCAAATAGCATGGATTCTCTTTAATAATGTCTAAGGACAGCAAGTGTTATTGGTAAAGGATTGCACCTCAGTCACGGGAGAGAAATGGAATGAAGCCAGAAACTACACTGGAGAGCAGATGGACGCTGGCCACCTTGTCATGAAAACCTTGGACACCTGAATGTTTTATAATTGAAAAACAACAATAACAACAACAACAAGAGTGCCTCATACTTAAGTGAAATTTTCCATTTGGAAACTACATCGGAAGATAATTCTTCTAATACAACAATATAAAGCACTTCATTATTTGTGAGGCTTTTATATATTACAGATACATAATAATCTTTGGTGTTTGCTCATTGTCTTAGTTCTGTAATTTAGGCTCCTTATTGCTTGTTAATCCTTATGCATACTTTATTTAAATATCAAATGCATTTAACAGGTATAAATGTTTTATATATAAACTGCAAATGCATTTTTGTACCCCCTTTACTGTTATTTTACATAATAAACATGGTCCAGAATAAGAAGTAAATACTATGCGTGAAGCGTGCACTTCAAAGTTTAGGCTATGAATTCCATTCCACACACCAACCCTGTTCATCAACCAGGGTATCATGCTGAACTTGGGAGGCACTGGTTGTTCACAAACCAACTCTAGAGGTATCATTTACATTCCAGTCTGTGAAATTCTGTAACCAAAGACCCTACTCTTCCACATCCCTAAAATCCACTCAAATTTTTGCCATTGTTTGCACGTGTCATTTTCTCTTATGCTCTTGCCATGGCCATGGTACATGCTGTCATCTCTTCTCAAGTGATTTTTCCAAACTCAGCATGAAAATTCTGTTCCTCCTTTCACTCAATCTTAGCTACCAATTCTTCCTCCACAATCTCTATGCAACTGCCACATCCCACATTACAACTGCAATTTGAGTTTCTGCTAAGCAAAAACCTCACTGAAAGTACGTATCAGAGGTCTTTTCATATATACCTTCTAGGAGCTCATCCTTAGAACTGGCTGTGAAGGAATTCACTGAAAACTGAACAATCACAACAATGAGTAAGGAGTAGATATAGAACTCTGATTTTCTAGCCTTTTGAAAAAAGAGAAACTGCTTGAGAACTCTTCCACTATGGGCTTCAAGTAGTTTCACGAACCCGTTCGCACTACATAATAAAGCCTCCCTCCACATATCTCCAAAGCAATACATATTGTACCCAAATTAACTATATTTTCTCTGTATTTATGAAAACAGTTTTGTGGATTCATCTCAGACAATGTACAGTTTGATCATCTTTTGACCATAGTCCATCACATCTACGGTTAATTCTAAATTATTGGATAGTGACTATCAAGTAAGCATACTGAATACAGTGTTGACATTTAGGATTAGTAACAGGGAACTAGTTGGCTCTGTTAGCTAAGAATACAATATAAACCAATGCCTAGTAATCTTTTTTTATGTCCGAATCACCTGACAAAATAATTCTGATACACTAGATCTGCAGACCACAAGTCTTCATTTACTTCCAGGATATGCCCATCTATGTGCTACAACCACAAGGCAATTAACAAAGGTCTTACATGAAAGACCCTCTGTTCTAACCCTCAAACTATGTACTTAAGCTGAGCACCTAGGCCTAGCTAGAAGGCACATAAATAGTCAATAAGACACAGAGTATATAACATCAAGGATCAATAACAAACTCGAACTTTCCCTACTGATTGGGCCATCATTTTATTACCTTTGGGTAGAGCAAACACAGTCCTTCCACTCACTTCAGTTATTTGACTCTAGTAATGTAAGCAATTGGGGAGATGAAATCTGTCAGCAAAGCTGTGTTTCTGCATGCAGATTGTTCTGATTTTTAAATTCTAAGAAAGCAGATATAGTTAGACTTTTACCATACTTTACATTGAAAGAGTGTATTTCGGAGCTTTATTCTTGGTCACATGGTCAGAAGAATCACTTAGAAATGGCAATACATAGTGAATTTTTGAAATAATCTAACTCAATAATTTAAAAATATCAGGGAAGGAATGATTAGAATGCTGAAGGCAGGTTAACTTATATTTTGAAAATATATAATTTAGATCCTGTACAATATAAAATAGTTTTAGGCTTGTCAAGGAATTAAGATTCTGGTGTGAGTGAGATTGATAGGGAAAAATTGAAAGCACAATGGAAAACACTGAATAAATTCTCATTGTATATGTTAGGAATATTGAAAAAAACATAAAAGTAATTAAAATATCCAAGTAAGGAAGTGAAATTACCAACTCAAAACAAATTATTACAAATATTTCCTGAATTCCATAACATAAATACTAAATTTATATACCAAGATCCGATACGCAATATTCCAGACAAGTTTATTAGCAGTGTTTCACTACTGAAAGGCTATAAAAACATACAGAAAGTAAACCAACATTAACTATTTTCTCCTCAAGTATGTAAAACTCCTTCATCACATACATGGTAATAAGCCAGTCATTATTTTTATCCTTGTTAGGTTTTGAAATTCAGAGCACCCATAAAGTGGCTGCTACTTTCCAGAATAAACAGAATTACACTTCCCAATACTGTCAGTATTACAAATCAAAAGAAAGCATACATCTTTTATAAAATTTCAATCACATTTGACTGAAAGCAACTGAAAACATTTTTATGATTTCTACTCTGTCACAAGTCAGCATTTCTTTTGCAGGTTGGCAAGATGGGCTATAGTAAAGGTAGAAAAAATACAGATGAGAACACAGTCAAGTCAGTAACTCATTCTATCTAACAAATAAGATTCTTGACCATCTCCAAAACCATTTCCCCAAAATGAAATCTCAACATGTGCTAATCTCATCGTAGTTCTGATAAAGTGGCTTGCTGTAATAATCAACCATAAAACAACGCACTATGCAAGTGCTGCTGCTTCCCTCTGCTCCAAACAGAGGAGGGAAGAGACTGCATTGTCTGTCTTGTGGATAAAGGCATAGGAACAAACCTAAATCGCTTTACTGAGCATTTTTAAAAATGGAATTTTATGCACAAGGACCTACGTTCAATTCTCAGGATCAAAACAGAAAAAAAAAAAAAAAGAGAAAGAAATTCATACTACACGAGTTATAAAAATGGAATTTCAGGAGTGTAAGTCATAACATTCTCATAGTTCATCCATAATACTGGTATCATACTGAAAATTGCACCAGAAGAATGAAATCATAATGGCAAATTCAGCACTAAGAAATAGTCTAATTAAGTACCTGATACCAGGCTTTGTATTTATACAATTACCAACTTTTAATTGTTACAATACTACAGAAATAACTCCACTATTTGTCTCAGAAAAAAATCAGCAGAGGCTAAATAACTTAGTGTGATGCTATAAATACATAAGCAGTGCAGCCAAGATTTTGACCCTAAGATCATTCTGAATAACCACATTTGCCTATAACCTCTGTATATCGCATAAACCAGTGTTTTCCATCTGTGAAGATTGACTTCTAGGATTTATTATTTCTAAGAATGCATTATACTATGTGCTTTTCCTTTCGGGTTTATGATAATACACTGATTTAAGGGGCCACATTATAAGAAATCTACTAAAATTTGTAGACGCTTGTTAATTCAAAAAAACAGGAAAGAGCAGTAATGACTAAAATATTCATTTCGGGTATAGCATATATTACAAACTACAACATACTTGTAAATTGCTATTAATAAAAGAATTGAGTAGAGTCAGTGAAACTATGAATTCACAATGGCCTCTTGTTAGACAGGGTACATACATACACATTACAGTCAATTTAATGGTACCTAAAATTATTGCAGTGTCCGGAATCCTGACCACTGGGTTTTAAACTGAAACCCAGGAAATTTTAGTTTGACTCTAATAACTAGTAAGACCTTAAAATGTGCTCAAGAAAATAAAAGGGAATGTCTTTGTTCAGTGAGACTATGTTGTATTCAGAACGCCAGCGTCTGAATGACATTTACTACACCGCAGGCCTGATAGTCAGCACTGTGCAACAATAACACGGGAATCTTCAGAAACATGATTCTTCTGCAAAGTATATGCCAAATACATGGAACCACATTATTAAAGCAGGTTATTTTCTGTGTCTGCTATAAAATAGTGACATCTTACCCACCAACTCAGTCAGATAGAAAAGTAAAGTGGAGAAGAGTGAAAATGGATTGGAAATATCTAGACCACATTTTTTTTTTCACAAAAAAAGATTGAAAAAAGTCTTTCAGAACATCATCCAGAACCTAGTCTTCCTAGGAATACTTGAAAAGCTTATGTTTTGATTTTTCTAGTTACCAAATAGTCAGAAACAGCAAACACAAAAGGCTAGTTTCCCAAAGACAGTGATCATATGTGACAATACGAAGAGCAGGCAGTCAGACAGGGGTTATGAGTTCAGGTATCAGCACCTGGCTGCCCAAGATGGTATCTTATTGCATAATTCAGTTTTAAAGACCCAGGGAAAACATTCATTGTTTTAACAAATATATAAAAGCACTGTGGTGGACTGAAAATTGTTGGTCAACTTAAACACCACCTGAACCGAATCAGCTTGGTGCTGACTTGCATGGCCCACCCGAAGACTGTTGCCAGCATAAAAAGGAGACCGGCTGAGGAAGAGTAGCACTGTGGGTTCTTCTAAATGAGGGTTGTTCTCCTATTGCTGTTGTTTAAATAATAGGGTTGCTGTACTCCTATTACTATTTTTTTTTTTTTTTGACTCTAGTGCAGAATCTTCTACCTACTGGCATAGACCCTTTATCCCACTGGCATAGACTTTCTAGCTTCCACCATTTGGGGCCTTTCCAGCACAGATTTGTGAAATAGACTTACATAAGGCGTCGTAGAGGGCTCTAGGCCTCCAATTGTACTCCTTGGGAGCATTGTCATGGGTTCTAGGTTTTCAGCTGAACTCACGCAAGTTATTGCCATGTGATCCAAGTCTTCAGCTGAATTTTCTAAGTCTTTGATGTGTGGACAAATACCCTGCACTTTCATTGTATTTGATTCCTTGAGTAACCATTATAAATAATACTATAAATCATGTGCCCTGTATATAATTGTTTTCCTGGCAAACCCTGACTACAACAAGCACCTACACAAACTACACTCTGTCTAAGTTGCAAAGATAATTGTAAATACTAACAATGTTTTTAGAATGTGTTCTGTACATAGTCTTAAATGTGTATCATTTTTTAAAAATATCCACATCACTGTTGAGCAGGTAAAATTAAATTTACTTTATAGACTTCAAAACTACCTTAGAAGAGGTATCAAACAATTGGTAAAGTACAAAGCACAAACTGAAATTCAGGTCAGTCTGAATCTAAGGTTCATGCTCTATTCTAAACTATTGTATGTATCACATGAACCCTGTGTCATCAAAAAGTAAATTACTATATATACAGTTTCCTGTTTAAGCAAGAATGTAATATATTTGTCAGGGATTTCCAATTAAAAATATTTTTATATTAAAGATAAACCTCTACTTATTAGGCTCAAGCCTCTACTTTTAGTCACTTAGGCTCAAGAATTCTTGATAAGCATGTTTGTGCTATAATTTTTACTAGGAGTTATACATGGCTTAAGGCATCATTATCTCTATAAAGGATGTTAGTAACCTAAGTAAATACAGTGTAAATAGTGCTTGGCCTCTCCAATTAATTCACTAATCTGCAAGAGTCTGGAGTCAATAGCTAGCTAATAGCTCATCAAAGGAGAGACTAACAACAAAACTATTCAAATTTATATTTGACAGTTGAAGACCCATCATAATACAGATGACAATACAAATTTGTATAAAGCAAAATGATGGCAGTTTGCCCAGAATCAAGTCTTACAAAACATACATGGTGATTTAAGTCATATTATGTTTTTGTTTGATTTCCTGCTCCAAACTGGATCCATTTCATCATAAATATATATGCAGCACCTGTCCTTACTAGAAATTTCCATAACAAACCTGAAAGGCATAGGTAAAATGAACACTCAGGATTTCTATTAATATACTTCTGCAGGATACAAAGAATTTTCATACACAAAAATTTAACCTAAATATAGATAATAGCTCACTGTGGTAAGAACAAAGGAGGTTTGGCATGTATTTTTTAAAAATTCAAGATCGCTATGAAATGCTGACCTAACCCTCATTTTCTAATGAAACAAATTCTCTTCTCCAAAATACACCACTTTTCTTTAACTTATACTAGAAAAGGCGTGCATTTAAGAGTTGTGAGCTAAAATTAACATGGCTCAAGCATGAAAACAACTTCTTTCCAATACATGAAACTTGTTAACTCTGGCTTAAGAACAAGAAAAAAATCAAACTGTCTAAAAAGAAACTAATCCAAGTTGCCAATTTTCCCAGGCAAGGCTTGAATGTGGAACTTGTGATATATTCCTGCCTCAGCCTCTCAGACTGCTTGGATTATAGGCATATACCAACACATTTGGCTTTATTTGCTCTATTTGTCACAAAACCTATGAGACTAATGTTCCATGAACAAATATTCTGAGTTTGGTGGTATTTTTTCATTTACCATGTTGAAAGCAATGTGCAGTTTACATAAAGTACTCCACATCATCCTCACAAAACTTGTATTTTTTAATGGGTGCAATATATACAGATGTATTACTAAACTAAGTGGTTTAATTTATTGTCAATATTTAAACAACCCTCTCAAATATATTTTATCTCATTACACATATAATAAAGTTGAAATCTAGAAAAGGTAGTTAGTAATCAATGACTGCATAAGCAGCTAAAAAAAGGGTTATAGAACTAACAAGAATTCTTTCTGACTCAAATCTTCAAGGTCTTATGCATTGTCTCAAAGAATCCATGTGCGTTAACGACATGTGAAATAAGAACTATTTATTACACAAGGTGCATAGGGCAGTGAATACCTGTTTTCCCAGGAATTTTCTGGTTCTAAATGTGATTGTCCAGATTCTTAGGTTCTGGGAAAAAAAAAAAAAAAAAAAAAAGGAGAACAAGGGTTGATTTCCCTCATGATTATTTTATCAGCAGCATATAAATAAATTCAAGAGGAGCAGATAGAGAAAATGGATAGTATTGAAATAGGCTAAAGAGAATGACATTTGAGCTGGATATTCGCAAACTATGGTAAACACAGTAGAAAAGGACAAGAGTAGACTGGAAAGATAGAGAACCAATGCAAACAAAGGCATGAAGGGAAAATAAAATCACACAGTCTCCACCAAAGGTAGCTATATTGATTGGTACAGTTGAGCCCAAGAGGGATAGGGATGTGAGGGGGAAAATCACTTTGGAGGAACAAGAGTACATCTTGGAAGATAAAACTAAGCCCCAAGATTTACCTCCACTTCCCTTCCATAACTCTACAGAGAAAGAAGCTTTAATAGCTATAGGAGCTTTGGGTTTGAAATGAAGTGATGAATATATGTGCCTGGGTAGAGGATCCCACATGGTTCTTGACTGGAAGTATGATTTATTATGAGTAGAACTGCTACCAAGCATACGACCAAAATGATACTTCCAATGAGTCAGGGAAAAAACTTTCCACCATCTTTCCTTACCCTAAACTGTTTCCTATCCTTTCTCAATGATCATAACTTGGGATTGATTTGAAGTGATAGCCAGCCCAAAACTGAAGTCAAGGGTCAGCTGATGAATTCACCTAATGATTAAAAACCAACATCAAAGTGGATTCACTTTAGGCATACCTATGGCTTCAAACAAAGTAATGGCTTCAAACAAAGCCATCTGTTGGCTTCATTCTCAGGTAACATGCTGACCCACAATAGGAACAAGTTCTGGTTGGTTTTAATCTCTTTGACTACAGGGTTTTGTTGAGAGGCATGCACACATCCCAACTGTAGTCCTTAGGAAGCACAAAAGCTTCCGGGTGCCCTGTATTGGTTTTTACTGGGTTCCAAGCTCGTTTTAGAAAAAGTGATGATGGAGACAGAAAATCAGCATATTTCATGGTAACCTCTCACTCACATATTTTAATACTTACGGCACACCCAGATTATGTGCATTAAGACTGTGATAACAATAACAGCAAAAATTAAAAGGGTTAAAGGCAATGTGTACCTATTAGCTAAATAACACGAATCTGTGTTCTCCTTTTTTCCATTTATATGGAGGAAAATATACAATTAGCTGAAACTTACCTTACTTCATTCAAGAGAGATCAGCTAGTTACTACTCAAACCCATTTTGTTTTTTACCAAAGCACTGAGATAAACTCTGCATCTCAGATTCATTTGCAATGATTGAATTTAGACCAGTAATATGATACCCACTCTTAAGGTTAGTCTATAATGACCATCTGTAAAATGTGACTTATGACTCTCTTGATTGCCCTAATCCTTGGCTGAAAGATGAAGATTCTAGGAACTTAAGAGAAGGACAAAGCCACAACTTGGTTCCATATATGACTTCATGGACAGATACTCACTCAAAATCCATGCTGTGAACACTAAAATACCCAAAAGCAAGAAGTAAAAAGTTATTTTAAGTCACTCACAGTTTTGAATGTATCTATCTAAGAAGCTCATGGTAGATGATCTCAAGAGCCCATGGACCGTGGCTTTTTGAGATTCCAAAAACAGAATAGTAAGTATGCTAAAATTTCTCTATCCCTCCAATACCATCAAATTATTAAGAAGGAGCTTAAGGGGCTGGGGATTTAGCTCAGTGGCATAAGCATCTGCCTTGTAAGCAGACAGTCGTAAGTACCGATAAAAAAGAAAAAAGACCAAAAAAAAAAAAAAAAAAGAGCTTAAAAGACACACACACACACACACACACACGCACATGCACATGCACATGCACATGCACATGGACTGAGGATATAGTCCATGGTAAAGCACTTGCCTAACTAGCATACAGGGGACCCTGGGATACCCAGCAACCCCCAACACCCCTCCATGGACACTACAGATACATATGCGTAAATGGCACACACACACACACACACACACACACACACACACACACACAAAGGAAAACGGGAAAGGAGTCTAAGAAAAATAAAACAATTCTTAGGACATAAGATTCAGGGGAAATCCTACTTAAACAGAGAGATTATCATTAACTGGGAAGATGCTACCAATCCATACTGAAAAACAAGAGAAAATGACTTCATCGTGTCACAATAATGGAGTTGGCAAGAGCTATGCCCTCATTACTGTTCATTTCACATTTCACTCTGTAACCATAAACTGTAACAAGCATGTTCATAAAAAAAAAAATATATATATATATATATATATATATATATAAGCAACATGAGATGATGCAGCAGATTCTCTCATGTAAGTGGACCAGGGCAACAGGATGAAAACAAAGATCTTTTTCTTTTAAGAGGATAATAAGGCTCAAATAGGTTCCTTCTGTCATGCAAGAAGCACTTTTAAATTTTTTTTTTTCAAAACTGAGAGAATAAGAGAGCAGTTTTCCTTCAGGGAGACAGGGGAAAAGATCAATATATTCAATCAAAAGGAAAGTTAGGAGAGACTATTTTAACAGTAAACTTAGAATATTTGCATATGCTGAGAAAGGAACAAGGACTTATCATTACACAATACCTCCAGCATGAGAGGAATGAGTGGCCTAGAACTTCAAAGGCAACAGCTTAAGGGAAAGGTTATGATTCAGAATACAGACCCTGAAATTTTGCTTATCAGAAATGAAAATGAACAGTGAAGAGGAAGTGGATCTTAATTTCAGTATCTACTCCTGATTCTAGGTAGTATTCAAGATAAACCTATATCATATCTAATTTTATTCATTATATTTTAAAATTACATACTATCAGTGCTCTTCTTTAGTATTTTTTAATTATCCTGATTATTTCTATGTAGGCAATTGCTTAATTAAGGAAACTATTGAGGCAAAACAAAAAGGACCATAGTCACTCTGTGCAGAAAAAGAAAAGAAAAATCAATTCTAAACCTGGGTAAATATATTCTAAGATCTATCATCTTTTCAAAATCTATGATCTTCCCAGCCTCACACTTTATTGTATTGTGGAAAACAACCTTTCTTCCTGACCTGTAAAGAAACTTTGATTTGTTTTCTTCACTTATGTTTCTATGTTGGAAGATCCAGACAGATTCATCTCATGTCTAATTCTATCCAAGAAACAGGAAAACAAGTGCTTTTAATCCATTTATTACAGGAGATAAGGATAGTAGGGTTGTGTTGGTTAGTTTTCTCTCATTGCTAGGACAAAATACCCGATGCCCAAAATTAAGGAAGAAAAGCTTTATTTAGTTCACAGTTTGTGCAGTTTTCAGCCCATAATCACTGGCTCTAAGGCAGTGTGGCACGGCACGGGGCAAATGTTCATGGGTGCAGAAAACAGAAAAGCAACAAGAACAAAAAGGGAGGAGCTCACAGAGAAGACACTTTCTGTCCCTGCTACTGTATGCAGACCACACACACCTTAGGGCAGGTGTAGCACTCATGCCCATAATCCCAGCAATGAACCATGAGTGTTGGAACCATTAAAACTGAATACACATGCTGTGGCATGGCCCAACCATGGCTGAATTGGAAATGAGGAGACACCTCAGGGAGCAAGACAGGCCACAGCTGAGGCCACCTGGAGACTTTCTGGATAATTTTCCTTAATTAGCATCCTCTGAAAGTTGAAGATTCTAGGAACTTAGAGAACTAAGGGGGTCCCTGAACCCCTCCAAAGATCCTGCCCAGGATTCCTGCATTTTACACTTCTTGCTTATTTTGATTAAATAAGGGCCGCCCAGGGTCAGTTGGTCAGCCTGCTAGCAGAGTTGCAAACTGGATTTCAGCTCTCCCGGAGCCCTAAAGATCATGCCAACTGTCTCATTCCTTTGGGCCTTCGCTGTATACCTGTTTGGAGGATTGGGGATGTAGGCACAGATCCCAACACATGAGTTAATCACAAATTCTAGAAACCTGTCCCCTAGCCGCATGAGGCTTTGTGGGGGAACATCCAGACTCAGACTGTAATAGAGTTATGCACCCCAGGAACTGTACAAAACACGCCTAGAATAGAGATATAAACTGGCTTTCTGTTTCTTATGTTTTACAAGTACTGTATAGTATACCTATGCATGTTTTTAATTTGTAAGTAAATTTTAGTAAGGTGTAGTCAAATTTGCTTCAGACAGTAATAATAAAACAAAACAAAGATCAATATGTCTAGGGAATAAATCATTTTCTCTCATCAGATTTAAAACACTACTTTATGGAAAAATCATATGCAGTATGCAGAGAACTGTGACTATCACACGAACTAGATTCATTCAATTAAATACCTATAAAACTGTTTTCACAAAAATGAACTTTAAGACTAAAAGAGAGTAGAACAAATGTATATTATGCTTATATCTTTGAATATAGCAAGTTAAACCATATTAAAACATGACATTAGAATTCTTATCAAACTTAGTAAACTCAGAAATGTACAGGGGAGTTTTCAGTGGAAAACCTTAATTATTTAGCTTACTTTTATTTTTTATGACCTAAGCTGTCATAACTGATGTCCTATGGACCTTTCAGAAGAATTGCAGCCAAAAGACACTGAGCTTGGAGTGGCAGTTTCCCATCAACTTCTGAAGGAAAAAAAAAAAAGCAAAGTACTGTGAATTAGATAAAAATAAGGTGATTTTAAAAATCCAACAGTATTTGATAGTTTTTTCTGTGATGACTCTTAATCACCCACCAACATGAAGTGACTATGGACACAAGAAAGAACTGACTCCTACCTGCCTTGAAAGTCCTCCATCTCAAAAAACTGAATGTGTTTTCAAAGGCTACAAGTATAAGTAAATCAGCTGTCGTGGAAGTGGCTCTGACCTGCAGCATTCAACAACAGGTGACTTCTAGAATTTTAGCCCCTAATTCAAAAGGGCAATTTTTCTAAGCTCACTGGCAACTGGCTAAAATCCACACTGAAAAATGATGAGGTGTATCATTATGATCTCATCTCAACAAAACAGCATTTGAAACCATTTTAAAGAAACAAACAAAAAATCAATAGCATATTACAAAACCAGCAAAAGAAAAAATATTCTCATGGAACTTGTTTTTGATCCTTACAAATCTTACATACTCGCACAACTCATTGTGAGGATACCCACAAGTCTCAAGGGAAATCAAGATGAAGATAGCAAGAATAAATTTATGGGTGAAATTTGAATTTTGTCTTAAGTGCTACCAAAATATTATCAAGAAAGCCACCAGATACTTGAAGGAGCCTGCCTCCAAGAGACACAGGTTTTTTTTTCCCCTATCTATGTATAGAGAAACAGAAAAAACTTGTTAATCAGGTTTGAAATGCTATTATGTAGACCTCTTCAAAGGGTTATCTACAGTCTTTGCACTGCTACCTCACTCCCTGAAGAGCAAAAACCATAAACCTCAATTATGCAAAGATAAAAATCACACCTTAAACTTGTTCTACAAGGTGTCCAAGCAATCACTTATGTTGCATTATTCCTCGGAATATGCAGCTAGCACCATTGTACATTGCAGGAGCTTCAATTAAAACACACTGTTATTCTGCAAAACGTCCCCGCCCCTGTGTTCATTCTAGTAGAAAAACTAGAAAAAGTTCCATAAGCCTTGCTCGCAAGCTCCTCCTTACAAACAAACCTCCCTAGACCTCAATATCCAGCCCACTGTCTTTCATACACCCGAGGAGACCGGTCACATTGCCTGACCCTGCACAAACTCCATAATACTTCTGGCTGCAAATAACGGAAACCGAGACACACACACACACACACACACACACACACACACACACACACACTCCCCGCCCCCGCCGCCAACCATCTACCACTTCTATCTTCCAGTTTCGCGAAGCCGCCTCTTCTGCTGAGCAACGCAGTGCGTTTATACATCAGACTCATGGACTGGTTCGGAGTGACACAGGAGCGAGCCCACATTCTTGCACCCTCACCTCCGCACCTCTCTTATCAGTACAATATATACACCAGGCACAAAGAGGGGAAATAAAAGGATCGAGTGTTCCGTCTCAGAAGGAGAACAGGCATGTTTGTGTGTGCGGGGCGCGGGCGCACCTCCCTGGGCTGGCTGAGAGAAGGCGCTTGACTCTGCCTCAAAAGAAACTGACAATTCCCCCCAAAGTTGTTGGAAATGAATGCCATCCCTACAGGCTTCGTCAGCCCAAACTGGAGATCAGTGTCTTTCACCCGAGCCCAGGTACCAGCCGCCTTCTCCCGGAGCGCAGCACCAACCCGCACATAGCGGCCCTCCCCAAATCAGCGTATTTCAAAAGGGCTTTCTCAGCGGCGCTCTGAGGTTCCGGATCCCTTAGATCCGAGTCCCTTCAGTCCCAGCCCAAGTTCACCTCCCTCCCGCGTGGCTGCAGCCCGACTATCGGAACCCTGGGGCTCACATTAAAAGGAATCTCCGAGGAAGAGCCGCTCGCCAGCACCCGGGGCGCACGGAGAGGGCAAAGCCTGCACCAGTTGGAGGAGCTGATTTTAAGGGCCCCTGAAGCATCCTGGCTCAGAACTCCTCGTTTCTGGAGCTGCCTTGCGGCGCAACAAACTTATTTTCAGACTGTGAAGAATAAAGGTCACCGTGCAGTGACGCTGGTTTGCGGGGGCCCTGACTCTTCCAAGGTTCAGGGCGCTTGGGGTCTGCTGGCTCGATCCGGCTCAGGGGGTTCAGCCCACAGCTCCGTCCAGCCGTGCAGGAGTGAGAACCCTGGGTGGCCCTGTCCCCCGCATCCGGCAACCTGCAAAGCCCGTTCCTTTCCTCCAAATCCGGCAGCCGGACTCTGGAGCCAGACCCAGCTGCTGCCCGTCACTCACCTCAGCACCTGAGCGCTGAGCTGAGCAGAGCCTCGCGCGCAGCGCAGACACAGTCCGGGGTCCCGCGTAGTGGCCAAAGATCCCTACTTGCGACCAATCCGGGGGTTGAACTCAGAGCTTGGTCTGGTACCGAGCTCCCCTCCTTCCTCGCGCTCCCGGCAGCTCAAAAAACCCGGCGCATCGCAGCTGAGGACGCCGGCTCGGCAGCGTAGGGAGGGGGCGAGGCGCAGAAGGCGGGAGCCCGCCCGCGCGGGAGCTGGGCATGCTCAGTGCGCGGCCGGAGGAGGCGCGCGGGGCGCTGCACCTGCGGAGCCCTCCCAGGCGTGGGCAGCCCCTGGCCCCCAAGGGCGAAATTGGTAAAGGGTGCTTTCGTGATCCTCCCAGCCGGCAGCGGACACGATTGGCCTCCGTCCGCGAAGGGCATAGAGGGTGTGTTGGTCAGCCAGGCACCGAGGGGCTGTGGGCTTCCTTTGCAACCTAAGTGTTGTGGCACCAGGAGGCGCGACTTGCCTGGGTACTCAAGTCTATAGCTCCCAGACGCAGAATTAGGCGCATCTTTAAGGTGTCCTAGCCAGAAAAACAAGTACTTCTCCTAGGCTGAGAATTGTTGAACCAGAGACTTGGGTCTGTGGGTGGCACTGAACTCAAGGAGCCGGAAGAGGGGGTTGCACCTGCCTATAGGCAGAGAGAGGACATCGGCCGGCCAGACAGGCAGCCTTAGGGAGCTCGAATCTCACCCATGCAACGTGCTTTGAAAGCTGGAATGTATGTGGGCAAAAGGAAATGGTTGTGATAAAATAGGTAGAAGAATCAGAATCGATTTGTGGTGTGGGTGGGCATACTAAAAGCCTTGTTATTCAAAAGCACGTGCGTTGGTTAATGACATTACCATTGCCATTCTACAGCAGGAATGTACTGTTTCCTTGTAAACATCTCTTCTTTCACCTCAACTCCAAACCTCAGAAATGCTCCAGCCCTCGCAATCCCTGGGCATAGTGAGCCCGACAGGCAGAGGAAAGCAAGCCCTGTGGAACACATTTGAAATGCATTTCTAGCAACCCCAAGAGAGCCTGAACTGCTCTCGCTGGGAAAAAAGCCCCAAGGGGGTTTTGCTGAACCCAGGTCTTCCTGCACATCCCTCAGCAGTTCAGAGCTACATAAACAACTTTGGGCCATTTACACAATCATGTAAACCTACCCTGACATCTCCATTATGTGGAAAAGATGTTAACTGGAAAACTATTTTTAAACTACTGTAGTAAGCAAACACATTCAACTTGTACAAATATATGCAGCAGCCTCCTTAGCTCACTGTGTTGGTGTGATGATTTATTCTGTGATTTTTAAACGCAATTTTTGAAAATGAGTAGATCCCGAGTGGTGAGGACTATGACTGTGATCAAAATTTTCACAATTTGAAATTCCATGTTTTTTATGATCGCTAAGATTAATACTGAAGAGAAATGTTTCTTTAAATGCCCAAATTTTCCAATTACTTAAACTTAGGGAGATTTTTAAAGCTCCTCCTCCTTTAACCAGGGTATTTAGCTAATAGACACACTTTTACTTTTGAAGAAGCAGAAGTTTGGTGACCTGAGAGTTTTCCATTGTAAATAATTAATTTGGATGAATGCTTTCCACTTACTTTGAAAGGTTTTGCACTCTTGGCTGACACATGACTTTTACTACTTGAACTATTATCGGTTTTGAATTATTTTTGTGCAATTAGTCAATTAAACATATATAAATATATATAAATATATGTCTCAGTACAAATATGTATTTAAAATGCCTCAGTAGAAATTCTGTCTAGAAAATACTCCTTTGCACACATGCATAGTCAGTACATTCCGGGAAAACGTGTTATGTTCGAGTCCACACAAAGTTCCAAAAAACAAAGAATAGACTCACCCACTCTTCCAGTGGGACCACAAAATTGAAGAAATCTTCAAAATTTTCGGCAGGTTTTGAGCAAATTCCTTTAACTATGTCTCTAAATTCCAACTGTAAATCTTTTGCTTTCATTCTTCTATTACTTCCTATCTAGATTTACTATATGCTAAATATGATACTCTAGGAGGTACAGGGAAACAATGCAACCTAAACTTAGAATCAGCTCCATTGTTGGCCATCCATTTAAGGAAACAGACATCACATATGTTAAAAAAAAACAGATTTGGATTGTGTCCTGTGCATATCAGTTAAACCTTAAGTAGCAAAGCAATTTTCCTTTCACTAGCATGTACCCACTGATAAATGCCAAGACTCATCAGTACTCCCCAATATTTCCCACAGAATAGGGGTCTAGTTTAAAATGTAACCAATGATCCAGTCTTTTTTACATCCTGCAAGAAGAAGCAATGCTCAGCTGCCATATCTGCCAAAAATCCAAGCCTTTTACTGAAGTTCTCACGATTGGGGAATGTTCCTAAGAGATTTAGCCCCTGCCAGGAGATGGAAATGCTTTATTTTCAAGACAACATTCTCACAAATGTGTCCCTGCATATCTGGACCCTGCTGGGTGTCAGTTCCTTACTCAGGGGACCTGTGATTGGGATTCTCTGAGGGTGAAATATTCCAAACAAATAAATCAATTAACACTGCCAACAGCAAGTTCAATACCACTGCATTGAGACCCAGCTCTGTTTCAGTTCATGAATGAATTACTAGCGTTCATGTGATTTGCAAAAAATCATCATTATAAAGCAGAAGAAAATTTCTCCTGCCCTTTTGCCTGAATAGCACCTCAACAGAGAGTTGCAATAGCCCCCCACTTCACCCACCAAAAATAACTTTTTACATACATATATGATGTTTTGCCTTCAGGTCTTTAAATATGAGAGTATCTACTTGGACACAAAGTCACCTTTTGCACTCATTAAACCAGTCTGAATGAGGTCTAATAACTCTTATGGGAAATCAACGCTGAAAATGCTTTTGACTTTTTGGAGACATGGAGAGAATACATTAGCAGGTTTCACTTAGCAGACAACAGTTCTGAAAACTCCAGAAAGGCGGTATCTCTGTCCCTGCCCTACCCTTGTAATTCTTTCTCCAAGCATCCTCAGGATTTGATGGGAGTGGATTTAATATAAGAAGAGAAAAGCAAAGAAAAACATCCCAGAAAGGAAATATTTTATTTTAGACCACATCTGATTTAATTGTCTTCTTATATCTGGCATCCAGTGTGGTGAAAATAATTTGTATCAATTCCACCTTCATCGATCTAAATGACTTAAATAAGGCAATCCAATGGCAACACTGCCTCATATAAAAATAATTAGGGTTTGTAATCGGTTTTTAAAAAAAATATTATGTGCCTCACTAGATCTTCAGGTAGAAAGCACAACTTGTATCCCATTCCTGTTTTTAAAACATAACTTCAAATTCACTTCCACAAAGTAAATAAAGCAGAATTTTTTAAATAAAGAATTATGTCTAAAACAGCTTTCTGTTCAATTTGAAAGCAGAATAATTTATAACAAAACTCAGGTAAAGATTTTTCTGACTGGCCTTCTAAAGCTCCCTCCTATGCAATTGTTTTAGAAGACTGATTGTCACTTGAGCTTCAAACTAAGGACATAGGAATAATAATGGCCTCATAGTAGGATAATGGTAATTAGCACACAAAAGCACAGTTAATTGCCATGAAGGTTGTGACATAGGCTGACAGATAGAAAAAGTAAGCTAGAAACCTCGCATGCCAGCCAAGATTTCTTTATAAAAATGGCTATGAGAACCTCACTGAATTTAAGCATAATAAGGTGAAATTAAGAATCAGTCACCTCTTTTCTTCTCTATAGTTTTGTCAAATTTTATTATATTCTTTGAATAAGAATAGCATTCTTTATTTAAAAAGAAATTCTAGAAATGTTTACTTTGGAAAAGTATTTACAGTTTGATATTCCTTGTTCTAGGTACTTATGTTTTATAAATTAACTGAAAGTATTGATTTATTCCTAGAGAAAATAAAGACTGAGGTTCCTGATCATCTATAGTGACAAGATTTCTGTCAACCAATCAACACATAAATTGCCTTTATGTTTACTGTAGATAGACATTATATATTAATATTATTCATGAGTATTAAACTCACGACCAGTTGTATTATAATCCTTGTCAGACAATATTTGTTTAACTTATATATTTTCTCTTTAAGGTACATCACAGCCTTTTTGTGCCTAAGAACACTAGACAGCACCCCAGCACTATCTTACAGTCATTTAAAATACCTTGGCAAATTGCCAAGACAGGATCACAGCCATGCTGCCAAAAGGACATTCCTTGGTAATATGAGAGCTACCATAAGAAGGCAGAGCCTCACCTGGTTTCACCTTAACTGGGAACGTGTGCAGTAGAAGAATAAAACCTTTAACCATTCTCTGTGAGTCTTCAAGTATCTCTCTATGTCTACATGAGTGCTTTGAGTATTGCCATTGGGGTTACAACTAAATTTTAGCAAAGGAACAAATTTGAAAACAAAACATCTGCAAATAATGAGAACTGATTATACTAAACAATGCCCTTTCATGGCTTGCCACATCTATCCAGTATGTGACTTAATTTACAGATACTTATTTTATAAACAATAATTTTAGTATATGTTATTGTGAGAACAGTGTGTATATTTTGTACCATATGTCTTCTGCTGTTTCTGCAATGAATTATAAATCATGATCACATAGGATTTTTCTGTTTATTACACACCATACTACCTTTATGTAGATTTGTGGATTGAGTTTTGGTGATCCTGTCTTTGTTATTCAACAGATTAAATCATCCACTTGCTCACAAAGTGGATACTTCTAATAGCTAATGTAAAGCTAAGGAAAAAGAAAATATGAATTAGTGAAGTCAAATGTATTTGTTCTTAGGAATTGAGAAAACTGAACTTCTCTCTGGCCCCCAAAACATATATTAGTTGGAAAAGTGAAGAAAAGTTTTGCTCAATTAATGGCTCTCTGAAAGTAAATATTTTCAGGTATATTCAGGATGTCATTAAAAATTCAGAGAATTGTAAGGAAAGCCTTCAGTGAACTACATCTTCTGGGATTTATGCCATATTTGTTTCCTGTCCTTTAAATGATGGCTAGATTTTTGATTCATTAGTATAGACTATTTTAATGATGAATGTCACTACCAAGATCAGGCAACTCAAAAACAGCTGCTTCCAATATGCCTTGCGCTTGGCTATGAAGAACCAACATTGTGAAAATGGCCATACTCCAAAACTGTTATACAGACTTAATGCAACCCCAATCAAAATACCATTAACATACCTCATAGATCTAGGGAAAACACTCCTAAAATTCATTTGGAAACAGAATAAACCTAGAATAGCAAAGGCAATTCTGGGCAACAAAGGCAAGACAGCAGGCATCTCAATTCCTGAGTTGAAAGTATACTGCAAAGCCTCAGTCATAAAATCAGCATGGTACTGGCAAAGAAATAGACCTGAGGATCAATGGAACAGATTAGAAGATGCAATAACAACTACAAAGACACTCAGCCACCTGATATTTAACAAAGTGGTTAAACATATTCACTAGAAAATGGATAGACTCTTTAATAAATGGTGTTTTAAAAAATTGGCTCTCCACATGCTGAAGGCTTAAACTAGATCCATGCCTATCACCATGCATAAAACTAAAGTCTAAATAGATCAAAGACCTGAATATTAAAACAGAAACACTAAATCTACTGGAAGACAAGGTAGGCAGAAGTCTTGGAGACATAGGGGTAGACAAAGAATTCATGAACAAAATGCAAACTGCACAAGAAACACTTTAAAGAATCAACAACTGGGATCTCATATTATTGAAATGTTTCTGTACTTCAAAAGAAACCACCAACAGAGTGAAAAGAAAACCCACAGAATGGCAAAGAATTTTAGCTAGCAACCCCTCAGATAAAGGACTTATATCAAGAACATATGAAGAATTGAAAAAGATGAAGCTCCCCAAATTCAAAGACCCTTTCTCCAAAAATGGGCATCTGAGATGAACACACAGTTCTCAGATGAAGATATACAAATGGCAAATAAATACATGAAGAAATGTTTACCATCACTGGTCATTCAAGAAATGCAAATTAAAACAGCACTGAGATTTCATCTCACTCCAAAAAGAATAGCTGCCATCAAGAAATCAACTGATGGGCTGGGGATTTAGCTCAGTGGCATAAGCTCTACCTAACAAGTGCACAGTTGGGAGTTCAATCCCTGGTACAGAGAGAGAGAGAGAGAGAGAGAGAGAGAGAGAGAGAGAGAGATAGAGAATCAACTGGTAACAAATGTTGGCAAGGCTGCAGGGAAAAGGGAACACTGCTCCACTGTTGGTGAGAGTGCAGACTGGTGCAACCACTATGGAAATTAGTATGGAGAATTCTCAGAAGACTAGGATTGGAAGTTTCATTCAATCCAGCTATTTGTCTCCTGGGTATTTTCCCAGAAAAACTGAAAAGATCATATCACAGTGATATATGTGCACACATCTTCGTAGCAGCACAATTTATAATAGTAAATCTTTGAAACAACCAAGATGCCCATCAACCACAGAGTGGATGAAAAAGATGTGGTATTTTTATATAATGGAATATTACTCAGCTATAAAAAGGACGCACTTTAGGCCTTCATAGGTAAATGGAGGAACTTGATACTATCCTCATAAGTGAAATAAATAATCATATTTATAAATATCACATTGTGTTTCTAGTGTAAAATGTAATAAGAACTGTAGGAGAAATAAAACCCAAAATGTGTTATTGCTATTGTAAAACAGAGAGGAAAAGAAAGTGCTTTTTTCTCCCCGATATAACTGCATGTATGTTTAAGTATGTAGGACTGATAACAATATTACTAGGTTTTTGTTGGATAGTTGAACGGAACTGTTTGCAGTCTCACTGTTTGAATGTCCACTTTATATGCTTTACTTTTGTAACTTGAACAACTATTTCTAAGAGGACAATATGTATTTATCAGCTAGTGATTTCTTATTGTTTATTTTTTTGAAGTTATGTATTATTTGTACCCTTTTCCTTTTTTTTTTCCTTTACATAAAATCTTTTAAAAAACAAGCTGTTTCCATTTAGGAGCTCTCTGACTGTCTCTGATCACCAGCTAGTCTGTGAAGATGCACAGGTATCCTATTGGAGACGCACTCATTACCTGTAATCAAGACCTGCCATTATCATGTAGATGAGTTTAGAAGCTTACTAACAGCTATATGAGTGAGTTTGGAAGCAGATTCTTTAGCCTTAGCAAAGTCAGAATGACTGGGCCACTGACAAATAGAATTCCACTTTAGGAGCAAGCAAGTCTTAGCCAGAAGTATCGCGGTGAGTACTGAACAGGGCCTACATATCCCAAACCAACAGAAAAGCTGAGGAATTTGTGTTTGCTTCTTTAAGTCCCTATACTCAGTGATATTTATTGTATGGAGAATCGAAAGTAATTTGTTATACAATAATGGAAAGCTGATATTCCAGTTTGATAAACCCTGAGGTGGGACTAACACATCTGCATTTTCACTCAAATGCAATGATTTTTATCCAGATATTTTATATAATTCTCTTTTTAAAGTCCTAGTATTGAGAGAATGAAAAATCACAAAATTAGAAAATACATCAAATCATTTCTTTCAGTTTTAAACTATATAACTGACATCAGTCATATAGCATAATTATATATTTTCAAATATTTTCATCTTGTATATTCTATTTTAGTATAATTTTATTGACATTCAAAGTATTTTAACTTTTGTCTATCATTTTCTATTTCCAAAATTTTAAAAACTGTTTAATATTCTGCTTTAAAATATGCTACAAATTACTCAATGATTTACCACTAAACATTTAAATTGTTTGTGTTCTGTTATGATAAACAACAATTCGTTAAACATAGTGCAGTTAAATTTTACACATATCCTTAATTATTTCCTTAGACTAAGCTCCCAGAATTTCAACTACTAGGTTGAGACAATATTGTGATTTTACTCATTCTAAACTACTAGGTACTTTTTGGTAGATATTCATGATCTTCGATGATTAGTGGTAGGGAAAAGATCTAAGCCTCATTCTTATTATCTTCAAAATAAAATACCAAATTACAGTGAAAAACTATCTAAAGCTCAATTCTGGACACATAATGGCACAGGAGACTTTTTTCTCCCCGATTCTGGTACTTGAGTCTAGAGACTTCTTAGTGAGCTTTATGTTTTAATTTGAGACAAATTGTCACTAAACCACTAAACTGCCCAGGCTTGGCTCAAACTTGTGATCCTCCTGCTTCAGTTTCCCTAAGAATGCTGGATTATATGTGTGTGCCACCACACACATAGGAGACATTAAAAAAAAAAAAAATTCAAACGGCAAGCTCAGCAAGTCCCATCTGTGTTCTAACAGGTTCCCCCAAAGCCTTTTGAATGAAAGATTGACTTGACACAAATGGAACAATATTCTGAGGGCAGGATTAATTTAAAATCTTAGATGGAATAAGGTAACAAATGCCTGTGCAAACTGATAACAAACAGCTGATTGGTATCTTCAAAAAATTATATAAGCTTATTGGTACAATTTAGGTATATACAATGATCATATTTATCATAAGGAATTTCTACCTCTAACAATACAATTTGATTTGTTTTTCCCTCCCATAAGCCTCCATTTTCTTCAACCTCTCCTCCCTCCCCATGTACAAAGTCTTTTTTCCACTTTATCCTTTTTTTCTCAACTTTTCTTTTCCCTTCCTTCCTTTCCCCCTCCCCTCCCCTAGTTTCTCTTTCCTTTTAAACAGTTTCTTTTTATTTCATGATACCTGTTGTAAAATTCGGTTCTCATGTAAACTTTCAGTTTCTCACTCCAGAGAAACAATGCAACATTTACCTTTTTTGCATTTGTATCTTTGATGTCTCACACGTGTCACTCCATGAGGGAAATGCAAAAGTGACTACATGGATAAGGAAGCAAACCATAAATACCAGAGGATGGAGGTCCCCTGAGCTGTAACCACACTACCTAAAATACAGAGTTTGCAGCAAAATTGTTTGAGACATGTAAAAAGTCCATTTTCAGACTCTTTAGACCCACTCCCCAGCAAACAGGCATAACTGAAGGTAAACATTTTTTAGATATACACAGTTTAAAGTTTCTGGAAATGGTCTATATCAAATGAAATGTTTATTCAGAAAAGAATGTATTAAAAATCAGCAAAAACAGTAAGTTCAGGATTATTTACCAAAATCCTTGCCCCAGATATGGCATAATGTGCAGGTCTCTTTCTCTCCTCCCAACCCTCAGTTCCCAGTGGAGTAAACACAGTACTGTGTCTTTCTGGAAATGACAGGATTTTCACATTTCTCGTCCTCCTGCTAGTTACTAAGCAAGTGTGGTCAAAGGCCAGGGCTCCCTTCTCCCTCCCAGGACCCCCCACCCCATTCATCTAGCAGAGGCTCTGCCTCTGGACCAGCAGTCTAGAAGTTCTGGGGCTCAGTTGCCTCCATCCCAGCTCCTTTCTAAGGTAGAAATTTCAAGACCAGAGTTGACCAGAGGCTACTGCCCAGACTGGTGGCATTCCTGAGTAAAAGATGTCTCTCAGAGAAAACAGAAATGGTGTGATAAAAATATATCGTGAATGTTTGAATTTTTAAAAATTGTTACAGTAAAAGGCATATTACCATAATCCTCCTCAGAATGTCTCCCCCACTTCAAACACAATAATCCTATGGCGCTAGGCACTTTACCAAGTCGTTTGGAAAGTCCTCTTTTGTACTGTTAGTTAAACTGTTGTGGCAGCCTGAATTAATTCAAAATTCTTACTTTCATGGTCACTTTTACTTTGGGGAAGAGCTAGAAGTGCATGTTACTAGATTCAGCGAATTACATGGATGAAGACACACCTTTATGTTTATCTGAGCCTTGCCTAATGGTGAATGGTACTTGGGCAGCATTTACCATATCTATCATGAATTTATGTATTAAACATCTTGCAAAAACCCTTAAAAACAAGACTTCCAAAGCTGCTTCAGAAAGTGGTGAGAACTTTAGGATAAGTGCATTCAAACAAAGGTGAGTATTTTGACAGAGTTTAGTGGCCGTATGTATCTTAGTGTAATAGATGTTTTTAAAATCCACTATAGTTTTCAATCACATTTCACTGTCCCCACAGCCAACTGTAGAAATCATACCTCAGAGATTTTGTACAGGAAAAAGGTAAACTTCATTCATACATAACACACACACCTACATATGACTTTACTTGAAATACAGTACAGTGGAAGTTCATTTCTAAGGGTGTCTTCAGAAACAGTGGAGATTTTGGAGGAAAACAATCAGGAAGAAGATGATAACTTCATGATAGATATAAACTAAACCACAGGCCAGTATTTTTACCCAAAAAGGCCAGGGAAAAAGAGCACTAAGAATGTTCCTTGGGTCAGAGCGAGCTCAAACACTGATTTTGAAACTTACCTTATAAAGAAATCTCTTTAATTTTATCAGACTTAATCTAGGGAGCAATTTATGCATCAAGGTATTATTAGAAACAACAGATTGATCAGTTGGCAACTAGTAGAGCTTAATGAGTGGGTGTGATGATGGAAATAGAGAGTGGAAGAGCGCCTCCTACAACCACTGTCATCCCAGGACAGGACGAGGGAAATGCATGCTATTCCTACTGAGGAGAAAAATCAAACTTGTCACTCCGTGAGGGAAATGCAAAAGTGACTACATGGATAAGGAAGCAAACCATAAATACCAGAGGACGGAGGTCCTCTGAGCTGTAACCACACTACCTAAAATACAGAGTTTGCAGCAAAATTGTTTGAGACATGTAAAAAAAAAAAAAAAATAAGGAAGGTGTGATCCTTAAAACTGGAAAAAGAAATCAGACTACCTGTGAGAGAGCCAGATATCTGATTTAAAAGGTGAAAGGAAATGTACAAAGCAACTAGGATAAAGAACAAAAGGGAAAATAATTTAAAAACCAAAGGAAACTGATGACAATGCTGTTTAAAAACAATGTTCACAGAATGAAAGGAATTCTTTTTGACAGAAACAAATTAAACTTCTGGAGTTGAAAAGTAAGTGAATGAAGTGCAATTTGTAAATGAATGGTCATAGCTGTATTATTGACGATAACCAAAACATAAAAAAAACCCAAGTATTCATCAAAGTGTCAACAAGTAATGAAAATGTGGAATATTAATAAAATTGAGATTGTTTGCCATAAATCAATGACACATGATACAATATAGATGAACTTTGCGTTGTTTACTAAGTTAAATAAACTACTCAAAAGATCACATCTTATATGATTCTATTCATATGAAATATTCAGACAATTTACAGAGATAGAAAACAGGTTAGTAATTGCCTAGGTCTTGGGTCCAGGGAGAATAGAAAGACAGGAGTGACAGCTTAAGTGTGAAGAATTTACTTTGGGATAATGGAAATATTCTGAAGTTGATTTCAGTGATATTGTTCAACAACAAATATGTACTAAACATAAGTATATATAGTACATAAAATATATCTCAATAAAACACTTTCTAAAAGCTTTGTTTCCATTTTCTTTCTTGAAGACATTCTCCTTTTAAGGAAATATATATGTCCACTTGTTTTTTCTTGTGTTATATTTATGTACTTATTTTTAACAGTATTCTTCTTGGATTATTCTGGCTTTGATTCTCTTGGTGTATGATTTTTTAAAAAAATATTGTTGTTTAGCTAGTTTTCCCGACGTCATTGCATAAAGCACGTTAGCCAAAACACTGGTGGTTCTATTTTTGCAAGCGAAATAATGGTGCTTTTCAAATGTTGTTGGAAAAGTGTTAATTGAAAAGAACATAATTGAGATACTAAACGGAATAACTTCAAAATATAGCACTTAACTGGAAACATTTTACTCAAAACCTTGTTTGGAAAAATCAGTATCAAATACAAGGATGACTAACTCTTACATGAATCTTCTAAGAAGCTGAAGTATAATTACTCGCCTGGGGGTACCAGGAGAGCAGAGTGATGGGACAGCAGCAGGGAAACTGGAGGAGGCAGCGAGTCAGGTAATAAGGCACTTACTGCTGAAATGCAACTCACATCAGGCCATGCATCGTCTTGCTTACTGTTTTCTCTGTGACACAAAACACCTGATGCTAAAATGAAGCAAGGAGAGGTTTTTTCCTCTTACAGTTTTTGGAGATTTCAGCCCATACTCAGCTGGCTCCAAGGCAGAGTGGCATGGCTAGGGGGAAGCCATTGATGGTGGCTGCAAGCCACAAGAGCAAAAGGGCAAAGAAGGACAAAGCGCACCTCCTTCCCTCCCTACATTGTATGCATGCTATCCGCCTCGGGGTGGGGCAGCACTCACACTGCAGTCCCAGTGCTAGACAACAAACGATCATAAATGCTAGATTCAGCCACCTCCATGGATGCACGAGGACTGGAGGACCGCCCAAATATATATCATAGCATGCATATTCTATTTTTTAGCAAATTTGTTTTTCAACAACTGTGAAGTGCTAATTCATTATTTGATAAAATATAATGTATTTGCATATGTACATGTATAGTTTTTTATTCATCAATTCTTGAAGTGGTGAAATAGTATTATTCTTATTAACATATGCTTTAGTATTTGTCAGGACAAATAAACTTTTTAATTCTCCTTTCACTAAACACTGGGAAATTCTTGGCCATTTTTTTATTAGTTGATTTTTCTAAATAAATGTCATGATGGCTTTGTCAGATGAGATATTATTATTGATGTATTTGTTTGTATTATTTAAGATATAAAAATAAAACACAATAACATTTATTTAGTGCTTTTAGTGTGGATGATAATGTTATTTTATTATGCCACCATCTATTGAATTTCAGAGAACTTAATGAGGTGCACGCGTTGGTGTGTGTGTGTGTGTGTGTGTGTTTCTGTGTGTATGTGTGTGCATAATTGTTTAAACTGCAAAATAAACACATTTGGGAAAGTGCATACAGATAAACTCAGAATACAATAAATTGTTATAAACTAAACATGCATGCAGCTAGTGAAATTATCAAAAAATAGGACACTGGCCATCCTCTAAAAATTCCTCATATCCTGATTGCTACCTCTCTTCTCCTCCCTGAAGATACCCACTCTTCTAATGGCTAACAATCACATTTAAGGTGTATTTGATTTGATCAATTGATTAGTGACTGGGTTTCATTGTATTTTTAACTCAGTAATATATTTTCCACTGATAGCAAATAAAACCACTCACATATTTACAATCACTGTATCATTGTTTATCTTGCCTACTGTATATTCATTTTTCCCTTTCTGTCTTTTTTTCCCAATTCCTCTCTGTTAGTTTGATAGTTACCCACACTTTTCTTTTAAAGGTCACCCTATAAATAACAAATGTGTACTTTATACAGCATATAAACTTTATTTCCTAGAAACGTTATCAATTCTCCAACAATTAGGAAACTGAAACATTTTAAGGCCACATATTCCTCTGCAACCTATTGCTACTACTATAATGATTTTTTAATATCTTTGCATTCACTCCTGTTCGTATATCTTACTGGTACCTATCTTTTCCCAGGGGTATCTAATACCCTAGGGTATATTATTATTAATGTTTAAGAAGTCATTGTTCTTTCACATGTACCCACGTTACCATAGACTTTCTTCAGATTTCTTACATCTCTTTTATTTGGGTTCATTGAGAATTTGATACATTGAAGATAGTTTGTTAAAAATTTTTCTCACATATTAATTGCTTGAAAATACATTTCTGTTTTAGTGGTAAAGGATATATTGGCTGTACATGTACCTACTACATATTACTCTATAAAATCAGTTCCAGGGGCTGGGGCTCCACCTCAGTGGCACAAGCGCCTGCCTGGCAAGCCAAGGTCATGAGTTCCCTGGTTCAAAACAAAAATCTATTTCAAAATTTAAGAATTTTAAACAATATTTTCATTTTTATCTATTTAGAGTCCATATGTGTGCAATTTGGTTGATTATTCTATCATCATACCCATAGTACTGATATGGGTGTAGTCATCTGGAAGTCATTATTTTTCATTTCTGCTGTTACATATGATAGACATTGCTTAAAAATACTCCATGTGGCTTCCCCCTCAAAGAGGCTCACCACGGCTCCTTGACTATGTCACTTCCATCAAATTTTCTTGGCTACAGAGGGTCACAAGACAAATTTCAATTCAAGTGAATAAAGAGATAAACATCTCTTCATGAACAGAATAAACAAAGATGTCTTGCAAAGGGATGTACACGTATGAATGGAATGATTTTTTATTAATTGTGTTAATTTGTCATGATATATTTTCTGGGAACACATTATGTATATTCATTTCAGTTATAGAATACAGCATTTTATTCTAATAAGCCCATAACTTATCAAATTGCAGAATGGGGCCATAGTTTTGGATCTTTTGATCAGCACCCTGCTCAGATGCTAACAAAGTTTGCAGAGTGCAGCTAGTCCTGGTGGGGATCCCTTCGGAACCCAAGAGGCTGTTGAACTTAAAACACAAATTCAATGACTTCGTGCATCCCCAAAACAAAGGTAAACCAGAGGTAAGATAACCTAATAGACACCCCTGCTCAAAGGGGAAAGGTTGAGAAACTCAGCAATCATTGGTCTATAGACTTTTCGAAATATAAATACATATATTTTACTAGTTTCTTTTTCTCCAATAAAGAAAATGCTCTTTGACTGTGCTCCACTTATGTACCCTAAGAGTAATTCTTTAGTTCTTTGTTGTCTGAAACTCTTAACTCCACCCTATCAATAATCACATCTTTTCTGTATGAAATGGTCCATTTCAGATATAATAAGTTTCTCTACATTATTCTTCCCATAAAAAATGAAGTGTTCATGGCTTCAGTGTATGTCATATAATCAAGATGCTCTTAGTCTCTTTTAGAACAAACAAGCCATGTATTTTTAATATGACTTTCTTAAACTGTGGAGTTCCTTTACAGCTTAGGTAGTGATACTACAAATTCCCAAAGTCACAGGTACTGTTACAGATGGTACCTGACTTATAATGATTCTGTTTAAGAAATTTTCAATATTATGAAGTTGTGAAAGCAATATACACTCAGTATAAGCCCTACTTTGGACTTATATTTTGATCTATTCCCAGGCCAGAATTATAAAATAAGATACTCTTTTTCAATGCAGTAGTGAACCAGAGCTATCTGTCAGAACATGATAAAGAGTGTAAACATACGAACAATAGTTGGCAGTGTAATGTGTTATTAAGCTACAGTGTTCAGTAGGTTAGACATGCTAAATGCATTTTTGAAGTATGTTAATCCCAATTTACACTGGATTTATGTACATATCTACATTAAATTAAGGAACATCTATATTTTCAAGACATAGCTTCCTCTAACTTAGTTATCTTGGGCAGCTGAGGAAAAACAGCCAACAATTTTTCTGCCTACCTAAAAATGTTTATGAACCCCTCTTTCTTAAATTGTTGTAGGTCTCAATTTGTACCTTAGATCAAATTTAAGATTTTATCCTTACTCTTATACCAGTTATTTTTTAGGATACTTTTGCAGTATGGAAGAAGAGAAGATGAAAAAGAGTTTTATTTTACCAGTACTTAATCCTCTGTAGTTTCTTTGGACTTGCAAACAGAAGCTTTCCTTTTATTGTATAACATTCAACATAGACCCACAAATTCATTCAATATTTAATATCTTCCAGCTTATTCCAGGTAGTTGTACTTGCACTGAATAACAAGAGTTGGAGTTTTTCTATCCTTCTAAAGATGTTTCCTCATTGCCTTTTCTGATTACATTGTAAGTTTACAGTTTTTCTAGTTTTCACACAATACCAAATTCCAAAGTCATGCGTGTATTTTGGTTTTATTAAACTGGAAACTTACTTTTATATATTGCTATAGATTAGATCCAGAATGCCACCCAAAGGCTTCTTTAATAAAGGCTTGGTCTTCAGGTGGCTATTATTGGGAGCTGGGAAAATTGGGCCCTGTTGGATGATCTCCCATGCATTTGGGACATCAACTTGAAGGGGATAATGGAAACAGAGTCCTTTTTCTTTCTCTCTTGTTTAGCTCTTGGTCATGAGGTGAACAGCTTCCTGTGCCATTGCTCCTGAATATAATATGCTGCCTTGCCACAAGCCCTAAAGCAAAAGCTCAGATTTATCACAGACTTGTGCATCCAAAATGGTGGGGCAAAACAAAGCCTCTTTAAAAATGGATTATCTAAAACATTCACAATAGTAGTAGAAAGTGAACATGGATATTAATTTCTTTTTCAGTTTTCTGTTGCTTATCCCCAAAGTTTAGTGCCTTAAAATAATAAACTACTTTTTTGCTCATGATTCTGTAAGTCTGAAATTTGATCTGGATTCAGTTAGCTATTTCTTCTGTATAGTACACACAGCAGCAGCCACTAGATTATTTGACCAGGGCTGCACAGTCATAATCTGATAGGTGCTGGCTGTTTACCTGGTCATTATTTCCATAGAGTCTCTCATCATCTAGAACTCTAGCCTCATTTTTTTTTCACAAAACAATTTATAGGCAGCAAGATATTGTGAGCCAATATTTCAAGGAGCCAAAACTCAAAACTTCACACCAAAACCTCTTTCCCATTCATACTAGTTAAAACCAAGTGCAAGGTCAGACCAAATTCAACAGATGAAATAATGTTCTCCACTTCTGTTACAGTAAATAGATAAGTCACAATACAGGATAATTTCCTTTAGAAATATGAGAAATTTCAGTCATTTCTTTTTTAATACATATCATTATTAGTTACTTGAACTTGTGATTCACTTTTTTAAAAGTTTTGTGACACTCTCATGCATAATATTTTCAAATACTCCTGGTTGATTCCATATTTTTTTTTGAGCTCAAATAATGCATAAGTAATACCTTCTTATTCTGCTTCCTATCATTATTACACTTTTTATTTTCTCTTTTTTTCCCCCTTTTAACTTTAATACTTTATGTGGGTATATTTTTTTGATCTGTATTTTAGTGTATTGTTTTTCTTTCCAGCTATATGTACTCTGCTTTTATACTCATCTATTGAATCTGTAACTCCAATTATTATAGTTTAAACTCATTTGGTATTATAATAAAATTTCTGACCTTATTTTTTGGAATGTAACAATTTGAAGTATTTTCAAGTCTGTTTCTAATTTATGTATAATTCTTATGAACAAGTTATTTGTTTGTATCAACTGTTATTTTGCCTTCTCTTCTTGTGGTGTTTCCTTTACGTTTGATTCATTATACTTCATTCAGTGAGAGATAGTTTAGATGAAAAGCTTAATAATTTAACCTTGCATGACATTGTCTTCTAGGTATTTGTGGTTTAAACTGGGAGGGGTTAGGGGAAATAGCAGCCATAATTTAATTTAGACCTGTTGTAGGGATAATAAAGAACAGCCCTCCATGATCCAAATGGTACATTTACCAAGCAATGCTTTTTTTTTATTATTATCTACATTGTTCCTCTAACCTTATTGGTTTCTAGAAAGCACTGATACGTTTTCTTCTTTTGTGGTACCTTTTCCAGAAGTTCCCTTGCCTAAACACTATCCCTCGAGTCCAATACAGCCTTCCTGACTTTCCTCCCTGAAGACCTTCATTCCTGTTTGCTCTCTGACGCCTGCAAGCATCCCTTCTATATCACAGTGGAAATGTAAACAAGTGTAACCACTAGCAGGAAGAGTCCATAAACAACTAAAAGGCCTGCAAGACTTTTTCAGTTAGTGATCAGTAAGATGGACAATCTAAATTATCTAATCTTCATTGGCTCAAAATAAATATCTCAACAGTTTTGATTATTATATTGGTTTACTGATTAATAAACACAACAGTGTTCACACATTCAACAAAAGAAAGATTGACAGAAAGTGATATAATATAATGTTAGGGTTTTCAATCAAATGATGTTTGATTATTCTGCAATTTAAAAATATTTGGTACATGTGTAAGCACATAATAATTACATTGCTTGTGAGTTCGTACATACACACAACACATTTTAATTCTCTTTTCATCCCCTTCCTTTCTTATGCCTCCTTCTCTTGGTACCACTTCCTTTTGAAAAAGCTGTCTCCCTGATTCCTATTATATTTCTTTTATTTGTATTCTTGGTTTCTTTATCATGAGAAATCATGTGATACTTAAACCTGATTTATTTCATTACCCTTGTAGTCTCAAGGTGCACCCATTTTCATTCTAATGACTCATTTATCTTTCTTTATGATAGAGTAGTATCAAATATACATACCACAATTTTATTCATTCATCTATTGATGGACATATAAGCTGCGTCTTCAATTTAGCTACTACGACTTTGGTACTGCAAGCATGGGTAAGTATGATATCTGTAATATGATATAATATGATATTGTTAACTCTTTGGGGAAAATACATAAAAAAGGAATAGTTGGGTCAAAGGAAATTTCTATTTTCAGATTTTTAAAATAATCTCTATACTAAAAATAATAATCTCTATACTAATGATTATACTAGTTTACATTTTCATCACTGATGTAAAAGGACTCTTTTACCCCTCCAACATCTCCAGCATTTGTTATTATTTAATTTCTTGGTGGTAGCCATTTTTTCTGAAGAAAGATGGAATCTCAAAGTTGTTTTAGTTTGTGTTACTTTAATGGCCAAAAATGTTGACCTTCTTTTTAAAATATATTTATTGGCCATCTGTGCTTTTTCTGATAAATGTCTACTCATTTCAGTATGCCATTTTTGATTGGGCATTTTATTTTTCAGGGAATCTATCTTTAAAATTTTTGTATATTGTAGATATTAGTTTTATGCTAAGGAATAGTTGAAAAAAGATTTCCTTTGTTGGAGGCTGGCTATTTATTCTGTTGGTTATTTCTCTTGCTTTGTAGAGACTAAAAACTGATATGATCCTATTGATTAATTCTTACAGCAATTTTTGGTTTTCCAATCAGAAATTCTTACCCATACCTCTGTCTCCAAGGATTTTACTGTTTTATGTACCAGAAAAATCAGTATTTCTATTCTAATATTTAGAACATAAATCTATTTTGAGTCTAGTTTAGAATATGGTGAAAGATTCAATTTTCTGCAGGGAAATAGCCAGTTTCCCAGCACCATTTGTTAAGGAGGCTGCTTTTCTTCCAGCATGTTGTTGGAGCCTTTGTCAAATATCAGAAGGTTGACTGTGCTTGGGGTTGTTTCTGTATCCTCTGTCTTGTTCCAGTGTTGTCTATGTCTGATTTTGTGCCAACACATTTTGCTTTAATCCTGTTCCTTTTTTGAATAACTTTATTTGTGGGATTGTGATGTCTCCTGTTGGGAGCCACCACATTGCCGAGCCGCCGCATATAGCGATCATGCGGCCTGTGGTAAAGAGTAAAGCCTGAGTTAGATTACCCCTCCCATCGAGCACGTTAGTTTCCTGCTTACCGCGTAAACAACCCGCTCAATAATATGTTAGCCAATCAGCTTGCCTTGCTTACTTTAATATGATTGGACACTGTATCCGTATATATACTGGTGCCACCCCTGGGGGGAAGCGAAGCCCGGAAGGAGCCGCGGAGAGCGGACCGGTAGAGGCTTCGGAGCGAAGCCCGGAAGGAGCCGCGGAGAGCGGACCGGTAGAGGCTTCGGAGCGAAGCACGGAAGGAGCCACGGGGAGCGGACCAGAGGAGGCTTCGGCTGGGAGCGATCCCAGGGCAGGCTGTACGGAGAGAAAATAAAAGAAAAGGTTGTCCACTGCCAGACTTTGTCGTGTGTCCTTCCTGCCGGCCGGGAGCGACATCGACATTTGGTGGCCCGCACGGGGAACAACTGATCACCCCCGAGACGTGGTAGTGGACAACGTTCCTTGATACAGCACTGCGAGACAGGTGAGCAGGGGATAAACCTGGGCCCTGGGTGGCGCGCACCTACAGGGTTTTTAGACTCCCCTCAGGCTCACGCGTAAGTGGCGGATTTTTGGGCCTCACGCGGTGAGTAACATATTAAATATGGGTAACGTACCGAGTAACGACACCCAGCCCTTGGTACAGGTCCTCCGGAAGCTCTTAAAGTCCAGAGACCTCAAGGTGGGACGCAAAACGCTGGAGAGCTTTTTTGAGGAGATTGATAGTTTCGCTCCCTGGTTCTTGCCCACAGGGCACTTAAACCTGCCCTCGTGGGAGAAGTTGGGCAGGGATCTTTCTCTAGCGGAAAGGGAGGGCGGGGCTTCGGTCTTCGCTCGGCCACTGTGGGAAATGATATATGCATGCTTGAAGAGCGAGGGTGGTTGCAGGGAAGGTTCTCAAGAGCTCATTAAAGTGCATAGGGCATTCGAACAGGCCCAGTCAGGGAGCTCCCGGGAGGGGTCCGTCAAAGGAGACAAAGATATAAAGGAGGAAGACGGGGCTCAGGCCTCGGAGTCGTCTGACTCCGAGAACGAGGAAGGCTTAGACAACGATGAGACCAAGGAGCCTAGATGCCAAGAGGATAGGCCGCTCGATAAGGAGTCGCAGGGTTCTTTCCCAGCGTTGCGCCGCCAATTGCGCTCCGCTCAACTTGGTCTGCGGAGGAGTAGAGAGCTCCTGAGCGCCCCCTGGCGCGAGAGGGAGGCGAAGCCTTCCGCCCCACCTTGGGGGCTGTTCTCGGAAGCGATCCCTCGCCACGAGGCGGCCGCGTGGGAGCTCCCTCCCCTTTCGCCAGAACAGGAAGTGATGCACGGGCCCCCATTTTCCGCCCAATCACGGCCGCCGTCTTATGCTCCGCCGCCGGCGGGTCGGTATTTTTACAGGCGGCTTTGGCAGGGGGGACGTTTGTCTCATGAGGTACATCCACCACCTGGGATAGATAGTGGCCCCTATGGGATATTTCCTGTACAAGTAGCTATGGGCCAGGGACGTAATGCATGGGAGCCTTTTGAGATAAAGCAGATTAGAGAACTTAAAAATGCAGTTACAACCTTTGGGCCGACTGCGCCTTACACCATTGCCATGCTGGAGAACCTGTCTTCTGGGCCCCTCACCCCCGCGGACTGGATTCAGCTGGCAAAGGCGTGTCTGCCCTCGGGTAGTTACCTGGATTGGCGAGCCTGGTACACAGAGTTCTCTGCCGAGCAGGCTGAGAAAAACGCCGGTCGAGGAAATGGGAGCTGGGGATTTAGCTTAGCGGCATAAGCGCCTGCCTTGTAAGCAGGCAATCGCCAGTTCGATCCCTGGTACCAATAAAAAAAAAAAAAATAAAAAGATAAAAATAAAAAATAAAAAATGAAAAACAAAAAGGGGGAGTAAGCCAAGGCCTGCCTCCAAAGGCGCGGTTATCTATGGCATGACAATGGATGGGCCCGGATCCGGTAATCAGCTGGAACCGAGGCGCGGTTTGTGTTTTTCTGCAGGAATCGGGACGAGAACCACTGTGGGTACCGGAGAGACTGACACGGGCGACAAAGCCCTCGACTGAAGATCAGACCTGCCCTACCGGAGATCCATCACAGACCAACCAACAAGATGAATAGAAATAGCGGTAGCCCGAAATGGACAAGAAGATCCTCAGGCATATGCATGGCTCGCTCGCCTAGCCTACGACCGAGTCTAGGGACGGTGAGCTTCCTACACTCCTCCTCTAAAAAATTATGATATAGCAGGGTAGATGAGTCAATGACGGGTAAGAGCATGCCTCCCCAGCATGACTCAACCTAAGACAGGCCCTACCCCATACCGCACGAAAGCCGCTGAATTACTAGGTTCCGCCCGAACCAAATGTCGCCCCGGGGGGATCATGCGGAGCGACATGAGTGTATGCCTGTGTGCATCCAGGTTCCGTCCGGTTCCTTCCTGGCCCTGGAAAAAGGACGAGGGCCTCGGGGCCTCGGCAGACTCGGGGACGGCCGACCCGGGCCGACGCCGAAAGCCCTTGGTGGGCCTCCTATCAGGGCATAGGCCTCTACACTCAATTCAGGACAGGCTGCGATGCGTAGACTTATTTAAAATAAAAAAGGGGGAGATGTTGGGAGCCACCACATTGCCGAGCCGCCGCATATAGCGATCATGTGGCCTGTGGTAAAGAGTAAAGCCTGAGTTAGATTACCCCTCCCATTGAGCACGTTAGTTTCCTGCTTACCGCGTAAACAACCCGCTCAATAATATGTTAGCCAATCAGCTTGCCTTGCTTACTTTAATATGATTGGACACTGTATCCGTATATATACTGGTGCCACCCCTGGGGGGAAGCGAAGCCCGGAAGGAGCCGCGGAGAGCGGACCGGTAGAGGCTTCGGAGCGAAGCCCGGAAGGAGCCGCGGAGAGCGGACTGGTAGAGGCTTCGGAGCGAAGCACGGAAGGAGCCACGGGGAGCGGACCAGAGGAGGCTTCGGCTGGGAGCGATCCCAGGGCAGGCTGTACGGAGAGAAAATAAAAGAAAAGGTTGTCCACTGCCAGACTTTGTCGTGTGTCCTTCCTGCCGGCCGGGAGTGACATCGACAGTCTCCTATATTGCCCAAGGTTGCCTTTTCTATACTGGGTCTCTAATGAAGTTTAGAATTACTTTTTTTTTTTTTTTTTTTTTTTGTTTGTTTTTTTTTTTTTTTTTTTTTTGAGTAATACTGTTGTATTTTGAGTAGGATTGTGTTAAATCTTTATATCAGTTTTGGAATTATGTTCGTTATTGGTTCTGCCTATAGAAGAACAGGGCTATATATTTTCAATTTATATTGTTCTCTTTGTTTTCCTTTTTTTTTTTTTTTTTTTTTTTTTTTTTTTTTTTGTTTGTTTTTTTTTTTTTTTTTTTTTTTTTTTTTTTTTTTGAGTAATACTGTTGTATTTTGAGTAGGATTGTGTTAAATCTTTATATCAGTTTTGGAATTATGTTCGTTATTGGTTCTGCCTATAGAAGAACAGGGCTATATATTTTCAATTTATATTGTTCTCTTTGTTTTCCTTTTCCACAGTATGATAGTTTTAGTTGTAGAAGTTTTTTTTTTCACTTTCTTTGTTAGATTAATTTTTAAGAATTTAATTTTTTGTGCTATTGTGAATGATTCCTAATTTTTTTTTTTTGTTGGTGAGATCATTATTAGTGCATAAGAATGCTCCTGTTTTTTTCTTGCTCACTTTATCCTGCTACAGTATTGAATTTCATTATTAATTCTAGGTATCTTTTGGTGGAAGTTTTTTGGCCTTTCTTCTATGTAGAAGAAATATGTCATCCTCAAACAATGACATATCCCTTTTATTTAATTGTCTTCTGTCTGCTTCTTCACACTAATTTTGCAAGTACTATATTGAACAGGAGTGAAGATAGATATCTTTGTCTTGTTTCTGATTTTAGAGGAAAAGCTTTCAGTCTTTTCCATTTCATGTGAGGTTTGCAGTAGAGTTGGCTTTTTTTCAGACTAAGGTAAGTTTCTGCTATACTGACTTTCTTCTTTTTTTTTCTTCAGCATGAATAGATTTTGGATTTGTTTCTTTTTCCTTTCGTTTTTCTTTCTTCATTTTGAAACAGGGTTTCATTATGCCGCTCAGTCTGGCCATGAACTCAGTTTGTAGTCCATGCTGACCTTGAACTCAGAATGAACTTTCTGCCTCAGCCTCCTGGTAGATTTTGGATTTTGTCAAATGCTTGTTCTGCATCTGAGATGGTTGTGTGAGTCCTGCCCTTGCTTTTGTTATATAATGCACTACATTTACTGATTTGTTTATGTTGAACCACTTATGGGATAAAGCCTACTTGGTTATGATATTTTTGATGATTTGTTGCATTCTTTTTTGCCAGTATCTTGTGGAGGAATTTCACCTCTATGTTCATTAAAGAGATTGCCCTGTGGTTGCCTCTTCCGATTGGGCCCTTCTCTGGATTTGGAAACACAGTATTGCTAGCTTTGTGTAATGACTCTGAGTATACGCCTTTTATTTTCATTAGAGTGTTTGAGAAAAATTGATAGATCGTACCTAAAGTTCTTGTAGAATTCAACAGTAAATATATGAGGTCATAGGTTTTTCCTGCAAGTTTTTTTTATTATTCTTTCAATTTCATTGTCTGTTATTGGATTATTCTGTTTTAATGTCTTCTTGGTTCCATTTTTGTAGTTTGTATGTTCCTAGGAATTTAGGTCTTCTCTAGATCTTACAATTTGTGGAAGTAAAGGTTTTCAGCATAGTTACTAATGTTTTTCTTGATTTCAGTGCTGTATATTGTATGGTGAAAACGTTTTTATTTCTCTTGGCATTATGCTGGGTCTTTCCTTTCCCCCCTTTTTTGTTAAATTAGATGTATCTATTTTATTTAAATAATCGATTCTTCAATTCATTGGTTATTTATATTATTATTCATGTATATCCTCTATAATTTTTGCTCTGATATTTGTAACTTCTGTCTTCGTTTTAGCTTTGGATTTGGATCATTATTTTTCTTATCATTGGACTCTTTTGGGTGCTTGTTTTGTTCTTCTGATGTGGACATTCATAGCTCTAAGCTTAGGACTGGGTTTGATTGTGTCCCGTATGTTCTGGTATGCTATCCAGGGATTATCATTTGATTTTAGAAAGTAATTTCTTCTGTGACTCATTGATTATTCAAGGGATTATTGTTTAATTTACATCTTTTTGCACAATACTGGTAGTTTTTGTAATTGTTTTCTCATTTCATCACAGTATAATCTTGTAATATGCATGAGATAATTTTAATATTTTTGCATTTATGTAAGCATGCTTAATGAGCTAGTATGTAAAATTCCATGTGCTACTGAGAAAAATGTGTATTATGATTTTTGGGGGGTCGAATACTCTGCAGATATCTATTAAGTCCATTTTTTTGAAGGTTTGGTTCACCTGAATATTTCCTTATTGATTTTTGCTTAGTTAATCAATCTATTTGTGATTGTTGGGGATGGCTGTCCATTCTTATAATTGTGTTGACACTCATCTGATTTTTATGTTAAGTAGTTTTTGTTTTATAAAGTTGTGCCCACCAATGTTTGGTGCAAATGTTTATGATTTTTATCACTTTCTGTTGATTTGTTACCTTAATCAATATATAGTTACCTACTTTGTCTCTTTTGATTAGTTTTGATTTAAAATCCCCTTTTCTGAAAATAGAATAGCTACTCCTGCTTGTTTTGTGTTCCTCTTGTGTGGAATTTTGTTTTTCCATTCTTAGATTTTAGTCTGTAAATTTTCTTTTTAATTAAATATATTGCTTCTCTTTTTGCTTCTTGATCCTTTCTGCTAATGTGTTTCTAATTGGAGAATTGAGACCATTCACATTGAGAGTGAGTACTGCATTACTGACTTATTCCTGTCATTGCATTCTTTTCCTGTAGCTAATTCTCCAGCCCCGTTCCCTTTTTCTCTCTTCTGCTTAATGGCTCAGACTGCCTGGAATACTCATTCTATTAGGTTTTTGGCATTGTGACTTCCTTGCCTCTTTGTAGAATATACTGCAGAAGTTTTAGCAGCACAACTTTGCTGATCATGGATTTCTTAAGCTCCACTTTGTCGTGAAAATAGCTGATTGTTCCAGTAATTTTGAATGAGAGTTTTGTAGAATATAACAACCTGGGACAGAAGCTGTTTATTTTTAGGACTTGAAACAGTTAACTCCAAGTTCTACTTGCAGTCAGGAATTGTGTTGAGTCTTCTGTAATTCTAATGAGTTTACCTTTATGAATGATTAGTTGTTTTTCTTTAACATTGTTTAAAATTGAGTCCTCAATATTGGACTTCTATGATATTAACTATAATGTGTTTCGGGGAAATCCTTTTCTGATTGTGGCAATTTGGGGTTTTGTACACTTCACTTAATTTATGTTAAGTTCTTTTCTTGTATTTGTATAAATTTCCAAATGCTATTACATTATAAACAGGCTTTTTAATGCAATTTTATGTGATATGCCATTTTCTGTCTTCTCTTGTTGTTCTATGGTATCTTTGGGTATGTGGTCACTGACTTTAGGGCTCTCTTTTGCTTTGGACACTGTCCTCACACTGTTCTCTTCTTTGGGCCATAACTTCATTTGATACATTTTCATGGACCCTAATTCTTTACTAAACTGGTCATTCATGTTTTATGTTTTTTATTAAGTTTATTGACACCATTTAAAAATGCATAATGGTCATATTCATCACAGGAAGCTTGTAACTGTGTATGATATATTTATTTCTTTTTTTCCCAGTCTTCCTCGTCCCTTCAACCCATTTTGCCTCATTTACAAAGCTTTGCCTCCAATTTATCGTTCTTGTATTATTGTGTTTTACTTTTCTCTTCTTCCTTTCCCTGTCCTCCTATTGCCTTTTGAACAATCACTTCCTATTTCACAATATCTGTTGTACATTTTGGTGTTTATTTGTTTTTTCAGTTTCTTCCAGCAAGGAGACAATGCAATATTTATGCATGTATGTCTGATATTTTCACTAAAGAGTATGATCTCAAGTTGCATCCATTCACTGATAAATGTCTCAAGTTTATCCTTCTTTATGGCAGAGTAGTTCTTCATGGTATTACAAAATCCCCACATTTTTCTCCATTACTTGGTTATGGGCATTTGGATTGCTTCCAAGATTTAATTATTACAAACTGTGCTGCTATAAGCATGGGTGCACACACATTGCTGTGGTATGATTTTTTAATTCTTCTGGGAAGATACCAAGAACAGGAATAACTGGGTCAATTGGAACCTCTAATCATATATATATATATATATATATATATATATTTTTTTTTTTTTTTTTTCTTTTTCATTTTTGCCGGTACCGGGGATTGAACTCACGACTGCCTGCTCTCAAGACAGGTGCTTATGCTACTGAGCTAAATTCCCAGCCCCTTAATCCTATATTTTTGAGGAATCTCCATACTAATTTCCACAATGCTTGCACCTGTTTATACTCCTAACAGCAGTAGAGAAGGGTTCCTCTTTTCCTGTAGCCTGTCCAGCATTCGTTATTGGTTGATTTCTTGATAATAGCCATCCTTTCTGGAGTCAGATGGAATCTCAGTGTTGTTTCAATTTGCATTTCGTGAATTACCAGTAATGTTGAGTATTTTTCATATATTTATTTGCTATTTGTATTTCTTCAGTTCAGAAATGTATTCATCTCACATATCTATTTTTGGATTGGGTCTTTAAATTTGGGGGGTCTGATTTTTAAAAAAATCTTTATATGTTCCAGCTATTAGTTCTTTGTCTGAGAGACACCTGGATAAAATTTTTCCCACTCTCTGGGTTGCCTCTGTTGGTGATTTCTTTTGCTGTGCAAAGTTTTTAAATAGGATGAAATCCCAGTTGTTGATTCTTTATATTATTTTCCATCAATCAGAGTTTCTTTCATGAAGTTTCCTTATGTCTTTGTCTTCAAGATTTCTGCCTGTTCTGTATTCTAGCCAATTTAATGCTTCTGCATCTAACATTGAGATCTTTTATGACCAAAACAGGAAAGAAATGTATCCATGAAACATATTTCATATTTTTAAAGTTCTTGTAAATTCAGATTATTTTATTGTCCTTTTTTAAAAAATTTATTTTCTTTGAGCTTACACATTTTTTCAATTTATTTATGTTTCTTTCCCTTCATATGTACCTTTTGATTTTTTACCATTTGATACTCTCAAGAACAGCAGTTCTGGGGGAGCTAAAAGGTTTTTTTTTTAGGCATTTTGCTACCTTGTCTTCTCACGTTTCTGGTGTGTGTGTGTGTGTGTGTGTGTGTGTGTGTGTGTGTGTGTGTTGTGGAGGATTATATATCTGGGTCATTTATAGTGGAAAGACTTTGTACTTAGTATGGGGAACTCATCTATGGCCATATTGTCCTGCGTCTTGTCCAATCTCAGGAGCAAAGCAGGGTAGGGGCTAGTTAGTACTTCGATGGGAGATCTTCAGTTAGTGAGTGCTTTTCAGGGATGCATGCTGGGCATGATTAAGCACAAGCTTTTGCCTCTGTCTCAAGATCAAATCATCTCCACTAATTTTGGGGGGGTACAGTGTAATTGGCCCAGTATCTGGTCCTCTAGGAACAGATTGCATTTTTAATAACATAAAGGCAATCCATACATTGTCATGTAGAGAAAACCAATTAATAGCAATAACCATACTACTGTGGCAATAACAAAACAATCCTTTTGCAATAACTACAAAATCAACAATAATATCAAAGACAAACTGAATATTTACATACTCTAAAAACCAGTGACGCATTACCCTTAACTTAGAAAAGAGATCTATAATTTAAACAATAGGACAAACTAAATATTTTTATGTTTTTTTAATTTTAAAGGGGGTAAAATTAAACACAACAAAATAGAACAAAATAGAACATAAGAAAGCAATGTAAGAGATATAAATTTTAAAGCTAGATGACCTGAGATCTTCACTGTTTATCATATTGTTTCTTGTTTTCTTCCAAATAGTTGTCCATGTCTTCACATACAGAGAATTCATACAAAAAAACATAGTATAAAACTGATCCAAACAGAATGAGGACAGTGATTTAGGTCTTCAAAACTGGACAATTAGGGAAGTCACTAATGGCTATCATAGAGACTCTCATTCACTTCAAAATAGCTGTCCATACTTTCATGTATATTGAAGTTCAACAAAACAAAACAGGCAAGGGGAGAGGGGTTGCTTGGTCTCCCAGTGCTCCAGATCCCAGCATGGCGCGGGTCCCAGTAAACTCCAGTGATCCCCAGCTGCCACACCCTGCCATGCTCACAGCCGCTCACCAGGACAGGGAGGGGTTGCTTGGCTTCTCGGTGCTCCAGGTCCTGGCATGGCGCAAGTCCCAGTAAACACTGCTGGCTCCCTTCCTGGGCCTCCAGAGCCTGCCATGCTCACAGCCATTAAGGAGGGTAGGGATTTCTTGGTTTCTTGGAGCTCCCAGCTTGGCGCAGAGGGCAAACTAAATATTAACACACAGTAAATATCTACTAAATACAGCAGCTATATGTCCACAAACAATAGAAAAGCATTCAACAATAACAGCATGGAGCTAGCTATCTAAGAATTAGTAAAAACCAAACTATTATACTAACAAAGATAGAGGAAATGGAAGAATGAAAGAAGGAAAATTTGAAAAATTATGTAGTGAAAAATGAGAAGCAGGTAAAAAATCAGATAAAGCATCTTATTAAGAAGTAAAAAGAAATTAACAAAGTTAGATAAAAGTAACAGAAAAAACAAGAAAAATATGGAGAAATAAAACATAAGAAAATATTATGAGGAACAAAGAAGAAAAGAAGCAAGAGAAAAACAAACAAAACCAAGCCCCACTCACAAACTAACCAAAAAAAAAAAAAGGAAAGAAAGGAAAGGGAAATGTGTCAAATTTCCTGTAGAATTTTGGATGAATGGTTTTTTCCAGGTTTGCAGTCACAGTGTTTCACAGTTAGTTTTATAGGAGGGGATTATGAGGGTCCCTCCCTTCTTTAGAGTCTCCTCTTTCTTACACTACAGTGGCCCAGCTTAGTCCTTTCTCAGACTCGCGGCTGGGGAAAGCAGTCAGACTACGGTCTCCGCACTGCAAGCAGGCAGAGGGGTGAGGGTCAAGCAGAACACAGGACTTCATGCCAGCACTTTAAAACCCAGCCAGCTTTGAAGGCCACACTTGCTGGGCTTGGGTTATGATCATGGATGCTGGAGCCCCATGTCCCTATCAGTTTGAGCTTCAGCTACTCAGGGAGTGTCTACTTCTAGCCCTCACTCTCTGTGTGACTCTCTTTTGGTACCTCCCACCTAGTAACTGTGATACAGTAACACTGGAAACCTTGAGGTGAAGTAGTCTCATTGTTGTCCTGTGGCTTGATCCTAAGCAGTTAGCCCCTCCCAAAAATGGCTCTTGATTAAACCCTTTCAAATATGGCTGGCATTGCACTGGATTCCTTTTCTAGTCTGCCATTGCAGAGGGAGTCATTTTTGGAGTAAAAGCTTGTGATGTTTTTGCTGTTTACAATATTTGCAGACTTTTCTTGGGTCTGATGCTGCTGGATATTTCTTCTTGGAGCTGCCAACTCCAGGTTCTTCTCCATACTTATCTGTGGAGACAGATCCCTCTCCCTGAGAGGTGGGGTCAGCTTGCCAGTCTTTCATCTTTTTCTCTACCTTGTGCTCCTTTTCTCCAGTTTCTCTGTTGTTTGTCGTTTTCTTAGCACTTCCCTTCCAGTAACTGTAGATACACTTCTTTCTTTCTATCAACCAGAAGTTTTGTTCTGCAGATTTCTGAATCCCAGGTCCTGAAGAGCATGTATTATACTGCTAATCACTGGTCCACAATTTTTTCATTTTTTTCCCATTTTACAATTATTTTGTTTTTTGTTTATTTTCATGTTGCAATTTTTCTTTTTTTGCTTATTAATTTCATTTTATTGTCAATAAAAATATAAAATACTAAAAATATTGACAATAAAAAAATTAAAAAGCAAAAATTTAAAGAACTTTATTTTTATAATTTAGCTCATTTAATATTTATGGAGCACACAAATATGTGATTGAAAATTATTGCTTGTGAATGTTTAGGTTTAAAAATTGTTATGTGGTCTGGGAGTTTACCTCAATAGTATAAGTACCTGCTTGGCCAATGTGAGGTCATGAATTTGATCCCCAGTACCAAAGAACCAAAAAAGAACAATAAAAACTATTATAGTAAAAGGCACATTGCCATCACTCCCCCTCAAAATATGCACCCTTACTTCACACTCATTTATCCCATCATACTTGCCATTCTCTGAAGCAGCTCAGGAAGTCCTACTCAGGAACATCAATCAGTATGTGTGCAGCTGTGGCTGCCTCAATGTCCTGAAACAACGTAAAAACATTTCCCCTTCATAGTCAGTTTGATTTGGGGGAAGCATCACAAGTTCATGGTGCTAGATCTGGTGAATGAGGCAAAATAAGACACTCAATAATATGCTTTGAATCCCACCATTTTCAGTTGAAAGTGTGTAGGCTCCTTTTTGTAGGGTAGCTTTAAAAGTGCCCAGCTGATTGTTGCACATATTAAATATGAATGTTTACTATTTTGTGTGTTTAAGTGTTGTCTTTTAAAGGTAACCTCTTTTGCAACTTCTCGTGTTTTCTTGAACATTTTAACCTTTTTCTAGATATTAGTTCCCATGTATATGAGGATAAATCATTGTCTTTAAGCTAAACCTTTTTCCTGAGAACCAGACTTACATATCCAGAAGCCTTTAGAACAAATCTATGGAACAGCTTCAGAGGCAAGGATGTCCAAAGTTATAATTTTCTGGAGTATTCACTTCATTTTCCATTTATTATACTTTTAATTGGTCTAAAAATATCACTTTAGTGATACGGAAGCCTGAAACATGACCTTCATCCAGTTTTGTCTCTCTTCTTTAACATATTGATGATACTGAAAGTCTACTTATGCAAACGACTTATGGAAATATGTAGGAAATTGTCCGACTCTTTCTATAGTCATTCACATAAATCAGGCTATCTCCTTCTCTTGACTAGATAATGGAGATTACAAAAATTTTTAAAATTAAGTTATCAGTGCCCACTAATCAGAGTGACAGCCATAGTGATTAAAAATTCATTTACCTGGTCCCAACATTATACCTTCAAAACTGCAGCTACAGGAATAGGGCCCAAGACTATTCGTTCTGTAATAAAATTCTGTAGGAAGTTTCTACTACAAATGTAAGTTTGAAAATCTGTACTTAGAGAGTTAGACATTCCCTAAAGATAGAGGGATTAAATGCTGAGTAAGGCAACTGAATGATTAGAATAAAGATCTTTGTTATGCATAAGGATTATCACATGAAAAAGAAATCTGAGAGATATTACACAACCCAAAATCTTAACTGCACACAGAGTTTGGTTGTACAGGGTCACCCAGTTGTTAGGGACACACTCTGAAAAGAAATTCAGATCAGGGGACCTCAACCAAGCATTATCTATCACTCTATGCTTCTTTCTTCTTTTTCAATACATTAAAACTAATAATTATTTTGGGAAATATATTAATACAACTAGGATTAGGTAACAGTAGTGTAAGTTCTCTAATATTATCCTTCATTTGAAGTATGTCTTATTTGTGATTTTGGCTTTTAAAAAAATGAAGCATTTCCTGTCAGTTTCCATATTTCTAAGTGCTCTAGAGAAAACTAATCCATACTTCTTATTAAAGGAAAAATGTTGTAAGTGAAGCACCAAATGTAATTTAGGTTATTTTAATTGTAAGGCAAGACTTTAAATGTTAAGCACAGGAAAATTCAATATAAGCAATTACAGAAAACTTCTAAACTTTCTCCTCAAAGAATGCAAAGAAATTTTAATTGAGATTTAAAGAAGTCATTTTAAAGGAAGAACATAGTACTGTTTAACTTCATTACCTAGCTCTGTGCTTGAGATGGCGATAAAAAAAGTAATGGCTTCTTTCCAATTATTAAAGAGACATGTATTTTCGAAAAGATGTTTAAATGCCTTATTAAAACTTTTTCAAAATGTCTTGCATAAACAGAAAAAAGTTTCAAATTTGGAAAAAGTATTCCAGCAGTTTGAAGAAGATTTTTTAAATTTAGTCTATACTAGAACTTTATGTTTTCTTGAATGTATCTAACAAACTTTTGCAAGCGGTGATGAAATGTGTCACAGAGTGGTCCTCAGGAAGCCCATTCAGAATACCCAGGCCTCTGACTGGGGCACTCCAATGTTCCTGCCTAACACCTCTGTGGCTACCAAACCATACTGTGTGTGAAAATGTTTCCTGCCCTTCATTATGAGGAGGCAGTTTTGGCTTCTTCTGTATCCGGAATCAATTTTTAGCTGGCCCTCGAAATGAAAGTTTTGAGATATTATTTAAAAGTATTGTACATTTTTACATGAAACTTTTAAAGACGTATTATCATTAATCTTCCTCAAAGTAATCCCCCTCACTTTGAACATATTAATCCTGTCAATTTTGCCACTTTCTTAAGCATTTCCGGAGGTCTTTATTCAAGTCTTCAATTGTGCTGTCGTGGCTGTATTTATGTTCTGAATTCATTCCAAACATTTACCTTTCAGGGTAAGTTTGATTTTGGGAAAGGCCAGATCCCATGAAGAAAGTGAAGGAGGACACCCCATGTTTTCACAGCCTGCTTTTCTATTGGATGGCACGCAGCAGCATCATTTTCTGAATTTTGATCACAAACTGCTTTGATCTGAACTGCTTCAGAAAGTGACAAGAAGGGCTGGGGATTTAGCTCAGTGGCATAGTATTTTGAGGAGAATCAACAGCAATGTGTCTTTTACCGTGACATATTTTTAAAACCTAAATATTCACTATAGTTTTCTATTATCATTGTATCATGTCCCTTCAACTTTAGACTAGGTGTGTTTGTTTCGATTATGGTTGATACATTGTGTCAACTTGAAAAGTTTAACAGTTTAACTCAGCAGAGCACGAGGGTTCTCACTCTGTAAACATCCTCATCCTGTGCAAGAGGTGGCAAGAAGACTGTGAGGCTACAACTGTGAGGCTCTGCCGGGAGGGGAATAGCCTGCTTACAGTAAGGGAAGACCAGGGGCTTCCTCTGCCCCAGCTTTGCTCTGACTGCTTTTGCTGTCTTCTGCCACCTTGTAAGCATTGCCCTGTGCCCTGTCGCCTTGCTCTGGAGCCAGCTGATTATAGACTGAACCCTCCACAAAATGTGAGCTAAATAAACTTTTCTTTCCTTAATTTTGAGTGTCAGTTATTTTGTCCAAGCAACAAGAGAAAAGTAAGCAAGATACTTTCCAATTTCCTTTTTAAAATTCAGTTGGACAATTTCCGTCTTTGACTTTAAGTGTAATCTCTTCATATTACATGTGATTTCGTATCTAGTTAACTTAAATATATTGGACCATCTTATCATTTGCTTTTTCTTTGACAGATGTTTTTCTTCCGTATTTTCATTCCTGTTTGCTTTTGTATTCATTTTTTTAGAATTTCATTTTGTCTGTTCCTTTTGTTTTTACAAACTCCTTTTGTCATATATTTCATTTGTATGCATATGTCTATTTCATCCAGAAAAAAAAAAAAATCATTGTATGCTGGTCTGTTTGGGATAAATTTTATCAACTCTTGTTTCTCTGTAAGTCTCTCTACGCTTTTATTGCTGGAGCATCCCCCACAGATTTGGGTTTAGAATTCTGGGATGAATATTAGGTAGAATTTTTCATATTTTAAGAGTAAGTTAGCCAGGTATGGTGGTGTAGGCCTGTCCTTGTACTCAGAGGGCTGACGCAGGAGGACAGCTGCACGTTTGGGCCCAGCTTGGGCTACAAAGTGATTTCAAAGTCACCCTGAACTACAAATTGAGACTTTGTCTCAAACAAACAAACAAATAAAACAAAACAAAACAAAGGAAGAATAATTTATATCAAACCTGTTATAAACTATCCTGAGTTTCTGTAAGTGATGTTTGCTGTTTTTGTTGATTTCCTGTTTTCCTTTCTTTTAGAAATTTATATTTAATCCTTGTGTTTTTTGTGATGTGCCTGTATGTAGTGTTCTTGCATTTATTCTGCTTATTGTTTTCCGATAATCTTAGTTTGTGTGTACATTCTTTAATTTTGAAAAAAATTAAGCAATTATCTCACTAAATATTTCTTCATGCTTCATTCACTGCTCCCTTTTGCTTTTCTGTCTTTGGACACGTTTGCATGTATATGAAATTTTGTGATACTGTCCTACAGTCCAGAAGTCTGGAATCCTTTTTATGAAAATTAGTGGACTTTATTTTTAGGGAATTCTTCAGCTTACAAAAATTGTTTGGAAAATAGAATTACTATGTTATACTCTTCCCAACATACAGACCTACACGGTATTCTTGCTGTTAACTGTTGTTTATTTATTTATATTTATATTTATTACTTTTGAGAATTAATAATGATACACTGTAATAAATCAAAGTGCCTACTTTACATTAGGGTCTACTCTTGGTGTTGCACTTTTTATGTTGTTTGACAAATATGCATGATATGCATTACCATTATTGCATCATTCAGTATAGTTTCAATGCCCTAAAAGTACACTATCCTCTGTTTATTTATACGTACCTGGAAAGCACTGATTTTTTTTTTTAATTGTTTCCTTAGTCTTGTCTTTTCCAGAATGCCCTAAAACCATGTTGTAGCTTTTTCGAATTGGTTAATTTTCATATAGTAATATAGTATATTTCATATAGTAATTGGTTAATTTCATATAGTAATATGGTTAATTTCATATAGTAATTTAAGATCCTTGAGTTTTTGTGGCTTCATAGCTCATTCTTGTTATTGCTAAATAAGATTTCAGTATCTGGATGTATCAACCTCATTATCCAGTTGCTCACTGGGAAGCATCTTCATGCCTGCTTCCACATTATAACAACTGTGAGTAAAACTTTCAAACACTAGTGAATAGGAAGTTTTTAGTTGGATCTAAGTTTTAAGCTATTTGGGCAAATATAAAAATCAAGATGGCTAAACTTTTGTGAAAAAGATGTGTTTAGTTTGGTTATATATTACTAAACTGTCTTTCACAATGGCTGTGAGATTTTGCTCTCTCACCAGGCCTAAATTAGAGGTTCTCTTGCTCTCCATCCTTGTCAGCAATTTATGTTGTCAGGAGTCTGAATTTTAGCTGCTGAAATAGGTGTGAATCACTATCTCAAGGATGTTTTAATTTGCTGTTTCCTAAATGAGTAACACTTTTGAGCATCTTTTATAATTCATTTGCCATCGGGTTCTCTTTGGTAAGATGCCTGTTCAGGTATTTTGACCAGATATTTGTTGTATTTCTTATTTCTATTTTTTGATTTTAAGTGTATTCTTCAGTGTATAGTTTGTCTATCAGTTATTTACAGACACATGGCTTTCAAAGATTATTTCCTAATATTTCATCTTTTTATTTTCCTTACAGTATGTTTTTTAAAGCCAAATTTTGAAAGTGTAACAATTGAAGTGTTTCTGTATGAATTGCACTTGTAGTGTTACAACAAAACTTCAGCAAATAAAGGTCACCTATATTTTCTTTGATTATTTCTAAGAGTTTTACACTTAGTTTTAGGTCTATTTTGTGATAATTTTCATGAAAGGCACAAGGTCAGTGTTTATATTAATTTTTGGCTTATGAATATCAGTTTTCCTAGCATTGTTTTTTGAAAAACTATTTTAGTAAAATGTCTTTGTGTAATAATACTTTAATTTCTACAGAATTCTCTTCAAGTTCATTGGTTTTTTCTTCTTTTTCTGTACCTATTATTCTGTTAAGTATATCTAATTTTTTTTTTTTTGTATTTTACTATTTAGCCCTTAAGTTTTTACTAAATTCTTATTTCAACTTTTCATTTTTGTCTTGGAATCACAATCTCATGCCTCATTTTGTTAATCCATTCCCGTGTATAATTTAATATATTTATAGTAATTAGTTTCAAGTCCCTACTAATTCTAACACATGGATTTTCTGTGAATTTCTCGCTGAGATTTGGTTTGGTTTGATCATAGTTCTTAACGTATTTGCTAGAATAGAAATTTTATTTTGTGCAATACTGTGGATAGTGTGATTTGGGACATTTTTCATGGCATCATTTTCTTTAAGGAGAGTTGAGTTCCATTTTCGAAGGAAGGAATTTATTGGCAGTTTAATCATATTTGAAGGTTGGGTAATAATTATTAAGATGGCCACTTGTTCTAGGAAAATGTCTTGTTATGTGTTCTTTCCTCAAGTAATACAACTTTTAGGGCAATGATGAAGGCTTCTCAGCTGCACATATGTTGCTTTATAATTCAAGCAAAAATTCTTTAAAATTAAAAAAAAAGAAAAAGAAACAATAAGAGAGACAAGATAAAAGCGGCACTATATTACTAATGAACCCTCATTAAAGAAAATGCTAAAAATGTTTTTCAGTAAAAAATCATTCTTGAAGACAAGAAGGAATTACAAAAATATTGAAATTATTAACATATATATAAATATATATATATATATATATATATATATAAACATGGAAAAATATGTGAGTAAATATAAATATTTACCATATTAAAAAAGTTGCTATATCCACCGATATGAGTTGAATCAAATCCTGCACACATGTTTGGGATTTCTTATCTGGAGTTGAGTCCTTTTTATGGAATTTTTTCCTCAGTTGCAAGCTACTCTGACAATATTGAATTCCATCTTCTCAGGCTTACTTTTGTATAGGTGACTTAGTTCCATTTCATAGAAACAGGGATAAACTGTTGGACAAGGTTTAGGTCAATCAGGAGTCTTCCTATTGTGATTCCTTTCTTTCAGAAATTTATAATTGTTATGTGAAGGGGAATTAGTATGACCTCAGATACTCTACTTTTAATGGAAGCAGAATTTGTCTTTCCAGTTTTAGTAGTTGTAAAATGCAAGTCTCAAATTCCTAATATGTCAGTCATATGAGGTCTCTTTCTGTAGCCTGTTTTCTTTCTCTCTTCCATGATGTTGGTCATTTGCTCTTTTTTCCTAGTATGCCTGTGAAGTTTGAGTGCTGGGCATTGTGTATGAAACATTGTAAGAGTATTTGTAGAATTATTTTAATATTATTGTAGAAAGCACTTAATTTTCCTCCAGGAACATTTAAATACAGACATATTACGTTAGTAGAAAAAAGGAATTTGATGTTCCAAAGACATATTTCAGGGTTTTTCGCAGGATTTGAAAGCGTTCTTAAAGGGAGTACTCAAGTCAAGGTAATACAAAAGGGAGAGCTCATTGGAAAATTATTTGGACTTTATATAATTGTCAACAGGTTCATTTTACGAACTACTTATATAGCCTGTAGTAGCTATGTTTTATGGTTTCTCACAATTATTATTTTAATTGTATTTACGGTCGACACAGCACAACTGCCTACATTTATGATTTACGGTGTTATGTTTTGATACAATATGCATTGATTAATGATCAAATCAAGCTAATTTACATATATTTCACCTTAAACACTAACCTGCTTCTTTGGGGAAAATTTTTAAAAACCTGCCTCCCAGCTATTTTGAAATATATAAAATATTATTATGAACTCCAGTCATCCTGCTATGCAAAAGAACACCATAACTAAACTGAAATTACTGATGATATTTTTCATAGCATTTATGATCTACAAAATATGGCATTAAAACATATTTTGATAGAGACAAAAGTGTATCATCACTCATATTAGATGACTTTTACCTTCTCTTTGATGTAAAGAATGTCTTTAATGTAAAGACATTCAGAAAGATGAAACTTCATGGGAAAGAATACAGTGTAGAAAAATATGTCTGAATTGGATTATTAAAAAAAAAGTAAAACTAATTTAGCTAGGCAGAATTCAAATTCCAAAGAGAATTGACATATTCTGACACAAAGACTGTTTACTTCATTGACTATCAATACATGAAATGTCCAAGAAATAGCATCATAATTTTCCCTCAAAATAGGCTATTTTTTCTCTAAAACTTTTCATATTTTGCATTTCTAAAATTCTAGTCTCAAAATGGGGAATTTTGTTGTTATATTTCCACATTTTGTAATGTAAAAATTTCTGTATCATTGCACAGCACAAATGCACTTTTTAAAAGCAACTATCTAACATGAAAATGACCTGTGCTAAAATAGGGTGTGAAAGAGGAACCGTTTCTACTGTCTATCCTTCAGGGGTAGGATCGACAAGCTTTGAAACACCTTCAGAGAACTGAAATATTATCACTCAAGAATAAGAGCAAACCTCATATTAAAATTAACTGAAATCCACAAAACATATCTTGTCAACTTCGCTATTCCTGAAAATTTCAGCACTTGTGAGAACACTGTGCAGATTAGACTTTTCTCACTTTGCAAGAATTCTTGAATATGCATTGATTGTTGAGATATCATAGACAACAAATTAAATGAGTTTCTCACAGTCACATAACTTCAGAAAACAACATTGTAAAATTATTTTTAAAGTTTTATTTGCAATCTAACATAGATAAATTTTAATGTGTGGTAAAATCTCCACAGATAAGAATAATGAAATCTCAATAATTGGGATCCTCATATTTCAAATTGCTTCATTCTGCAGAAGTTCAAGATAATAACAGTTTGTGTGGTAGTTGATGAAATCTTGTTCTTTGACCCTTTTATTTAATTAATTATGCACATAGTACATTGGGAATTACAAGTGTGGTTGTTATACAGTAATTTAAACAGTGGCTCCCCATCCTATTTCATCATTAGTGCTTTTAATTGAAAGCTATAATAATGGATATTTAAATTACACAACAGTTATTATGCAAAACATGATTCTTGAAGGGCATTCAATTTTTCTTCAATAATCTTGCCTTAGACATTAAAAGTGGGCTGCAGTTAGAGATGTCTGAAACCCTGGTTTCACTTTCTATGTCAGTTCCTACTGTTGCTACTTAGCTAGTTTTGAAGTAATTATTTAAGTATGGTGTTTTGCCTTTTAGGTCAATGAAAAAGTTTACACTCTCTGTTGAAAAATGAAAAAAAGTATATTAGAAACCTTCTTTTTGAGATATTTACAGCCAAGATATTGTGAAATAACCTGTGTTAGAAGCACTTGCTGGTTAGCTATCATAATTTAAGCTCAGAATAGATTTTGAGCATAATTGTACCAGCTCAAGAGAATTTTGCATTTTTAACTAATGTTATTGCTGTGTGGGGCCCTGTTGAGTATTTTAGCAGTTAGCTTACTGTTAACAATTTGACTCTGATTAGGAACATAAAACCCTAAGTTGCTTACTAAGTGCATCCTTTTATTCTTTTGGGGGCATGATAAAAATACACACAAGGGTTTATTCTTCAAATAGCTAAGTATGAATGTATTGTCCTTCCCTTAATACTGACAAAATACTGTACTCCAGCATCTTTGCTACAACCTATTATTATCTGAATAAGCCTTATTTGTTATTCATAAGCTTTCAAATACTTACTGCTTTATCATTTATGTTTTTACTCTTCATTGCTTGTAATTGCCCCTTAAATGCTGTCAAATAAAATGTCTTTACTTATCATTTTTATTCATTCCAAAATCATTCCCTGTAGTCAAGGTGAGTCATTGCCACCTCCTTCTTGTTTTGTGCTAAACAAGTATATTTCACCATAGTTTATGTGACTAGTTTCTCTACTGTTATTGTGAGAGACATCCTTATGCTCACTGAAACCAGTCTTGGGTTTGCTAAGAGACTACTTGCCAGTATGTACAGAAATTTTCAACATTTGTATCTCTCTACATAATGTAGATCATAAAGTAATTAAATGAAGATGTGTGGATTTGTTCTTATATTAAATAGTCTTGTAACAAGGGTCACTGTTTTATTAATATTTTCTTTAGAATATAAAAGCTTTTGTGCAGAAATTTTGATAGAAGACTTTATTTTTATGATTATTTTATTACCATTGAATATGTATGAACATGAAGCACAAAGAATTAGGCACTGGGTTGCCTTTGTTCTAAGGGATGAAGAACCAGAATTTTCAGTGTCTAATTTGTATAGAAGAAAGAGGAAAATAAAAGGACTCATTCAGTCATACAAAAGACAATTTCGTTCTAGTTATTCAAATCTACCAAAAGTATGTGTACATGGTGTATGCCGTGGCTGCTGCTAGAATATATTCTTCCCACAGACCAATTTGTCATGGCAGCACCAGAATACACAACAGTTCATCTCAGCAGAATTCCTTGCAGTTTTGTGCATTTACAATGAGTCATCTTAAACACGTCAAGAATTAGAAAAATACATCTTCAAGGACCATTAAACTCAGCTCTCAATAATAGCTTGATTATCACTAAAGTCAGTAAGGGACTACCAAGATAGGGTCTTGGTTCACTGTGTCCTAAAAGCTGAATATTGTTCACAAGGCATTGCTTTCAGGTAGATAGTTCATACAATACATGTCCTTACAAAAGTTCATTTATTTGATGCAAGATTGATCATATATCTCTTAAAAGTCACAGTGTAAGACTACTACAGAAAAACTCTTCATACTTCAGGCCAACAAAGAACTGCATGCTCAGCAGAAACAAAGTATATTAAGAGATAAAGCATTAGAGACTCCGCTTGGATTGGATATTCTCCAACTTAATTAAGGAAAGGAAAGGGAGTCCTGAGTATAGAATACAGTCACTGAAACCACCCTAGTAACTAACATGGTGGTGGGACTTTCATTTACCCATTCATTCCATCTTTCATTCATTCATATTAAAATTTTTTTGGAGCTTGGCAAAATACTAAGCACTGCCTGGGCTGTGTTATGAGGTGCTGCTTTGCTCAGCTTTGGAACTCAAGCACTTATCACATTTCATGTGCTTAATACATTGCTCTTGCTACCTAGCAGTAGGGCATGTACCCTAGTGACTAAGAAACACAACGCTATATTGAGTCATTAGAAACATTGTCACTTTTATGTACTATGTTTTAAATACTTTAAATATGTAATCATCTTCACCCTTGACTTTTTTGACTTTCAAACAATATTTTCTGTTCATCTCTTATTCCATCCTACATAATGATATTTGTATAAAGTATTTGTCTATTATTCATCCCGCCATATTCATGTTTGAAAATCAAATCCCATAACACAGGGGAAGCCTGACAATCACAGTAGTACTGTGGCTTGAATTTATATTTCTTATCTCATCTTCAAGTAAGATGTTATATGTAGCTCCAGAAATAGTAATCAGAATTTAAAAATGACCTACATCAGAAATTTGTGAAATGTAAACATTTGAAAAATTCCACAGTTTCTTTTTTATTTGGCATTTCTTAATTTTTTACTATGCCAGGGATTTCAGAAAAGTGAAAATATTTTCAGGCACCTTTTATATTTGGATATGATTGTGATTGTGTTTTCTACCATGATCATTCAATGGCTCCGTTATTGGTTACTGGTTGTTTTCTCTAGAGCCTTCTACTCCCATACAGAAATGTGCAACTTTAACATTCTTGAAAATCCTGAGAATAAACACACTACTTTGGAGACCCTAGACTGCTCTGTATTAGCAAATTCATTAACCAGATATTTGATCTACTTAATATCAATTCTAATCGTTGTATAATCTTCTGAGAGGTTGGTGGCCTTCATATCAGTGTCTATCAATATACAAATGGGTTTAGACACATTTTTCATACATTACAGTATTTAGCTGAGACATTGGACTCAACTCTGTTTTAATGGCAAGAACTACAAGCCATGAAATCACTAGTGCGGTACCATGTGACTGTTAATAAGAGATATATTCAAGTGAGTCACTTCTTGTAGTTACCAGGATTGCTGAGAGATTAACTGTCTTTCATTAACTTATCTGTGTCTCTTTATTTATATATGTATTTGGCATACCATCATTTTTTGTTTTTAGACAATTTTGTGGGTTTGAGGAGTCATGCATTTTAGTGCAGCATGTAGGGAGCACCTCTGTGACTCTTACACTCTTTAAGAATCAGTATAACGGGGCTGGGGATTTAGCTCAGCGGCATAAGCACCTGCCTTGCAAGCAGGCAGTCGTGAGTTCGGTCCCTGGTACCGATAAAAACGAAAAAAAGACAAAAAAAAAAAAAAAAAAAAAAAAAAAAGAATCAGTATAACATATGACAGCATTATAAATGAAAATCTCCAGCTCCTAGTAACGTTCACAATCCTGGATTTTGTTTCAAGCATTTAACTCAGATTATGTAGTGGCAGGTCTGTTGTTTTGGCTCATTGTGGCTGCATGGAAATTTAAAAATTTGCATCTTTGGTTTTTTTCCCCACCTTTTGCATTGTCTTTTATTTTTGTAGAAAAATTCTTGGAGAACTTTTTGGGAGACAAATTTGTTATTCCTTGGCAAACATCACATCTTGTTAATATGTTAATGATGTTTATATTCAGATTATATATTCAAATTAATATGTATGTATATAATGTATTCTAGCTGTTTTATTTCCCAAACTGCTAAAAATAAAGTGCAGGGACAAAAATATGTCCTTTTTTTGACCATTAGAAATCGACCATAATTATATACAGTTTTTAAAAACACCATTTTGGGTTTGCAAAGACAGCAGTTTTAGTTGCATTTGTTTGTATTGTATTGTTTTAATAACTTTAATAATACTGAGTTAGTGAAATTTTTGATGAGTTTTCATTTTATCTTTTGTCATAAAGAACTCTTAGTGATGCACATTTATTTTGAAATACTTTCAAAATAAAGTCAGATCCTTCCATATATGTGTGAATAATATTAATACTACTGTATTAACCTGTGCTTGCTGATGGCTATTCAGAGCCATTTCAACATTGTACCTTTAATTTTTATAAAGCTGTAGAGATTAGAAAATGATTACTCACCCAGAAACTTAATTTCATAATGATCAAAATTATTACCATCATCATTCTTATCTTCATCAAAGATTAATTTATAATACACTAGTGTACATAGGAATCAATAGATGTAAATTTCAGTTTCTGATCTTTAATGATAATTCTTTTTTAAGTAAATGTATATATAACTTGAAATTTAATCTCAATTTTTCATATAATTGCAATGAATTAGAAAGGGTGACATATCTTCATTTTACAATGAGAAATATTGGTATTCTATAATATGTCTCACCAGATTATTTTCTTCTGGAGTGAAGGAATAATGTATTTTAATAACTGAAAGATAATTTTCTGAAAACAAAGCAAAATGAAATTATTTTTTCTTCCAAGAAGAATACATATACTATCTAAAATATATTTCAATCTTTTCTCTAATGTGAAAAATAAAGCTGGCTAAGTACAAAAATTATATTAAAACATTGTTTTACTCTGTTTATATAAGAAAATGGCACAAAGTAAGAGTGCTTGAAATCTCAGTGTTCCCTACTAATTCCAAAATTGTCTGTAGATTCTGTTTTATTTTGTGTCATTAGATTATGTTTCCAGGAAATAATTTCACAAGAGATCTATTTGGATTAAAAATAATTCTGATGATGCCTTTCATTGCAATGAACATCTAAATTAGTCTGTATTCCATTCCAGAAATCATATAATAGGATAAGTGAAAAAAATGATATTGACAGTAACTGTCTCTTAAGAGCCCTGGCAAACCTTAAATCTACTGTTCTTTTACTAAAAATAAATACTGACATTTCATTTCCTTGTTATCAGTCACCCAGAAATGTAAGAGTATACTTTAAACAGTTTCCTCACTAGCTGTGACCACAGTGGATCATGAATTTCTTTTCTTTTTTTTTCTTTTCTTTTTCTTTTTTTTTTTTTTTTTTTTTTTTTGTCTCCCTTTTTATCGGTACCGGGGATCAAACTCACGACTGCCTGCTTGCAAGGCAGGTGCTTATGCCGCTGAGCTAAATCCCCAGCACCACGGATCATGAATTTCATTCTATAGGTCGTTCTCAGAGTCTTTGGTCGTTTCTGTGCCCACTGGCATCCTTCTCCTGTCTGCCCTATTAGAATCACATGCTTTCTCAACGTTCTCTTGGTTAGGGTACATCTGCTGTAGCGCTGTTAAAATATTCAAAGGATACATCTTGAGTGATGTTACATTTATTAGATAATTCACAAATTTGTGCACAGATCTTGGAATTTGTTGCAAAACTTCTCTTGCAAGCATTTGAAGAACATCAAAATTTGCTCCATCTCTGCCCTCTATTTTATGTAAGAGGCAGGAGCATGATGCTTAATAATCTAAAAGACTCTTCCTCACCCATAGCTTGTATGTATTCTAGGCAGGTTAGTACTTTGGCAGCCTTTCAAACCAATATGCAGTAAATATCTTTTAGTCTTTTCTTAAGAGATAGCTAAACAGGAAATAGATGTAGGAAGACGATAGTTAGTAGCATTTTTCAGCCTCTGTTTTGTTTTCCTAAACAACTTACTTTTTGGCAATAAACTAGAAAACTTAATAAGAAAAATAAAGATGCCTAATTATCCAGACTGGATTTCTCAAGATTGGAAGCCACGCTTCTTGTGGCGGTTAATCCCAATTGTATTCAATTTAATTGGCTTTAAGATCCACCCATGGGTTTGGTGGAGCACACATTTGGACTTGTCTGAGTGGTTTATAGAAGCATGACCTTGGGTACTTGCATCTGGCGCTTGGGCCCCTTCCACTTGGCACTTTCGCCTGTGCTCTTTCCCTACTGCTGTTGATATAGGAAAAATATACTCCCAACTTGCTGGATGTCAGATGCGTTGAGTTAGTGTCCCTTGAAATCAAAGTATGAATTCCACAGGAGGTTAAGAGTAGCAAAGGTTTATTGGTGAATAGGAATAGCTCCTTAGAGATAGGAGGGCGTCTCTGAAGTCGGTTGTCAATAAGGTCATTTCTCCAAGAATATTTTAAAGAGAAAAATCACAAGATGGATACAATATAGGTCAATCTATAATCAAACAATAAGGTTACAAGTGAAAGCTGCCTAGCTAACGTTAATCCAATAGGGAAGCAGGGCATGTAGCCAGGGCATATGGAAGACATCATTAACTTTGGCTTATCTGTGACTTCTAAAACAGGAATGTTTTAGGAAATAGATGGACCTAGGTGTTCTGCTCTCCCACCCAAGAGTCTGATATACATCTGGATTTAATGGAGTTAGTGGTAGCAATTCCAGTATAATCTCATATTTCCATTCATTCATCTCTGAGGGAAGAATACAAGTCTGGCCACTGGGGCTCTAATCTTGAGCCTCACTTTGTTCAAGTGCACGTTATCCACCACTCTGACATCTCCCACTTTGGTTGACTTCTGTGAGAGCCCAGATGTCTTCTTGCTGTACATTAATTTTTTTCTAATTTAGCTGCCTATTATACCATGGACTAAGTATCTTTGTTCTGTCATGCCTTTCCACCATGATGTTCTTTAAAATTGTAAGTCAAATTAAACCTCTTCTTTAAATTGTGAGTGTTGGGTATCATGTCCCCTGATAGCCAACATATGAAAGCTTAACAACATACCACATCCCTTATGACTCATCAAAGCTGTTCCTTCAAATAAACTTGCTGCATGTATATTTCTGTATTTCACTATATTTCCATGTAATATTTTTATCCCCCTGATGATCAAAGTCTTAATGCCCTTTTTAAATGGCACTCTTGTGGCTAGTTCTTTTTCTCATTCTGTCCCTGGCCTAAATTACTCATTTTACTGGCTTCCAAGCTTCTACTGTATGAGACATAGTTCAGAATGAGAGTTTAGTCTAAGCCCATCTTCTTCCCTTAAAGATGAGAAAAGTGGTTTGCTTGAGGTCATTCAGTAGATGGAGGTGAAAGGAGTAAATCTTATTCTTTAAGCATAATTATATTAAGTTATTATGTTAGAAGAATAAAATATTAGCTACCACATTTTTTAGAAGTTTTAAAAAGACTTACTAATGGCTATCCAAGATTCCTTCTGATATTTTAACCTTCTCAGTTTGCTTCTATGCATATTTGGGTAACTTAATTATACTTTCCACTTTTCACTTTTTCCCCTCTGCCTGGGAACTTCTTACATCTGTCATCTAGTTAACACCCACACTTTCTGTGTCATTTTAGGTATCACCTTTCTGAAAGAATCCTCTTCTGACTAGCTGTATTAAAATTTTTAATATCCTATAATTCTTCTGAGCAGCACTCATTTTAATTATAATTAATATTAATTTTATTTAATGTTTAAATTTGGATATTATACTTAAATCTCTGAAGATACAAGGGGTCACATCTGTTATTATTTCTTCCACATTTCTTTTGAAGCTGTTACTAGTATTTGATCACAGGATTTTGCCTGTGACTTAGGCTCAATCACTGAGTCTTCAGAACTGTTTGGCAGATATAGCAATGAGATATGACCCATAGGTATGAACCACTTAAACTGCAGCTGGTTAGAAGGCAAATATTTTTCCCTCTAGTTGGGAAGTCCTAGAATTGAACTAATATCCTGGGACTATCCTCGTGAGCACCTGGCTTGCGTGATTGTAATAGGCATTTGTAAGCTAGACTATAAAGGAGAGCGAGATGAGACAGCAAGATAGAGGGAGAAATAAGCCAGAAAGATTGAACACCACAGTGTTAACGTATTTCAACACTGGCTTCATTTTTTTCCATTCATGGTTTGATTAAATTAGTCAAAACATTTAGCCTCTAATTTGATTTTTGTTATAATAATATGAGCTTGATTTATTTTACCAGCACTATATTTCTGACTAATAATTCAATTCATTAATATGTATGTGCAGGGCCATACACACTAAAATGTTGACCAGTGTTCAATGATTAAACAAATATTTCTAACATAGGCTTGAAATATAATCTCATGAGATATTTATATTTGTTTTAAATCATCATTTTGGCTCACCTAAGATTTAAAATATGCTAATATATGATAATCTTAGTAATAGTGGCTCAAGTAGTCGTAGAAGAGTCTTATAAAACAAAGTTATTTACAAATATGAAATTAAGGGTATTATTATACTCATATTAATGAGTTAAATGGACCCAATTAAATGGTCTCATGATTTCAAATTACAGAATGTGAAAACTAGGAGAAAATATTGCAGATAGCAAAGATAGATCAGTCCAAAGGTCTAGGTTGACATACACACATAGATTAGTCACGTAACATAATTCAAGGGTTTGTTACCTTTTAGAAAATGATAGTAAAGAAATTTAGAAAGCATCTTGTATAAAAATCTGCTTCTTTAGCTGTAAAATGGAGATGAATTTGATGTAGCCATTTTCAGACATTGGCTGTCTTTTCAAATCTTAGCACAATTTGGAATAATACTAGATTGCACTAGTTATTCCTATAAAGTCTTGTCTATCCTGTTTTGGAAACTAAAGAGATCAGATTCTTCTTTTCTTTCGCTACCATATAACTTTGACTTGGCCAATCAGACACTTTCTAACTAAGGAAGTGATGCAGGATTTTGGAGTGCTGAAAAACATTTTTGGGGAAGAAAGTTAATGCTTTAATGAGAGCTCATTTCTTCTAAAATTTTTTTGTGATAGTCTATCCCACTAAAAAAGCCTTTTTTTTTTCTTTTCCTACCCTATCAATTTTATTAGCTCCTTTATATATTTGCAAGTAATTAATTTGCAAAAATTATTCATTGTGTCAGTTCTCCATTTGCTGAGACAAAATACCAAATAATCAAAGTTAAAAGAAGAAAGGTTTATTTAGGTAATAGTTTGGAGAGGTTTCTGTCCATAGTCAGCTGCCTCCAAGGCAACATGGTATGGCAGACAGGCACTGCAGAGGAAAATCTGTTCATGGTGGGCATAGGGTATCAAAGCAAAAGGATTGCCATAACTTTTTCCATTCCTTATGCAGGCTACTTACAGTGGGTAGCACTCATACCCCTAACCCTAATGGCTTTGATCTAAGCATTGCACCAATGAATCAATTCCAGCATCACACATTTTCAATCTAGTTATCTCTTAAAAATCCTCATTTTTGACTATTACTGTATGAGGCTTTGTGGTGACATCTAAACACAAGCCATAACATTCTGCTCCAGTCCCAAACAGACTAATGCATATTGCTTTATGCAAAATATATTTAGTTCATCTCTAAGAGTTTCCAGAGTCCTAACAGTTTCAGTCTTGCTGAAAATTCCAAGTCCAAAATCTCTGAGACTTACGGCAAACTCTTAGCTGCAAGCTCCTGTTCAATGAACATTGGAGGTACATTGGAAGTACTTCCAATGTTCATTGACACGAGGCAGATATTTCCATTCTAAAAGTTATAAACTGGGGCACAGCAAGGAATGGGAATAAAGCAGGATCAAAATCCAACAATGCAAACTTAAAGTCCCACAGTGCCACTACCAACATTCCCACCAATAGTGGCAAGTGGTGAACTCCATACCAAAAGGGATGGCTCCACCTCTATAGCATTTCAGGTGGTTGTAGCTCTCATGAATTCTTTTTTTTTTTTTTTTTTTTTTTTGGACTGGCTTTTCTCATTCGTTGTAACTTGCCTTGGAAAATCCATATTATTTGCTTCTGGGGCCTCCAATGTAGCTTTGTACTCACAGCTTCACACATTGCCCTCTTAAAGAGACAATGTCTGACCTCTCAGGACTTCTTCTGATATCTGGGTAGAAGCCTTCCTGACCCCACTATTCTTATATTCTGCATGTGCCTAAAACAAGCATGACATCAAGGTTTACTGCCACCTAGAGCAGTAGCCAGGCTTCCTTCTCTCCCTGTTTTAGGTTTTAGTTTCAGGGACTATGAACCAAATGCTAAGGAACAATTTCTGTGGGCTGCAAACATTCTGGAACACAATGTTCTGGTAATCTCTTCTCAAAGCAAAGTCTTTCACTTTTTTTTTGCAATTTTGAGGCTGCAAGTATAGAGTCCTGCTGCTTCTTGTGATGCTCTCAAGACATTTTTTCTATTCACATGTTTTTTTCTCAGCAATTGAGATCTCTGCTTTCTCTTTAAAGTCCACATCTTTACTGGAACTTCCCTTCCTCAAAATGTTTTAAGTCACTCTGCTAGCCTCTTTGCTCTTGATTTTTAAACTAAATCTATAGAAAAGTTCCCAGTAGTAGTCATGTCACTGCCTCAACATTAGACTGTCTTGAAATATCTTCTGCCAGATTAATTAGTCTGCCATCATTAATCTCTGTCTCAGGCAAATTCGCTGGACATGAGCAAAATGCAGAAAAACTTTCTGGCAAGGTATTACACATATCATCTGAAGTACAATAACCAATGTAGTCCTTCTTCTCAATAGAAACCTCCATTGCCTGGTATTACCAATAAAATTTCTATCAGCATTTTGGTCTTCTGAGCTCTGACCAAAATCTCTCATCAAATACAACCTCAGGTGTTCCAGCTCTGTTTTTTTGATCCCGGAATTTCCAAATCTTTCCCTCTCTAAAATTCAACTCTAAAGGCTTCTAATCCACATGGTCAGATATAATCACAGCAACAACCCCACTTCACTGGTAGCAATTTCACTTTGCTGATGTAAAATAGCTGATGCTCGAAGTTAAAGGAGAATGTGTTTATTTAGCTCACAGTTTGTAGAGGTTTCAGTCAGAATTGGTTGGCTCCAAGGCAGTGTGGCATGGCATTGCAGAGGAAAAAATAGTTCATGGCAGTCAGAGGTAGTAAAGGAAAAAGGGATGATCACTAGTCTTTATATCCCTTATCCAGACTACTTATGGTGAGAATTACCCACACCCTTAATCCTGGCGGTCTCCATCCCAGCACTGTACCAAGAATCAATTCCAGGATCACACACTTTAGATCTAGTCATTTTTTGAAAAGTCCCACCTATTGCTGCATGAGGCTTTGTGGGGACATCTTGGCACAAGCCATAACATTCATCAACCAGGATCAGGTTGTCCAATGAGAATTTAGAATAAAGTGATTATCTTCTCCAGAAAGACAATTTTTAATTTTATTTTTAAGTACCTATTTTCAGTATTTAGTGAATTCATTAATCATTGGGGCTTGATATATGTACATAACACACCTTCAGCCTAACAATTTTATTAGGAATTACATGTGATGATTTTGTAAGGACAATGTTAAGGTTTGGCCCATTGTCATTGCTATAACATACTGAGTAGCATGGTTCTTGACAGTAGATTTACTGAATGAATATGCAAACTACAAGGAGAACTGAAATTGCTATAGTGAAGCCTCATAAAATTTAGCATTTTCTGAAAACAATCACCATGCTTTAATGTACTTCAAGTGGACACTGACCTGAACATCTGTGGATAAACTAAAATGCTCAGTATAATCAAAGTCTTCATTCCTTGAAAAGTCTTGGTACTACTATAGATAGTGTATTTCCCTTTGAATTGTATTCATTAGAATTAATCCAGATTTCACACATGACTTTGGGAAAAGTTTCTGAAATGAATTGGCAAGACCACCTGGACCAACAGGCCTCATTCCATTCTTTTCTCGTCATTGTACTCTTCACAACAGTCCTCCCACACACACTTTACAACTTGGAAGAGCTGTGGAAGTCGATCAGTTTGGTGCAAACTTATAGCCTGCAGACTTAGAGCTGAACCCATTTATATGCATAATTAATATACTGTAATTATGTGTTCATTTGATGTAGCAGTTAAACTTTGTAATGTTTCATTGCCTAGGGTCTGGTTCCCTGATCTTCTTGGCAGTAGCATCCCGACTGCTGTTGTCACTTCACTCTCCCACTCCTCTTGCTTAGCATGTATCCTTCTGGTGAAGCTGAACCTATTCCTCGGTAAGCTGATTAGCACAATCATTTCCAGGGCTGCAGGTAGAGTTTTAGTGCAGAGGAACCAAGAAGGGTCAATTAGTTATGAGAAGACTTTTAATGAGGACTTCTCAGGAAGAAACTTCCATGTAGTTTCACATGAGATATAGGGACAAATCTTTGACTTTGAGGAAAAGAACAAAGCAGTTTGTAACTCTCAGCTGCTGGTGGCCATTGTACGATAGCATAAGATAAAATAGCCACTGTAGAGGGTACAAAGAAATCTAGAGATAAATTAGGTCTTTGTAATATTGTTGATTCCCTTGATCCTGATGAATCTTTAGCCCTTACAGTCACTTGTGTCACTGACTCCATTGTTTAATCTTATTTGAATGAGGCACTCTTTCATTGATAACTACAAGCTTTCTAATGAATCGTCTTCCTAGCTGGAACTTAGATTAAATAGAGCTCTTTGTCACAGGAGATACATAGTCTAAATCCATAGTAATCACAAAGTCTTTCTTTACTATCACCCAAAGCACTATGCTTTATATCACAAGTAGCTCTGAGTTTGGCAATAAAGGATACCCTTGAGAGACTTAAGTATCGGGTAAACATTTTGGGTTCCAAGCAACCAAAAATCAAACAAATTAACTTAAACCAAAAGGAAATTTATTGTTTATATCTGAAAACTTTAAAAAACTTGGATTTGGGGATTCAAACAATGTTGGCATGTCACTTTTATCAGTTGTTTTCCAGTCATTGTTTGAATTTTAGGCTCCGTCAAGTGGCCTAGTGGTCATCAGCAGTTCTAGGCATATGTTATTCTTCTTCCATGTCCAAAAAAAAAAAAAAAAAAAAAAAAGAAAGAAAATATGTCTTAGTCTTAATCTCTTTAATTAATACTGGGTTATTTTTGTCTATGAAGCATCATGGTAAAAAGCCTACGACTGACAAAGTTGCAGTCTCATGTCAATTGAAAAGATCAGGAATGGAGGCAGGATGTCAAGAATGGAGGTGACTCTGTCTGACATTCCTACACTGAGATCAGGAAAATGACTGATTTCTTGGGGAGAAAGCTGATCTTCTTGGATCAGAGTAGGTTGAAATAGATGAAGAATGGCAAAGTTCAAGTGCCTCATGCATTGTTTAAACTAGAGCTGAATTACAGACAATTGAGAGTAATAATCAGAATTAGAGTTATTTGAGTCTAAAGACTCAACATTTTGAAAAGTGAAGAATATTGTTCAAAGTTTATGCAACATATGAGTACCAGTCAAGAGTAGAATTTAGGACTATTCACATCTCAAAATTTTTTTTATATTTTATTTTTTGCTATGCTTCCAGCATTAAAAGAACAGGGACCAACAGTCACAAAAAACCAAGTCTCATTACTTTTTTATTAAGTGAAAATAAACTATTTATATGCTTTAAAATAACACAATCAATGCCATTAATGAGCCATATGCAGAGTCTAGAACAAAGGAGACACTATTATGATTTCCACTTTAACTTTTGTTGAAGAAAGTTGTCTTTTATTTACATAAACAATCATAGATGTAGTACTTTCCTGGTTTCATGGAAGATAGAGTCATCATTGAAAAATACATTGACCCATGACATCTTTATCTTATTCTCTAAAAGTTTTTAAGAAAGTTGTTATTAGTATATATATATATATATATATATATATATATATATACACATATTATATACATATGTATATATATGAAAATCTTTATTAAACTGTAAAGCACTATATGAATTAAAAATACATAATTGTATATTTCATGCACATTAGTAAATTTAATACATAATATAATTTCCTCATATTGCTACACCTTTTTTCCTTTTTAAATACATTTATAACTCTTGGCCAAATACTACATTAATTGAGCAATATAAAACTGCCATTTGTTTCTCTGTATGAGATTCAATTAATACAAATTATAAATAGTCCCTAGAGTTTATTTCTTCTATGGAAACAAAATAACTTTTGCCCTCTTTCCTATATTTGAGATGAAATGCTTCAGAAAAGAAAATTTTGAAAACTTCCCTTCTATTACTTCTTAGCACATGCTCTTTTATAATGAAAATAATTTTTTTCTTCCAGGATTTCACAAAGTTGGTTGAAATTTAAATCATATAAGAGATCTGAAAAATTCTGATGCCAGTATTATCCCCCAAGTCAATAATCTGGAGATGTTTCTATCTGAGACTGGACATCAGAACTTTGCAGGCTTATGAGATTTCATGTCCAGCCAGGTTTGGAAACCATTATTCTAGTTTTTCCATATAAAATGAAAACCCTGCTAACTTTCTTCCTTCCTACTCCAAGGGCATTGAGTGATGTCCGAGACCGAGGGAAACGGGGATGGCAGTAGAATGTTCTTCCCCAGGTGAATTCTGAGACTTAATTTTGATAAAAATTTCAAAAGTTTATGTCAATTTGACTTTTTATGACAAGATCTTGTTTTCAATTTTCTAATGTTTGTTGTGAGAAGTAAAAGGAATAACAAATTTTCAATGATACTTTCTGTGTGCTCCGTAGAAACTATTATCACATTGCTGAAAACCGTATTTTCGCCTCCAGAGGTGTATTTCCAGGGTTTGTTTGGTGGTAAAGCGGTTCCTGTGTGCGATTCTCACTTTCAAAATAAGTCATGTCACCCTTCCTTCATAGACCTTTTCCCTCCTAAAAGTTTTCACCTAGAACTACCTCTTTTAAAGGCATGTTTTTCTGTCTTTTATGGTGTTAAACATGAAAGAAAAGGGAAAAATGTTAGGAAGGGAAATCAATGCCTGGAATTTTATAAGACTGCAGATAGTCTGTCCCTTCATTCTCTTCTGCTGTGTATTTCCACTCAGTGAAGATCCAGGAAGCCACCATGCCACACACAGACAGCGAGAAATACTGACAGCCAATGAACTGAAGAAATCTCGTAAATAGACTCATGGAAAGAAGTGTATGGTAACAAGTGCAGGAAGCTGTTATGCACAGTAGGAGCTTTCTAAAATCAAGAACCTTGAAATTCAAAGTTTCCAGACTTTCCTGTCTAGTAGCCCATATGGAGACAGGCTTGTGTCTTCCTGTGATCTTTGATTTACACTCACAGTTAGGACATCAAGCATGTAATTTTATTGGACTGAAGGCTTGGTCACACTTATTTTCAATGCTGGGTATTGTGTTTCTGTACTGGAAACTAATAAAAAAGTAAAGAAGAGAAGGAAAAAACCTCCAGAGAGAGAAATTGGAAGATTATATTGATTATGAAAATAAAATAGTTGAAATTATTATTTTACTTTTTAAATAACTTCCTTCAAAATTAAGTGGGTATTATCCCACTTCTGACAGCCTGACAAAAAGTTGGATGTGGAACTTCAAGTCAGAATGCTCAAGTTTTCCAAAATTTTATCACTACATCTTTGTTGTGCATACTGATGACATTCATTGTAATAAAATGATACATACACATAAAACATATCAATTCTTTTCCCCCTTCTTTCTATTCTACTTTTATTTTGCCAGGATCAGATTTTTTTTCATTTTAAAAGTCCTTTTAAAGTTAATTTCCATACATACAAATTAGCAACCAACCTCATAGGCCCAAAACCGTCTAAAGCACATAAGATAATTGGACTAAACGAAGGTACACTGTTAGATAGATACATTGTTCATGTTGGATTGCCATAGGTTTTTCTTCTCTTTTTTCCTGTTTTCCATATATCATTTACTTTATTCACATAAGAGAAACCATGCTATATTTAAATTTGTGCATCTGATCACATTCAGTTAACATTATGGTCTCCACACATGTCCCTATTCCTACAAATGACTCGTTTGTCTTTCTGTATGGCATAGTAGTATTCCGTTGTGTTTAAATACCAGATTATTTTTCTCAGTTCATCTGTTGATGGACAGATAGGCTGTTTCCAAGATTTAGCTATTATGAAATTTATTGCTATGAACATGACTATGCATATACCACAGAGGTATGATGTCTTTGACATTTTAATTTTATGTATTTTTATTTTTTTTCTTGTTTTATTTTAAAAAACAAAACAAAAAAGAGAGAATTTCAAAAAATAGTACGAAATTAACACTAGTTAATATATTTCATGTTGTTATCTTAGAAGGTGTTGATCAGGTTATAAGATTTTACATAAAATGATCAAACAATTGAATAATGAAAGTACAAACTGTTCTTTTTTGACAAAATAGCAGATATCAGTATAGTTATTTATCATACACACACACACACACACACACACAGTCTTTTCCCTTGCTCCTTTTCTCCTTTCCCTTATTTCACTAGTTCTGTTTTTTTGACCACTTACTTTTCCTTTCATTATCACAATATCTATCACACATGTTGGATCTTATTATTCATTCAGTTTTTTTTTCTGCTGGGGAGACAATGTGATATTTACAAATGTTGAGTTTAATTGATTTCACTTGTGAGTATGGTCTCGGGTTGCCTTCATTTACCTATAACAGTCTCAAGATTATCCTTCTTTATAGCTTAGTAGTATTCCATTGTATAAAAATATCACATCTTTTTTATCCACTCTGTGGTTGCTGGGTATTTGAGTTGTTCCAAAGATTTAGCTATTAAAATTTTTGCTGATATTAAAAAGGGTTCACATATATCACTGTGACATTTTCAATTTTTCTGAGCAAATACCCAGAAGTGGAATAACTGGATTTGAATGGGACTTCCAATCCTATTTTTCTGAGCAGTGTTCATACCGATTTCCACAGTGGTTGTATCAGTCTACCCTCCCACCATCTGTGAAGAAGGGTTCCTTTTTCCCTACAGTCCTACCAGCATTTGTTATTGGTTGATTTCTTGATGGAAACCATTCTTTTTGGAGTCAGATGGAATTTCAATGTCGTTTTAATTTCCATTTCTTGAATGACCAGTGATGTTGAAAATTTCTTCATATATTTTTTGCCATTTGTATTTATTAATCTGGGAAGTGTGTGTTCATCTCAAATGCCCATTTTTTGACTAGGCCTTTGAATTTTGGGGGGCTGATATTTTTTAGTTCTTTTAATATGTTTTAGATATAATTCTTTTGTCTGAGGGAGAGCTAGCTAAAATTCTTTCTGATTCTGTGGATTTTCTTTTCATTATGTTGTTGATTTCTTTTGAAATGCAAAGACTTTTTAATAAGATAAGATTCCAGTTGTTGATTCTATGAAGTACTTATCATGTGATTTGCGTTTTGTTCATGAACTCTTTGCCCTATATCATCAAGATTTCTACCTAGCTTGACTTCCAGTAGATTTAGTGTTTCTATGTTAATATTTAGATCTTTGATCCTTTGACTTTAGTTCAGTGCATGGTGATAGACAGTTGTCTAGTTCCAGTCTTTGATATTTGGAAATCCATTTTTTTCAGCACCATTTATTAAGGAAACTATCTTCTTCCAGTGAGCATGTTCAGCCCCTTTGTTAAAGATAAGGTGACTGAATGTCTTTGTAGTTGTCTTAGCATCTTCTAATCAGTTCCACTAAAGCTCCAGGCTCTTTTTTGGTCAGTACCACACAGATTTTATCACAGTAGCTTTGTACTACAATTACAAGTCAGGGGTTGTAATGCCTCCTGCCTTGCCTTTGTTGGCCAGGATTGCTTTGATTTTCTAGGTCTCTTTTGAATATTTTCTCTAGATCTTGGAGGTATGTTAATGGTATTTTGATTGGAATCACATTAAATCTGTATAAGAGTTTTGGGAGTATGGCCATTTTTACTATGTCAGTTCTTTTGTCCCAAGAACAAGGGATATCTTTCCATTTCAATCTCCTTTTTAAGAGTACTTTAGTTTTCAAATTTATAGGTGTTTTACATCCTTTATTAGGTTGATTCCTAAATATTTAATTTTTTGATGTTATTGTGAAAGGTATTATTTCTATAATTTCTCTGTGAGTTTGTGTATAGGAATGTTAATGATTTCTGATTTTGGACTTTGTATCCAGCTATACTGTTAAATTTACTCATTAACTCTAATAGTCTTTTGATGGAGTTTTTGGGGTCTTCTCTGTATAGTATTATGTCATCTGCAAATGTGATAATTTAAATTCTTCCTTTCCTATTATTATTCTTTTTATTTCTCTCTCTTGTCTAATTTTACTGGCCAACATTTCCCAAACTATATTGAATAGGAGTGGTGATAAGTAAACACCCTTGACTTGTTCCTGATTTTAGAGTGAAAGCTCTCAGTTTCTTTCCATTTAGCATGATGTTAGCTGTTGGTGTGTCATAGATGGCTTTTATCAGAATGAGGTAGATACCATCTATTCCGATTATTCTGTAGGGTTTTTTATCATGAATAGTTGTTGGACTTTATCAGATGTTTTTTCTATGTCAATGAGATGATCATGTGATTTTTCTCTTTGGTTCTATTGAAATGATGTATTACATTTATTGATTTGCATTAGTTGAAACATCCCTGCATTCCTGGGATAAATCCCATTTGGTCATGATATATAATCTTCTTAATGATTTGCTGCATTCTGTTTGCCAGTATTTTATTGAAGATTTTTGCATCTGTGTTCATTAGGGAGATTGGCCCGTGGCCCTCCTGTTTCGCTGGGTCTTTCTCTAGTATTGGTATCACAGTAACACTTGCCTCCAGGAATGTGTTATGGAGAATTGCTTCTCTTTCAATTTCATTAAAGCTTTTGTGGAGTATTGGCATTAAATCTCTAAATTTCTTGTAGAATTCAGCTGTGAATCCATCAAAACCTAAGCTTTTCTTTGTCAATAAGTATTTACTTTTTCAATTTCAGTAACTGACATTGGGTTATTCTAAATTTTTAAATCTTCCTATTCAGGTTTGTTAATTCCTAGATTTCTAGGAATCTGTCCATTTCCTCTGTTTTCTAGCTCAGATGAGTAAAGATTTTAAAAGTAGGTGTTCATGATCTTCTAAATTTTCACAGAATCCTTAGTAATTTCACTTTCATTCCTTATTGCATTATTTTTTCTTTTGGGGTTTATCAATTTTGTTTATTCTTTCAAAGAACCAGCTTTCTGATTCATTACTTCTTTGTGTTATTAGCTTAATCTCTATTGTGTTAATTTTTGCTCTGATCTTTATAATTTCCTCCCTTCTATAAGCCTTGGGCTTGACTTGCTCTTCTTTCTAGAAGCTTGAGCTGCAGCACTAGGTTGTTTATTTCTGCTCATTCTGTTTTCCTGATGTGACAATTCATTGCTATATATTTCCCTCTTAAGACCACTTTTGTTGCATGCTATAGGTTTCAGGTATGTTGTATCTGCATTTTTATTGAATTATAGACATTGTTTAATTTCTTCAATTTTATCTGTGACTCATTAATTGTTCAGAAGGGTATTATTTAATTTCTATGTGTTTATGTAGGTTTTGCAGTTTTTTTTGTCATTAATATCCAATTTCTGTGCATTATGGTCAGATGATATGCATGGGATAATTTTATTCCCTTTTCATTTACTTAAGCATGTTCTATGTGCTAATATATGGTCTATTTTTAGATAATGTCTGATGTACTGCTGGAAAGAATGTATATTCTGATGTTGGGCAGAACACTCTATAAACTACTAGTAAGTCCATTTGTTCACAGGTTTGATTCAGTTATATTATTTCTTTGTTGACTTTTTGTCTAGTTGTTCTAGCTCTTTGTAATAATGAGGCATTAAGATCTCCCATTACAGTTGTGTTACTGAGTACTTCACTTTTCATGTCTATTCGTATTTGTTTTATATAGTTGGGTGTTTCTGTATTTGTTGCATACATATTTATTATTGTTATCTCTTTATGTTGATTTTTGCTGTAACAAGTATGTATGACCTTCTTTATCTCTTTTGATCACTTTTGGCTTGATGTTCACTTTGTCTGCAAACAGAATAGCTATCCCTGCTTTTTTCTGGGTTCCTATCACATGGAATATTGTTTTCCACCCTTTGAGTTTTAATCTCTAAGTTTCCTTTCATGTCAGATGTGTTTCTTGTATATGGCATATTGTTGGATCCTGTTTCTTAATCCGTTCTGCCAAACTGTTTCACTGGGGCCATTTACATTATTGTTACAATCGCTATGTACTGGCTTACCTTTGTCATGTTATTTTCCTGTTGTTGATTCCCCACATCCTTCCCTTATTTAATTGCATGAGTATTGTTCTTCTGGGAATTATAGTCATTTTTGTCTCACTCCAGTATATCTTTTAGTACTTTTTCTAGTGTTGTTGGTAGTCATACATTTCTTCAGTTGTTTTTTGTCATGAAAGTATCTTATTTCTCCATTTATTTGCAGAGAAAATTTTGCATGGTACTTCAATCTGGGTTGCAACTTTTTTTTTAAGTTTGAAATACTTGACTTCAAGCTTTTCTTGACTTGAAAGTTTGTGTTGAGAAATCTGCTGTGATCCTAATGGGCTTTCTTTGATAGGTGAGTTGTATCTTTAAACAGCTTTTAGTATTCTTTTTTTATGCTGAATTTATGGGATCTTGATTATATGTTGGGATATAGATTAATTTTGGTGACATACAGATATCACTTATCTGTATATCAGATTCTTTCACTATGTTTGAGAAATTTTCTGCTATTACTTCTGTGCATATTTTCCTATATCATTTGTGTTATCTCTTGCATTTTCATTGACACCTATTAATCTTATATTGCTTTTCTTTCCATTGTCTTGGAGTTGTTGAATTGTTATTTTATAATCCCTTTTTATTTTTAAAAGTTCTTTCCTTTCATTTTTGCTAGCTGCAATCCTGTCTTCAAGGTGTGAAAGTCTAACTTTAGTTTCATTCCAAATGATTGCATCCGCTTTCATGGGAACTTTTCATTTCCTGGAAATCTCTTTGAATTTGTTGCATGCATTCTATTTCTTTCTCATATTGTTCATTCAATGTTTCTATTATTTTCTCATGCTCTTGTACTTTTTAAAAAAATCTATGTCTTTAGCTATGCTCAGTAACTTCTTTATTAAGTTGTCATTTCTTTCTTCACCTGAGAGATTATTTCTAATCTGATTTCCCTCTATAGCCTCATGGATTTGTTTGTTTATTTTACTTGCTATCTTTTCAGAAATTTCAGGTATATGATTTACAGAGTCCTATGTCTTTTATTTTGATATCTCCTGTGGTCTTTCCGGATGGACTGGGCATTTGAGATTGCATTTTGCTTTTTCATTTTCACCTCTTGGGTTACATTTTGATCTTTTCAATCCTGCTAGTCTCAAACGCCCATCATGTGTGTCTTAGAGTTTTACTGTGTGGTTGGCATTCACCCAATTTCCAGGTCCACACCGTTACCAACCTGCTGAGGCCTTCTGTGAATGACACTAAGTACTCCCACAGCCCATTAAATACTGTAGGTACTAAAAGTGGTTCCTGATGGTCCATCAGCTGTTGAGGTCTTTTGGATTGGGGGAACAGGGGACCAGGTAAAAGGGGCCTGACAAGGTATTTCAGGTGTGGGAGAAGGTGGGGCAAATGATCCCATTGGCTGCTCAGGACTTTCAGCTGTGAGGGAAGGGCTGCTTCTGATTTTATCTTCTGCTGAGGTCTTTTTGTCTTTTACTCTTTTGGGAAAATACCTAGAAGAGAAATATCTGGGCCCAAATGAATTTCTGCTTCTAGTTTCTAGAGAAACCTCTATACTGATTTCCATAGTGGTTGTAACAGTTTACACTCCCATCGACAGTGGAGAGAGGTTTTCTTTTCCCCGCAGCCTCACTAGCACTTGTAATTGGTTGATTTCTTGTTGGTGGCTATTTTTTTCTGGAGTGAAATGGGAAAGGTTGGCTACATAAGAAATACTGCCAAGAATCAAAAAATAATGTCATGTCAAATTAAAATACAGAGAAAACAACAAAGGAAACCACAAGCAAAAAGAAGAGGCAACCTACAGAATGAGAAAAAATGTCAGGTATTCTTCAGATTAAGGACTAATTAATACCTAGAATATATGAAACCTCAAAAAAATGAGACCTCCTCAAACATTAAGGCTCAATCAAAAAATGCACATCTGAAATGACTTGACACTTCTCAGATGAAGAAATACAAACAGCCAGTTATGTATGAAAAAATGTTCAACATCATTGGACACTTGAGAAATGCAAATTAAAATGATACGGAATACTTCAAGTTAAAAAAGGTAAAGAAAAGAAACTAAATATGCACAGAAGGAAATGAATAACAGAGATTACTGAAATCCTGTCCTGATTTATACCCATTATTCTCCACTAAATGCAATTTTCAACCTCTGGATATGGAAAAAGGATTCACTAGTCTAATAATGAAAGTCTTCTGGCTGGATTTTTTTCCTACTTAGTACCAATGAACATTGTTTGCACAACAAATGATAAGTAAATAATGAACATTTATTACATTTGACTACATAAACCAGATGGGTTATTATACATGTGAGCAAACCAGGTTAGTTCCAAGAAAAGATATTGTAGCCATATAAAATTTTATTTTTTTTTGACTTGTTTTGATTTGAAAGAGCTGAAAATCTGAAATTTTGAGTAAGTTGGTTGATTATTTAACAATATAATTTAGTTAAAAATTTCAAAATATGAGGTATATAATATACAGTTAAAGGCTAAATAGAGTGCACAGGTCATCTCTTTACTAAAGTCTTCTTTCATATGTAATTGCTCAGCTGTATAATTTATACTTCCAACACCCATCATTTCTCTTGAATGATTCTTGATTCTGCTTTGACATTTATCAGAAGTTTTAAGTTGTTCTTACAGGAATAAACTATACTTTCAAATTAACTGAGCTCCCAGACTTCAGATATAGTTTCTTTTCTAGTAGAAAAGATTACAGGTTTTACTTGAAGCGTTGTTTTATGTGTTAAATAAGTTAATGTATACCAGTTCCTGGAGATTCAGGAAACATTGTTCACTATAAATTTATGAACTGTAATAAAAGTAGAATGAATTTTAAGTATAAATATTACATAAAACAAACATTCTCATTAGTCCCACTGATAGTACTCTTCTTCACTTTGAACACGTTTATCCTATCATTTTTGCCACTTTTTGAAATAGTTCTAGAAGTTCCCTCTTGTGAGTGTATTTAGCTGTGTTGTGACTGCATCAGTGTCCTGAACTGATTCAAAATGCTTACATTTCCTAATCATTTTGGCTCTTTTAATGAGACAAATGTTGCCTGGTGCCAACCCAGTGAATAAGACACATGGCAATTTTTTTAATAAGCCTTTATTTCTATGACTGGCACTCAGCAGCTGCATTTGCTGTACTTTTGATTGTACCTCATGAAGAAACAATGAAAGTGGACTACTAGAGCTGCTTCAGAAGTAGTAATGAATGTGGGATATGTGCGTCTGAATCAAAGGGAAACATTTTGAAGATTAATGATGATTTGTGTCTTTAAAAAATGACAATTATTTTTTATTATAATAAATGTGTTTTAAAAAAATTAAATACAGATCATATTTTTTCCATCAGCTCCTGTATATTGGAATACTGAATACATCTTTTCAAAAATGCTGACACAAAAGCAACTTTCAAAATATGGGCTGAGCAAGAAATACATAGGATTATGTTAATATATTCACTAAAGATGTTTTTTTACTTTTCCCCACTCTTATATGACCTGACATTAGAAGGATAAGATTGAGAAGAATTAGATTTTAATTTAAGCTCTTAACAGCATGAGGAAGCTTAATTCTTGAAATAATTATGGCATACACATTTTCACAATAAATAAAATATGTCTAAATAGCTTCATAAATATTTAAACAGGTAATCCACAAATCCCACCTGTGCTTTCCAGCAGCATATTTCAAAGCTGAAGCATTTTACTAGTGGCAATATAGACCATTAATGCACATCATTTATACAAAGTACAACTCCTTTCTCAGGTTACCCAAGCCAATTCTCATTCATGAGGAAGCACAGTGGTGAGACTTACAAACATTATAATTTGTTTCTTTATGAATATGTGGCTTACATAACTAAAGAAGAGATGACAAATCTGAGAAACTACACTCATGCAGTGGTAATATAAATGATGAACAAAAATATTATATTTTTCTCAATGAAACAAACTACTAAACAATGATATACTAGATTTAAGTTATCAGAAATACAGGTTAGATTGAATAATATCTTAGTTTGAAAAATCTGAAATAATTATAAGTAACATATATTTTTAAATACAAAGTAATACATTTTTGCTTTTTTAATTTCATTGCATTAAAATAAAAGGTTATATTTACCTGGAGAAATGGATGTCCCTATGTTTCAATCTTAATATTTATTGTATGAAGGTTTAAACATAATATAAGATCATACAAAAAGACACAGTCATGGAGAAAATAATAGAGTAGAAAACACTGATGTTTCTCCTAAGAAGACTTGGCATTAATACTAAAATTTTAAGATATAAATTAATGACTTAATGATATAGTTTATTTATTAAAAAAATTGAAACAAAGCAAATCTAGGAAAAAAGCGGTATAAAAGATTAGCTGGAAAAACTGGAAAAAAATTAAATACATAGGAACAATGTCTTGATTCTAAGGAAGATGAGAAAGAAGAAAGTACTAATGAATGAGAAAAGTCTGCTTAGGTACTTTTCTTTAATACAGATTTTTAAAACAAAGTAATGAGAGATTAACAATCTTTAGTATATTGAATATTGTTTTCTTCAAAGTTGCTTAGATTATAAGATAAAGACATGAAAAAATGATCAGACAATTAACAGGTTAGTAGTGTACTTTATGCCCTCTCTCTTTCTAGCTATCCTTTTCCCATCCTTTGCTTCTTATCCCCATCCCAGTTGTGTTTCCTTTTGAGTAGTTTCTTTCCTTTTTATTTTCACAATATCTATGGTACATTTTTTATCTCAATAACTCTTTCATTTTTAATACTATGGACTCAATAAGATATTTACGTATGTGAGTCTGATTTATTTCACTTATGAATATGGGCTCAAATTACATCCATTTACCTGTAAAAGTCTAAGCTTATCCTTCTTTATAACTGAATAGTACTTCCTTGTTTAAAGATACCACGTCTTTTTATCAGTTCTATGATTAATGGGCATTTGGGTTGTTTCTAAAATGTAGCTATTACAACGTGTGCTTCTATAAACATGGGTGCAGAAATATCGCTATGGTATGATGTTTTCAATTCTTCTGGGAAAATACTGAGGTGAATAGGTGGATTTGAATGGGACCTCCAATCCTAGTTTTTTGAGGAATCTCCACACTGACTTCCACAGTGTTTATATCGGTCTACACTGCCACTAACATCGAAGAAGGGTTTCTTTTCTACCAGTATTTCTTTTCCTGCCAGTATTTATTATTCGTTGATTTCTTGAAGATGATCATTCTTCCTGGAATGAAATGGAGTCTCATTGTTGTTTTAATTTGCATTTCTTGATTGACCAGTGATGTTGCACATTTATTTATAAAAATTAGGGAATACTTCATAAATTTATGTCATCCTTGTGCAATGACCATGCTAATCTGTATTATTCTAATTTTAGAGTATATTTGATGTTGAAGAAAGCACTACTTATGGAACTTTTTTATTCAGAGGTAGACAATGCAAAAAAAAAAAGGATTCATTGAATTCTTGAGAGCAATTTGAGCCCACATTTCAGTGGTTATTTCATTTTCTGTTTTCAGGAAAGATATTGGTTTCTCTCTGTTTCTGTATAGAAATCAAGTCAAAAAGTTTAGAGTATGTCTTAGTAACTTTTTGTTGCCTTGAAGGTGTAAAGATGTATTTTGGCTCATGATTTTAAGAGGATTCATCCTGTAGTTCATCCCGTAGTTCACCCAAAGCAGGGTGAGAGTGTGGTGGAAGGGTCCAGCAGAGGAGATACTCATGTCCTGGTGGCCAAAAAGTAGAGAGAAAAGGGAGGAGTTAAGAGGAGAGGAAAATATAATCTTCCAGGTTGCTGCCCTTTGTCCCATAGCGCAGTCAGGTACTGAACTCATCACAGGTCAGGACAACACTTCCATGGTCATCTTCCAAGCGGCTTCCTCTGAGTGCATGAAAGTTTTGGGGAGCATTCTAGACTCTAACTGTAACAGCTTCTTTTTCACACACAAAGAAAACATTTACATTGTGGCAGAGCTCAGTATTTAGTGATGCAAAAGATAATTTTTCTAATAAAATGATATAGAAATTTATTGTCCTATGTATCTCCAGTCCAATTTACACAGAAATATTTAAAGGGCCTTTATAGGAATTTTCAGTATGGTTGGTGAAGATAAACTTTACTGTCTAAAAATAAGCATTACAGGTGAATAGCATGATTTTATACTACTTGGCTTCTCTATTGCATATTACAGACATTCCAAAGTGAAGAAAATAAAGTTAACATGAGAAACATTACCATCTATCATAAATGTTGGACATAATACAAAAATATACTTCCCTAATGTGAATTGATTATTAGGTCATGAACTCAATGCTGTCCTAGAAAAAAAAAATAAAAAAGGATAAAGAAGAAATTCCAGGATACCATAGGGAGCACCCACCAGTGACCCAAAATCCGACCTCTTAAAGTTTCTGTCACCTGCTACTAACAAAAAGTTGAGGACAAAACCTTTAATGCATGGAACTTTGTGGGGCATAGCAGGCCCAAAATATAGCACTGAGTGTCTTCTGTTTACCTGACAACCTTATGGCTGTGTAGCATTCAAAAGCCTTTCTGAATTACTGTTTGTATGTGAAATCAGATGATGATTCCATATTGCATATGCTTCACTGAGATTAAATTATATACTCCCTATGGGTTTTGTATTGTAATTTTTGGAAGACAGGAACTGCACACTTAATGATTCTATAATTGTTACTTTACAAATAGTGGGAATAGAGATGGACTAAACCTGACTGGTTTCTGATTCAAAAGCTTTCATGACACAGTCATCAGTTCACAGAGTGCTGTTTACTCTTCTCCCCCACAGTGGCAGGCCATAAAGTATAAAACTGTGAGTTTTTTAAAAAAAATCTATATTTATAAAATAGTTTTACCCATTTTTTTCTTAAACAGACTCACATTTATTTAGCATCTGTGGACAAGAGATCTAGTTAACAGACTACTACTTTCCAGATAAATTTCAAGGAATTAATAAAAGTATGATTATAAATCTACTGAACTGAATAAAATTTCCCCATATGCTAAGGTTGAGTCTTACTATTGAATTTGATTCAGTTCTCATTCAACTCAGGTTGCAATCAGAATCTTGGAAAGAAAGTTTATGAACTGAGGTACCATGGTACAGTCAGGATCACTGCACAATTTAAAAACAGCTATTTCTTAGTTCTAGCAAGGCTGTAGCCTTATTCTTTATCTTGTTTATTGATTAGTCAGCTTTTAATTACTTGTATAGATTTAGATAAGGAATATCAAGGAAAAATCAGTTGTATTTCTCGTGTATCCATGTGTGTACATGTGTGTTTACTCAGTTCAGAGTAGAGTGACTGCTAAGACTGTGGGTGCATTGGAATGTTGACCTGTACTGTCCTGCTTTTTGGGGGGAAAGATGTGGCAAATTAATGGAAAGACTGGATAGCTTGGTAAAATAATGGATGAACAATTAGGCACAATACCTAGATAGAAATAAATTGCCTTCAAGGAGGTGTGAGTTGTAAAAAAAAAAATGTACCAGGTACAATGGAGTGTGCTTCCTCTATCCATTATTGGAAATATACACACATGTGTAGTGTGCATAGTATACAATTTCATGTATTAAACCACAGTATCCTCACAATATCTTACTATCACAATATCACAGTATCATAAGATACGGAGCAGATAATTATTACTTATTTTTAAATGGAGGTGATGGACCCACAGGTTGGAAGATTTGTACAGTGCAAATGTCTTATGTAATTCAATAAAATGCCAAAATGTGAAAAATACAATCATGTGATACATGATGATGCTTTAGTCAATGGAAGACCACAATAACAATGGTCCTATAAGATCATAATGGAGCTGACGAAAACCTTTCACGTAGTGATATCCTTCACACTATGCACAAAGTGCACAAAGCACTGTAGTCCTCACATGTCTGTGGTGATGCTCCTGTCAGCAAACCAACTGTATATTCAGTCATATAAAAGTATAACACACAATTATCTAAAGTACATAATACTTAGTAATGATAATATACAGTTATGTGACAGGCTTATTTTTATCATTATTTTAAAATGCACCACTTTAAAAATTTATTATGGAACAGTATATTTTGTTCTTGTGGTAGGAGTTTGATGCATTTTGCCCTTCTCTCGTCTTTTGATTGTAACAAAAACCATACTCTGTGATTGCATTGTATTGTCTAGCTTGGTAGAAATGTACCCTACAGTGTTTAGAGGAAAAAGTTACCTGATATAGTTCTCAGAACATATCCCATAGTTACAGTTACAAACTGAGAAGAATAATTGGCTCACTTAATTTTATAAGAGGTTATAACTGAATATTGTGTATAAGTACCATTTTACTCTTACAAAGTAGCTCTAAAGCCTGGATCAGATAACATTTTCTGAAAATGAAGATTTTTTGGAACTACTTAGTAAGCAGGAAAATGTATTTCCAGTAAATCTCCAGGAAGACAATGTGATTCTTTCCTGCAGTTACAGTGCAGTTTAAATAAAATTCCTCAGGTCCAGGGAAACTTACAACTGTATTTACCTTAATTTGCTCATAGTAGTGTAAGGGCTTCCCTATTTCTTTTTCTGGTAATGGTAAAAACCTATTTACTAAGTCTGAGATTAAAATATTATGACCCAGACAATGCCTTACTTCATACATCATTCAGTTCTTAAACAGACTATAAAATTATTCATTAATAATGTAACTCATGATATAGTTTTTTTTTTTTTTTTTTTGTATTTTTACCGGTGCCAGGGATCGAACTCATGACCACATGCTGGCAAAGCAGGTGCTTATGCTGCTGAGCGAAATTCCCAGCCCCTCATGATATAGTTATTAAAAAGGAATTTCTTATCATCATACTACCTGTCTTACAAGGTATCAAGGTGTAATTATTATATATAAGCTTTTGTTTTTTAAATCACTGAGTGCTTTTTACTTTCTGGAAATAATATATATTTATGGTATTTAAAATAGATATCCAATCTATTAACATTTACCTGGAATCATCCCCTAGCACATTTTGAAAGGCCTTTTGACATTTAACTGTTGGGCTTTAAGCAAAGAGAAAAATTATTTTTGCTATAGTTTGCATCTTGAATTCCCCAAAGGTCCAAATATTAAATAATTGGCCCCTGAAGTGGTGCTGTTGGAAAGTAGTGGGAAATTTAAGAAGTGAGGATGGGGAAGGGTTTTCAGATACTGGACATTTATATTGGACACTTCCCATAGGTGGGACAAAACACACCATGTCTCCATTTAAAGGAGGAGAGGTATATATTGGTTCGCTGTTTTCAGATGATTCAGTCAGTAGCTGGTTGGCTTGGAGGAAAAATATGGCATGCTGGAAAGGCATGCCAAGGATAGCACTCAACCCAAGGCAGCCAGGAAGCAGCAAGTAAGGGGAGGGGCAAGGGACAAAGTTGACTCTTGCGGGTTACAATCCCAGAGAACTGCCTGTTCTAACAGGCCCCCCTCCTAGTAGCACCTCAGTCACGAACTCATTAGGGTCTTAATCCACTGATGAACACAGCACTCCTGATCAGTCACCTTCCAAAGCCTCATTTATGTCCCCAGGAGACATTGGGAGGGGATAATTTTAGACCTAAACTATAACATCTTTGAAGGGAACAGTGCAACTCTATGCACTGCTTTTTCTTCCTTTCTTTCTTTCTTCCTTCCTTCCTTCTTTCCTTTCTTCCTTCCTTCCTTCCTTCCTTCCTTCCTTCCTTCCTTCCTTCCTTCCTTCCTTCCTTCCTTTCTTCTTCCTTCCTTTCTTCTTCCTTCCTTCCTTCCTTCCTTCCTTCCTTCCTTCCTTCCTTCCTTCCTTTTCTTCTTCTTCTTCTTCTTCTTCTTCTTCTTCTTCTTCTTCTTCTTCTTCTTCTTCTTCTTCTTTCTTTCTTTCTTTCTTTCTTTCTTTCTCTCTCTTTCTAGACAAGAGGGGAGTGGCTGTGATCAGCCACAAATTTCCGACATGACGTGTTATCTCTGCACAAGCCTGAAAAGTAAAGTGGCCAAGTGTTCATACCATGAAACCTCCACAGTTGTGAGCCCAGACAAACCTTTTATCTCTTTTTTACAAGTTGATTTTCTCAGCAATTTGTAACAGCAGTGAAAAGCTGACAGACTTAATTTCTGTAAGAGCTTAAAAATATAAACTGTAAAAATGTTGAGTTGTAAGAATGAGAGATCAGTTTATACTATGTGACAGAAAATAAATAACATGAGTACTTTGTATAAAATATTAAATTTTTTGTTTTCTTTCAGATGTTTTCATTATATACTCCAAGCTGGCCTTAAACTCACTATGCAGAACAGGCTGGCCTTAAACTCACAGTACTGATCCTTCTGCCTCAACCTCTCATGTATTTGGTTTACAGGAATGTGCCCCACATTTAGCACTTTCTGCAAAATATGAATAACATTTTGATAAAAAGAAGCAAGACATTAAAAAAGGATGAGATATATTCATGAATGCTTAATAGAAAGAGCCCTATAATAACCCATGAATACACCGAGGAAAAGGCATTGAAGTGCATTAGAACTTACATGAAAGATGACCAAGCTTTGGAAACCCTGCATCCATCATGACATTGAGTAATCATCATATCCTTGTAGCAATACAACAGGAGTGACTGTGAGAGATTCCATGAGCTCTCTCAGTCAGGAAGGTCTGGGCTACACTGATGGGAGTCTGGAAGGACAGGGGTTGCACTTCCAGACTAAGCACAAGCAGACACCTTGAGACCACAGGATCACAGCATGCAGAACTGAGGTAAGGATGATGCTCAGTCCCTAGCTCTGTCTCTAAAGGTTTAGACCTAGTGACAGTGTACAAGGGGAGGCAGGGGCTAGGGTGACATTTAGGTTAAACTAAATATTTATCCCAGTATGACTGAGTTTTAAACAAGAGGTGATCAACACATTTGAATTAAATACAGTTATTTTAGTAATCCATTCAAACTCGTGAGCTATATTTCCAGTTACTGAAAAATAATGTTCTACAATTATCAGTGTTGTCCATAAACTTTACCGACCTGATACGTTGATTTTACTCATTAGGCATTTAGGAATACAGCTACGATAAATATATGCTCATACCAGTGAGCAAAGATTGTGTTTAAAATGGAAATACAGCTTTTCCTTTAATAGTAAAATGCTGATAGTAATCCAAATGGCCATTAACAGGGATTTGTAAAAATGAGTTGTGGTACAACCATACTTTGAAGTAATAGACAGCTGTCAAAAACTAATGCTGAGAAATTTGCATTTTGATGGACTTTATTAAGATTTAACTGAGAAAACTTAGTAAGTTAAAAAGAGAATGCAAAGGTTTTATGACAAATTCCTAAGGTGTTTTTTACATTTCTTGTACTCATCGTAAAGTGAGTTGTTGCTACCAAATGATGGCCAGAAATTTCACATGCAATTTTTTTATTCTGCTTAAATAAGCATCTTTCAAATGTATACCACACTGAACAGTGTTTATTCTGTGTATTTATTTGGCTTTTTGAAATAAGGTTTCACTACGTAGTCCATGCTGGCCTCAAATTCACTAAGTAGCCCAGGCTGGCCTGGGACTTATATTCCTCCCTACTCAGGTTCCAAAGAGCAGAGACTATACCCCTACCATACCATATCTGGGAAGAGTACATTTTGAAATGTATCAACGTATTTGAAATATCTACTTCAGCCTGAAAATTTTATGAACAGTGACTATAGAACCTTAGCTAGCCATTTCTCCTTTATTTGAGTAATAGCAAGGATAATATTAAGATGTTCTTACTGCACAGGGTTGCTGTGAGATATCAGTTGGATTTATTTAACTAAATTACAAGTAAATCCCCTAAAGCTTAGAGAATGAAGGGTTCTGTTTAATTAAATATTTCATTGTACTCATTTGCCACAAAACTATACGTGGTTTTCAACTTTAAAATATTTGAAAACAAAATTAAAAAATGAAATACGCTAAAAACAAAATCAGGAGTAGAACACGATTTAATTTTTATTCATTTGCATGATCTTATTGTTTCAGTCACTGAAGAAAACAGATTCCAAAGAGAGAGGCATGACATATAAACAAAACCATTTAGCTTCCATGAATTTATCCACTGCATTAGTCTGCTCACATTTCTGTAACAGAACAACACAGGCAGGATTAAATAACAGGAATTTATTTCCCACAGTTTTGAAGGTAGCTAAATTCAGGACTGAAGTGTTTGAATAATGGCTCCCCAGCGAGGGCCTTGTTCCTGCCTTGCAGTTTGCTGAGTTCACCACGTTATGTCCCTATAGTGATGGTGGTGGTGGCTGGGCAGGAAAGAGAGAACACTAATTCCACCCATCATGGAGGCCTCCCACCCTTGTGACCTCATCTCACTCTAATTACCACCTAAAGACTGCACTTTCAAATAGTATCTCATTGCATTGTGGGTTGGTATATCAATATATGATATTTGCAAAAGACACACTGCAGTTCACCATATTCACTAATTTTACACATGAGAAAACATTAGCCATAAAAGGGAACATATTTTCTAGCATAAAATCACACATAGCTATTGCCAGTGCTCACTTTGGCCCCACTCTCTTGATTCTTGGTTGGTAAACTCCCTTGTAGACACTTCCTTTCCTTCTTCATAGTATTCATTTATAGCTTATAGCAATCTTACCAGATTGTAAGTTCACTGAATAGCAAATCCATATCTAAAGTATCTGAAGAAAACTATTTTATCTTTAAATATAAATTATAGATTCATGTGTTCTGGTGTGGTTTTATATTTTACAGCTCTTATGAATTCAATTCTACAGAATTTATTTACTGCAGTATTTTATTACTATATTTTATTCTTATTTCTTCTTTTATGTTATAATTTTATAGTTTTTGTGTCAATTAAATTTGAGAAATAGCATTAATTATACTACATTTTATATATGTATGTATAGTCGTATTGCTGCTATTCACTAGTTTTGTAATAAAGACAACGAACCTTCTTGTATATGGTTTTGGTTATATTACTTTTCATTAAATTTTAACCCATGTAAAAGGCATATGGAGCTTGACAGTGCCATAGACTATGTCTCTATGGTTTACTCATTGGACATATGCTTTACATACAAAACGTTATTTCGATTTGCCATATGTGATTCATATTTAAATGTGGAAATGGAGCCTCACAGGAGATGTATCAAAATAGCATATGCAAACATTTACTATTTATGCCAGTAAGTGGATCTTTAGTAGAAAACTCAACAACTACCATATGCAGCAGCTGTTACTCAGTGGACCAAAAATAACAGCCTGGAACAATGCAGACTACAGTTTCAGCATATTTGAACCCCATCCACCTAGCTAATACTTATTTTCTGAAATTCATTCAGATGCCTGAAGGGCTATTCTTTTGCAATTAGCCATTGTAATTGTTCTGACCTAGACATGCTATTGAGGGAGAAGCACTCCAAGAAAGTTTCTTAAACTATCAGGTAATTGTCAGTAGGGGAAAAATGTGTAAACAGGTTGTTTCTTTCCCAGCATGATTTTTTGAATTCAACAAAATATTTTAGTAAGCATTTGGATGGCAGCTATGGCTCAGACATTACCTTGTACTACATAAGAATATTAAATAGTTTATTAATTAGATGCTCACAAAAGGGCTTTTTTTTATGTTGAGTGTTTTTTTTTTTTTATGCTAAGATATTTTGGTCTGCTGAGATTTTCAACATTATTACTTGTTGGAAGAGAGTTGAAGCCAGATGTGCTGGAAGTTAATTTTTGATGCATTACAACAGTGATACAGGAAACTGACCAACATGTCAGTGGGAAAGTGATGCTCACCAGCTTGGAACTTCACCTCCGTCACATGTTGGTAGGTAAAGCCTGGTGTTAGTGAGCTTCATGTTGCTATAAAAAATAACTGAGATAATCACCTCATAAAGAGCTAAGTTTTATTCTGGCTTGAATTTTTTGAGGTTTCAATAGGTGGTTGGTTGGCTCCATGGCTTTTGGGCCTGTAGTACAACAAGTATAGTGGGGAGCAGTAGCAGAGTTCATGGTTTGTCACCAAAGGAGAACAAGAGACTCGGGTCCCATAATTATTTTAGAGACCACATTCTAGTGACCAGAAATCCTCTTGCTAGTCCTCATCCCTTAAAAGCTTCCACTAGTTCTCATAAGCTCCCAGGTGGGGAAGAAGACTATTAACAGATGAGGTACTGAATAGCTTTCAGTTTCATCTTTTATAAAATATGGTTTTGCCATCATATTGCATCAGAGTTTATATACACACATTTTTACCTCTGATTATTTCAAAAGATTACTGTGGTGCAAAATGCACAATGACAGCTAATGTTCCTACTCTCTTGTATGTTCTCTTCTTATTCTGTGTCAGAAATGGAGACCCAACTTCAAATCATCGTGTTATTTAGTGTGCAACCAACCTATATCAGTACGTAACCCCCCACAACATATAAGCCACTGAGATTAACACAAAGACTTCTTATGGATTGGGGGTTTAGGTGAACTGAATGCGATCTTTATTATGCTGTGACTTGGAGATTCAGGGTGATTTATTTTATGATGACACTAGCTCCATATGTTGCTCCCAGGTCCATATATAGAAGACAAAGATTTGGAGAGTTGCCATCTCTTCCTAAACACTTTAGTCCAGAAATGACCCAAAAGAATATCCTGGAACTATCACATTATTCATTTAAACATAAGGGGCACAATTTGTAGCAGAGTTTGGAATATCAGGGGAACTGTTGTCATATCTGCTGTAGATAGGGTGACTTTTACCTGTTTTATAAGGGAAGAAATTAACGCTGGAGGTATTACTTAAATTTCTTAAATCACACATCTCTCTAGTAGCAACACTTTATAAGTCAGATTCACGGTATATCTCCTCTAACTATGACTTTTAATGAGTATTTTCATGACTTATTAACACATATTATGGCATCATAATAGGCAATAAACATTAGTTTTAGAAAATTCTTCTTTAGCTAATGAACTTTGATACAATTTTGAAAGTTTCATCCCATAAACTTTGGAGGTTAATGTTCAAATTATTCAGGTATATTTGTAACATAATGACTTTAAATATGAAAACATAAATAAAAATTTAAAAATAAACCTTGGATATATTGGAGAAACATGCATGTGTTTGAAGTAAGTGGGATATAAGTCTACCTTTTATGAATATTTAAAAATACTGACGAAAATAGGAAAGAACAACTTTTTTTGGTCATTTTTATATAAGAGGAACACTTTTGGTATCCATTTGTTCTTTTTCTTTTGCCTCTTTGTCTTTCTTTCTTCCTTTCTTTCTTTCTTTCTTTCTTTCTTTCTTTCTTTCTTTCTTTCTTTCTTTCTTTCTTTCATTTTATGGTCCTGAGAATGGAACCTAGAGTCTTACATATGCTAAGCAAATGGTCTATCATTAAGCTGCATTCTCAGCTAATTCAGAATTTTGCTAATTTGCCCACATTAACCTAGAACTTTTGATGCCCCTGTCTTAGCCTTACATGTTGCTGAAGTTGCAGGAATATGCCACTGTGCTTGACTTGGTTTTGGCATCTTGATTAACATCTTTTTTTTTTTTCCATTGTGTTTCTGGGAAGTATATATCTGAAACTGGGTAACGCAGTCTTGCATTATAAAAGTAGCAAATAAATGAACAATAAATATACCAATATAATTAAAATTGTAAAATGAAACAGATTAGACATTCTCAGACCTAACTGAAGTATGTAATGTACTATCAGAATACAGCGTATGGCTTAATGATTGGGTGTTGCATATGGTAAATGTTTGTCATATTTGCAGTATGTTTTCTAGCTTTTCAAAAAGCTTCAGGAATATTAGGATTAATCTAACAGACTCTGATATGATAAAACTATAAAATTGTTATGTCAGTTGTATATATAATCATAAACAATTAAAATTGTATACCTGATCAAGAATCTTGATTTTATTTTACTGATAGGTTACATCTTCAAATAACACTAAAGTGAGGTGCATTTAACTTATATAAGTGTTAATTAGTGGATGGCCAAGAACCTTAATGTCAGAGGTAAGAAAAATGAAACTCAAGTTATTTACAGACAAACATTTTTTTTTCCCATAATGATTTAGAGTGTATATAAAATGTATCTGGTCATAAAAGAAAGGGTTGAGCACCATTATTACATCGATTTAAAAATTTCCTGTAAAGTTTAATTAACACGTAATGATTGCACATTTATGAGGAAGAGTATGATACATCACTGCTTGTATATAATATGTGCAAATCAAATCAATATAACTAATGTTTCTTTGCCTTATCAATTCTTTGAGTTTGGAGACTTTGCATTCCTTTCTCCTAATTACTCATAAAATATATAATAGGTTAGTGTGCACTGCAGTCACCTGAGTGTGGTGTAGCACACAGTATCATATTGCTTCCAACTAATTATGCTTTGTGGCCCATTATCCAATTTTCCTTTATCTTTGCTTTCTCCATTTTCTTCTCAGATTTTAGTGATGACTATTTTGTGTTCAAGTTCTCTCTTCTTTAGCAGCTACATATGAAGGAAAATACGAAATACTTGTCTTTTTGTGTCTGACTTATTTCTCTCTAACTTGATGAGTTCACATTCTTACAAGTATGAAATAATTTCACTGTACCCCATAAATACATACACATTAAATACTAAATCATAATGAACAAATAGTTATTCCAGCAAACAAAGAAACAAGAATTGCTATTGGTGCGTATTGATTGTCATTATTTGAGCAAAGTGTATTAGAAGATCAGGTTGAACAATTAGTCACTTTGTAAAGAATAAAAGGTACCCAGAAATTTAAGGTACTACAGAGTTTGGAATAGTTGATGCTTCTAGATGCCAAATAGAGAAAAATACTCTGAGTGACAAATGTCCACTTAGACTCAGCCTTAGAGCAAAGTTCAATTTGGACTGTGCTCTCCAGTTAAACCAGAATACCTCTAGAGAGCCAGTGTTTATTTGTAAGAGAGAGGCATGTAGGACACAACCATGAAAAAGAAAGCAAACCAGCACACATACATATATTTACATGCATACATAACACATACATACAAACATGAAAGTTACTTCTCATAAAATAATTGTGTTTGCCTATGAGAATATGGAGTTCGCCATAAATGAATAAATGAGATGTTCACTAGGATACTGCACTTTTCAAAACCCCATGAGCCTCGGCTAAACAACAGACTTGACTTCTTGGGGCTTAGGTGAGTGGAAAGGAAATGGGGGAAGCTGAACAGCTGTGGAGAGGGTTACTTTTTTTTTTTTTTTAATCATCCACCTCAAATGTGACAAAACATAAAAGCAAATATTAAAAAGACAAAAACAAAAACAGAAGCAAAGCAAAAGATGTTTAAAATAATGACAATCCCTCACAACTCTCTGTGCCAGTTCTAAGAAAGCAAAATCAGGATTTGAATAAGCAACTGACGCTATAGCCAGGGGAAAGGTGTCTAGGAGGAGGATTTGATCACTCTGCACCACTGATTGCTGTGGATTGCCTCTCATTTTTTTCTTTTCTAAAAAACGTTATTATGATTATTTTAGGTGTGTGTGGGTGTATGAGTATGTGCATGTGGTGAGTTCTGATGTTTTGTCCTTTCATTCAAAGGTGGCTGATTCATGAGAAGCTGTATCATCTGGTCCTGCGGAGCTGGGTGCTGTTTCATCTAGAAATTATAAAAGTTGATCCACCTGCAGAGACCAGATGGGACTTGGGAAAGAGAAGAATGAATTCTACAGGGGGTGGAGAGTAAGTTAGATAGTTGGTGAGCTCTGCTAGTTCTATTTGCTAAATGAATTCCATGTTCTTTTCCTTGGGACAAATAGGAAGTCTTTATTTTCTACAACCCATGGCATTTAGTTGTGGCCATAGGACTCAACTTGTGCTGAAGCCATGCAGTCAGCAGCGATGTTTATTATTCCCGTACACGGCCCATAAAAATTCTCGTGTGATTCCAGTCTTTTGCCCTCTATCTGCCTTTATGGAAGTCAGCCCACTTGGAGACATTACAAAGAGTCAGTAGAAGATGGAAAAATTCCAGAAGCAGAAGTCCTGGGAAAAATGCTTGGAGAAGATCCCCATTCCTTTTCCAGGAGCATTCCTGCACATGGGAAAAAAACAGACTTCTCTATTTTTAATACATTGACACTTCATTTTTCACTTATGATAGCATCTTGAATGATCTTATATTTTTTCCTTAGTTCAAATTAACGACATTTTAAAATGATACGTTTACATTTTTAATATGGCAGAAAGAGGCTCCCAAAAAGCAAAATAAAAACAAAAACAAACAAACAAAAAAACCCATCAAAACATGCAACCAAAGTTGAGACACTGTGAATTCATGTTCCCATGTTATAATCAAATTTAATTTCATGAAATTAGGAAATATAGGTTTTGCAATTTTGATGAGTTAGGAAAAGTAAGAAAATACAACCATAACAAATGCACTTGTATATATTTTATAATTATCAGTGTGCTTGAGGAATATATTTCTGATACTACCAGATGTGTTTTAGTGGCTATCAGATTTATAATGTATACAATATCTGATAGATTTTGCTAGTGACATTCTTTTATTGGTATTTATTTTAATGCTGTTCATGATAAAGTCATCTTTAGTAATAATGCAACACCATCTCAGTACTCAATATTTTTGTTTCTCTTAACAGGGGTAATTTTATGTACCCTTTTCTAAACATAGAGCACATCAGGCTAAAAATAAAATCCTATCTATTAAGAATGATTTCCAACCCTCTTAGCAGGAGTTCTCCTTCATTGAAAAGCCAGAGCCAAGCTCTCCAGCACGTTCCTCCTTAATGGATTTTGACCACCACCAAGTTCTAAATCCTCATTCACTAAATAACTAAGGCATTTTTAAAAATTATGATATTTTCTAACTCAGCCTGGCTCAGTCATTGAAATATTTCCTCTACTTCTGACCACCCTATTTCAACTAATACTTGACTTATAATTACCCTGAGTTGAAACATGTTAGTAGTCATCTTATTACCTCATTCTCCTTAAATGCATCCATTCATCCCATTGATTTCCAAATTACAGGTATTCAAACATAAGGCTTCACATCTTGAATCTTCTGTTTGCTCTTGCTGCCTACACCTCAGTTCCTCATTACTTTCTCTCTTTCATTACTGTAATAACATAGTAATTTGCTTCTGACTTCCATCTCTCTCCACTGTAATCCATCCTGCACACTGCTGGAAGATTGCTCTTCCTGAACATCATCTTTCATTGCAGAGCTACTGGCTTTCTAGATAAAAGAGAATGTACTAGTCAACTGATTCAACTTCCTTTCTTTTCATCTCTTACTAAATATAAGAAATGAATACATGCTCCTTAATTTGTTTTATTACATGTTAAAATCTAACTATACAGAATAGCACAAAATAAAAAGTAAAAATTTTACTCCTCATATATACTTGCCATTTTTACTCACAAGAAGCAACTTCTGTTTCTGTGTTTTAGTTCTTTTGTTGTTGTTGTTCGGGTAGTTATCATTATAACTCCATGTAGTCATACTTATCCATTTTTTCTCAATGTAATAAATGTTGATGCCATTCTATTGACTTCCTATTATGAAGCATAATTAGAGCACTTGCTCTTTTTATTTGCCTTTAAACTATTCTTAAATTATTATATTGACATTTTTTGTATTTCCAAGGCTTTTATAATTAGATTCTGTTCCATAACTAGAATTCACTTCTAAATGTTTTGTGTACAGCTACGCTTAAGAATTGGGAAAAAAGGGTAACTTTACATTTAAACTAGTATTTTGCTTTGGATTTTAAGTGTGCACCAAAGACCCTATAGTCTTGTTTACTGGGCTGTGACCTTATTGATAGGTGGTGCAACTATTAAAAGGTGAAACCTCACTGAGGAAGAGAAGGTCATTGGGTTTGAAAGTGATTTCTCCCCTGCCCCATAGGGGCTCACAGGCTTTTGACTGGATCCTTCAGATCCACAGTGCACAGGCAGACCTTTTGCACTTTTCCACACCTGACTCTGTGGGTGGGCACTGTAAGTCAATCTAGTAAATTCTTGTATGTTTTTATATCTTGCTAAATCTGTTTCTTTTGTAAGTACTGACTGATACAGGAACCAACAATACATAGACTGAAATCTCTGAAATCTTGAGTCAAAATACATCTTTCCTCCCTTGAAGTTGTTCATCTCAGTATTTTATCACAGTGACAGGAATTTGACTGACATAGTATGATTATTAGATGAAAAAGCTATAATACATCAGTAAAGCATGTAGTATAGTTAGACATCTACAAAGGAAAATAAACATAAGCAAAACAATACAGAGAGAAGTCTGTTACATGCAATGGAGCAGGTTGAGTCCTGTACAAGAGCTTATGGCTAAAAGCATGAGTGAGGGAAAAATCACATTTATGTTCTGTGTACCTTAATATAACATTGTCATACTTTTCTAATTAGCAAAAAGGCTCCAAACATGTTAGTTGAGGTCTTAAGTGGAAAAAGAATAAGGTGAATTCCAGATCACCAAAACCAATGATTTTGAGGGGGTTGGTGAAGAGAGTCAAATATTAAAACAAAACAAAACAAAATGTAGTAGAATAAAGGGGAGATTGTGGTAATTTTCATTGATTATCAATAGATTATTTGTTATTAATGACAATCGCAAGAATAGTTATATTGTGTTCATCAGTGGAAATCACACTTTAGTTACTTGATGAAGGACTATGGATGTACAGTCTGAGAAGACTGATCTGATTTTTAAAAGGTTGAATATTCAGGGGTATGAGAGACTGAATTGTTCCTGGATACTCACAATTGTACGTAATTTCCTTTCTAATTTTCTTAATTTATCTTTTGTGTAGTTATGCATTCAATAAATTATATAATAGAAATATTCACTTATAATTTTCCTAGTTCATATATTATTTTATTTTTAAAAATTAAATGTTTTAATCTTTATCATACTTTAATAACTGATATTAAACATTGTAGACTGATTGGTCTCTGCTAAATTCACATTAAATTCCAACACTAATGCAAAGCCATTTATAGGTAGGGTCTTTAGGAGGTTTTTAGATCATGAGATTGGTTTCTTTAAGAAGGTACTACGGAGATTTCCTAGCCCTTCGGCCGTATGAGGGTAAATCCAGAATACAAGTGTGTATCAACCAGGATGTAGACCCTAATCAGAAACCCCATCTACCAGAGTTTTGATCTAGGGTTTCTCAAACACTCAGACCTGTTAGAAAAAATAAAACTGTTGTTTTCAAGTCTCCCAGACTACAGTGATTTTATTTGAACATCCCCAAAATACAAAGCCACTATTTGAGTCCATAACTTGAACTTTGATAAGTGTCTAGGGGCAGCACTATTTCATCCTCTTTTCCTTAGTTGGAATGCCATTTTATCATAATTTATTCTGGAGGCAGCCACAATTTTTCAATTTTTTTTCTGTTTTTTAGTCTTACTTTCTGAGTCAATACTAACCTAATTTCACACAACCTAATTTCATTTTACCTAATATTTGATAATGGTTTTAATCTGCAAAAAATGTGAGGAAAACATTCTTTAAACCTGTGAATTCTGTTTCTGTTCCATTTGAACAGGTTAGAACACATATTATCTGAAAGTTGAATCACCATTTTCAGCCCTACTTATCTACAATTTTTATACTGTAGTTACTAGTTTTTCAGAATTTTTATCCTAGAGTAGCATCTCATGATCTCCTATTGATTAGATTTTCTTCAATGTTAGTTCAAATCCTTACTGCCAATAATCTAGCTATTGCACCTCTTATGACTTTTCCTAACTCACCCAATAAGGTATACTTCTATATTGTGACAGTGCACTATCTATAATCTTGTTTTTTACTTCGTAATTCCTTAATCTCTATTTAGAATTCAAAAGTATATTTCATATATTTTCTTTCCTTCTATGAAAATTATTTCAAAGTGTATTTTCCTTTACATTATGAATATAAAATCAATCTTGTTTTCTGTTATTATTTAAAATCTTTTCAATCCATGCTACAAATAATTTTGCTTATGTGAGAAGTTGAGATTTTTTGATATTCTCTTTCTGTCTCTGCCTCTGTCTCTCTCCCCCTGAATGTCTATTTATCTCATTTCTTTGTTTTATAAATACATTTAAGAGACATCTTGATCCCTTTTTTCCCCCATATTCCCATGAGAAATAATGCCTCAAGCTGGTTCCACACTTGTAGATACTCTGCAAGTCTGCTAATCATCTAAATGACAGCAGTGACATTTGGGAGTGTAGACTTCTCTACTTGACTGGCTTTGTAAACCCGTTTTATACTCTTCAACTGTTGACATATGACAGTTTGGCAATAATGTGTTTCTTGAAGCTTTGATTAGCTCAGATTTGGTATATAAAATCAATTCAATATCAAAATTTGATGGAAGAAGAGTCATTAAACCAATAAGTATACTACCAACTGGGAATAAAACAGCATTGTATAGGAGTTAGATCTGGTTCTAGGGATTGTAGTTTAGACAAAACAGTATAGATTTCAGCATTTCTCTATATTATGTAATTGATCTTAGGTAAAGTTACTTAGTATGAGCTTCACTTTCTTCATTACTAGTGGAATATCAGATGCTTAGCAAACATTGTCTGTATTAAAATTGATATTATTTTCCCAGATATACACTAGATTGCCAGCCATCTATGTTTGTATCACGTAAATTTGGAGAGGCTTTTTTCCTTCTTAATAAGATAAATGAATTTATCGGGTGATTTACAACACTGCTTCAATATTTAACCTCATTTTTTGTCTGACATAGTGATGGCTCATTTCTTCTCATTCTGATGTAAGTCTTGATAAGAAATCTCAACTCTTCCAGACCATAACTACAATCGTTCAGTACCAATTCTACACCAGACAGGTAATTGAAATTTGGGCTGGCAAAGTTTCACAAGATTGTGTGTGCCTCCTGGTGTATTGTCAATAATAGGAAACTGATCTTATTCTCTGGATTTGAGAAAGTCTGACAAACATCCTGACAACCCAAAAATGTAATAACCAATTCTAACTGTGTATTTCCAGAGTCACCTATAATTATAAATGATTGATGTTCAGTGCCACTTAAGAACGGGACCATAAGGAAGACACTGTTCTATTCATACTATGTCTCTATAGGATATTAATAGAACAGTAAGATAGAAGTCAACTACTATGGCACATTTCAGCATGTGAATCCCTAACAAAAAATTATTAGTTGTTTTTCCTACTCTCTGAAACAATCTATTTTCTGACTCTTAATCTAAATTATGATCTTCCCATACAGGGTCAAAAGTTTTTAGAGTCTTTTAAATGTTAAGGACCATAAAATGGTAAAAGATATATAGAAAGATAATAGGAAACACAGTTGTACAATCTTTGGAAAGTTGCTAAGCCAACATAGGCTGCTTTCTTCCTCTAAAAAATGAATAATCCAGATAATCTATCTGTAAGGAGAGGTCAAACTCAAGATTCCATTAAATTGAATAAAAAATTGAGATTTCTAGGACCAAAACACATTGATTCTCATTAAGTACATCAAGGTGAGGAAGAAAAAGATCTTTCATTTCTTGTTTCTTTCTCTCTCTTTCTCTCTCTCTCTCTCTCTCTCTCTCTCTCTCTCTCTCTCTCTCTCTCTCCTGATTGCAGTACTGAAGATTGAACCAGCCCTAAGTCTTAGCACTGAGCTACAATCTCCAGCCTTTTAAAATTTTGTTGTATTTTTTTTTAAAGACAGATTCTCACTAAGTCACCAAGTTGACTAGGCTGCTCTTGAACTATTGAGCTTCCAGATTCAGCCTCCCAGGAAAAGATATACATTTTAACATGCAGTCAAGTAATTGTGTTACTATAAATTATAGTCCATGCTTTTGGAACCACTACACAGTCTTCTCCATTTGATAAGTTGATAACATATTGAATTGTCAAATTTGAAACTTTTATAATTATATATGAAATAAATGTTAGTGTCCCATGCTGAAACAATGCTAAAATAAGAATTATATCAACTTACTTATTATTTCGAATAACCTGGATAGTAGAAAGTTTAATGAGCAATTTACTTCTACTTTTATGAGGCTTACGTATCCTAAAGATTGACAAATGAACCAGTTACTTAAAAGGACATGAGATAGTAACTTTTTTTTCCTGAAATACTACTTTATTTTTCCCCTTCTATGAGGTCTCTGTCAGCTATAAGTGAATTTCATGCTTTCTTCACATAAGTTGTTTTTGGATCCATATCAAAGAAGTTGATAAAAAAAACACATTCTAGGAGCATATCTGATATTTTCTTTTAGAAAGGCATAATTTAGAAGTTGTTCTTGATAATGATTCATATGAAACTATAGACAATATTGTCTTGTTGTAATTTTATTCAGTTTATAAACCATAGTGTAATGATTAAGTGCAGAAAAATGGAATTAAACTGACTGGAGTCAATTTTTGCTCTGTTCTGTATAGTATATGTTTTTCTTGGGAAGTTGTATGGTGTCTAGTGCTCAGTTTGTAAAATAGGGGCAAAACAGTACCTAATTCAAATCGTTACTCTGGGAACTAAATGAAGTAATGTATTTGAATTACTTAGTACACTGTTTGACACAAGTATTTAAAATAATTCACTTCTTGTATTTGTATAAGTGGAAAAGTTAACCTTATGTATGTTCTTTATGCATTTGTATTTACATTTATAGTTTTTTACATAAAAAAATATACTTATATAACTGTATGGTCATCAAATTGCTTTGGCGTATGAAGTCTTGATTGACACTTATGATAAAATTATTTTTGTACATGTATTAGATATGGGCTATTAAAATTAATATGATTAAAGTTTAATTAAAATGTAAATGATAATATTAGGTTATAACCTAAATTTTATATTGCGTATTCAAAATACTATTGCATTATTTAAAAAATATTTATGTAATATATCCTGTACTGAAAACTTTGCAATAGAAACTGGAGATATACACACCTTTTCAAAAAGAGCTAACAATGGAGCTCTCTCTGAAGGGAATTGTAGTACATATGTGAGATTTAAGATGCAGGCCTATAATAACAACTGTGATCATGATGATTTGTGTAAAATAACCTCCCTCCAATGTTTGCCTAAATGTGGTAGGACATTATGAATTGTCACAGCAAAACTCTGTGAGGCAAGCATTCTTTTGCTTATTTTTACCTCTAAAACCATAGAATGTATAAGTAGATGATAGTTATATACATACAGCTAGCTGATAAAAAGGACTTGGATTTTAGCGCATGATGGTTAAATTCAGATGCTCTGGTCATGGTTATGATCTTTTAATTCCTGTCAGGGGCACAGTACAGTTGTGGCTGTACCATCTTGGCCTCACATCGGTGTTTAGTCCCTTTTTGATAGACTCTCATAGTTGATCTGATAATTCAAATCCACCTAATTTAATCTCACTTGTTCAGACCTTGCTGCATATGTTTCTGAACATATTGAGTGGTACCCTCATTATTAACCTTAGACTTGGAGAGCATCACAACAATAGCTTTTACTCTTTCCATTCAGAGCATTCAGGCCACAGCTAACAACATATGGTGTTTTGCATGAATTAGAAAAAAGTGCCTTCTTTAGGTGATCAAGTGGAATGCTACCAGGTGTAGGACAAACTGGAAAATGTCTTAGCCTGGATTGACTTAACATCATCAGGTTTGGATCTGGAGAGCAGGATTCCAGGTGTAGTTTAGACCCTAATTACATCCTCAACCTGGTACCTTGCTCAGGACAGAACCTACCTAAATGCCTCCTGCTCTTTCAGAATATATCATCCTTGCTCTTCTATGTGTTTTCCTCTCAAAATCCTGTACTTGAAGTTATCTGACAAAGTTCTGCAAACAAAAAAGCAGGGAGAAATAAGAAGGTATTAGAAACGAAAATATGCTTAATTTAGATTCTTGTATGTGGAAGCCCAACTGTAAAGGGCAAGCATATGCAAGAAAACTGAAATCTACCCTGGGCATAATTTATCTTTGTCAGCTGTCAATGGACTTGGCCTTTATTGGAAAGCAGTTTAATTAATGAGATCAGTGCTCCTGAGTTCTTCAGTGGTGAAATAAAGAATTTTGTATATTCTAATGTCTTAAACAGGTCCTCATTCCACCTAGTTTCATATATTTTTCAAATACCAATCAGTGACCACTCATCAAAATTAAAAAAAAAATTAGCTTTGGATTTCAAGAGGAACAACAACAACAAAACATATCCGATGGTGGCTGAGAGTAAAACCATATCAAGAATTGTGTTCCAGGAGATTTGTTTGTCAAACAGAAAAAAAAAAATTTACAACTTACTTTGATGCTGTTCAAAAGCCCAAGGCAGTTTCTACCCCATTTGTGTTTCTGGATTTTTTTCAGCCCCATCTGTTTATTTTCTATTGAGCAATCATAGCAAAATAGAAAGCCAGCTTCTGAGGAGCTGAAAGCAGGTGGAATTTTGGAAATAATTTCAAAGGCATAATGATAAATTCTCAGAACAGAGAATTTGAGATTGGCTGATACCATTGTTGTTTGGCATTTAATGTTTTCTTTAGGTTTATGTACTATTCATATGAAGTCAGAAAGTTTGAGTTGAGTCCTTTAATTAAGTACCTTAATTTTGGTACTTGTAAGACATAATTTGGCCTCTTTAAACGTGGCAGTAGGCATTGGCTTTCCCAGGTTTTTCTCATAAATTCCTAGATTACAGGAATAATAAATTTACTTCCTTGGAGATATATATATATATATATATATATATATATATATATATATATCTAGTTCTGATGCAATATATTTCCAGAGATAAGTAGTGCATATTTCTATTGAAATATTAATTTAAGATCTAAAATATCATATATTTAAGAGATATGTTTTCCTAAAAATGGAGGGGAGAAGATGGCAACATTATCTTGTTTTTCAGTTGACATTTTTTATGGCAAAATTCTTTCATTTATCAGTCTTTCCAGTCAGAGCCAATGGCTGACTTGCCTGGAATTCTGCCAGAGAACAGGGACTGTTTTGATGAGTTGCTTCAACACTTGCCTTTAACCACCATATGAAAGTTGCATACACTTTTATTATGAGTGAACAAAGTAAATCTGTCCAGCCACATACTGAAAGCTACAGGTGACAATGCATTCATATCCTAATCAGACATGTATTGTCATCCTCAATTTCTATAGACTGAGGTCTTAGAAGGTAGTGATGTTAACTGGCAGTGGATAATGGCTGGTACTGAGCATAGTGGAAGGCATAAAAAACAAATTGTGCCTTCCAAGGAAGGAAGGATGTTTTCAAGGGGAACAAGAACATATGCATGGATGAACAAACATCTCCATTTTTAACTGGTGGTTACACTGTGGTGCAGTAATAATTATTTCCAAAAGTCATTATTACTTAGAGTAGTAATGTCAAACTTAAGTCAAATCACTTAAAACATTGAGAGTCTTATGTAAACTAACTCCAATGGATGTTGCACAGGCCTCCTACATCTTGCAAGTCTCTCATCTCTAATGGCTTCTAATGACACCAAATAGAATAGAGGTAAGTAAATGAAGTGTTTTAGCACAGACATGTAATGCATCATTACTTGTGATCATCTACTGACCAAGTTAACAAGTTCCACGTTAAATGGGACCAGTATGGATGAAAGGAAATCTGGGAAATATAGGGGAATAAATAGAATACTTAATAAGTGCTAAATGTTTCACAACAACTATATCACAAAAGTCTAGGGCCTTTATGTTAAAATAGAAAAATTAAATTAAAAAAGGAAGAAAATTTCATTTTGTATATTTCCTGAGGTTAGTCCTTTAAGTTTCTTTTTTAGTAAAAATCTTTTTTAAATGAAAGTATATAAGAAATTTATTAGGTTTATTTTCTGCTTGGAACAGAACAATCAGCCATTTAAACCTAACTTAACTTGCTTACTTAAGTTAATACTCAGAATTTGCACACAAGAAGACCTTAGGCTCCAGAAGCTTCTCTACTAGCTAGTTACTGGTTGGGCAATCTTGTATAATTTTTATTAGATCAAGTTTCTATACCTGTGAAATGGATGTGGGATGTTTATGCTAAGAAGAGAGAAGCTACCTGGGTTAAAACTAGGAGCAAACAAACTATACCCAGGCCAGCATTCAGCACACAGCACAAGCTCAATAGTACAGATATTTTAGATGAGAAAAGTCAATACACTCATTTATACTGTTTTCAAAACTTCCGTATTATCAATTATCATTTTAGTGCTCATGACAAGTCTCTAGCAACATTAAATACTTGTGGGCCATTTGAAAGTTTGTATCCAATGAAGTCTGCAGCAAGAGACAGAATAATGAAGTACAGATGGCTCCATAAGGGAACTTGTTAACCTCCAAAACTCTTTATATCCTCAAAACAAATAAAAGTTATAATTAAATTTTATGAATTACATTATCAAGTGTATAAATAATACCTGGCTAATTGTCTTTTAAAAATGTTTGCTACTGCGTTTGAAAGACACCCCACAATATCTGAACCTTGTGCTGTAGCCATACTAAATTCGTGCCCAAGTCCATTGTTTTTATTACTTAAAACTCTATCTTTATGGTTTTAAATTAATCATTAAGCTTCCTACATGATTGCTAACTTGTGCCATATAATTAAGTAGATACACTTTCTATATAATCTTTTCTAAAGATGTTATATTTAATAATTATCATTTGCTTTTATGTTACCTTCACCTCAGGTTTTCAGTGGAAGTGAGCGAGCATATTATCTCCAATCTACTGATTCCAATGTGATCACAATTGCATTAAAATGTGACCAGTGAACTGACTTAGCCATTTACTTGGATTTATTTGTGAGAGTTTTAGTTTGTTTGGCCGTAAGTTATAGTATTTGAGTGTTCTTTCTTTGTGTAGCTTATTTACATCTAATGAGACATTTTCTGAAACAATCTATACATTTTGTCTATACTTTTGTATGAAAACCACATAATGGCAACTCAAGGGGTTCTTTTAACTAATTGGATTGTTGCCTGTGTAGTGATCAGTGATATGGTCTAGGAAGGTACCAGTAGTCAGTTGCTCATGTGTCACTGGGGGCTAGCAATTTGAGTTTCATTTATTCATTTATTTATGTGAGATTAGCTGATACCAATTAGGAAAAAGAAACAATTCCAACTGTTAATCATACATCTTCTAATGCAGAAATAAATTTGCACTTATAGTCTTTAAAAACATTAAAAAATGAGTACATTCCACTGTAATGGCATACATATTAATATTTATGGGCCATGAATATCATTGTGCATTAAATATATCTTTCTTTGGGAGCATATGTAAGAAATGATGCTGAAGAAACTTTCTCCAAAATACACAAGGAGTTAACATTGTCTAAGTTTTAAAATAACTGGCATGTAAGGATAAAGTCTTAATTATATAAGAGTTTCACATGACAAACAGCTGTTAGATATTAATCTAGGGGAACTCAGGAAACAAGAAATCATTGGGGATCAAATACAGGGCAGAAATTTCAATATACAGTCTGTCTAAAGCGCCTGGTATGAAATTAAAGCAAAAAGCTGACATCTGTCAAGGTAAGAATCTTGATTAAAGTTGCTCAAATTATAAAGTTGTTATAGGCCTGAAAATCAGCTCCCAGCAGCAGACTGCTAAAGGCATGTAACAGGTGGACTGGTTTAAGTTGTGTAAAACACTTAAGTACAGTAAAGGTGGAAAAGAAAGTGTCCAATATTCTAATGATGTATTCCTTTCACACACTTTGAGGACTGTTACTAATATGACTTTAAAATAAAATATCTATCATGTCAGTCTTTTACATAAACCATAAACACTTATTAGGCCCCTCGGCTGGGATTCTATGTGCAGCACAGCTTCAGGATTGAATTGTCATGTGTACGAAGACAGAGAATGCTATGTGGATTGGTGGAAGGGTTTGCAGTGACTAGGGATAGACATGACCGGTAGATGAGGAAACTGAAAAAAAAAAATCCTATAGAGTAAAGACTATGTAAGCATTATTATTCAGAGAAGTCAGCATTAAAGACATAAAAAAGATAACCTTTGAGATTGAATCTCTGTTCTGATACAACCAGATGTTTTAGATATAGATGAGCCTCCCTCACTATTACTGAGGCAGGAGTAAATCCTTGATTGCATCAAAGTAGAAAAAAAGGGGATGGAAGAGGAAGCGCCTGATGATAAGCTGAATAGCCCAGTGTCACATGGACGTCTGTTGTCCCACTGGAGACACTTCAGGCTTGTGGTTCCTTCATTCCCACTGCTACTCCACAGCTCTGTGATATGTTTTTATTTTATTTCCATTGCTTTTCTTTGGCACCACTGTAGACTGCCAGATTTAATTCAAGAATTTAATTGAATTTGAGCAGAGAAATACGGCCAAATGCATTATACTTCATTTAGTCTGTTTACTGCTTCCTTTTTTCACCAGGCAGCATTGAATCTTGGGAGGAACGGGTTTCAAAGGCAGTCAGTCTTGAATTTGAAATTTGACATCATCTTCTTCTTTTCTTAAAGTTTGTAAAAACTTTGAATAAGTTACTTAACTTCTCTGATCTTCAAACCCTTCTTTCCTGAAAAGAGATCAGCGGATATATGTCTAAGACTGTTTAAAAGTCAGATGAAGATGTATGAAAACAGAATCTTGAGCACGAGTAGACTAATCATGATTATGACTTTTATCTTTTCAATGCTGTTTTCATTTCTGCAAAGCACAGAACAAATCATCACTCCCACAACAGTTAAATTGTTAACAGTTGCTTGTAACCTTGTGGGTCTACAGATTCACATAGTCAGTATTATTTCTTCACTCACATTATCATTCTATTCTTTCTAGCTTAGATATGGCTTACCCATAGGTAAAGTCACAAATATGTGTTGGTCAGGACCTCCATATTTATGAAGTTTAAATGCAGAACAACACAAATTTGACAATTTGGAAAAACTCCTTATATTAGTTAATACTTACTTAAGTCAGATGTAGAAGACTGCAGATATTTGTCCAAATGTTGGGGACTGAAGAATCCAGTAAGAGGCTTGGAGGCCATCAGAAAGACCCGAGGGCCAGTAGTAGAAACAGGAAGTCAGTGCCAGTGGGGTGAATAATTAGTGCAGAAGGCTGAGAGATCTGTGCTTGGGAGACGATGCCCAAGATGGAGACAAGGGTTGAAGCTCTCCTGAAGGAAGACAGCAAACAAAACTCCTTTGAGGAAAAACTGCTGAAAAGTAACCTTTTCAGGAAAATCATCAGCATGCAATCTTCCCTTCCCATTCTTCCTTTATATCGTTGGCAACAATATTCAAGTGGATCTTCTATGCCCAGAATCACACCGACTCTGTCAGCTGGGGGTTCCCACTTAAATTGACCATTAGGTAATCCACTGTAGTCCCAACTAGCATTCCATAATAGAACAATTCTAGTACCTTTTGCTAAAGCCCTGAGGCCTAACAAACATTTTCAATCCATTTTCATTCTGCCATTAAATCATTTCCCTATGTTGATATTTTTAAATAGAATTTGGAACAGGAAAAAATTTTCAAGATTTCACAGATGAAAACAAAAATTGGGCCCACAGAGGGAGAGATTTTAGAATCTTAGAAGATCACATAGAGGAAAACCAAGAATATAACTTGGACCACTTTATTGATTGTTGAAAGCTTTTTCAAGTACATCTCCATTTTTTTCTTATTTTCCCCCAGTGAGTTTGTATATAAAACATTTGTACTTTGCCTGGCACCAAGTCAATGCAAATTAACTTGGATATTTATTTCCTTCTCCTTTCTTTGTTTATACTGTTTCCTGTGCCTACAATGTTCTATTTCCTTTAATTAATAATGTTCTGCCCTGTACTTCAAACATTGCTTCTGGATTATGTTTCTGGTCACTATGCATGTAATGTTTGCTCTTTCTCCTATGAAGTCCATTAGCTTCTACTTTTCCTCTCATTTCTCAGCACTTAGTCTATTGCCTATTGCTGTTATTGACTTATATATTTACTTCTCATCTTGCAAACAACATTTCAATTCCTTCAGGGATGAGGGACATGGATAATTGCATTGTGCACACAGTGCAGTGTGTTAAATATTTCGCAGATGGATTGAGTTATACACAATTCACATCCATGTAACACATCCATAAAACTGGTGTCAATGCATAATATGTATTTGCAATACCATCTGTGGTTCAGGTCTCCTAAACAGCACAGTAGTATTTTGACAAGCAAACATTTAGTTACTTGCTTAGGGGTTATTGCACATCTTTTCTAGTTTAAAAGTACTAGGCAAGATCAAAATACATGGCAGATTTTTAAATTTAAAAATTTATAATAAAAAAACATATTGACATTATTCTTCCTTGAAATACTTCCCCTTGATTCAAACATACTTCTCTCATCATTTTTGCTGCTTTCCCAAGCCGTTCTGGAAGTCCTCTTCCGTAGTTATCTTTATGAGGTGTAATTAAATAAATGCAGTGAATGCTGCTGCCAGATGACATCCAGCTGAAAGGCAGGCTTGTAAAAACATTGCATGTGTCATCATCTACCACAGTCTCTGGGTCTGGAACTATGCAATGTCTGGTTCTTTCCAAAAGTCAAAATGCCTGTGAATATTAAACATTGTGAATCAACTCAGAGTGTCAAGTGTGTGCCCCAATAGTGCAACTAAAGACCCTGAAGAAAGGATTTCCAGAGCTGCTTCAGAAGGAGGCAAGAGTGTTGGTATAAGTGTGTTGAAACAAGGGAAACATGAAGGGGGATTAAATAGTGATGTGTCTTTTGCTGTAATATTTTTTTTGAAATTTAAACGCTCACTGTATTCCCTATTGTACACTGTGCAGTGTTCATGTAGTCCCTTAATAAAGAGCTGCTTCTTTGACATTTCAGAAGCTAGATAATCCATTATAATTACAAGCACTTCACACTGGCTGCACACTTGTCCATGCTAGTACATGGGGCAAACTGCTAATGTGGAATGTGACTGTGAGGACTAAAAGTAATAATTGTTTAGGAATAATTTAGAAAAAAGCACTTCTTATTCAGTGGCTCATGCATGAAGTGGTTTCTCTTATTTTTACCTCAATGATAAAAATTCTTTCTAAAATACCTTGGAATATTTAGAGTGAAGACCTATATACTAAAGATTAAAGTGCACACAAATGATCAAATCATGAATAATAATACATCTTGAGATTCAGCGATAATTTTGAAACACAAGTCAAGGTTCTTTTTCTTGTTGCTGTTTACTTTCTAATCAGAAGCAAATGTGAATTTTAATATAGTAGCTACATGTGCTAAAAGGGGCAAGTCAGCGTTGTTATCCTGTAAACAGAAATAGTGTTGTAAAGCATGTTACAGCTTACTAAGGCCTCAATGTGTAAAGAAAGCAATTTGCCTGTGTCAGAATTTTGGCATTCAAGCAATAATGTATTGTACATCTCCAAAGAGATATCCAGAAGGATTTTGAAAGCTTTCACTGTAAAAAATGATAAATGCTTGAAGAAAGAAAAACATGCCCCACTTTATTTAACCATCATGCAATGTGTGCATATAACCAACATGACATGGTAGCCAATTAAAACATATAATTTTTTATGTATTTCAGTAAAGCATTTTACAAAGCAACATAAAATAGATACTGTGGAAAAAGCACAAGTATAATTTAGTTAGATGTGGAACTGTTTCTGACATCTTTCCTGTTCTGTTCTTGATTTCCATTCAATTTACATATTTTGAGCAAGATCAAGATAATTTGGGATTAATAGAATGCAGGGCATTGTCTTCTGTATGTTAAGAATTGAAGTCTTTTTTAAAAGTGAGAAAAATCTACTTGTAAGTGTAACTGGAAAATGATACAGTAATCAGAGAGTAAGATTAATAGATCAGTCTTTGAAAAATAAATCTTTCTCATGACAGCATTTCCTTTGACACTTATAGAATTCTCCAAATCTTACAAGATTGGTTACTTGAGGCATTTGAACTAAGTTTCAGTTTTAAAACATAAGTTGCTAGGAAGGTTTGTCCCTGAATCCGATATTATTTTCTACATTTTCCTAAAATGCTATTTTAGTCTTAGCCATATGCTAATTAAAAGATACCACAAATTTTGCAAATCCTTTCTTACTAAGTTGCCTCCTACAGAGGAAGAAAATTACCACACTTGTCAGAAATCTGGGTCTGATGAACAATGATCATATTGTTACTACAGAAGGTGAATGAAAGAAGTGAATCAGTGCTAAGACAGGGAAGTCTTTACAAATGCCTAATCTCCAGGTACTAAGCATCTACTAAATAAAAAGTATTCACTTTTTTCCTTTAGTAAATTGTTATTCTTTGATTAGGGGATGTCTTCTATAAAACTAGTATTGGAATTTAACAATCAGTTTGAGATAATAAAATATGTGACCTTTGAGACATAATTAGGGGTCTTCTCTAATGAGCTACATGAATGGATTAATTGACAATGGACTAACGGATCTGCTATAAAAGGAGAGTGGGTCTGGCATAAGAGTGAGTCTGCATAAGTCTTTTTCTTTTGCCATGTGATTCCTTACACCTTTTTGGGATTTAATTAGAAATAAGGCCATTAACTGATGTGGTCCTTCAACCTTCCACCAGTATTGTGAGGCCAAACAATTTTTTTCTTCATATTTCGGCAATCTATAGTTCTGTGTTATCAGCAACAGAAATGGAGTGAGATACAAACATTCAGAGAGAATCTGCTATGTTCAAGGCACTGTGCTGGAGGTGAATTCACAAAAGTTCTGGTTCCTGTACACACATAGTGTGGTTCTCAGGGAAAACCAGATGTAGCAAGGCCAGTAGTTCCTTTGAAAGGTATAAATTGTGTTTATTATTGTAAAAGTAGGACGGTCAAAACAAAACAAAACAAAACAAAACAAAACAAAACAAAAAAAGGACTATATTTGATTTGATTTGGTATTTTCTAAGATTATAAATTCTTTTAGGATTTTGAAAGACAGATCCAGAAATCTGGTCGGAACAGGAGACTGAGAGCGAAAGCTGAGATTCAAGGCTGACCTTTCTCTGCTACTATAGCCCAATGCTGTTCAAACTTCTGAGCATTGGCTTTCTCTAGATACTAGAATTAGGGCCTATTTCTTCAGAAAATGGTGAAAATCCAATTAAATTCTGTGCTAATGTTTATAAAAAATTTAACACAGTACTTGGCACCTGTGCATCACAAATAATTGTTCCAACTCACATTATCACATAGATGAAATCATTATCCTAGGGCTCTCTGTAATCAGCGTCATCTAGGCTATGGTCTTAAAAGACCAGGTAGGCCGCTGGGGATTTAGCTCAGCGGCATAAACACCTGCTGCAAGCAGGCTGTCGTGAGTTTGATCCCCCCAAAAAGACCAGGTAGACCCAAATATTACATTACAAAGTAGATTTTTTCAAATTAATTGGCTTAGGTATAAGAGATACACTCAGTGGAGTATGTAAAGATGTTTGAAAAAAATAGTGAGCTTAGGAAAAAGCAGGGATTAATTATAACCCAGTGACAAGTGGTGAAGATTTATTTGTAGAGGAATCCAGGGAGAAAGAGAGTTTAGAGGCAAATGGAGGAAGAGAGAAGGAGAGCAACTTCAATATAAAACAATGTCCATACACAAGATAGTTCTGGGAGAAATGTATATACATGCAAAGATTCTGTGTGCATCTGTACTTTTTCTTGCAAGAGCACAGAGAAAGTAAGAGACAGAAAACAACTTAGTCCAGTTGCAAAGTTCACTAAACTTACTGAGTTCTTTGAAGTACTACTATATTCTTAATGGGAATACTGAGAAAAATTGAAATATATCATATATTTGATCTATATGCATACAGAGACATAGAGTTCAGAAAGATGCAGAGAAATAAATGCTATTCCACATGAATTATTTGCGCTTTTTAGTCAATAGAGCAGTACAAGTAAGGTATAATTCACACTGTTTATATGAAAATATAACTTAAAAGAAATCAAATTTCAGAAAATTTGAGATACAAAAAGTTTTGATAGATGACTGATGATGTGTTTGTATTTTATGAGTTCCATTTGGTATTTTAGCCTGAAAATCTTTGTACATATACAAATATTCACCCCCAGGACATTTTATTTCATGTGAGAGCAACCTCCATTTCTCCCTCGTTTGGAATATAGATGCTTGATTTTGGTGTATGAGAATATATGCTTTATTTTGATTCCTGTAGTTCAGAAGAGGCTAATCAAATTCTCACTTCCTGGGATATTCATATAATTCAATTTTAGTTACTAAGTTTTATTTTGGTTTTCCCAGGTTTAAAGAAAATGATTCAATCCAACATCTTTTAACAGAGACTTTACAAATGAGGTTTTCTTTCTCTGAGGCTGCTGAACTGGTTGAATGTAGGCATCAAGTTGTCGGGATGCCATGATTGAGAATAAAACCAGAACATAATTCTCGATAACATTTTATGAGTAATCAGAACTACTCAGGTAGGAAGACTGTCCCTGGATTTCACAATAAAATAGTCAAGTCGATTTGAAGTAAATTAGCATGACTTGCAAACAAATCACTTTATTAAAAGTGATTATATATCTTAGTCTATAAATAATACAAAATTATTGTCATATTCCTATCAACTGTCTTCCTATTTTGTATACTCATTATAAATCATTACAACTGTATTCTCACCAGGTGTGGTGACATACAACTGTAATCCCAATACTGGCAAGGCTGAGGCAGGAGAATCTTTTGAGTTAAAGGCTGGCCTGGACTGCATAGCAAATTCAAAGACAGACCAAGGTACATAATGTGATACTGCTTCAAAACAAACAAACAAACAAAAAACCAAAATAGTTTCATCTTTAACAAGCTAAAGTGTCCTGCTTACTTGAGTTGCAGACAAAACAATTATTTTATGCTAATAATCCTATATATGAAACATTGAATGTTCTGAGATAAAGTATTTTTAATTATATAGTTTAGAAATACAATTCTTTTTGAAATTTATCCCAGAGATCTAGCATAAATATTCATTAATTTTAATTATTTTTATATGTTAGGTTATATTTTGAATATAACTACTGGTGGGAACACAATGAGGCTATATGACTTTTGTAATAGTTACACTTATAAATAAATACATGTGTTAAAACTATAGCATTGCTTTGACATACATGAAAAAAATAATTGGGGGAAGAAAATAAAGAACAGTTAATTATACAGAGAGAAAGTATCAGAAATTTAAGAAGCAAATACATTTTTAAAAGAGTGGCATATGTTTTCCAAACTGTTGTTTGTTTTCTGTGTGTATATATTGAAGTTAGAAAGGAAGAAAAGTAGAGAGGAATGTTAGAGAAAAAAAACTTTCATAAAGACTTGACTTCACAATTAATCCATGGAGTACATGTTTTTGAAATATTTATCCAATTAGTCCATGGAGTACATGTTTTTGAAATATTTAATAAATTAAGTAAAATTAAATGGGGGTAGCAATAAAATGGGTTTTTAAAAACTTTTATGTATTTGACAGACTATAAAAAACATGGAAAAATTAGTTTGATATGGGAGGAAAATTTAAATTGCTAAGTACAGATGTCCTGCTTACAAGTTACAAGTTACAAAGAAGAACTACGACAACAAGGGAAAATATGTATTTTGAGGACACTGATTTAGGGAGAACTCCTGAAACCAGCACAGAAGTGATGAGAACCCTAAATAGCATAGAAACTTTGAAAAAAAATATTTTTTCAACTTCAACCCCATCTCCTTGACAGCAGGGGAAAGATGGATGATGCTAGCAGAAATCTCAGGCTTGTACATGACTGACAGTGAAAGGGAGCCCCTCTCCACGTATTTTACCTTCAGGACCATCAGCTTTCATAGTTACACGCCTGAATCTCATCCATGCTTGCCCTGTGGAAACTGCAGAAGATACTTTAGCCAGCCTACAGCCTTGGGACTGTGGCTGCTAGTAACCAAGGCCTGGCATCCCTTACCTTTCTATCTTGGGATCCAATCACATGCTGTAGTTCAGTAAGTACATAAATGTGTTATGAATGCACCCAAACCTGGCACCTCAGTGCTCACCCAGCAGTAGTGAAGGAAGATCGCCTCTCTGAATCACAGCCTCAGGACCATACCTTCTGCTGCAAATTCCTGTTGTGACCCATAACTGTCCTTTGGACATGGCAAAGTTGCAGCTATGCCCAACTGCTCTAAATAAATAAATAAATGAATGCCACCGGCAGCTACAATTCCTGGACATCACCTGTATTCTCTCAGTGGGAATTAGAGAAGTGTCCTTCTCAATCCATGGCCTCGGGGCAACAGCCACTGGTAGAAAAAAGTCCAAGACACTCAGCATTATCCCTTGGGACTAGGGAAAAATCCATCTATGTCCCACAGCTCCAGGAGCATGGCGACAATGTCACATGCCTTTGTCCAGGTAGTACTTATAATATTGAGAGACATTCTTATCTATGTTCTGCACCTCCAGGACCACAAACAGCAAGTCACAAACCCCAGATGCCACATATACTAGATCTACTGTGCATAAGGAGGGTCTTGTCCGCATCTTATCCTTATAGTAGTATGCATCTTCGTGAAAAATCTGCACACATTTTCTGTATATGCCCCTGAGATCACTAGGGTAATTTCCCTCCACAGTTCATGGATTTAGGATTGTAATTGCTAGTTATAAAAACATTGATACAGCTTGTGTTTGTCTTTGGGGCCTGGAGAAGAAATCATCTGGGTTCCAAAGCTCCATGAAAATAACTAACTGTGCTACTAGTCCTAACATCAAGCACAAGCCACCCATGGGACCTGAGGAAGCTCCCTTGTGTTCTGTATCTTAAGGCTGTGATTATCAGTGCCATAGAACTCACCATCGGTGCTCATCATGCAAGTCTTTAACAAGTGTGGATCCCACCCTGTGATTCCAGAATTGTGGCTTCTGGTGCCACAGGCCAAACAGACTTCCACATTCAACCTGTGTATTCTCAGGACATTCTCCTTTACATCTTGGGATTCAGGAACTGTGAGTAGTGGTGCCATAACACATGAAGTCACCTGTGCTTTTCTTAGGCACCTATGGAGAGAACTTTGCGCATACCACAATATATATCCTTGGGTATCTGCTCTCAAAAGCCCTATTACTATGAGGGTTTGAATCTGTAGAGCTTGAGGACACACAACTTGGAATCCCATGCCCACTTAAAAGCTGTTTAACTATCTTCATAAACCATTGAACCACTCTAGAATTTTGAGTACACATTCACTTCTGAGTACAAATATACCAATTGAGGCTGAAGAATTCTCCACAGAGACTGCATTTCTGAGCTGCTCTAAACCCAAAATACCTACCAAACTGAGATAATATATCCTATATAGGTGAAAAATATTTTTCTATATAGCTTATTCAATATAATTGGAAGAGATAACTATTACAACAGATATACAAAGATCAACATAGATACACAAGAAACAAGAAAGGCAATATGAAACCTTTAAAGCAAAATTACAGATATAAATCCTAATTTGTATAAATCTATGACATGACTATTGAAATCTATGACATGAATGAAACAAAATTAAAAATAAAGATCCTAAGGAAACACAGTGAGGTGCAAAGCTATTCAACATCACTGATCTTTGGAATGATGTAAATTAAAACAATGCTGAGATGCCATTTCAAACCAAAAAGAATGGCAATTATTGCAGATAAAAGAATTCTCCTTCACTGTCAGTAAGAAGGACTGATGTAACTACTGTTGAAAACAATCTGGAAATTCTTCAAAAACTACAACTAGAAGTTTCTGTATGACTAAATCATTCCTCCTCTTTGTATCTTCCCAGAAGTATTAAACACATCATACCACACTGACATATGCACACCTATGTAGATAGCAGCACAGTTTGTAATGGCAAAAGATTGGAAACAAGATTGGAAACAGCTCAAATGTCCATCAATGAATGAATGGAATAAGAAGATGTGGTTATTTTTATGTAATCGAGTACTATTCTTCCATAAAAGGATAAATTTAGGGCTGGGTTTAACTCAGTGTCATAAGTACCTGCCTGGACAAGAGCAAGTCATGAGTTTGATCCCCAGTACATAATAAAAAGCACTTTTAAATTTAGGACATTAATAGGTAAATGGGTAGACCTTGATGAAATACTCTTAAGTGAAATTAATTGGACATACATGTGTAGATATTACATTGTTTTTTTGGTGTGAGAAAATGAAGGTGTAAATAAGGACTAGAATGTATAGGAAATAGGAAGAAAACGCTCAGTTGAGAAAGGAAAATAGTGAGGGGGAGGAGGAAAAGAAGGGATAAAGAAGAAGACTCAACTCCTTGCTTCCTACAAGTAGTAAAAAATGCATATAGACTGAAGTTGAAGCCAACAGATATAATGTGCAAACAAAAATCATGAACTGTAAAAATAACCCATGAAGGTTATCTTACATTGATGAAAAGATCAATTCACCAAGAAGTTACAGTTGTAAAGTACATGCACAAACAGTAAATTACCAAAACATGTACAGCAAATATTACTATATGTAGAGTAAAAATAAACTCCAACGTATTGTTATCTGGTGGTGTAAAGCACTTGTTTTCGTCAATGGTCAAATTACAAAATGAACGAAGAAACACTGAGTTGAACCACACTGGAGTTCAAATGGACTTAACAGACATTTTCTGAACTTTTCTTCCATAGTAACAATTCACATTCTTTTACTCAGGGTTTGGAATAGTCTGTTGGAGAGATCATATTAGGGCACAAATCAAGTCTCAAAACTTTTAAAATGTTCACTTGTGAAGGGCAACCAAGAAGGGAGAATGGGAAGGAGGGAAAGGAAAAGAAAAAAAAAATGGTGAAAATGGAAGCAAAGCTTTGTAAATAAGGAGAAGAGGGGGTGAAGGGAAGAGATGAGAATGGTGAAAAATAAGAATAATGATATTTAATGTACAGGTACAAATTCCTTATGGTGAATGTGGTTATTATGTATCTAAAATGTACTAATAAACTTAATTAATTAGAAAATCTAAGAACATATATATCTTCTCAAACCACGACATGAAACTAAAATTAAAAAGAATGAAGGTATAAGAATACATAGGAAGAGAAATTATATCTTCTAAGTGACTTGCTGGTAATTGAAAAACTTAAAAAATAAATTTAAAAAATCATAGAAACAAATGAAAATTTTAATACAGGTGGCCATGGCATGAGCCAGCAGTGGCAGCAGGCAAGCCAGGAAGAGAACAAGTCAGCGTCTCGTGAGCCTACCAGCGCACTGACTGAGAATCAAATGTCCCATTCCCCGCCCCACCCTTGACAGCAGGATGGTGTCAAGGACAGCTGGAGTTGATAGCAACTAAGGCACATAAAGGAACTAAATGGGCTTGTATTGTTGGATTGGTTATGCTGACCTGGGGCCAGAGGTCTGAGCATCTCTTGGGAAGATGACAGTGTGCAGTATAGCAAATTTGGGGGATTTCCTTCTTTCTTGTCTTTGAAGGCCAATATTGTTTTCACTGTTATGCTTTGTTCTGATTGTTTTTCTTATTCAATATTTTGTGTTTTGATAGGTTTTATAATGTTCTGTTTTTGGTTTAATTTTGCTATACCCGATTGAATAGACAACTATTGTGAAGAAAACAAGATATACTATGGTGCCTATTACTATTTCCTGGTATCCTGCTTCTGAAGTTCTGTACCAATTTCACTGCATTATCTGAAATGGCTTTGTTCTGTCTTTTTTTTTATTGTACTCCCTTCAAAATAAAATTATAAAAATAAAACATAAAAAAAAGAACAAAGATAGGAAAAATAAAAAAAAGAAATTTGTAGTACAATGTGTCAAAGTCTGGCATAAAGCAGATTAATAGTAAGAGGGAAATTTATGGGAATGCATCAAAATATGGCATACTTCAAAAGTTTTTATAACATACGTTGAAAAATTACAAAAGACATAAAAGTAGGAAGATTTCAAATAAACAGCCTAAGAATGTTCTTTAAGGACTTACAAGGCTGAAAAAAAAAAATTAGCAGAAGGAAATGATGATAAAGACAGAGCCTAAACAACCTGAAACAAATGATCAACAAATTGCACATGGAGCTTTTGACAGAATGAATAAAATTGAAAAAATCTTTACCTAAACAAATAAACAAAAAAGAATATAAATAAAAAGATATGGGGGTTCTGAGATGGCAGCTTGATAGGTAGCAGGGTAGAGAGCCTCTCTGAGAAAAACAACTCAGATGCTAGAATTTAACAACATGGAGAGAGCCCACATGAAAGGAGAGGGATTCTCACAACACAGGAAAAAACTGAGGGGAAAAAAAAAAGAAAGAAAGGAAGGAAAAATGTGGATGAAAGGCTGGAACCAGATGCCCTCACTGGGAAAAACCATAAGCAATACAGAGAGGGCCTGAGACTTCCACCATACACCTGTCTGAAAGGAACCAGAAACATGACAAGAGAAAGAAATAAGAAAAAGCCTCCAACTGCTGACCCAGGGAAAGTAAGTCCAGGAGAGGTAAATATAGAAGAGATCAAGGGCAGAAATCATGCAATATCAGCCACAGTATCAGCACATAAAGAAATACCTTCATGTCCTCATAGACAAAACTGAAATTCTAATCCAAATGAGGTATAAAAAGATTAACAAAAGAAGTGCTAAGCCCCTCAAGAAGACACAGATGGAAGAATGGAGGAACCCAGAAAAAGAAGAGAAACCTTTATTGAAGAATATAAACAAAATCCAGAATACATGAAACAGATCCAAAAAGATTACCAGGAAATTAAAAACTCCACTGAAAGCTGGCAAAATGCCTTGACAGAAACTAAAGTTAGACTTTCAAAATTTGAAGATAGATTTGCATTGTGATCATGAAGGAAAATACTTCTTAAAAATAACAAAGAACCAGAAAGTAACAATACAAAGGCTAGAAGAGGACAAGAGGATCTATAACATAAGAATAAAAAACATGGGTGAAGAATCAGGAGTAAGCACAAATCAATCATTTCACAGAAATAATTAAGCAAAACTTACCAAGCATAGGAAAAAGAAATGATATCCAGATAAATGAGGCATACAGAACTTTAGCCAGTTTACAAATAAAATAGATCTCTACCCAGACATATAAAAATCTAGATCCCAGAAATTCACCACAAGAACAGAATATTAAAAGTAGTTAGAGAAAAGAAACAGATTACCTGTAAAGTAAGACCCATCAAAATAATAACAGACTTCTCAACACAAACTATCAAACCAAGAAGAGCTTGGAGTGAAGTAGTCCAAGCATGCAAAAAAAATAACCTCCAACCCAGATTGATGTACTCTGAAAAACTCTCTCTCAAAATTAATGGAGAAACAAGGTATTTCCATGACAAGGAAGAACTGTGGGAGTTCGTGACCACCAATCCAACCCTACAAAAAATACTGAAGGACATTCTAGAGAGAGATAGAAAAAAAACAAATACCGAGATTCCAGCAATAGTAGCAGAGAGGCCTCAATGAACGGGGCAGACAGTGGAATGAAGGAGAAAAGTGAGCAAATAATTGCAGAAAAATAGAAGAGCTGAGATGAAACAGAGAAGGTTGGCTATAATCTCTAATATACACTAAAACCTTGATACCTATCTCTAATATACCTATACCTCAATACACTAACAAAAAGAAACACAGGCAAAGTAGATCAGAAGATAGGATCCATTGAGATGCTCTGAATAGGAAATATACTCAACCTGAAAGAGGGTTAATAAACCGAAAGTCAAAGATGAGAAAATGATGTTCTAGGTGATAGGGAACCAGAGAGAAATAGGGACAACTCGCCCAGCAGCTGCAGATAGGTTGGAAAGTCATGACACTTTTATGCAGTGGAGAACTACTCAGCTAGAAGGAGGAAAAACACAGAGGCTTCAGTAGGTAAAGGAATACAGCTTAAGATCAAGCTCAGGGATAAAAAAGGTTCGGCACCACCTAGGTAGGTAATGGATCACCCCCTAAACTAAAAACTAAAGGAGTTAGTGGGACCCAAAATATAAAAAGCACCCTGAGAAAGGGAAAGGGGAGGAATTATCTAAAAAAAAGGAAGGCAGAGGACATTATTAATAATGTTTCAGGATTTAAAAGCCACATTAGTCTTATCATTCTGTTTAATTTGCTTTTATTTTGTTCCAGTCTTTCTACTCATACTACATTTGAGGGCACAGACAGTTATCCCCAAAATAGCAGGATGTACTTCGGTGACTACCCTTAATTCCCTATTAGATTAAACTGAAGCCCTGTATTACTTACATTCTCTTACTATGACTGATCTTATTTGAATCTGGTTTGTTAGACTGCTGTTCTGTCTTGACTGATTTTATTCAAATTTGGTATGCTTGATAGTATCAAGTCTAAGAGTAGAGGCAACTACTCTGAAGATGACAAGATGCAGTAAGATAATCATTCCAGTCTGATTATTAACTGCTTTTGAAGTCTTACAATATCTCCTATGTTGTGTTTTTATTAAAATTGCTATGTAATGCTATGTTCAATTATATTATGCCTGATGAGGTAGACAATTCTATTGAAAATAATAAGAGACAGCATAGTACTGTAGAACATCTAATATTGTGGTTTTATATGCCCTCTTTTTTTAAATGTTTTTCTAGGAAATTGTTTCATTGTCTTGTTTTGATGTTTTTTTCCTTGTAATACAGAAAGGATATTTATACATGTAAAGATTCACACATGTGTAGCATTTCAAACAGTTTACTTGAACATATATAATACACGATGTAATGATCAAATACTCTGAAGAAAAAGAGATCTAAGATACCCAGTGCTAATTCTGATATAATATCTAGCAACACTATTATTCACTGTTTGGAGTGACATTAGTCTAGTCTCTTATGTTTAATTTCAGCATACATAAAGATATTGACAGCTATTTTGATGAGAACGAGAGACATTATGGCAGCCATTGTTGAATCCCTATTATCTGGTCTTAAAGACCTAAAAAGCCTTCATCATCCTGTTCTGATTTGCATAGTACTATAATGTTCAGTATGTATTCACTGTATGTGAAGATGTGAACAACTATTTGGAAGAAAACAAGAGACAATACAATAGACAGTGAAGATCTCCAGTGGTCTTGCTTTGAAATCTGTGTTTTTCAAAATTGTTTCCCTATGATCGGTTTTGTTCCGTTTAATTTTACCCTCTTTAAAAAAATATGAAAATGGAGGCATTAAAACTGATAGAACAGAAATGCAAAATGATGGTAAGTGTCTATGTTGAACAAATATATGCTAAGATACTGGAAAATGTACAAGAAATTTAAAAATTTCCTGAACACATGCACCCTACCAAACTTAATTATAAGTAAGAAAAAGTGAAGCATAAATTAAAGGTCTCTCATCTAAAAATCATCTAGGACTGTATGACTTCATTGCTGACCTAGCAAACACATAAAAAGTAACTAATTCCAGTTATTCTTAAACTATTTTTAAAAAACTGAAATGCAAGTGACTCTGTGGGTTCTTTTACTACCAACATTAATCTGATACAAAAACCATGTATACATTCAAGAATAGTGAAGCTTATACACACAGAACCCAGATGAAAATAGATGAAAAAATTCTCCATCCTGGAAAATTAGATTCAACAGCACATGAAAAAAAATGACACAACGTAAGCAGGTGGGTTTAGTTTGGGCATGTAAGAACAGTTCAACATGTGTGAATCAGTAAAGTGATAAATATATCAAAAAATTGAAGAACAAAAACATATGGATATCTGAATAGGTAGAGAAAAAAAGCATTCTATAAGGTTTCATATACCTTCATGATAACAATAATAAAAAAAAAGCCTCTCAAAAATTAGGCTTAGAAGGAATATACTTCAAAGTACCACAGGCTACCATATAAAACCACAGCGAACGTCATACTGAACAGGGAAAAATCTCAAACGTTTCCTATTTGGTCTTTTCTCACAGTGAATATAATAGTGGCAACCTTTCTAAGAGAAAGAAATAAAGGGTAGCAAATTGGAAAAGAAGAAATCAAAATATTCAGAATAGTAGATGACATGATTTTATATAGAAAAATCTAAATGCTTCATCAAAAAGCAATAGAACTGATAAACAGTTCTAGCTTTCTATAAGGTTTCATATACCTTCACAATAATTAAAAAGCATCTTGAAAATAAGGCTTAGAAGGAATATAAAATTTCAGGGTATGTAAAGTCAATATATAAAAGCAGTAGCACTTTTATACACCAATTATGAATTTGTTGAAATAGAAATTAGGAAAGCACTTCCATTTTCAATAACTAAAAAATAAAATATGTAGGTATGTACTTAATGAAGTTGTGAAAGTTTCTACAGTGAAAATCATAAAATACTGATGAAAGAAATTATTGGTGACATGAAAATTAGAAAGAACTGTGGAGTTCATGTACTACAAGAAATATGTTTTTGAAATGACAATCCTGCCCAAAATAATCTATAAATTCAATGTAGTTCTTTTCAAAGAACAAATGAAAAAAGCAATCTTAAAGTTTATATGGAACCACAAAAGACTCTGATAGTCAAAAGAATCCTGAGAGGGAAATAAAGAGGGACATCACAATACATGATAACAAACTATGATAACACACATATGGCAATGAATCAGAGTAAATCATGCAGAAATTAATTCTTGTTCATAAGCCAATTGATTTTTAACAAAGTCACCAAAATATATATAAATTGTGATAGAAAAATTATGCATATATATTAATGAAATTAGAGCTCCTCTTGTCAACTGCAGTAATAGCAATTCAGAATGCTTCAAAGACCTGAATCTATGTGATAACAAGAAATTAGTGGAAGAAAATGTAGTGGAAACATTTCAAGACACTGTAGTAAACAGTATATTTCTTATAAAGATATGACCAACAACCACAGGAAAAAACATAGCAAAAATTGTCAAATAAAATTCTATTGAATTACAAAGCTTTTGCAAAACCAAGAAAATAATCAACAGAGTTAAGAGACATCCCAGAGAATGGGATAAAATCTTTGTAAACTATTCATCTGGCAAGGGATTAGTATACTGAGTATATCAGAAATTTAAAAAGCTCAACATCATGAAAACCAAATAAATTAAAAAAATGAGCCAAAGTTATAAATGGACACTTCTAATGAAATGACATATCCATGACCAATAAACATGGTACAAATGGCTCAGTTTCATTAATTGTTTGGGATAAGCAAATCAAAAACACAATGAGGGATCATGTGATGCCAGGTAGAACAGCTAACACCAAAATTACAATGAAAAAAAAATTCTGGCAAAGTTGTAGGGAAATGGAAATTTGTACACACACTTCCTGGGACTGTAAATTAGTACAGCCATGATAGAAACAGTATGGAGATATCATAACACTAAAAATAGAGCTACTTGTAGTACAGCAAGTATTCTATGGGTACTTCTTCAGAGAAGTTGAAGTATTGAACCAAGTACGTACCAGTACTCCTGTGTTCTTTGCAGTGTTATATTTAAAATATTTGAAATAAAGAATCAATATTTAAAATATTTAAAATAAAGAATCGATATTTAAAATAAAGAATCAACATAGATACATATCAGTGGGTGAATGATAAAAAAATATGAAATATATATGGTGAATGTTTAAATTTAAAAATTATAGTAAAAAACATATTTCCATTTGTTCTCCTCAAAATATTCCCCCTTGTCCTAAACATTCTTGTTCCTATCTTCTTACAACTTTCTAAAGCTGTTCTAGAAATCTTCTTTCAGGTCTTTCTTTGGGCTGTGTGCTGCTTAGATGTACTGAATAGATTTAAAGTGTTTGCCTTTCATGGTTGCTGTGACTTTGAGAGAAGAGTCAGCATCTGTCGTGCCAGATCCAGTGAATAAGGTAGGTTAGGACTTATCATAATGTTTTTTATTTCACAGAAATTGCTGTAAGCCATTCAGAACATTGAGATAGCCATGATAGCATTCCTAATGACATTTCCAAAACAGGATTTCCAGAATTCCTTCAGGAAGCAGCAAAAAAAAAAAAAAAATGGTCTAAGGTATATTTGATGTTTCCTGCAGTGTTTTCAAGGATACTGTCATGGTATCTTATATTATAATATATTTTTTAAAGTGTAAACATCCATATATTTATCAGGACTTCTATATACATAATGGAATATGATTTAAAGCCATGCAAAAGAATGACATCTTGTCATTTGAAGCAACATTAACAAAATCAGAGATCATTATGTTAAGTAAAACAAGTCAGACCACAGAAAGAAAAGCATAACATGAAATGTTCTCAATTATTTGTGGAATCCAAGGAGTTGAATCCGTGGAAGAACTGCATGGAGAGTCATCACAAGAACCTGAGCAGGGCAGGCAGAATGGAGTGAAGTTCAATAAGAGGCATAAAAACAGTTAGGAGGAATAAATTTCAGCTTTCCCATAGTCTAGTAACTCTTATAAAGGCATAGAAGAAAAATAGTCTAAAACCCTGTGGAGTGTTGGAATTAGTTCCAGAAATGGCACACTAATTTTAGGTTTCTGTAGTTCAAATTACTGTTGAAGAAAATACAGTGAATTATTTAGAACATAGAAAACTATATTTTTCTAAGTTAGGCTATATATATATTCTATATGTTCATAATTATAGTACATAGTATTATATATGTATGAGAAAATAAACTCTGTTGAATAAGTAAATAAATAGAATAACATTATTTTGTCACTCACTGATTTATTAGAGAATGAATGCATAGACAAGTGTCTATAATGAAATATTTTAGATCCTTCTATAACTAAATCATTTCATATGAATCTTAAGAGAAGGCACTTGGTTTTGAATTTTGCTTGATGATTAGTTGCATTTTGGTAAGGCAATGGTAGATTCAGAAAAATGACATTTTATCACATACAAATTATAATGAGAAAGTAGCTATGTTTATTCTCATTTAAGCATGATACAATGTACAGGTGTATGGAAGCATTATATGTATCTGTTGTAGTCAGGGGTTGAGAAGAGAACAATTAGAATCAGGACACAAAATTTATATTATTTATGATGGCCACCCAGAGTTTAACACAAAAAATGCAGGAAATCTATTCACATCCCTAAAATCATAGAATATTCAGCCAAGGGCCTACATGCCACAGCAATAACCTGTATGAGCTAGATGAAAACCTAGAGCCCATGACAGTGCCTCCCACAAGTCCAACTGGAGTTCTAGAGCCTCGAGAAGGGCTCACACCAGTAGGTTTTATGGATCCGTGCTAGGAAGGCCCAAAAGTCAGCAGTGGAAGCTAGAAAGTCTATGCCAACAGGGTGAAGGAGCTGTGCTGTAGGGTGAGAGACCTACACTGGAGCCAAGAAGTTACACTCACAACAAAGACCATGGCTGTTCTAAAAAGCACCACAGTCATCCTCAGCAACATGGAGGTCTGGAGCTCCTCTGACAATATGAATGGTTGAATATATTCCAGAAAGCCAGCACACGAACTTGTCCTGGAGATTAAGTGGCACACGTCTTCCAATCCAGAGCCAGGAAGCGATGCTTGATGTAAGGACCAGAGCTCCCCCTAAGTCACAGCCACTCTCATGGACAAGGTCCCAAACTCCTCTGATGACAATGGTTGAACTCACACTGGGGAAGCTAGTCTTGAGGAGCTCCTCCAGGAGAATCAACGGCTCAGCAACACTTAGACCCACGTCTCACTTCTCCTCATCTCTGTTTATGCTGGCAACTTTCCTCAGGTGAAACATCTATGCTCAGAACCATGCTGATTTAATTCAGCTGGAGTTAAGTTAACCATCAATTTTCAATCCATAATAGTACCCCATTCACATGTATAATTAACTATTAGATAAAAATAAGTTCTTAAAAAATGTTTGGTTGGATATATAGGTTTGTGGTACAGTGCTTAGGCGGTATACACAAGCCCTGTGTTTCACTTCTGGTAATGAAAATGATAAAAACAAACAACAGGGAAAGCATAAAAATAGATTTTCATGCAGAACATCCTAGACAAAATCTAAAGTATTTTATGAAAGTGTGGACTTTTAATCTGTCAAGTCGGCCATATGGAATTTTTTATAAGTACAGATAGTTCACGAGTCTTTAAAAGTAAAAACTGTCTAAATGTTTATTGAGTAATAGCAAAACAATTAGCACTTTCTTTGGCCTAATAGAAAAGCAAGCAGTGGATTTGAGGGCTATCATGGCCAATCTGCATATCACATAACTGACTAGAAATTCAGTATGTATAGAATAGTTCTAAATGTATTTTTAAGAATTAGGAATAATCATAAATTACAATGCTAATAATTATAGGATAACAATAGTGGTGATAATGAAGATAAGAAATTATTGATCAACTACAATTGACTCCTTATACTCTCTCTGAGTTGCAAGTTACAAAGTCAGGAAGTGGCACTGTCGTTAAAATCAGTATTCTCATTGACTAGATAAATGAGCTGTGAATTTTAACTATGTAATGCCAAATTTTATGGCTAAGGCATTATGAAAACAGCTATTAAGACTCCAGAGCAATAATAGAATGTGTAGTAAAGAAATTCAAATGGTTTCATGCCAAACATGTTAACAAGTGCCTGGGAACATTCAGATTCTGAGTCATCCTGGTGTCCTGAGGCATTTGACAATTCTGGGCTTTCTGACTTCAGTTAATTTTTTTACAGGTAAATCTAAAAAGAAAGAAACTTGCATAGTAACTGTTGCAAACACATATTTCAAAGTCATTAAATGCACATTAATAATTTGAGAATATATAATTTTGCAGGTGACATTATTTTTATAGCTGTTCTTTGGAGAAAGAATAAGTTTCTCTTCATTAAAGACTAATGAGTGACATTACATTTAAGTGTTCACATTAGATATGCTTCTTTGAATTTAATGATGGGGCAATGAGGCCTTTAATTAAATACTCAAAAATCTCCACTGGGAGAAACAAAACAAATTTGTCCGCAATTTAAAAAAAATAATGGATTCCATCTGTTACATAGTGAAACTTAAATTTTTGGATACTTAGAAGTATTACCATTGTACTCGTGAAAGCTTAGTCTTAACATCTTAAAGTTGATTGGTGCAACAAATTAAGTAATATGATGGTTTGCATTTTATTGCATTTTTGTTTTGCTTCTATACTTTCAATATTCACTGTGAAATAATGAAGAATTCCCTAAAAACCTTGGGCTGTTCTCTGAATAGCTCTGTGGATTCAATATCCCACAATGGTAGTGAATCTTCAAGCAATAATTGAAAGAAAAATAATTATAAGATTAAAGATTGCTATCTACAAATTGGATTATAACCAGTTTCCTAAAGTGTGATCTTCTTAAATTAGTTTTTCCCTATTTTTGGTGAACTGTATGTCCATTTGTCCTACACAAGAATCCATTATGTGTTCATATATAAAAGGTAATTAAAACTTATTAAAATTTAAAAATATTAAAATAGAATCTTAATAACATTAGTAGATTTGCACAGCTGGATACATTTCAATAAAAGAAGTTCCTCCACAGAAAATACTGTATTAGGCAGGCATGGTGGTGCATGCCTGTAATCCCAGCACTCCAGAGGTTAAGGCAGGAAGATCATGTGAGTCTGAGGCCAGCCTAGGCTACAAAATGAGTTCAAATCCAGCCTGAACAGCATAGTGAAACCCTCTCTCAAAATAAATAAATAATTAAACAAATAAAATAAAAATTTTAAAAAAATAAACATATTAAAAATTTTGTAGTTTCTGAAAAACCTAGTAGGCAACAGTAATAGGTAGAGGTTAATTAAGCCTTCAATCACTGTGCTTGGAATATTTACTGGCTACTTTGTTTTGTTTTTGCTTGTGCTGTTGTTTAGCTTGGCTGAAGGCAACCATTTCCACAAATACCAGAGAACAAAGTAAATGTCATTTTTAAAAAAATGGTAAAGAATAAATTGCTTTGGAGGGATGGGAAAGAAAACAAAGTAACACTGCCTCAATCCACTTTGATAGATTTATGACAAAATTCTTATTAGGCAAAGATTTGGGAAACTGATGTGGGATTAGATACAATTAGATGAAACTCAAAGCAGATACTACAAAGCTTATGTGAGGATGCTAAGTTTTGGTAGTTGATCTTTGTGTTTTTCATGGAGCTCAACTTTAATGTACTAGATGCTGTTATTTGAAGGTTTTTTTGCTGAGAATTTCTGTTTTTAAAAAAACAGTTGTTAGAAGCTTATTTCATCAAAGAGACTTAAGAATTGGGGGAAAATGTTTTTTCCTAAATTAAATTGGTAAACACACTTTATAAATATGTAATAATATGTGAGAAATTTGATAAAAAATAAGGAATGTCATCGTGCCATGTGTTTCTGAATAGGGAAGGTTTGCCTTGAGATGAAGTACTATTGTATCCACATTGCAAAAAAAAAAATCAAGCTTTACCTACTTGAGTGAGGTGTTCATTCAGTATCAGTTATAGCATTCCTAACCCAACTCCAATTTTACATTCAGAATTGAAACTATTCATTTGACTCAATATAGTATGAAGGAAACTTATTTTTTACTGGTACATTTAAATAAAGGCAAGAATAATGTAGAATATCTGATAGGTGGTAGTATTATAAATAATACAGATTATTTCAATACCTATTATATTTCCTATATAAAGAAATAATGTTTGAGCCTTGGAGTTTCATTTGATTTTTAAGCCAGTGTCTTTGCACATTAATATAGTTTTAAGACACCAACATTCTTCTATTCATTAAAGACATATTTGCTTCAGCTACAGATCTATAAGTAATGAGTTGCTATTTTACTATGTACAGCAATTATTAAAGCTAAAATGATAATTGAAAATAAAATTTATTCTTGTTTTTCTCATTTGTAAAGGAAGCACATATTTATTTCAATTATAAAAATATCTTAAAAAGATTAAGCAATAGAATTCTATATATTGCTATTATTATTAACAACAGATATGTTTGTTTAAACTGCAAAGTGAGATCTCTAGTACAGAAAGATAATTGAAGTAAATTACTGGGGCAGTGACTTGTTAAGTGCCAGTTGTCTTACCAATGTAAAATTAAGTTATTTGCTCTTGCATCAAATAATAGATTTCTCTGACTTTTTTTTGGAATTTTGGGGCATTAAAACATGATTTCTTAGAGACCATTATCCATAAAAATTATAATAGGAACTATGTATTTAATCTACTCATTTTACTTATCAAGAACTTTGATAACATCATTAATTACATGCCTACCAGTGTGTTTGAAACGTGACTTGTGATAATTTCGAGATTCAATGTTGAACATAGTTTGATGTGGTTTTTTCACCCTCATGAGTTTCATATTTTTATAAAGAAGGACAAATGATCACATAATCACATGATCACAAATATAATTTTAGTGGTTTAACTGTGACAAGCATTACAAATGAAATACATAAGATCAGCTTATAAGGATTCTTGTTTTAGTCCTATAGCATCAATGAGCAAATTTTCAAGTCATCACTGAAAGAAATAAATTAATACAGATTAAAGATAGGAAGAAAGGCAGGCTAAGGGGAGTAATGAGGTAGGCAATCTTACTACCAATAACAGCAATTACAAAGTGCAGGTATGGGGTAAAGTTGGCACACAGCACAGAGAGGTGGCTATTGTGATGGGAAGAGGTGGGAAACATGCAACAAGGGTTGGCAAGGGAGCTAATTAAAGACCGGATGTACAAAATATTTGGTTAAACTGAGTAGTTTTGCCTTATGCTAATATAGCCAAGTAGTTACAAGCAACAATGTGATATACTTGGGTGATTTTTTTCCTTGGTTTTGTGTTTCATTTAATTAAACATTATTTCCAGTGAATGGGTCTTGGTACACTTGTCAAAAGTCAGTGGATCATAAATAAATGTGATTGTATATTTCAGGACTCTTGATTTTGTTTTGCTTTTGTGTGTGTGTTGAATTTACTAGATGTATGGTAAGTTTTAAAGTCCATGCTAGACCTCCAATTTTGTTTTTTCCGGATTGTTTTGTCTGGCAGTCTTGAAAATATATATATTGATGGATATGGGTGGATATTGATGGATCTTCTTCATTTTTCAAAAAAACAGGGTGACTATTTTGGAAGAAATTGCATTACATTTTTATATCACAAATATAGGCTATACTTTCAGGAATCATTTCTATGGTATGTGTATCATTCAATGTATTAGCTTTCTCATCATTGAGATAAAACACCTGACACTCATATGTAAGGTGCGAAGTTTAATTTGGCTCATGGCTTCCGAGTGTTCAGTCTATGTTCAACTCACTCGAAGTTAGCAACACCACGATGGAAGAGCATCGCGGTAAAAGCTGCTTTGTTTATACACCTGGGCTACAGAGCAGGGTATCTGTGTCAGAGAAGAAGGGGCCAGAAATCAGATACAGAATTCAAAACTATGTCTCCATGAACGACTCAGACATACCCAGAAGTTTGTTTTAGCAATCTCCTAGCCAGTTCCCAAATAAATCAAGTAGGCATGTCATATTCCTGAATCAGTTATTTTTATGAAACTTTAAATTTTTACATAGCTCCATACAAAAATATTTTAGTAAGTTTTAAGAAATATAAGTTTTACATAAGTGTACATATAGTTTTAGGGAATAATTTACAGAGACAGTACATTTGCCAAATGTTTTCTCAATAATAGCATCTTACAGTATTGCTACTAGACCAGCACGTATGCTGATACAGTGAAGGCACATGGCCATCACCACTTTTTCTTTAACAGAAGGGTAGCTGTTGCCACACTTTAAAAGTCAAACCTATTAACATGTCCTTGGCCCTCAATCCCTCCACAATTTCTGGAAACCATATATTTCCTTCATTTGCATCACTTAATCATCTCAAATTCATTGCACGGAATTTTGGAGTATGGAACCTTTGTAGTTGGGTTTTTAACCTCTATTTTTTGACTTTTCCAGTCTTTCTTTCTGTTTTTCTCTCTCTCTCTCTCTCTCTCTCTCTCTCTCTCTCTCTCTCTCTCTCTCTTTCCGTCATATCTCTTCATTTATATTTTATATATTGATTTACTGACATTTTCCCTGTCTTTCCATCCTACTGTACTGGTATTTTTTAATTAATTAATTGATTAATTGTATTTCTCCACTCTAAAATTCCACCTGTTTCTTCTTTAAAATTTCAATTTCTTTATTTCTGTTTCTTAGTTGTGTGTCAATGATTTTATCTGTTTAAAGAGTGATTATAATGGATCCATGGGGTGTTTTTAAAATTATGATTTCATCAGTGTCTTAGGCAGGTAATCTTAACTGCTCTATTCCATTGATGTTGACATCTCTGAACTGTCTTTTCCATTCAGTTTGAGATTGTCTGGGTCTTTGTATGCTGAGTTATGTTAAATCGAAAATTTGACATTTTTATTAAGACATGAAAATTTTAGTTAGTTGCCTCTGTCACCATGCTTGGAGGAGAAGTGGTGATGATTCTTCACCATGTGGGAAAAGAAATCTTGATTCCTCACTTGCAGGAAGCACCTGTTTACCATTGGCTTGGTGTGAATGTGCTAGCTTCCCGAATTTCCTTTGATACCTCCTTTGCTGGGGTTATGGTGAGTGGAGGATGGATGTGCCTCATTTGTGCACTCCAAGTAGGCTCACTGAAATCCTAGGCTGGATAGCACTTAAAAATGATCATCTGCCAATGAGGGAAAGGCCTTTGTTGTTGGTTAGGGGGTTGAAGTCTTGGCTTCCCATGTGTTCTCCACTGATACAGCAGGGATTTAAGAGGAGTAGGCTTCATAACTTGATGGTAGGGATGAACACCTAAGATGCTCCCTTGACAGTCTCTGATGCCACCTTTGCAACGGTAATGGGGAATGGGTACGGGAGTGCTTCATTACTGTCTGGTGGGAGTGAATTCTAATCTTACCTTTGGTCTAGATTTGTTTGTGGCAATACAAGTTTTCTATGTTGTTTGATTTGAATAAAAGATCTAAAACTATTTTGTTAAGTTGTTTTTTTTTTTTTTCCTGATACTTTTGGCTAGAGAGAACACATTTTGGTTTTTCAAATACCTTTTGATGCTTTTTTCAGGTTGCCTGTTTATTTAGCCTTATGTTTGGGATACAAAATGCAAAAAGAAAATTCCTAACACTGGTTTATTCCTTATGGGCTTCCACTGATCTACCGTCTTCAGTCTTTTATAATATCCTTTTTTTTGTTAAATATACAATTAAAAGGATATTCTTGTACCTATTGTGGTGAATAGAGAAATATATGTTTTTCTTCTTTCTAGGAGTGACTCTGTTTTTCATAAAAATCTTGTTTCAGAAAAAGAGAAAAAACAAGATATATTTACATAGTCCTTTTCATCTGTACTTGAAGATATATTGTAATGCCGTTTTGCGACTGGCTTTTAAACATGTTTTTGATGTGTTTTTACAGAAACTCCTTACACCCAATAGAGTTCAAGGCTATAGAAGTATGTATGCAAATGCATATACATACATGGCCACATATATACAGTTTTATCTTGGAGGCTATCTTCTTGTTAGCATGTCTTACCAAAAAAGATTGCACATGAATATTCACATAAGTGTTTTGGAACTTCAGAAGAATGACACCTTATTTTTCTTACACAGATCATGACTTCTTTTATGGTTTCTCTTCTGTTACCCAATTAATTTTCCATGTCTTTCTTTTTAGCATATATAAAGCATACTTCTTCATCACACAATTGCTATTTATAATTTCTTGTTATATTTTATATAGTTTATCACCAGATATTTTCTAATCAAATCCATGTTTTCTTATTGTATTATTTGCATATAATATTTTGCCTGCCTTTGCTTGGTAAGATAAAATTTTTAAACTAGCAGAAATATAAAGAATGAAGATTTTGCACAAATGTAACTGACAAATGCAATAAAAGGATTAAAAACAAATCAGATTGCATATTATAGAAAATTCCAAAGATCGTAGAAGTTCAGATTACTTATCTTGCTACTTATTTTCTGAAATTATTATTATTATTATTTTATTTTATTTATTTATTTATTTATTTTTTGCAATTCTGCTATCTTCAGTAGGTGTAGCCCATGGTGCTTTCATTCTACAGTGGCAAATTCAAATACTTGCAAGAAAAGACAAGGAATCTAGCACCTGGTATATCTGCTACTTGGCCCTCTACAGACAATGTTTGTAGATTCCTAATTTATGAGAGAACAATAGTCAAAACCTCTACATAAGTAAAATTAATACACATAATATCTACTATTGTTGAAGGATGTTGATACCCACCTATGACAATATATTTAAGAATGTATGTTAATTTTATTATTTAATACAAAGCAAAATGTGATAGCAACATTTTGACATTCTCTGGGAGTGGCCCTACCACCCATCATCCTCATCAAGGCAAGAATAAAGGAATCATCTGTTATGTTTAGTCATCTGTAGTTTTACTGTGATATACTTGCTATGTCATTAATTTCATTTTTAAATCTGGTTTTGATGTTTTCTGTCAACTAATCTTTTTTTTAACATATTCTAGGAAATTCATAGCACTTCTGTCTTCAAATGTTTCTCTTCTTTAATGTCTATTTTCTATGTAAGATACCAACTTCTTCTGGTCACTTTGTCTTTGACGTATTTTCGATTCCATATTTTCTCTAGTCCATATAGATATCCCACTTATAACCTCTCATGTAATATATAACCTTATATTTGAGCATTTTCAAAGTTTTCTTTAAATAATAGCGTTTAAGGTCTAGAAGATATATTTCACTCATTTCTAGTCTTACACAATGTTTATGTTGATTTGTGGTAGATTCAAGTTCTTCCATAATTTATTATTTTAGATGTTTTCTTTTTATAATATCTTGAAATTTATTCTGTTGTCTAAGTTCTTGTCACTCCGTTTGTTGCACTAGACTTCATGAGAAGTTATTTAGCTATTAAATACTAAATTCCCTTTAAATTGGAATTATATGCTTTATGATAGCTATTTTATGTATTATGGCATTGCAGAACATTCTCTAATAAGCAGTTTTACATTACTTATCAATGTAATTGCCTTGACCAGCAATTGACCAGGGCTTCCAATGTCACAACTTTCTGCAAATATGCAAATTCTAGCTCTGTGACTCAGACTGGAGGATAACCTCTTGTTCCTTGGTGCATGTTCTGCCATAATTCTTTGAAATTCTTTGCTGAACTCATCTTCCCTTATTTGGGCCTGTGGGGAATCTATACTGGCTGTTAAAAATACGAATATTTTCAAGAACATTTTGTGTATTTACCTGACTTTTTATATGTATGAAGTGGTAGATATATTCGCTGACCTCAATTTGCACATTGAAATGAACCAAGTTATTTTTATAAGCAATTATGATAATATTATACTTCTCTAAAGCATTAAAAGCTTTATTGTACTCTTCAGATACAGACTGTAAGTTTTACTGTAACTGGAAATGTTTGGCTATTTTAATTTCTCAAGGCCCACACCACAGAATTTTTCTCTTTCCTTTCTCAACTTTAACCACTCTGGCCTTTTCTCATTTGCCAAATGCTTTCAAATTATTTTCGATACACAAGTTGTAACTTTTGGGCCTGGAATATTCTTACTTCTTTTCTATGATATTCAGCTGTTCATTTGTGAAATAAAACACCTGAAATAAAAAACTTGAAAGTTGAAAGATTTTTTTTAGTTCACTCTTTCAGGGGTTTCAGTTCCTGGTTTGCTCCATTACTTTTAGGTATGTAAAGTAGAAACCTCATGGTGGAAGGGCAAAATAGAGGAAAGCTTCTCAGCTCATGGCATGAGCAAGGAGAGAGGGATGAAAGAGCCAGAGAGGAGAAGACCGGGCAGGATCTGACCCCAGAAATCTATTTGCTTAAACTGGTCCCATTCCTAAGAGCCCAGTCAACCATGAACTCATGAATGGATTCATACAACTATAGTTTTATTACTTTTGATGCCATCACCTTTATAGGCGCCACCTCTGAACACTGACATGTAGGATCAGTCCCTCAGTATGTATGCCTCTTGGGGACATTTCATATTTAAAAACACCACGTCCCCCCTCTGAGTTCCTTAATACTTATCAACAGTTTAAGCACTCCTTCCTTCAAGTTTTCTCTGACACTCTAATATTGGTTTAGGTTTTTTTACTCATATGATTAATTTGTTTTTATGGCTTGTAATTATATGAGCCACACTGTGGTATTTTAATATTCAGTCCCTCCTCTCAGCTCTAGATTTCAAGGCCTTTGAAAGCAGTAGACTGGGAATAATGCTTGCATTGATCCAGATCTATCCCCCAAATAAGGAAAACTGTGAGGAAAATGACTTCCCTCAGGATAACTAAAGGAAGATTCCTGTTTGTGAGTCAATATCGTACAGTGTGGATAACCTTGAACAATATACACCTAACCATTCTAAATTTAAAACTTCTGTATTTTATTCTGAATTTGGCCAGTAATGCAATTTGAAAATTCATGTATTTATTTCATACTATTCTTGACAGAAATTGAAAAAACTGAGAAACGAATACTTTTTAATGAGAAAATTTAGAAAAGCCAGAGTCACCCTATTAGACAGAACAAAAGTATATTATCACATAGATAGAACACCAATGGATTCACAGGCCATCTGTTCTGCCATCTAAAGCTAATTAAGTAAAAAAAAATATTGAGCAATTAAGAAACAACCATCAGCCTAACATCTGAATCAAGAATGATTTGACAATAAAAACCATAGCTATTACAAATGTACTTAATTAGAAAGTGCCTAAGTAAAAGTCTACAAGTCATTGAAGTAGTATTGGAAGAATGAAATATGGTGCATAAATATTAGTGGAAAAATTATCAATGAGTAACTATTACCTGTAACCTTATATTACAGGATTGAATTTTTTGCACCTAAGAGAGTAGTACTCAATGTTTAATAATTTTAGAATAACGTATCATGGATTATTAAATATTGACATACACTTAAAAAGTAGAATAGTAGAAATAAATCAATTTTATATGTTGAATCAGTTTTTGTTTTTCAACTAAGGCTCAATAAATTCACATTAATTATTTAATTTTCAGTGAAATTATACATGTCTGTTGGTGCTTTGTAAGTGTGAAAATAAAGTATTGTTCTCTTAATGTAATGTTTTTATGTATATATGTTTAAAATTTATAAAGTATTTACACATACAGGTATCATTTGACCTTTTAAAAATCTTTTAAATTAGTGAAGTATGTGGCAGTAGTCTTATTTGACAAAATAAGAATTAAGATATGGATTACATCATGGGTTAGAGGTTGCATAGATGGATTTTTTTTTTTTTTTTTTTTTTTTTTTTGGTACCGGGCATCACACTTAAAACTGCATGCTTGCCAGGCAGGCGCTTATGCCACTGAGCTAAATCTCCGGCCCCTCATAGATGGATCTTAACTTAGAAATTCTGGCTCCTAAATCCCTTCCCACTTCATTATGTATTTTATATTTATCATATAATTAGCAATAATTATATAATTATTTACTTACAATTTATATTATATTAGAGTTTGAAACAGGTTTTTATTTATTTATTTTTTTATTTTGAGGCAGTTTTAGCTGTCTAGGTTGCTATGTTTCCCAGGCTGGGCTAGGAATTATAATGCTCCTGATCAAATTTCTAGTGCTCTGTTATTACTGGTGTGCACAATTATATCCAGCAGCACCTTTACATATTTAATTTTGATAGTTAATACTCACCTTGGTAGTATTATGGAAAGCTTTTTTTTCTATAAGAACAATCACACCTCCTAGTCAACTAGAAGATTGCTGAACCTATACTATCACAAATTCTTAAATAGAAAAGTCATAGTTCTTACATCAAAAATATAGTTTAAGAGCAGAGTTTTCAATATAGGAGCTGGTTTTTTAGAAATTTATGAAACTACAGGATATGAAGGCCATAAGAAGACAGAAGACAGTCTTACCAAATATACTCTTTCATAATTATCAACATTGATTTTATATATATGCTAATAACAAATGGTTCTATCTTAAAAACAGTACATGGGAATATGAATATTTCTTTAAGGAATACTTGTAAAAAATTACACAATATAGTTTTAGAACACAGCTGTAGTTGATCTTTAAATATGTACAAGATTATTTAAAAGTGATTTGACTTCTTAAGGAAACCAAAATATCAAAATCTAATAATAGTTTAGACTTTTACTATCTTAATTAGACAAAACCATCAAATTCTGTCCAATGTTATTCTAAGCTAAGTAACATACAAAACAATCTTATATCAATGTCAAATTGGATATTTAGAATTTATATTCAGAATTAACAATATTAACTTTGCTCAACATTTGATCTTGAAAATAAACAGTACTATTATGCCTCAAACTGATCCACAATGAGAAAAATCAACAGTGATGTTATCTTCTAGTGTGGGCAATTGTCTCCTCTGTGTTCACAGCTGAAGCTTAGACTTCTGTTTAATATGAGCTCTGGCTAGTTAACCCTGAGTCAGTCTCTACCAACTTCCCTTTGTAACAGAAATTAAGATACAATAAAACACAGCATCATAAAAATTATGAATGACAGACACTTTATTATTAGAAAATGGAGGAATTTCCACTAACTCCAAAGCCAGTGGAACTCGATTGAGAGGATTCAAATGGTGGTTTCATGAAAGAATAGGCTCATGTAACAGAAAAAGATAGTAAGATACTTTGTTTTTCTTTTCTCTTTCCTTCTATAGTTTCCCTTAGTCTGCCTGGTGTATCTGTGAGCTAGGTTGATAGTAAAGTGATTGCTTCAACTTAAACAAGAAGCGCCCAACTAAATTGGATCAGCATAATTCTGGGGCAGAAGATTCACCCTGGGGAGGTGTGTCACCAAAACAGTACAAAATGAAAATAAAGAAAAAAGCTCTATTTTTGTTTCTTCAGAGACACGTCAGCCTTTACCTGGGGTATCCTTTCCAGGCTTCCATTTCAGGCTCTTCATCCTTCCAGCAGAGACTCTTAGCCTTTCCTCTCAGACTCTTTGGCCTCCTGATGTGGACTCACACGGGACACTTTGCTGAGCTCTGGCCTTCCAGTGGAGCCATTGGATCTCCTGTGCACAGGCAGGCCTTTTATACTCTCCCACGCTCCACTCTGTGGCCTGCCACCGTGAGCCAATCTCGTAAATTCTTATATATTTGTATATCGTGTGTTAAATATTTCTCTAGTGAGCACTGACTGATATTGATCAGGATATTATATATTTGTTGATACTACATATGGTTTCAATAATGTCAGTGTTTCTTTTCTGGTAAAACCCAAGGAAGTAGGAAGTTGAGAGTAAAGCTTTTAAAAGGAGATGCATTTCATTCCAGAAAGGTTAGCTATCAAAACAAAGTGGTATGGGATGAGACAGAAAGTGGAGAAGATATGGGAACAATACACAAAATAGAATTCCATGCACTGATTTAAGTTGTTTTGTAAGAACTCCAGAGGATGCAGTGAAAGACATTCCTTTTAATTCCAGCAGAAAAGATACTGGGAATTGAGCCAAGCATTGTGCATTGCAATTTACTTTTCATCTATGAATTATCTAAGAAGAATATTTGACTTACAGTCAAATGTACAGTGGTGGGACCAAAGACATCCCACCGATTAGTGGTGCTGTAAATAGAATAATCTTCACTCACAAAATAAGAAAAACAAAGCCACATGTGTCTTATTAAAATATAATTGCCATGCAGAGAAATGGAAACTAAAATATTATTCTGCAATATGATTTGAAATGCTAAAAAACATGATTTATTAAAGAAACCCAGAAGATGTTAAAGTATTTCAGTTGAATTAAACCTCAAATTTAACAAAAGATGCATATAGATATGTATATTCAGTGAGTATGGAGAATAAATGAAGTTAGAGCTGAGATAGAAAGAGACTGAGAGTAAAATGAGACCTATAGACCAAACGTTAACTGTTAAAATTTGATCAGAAAGGATAGTAAATATGGTCAATTTTAATGCAAAAATGTATTTAGATTTGCATCAGAGACGATAAAGACGCAAATCAGTATTGTATCAAGTAACACTATTCATGTGTTACATGAAAATAAGATATCATTCCTGAAAACAAGGGAGAAAGACTAAGAGAATTAAGAAACTATTAGAAAAAAAGTGAAGTACTATATGAAATTTATAGAATTTAAAATTTACATATGAGTTTTCTCAAAGAAAAAAGCTGAACATTTTGAGGAGAAATAATCATTAAAAAGTGTTTCTAATGAGGAAAGGAGAGATTGCTAAAAATTTCCACAACTAATAAAACTGAGATTTTAACAGAAAGGCGCAAAAATATCCCCAGAAAATAAAATTCAAAGAAACCACTCAAAGCAAAAATTTCTATAAATTTTCAGATAATGAAGCAAGACAGGGATGTAAGTTGGTTTCAGATTTCTTTACTGAAATGTTAATTACATAACAGCAATTGAACAATATCCTTAAATTTTTGATATGGTAAATATGAGACCTAAAATACAGACTAAGTATTTCTCCGTGTATTGAAGCAACAGGAAGACATTCTCAGACACAAAACTGGTTAAAAATGTAGTTTATGTTTGTGAGTTTCCTTAAAATAAGACTAAATCCATATTAAAGCTATGAAATGAGTAAATTTTATATTAAGAATAAAATTACGTCAATGATTCAATGACCGATTTAAACTATTTAAATAATTATTTCATATGTTATAAAGCCAAAAGTAGTTGATGAAATGAGATGTTTTATGTAATAATAACTTAATAATCATTTACTTGTAAAACAAAATCTTCTAAAATGAGCAATTTGAAAAAGAGAAATATGAGCTTTTGATATAAGTTGTCTTTTTTGAACAGATAATAAAGAAATAAAAAGAACCAATTTCATGAAATAGAGAATGATTGATTAATAGGGGTTATCATGAAAGCCAAAAGCAAATGCTTAAGAATTTAAAACCAGAATAATTGCTTCCAAATGCCTGGCCATGAGCCAAAAATAACACAGAAAAAGATTTCAGAAACCATAAGATAAGATTCACTTATGCAAACAAGTATGATAACATTAAATTTTTATATTGGAGAAAAAATATAATTGGATTGAGCTTATAATTCAATATGTAAGTATATAAGCCACACCCAGAGAAAATAATAAACATAAAATTATGCTAAATATAAAAATTAAATAATGAAAACAATTTATCCTGAAAAATACAATAAAACAAAGCAGTAGGAAACTACTTCAGATAAAGTAGAAAGCAAGCGTACTGGGTGATGCAAAAAGTATCTCTTCATTATGATGTAGATAAACTACTAGCAAATATATAGCTAAACAAAAATGAAAATGAAAATTAAATTTGATAAAGAATAATGTGAGAAACCTTGAGCCACCAGATATTCATTTATTCTATATTTCAATGAATATCTGAATCATTGATTGTAATATATACTTTGTTTTAGGCACTTCCACAAAGAGAATGAAAACACCTTTAATTTTCTGAATTATTTTGAAAGAATCAATCTCACTTATACATTAACATGTGAAAAATTAAACATCATAGAATTGCAGTACAGTGTTATAAAACTTTCATAATTAAAACAGCATCATACGAGGCACAATATATGACAAGGGAAGCGAGGCATAAATGTAAAAATTCGCATATACAAAATGTCAACAAATCATAAAAGATTTAAATATATGATATCCTAAAATGAGGACAATGAAATTATTAGAACCATAAAGTATATATTTAATCAATGAGATAAAATAATGCATTTTGATAAAACTGCTAGATTAGTGTTCATTGGATTGATACATTTGGTTGGACATAAAAGTAATATATTAAAACAAAACAGATAATATAAAAGTGAACATTTATATAACCTGTGTGTTTAGGACTAATGAGTAAAATGGGAGAAAAAAATACAGATTTAGTTCGGTGATTAAGACATCTAAACATCAGAAACATAAGAAGACCAAGAAAAAATTAGGTTAAGCTATATAATATCTATATAATATATATCTATATATAAGCTATATAATATCTATATAATTTATATAATATCTATATAATAGCTATATAATATAATATGGTAAAGTATTAGCAACCTATGAGTTAATAGAGTGAAAGTTTAAATAATATGAAAATTAAAGGTGAATTTCACTGGTTGACTTTTAAACATGTATGAAAAATGGAAAAGTGGAAAAATAGGTAAACAATAGTATGAGAGAGAGAATTTGAATTTCTGTATGACAGAGAATTTCTAGAAGTAATAGAGTTTCTAGAAGTAATAGAAATGAGTAATAAACAAAAATAGTATGAGAGAATTTCTAGAAGTAATAGAAATGAGTAATAAGCAAAAATTGCAACATTGTATGCATTTCAGAAAAAAAATTAGAAGATAATATAGAAAGTTAACTGCAGTTATATCTGGGTTTTAGGACTCTGAATGACTTTAATTTGGGGGTTTGGGGATATTGTTTTGTTTTCCCTACAGATTACTATATTTGGAATATTTTCAAATGAACATGAGCTGCTCTTTAACAAGAGAAATGTATGTGTACATGCCTATGTGTAGTATGCTATTGTCAGGAAATGATCAGATAGCACTCAGCAGAAAGAACAGACCATATAAAACCTTTCTGTTGACTGAGGTAGGGGTGCATTGCTTTTACTAAATGTACACTTTGGTAGCATGGGGAGTGGTCTAGAGATGAAGGTCCTTCGGGAAGGTAATTGATACACATTCAATGTAGTGATACTGGAGAAGTGTATCAATGGGCCATAACTGCAGATGTGTAAGGAGAAAGAAACGAGTTTGATTATATACCTAAAGTAAACAGTGTCCTCAGTGTCATGGAGCGTCTCTTGTCCACTGTTTATATGCACACGCATGTCTTTCACACTGCTTCTCATATGATTGATTGAAATCACATCACAGATATTCTAACTGGTAAAATTTTACATGAAAAAGTGAAATTTATACTAAAGAAACTGAGATGCTAAAATGGTTGATACATCACAACCCTCAGTGGTTTCAGTTCCTTCAAATGTGTATGTTTGTATCATCCAAGAAATCAAAATGACATCTGGATCCACGGTTCTGAAAGTGTTTTCTCTGACCAAAAGTAGCATTCTATGGGATTTTGGCACAAATACAAATTTTTATACCCTATCTATAGTTGCTGAATAAGCAAGATTGAAGAAACTTTAATAATGACTTGATTTTTTCATGCAGGTATAATTTCAGCAAATTGGTTTCTGGACTTTCATATCATATGTAATATGACAAAACATCATACACACACTCTGAAGTGAAAAGTGTATATCATATTACTTTGGATTTTTCAAAACAATAAATGATAATCTCAAATTCATGTTGTTTAAACAAGTATTTTACATATTTTTTGATCCCTCATGTGGTATTTCTTATGAATTAAAAGTTTCAACTTGTCCAATCACAATTGTTAGCTTACTAAGACCTCTAAGAAGTTATATGGTAAAGGAAGTTTACTTGGCAAAAATTATTTAGTTTTTCAAATAATGCCATGCAGAATATTGCACCAGGATTCATTCTACAGGAAACATTTTGACTACTTCTCTATGTCTAGCACAAGTTTCATTTTGTGAAGTAAAACATTAGTGATCAAAATGTGTTTGATTTGCTTTAAATCAACAATGTAAGAAGTGGAATTAAAGACCCATATACACATACAAAGATAGCCCATGATGTTGACATAAATATTACAAGTTGGATTTTGTATTAGGAACATTAGAAATATTGCAGCAGTAATACTGAACACTCCCATATATGCTATTCCTAGTTTCTTTATTGTGAATATTTTAGAACATTATAGTTCATTTATTTCAACTAATGAATCTGTTAATACATATTAATAATGTTGATAGTCATTAAAGTTTATACTTTTTTAAGATTTCTTTTGTTTTAAATTAGCAACTTTCTCTGTTCCAAGATACCATCCTGGTGATGTATCACATTAGTAGAGAGTAGTATTCTGATTATTTTTAACACCATAAGACTGTTTTTCTTTCTTATTTTTGTCTATTTCCTGTATTCCTTCCCTTTCCCTTTCCTTTCTTCCCTTTCTCAGTGTGCTATAAAATCTGCTAGTAGCAATTGGTGCAGAATACAAAATGCTCAAAAAGTCAGCAACACATTGCAGAAATAGCATTAAATTAAGACTTTAGTTCTGTTTAATACTGTAAACCTTTGAAACAGTTGACTTGATTTTATAAACACCAATTTCCACATTTTAGAGTAAATTCCAAACAATCCACTGTTTCAGACTCTCAGAAAAACGTCAACTATTTTAATTAAAAACTTTTCCTAAAATCACTTTGCTAACTGTAAAGCACAACTCAAATATAATAAAGATTATCATTATTGTCAAAGGTCAGCACTATAGGGACAATGTTCCAGTTATTCTTTTCTGACTTAAGAGCCAGAAAATACTGATTCTAATTAATTTATCGATGGTAAAGAGCAATAAACAGAGAAACATGAATTTTAAAGTCTTTATACAGGCAAGAGATCTTAATGGTGTTTACTTCAAATCAACTGAATAATCATGGGATATTCCCTGCCCAAATAAAATATAGGCACTTAACATTGTGTCTTCCATTTAGAACTTATCATTGTGAATGATATCATTATCAACATGGCATTTTCCCATGGGTAGAGATTGTTTTGAGCCAAAACGAACTTCTTCCACATCCATCAGCATTTGAAATGGTACCTGTTCTCCAAGTGGAATGTAAGTCACATAAACATTGTTTCGACAAATCCCTGTTGTGATGTTGAAAGTGAAAAACTTCACAGATGAGCTACAAATAAATTAGAAACTCAAGTAGCCTCTGTTGTAGAGTTTACAAAGGAAAAGATTTAATGCAGGACAAATAATTTGTAAGATTATGTTATAATACTCACCCAAAGAGTAAAACGTAGAAGAGTGCAGGAGATCTGCCCTACACTAGAGACCCAAAGAGACCAGCTGAGAGCCTGGATTCTGTGGCACTGCCCTACACAAGTTCAGGTGAAGACCTTGAGCCCATGACAATGTCCTTTATGAGTCCAATTGGGGGCCTGGAGCCCACGACAGTGTCTCATTGTGGAGTACTACCCCAAGCAGACTGCCTCAGGCTTCAAAGCTCAAGGGAAGATAAGGACACCTCTAGCCAATTTTGAGGACATGAACCTGTTGCCCAGCACATGCACAGACCAGGGTACAGTTACATTGAAAGGGAAAAAGTATCAGAAACATTGTTCTTAAAAAAAAAAAAAAAAAGCAAAACCAAAAACTTTGTTCTGTTGAAACTGTCTAGCTCTGTAACTGCTTTATGGTTGTGTAGTTTCTTGATCCCTCTATCTGTGAAAGCATAACTGAACATATAAGGTGTCTGACTGTCTCAAGGTTCGTGTTCATTAGTCTTATAACCAGCGTTTACTGAGCTAGTCTCGTAACTGAAGATCTCACCTAATTATGTAATGAGAGAACTGCCATGTTTTTCTGTTTCACCTTTGTACCTCCTGCATATGCATCATTTAAAAGTACTAGCTCATAAGCACTGTGCGCCTGGCTATGTTAAGGGACAGATCCCAGCCAGGAACTTAAACCTGCTCACTGCCTCCAAATCCTTGGCGTCTTTTCATTGTTTCTGCTTGCTGTAGAAACACTAGTACACATGCAGTAGTTCAGTCAACACAGAGAAAGTAAATATAACTATCAGTATAAGAATTAAACAGTAAAGATTTAGGCTACGTGCTTGCTGCTGTCTGTCCTTTGAACTGATGTCTGCTCTGTGTGCGTTCTTTTTCCTGGAGGTCTCACCTGACGAAGTACCTTTTTAGGCCTCCAGCCACAACGTTTGTGCAAATTCGAATCAGGGATGTGCACTGGGATGAGCCAAAGGTCAGTGATGTGAGCTAGAAAGTCTGTGCCAGCAGAATGAAGGATATGTGCCAGCAGCCACAGCACGATCTGTACTGGAGCCAGGAAGCAATGCTCAAAGTAAAGACCAGAGCTCCCCGCAAAAGAACTGCAGCCATCATCAGTGATAGTGAAGACCTGACCTCCTCCAACAAAGCTAACAGCTAAGTTCATATCAGCAAAACTAGTAAGACATGCTTCTGTATGAGAATCCACAGCTCACCATCTTCCACTATGGTTTTATTTTATGCTGTTGGCAACGACCCTTAGGACCACACTGATTTAGTTCATCTGGGCCTTCAAGCTGGCCATTAGTTAATCCACCACAGCCTCCATAAGAATTAGTATGACATTTGCCTCTTTGGTTTTTCATTCCTTCATTGCAGTCTGTGGATTCCGTCTCTTCTTTCTAGGGGATTTCCCCATCTTACAAATTACAGATTGTTCTGTACAAAATGAATATTTGATTTTAATAAATTCTGAAAGGACTCTGAGCCATTTTCTTTTATCCCTGAAAATTATTTTTAAAATTTTTATTATTGTTTATATTCTTAATTGGAAACTGGTACATGTACATAACATATTTTAATTCCCCATTTTATTTCCTTCCCCTCCTCTCTTCTCACTCTCCCCTCCCTCAATCCCTTTTCATTTTCTTATCACCCACACAAATCCACTTTCCATTTGCAGATACACTTCTCTATGACTTTTCTAGTTGACTCTTCTAACTAATCATGAGAATGTCTCAGATACTCCAGAGCAGTTCGCATCCAGCGGGGCTTTCTAGGATGGAGAGAATCCCCATGTTCACTTTCCAGTAGCAATTTCATATGACTGCAGCCCCTTAAAATGTGTCTTGTAGAGGTGAGTAACATATTAAATTTTAAAAAATTAATTGTTTTAAAGTTCAACCATGAGCAGGATTTCCAGTTGCATCCATTTACCTACAAGAGCCTCAAGATTATTCTACTTTAGAGCTGGATAGCTTTCCACTGCATGAAAAAAACATATATTTATTTTTTTATCCATTCTGTAGTTGATGGGAAAGTTACCCTTGCTTTCTTCTTGTCTCCTGTCACATGGAATAATTGTTCACTCTCCTCTGAATTTCAGCCTGTGAATTTCCTTTTTACTTACATGTGTTTTTGTGTACAGTATATTAATGGATTTTGTTTCTTGAGTCACTTTCCTTGTGTTTCTTTTTATTGCTGATTGGGGTGAAATAGTTTGAACTCGTAGGGGTGAATCCTAGCATAAAAAACAGAAGCAGTTAGTGGGATACATAAAGCAAAATAGATATTGTGAATGTGATAGGAGAGGAAACACCTGGAGGGGAAAGTGGAAACTACTATTAATTTCTTATTGTCTTGTCTTGAACCCTTGTATTGTTTTCATACATTTGTTAGGTTTGGATTTCTGTGTCTGATGCCATCAGCAGCTGTTTTGAATACAATAGGACATTCCTATTAGCTTGTTTTGAAGTCCTATACTGCTTTCATTTATTTGTTTAACTGGTTTTATTATGCTTTGCTGTTTGATTTCATTATATGTGATGGTAGGAAAAGCTATTTTGAAGAAAACGAGACATTATGGTAGCCACACCTGATTTCCTATCATCATGTTTTAAAATCCCATAATGCTTTTATTCTTTTGCTTTGATTGGTTTTATTATGTTGTGTTTTATTTGATTTTATTATGTCTGATAGTATGGACTACTGTTTAGAAGAAAATAAGACATTATAATAACCACTGTTCATTTCCTATTGTCTGGGTTTGAAGTCCTGAATGCTTTCATTCATTTGATTGGTTTTGCACTATTTTGTTATGTTTTATATTATTGTCTGTGAAGGTATGGATAACTATTTTGAAGAAAACAAGAGACATTATGAAAGCCACTAACCTGTTGTCTTGTTTTGAAGGCCTGTGTTGCTTGCATTGTTCTGTCCTAATTTTCTTTCTTCTGTTTTGTATGGTTTTATTCTCTTTTGGCTCTGCTGATGTGATGTCATACGTTTATCGATTTGCATATATTAAACCACGCCTGCATTCCTATAATGAATCCTACTTGGTTGTGATATATAATCTTCTTGATGATTTTCTGCGTTCTATTTGCCAGTATTTTATTGAGTATCTTTGCATCAATGTTCATTAGTGAGACTGGTCTGTATTTCTCCTTTTTGGTTGGGTCTTTCTGGTTTTGGTATCAGAGTAACCTCCGGGAATGATTTAGGTAGGACTGATTCTTTTTCAATTTCATTGAAGATTTTAAGGAGTACTGGCATCAAATCTTCACTAAATTTCTTATAAAATTCAGCCGTGAATCCATCAAGACGTGGGCTTTTCTTTGTTGGTAAGCTTTAATTATTATTTTGATTTCAATAGCTAATATTGAGTTATTCAAAATTGCTATATATTCTTGGTTGAGCTTTGGTAGTTCATATGTTCCTAGAAAGCTGTCCATTTCCATTGTGATTTCTACCCTATGTGAGTAGAGATTTTCAAGTAGGTGTTCATGATCTTTTGAATTTCCATAGGATTGGTAGTAATTTCCCTCTTCTCAATCCTTATTGCACGAATTTGGGTTTTTTCTATCTTTTTCTTTATAAGGTTAGCTAGAGGTTTGTCAACTTTGTTTATTCTATCAAAAAACCAGCTTTTTGATTCATTAATTCTTTGTATTATTATTATTATTTTTTTATTTTCAATTGCATTAATTTCTGCTCTAATCCCTACAATTTCCTCTCCTCTGTGAGCTTTGGGTTTAACTTGCTCTTCTTTTTTCTAGTAGCTGGGAGATGAAACATTAGGTTGTTTATTTGTGCTTGTTCTGTTTTCTTGATATGATAATTTATTGCTATATTTCTCTCTTAAGACTGCTTTCATTGCATCCCACAGATTACAGTATATTGTTTCTGAATTTTCATTGAATTGTATGTATGCTTTATTTCTTCTGTAATCCACTGGTTCGTCATAAGGTTGTTATTTAAATTCCATGTATTTATGCAGGCTTTGCAATTTCTTTTGCCATTAATTTCTAATTTCAGTGCACTATGGTCAGATGTTATGCATGGGATAATTTCAATACCTTTGCATTTACTGAAGAATGCTTTATAGGATAATATATGGTCTATTTTGGAGAATGTCCCATGCACAACTGAGAAGAATGTGTATTCTGATTTGGCTGAATGGAACACTCTCAAAACATCTACTAAATCCAATTCTAGAAGGTATGGTTGAGTTCTATTATTTCTTTGCTGACTTTTTGTCTAGTTGATCTATCTCTTTGTGACAATGGGCTATTAAGGTGGTAAGCTTATAATTGTGCTCTTGTGTGTTTGATTTTTCATGTCCATTAGTATTTGTCTTATATAGTTGGGTGCTCCTGTATTTGGTGCATATATATTTATAATTGTTAGTTTTTCCTCTTGTAATTGTTAGTTTTTCCTCTTGTAATTTTCCACCTAAAAGTTGTAGTGGCCTTCTTTATCTCTTTTAATCCTTTTTTAAAATCCTTTTTAATCCTTTTTTAGGTTTTGAAGTTCACTTTGTCGGCAAACAGAATAGTTACCCCTGCTATTTTTTTTTTTTTTTTTTTTTTTGTTCCTGTTGCATGGAATACTGTTTTCCATCCTTTGACTTTTAGTCTGTGACTTTCTTTTTGAGTCAGATGTGTTTCTTGTATATACCATATTTTGGGATCCTGTTTCTTGATCCATTCTGTCAGCCTATTTCTTTTGACAGGTGAATTGAGCGCATTTACATTAATGGATATCACTGATATGCACTGACTTGATTTTGCCGTATTGTGTTCCTGTTGTTGGTTTCCCACTTTCCTCCCTTGTTTAATTTCTTGTCCAGCCTGGTGGTTTCTTTTGGTCGTTGTTCTGGGAATTGTGGTCAGTTTTATCTCTTTCTATACTGTCACTAGGGTTGGTTTGGTAGATATGAATTTTCCTCAGTTCCTCTTTGTCATGGAAGTATCTTATTTCTCCATTAAATTTGAAAGACAGTTTTTCTGGATATGCAGTCTGGGTTGAAAGTTGTTTTCTTTTAGGACTTGAAATACCTTACTTCACACTTGTCTTGACTTAAGGGTTTGTGCTGAAAAGTCTGCTGTGATTCTTATAGACTTCCTTGATGAGTGAGCTGTGTCTTTTCTCAAACAGGTTCCATTATTCTGTTTTATGCTGTATGTGTTGGATCTTAATTATTATATGTATAAGTATAGATTAATGTTGGTTGTGACCATTTGGTGTTCGATATGCCTCACTTATCTGCATATCAGATTTTCTCCATGTGTGGGAAATTTCTGCTATTACTTCTGTGAAGATTTTTGTTGTCATTTGCATTGACTCCTGCATCTTCACTGATGCCTATAGTCTTATATTGTTTATCTTGACATAAAATTGATGTTGGGTTGTCATTTCATGTTGCTTTGTTATTTTTAAAATTTCTATCCTTTCATGATAGCTAATTGTAATCCTGTCCTCAAGGTCTGAGATTCTATCCTCAGCTTCATTTAAATGGTTTTTCCAGCTTTCAGTAGAAATTTTTGTTTCTTGGATGTCTCTTTGAATTTGTTTCTTGAATTCTGCTTGTTTTCTACATTGTTTTCTACATTGTTTCAATCAATTTCATGCTCCTTTTTTTTTTGTCTATTTCTTCTCTAGCTATGTTGAACAAATCCTTTACCAAAGCTGTTATTTCTGTTTTTATGTAAGACACTACTTCTAATTTGATTTCCTCTATATCCTCATAGATTTGTTTATTTACTTCATTTGCTATCTTTTCAGAGTATCCTGGTGTATGACTTTTAAAGTCCTCTATTTCACTATCACCTGTTCTTGCACCTCATGGACTAGATGTTTGAGACTGCATTTTGATTTTTTGTTCTGTCATTTTCACCTTCTGGGCCAGTATCTGGTTATTTAATCCCAATAGTCGCAACTGTTGACAGTTTATCTCCTAAGGTCCTAATGTGTGATTGATGTCAGCTCAAGTTTTGGGTGTATAGTGACCGGAACCTGCTGAGGTATTCTGTTTGGTTACCAAGTCTCCCATCAACCTGCACTGCCAGTCCACTGCAGTTCATAGTTCTGGGAGGGAGAGTGTGAGCCAAAGGTTCACAGCAGTGCTTGGTCTAAAAGATGGGGTGCATAGCTGAGAGCAGCAGATCGAGCCAGGGTGGGTGCAGCAGTTCTCTGGGTTTACTCACAGGAGCACATGCTGGGTCACAGGCACGGCTCAGCAGCCTGAGCCAGGAAGGCACATGGTGGTCATCCTCTGTGTGGTGGCAATGGGAGGGCACTAAAGCACTCAGGCATGGCCCAGTTGCCTGGGCCAGGACTGAGCTCTGTAGTCTTGCTCTGTAAGGTGGTGGCTGACAGGGGTTGGGGGTGCTGAGGTATGCTGGCATGCCCAGTGGCCCCAGCCAGGGTGAATCATTTTTTCTTTTTTTTTTTTTTTTTGTCTTTTCTTTTATTTTGTCTTCTATGTCAGTGTCCACCAACCTCCCTCATATATAGCTCTATCACTAACAGTGAGGCTTCTCTCAAGGAGGAAAGGCGATGTCCATTCCACAGGGATGTCTTCCAAATGTAGGTGGCTTTTTGTAGCTATCCCAAGAACCTACCTTTTTCTGGTACTTATGGTTCTGTAATAATGTCTATGTTAAATACCAGAGATGTGAAGGGTATGGAGCCAATTGTGTCCTGTGGATGTGGGAGCTGGGACTGGTTTTGTGTTGGTGGAGCTATCCAGAGTCCAACTGCTATCTCTTCTTTGCTGCTTCATATGCTTCCACATTATATGCCTTGCTGATTAGCTAGCCCCCCCAAAGGTGTATGTGCATCTGTGCATCAGCTGCTCTCCTGGGTCTTGGAGCTCCCATCAGGTGGTCTTACACTCTTTCAGTCAACTCCACCATCTGGGGGATAATGGAGAAGGCTGGGAACATTAACTCACTGTCTTCTAGCTAGCCTGTCCTCCAGGATGCAATGGAGGAAGCTCAGAGAACAAACTCACTATCTTCCAGCAGGTCCCACCATCAGGGATGTAATATAATATATACCTTTAATACTTAAAAACAATATACACAGTCTAATTCTTTTTTCTGTTTTATATATATGTTTCCAGGGCACTCTATTTCACTACAAGATCTCACTACATTGCCTACACTGGGCTTGGAATTGGGATTCTCCTACCTTAGTTTTCCCAGAGTGGTATGCCATCGCATATGTCTGATTCTTGTTGTTTTTGGAAAATCATCATACAAAGGAAGATTTGAGAACTGGTTTCCTGATATTTCAAAAAATTGGTAAAACAATCACATTGGAAATTCAGGTCTCACACCCCTTTTGTTATTATTGGTCTAACATTGTTCATTCTCATTCTTATTCTGCATGATAATCAACCACAACTTGACAAACATAACAGGACATTGCATATCACATACCCACCCTACATATGGTCATGTGGACAAGTGAACTAGATTAAGTGAAAACCATATCCTTTTGGCCAAACTAGGATTTCTGAAACACTTAGGTAACTCATCTCGGTGCTCAAGACTTTTGCATTTTTAATCTGTAACTTATTTTATCAAAAAATATCTCAAGGCCATCTTGTCTCTCTAGTATAAGGGCTTGATTGGTACACTGTACTACTTGTGAATTGTTGATCCTTACAGAGAGTCTGCAGAGTGTAATTCATCCTGTGTATAACCTTAGACACTAAGTATTGACAGTTTGCTGTATTATAGTTCTGGTGTTTTTTCTTTATTGCCTTCATATGGTAACCCTGAAGACAGGCAACTGCTACTATTGTCCTTGTTCTCCAGAGAAGGAAACCTAGGTGACCAAGAGGAAAGAAGCACTGTTAAGGTTTGAACACAGGAAGCTGTAAACCAAAGGGTTCACATCCTTCTCACTCATGGTTCCATAATTTTATCAAAATTGGGGGAAGGGGTTCATGTTTTCCCAGTGGTTGGAGCACTTTCCGTCTTTGAATGGACTTGACTCATTACATTGATGGTGTTTGCAAAACACTCTTGCTAATATTTGAACAGGCACTTTGAAAGAAAATAAAAGTGTGCAAACAAATATATGCTTAAAGGCTGCCTCTTTTCCTGGAAGCAGTGCCCTGGAGATAGCAGGCTTTGAAAATGTGTCTCCAGTGAAGGGGCTGACATATCTTCACAGGTCTAATTTATTCTAAATTGTTCTCAATTGCTTTCTATTTGAGAAGATGGCAGTACTCCCAGTGGTACCAAAATAGGCCATGCTGCGGATGGTTTAGAAAATAAAGTCATTAGATACAGAGGATTCAGCAGTGAAAAGTAATGATGATAGTAGTAGCAGTAGCAGCTAACATTATTAATTAAATGCTTATTCTAGAGTAGATATTTGTTCTTAGCAGGCTATATGATTGTTTACATATTTTACATTTTATCCTGGTAGTACTTGTGAGAAAGAAACAGTATTGTTTTATCCATGTTAGAGTTGAGAAAATGTAATCACAGAGGACTTTAAGTAACTGGTCAAAGGCCAATCACCTAAAAAGGTGACATTCAGGATTTCAAACTCAGGTAGCCCGCACACTGACTGGGTTTCTCCATGTTAACGTTCCTTTGGGTAAAGTGCTTTCCATGTAGAATATTGAAATCCTGCCTTTACATTGACTTCATTAGCAATTGTATTCTCATTCCTTTTTCTTCAAAAGAGGTTATCCAAAGAAAATAGGAGGAAAGGAAAATTACATGTGAAGATTAATGTGTTTCAGATATCACAAATATGAGGACATGAAACTTGGACTGAAAGCTGTGATTTTCTATATATAACAAAATGTTTTATGTTACTAGAAGTGTGAATATTAATGCTATTAAAGTTTTAAATAAAATAATTTCTTATTTTTTACCGGAACACAGTTGGAAGTAAGGATAAACTGAGAGATTACTTTTTTCCTTTTAGGATTTTGATACAATACCACTAAAAACTTTCGCTTAAACACTGACCCTCATTGATATTATTTTATAATCCACTATTTCAGCAACTTTCCATAGTTACATGAAAAGGTTTCAAAACCTCTAGGAATGAAACACTAGGTATAATAATTTTTGATAGAATATAAACATTCTGACTACAGATAGACTTACAGTATTGCAGATATTTAATTTTTTTTTATTTCTCATGACCTCAACAGAAAAATTCCTTATAAGTGGACACACAGAGAGCACCTTAAGTAAAAGTGCATTCTTCTACATTTAATAATATTTAATGTGCCAGGTAAAGGCATCCAGAGGGTTATGTGTTTTCTATTAGTTGTATTCATTTTCCCATAGTTGAGGAAAATGTTATGGGGCCAACCTATGTTTGTGTAAACAGATGATTTGAATTAATTGATTGTTTGTGACCATTTCAATACCATGAACTCTACCAAGGAAGATAAAGTTTATACATTATTAAGCAAAACAAAAAGCTCAAAATCAAGTCCCTTAGTGTTACTCTTGCATGAATAGAATCCTGAATGAAAATACAGGAACATAAAGTATTTATTTGGTGAAAACAGAAGCTGGAATTTTGTCTGACAACAGCAACAGAAACAGAAGATGCTGAAGATATTCATTCCATTATCAGTGAATCAAAAACCCTGGAGTAAGTTTAGAAAACTGAAGTTCTGCTGTGTAATCAAATCAGACATAAATGTATTTTTATCCTACAAATTGGGGACAGTAATAACCTTTTAACTGTTGTCATTGGATGCATAAGGAAAACAAGTCTCTGTGCAGATAAAAGTGTTCTGAAATTTAAAATATAGATAAATCACTACATTTTATATCCAAAAAATAATAAGCATCTATGGGTTCCCACAAATTCTTTCCATACAAGAGGCAGGAGGGGAAGGAATCATACCTTCTTTAACTCAGGTTGTTTCTCAAATGAGTATCCACTGCTTAACTTGACACCTGGATATGCTCATTTTATATCATCTCTTTCCTTCCCTTCTCCCCTTTTGCCTTCCATTCTCTTCCTTTCCCATTTTCTCCTTTTCTTTTTCCCCTTTCATTTTCCTGTCCTTCTCTTTGTCCTTACATTCTCTTAAAGGTCAAATGAAAATAAAACCCCAGTAAGTTACGAAGTGGGTAGAAGGACCATCAGTTGGGAAAGGTGCTTACTGAAAAACAAAGTCGATATTGAAACATTTTTTCTTCTAGAGTGTGAAGTTTGAAATAAAATCTGAAATAGAATCAAGAATAAAGAAAAACTTAAAGATACCGTAAGTGAACTAAGTCAACCAACTCAAGGAAAGCATGATTAAAAAAACAAAAAAAAAAAAAAAAAAAAAAAAAAACCAAAACCAAAAACAAACAAACAAAAAAAAACTCTTTTCTCTTCAAATTAAAATGTGTATTTTGACTTTTGGTGGAATTCAGTACTCAAACTGCCAACCAGTGTTATTGTTCATCATTATAAATATCAATGTAAGTACGAAAATTGGGTCCACATTATTGAGTCTCTTCCAAGAACGTTGAGTAGTTGCATATTGATGTATATGATAATCTGTTTCTGATTGTACTTATCCAATTCAGAACTTAATAAATACCAGGTTCTTAATAAAATTCATACTTTTCAACTGTTAAGAGAGACATATACACTGATTCCACAACACCTCTCTCTTAAGCAGAGATGAACCCTCCTATAAAATTGCTGCATATTCAGTTTTCAAGCAAAACCAAAAATTGCCAGCCCTCCTGAGGCAGGTAGAGTGAAGCTTCGACTTGATTGGCTTTGCCTTCTGCCCCTGTGATGGGTGGGATACACTTCTTTGTCTGTGTGGGTTGCGCAGGTTGGCCCTGGAGTCTCTCTCCACTTTCTCTCCTGCTCTATTCCTCTGCTCTGCTTCCTGGCTGCCATGAACTAAGCAGCTTTGCTCCCGCTTCAACTTTTAGCTGAAATGTTTTTCTCTTGGAGAGAGCAGATCATGGGTTGAAGTTGAGGGCAAATTAAACCTCTGCTTCTTTAAATTTTGGGTGTTAGGTATTGTGTCTCAGCGATGGAAAAATTAATAAACCATCTATCCTGAAATGGCAGTGAAAATCTGGCTTTCTGTCCACTTGGGGATCCCAACTGTGCCCTGCCTGAAAATATGACCATGACTATTTTCTAATGATTGGATGAGCTTAATCATCTGGTCATATTAGAGTAACATAATTAGTTCATTTACACATCCACTGTAGGACATTGCTCCTATCAGTACAAAACACTGTACTGATTCTTACATCATGTTCATAAAACAATGGGAATATCACTAAACTAAATGCAATCCACTTAAATTTTATGCTGCTGGCGTAAACAATGAAAGACCACAAGAAATGCCCCTAATGCTCATTAAAATGGCAAATAAATGTAAAATTCTACTACTGTAGCTATCTAATTCTAGTGTATGACTTTTGATTGCAGGACTCCCAGCCAACTACCTGGAGTCTGTATGTATTATTTATATAGCTACTTATCTATGAGTACAGATGAAAACACATGTCTAGAGATATGGAGAGTCTAGGCTAAATTATGTTAAAGCAAGTCACAGGCAACAAAGAATAAATGAATCAGATGGCCCAGTGATTCACATAAAGTCACCTTAAATCTCACAGATATCTGAAGTGCTGCCATTCATATATTTATGGGTTTTTTTTGGAAAAGAATCTGTTTTGTTTGGCAGCCAGTAATTATTTACACTGAATACTCAAACTCACGTTAGGCAGTGTATTTCAGAATATGATTGTTTACAAAATAATAAAGCAATTCCCATGATTTACCAAATGATTTCATCTGAAATCTGATCAGTTTATCATTCTACAATATTATATAGAATAGTTAGAAAAAACACAAATTAAACAAAACATGAAAATTTTAGAATGCAACTACTTAGGTCATCCAGTTTGACATCAGCATTTGAAAGAACAGAACAATTTTTGAGCAAGAAATATTTGGGAGGGAAATAATTTAGTGTCTTACTAAATAATGTTATTTTCAACTATATAAACAAATTAAATTATCAATAGTGACTCCAGTTTGATTGATGATGAAACTGCAATGTTTTTATGAAAAGACTATTACATTTAGAGTAACCATGAACATAATATAGATAAAAGCTTTACATTTTAAAATTTTATTTTCAAACTAGAATTGCACCTAAGTTTCATTTCTAGTAGTTCTATTGTGTGGTTCTTTTCCGTTAAAGATTTTCTAAGGTTATATTATCTGACTTCTAAGAGATTTTCAATAAATATAAGTGACAATCTATATTTACTGAATATGAGTAAATACAAGTTGGTCCATTTTTACTTAATTTTTGTCCATTTATTTTATACATCCTTTCCCTCAAAATAATTTTTTGAGATTATATTCATATTTTACATAATATAAAATTTAAATTTGAATAATAGTGTAAAGCCACACAGCTAGTAACTGGGAGATCTTGAATTAGAACCTATATAATGTTTTCAGAATCTGTAAACATTAAAGCTAATTATACTGCTTTTGATATATATTAAAGCAAATTTTTAGGCAAAACATTCTGTTTTTACTAAATACTGTGAATAACTAATAATTTGAAGGATTGGAATGATTAAATTAATTTAAATTAGAAAATAATACTATACAAATTCACCTGGTTGGTGAAAAGGTGATTTTACAATCTGGAAAAAATAGGATTTATTTTTATTGCATTGCTTTCTCCTCTTTTGCTTCTTTAGATGCAAATAAATGAAATCGGAATTTTTATGTAGTCTTGAATTCAGCAGTTGAAGCACTCCAATACCTTGTGTAATTAATACTTACAACTACTGTATAATGATTCAATAGGTGAAAAAAAATTTCTTCAGTTTGGGGAGGCTCTACAATAAGTGACCATTATAATTGGGCATTTTGTTTGTATGTTTTGGACAAAACTAGGCCAATTTTTTCTGGGTGTTAAAAGTTCAATCAGGGCAGCCAAGATATGCATCCTCAGCTGGCGTAAGCAGTCAGTTTATTCAGCAGGTGGCGCTCTTTCTATCTATAAATGTTAAGACAGCCCTAAAACAATAATGGGGACGCTTCTATTGGTGCCATTTTACAGGAAAAATGCACAGCAGATAACAAAGCCACTGCTTAATATGCAGAATGCTTTTTCCTTTAAGACACTGTTAATTTTGAAAAAATATGACATTTACTAAATTATTTTTATAATCTGACATTCTACTTTTCTCTAGTTTATACTACCATAGAGACTGAATAAATTGTTGTAACTCCAAATAGTGATGTTATAAAATACTTAAAAAATATTTTGGAAGAATACTGTATAGGTAGATTAACAATTTTAATAGCAACCATTTCTCAAGTAAGAGCCAGGCTATTTTCTTTCTAGTGCCTACTACTTTATGTATCCCTAAATGGTCATGTGCCTTGTTTTGTCTCTTTCTTTCTTTCTTTCTTTCTTTCTTTCTTTCTTTCTTTCTTTCTTTCTTTCTTTCTTTCTTTCTTTCTTCCTTTCTTTCTTCCTTCCTTCCTTCCTTCCTTCCTTCCTTCCTTCCTTTCTTTCCTCCCTTACTTTTTTTTTTTTTTTTTTTGTACTGGGGATCAGGCTCATGTCCCCGTGCTTGCCAGGCAGGTTCTGTGCCTCTCAGCTTTGTTCCCAATGGCCATGTTTCTGTGTTGATTTTTGCAGTTACATAAGAACACTATTTTTGGTAGCACCCAATCACTATGATGACTAAGCACGCTTTTCTCTAAGGCCAAGGTAAATGCTTCCTTTAACACATTAATTTGTTGTGACATCTTGCATGTCTATGGATTTTAAGATGCTACATACATGTGGCAGCTATTTGAGCAGCAGCAGCAGCTTGTTAGAAGTGTAAACATGAGTCTCCATTCAAGACTTTCTAAGCTTCTGGGGTTGGGACTCAGGAGTGTGTATTAACAAACATTCCAACTGATTCTGAAGTATAATAAAAGTTGAAAGGACTGCAACTTCAGATTTTAATGATGCCAATTAGCATTAACTGTTAAAACACACTAGAGCAGAAATATACTTCTCTGTGGGGTTACTGCACCTTTCCTTTCTCTATTTTTCAATTGAGGATCAAGACTAAACTGCAGTGCTTAAAATGCTTCTGCTACCTATTTTGTCAGTGAGTGAATATGTGAATCATTTTTTTTTTCACTGACCTCCTAAGTAGATCAATAACTTAGGCATAAAATAAGGACTCTTGTCATGCTTTGATTATGAAGAACTTTCCTTTTTTGGTCAGAAATTATATCTCAAATTTCTTAGAAATGTACATGTAAGATAAATTTAGAATATATCAATAATCTACAAAAGGCAATACATATTACTTCTCATTTATTCAAATAAAATTAAACCACTACATTCATTTGCCAAGTCCAGTATAACCAAATGAGATCACTAGAACTGACAGTTTCACTGGATAATGAATGCTTTTGATAATTTTAAAATATTATATATTTTCTCAGTTCTTCAAGTGTAAAATTAGTTTAGTCAAAATAGTGATGTATGGGCAAATATTTTCCTTTTGCTTAAGATTAAATTGAATCACCAATATCACTTTATTAAGCAGCTATATATGTCCACAGTACAATTATTATGAAGAAAACAATTTGAGCTATCCTGAAACATAACTCTTTCTTACAATACTGTATAAAAAGCTCTCCAATTTTTTGAACATGTTCATCTTGAAATGAAAGATCTTGGAAGCTTCCCAGTGAAATGTAGGCTTATGAAATGGAGAAAAACTGGAAGAAAAAACTGTGAATTTGTAGCCAGAAACATAGAGAAATCTTATTTTATATCCTGATAGAATATGTGCTTGTGCAGATTTTGAATATACATTAAGCCTACCAGGTAGACATAGCCTAGTATTTTATTACGTGTACCCTGATAGTATATTGGAAGATATAAAGAGTATCGATTCACAGAACATATATTGAAATGTCACATCCAAAAATGTAGCGAGAGAAAGTGGTAATATATGCACAGCTTTTCCAAAACTGCATGTGCATAATTTGTCTTGAGTAATAATACACTATATCTTAATGTAAAATTAGTAAGAGTTGATATGGTAAATGACCTGTTAATAAGGTTATGAAACATGACTTTTTTGAAGAATTATTTTACAAATCATTAAAAACTAAACTTTTAAATGATGTGTTTATTGGTAGCTAGTAAATAAAGAATAAAAAGAAGCAGACAATGAAGAGTTCAAAAAATTTAAGACAACATTAACAACATAAATGCTAACTTTCTTACACTTATTGTTCAAAATGTTGTAGACAAGTTTTTAATAAACTTTTGAAATAGTTACAACATCCCAGCAATTTGCCAATTTTTGCTTTTTAAAGTTTATTGATGAATTCTTTAGTTATATTGTTTGAAAATGAAGTCAATGAAGAAATTATATATCATTAACTAATAGAAATGATAAGTATTTACTGCTTACTTTATTAGAACTGTGTATTTTGTAATAAACTGAGGTAGATGAGATATGCATACTACAATTAAAATCCATCAGAATTTTAAAACAGTTCACTTAGTGGTTCAGTTAATTATTTCTACAATCCTCCTAATAGTATTTAATGAAATATTTTATGGTTATGGGGTACAAAATTGTGAGTGCATATCCCACATCAAAATACAAAGCAAATTTATTCTATACCAGTTTACCACTTCTCCTAGCAGTAGAGTGGCTAATCATTAATATTCATACAAAGCACTGCACTTGAGTGCTCATCAAGAGCAATGAGCCTTGATTCGCGTTGTGATGATATTAATGGGACAGGGCCTGCTTCCACGTGGGTAACTCATCACTTATTTGTGTCCTTCTGTGTCTTCCACTTCTGCTGACTTATTTTCCTTACTGACTAGGAGTCCTTTATATATTTATTCCTTTTTGCTGCGATGTGTTTTAAGTATTCTATATCAATTATTAAATATATCATGCTTTTGATGAACTATGATATCTTTTAATGTAATGTATTTACATATCTGTACTAGTTATTCTTATTGCTGAGACAAAATACCCAACACACAAAATTAAAGGAGGAAAAGTTTATTTAGTTCACAGTTTGTGGAGGTTTCAATTCATCATTACTTGGCTCCAGGGCAGCATGGCATGGTAGACAGGCATCATAGTTCATGATGGGAAGGAGATAGCAAAACAACAAGGAACGCCCAAAGAAACCCTTGGGGGAATGCAAAGGGTTGGGCATCTCCAAGAGTTTCTTTCTAACACTTATGTATTACCCATAGTACTTGGGTCAGGTAGCACTCACACCCTGAATTCCAACATCACACACTAGATCAACCTATCTGTTAAAATGTCTCCCTTAGGACCACATGACTTTTGGGGGCCATCTAGATACAAGCCATAATGATAACTTTTTTTTCTTCCTTTGTATATCATTCAAGATATTGGGAAGTATATTATTTCTCTATTGATTGTGAAACACAGCTTTTCAGTATACATCAACGGGGGTTGGAAACTATTTTCCTTCATGTTTTGGAAAAATTCACTAGAAGGTCTCCTTAATTTAAGGGCTTGTGTTGAGAAGTATGCTGTAATTATGGTGGGATTTATTTTATAAGAGCTATTTCTTCTCTTTAGTAGCTTAAATCTTTCTTGTGGTGGTGAATTTATGCAATCCTAATGATTATATACCTTGGTGTAGGGTTATTGTGGTTATGGATAATAAGCTCTACTTATCTGTGCATCAAATTATTTTTCTATGCTTAGAAAGTTTTCTGTAATTACTTCTGTGAACAGTTTTTTTTTTTTAAATGTCATTTGTGCTGACTTCTGATTTTCATTGATTCCAATTGATCTTATGTTATACCTCTTTGAATCATCTTGCGGCTTTCGGAATGTGTTTTTATTGATTCTCTGTTACTTTTAAGAGATCTTTATTTTCTTGATTGCTAATCACAGTCTTATCTTCTAGGTCTGAAATTCTATCTTCACTTTTGTTCATTTGGTTTTGCAAATTTTCAATGGGTTTTTAATTTCCTGGATATCTATTTGAATCTGTTTCATGGATTCCATTTTTCCTCTATGTTGAACACTCTTAGTTTCCATAATTTTCCTATGTTCTTGTATTTTTTTAAAATCTATGTCTACCCTAGACTTGCTGATTAAGCCCTCCATTGTGGTCATCCTCTCTTTTGTTTTTTTTTTTTATAAGCTGGTAGGTTATTTTTGATCTGATTTCCTTGATAATGTCATGCATTATTTCTGCTTCTACCTGCCTGATGCTATTGTTATTGCTAATTGTAACACTTTATTCAGGATGTCATAACTGTCATAATCTTTTTTGTGTTTCATACTCTACTATCATTTTAGAAATTTCAGATGGTTGCCTCCATTTTCCTCTACTTCTTGGGTGGGCTGGAGGTCTATTTTGGGGTTTTCTTTCTGTATTTTGTCATTTTCCATTTTTAATTTAATTTTTGTTTTAATTTTCTGTGTTGATGTCTATAAATTTCTTGTAGAAGGTAGCTTTGTCACTAGTATTGAGGCTTTCCTAGGAATTGTGTCTTCCACCTGTAGGAGATTCTTGGTTCTTGTGTCTGTCCCAAGATCCTACCTTCCCAATTTATTAAGCATGAAGTATTGGAATCTATTTGTTTTGGCACCTATTCCTTTGGTACTGGACTTCATCGATGGTTCTGACCCTAGACAATCACAGTGCTGTTATAGAAGGGAGAACAAGTGATTATGACAAGTATGACATCTTGGTAAAGTATTACAATTAGCAATAAAAATAGCATTAAGCATGACCTAGAAGTTGAAAGACTGTGGTAACTCATGGTTTGGTACATTTAATCATAGTTGCAAGATCTACAGTTATTTCAAAAAATACCTGGAAAACTAAATTTAAAGTGGGATATATTATAGTAACTTCTTTGTTTTCCTATTAACCTGATTTGAACCCTAGTATTGCTCTCCCCATCTTGTTCTGTCTGATTATACTATATTCTATTTTGTTTGATGGTATCAATTTTGAGGGTATAGGTATCACTTTGAAAGCAATAAAATATACTATGATGCCCATTATGGTTTGACTATTATCTCTTTTTTGAAGGCCTATAAGGTCTCCAGTGTTCTGTATGGTTTTGATCAATTCTATTATACCTGATGATATAGGCAACTCAATTTAAAAATAGCAAGAAGCACAATGGTAACCACTTTTGATCACCTGGTGTTCTATTTTTGCATCATGTACTATGCTCATCCTTCTATTCTAACAGACTCTGTTTTGCTTAGTCACGTTTGGTTTTATTCTCTTCCAAAAAAAGTAATAAGAACTGTGGGAGTAATAAAACCCTAAACATGTAATTGTTATTGTAAAAAAAGAGAGGAAAGAAAGGTGGACTAAGGGATATAACGGCATGTATGTTTGAATGTGTAGGATGGAAAACAAATATACTGAGCTTTTGTTGGATCATTGAATGGAACTGTCTCCAGTCTCACTGGATGAATGTCCACTTTATATGCTTTAATTTTATAAATTGCACAACTGTTTCTAAGAAGACAATATATAACCTATTAACTAATGATTTCTTAATGCATATTTTTTCTTGAAATTCTGTATTACTTGTACCTTTTTACTGCTTTGTTTTTTATGTCCTTTCTTTTTTTTTCTCTTTAAATAAAAAAAAAAAAAAAAAGAAAACCGACAACCCCCCCCCCCCACACACACATATGATACTCTGAGTTGGTCATGGTGATATATATTTGTAATCACAACACTCAGGAAGCTGAGGCAGAAGGATCCTGAGTTTTACCTAAGCTATAAGCCAAGTTTCAGGCCAGCTTGGGTTGCACAGTGAAATCCTGTCTCAAAACAACACAAACAGTTCTCTGGGAAAGTTTCCCATTCTGCTATGCAACTTCTCATCTGGACAGCTCTAATGGATAAAGCATTATGGCAAAATTTAGTGTATGGGCCTGGTGTGGTGGCACACGCCTGTAATCCCAGTGTACTGGGATTGGGGGTAGTGAGGCATGAGGATAACTGCAAGTTTGAGGCCAGCTGCAAGTTTGAGGCACAAAGTGAGTTCAAGGCCAGCCTGAACTGCATAGTAAGACCCTATCTCAAAAAACAAAACTAACAAAAAAAAAAAAAAGGTAGTATCATGTTGTAGTTAATGCAACGATCATATGAGCCTACTGTGAGATGAGCTAGTTACAACTTATTATATTTGTATTATGTTGGTATGCTTTTATGTGGGTCTTCACTAAATAAATGAATTTTTTTTTAATTTAAAAGGAAAAAGAGAAAAAATAAAACAAAACAGTATAAGGGTACAACTAATACAGAACTTAAAAAAACAGTAAGAAATCACCAGTTAATAGATTAAACATTATCATCTCAGAGATAGTTGCTCGAGTCACAGGATCAAAGCATACAAAATGGACGTTCAAACAGTGAGACTACAAAGAGTTGTGTTCAATGATCCAACCAAAAACATTAATATGGTCATTTATTTAACCCCCCTAAAAACACTTGCAGTTGTATCCTTTAGAGCACTTTTTTTCCTTCTCTTATTTACAATAAAATTTACACATTTTGGGTTTGATTACTCCTTTGTTCTTATTACTTTTTTTTTGGAGGAGAATAAAGTCAAATATGGCAAAACAAAGCTGTCAGTCAAAACCAAGGATAGACATAGCACATGATGTAAAACAGAGTATAAGGTTATCAACAATGGTTACCATAATGTCTCTTGCTTCCTTAAAAAGAATTGTTTATCTCATTAGGTATTATAAAGTTGAACAAAACAGTAGAGAACAAGACCAATAAAACCTAAACCTTGTAAACGTTACAGGACTTCAAGAGGAGATAATAGTCAAATCAGAATGGGCATGATAGTGAATCTTATTGCCTTCAAAGTAGTTGCTTATACCCTCGAACTCGATATTATCATACAGAACGGAAAAGAGTCTAATCAGTCAAAACAAGATAGTGGGAGTACTACAGGACTTCAAATCAAGTTAATAGGAAATCAAAAAAGTTACTATAATATATCCTGCTAATTTTCAAATTTTTCCCCTTATGTAAAAATCATAAAAAATAACCAAAATTTTTTTTTAATGAATAAGAGAGAGATTGAGATAAAAGAGGACATAACAACATTACAATGCAGGTCAAAGCCTGACTGTTTCAGCAACCTAGTGCTTCACTACCAAATAACCCCACTTAATGGTAGCTACCATAATGTCTTTTTTCTTGAAATATTTGAATATAACTTCATATACTATAGCATCAAACATATCAAGTCAGTGTAAAACCATTCAAGTGGATGAAAGCATTGTAGGGTATTTAGAACCAGCTAACAGAAAATGAACAATGGTTTCTATATTATCTCTTTGCCTATAACAATTTTTGTTTATACTATTACAAATAATAAAATCCAGCAAGATACATCATGATAAAACCAATGGAGACGGAAGAGACATAGTTCGGTGGGGCTTCAAAACAAGATGATAGTAAATCAGCACTAGCTAATATGATGACTTTTCTTCAAAATAGATGTTCATTTCATCACAGGCCATAATATCAAGCAGCCCAGAATAAAGCCATTCCAATTAGTAAGTGAAAACTTTATAAGGCTTCAAGGCCACATAACGAGGAATCATGATTGCCACATACTTTTATATATTTGAATCATTTCTTATATTAGGGAAACTATTCGGTATTCACACATGTGAGATTGATTTATTTCACTTATGAGTATGGTCTCAAGCTGTGCCCATTTATTGATAAATATCTCAATGTGATCCTTCTTTATAGCTGAGTAGTACTCCATTGTATAGAAATACCACACTTTTTTATCCATTCCTCAGTTGATGGACACTTGGGTTGTTTCCAATATCTGGCGATTACAAATTGTGCTGCTATAAACATTGGTGCACATATTTCACTGTGGTATGATGCTTTTAGTTCTTCTGGAATAGCTGGAACAAATGGAACTTCAAATCCCAGGTTTTGAGAAATCTGCAGACTGACCTCCACAAAGGTTGTACCAGTCTACACTCCCACCAACAGTGTAGGAGATTTCCTTTTTCCCCACAGCCTCTCCAGCATTTACTGTTCTTGGTTTTCTTGATCCTGGCCACTCTTTCAGGAGTGAGACGAAATCTCAGTGTGGTTTTAATTTGCATTTCTCTAATGACCAATGATGATGAACATGTTTTCATGTATTTATTTGCCATTTGTAATTCTTCATCTGAGAAGTGCATACTCATCTCAGATGCCGATTTTTGGACTGGATCTTTGAATTTTGGGGGTCTGAGTTTTTTTTAATTCTTTATATGTTTTAGACAAAAGTCCCTTGTCTGAGGGGGAGTTCACTAAGATCTTTTCCAAGTTTGTGGGTTTTCTTTTCACTATGCTGGAGATTTCTTTTGACATGCAGAAACTTTTTAATAAGAGGTAGTCCCAGTTATTGATTCTGGGAAGTATTTCTTGTGCAGTTTAAGTCCTGTTTATGAATTCTCTACCTACCCTTATGTCTTCAAGGTTTCTACCCAATTTGTCTTCCAATAGATTTAGTGTTTCTGTTTTAATATTTGATCCATTTAGATTTTAATTTAGTACATGGTGATAGGCATGTGTCTAGTTTTAGTTTTCGGCAAATAGAGAGCCAGTTTTTCCAACACCATTTATTAAAGAGACTGTCGTTCTTCCAATGAACCTGCTTGGCTTCTTTATCATGGATAAGGTGATTGAGTGTGTTTGTAGTTGTGGTTGTATCTTCTAATCTATTCCATTGATCTTTGGCTCTGTTTTGATTCCAGTACCATGTTGATTTACTACTATTGCTTTGTAGTAAGGGATTGTGATGCCTTCTGCCTTGCCTTTGCTGCTTAGAATTGCCTTTGCTATTCTAGGTCTCTTCTGGTTCCAGATGAACTTTAGGAGTGATTTCTCTAGATCTCTAAGGTATATTGATGGTATTTTTATTGGGATTGCATTGAATCTGTATAACAGTTTTGGGAGAATGGCCATTTTCATAATGTTTGTTCTTCCTGTCCATTAGCAAGGGATGTCTTTCCATTCTTTGAGATCGTCTTCAATTTCTTTTTCAGTGTATTATAATTTTCCCTGTATAGGTCTTTCACTTCTATCCTAAGAGTAGTTTCTAAACATTTCTTTTTTTTTCTTGCTAGTGTGAAGTGTGTGGCTTCTCTTAGTTCTCTCTCTGTGTTTTTGTTGTTAGTGTATAGGAATGCTATTGATTTCTGAGTATTGATTTTGTATCCAGCTATATTACTGAATTTATTTATTATATCTAAATATAATAAATGGAGTTACAATGGAGTTTAGGGGGTCTTCTATGTAGAGCATCATGTCATCTGCAAACAATGATAATTTAACTTCTTCTTTTCCTATCTTTACCCCTTTTAGTTCTCTCTCTTGTCTAATTGCTCTGGCTAGTACTTCCAGTACTATATTAAATAAGAGTGATGACAAAGGACATCCTTGTCTTGTTCCTGATTTTAAAGTAAAGGCTTTCAATTGTTGGCCATTTAGTATGATACTGGCTGTTGATTTGTCATAGATGGCCTTTATTATATTGAGTTAAAGACAATCTAATCCAATTTTCTGTAAAATTCTTATCATGAAAGAACTTATTGAAGGCTTTTTCTGCATCTATAGAAATGATCATGTGATTCTTATTTTTGGTTTTATTGATATGGTGGATTACATTTATTGATTTACAGATGTTGAACCATCCCTGCATGCCTGGGATGAATCCCACTTGGTCATTGTGTATAATCTTCCTATCTGCATCCTATTTATCAATATTTTATTGAGGATATTTGCATCTGTGTTCATTAGGGAGATTGGTCTATAGTTCTCTTTTTCAGTTGGGTCTTTCTCAGGTTTTGGTCCTAGAGTAATATTTGCTTCCAAAAATGACTTAGGGAGGATTACTTCCCTTTCAATTTATGCATTGGTTAGTCATTTCTATATTTTCTTTTGAGAAATTTCTACTTAAATTTAGTGTCCTTTTAAATTTTAAAATAAAAAATAAAATTGATGATACAGAATTGCAAAACAAGATCATAGGAGATGAACAATGTTAGATATATTGCATAAAGTTATCTTCAATGTAATTGTTCATAGTACAAGATATAGGCATGAAAAAATTATCAAACTGTCAAACAAAGAAAGCCTTAGCTTTAACATCACACCTTAAATCAGCATCACATCCTTGATCTCAACTATCTCCAAAAATCTCTACCTGTGACTGCATGAGGCTTTGAGGGGAACAAGCAATAACATACACTAGCTATAGGATACTTTGCTTCTAGTTCTGTGAACAATGTTTCTGTCATTTTGATAGGAATTTTACATTGAATCTATAGATTAATATGATTTTTATGGACATTTTCAATTTGTGTTTGTGTGACGTCTTTCTTCCTTTGTATTTGTCCTCTTCAATTTTTCCAACACTGTTTTGTAATTACATTATGAGACTTTTGCCTCTTTGGCTAAACTTCCACAACTTTTGAAAAATAGTTGTCATAAATGAGGTGATCTTCAGAACAGAACAGTGCAAGAAAACAGGACTTCACTACAAGACAACAAGATATCAACAGTGACTACCGTAATGTCTTTTGTTTTCTTCAAAATAGTTGACCACACCTTCACACACATTAATATCAAACATAATAAAATAGTATAAAACCAATCAAATGAATTAAAGAATTACAATATTTCAAAACTAGACAGCAGGAAATGAAAAAATGGCCAATGTAATATCTCTTTTTCACTCTGTCTTTTAGTTGAAGAATTAATCCCTTTACATTCAAAATAATTACTGATAAAATTTTGTAACTTTTCTCATTTTATTGCAATTCTTTTCTTTTCCCCTGCTCTATAGCCTACCTTTAGGTACACAGCTTACTATGGTAGTGTGTTTTATTATTTACTTACTATTTCTAGTTTATTATACATTTTGGTTTTGTGGTCACCATGAGGGTTACAAAAACCTCATTATCATAATGACTTATTTTTATTTTTATTTTAAAAAGAAAAAAGTCAGAAAAAACAAAAAAGCAAAAGAAACAGCAACAGCAAACCCAAAACAACAAGAATATAGGTTTTCAAACAGAATAAAATTTAACAATGGTTATTATATTGCATATTGTTCTCTTTTTTTTTTTCAAAGAAAGGAAAGAAAATTAAAGAAATAGGAAAACAGAAAAAAAAGGGTAGAACAATACTGAATTAAAAAATAATGAACATCAGGGCTGGGGATTTAGCTCAGTGGCATAGCGCCTGCCTTGAAAGTGCACAGTCGAGAGTTCGATCCCTAGTACCGATTAAAAAAAATATAAAAATAATGAACATTATAGAATTGCTAGTTGCTATGCTACATTACCCATTGTCATCTTTAAAAGTAGTTGCCAAGGTCACAAAATCAAAGCATAAATACTGGCTAGACACTCAAACACTGACAGTAAAAATCCTTCTGTTCAATGTTCTAACAGAAATTCAGTAATATGATCATCTATCTTACACACCATATATACTGTTTTACCTGTTAGAGCATTTTCCTTACCCTTTACTTTCACAATAACTATTACACTTTTTGAATCCCATTGTTCTGTCAGTTTTTATTATTTTTTGACTAGAGAGACAATGTGATACTTACTAATGCGAGTCTTGTGAGGATATTCTCAAGATGCCTCCATTTACCTATAAAGATCTCAAGATCATCCTTTTTATAGCTGAGTAGTATTCTATTGTATAAAAGTACCACATTTTTTTTCATCCACTCTGTGGTTGATGGGCATTTTGGTTGTTTCCAAGATTTATCTATCACAAATTGTGCTGCTATGAACACGGGTGCACATACATCTCTGTGACATGACCTTTTCAATTTTTGTGGGAAATACACAGGAGAGGAATAGCTGGATTGAATGGAACTTCCAATCCTAGTTTTTTGAGGAATCTCCATTCTGATTTCCACAGTGGTTGATCCAGTCTGCACTCCCTCCAACAGTGGAGCAGTGTTCCTTTTTCCCCACAGCTTAGTTAACGTTTGTTTTCATTTGATTTCTTGATGGCAGCTATTCTTTCCAGGGTGAGATGAAATCTCAGTGCTATTTAAATTTGCATTTCCTGAATGGCCAGTGATGATGAACATTTGTTCATCTCTGATGACCGTTTTTTTTTGTTTTTTTTTGTTTTTTTTTAAATCAGGTCTTTGAATTTGGATGGTTTGATGTTTTTCAGTTCTTTATAATGTTCTGGATATAAAACCTTTGTCAGAGGGATTGTTGGCTAAAATTGTTTCCCATTCTTTGGGTTTTCTTTTACTTTGTTGATTTCTTTTGAAGTGCAGAATCTTTTTAGTAATTTGAGACCCCAGTTGATGATTCTTTGAAGTATTTCCCGTGCAGTTTGCATTTTACTCATGAATTCTCTGCCCTCCTATGCCTCCAAGATTTTTACCGACCTTGTCTTCCAGTAGATTTAGTGTTTCTATTTTTAATGTTTAGATCCTTGATCCATTTTGACTTCAGTATAGTGTATGGTGATTGACATAGGTCTATTTTCAGTCTTTGGAATATGGAAAGCCAATTTTTCCAACACCATTTATTAAAGAGGCTATCTTTTTCTAGTGAACATGTTTATCCCCTTTGTCAAATATCAAGTGTCTGAGAGTCTTTGTAATAGTGTTTGTATCTTCTAATCTGTTCCATTGAGCCTCAGCTCCATTTGTTTTCCAGTACCATAATGATTTTATTACTGTGGCTTTGTAGTATAGTTTCAAGTCAGGAATTGAGATGCCTCCTGTCTTGCCTTTATTGGACAGAATTGCTTTTGCTATTCTAGGTTTCTTCTGTTTCCAAATGAATTTTAGGAATATTTTCTCTAGGTCTATGAGATATGTTGATAGTATTTTGTTTGGGATTGAATTAAATCTGTATAACAGTTTGGGAGCATGGCCATTTTCACAATGTTACTTCTTCCTAACCAACAGCAAGGAATATCCTTCCATTTTCTAATATCCTCTTCAATCTCCTTTTTAGAATAGTATAATTTTCAGCATATAGAATATTTACATTTTGGTTAGGTTGATTCATAAGTATCTGATTTTTTTAGATGCTATTGTGAAAGGCAATATTTCCATAATTTCTCTCTCAGTGAGCTTTTTGTCCTTCTACAGGAATGCTATTGATTTTTGAATATTGACTTTGTATCCAGCTACATGGCTGAATTTGTTTATTACTTCTAGTTAGTCTTTTAATGGAATTTTTGGGGTCTTCTATGTATGTAGAGTATCATGTCATCTGCAAGTAATGATAATTTAATTTCTTATTTTCCTATTTTTATTCCTTTCATTTCTCCCTCTTGTCTGATTGCTCTGGCTAATATTTCTAGAACCATTTTGAATAGGAGTGGTGATAGTGGACATCCTTGTCTTGTTTCTGATTTTAGAGTGAAGGCTTTCGGTTTTTGCCCATTTCGTATAATGTTGGCTGTTGGTTTGTCATAAATGGCATTTATAAGACTGAGGTGCATGCTGTCTATTCTGAGTTTCTGGAGGGTTTTTATCATGAACAGGTTTTGGGCTTTATTAAAAGCTTTTTCTGTATCTATTGTGATGATTATGTGATTTTTATTTTTGGCTCTGTTGATTTGGTTATTATAATTATTGATTTGCATATGTTGAACCATCCTTGCATTCCTGGAATAAATCCCAATTGGTGTATTGTATAGTCTTCTTGATGATTTGCTGCATTCATTTGCCAATATTTCATTGAGAATCTTTGCATCTATGTTCATTTGTGATATTGTTCTGTAGTTTTCCTTTTTGACTGGGTCTTTCTCTAGTTTTGGTATCAGTGTGATACTTGCCTTCAAGAATGATTTATGGAGGACTGCTTTTCTTTCAATTTCATTGAAGAGATTAAGGGAGTGTTGGCATTAAATCTTCCCTAAATTTCTTATAGAATTCAACCATGAATCCACCAGGACCTGGGCTTTTCTTTGTTGGTAAGTTTTTAATCACATTTTCAAATTCAGTAGCTGACACTGGGTTATTCAAAATTGTTGTACCTTCTTGATTGAGCTTTGGTAGTTCATATGTTCCTAGAAATCTGTCCATTTCCTCTGTGTTTTCCACCCTATGTGAGTAGAGATTTTCAAAGTAGGTATTCATGATCTTTTGAATTTCCTTGGGATCTGTAGTAATTTTCCCCTTTTTAGGGCTCATTGCATGGATTTGAGTTTTTCTTTCTTTTTCTTGATAAGCTTGGCTAGAAGTTTATCAATTTTGTTTATTCTCTCAAAAACGTAGCACTTTGATTCATTAATTGTTTGTATTTTTCGGTTTCAATTGCACTAATTTCTGCTCTAATCTTTAAAATTTCCCAGTGAGTTTTGAGTTTGATTTGCTCTTCTTTTTCTAGAAGCTTGAGATGTAGAATTAGGATATTTTTTGTGCTTATTCCATTGTCTTATTGTAACTATTTATTGCTATATATTTCCCTCTTAGGACTGCTTTCATTGCATTCCATAAATTACAGTACATTGTGTTTGCATTTTCATTGTATTGTACGCATTATTTTATTTCTTCTTTGATTTCATCAGTTACCCACTGGTTGGTCAGAAGGTTGTTTAAGTTATTTAAGTTCCATGTATTTATGCAAGCTTTGCAATGGATGTTTATGCTCCCTGAGCTTATAGTCACTGCCACATCATTAGCACTGCATGGTTCCTAGCTCCAAGTTTGCCACGAGTCTGTCACTGATTTTTTGTAACTGTCTCAATACTGGAAGGCAATCCATAACAATTTTTTTCCCAAGTAAAACATTGTTGTATTGTTTGGAAAGATACAGGAAGAACCTACAAAGACTTTCCTGTTTCCACAAGCCCCTCTCTAGTACCAAAATAGAACCAGATGCCTTGACCAAAATTATTAGCCTGTGTTCAGGCAGTATGGGATTCTGCCTAGCTATGGGCACAGCCTTTTTAGGTGCAGCAGCTCCGGGATCCTGTCAAACATGTGGCCACCAATTGCACCAAACTGTGTCATTCTCTGAGCCCTTAGCCCGACAGCACCAGTAAAACACTGGGGTGGAACCAAGATCCACAGTGATGTGGGTTTCTCATTGCTGAAATGGACTTGTGGCACCAAAAAGTTGCAATCAATCGTGTGATGTCACCTGGATAGAATTTACTAGACTAGGATCATGTGGCTTCCCGTGGTGCTGATGCCATTCCAGAGGCTCTGCCACAGGCAGTGGGGAATGGGATCTGTCAGGTTCTATGTGCTCAGTGTTAGGATTTACCAGCCAAGCATTAACTTCTGGAGAAGAACTGGATTTAGTACACTGTTCTATCTGCAATAAATAGGATCTTGCATAATGTTATGTTGTCTAGGATTGGAGTAACATTATTTGAGGCAATTTCTTAGCTAGCTACATAATGCTAAGCTGGATGATATGTGACTCTTACGTCCAAAGTCCTGCATATTCCCAAGGAACACTAAGGCCTTCGCTACAGTTGGCTGTGTCACAGAGTGAAACACAAGTCAGTGCTACTGGGGCAAAGATCTCTGCCTGGTACTGGAGAAGTTCAAGAACCCCATTAATGCCCACTGAACTGGCTATAGTTATGCTACCCAGTTTGGGGACAAGTGCTTGCATCAGTTCCTTGGCTACCAAGCCTGGGACTAAGCAGAATTGTGCCTTTGTCTTACAGGTGCAGGATATTGTACAGTTATTAAGTTGACACCGAGGCTCATATTTCAGCTTGCAGTGACACACATTGAGACCTAGAGGTTCTACTTGTGAGCTCTGGTCTGGTGTGTGTATTTTGGAGATTCAGTTTCTACCAGGTACTTAATCTCTTCTGATGGCCCTGACAGTGGCTTCCTTAGGGCTGAACTAGCTTTTGACCCTATACTCCAAACAGTGGATTTTTATTCTCTACTCTGCTGTCTAAGACTGGGAGATGCCTTGGTGATTATAGTCAGTTGCCTGGCCTCCTGCAGTTCTACAGCTCAGTCTGAAGGGATTGCTGTGGCAGAGAGGCTCATGGGGACCTCCCAACAGGGGGCTTAAAATTGGGGACCTGGTACTAGGTTTCTAGTCTAAGCCCTACCGTTCATTCTTTATTCCTCCCTTAAGTAGAAGGCATGTGTGTCTCTATGATAAGCTTCTTGGTGCTGGGAAGAGGTAAGACAGGTAGCTCTCCTTTCTACCTTTTTCAGTACATCTTTTCATCATTTTTATAGCATATATCTGGCCTCCCTTTATTGATGTAAATGATAACAGTAAACATGTACATGCCGTTTACTATCTCACGGACCCTCGCTAAATGCTTTAGCCATCTCAGCCATATTCAGTTATTTAAATCACAGCAGCTCTGTGAGGTAGGTAATATCACTGACTCCATTTATTTTACTGGTAGAAAAGTTGGGGATAAAGAGTTTAAGGTTTTTCCAGGTCAAGGAGCTGGGAAATAGCAAATTTAGGATTTGTCTAGCAATGATATCAAATTAAATATAAATCTCCAAAAACACTGTTAAGTAACAATTCCATAGAAAAAGTTCATATTCAGTGGTACTGGGATCTTGTGTCTTTGTTTTCCTCCTTGAAGTAACTTTTCTGGGAGCAACTGTTCCCTATTTCTATGTGACCTTCCACTTACAATATTCAACTTTCTCCCAGCTTTCCCTAGAAAATAAGTAAAATTACTTAAAAATTATATGAACTATCACTAAAAGATTTACCAAACAGAAACAGGTACAAAATGTATTTATTTACTTACTTTTAAAAACTTAATACAGTAGCAATACTGTTTAACAACTTGGAATCTAACTTACCTAGGTTTTGGGCAAATCTGAGAGTGGCCAGTGCTATGGTCTCTTCTCTGATTTTATTAGTTCTGTAAAGCACATGGATGCAGGAGTTCAACTTCTTGTGATAGTGGAGAAAGAATCATGGGCAAAACTTACTGAGCTAAAATCTTGCTCTTGCTTTGGAAAAACATAAGGGTTCATTTAAACTTGCTGGCTATTAAAAGTAAATATTAATATTCTTCGTATCTTTTACTGACTCTACTACTGTAATTAATGTTTAATTGATGTTTAAAATTGTATTTATATGGTTTCCCTTTTTCAAAAATGTTTTCATGTTACTTACACTATAATTCTTGCTATCTTAGTGAATCTAATTCTGCTGTTTCTGTGTTTCTGCTGGTATGACCTCTTACTTCTCTCATATTTATTATTATTTTACTTTAAAGAGAAAAAAATGAAAAAAGTTAAAACAGATTAGTAGGAGAGCTACAATAATTAATATATTGCATATAGTTGTCTTGATAGTTATTCTGAGTAAAAGATATAAAATCTTGTCCAAACAACATTAGCACAAAATTTTGTTTTCAATGAACCGAGAATATATATATATATATATATATATATATATATATATATATATAGTCAACTCGAGAAGTTTTGATGTTTATTGAAAGACAGACTCAGCAGGGAGCTAGGATTCTTTTTTATTTAAAGGGAAAATAAACAAAACAGTATACACAAAGCAAGTAATACAGAATAACAAAAAATGTTAAGCAATCTCTAGTAAATAGATTACATATTGTCACCTCATAAATAGTTGTTCAAGTTACAGGATTAAAGCATACAAAGTTGACATTCAAACAGTGAGACTGCAAACAGTTGTGTTCAAGAATCCAACAAAAACTTAGTAATATGGTCATCTATCTTAACACACCTCAAAACACTTGCAATTGTATCGTTTAGAGCACTTTTTTTCCCTCTTTTTTACAACAAAATTTACACATTTTGGGTTTTATTACTCCTTAGTTCTTATAACTTTTTTTTGAATAGAATAAAACCAAATATGACAAAACAAACCAGTCAGTTAAAACAAAGGATAGACATGCCATAAAACATGTAAAACAGAACATAAAACATGTATTTACAAAAAACATGTAAAAACAGAATACAAGGTTATCAACAATGTTTACCATAATGCCTCTTGCTTCCTTAAAAAGAATTGCCTATATCATTAGGTATTATAAAATTGAACAAGACCAATAAAACATAAACATTGGAAACATTACAGGACTTCAAAGAAGATAATAGTCAAACCAGAATGGGCATCCTAGTGAATCTTATTGCCTTCAAAGTAGTTGCCTATACCCTCAAACTTGATACTATCAAACAGAATAGAACAGGGTATAATCAGTCAAAACAAGATAGTGAGAATAATATAAGGTTTCAAATCAAATTAAATGGAAATCAAAAAAGTTGCTATAATATATCCTACTTTTTAAAATTTTTCCCTTAATTAAAATTCATAATAAAAATGTTTTTTTATGAAAAAGGGGGAGGTTGAGATAAAAGAGGACATAACAACATAACAATAGAGGTCAAAGCATGACAATTACAGCAACCTAGTGCTTCACCACAAGATAACTCGACTTAATAGTAGTTACCATAGTGTCTCTTTCCTTCAAATATTTGTATATAACTTTGTGTACTATACCATCAAACATATCAAGACAGAGTGAAACCATTCAAGAGGATGAAAGTATTACAGGGTATTTAGAACCAGCTAACAGAAAAACGAACAATGGTTTCTATATTATCTCTTTGCCTATAAAAATTTTTGTTCATATTATCACTTATAATAAAATCAAGTAAGATACAAAATGATAAAACCAATGGAGCCAGAAGAGCAACATTTGGTGGGACTTCAAAACAAGATGATATTAAATAAGCACTATCTATTATGATGTCTTGTTTTTTCAAAATAGCTGTTCATATCATCACAGGCAATAATGTCAAACAGCCCAGAATAAAGCCATTCCAACTAATGAATGAAATTTTTATAAGGCTTCAAAGACACATAATGGGGAATCATGATTACCACATACTTTTATATATTTGAATAATTTCTTACAACAGGGAAACTATTAGGTATTCATATATGTGAGTTTGATTTATTTCACTTATGAATATGGTTTCAAGCTACATCCATTTATTTATAAATATCTCAATGTGATCCTTCTTTATAGCTGAGTAGTACTCCATTGTATAAAAATACCTCAACTTTTTTTATCCATTCCTCAGTTGATGGATACTTGGGTTGTTTCCAAGATCTGGCAATTACAAATTGTGCTGCTATAAACATAGGTGCACATATTTCACTGTGGTATGATGCTTTCAGTTCTTCTGGGAATACGCCTGGAAGTGGAATTGCTGGAATAAATGGGACTTCCAATCCCAGCATTTTGAGAAATTTCCAGACTAATCTCCACAAGGGTTGCACCAGTCTGCACTGACACCAACAGTGCAGGAGAGTTCCTTTTTTCTTACAGCCTCTCCAGCATTTGTTGTTGATGTTTTTTTTGTTTGTTTGTTTGTTTTTATCCTGGTCATTCTTTCAGGAGTGAGATGGAATCATCATCATCACCTTTTTCATGTATTTATGATGATGATGATGATGATGAAGAACGTTTTTTTCATGTATTTATTTTCCATTTGTATTTCTTCTTCTGAGAAGTATGTATTCTTCTCAGATGCCCATTTTTGGATCGTATCTTTGAATTTTGGGGGTCTGTTTTTTTTTTTTTAATTCTTTATATGTTTTAGACAGAACTTCTTTGTCTGATGGAGAGTTCACTAAGATTTTTTTCCCAGTTTGTGGGTTTCTTTCACTATCCTGGAGATTTCTTTTGACATGCAGAAACTTTTTAATAAGAGGTGGTCCCAGTTATTGATTCTAGGAAGTATTTCCTGTGCAGTTTGAGTCCTGTTCATGAATTCTCTACCTACCCCTATGTCTTCAAGGTTTCTACTCAATTTTCTTCCAATAGTTGTGTTTCTGTTTTAATATTCAGATCTTCGATCCATTTAGATTTTATTTTAGTACATGGTGATAGGCATGGGTCTAGTCTTAGTTTTCGGCATATGGAGAGCCAGTTTTTCCAACACCATTTATTAAAGAGACTGTCATTCTTCCAGTGAACCTGTTTGGCTCCTTTATCAAAGATAAGGTGGTTGAGTGTGTTTGTAGTTGTGGTTGTATCTTCTAATCTATTCCATTCGTTTGGCTCTGTTTTGATTCTAATACCATGTTGATTTTACTACAGTTGCTTTGTAGTGTAACTTCATGTCAAGGATTGTGATACCTCCTGTCTTGCTTTTGTTCCTTAGAGCTGTCTTTGCAATTCTAGGTCTCTTCTCACTTCAGATGAATTTTAGGAGTGATTTCTCTAGATCTATGAGGTATGTTGATGGTGTTTTTTATTGGGATGCATTGAATCTGTATAAGAGTTTTGGGAGAATGGCCATTTTCACAATATTTATTCTTCCTATCCATGAGCAAGGGATGTCTTTCCGTTTTCTGATATCCTCTTCAATTTCTATTTTCAGGGTATTATAATTTTCCCCGTATAGGTCTTTCACTTCTTTCATAAGAGTAATTCTTAAATATTTCATTTTTTTTGGTTGCTAGCATGTACGTTGTGGCTTCTCTTATTTCTCTCTCTGTGATTTTGTTGTTAGTGTATAGGAATGCTATTGATTTCTGAGTATTGATTTTGTATCCAGCTACATTACTGAATTTATTTATTATATCTAAGAGTCTTTCAATGGAGTTTAGGGGCTCTTCTATTTAGAGTATCATATCATTTGCAAACAGTGATAATTTAATTTCCTCTTTTCCTATCTTTACCTCTTTTTATTTCTCTCTCTTGTTTAATTGCTCTGGCTAGTATTTCCAGTACTATATTAAACAGGAGTGATGATAAAGGACATCCTTGTCTTGTGCCTGATTTTAAAGTAAAGGCCTTCAATTTTTGGCCACTTAGTATGAACCTGGCTGTTTGTTTGTTGTACATGGCCCTTATTATATTAAGTTAAAGACCATCTCTTCCAACTTTCTGTAAAGTTCTCATGATGAATGAATGTTGGACCTTATCAAAAGCTTTTTCTGCATCTATAGAAATGATTATGTGATTCTTATTTTTGGCTTTATTGATATGGTGGATTACATTTATTGATTTACGTATGTTGAACCATCCCTGCATGCCTGGGATGAATCCCACTAGGTCTTGGTGTATAATCTTCTTGACGATTTGCTGCATCCTATTTGCCAATATTTAATTGAGGAATTTTGCATCTGTCTTCATTAGGGAGACTGGCCTATAGTTTTTTATTTTTATTTTTTTTTTAAGTTGGGTCTTTCTCAGTTTTGGTACTAGAGTAATATTTGATTCTAGGAATGACTTAGGAAGGATTACTTCCCTTTCAATTGCATTGAAGAGTTTGAGGAGTGTTGGCATTATGTCTTCTTTGTATTTCTTGTAGAGTTCTGCAGTGAATCCCTCTGGGTCTGGGTTCTTCTTTGTAGGTAAGGACTTATTACATTTTCAATTTCATTAGTAGAAATTGGGTTATTCATCAGTTCTACATCCTCTTGACCTAGTTTTGGTACTTCATATGTTTCTATGAATCTGTCTCTTTCTTCTGTGTTATCAAACCTTTGAGAGTAGAGGTTTTTGAAATAGGTGTTGATGATCTTCTGTATTTCTATTGAGTCTGTAGTGACTTCACCTTTTTCATTTCTTATTGCATGAATTTCAGCCTTTTCTTCCCTTTTTAAAATAAGGTTGGCTAGGGGCTTATCGATTTTATTTATTCTTTCAAAGAACGAACTCGTTGATTCATTGATTCTTTGGATTGTTTTCTTAGTCTCTGTTGCATTGATTTCTGCTCTGATTTTTATGATTCCTCTCTTCTTTTGGCTCTGCGCTTGACTTGCTCTTCTTTTTCTAGCTATTTGAGGTGTAGCATCATGTTATTTATTGGTATTCATTCTGTTTTCCTGATGTGGGAACTCAGTGCAGTGAATTTTCCTCCTAGGAAGGGTTTCATTGCATCCCACAGATTTTGGTAAGTTGTATTTGTATTTTCATTTTCTTGTAGATATTGTTTAATTTCTTCTTTAACTTCCCCTGTGACCCACTGATTACTCAAGAGTGTTTTATTCCATTTCAATGTGTTTGTGGCATTTTTGCAGTATCTTTTATCATTAATTTCTAATTTCAAAGTGCTATAATCCGATAACATGCAAGGGATAATTTCAACACTTTTGCATTTATTTAATTATGTTCTATGAGCTAATATATGGTCTATTTTAGAGAATGACCCATTCACTCCTGAAAATAATGTGTATTCTGATGTTGTGGGGTGGAACACTCTGTATCTGTCTAACAAGTCCATTTGTTCACATGTGTGATTCAGTTCTGTTATTTCTTTGCTGATTTTCTCTCTAGTTTATCTGTTCCTTGTTGTCCATGGTTTGTTAAGGTCTCCTGTTACAATTATGTTACTGATAATTTTCATTTTTTATTTCTGTTATTACTTATTTCATATAACTGGGTTCCTTGGAATTTGCTGCATATATATTAAATATAGTTATCTCTTCCTCTTAAAGTTTTCCCTAACATGTATGTACCGACCTTCTTTGTCTCTTCTGATCATTATTGGTTTAAAGTTCACATTGTCTGCAAACAGAATGGCTACTCCTGCTTTTTTTTGGTTTTCTGTTGCGTGAAGTATTGTTTTCCATCCTTTGACTTTCAGTCTGTGAGTATCCTTCTGTGTTAGATGGGTTTCCTGTAAACAGCATATGGTTGGATTGTGTTTCTTGATCCATTCTGCCAGTCAGTTTCTTTTCATTTTGCATTGAGGTCATTTACATTAATGGTTATAACTGTTATATGCTGGTTTATTTTTAACATGTTATCTTTTTGCTGTTGCATCTTTATCTTTCTGTTCTGTTTAACTATCTGCTTTGCTTAGTGGTTTTTTCCTAAGTGTATCTAAACTGTCTTTCAATATTTTTTGCAGGGTTGTTTTGGTAATCATGAAGTTCTTCAGCTGTTCTTTGTCATGGAAGTATCTTATTTCTCAATAGATTTTGAAGGAAAGTTTTGCAGGACACATCAGTTTAGGTTGGAAATCATTTTCCTTTAGGATCTGGAATATTTCACTCCATGCTCTTCTTGACTTTATTGTTTGTGCTGAGAAGTCTTCTGTGATTCTGATAGGTTTTCCTTTATATGTGATCTGTCTTTTCTCTCTGACAGCTTTTAATAATCTATTCTTGTGTTGGATTTCTGGGATGGTGATTATTATATGCCTGGGTGTAATTTTATTTTGGTTATGACTATTTGGAGATCTATGTGCTTCATAATTCTGATGTTGGTTTCTGATATCATGTTTGGGAAAATTTCAGCTATTACTTCTCTCCCTAAATATCCTCTTGACATCTTTTTGTCATCCCCTTCTTTTTCACTAACCCCTATCAAATTATGTTGTTTTTCTTTGCATCAACTTCCACTTGTTGAATTGTTATTTCCTGATTCCTTGTTATTTTTTAAATTTTATTTAAGGAGAAAAACAGAAAAAAAAGCAGAAAAAGGTATAAGTTATACAGAATTTCAGAAAAAAACAGTAGGAAATCATTAGTTAATGGATTACATATTGTCACCTTAGAAATATTTGTTCAAGTTACAAAATTAAAGCATATAAAGTGGACATTCAAACAGTGAGACTGCAAACAGTTCTGTTCAATGATCCAACAAAACTCAGTAATATCATTGTCTAATCTTACACACTTAAATATACATGCAGTTATATCATTTGGAGCACTTTCTTTTCCTCTCTTTTGTACAATGACTATTACACATTTCGGTTTTATTACTCCCACAGTTCTTGTTACTTTTTTGGAAGAGAGTAAATCCAAATGTGACATAACGGAACAGAGTCGGTCAAATCAGAAGGGTGGACATAATAGATAATGTAAAAACGTAATACAAGATGATCAACAATGGTTACCATAATGCCTCCTGCTATCTCAAATAGATTTGCCTATATCATCAGTCATAATAAAGTTGAACAAAACAGTAAAGAACGAAACTAACAAAAACAAAACATTGGAGACATTACAGGTCTTCAAAAGTAGATAATATTCAACCAGAATGGGCATCATAATGAATCCCACTATCTTCACAGCTGTTGCCTAAACCTTCTAACCTGGTACTATCAAGCAAAACAGAATAGAGGAACATCAGTCAAAACAAGATGGTGAGAGCAATATAGGGCTTCAAATCAAGTTAATAGAAAATCGAAGTGGGTTACTATAATATATCCTGCTGTTTTTAAATTTATTTTTCCCTTAATTAAAAGGATAAAAATAAAAAAGTATATAATAAAATGGAAATTGAGATAAAAGAGGGCATAACAACAAAACAGTGCAGATCAAAACATAACCATTTAAGCAAAATAGTGTTTCACCACAAGATAATCCCAACATAAAAGTAGTTACCATATTGTCTCTTTCCTTGAAATCTTTGAGTATAACTTTGTATACTGTAGCATCAAATATATCAAAAACAATATTTTTTAAAAGATCTTGCCTTTCCTGTTCACTAGCTGCAATCTTGTCTCTGAGGTCTGAAATTATATCTTCACTTTCATAGAGGCAGTTTTACAGCCTTCAGAGGAATTTTTGATTTCCTATATATCTCTGTGCATCTGCTTTATGTATTCTGTTTGTTTCTTATATTGATCATCTAGGGATTCTATCTTTTTGTTTTGTTCCTGCATTTTTAAACTGTGTTTTCTTTAGATATATTCAGAATCTCTTTCATTTCTTTTATCATTTCCTATTTTACCTGGGAGATTATTTCGATTTTGAATTTCTTTAAAGCTTCCCGGAGTTGCTTGTTTATTTCAGTAGCTATTATGTCCGATATCTGAGGTGTATGTCATATATTTTCTTCTATATACATCGCTCCTAGGATTTCTTGAGATGGGCTGAAGGTTTGAGATTCTAATTTGGTCTTTCGTTTTTGTCATTTTCCTATATTTCTGTGTTTCAAGTCTTATTCTAAACTTCCTCAGGGTCTGTTGGAAATCCTCTTCTATGCCCTCAGCTCTGGGGACTCTGGCACCCAGTTCCCCAAGACTGCCAGGCCTTTGGAACTGTGGCGCTCGCCTGCTTTGTTAGAACTCTACAGTCCTCCAATGTGGGCGCCTGTCTGCTTGCTGAGAGCTCCACAGTTCTCCACGCACAGCCCAAACAGGGAGGTGGATACAGGAGCCCCAGGCCCACCTAGATGTTCCAGTGCACCCAGAATGTGTGAGGGTCCCAAACAAGCTGGGCTTGGGGGAAAGTGCATGGGGCACTTACCCAGGATGCCGGGCCTCTGGAACCGGTGGCACTCACCTGCTTGCTTAGAACCCCACAGCCCTCCAAGCACATGGGGAGGCAGATGCAGGTGCCCCAAAACCTGCCTAGCTGTTCCAGTGCACCCAGAATGTGTGAGGGTCCCAAACAAGCAGGGCTCCGGGGAAAGTGGGCGCCCACCTGCTTGCTTAGAACGCCACAGTTCTCTGGAGCTAGGATTCTTGCATTGTAAATATCCTTATCACTTGCAAGAGGAGGGCACAAAGATTTTGTGAGTGCTACACCTGCCCCAGAGCAATGGGTAGGGTGACCTGTCCACAGGATAAGGGAGGAGATATGCTTGTACTCCCTACCTTTTGCTCTGGCTGTTGCCTTGAAGTGTTGCCCAAGTGACATGCCAGTCTACCTTAAAGCCAGCTGATTATGGACTGAAACTTCCACGAACTGTGAGCTAGAAAAACCTTTCCCTCCTTCATTTTGTGTGTCGAGTGTTTTGTTCCAGTAATGAGGAAAAAGTAACCAAGGCACCTTTAAATTTTTTTTTCAATTTCTTCTTTTTTCTTTTCTTGACTACAGTTTCTCTTTCTTTTGAATTGTTACTTCCCAACTTATAATGTCTATTGTACATTTTGAATCTTTTTTACTTGTTCATTTTCTTACACTAGTGAGACAATATTATGTTTATACATGAGTCTCATTTATTACACTTATGAGTATAATCTTGAGTTGAATCCATTTATCTATAAGAGTCTCCAGTTTATCCTTCTTTATGGCTGAGTACTCCATTATATGAGAAAAACTTCATCCTTTTTTATCCATTCCTTGGTTGATGGGCATTTGGGTTGTTTCCAAAATTTAGTTATTACAAAACATGTTTCTAAAAAGAAGTGTGCACATATATTGTTGTGGTATGATGTTTTTAATTCTTCTGGGAATATATCCAGAAGGGGAATACCTGGATGGAATAGGACCTCTAATCTCAATTTCTTAAGGAATCTCCATGCTGACTTCCACGGTTGTTGCGCCATTCCACCAACAGTGGAGAAGTGTTCCTTTTCCCCCAAGGTCCTGCTAGCATTGAAGTTTGGGTGACAGCCATTCTTTCTGGAGTGAGATGGAATCTCAGTGTTCTTTTACTTTTCATCTCTGGATTAGCCAGTGATGCCCAATACTTTTTTCATATATTTAGTTTCTTCATCTGAGAAGTGTGTATGCATCTTAAATGCTCATTTTTGAATTGGGTCTTTGCTTTTGGGAGAGTCTAATTTTTTTTCAATAGTTTATATGTTCTAAATATAGTTTGTCTGAGGGACAAATTGCTATATTTTTTTCTTACTCTGTAGGTGTTCTTTACATTCCACTGGTGGTTTCTTTTGCTGTGAAAAATTATTTAATAAAGTGAGAACCCATTTGTTGATTCTTTGTAATATTTCCCTTGCAGCCTGGGTTTTGTTCATGAAGTTTCGGCCTACACATATATCTTTGGGATTTCTAATTATTTTCTCATCCAGTAAATTTAGTGTTTCTATTTTAATATTTATTTATTTTATAGAGATTAAAAGATAACAAACAAAATAAAACAGTAGAAACAATATAGGATTTCAAAACAAATTGACAGGAAATTAACAATAGTCACTATGTTTCACATTGTTATCCTCAAAATAGCTGTTCAGATTACAAGATATGGGTATGCAAAACAGATCAAACAATATAAGTAATCGCAATTTCTTTCCTGAACAAATAGGATCAATATTATAATTACTGTAGCTATCTTGTGAATGTATATATATATATATATATATATATATATATATAATTTTTTTCCCTTCCTTCTTTTCTCTTTCCCCATTGCAGTTGTTCTTTCCTTTTGAGCAGTTTCATTCCCTTTCATAATATCTAGGGTACCTTTTGGATCTTATTTAATCTTTCATTTTCTTGCAATGAGGAAGATAATACAACATTTACACATGTGAGTATGATTTATTTCACTCATGAATATGGTCTCTGTTGCATCCGTTTACCTATAAAAGCCTCTAGTTTATCCTTATTGATAGCAGAGTACTTCTCCAATGTATAAAAATACTACATCTTTTTTATCCACTCCACATTATTTTTATTCATACCTCAGTTGATCGGTACTTGAGTTATTTCCAAAATTTAGTTAGTACAAATTGTATGGCTATAAACATAGGTGCACTTATATTACTGTGGTATGAAGTTTTTAATTTTTCTGGGAAAGCCATTGAATTCTTGATGATAGCTGTTCTTTCTGTAGTAAAGTAGAATCTCAGTGTTGTTTTAATTTGCAAATGAACAGTGATATTGAACATTTTTTCATATACTTATTTGCCTTTTGTATTTCTTTATCTGAGAAATGTGTATTTTTTCTCAGATGTTCATTTTTGGATTGGGTTTTTGAATTTTAAGGATCTGATTTTTAAAATTCTTTATGTATTCTAGATAGGAGTTTTTTGTCTGAGGGACAGTTGGCTAAGTTTTTTTTTTTTTTTTTTTTTTTTTTTTCTCAATTAGTGGAATTTCTTTTCAAGCTTTGGGTGATTTCTTTTGACATGCAAAAACTTTTTAATTAGACAAGATCCTAGTTTTTGATTCTGTGAATTATTTCCTCTGAAGTTTGGTTTTTGTTCATGAGGAGTCTGCCTATCCTATGTCTTCAAGATTTCTATCTACTTTGTCTTCCAGAAGGTTTAGTGTTTCTGTTTTAATATTTAGATATTTGATCCATTTTGACTTTAGCTTACTGGTGGTGATAGACATGGTTTAGTGTTAGTTTTTGGCATATAGAAAGCCAATTCTTCTAGCATTATTTATTAAAGAGGCTTCTTTCTTCCACTGAGCATATCTGACCTCTTTGTCAAAGATAAGGTAGATGAATGTGTTTGTAGCTGTGGCTATATTTTCTAATATATTCCACTGATATTCAAGTCTGTATTTTTTTTTCTTTTTGAGTACCATGGCAATTTTATCACAGTTGCTTTGTAGCATAATTTCAAGTTAGAGATTCTGATGTCTCCTGCCTTGCTTTTGTTGCATAGGATTTCCTTTGCTATTCCTGGTCTCTTATGGCTCTAAATTAATTTTAGGAATGATTTCTCTAGATCTGTGAAGTATGTTAATGGTTTTAAATTGGAATTGCATTAAATCTGTGTAACAATTTGAGGAGTATGGACATTTTCGCAATGATTGTTCTTATTCATGAGCAAGGAATATCTTTCCACTTTCTAAATTCCTCTTTGATTGCTTTTTTCAGAGTACTGTAATCTTCTATATATCTATATAATCTGTCTATCTATCTATCTATGTATCTATCTATGTATCTGTCTATCTATCTATCTATCATCAATCTATCTATCTATCTATCTATCTATCTATATCTTACTTCCTTTGTTAGATTGACTCCTAAGCATTGCTCTTTTTGGGGTACTATTGTAGAGGGTGTAATTTCTCTTATTTCTCTCTCAGTGAGTTTATTACTTGTATACAGGAATGCTATTGATTTTTCAATATTTAGATCTTTGATCAATTTTGACTTTGATCAATTTTGACTACTACCAAGTGTGTGGTAACTGACATGGATCTAGTTTTAGTCTTTGGCATGTGAAGTGCCAGTTTTTCCAGCACCATGTATTAAAGAGATGCTCTTTCTTCTAGTAAACATGTTTGGCTTCTTTGTCTAAGATAATGCAGCTAATTGTGTTTGAGGTTGCTTTTGCATCTTCTATTCTGTTCCACTTATCATCAATCTGCTTTTTCCCCCAATGCTATATTGATTTTATAGTAACTTTGTAGTACAATTTCAGGTCTAGGGTTGTTATGTCCTCTGACTTACCTTTGTTGTGCAGAATTGCTTTGGCTTTTCTATGTCTCTTTTATTTCTGAGTGAATTCTACTATTGTTTTCTCTAGATTTGTGAGGTATGCTAATGGTACTTTGATTTAGAATGCATTAAATCTGAGTAACAGTTTTGGAAGTATGGCCATTTTTGCTGTGTTGGTTCTTCCTATCCAAGAACAAAGATATCTTTTCATTTCCTGATGTCCTCTTTGACCTCCTTTTTTAGGGTACTGTAATTTTCACTCTAATAGATCTTTTACATCCTTTGTTAGATTGATTCCTAGGTCTTTCATTTTTTTATATGCTATTGTGAAGGATGTGCTTTCCATAATTTCTCTCCCTGTGAGTATGTTGTTCATGTACAGGAATACCATTGTATTTTGAGTGTTGACTTTGTAAGCCATTACATTATTGATTTTGAATATTAAATCTAGCAGTGGAGTTTTTGGAGTCTTCTGTATAGACTGTCATGTTATCTGCAAATAATGATAATTTACCTTTTTTCTTTACAATCTTTTTCCTGTTATTTTTTCTCTTGTCTAGCTTCAATGGCTAATATTTTCCAAACCATATTGAACAAGAGTGGTGATAGTGAACATCCTTGTTTTGTTTCTGATTTTAGAATGAAGACTTTCAATTTTTGAATACTTAATATGATGTCAGGTATTGGTTTGTCATAGATGGCTTTTATCAGAATGAGACAAAGACAATTTATCCCAATTTTCTGTAGTTTTTTTTTAAGTAATGAATATGTGTTGAATTTATCAATTATTTTTTCTGCATCTGTCAAAATAATCATGTGTGATTTTGTCTTTGGTTCTGTTATTATGTTGTATTACTTTTATTGATTTTCAGGGGTAGGACCAACCCTGCATCCCTGGGGTGAATCCTATTTGGTCATGGTGTATAATCTCCTTAATGATTTGGTGCATTCTGATTGTCAGAGTCTTATTAAGGGTTTTTGTGTCTATATTCATTAGGAAGATTGACCTTTGCTTTTCTATTTTGGTCGGGTTTTTCTCTGGCTTTGGAATCAAGGTAATACTTGCTTCCAGGAATGATTTTAGAAATACTTCTTCCCTTTCAATTTCTTTAAAGAGTTTCAGCATTTGCTTTCTAAATTTCTTACAGAATTCCACAGTGAATCCATCAGGGCCTGGACTTTTATTTTATTCGTATTTTTTTAAAGCATTTTCAATTTCATGGACTGATATCAGATTATTTAGAATTTTTATAACCTCTTGATTTAGTTTTGGCAGTTCAATTGTGTCTAGGAATCTGTCCATTTTTTCTGTTTTCCATTTTATTGGAATATAGGTTCTCGTAGTAGCTATTTGATCTTCATTTTTGTATGACTTAATGTAATTATCATCTTTTCGTTCCTGATTTTCATTCCTATTTGTGTTTTCTTTTTTTCTTCTTTTTGATAAGTTTGGCTAATAGTTTTTCATTTTTTATTATTGCAAAAAATCAACTTTTAAATTCACTGATTCTTTGTATTGTTTTCTTAGTCTATATCACATTACTTTCTGCTCTTATCTTTACAATTTTCTCCCTAATATGAGCTTTAGGTTTGATTTGTTTTTATTTTTTTAGAAGTTTGAGGTTAAAGATTAGGACATTTATTTCAGCTCATTCTGTTTTCCTGATGTGTGGATTTATCACTATACATTTCTCCCATAGGACTGCCTTCACTGCATAGCATAAATTTTGATATGTTGTATCCTCATTCATTTAATTATAGATACTCTTTCACTTAATCTTCAATTTTCTCTGTGAACCATTGGTTGTTCAGAAGACTGTTTTTTTAATTTCCACAATTAATGACATTTTTGTGATATTCTTTTTGTATATTTCCAGTTTCATTGCACTATGGTCAGATAGTATACATGAGATGATTTTAATTACTCTACTATTAGTTAAATAGGTTTTGTTTAATACATGGTCTACTTTGGAGAACATTCCATGTGCAGCTGAGAAGAATGTGTATTCTGATGTGATAGGAGGGACACTTTTTAGACACTACCAAGTGTATTTGTGCACAGGCTTGGTTTAATTTTAATATTCCTTTGTTGACTTTTTGCCAAATTGATATATTTATTTGTGAAAATGGAATATTAAAGTCCCTTCCTCCAATTATGTTAGTGCTTATTATGGATTTTTCCATGTTAGTTAATATTTGTTTTATGTGGTTGGGTGAACCTATTTGATGCATAAAATTTATGATGGTTATTTCTCCTTCTTAGAGTTTTCTCTTAAGTATGTAGTGGCCTTCTTTGTCTCTTTTGATCAGCTTTGGCTTAAAGTTTGCATTGTCTGAAAATAAAATAGCTACCCTTGCTTTTTGCTGGGCTGCTGTGGCATGGAGAATTTTTTATCATCTTTTGAGTTTTAGCCTATGAATTCCTTTTTCAATTAAATATGTTTCTTGGATGTAATATATTGTTGATTCTTTCTTCTTGGTCCAGTCTGCCAGTCTGTTTCTTTTGATCATTTACTCATTTACTGATGGTTATAATTGATATGTATTGGCTGTTCTTTTTCATGTTATTTTTGGTTGTTTGTTCCCTTTTTCTTTTGTTTAATTACTTGCCCTGCCTGACATCTTCTTTCAGTTAATGTTCATACATATGTGGTCCTCATTATCTCTTTCTAATATGTCCTTTAGAGCATTCTGTCCAGCTGGTTTGGTGGTCACAAATTTTTTCAGTTGTTCAGTTGTTCATGGAAGTATCATATTTCTACACCAGTTTTAAAAGACAGTTTTGTGAGGTAACACCTGGGTTGAAGATTGTTTTCTTTTAGAGCTTGAAATAGCTCACTGCAATCTTTTTGATTTGAGGGTTTGTGTTGAGATGTCTGCTGTGACTCTGACAGTCTTTCTTTTGTAGGTTATATGTTTCTTTTATTTAGCTGCTTTTAATACTTTGTGCTTATGTTGGATTTCTGGCATCTTGATTATTATATACCTTGCTGTAGATTTGTTTTGGTTATGGTTATTTGGAGCTCTATATGCTTTGTTGATGTCTTTGTCAAACTCTTTATCCATGTTTGTGAAGTTTTCTGCCATTATTTTGTTTAATTTTATTTAAAAGGAAAAAGAGAAAAACACAAAACAAAACAAAGCAGTGTAAGGATACAAGTAATACAGAACTACAAAAAAAAAAAAAAAAAAACAAAAAACAGTAAGAAATCACTAGTTAATAGATTACATATTATCATCTTAGAAATAGTTGCTCAAATCAAAGTATCAAAGAATACAAAGTGGACATTCAAACAGTGAGACTGCAAACAGTTGTGTTCAATGATCCAACCAAAAACATTAATATGGTCAGTTATTTAACACCCCTAAACACACTTGCTGTTGTATCCTTTAGAGCTCTTTTTTTCCCTCTCTTTTTTTACAACAAAATTTACACATTTTGGGGTTTATTACTCCTTAGTTCTTATTACTTTTTTGGGGGGGAGAGAATAAAGTCAAATATGTCTGCCATTGTTTCTGTGAAGAGATTTTTAATGGATTTTTCACTGTCTCCAAGTTTCTCACTGATTCAAATCAACCTTATATTGTTTTTCTTTGCTTCATCCTGCAGCTGTTTTATTGACTTTTCATGATCTTTTTCAATCTTTAACATAGCTTTCTTAGCCGAGCATGGTGGTGCACTCTGGTAATCCCCGCACTTGGCAGGCTGAGGCAGACGAATAGTTGCAAGTTTGAGACCAACCTGGACTACAAAGTGAGCCCAAGTTCAGCTTGAACTGCATAGTGAGACTGTCTCAAAAAGACAAAACAAACAAACAAAGAAACAAAAAATCTCCCAAATAAAGTTAGCTTTCTTTTCCTGGTTACTAGTCATTCTTCTGTCTTCCAGGACTGATTTTCCATCCTTGCTTTCATTCAATCTGCTTATATAATTTCAATAAAATTTCTAATATCCCTGTATTTCTGTTTGGATTTGTTTCAATGATCTCATTTCTTGTCAATGTTTGGCATTTGTGGTTTCCATCATTTCCTTGAGCTCTTTTATTTGTTTATCTGTGTCTGCATGAATATGTTTGAGTTTGATAATTATTTATTTTTGTTTCTTAGAAATTATATTTTCTATGACTTATTTCATTTGTTTTTTCCCTTCTATTGCTATCATTTCAGAGAGTTCCATTTTTTGTCTTCTGATTTTGTCTTTCCCTTTGCACTCTGAACTTGTCTTGGTTGGGCTGGGCATCTGGGATTGCATTTTGCTTCTTGGTCTTGACATTTTCTGTTTTCTATTTTTCTGTGTTGGTGCACGTATATTTCTTATGTTAGAAAACATTTACAATGATTTTGAGGCTTTCCTAGGGGGTATCTGTGCCCCCAAATGTCTTTTAAATGTAGGTGGCTCTTGTTGATGTCTATCTCAGAAACTTACTTTCCCAATATACTAAGAATGAAGCCTTGCTTGAATCAGGTCCTATTTCTTTAGTACTGTACTATGATGTTATGACCTCTTACAATCACATTGTTGTCATACAGAGGAAAACTTGCTATAGCATGTATGATATCCAGGTAAAACAGGCTACTGATAAACTGTTGTAACTACTAGCCTGATATCTGTAAACAAAGAAGTAAAGTCTATAAAAATGTAGTATAATCCAACTTATACCAGGATTTTGTATGCAATGATTTTCCAATTATTAGAATGATTTTACACTTGTGTGGGAGATGTTTGGGAAGATGGGGGTATGATGGAGAGATGGATGATGTAAATGTAGTAGGAGCAAGGTTGGAGGATGCGGAATGATAATCCACTTTTGGGTAATTGTAGGACTTGGGAGATAAAAATTGCAAGAGAAGGCCTAAAAATTTTGAAGTAGACCAGAAAGAGAACAATATTTACTCACATGAAAAAATCATGAAATCAAGTGAGATAGTTGACAAAAGAATGAAAGATGACATATAAAGTAAAACCAGAAGTGCTAGACATTGCCTGTTGGCTCATATTGGTAAAGTTGTACGGGATATTTCCACTCCTCTGGTTCTGCCTGTCCATCTTGTGTGCCTTTGCCAGGGTCCCACTGTGTCGCTGGCATTCTTGTAGGTCTCCTGGGCCCGAGTCCTGCCAGTGACGTGAGGGAGAGACAGGTCTGACTGCTCTCTGCAGCCTGCCAATGGGCCGTGGAGGAAGGGAAGAGTAAGAACTCACTCCTCTCCTCTCACCAGCTGGGCTGTCAAGGGACTCATTTTGGTTTTTTAAACAATGCAAGTTCATCTCCACTGGAACATTATTTGTGGATAATGTTTGAGGTACATTACTTTATTATACCAAGTTTCTCTAAGAATTCACCCTGTTTATAATTTTCAGACCTCTTGTAGTCAATGTGAATTCTGACCTTAAAACTCTGAAATTGCACAAAAACATTTGCTCTCATATCTAAGGCTGATATGAACATGTTTTCCTACCATTTTCTAAAATTGGTATCTTTGTCCTTCCTCATCCTTTCAAAGTGGATCTGACCTTTTTGAGTTTTGGGGTTTTAGCTTAAATTATTGACTTACCTTTGTGTCTTCATGAAACCCCAGACCTTGGCATCCACTTTGATGCATTTTAAAAACAGCCATTCCAAAAGAGCACACCTGGAACTTAATGTCTATCAACTCCCTCGGGGATCTTGTTAAAATGCCAGTTTTCATTCTGTAGGTGTCCAGTAGAATCTGAGATTCCTTCAGCTCTAACGAGCTGCCAGTTGACGTGATGTTATTGTTCTGCATGCCACATTTTCAGTAGCAGAGAGGTAGACAACTAGGGATTGTCATACTGTCAAGTGCACAGTTGTGCTTCTTGATGCATGCCAACCTCTGCAGATTTGTGCCTTCATCTTTTTGATCATTCCCCTGCATTCTTGCCAGCTCATGCATGCACTTAAGATGTTTCAAAACCTTTTAAAGTTAAGCATGTTTTAAAAGAATGAAAGTTTAAAACATGTTCATATTTTAGACTTTGAGGTATCTGTGTATGTTGTTTATGTGTCACATCTTTTGATGAGTTTAATGTAAAAGAGTTACAAATAAAATTTACATATTTCCTCACCTTAATGTCAGTGGAAATATATTTTATTTAATTTCTATTCTGTTGATAGCCTATAGCAAATCTATATAGAAATATATTGCTTAGCTATGTGGCCAGTGAAATTGATGAAAAAAGCAAGTAAGCAATCAAGTGGGGCTAGAGCGTTTGTTTAGGTTTTGTCCTCAGTTTCATAACAAACAAATTACCATCTCATATCTTCAATAATAAAAAGAATATACACTGACCTATATGTTAATCTAATGTCATTCATTTTTTTTTTCTTTATGGAAATCACTGTTTTTTTCCATGTTTTATTGTTACATGGGTACTATACCAATAAAAACAAGCATATTTATAGCATATTTAAAGCTAAATGTAAACAGACTTAGAGAAAGACATTCAACAGAAAAGTCAGTCTGTAACCCCCCCCCACACACACACCAAAGGACAAAAATAACAAAGAAAGAAAAAATCTAAATCTCAGACTGTGGGAAAATAATTTTCAAAGTATGCAACGGAGTATGTAACATATTGAATAAAAGAAGAGTTCTTGTACTGTATCCAGCAGAACAGGTAATAAATCAAAAAAGTGGCCTAGTTACTAATTTGATCTCACTTAGAGAAAATATTGGATTGGTCATTATGGAATTCCTTAAGGGAAAGAAAACAGATTTGGAAAAACAATTATATAACTTAGCAAATATCAAGAAGGTTACTATTTCAGAGATTTAGTATGTTGAGAAAGACTAGAGAAATGGATCTTATTCTCATAGGAAAACACTGCACTTCATGATGATTTAATTAAGCAGTTAAAATGGGAAAGGGGCTAGATTAGTAAAATTGATCCTTACATCATAGTCACACTGGGATGAAACACAGCTTTAGAAAAAAGAGGGAAACACACCTTAGAGTATATTAAGGGAAAATTACTGGATAGTAACTAGATTCATACGCAGTGAAGTTTATGAGATAACAGTACTGGAACAATTCCAACTGCCTGTTGCAATCATGACTACCATTTGATTGGAAACAACATCAATAATTTATTCAAATAGTCTTGAGCCTCCCACTGCAAGCAGATGCATGTCTCAGCTTTATCTAATTCATAACCATCCTCTTAAAAATTTCTTTATAAGATGATATAATTTGCAATCACATTAAAAGTAGAACTTACTATTTCAGTGAAATCTAGCTATATTCAAATGTTTACTGATTTAAAAGGAATAAATCTAATAACATCTGGATGTCCTTTGTGAGATGGTATATTTTAAATTACAAACAGTTAATTAGTAGTGGAGGCATTCCAGGTTGCAAATGAGTTAATTGAAAACTAAACATCTTGTTTCTGGAACACAGTAGGTTTCTCAGTAATGATATGCTGAATCTATCAATCATCACTGTTCCTGTAGTAATACTTTCACTTCATGTGTCATGGGAAACTTTGATGAGATGAAAAAGAAATCACAGATGTGTTTCTTTGACAATGTCTCAATCTCAAGAAAGTTACCTAACAAGCTACAGCACTAGCAGGGTTCCTTTGAAATTGTTTAATGCACTGCTGCTCGAAGGAAACAGAGTTTATATTTTGACATTCTATGTTTGGGAGAATTGACTTTGCCACCAAACCATCTCATTTTAAAAGCATTCTTTATATATGGATTAGCTGCTGGATCTTAGTCACCTCTGTGGCTTTTTCTTTCTTCTTTCTGTGCTTACTTAACATGGTATTCTACATATAATAAGAGCTGATAACACGTGCTCATTTGGGTAAAAATACATTCAAAATGCTCCCCCAAAGTCATTATACAACATTGACTGGAACTAGTGTTATGTATGAAAAAACTTTTTTTCATAATTTTTGAGTGCATCTAACCAGAAAGGTAACAGACACATATAGTCATAATTTTGCACAAACGTCCCTTGAGAAGACTATTTTCCAATGATTAAACTTATCACAAGAGCTTGTGAAAAATAAAAATTCAACACAGGTCACATTTTAAGGTCCCTGACATATTTGTTTGATTTTATTTTGCTAACTTGTGTCTGTGTTTATGGGATAACTGAAATAGAAGTCGTGAAGAATGCCTGAAGTAACTATTCTCATTTTTGAAGAGTCCTGAATTTGAGGTAACTGTCTGATGTTCTAATGTGATTAAAAAGAAGGACATTTAGTTTAATTCACTACTACTTCATCACAATTTTTAATGAAGACTATCTAATTTATGATTTGTAACAAATATTTATTATTCTCTGAATAATCTACTCATATAAAGGAAGTATAATGAATTTCAATTTCCAAGTCACTCTATTAATGGGGAGATTATATTGTGTAAATGCAAAGATAAAATGCTTTAGAATTCTACTTTACATTAAGCACAATAATATTGTTGTCAAGATGTTTAATTATCTAAGTAGAAATTTTAATGCTTCATATTCTCGATTTGTAAGCAAATGTAATGAAATATACATTAATATTCTATAAAATCAAAGAAAGATTTGATGTGCAGACATTCTGTTGTAAGTGACATGGTAGGAATAATTTATATTATACTGTTTTATTGCAGAGATTTGTTTTTTTTTATTTAAAGAAAAGGAAACAAAAAATACATGGAGATAAAAAAAGGGTAGAAATAATACAAAATTACAGAAAAATAAACGGTAAGAAATCGCTGGTTGATAAGTTACATATTGTCATCTTAGAAATAGCTGTTCAGGTTACAAAATTAAAGTATTTGAAATGACATTCAAAAAGTGACACTGCAAACAGTTCTGCTCAATGATCGAACAAAAACTCAGTAATATGGTTATCAGTCCTACACACTTGTTTTACATCTCAAAGAGGGTAAGATTAAACATATCAAAAAAGAACAAAACAGTTAAAAAAAAACAATTTAAAGAAATACAGATTTCAAAGCAAGTTCACTGGAGATCTTCACTGTCTATCTAACTGTCTCTAGTTTCTTACAAATAGTTGTCCCCATCTTCACCCACATTATATACATATTGCATATTATAAAATTAATCAAATCATTACAGGATGATGAAGGCTTTTTAGGTCTTCAAGATCTAACATTGGGGAAGACAATAATAACTACCATGGCATCTCTCATTCTATTCATGGTAGCCATCCCATCTTTACATATGCTGAAATTGAACTTAAGAGACTAGACTAATATAATTCTGATCAGTGAATAATAGTATTGCTATAATTTGTATCATAATGCTACAAAATTAGCATTGGGTTTCTTAGTGTCTCTTCTTTAGAGTATCTGTTCATTACATCTTGCTTTATATAATCTGTTCTCGTAAATAATTAAAAAAAAAACTCATGTGTGAATTTCTACATATATATCTATCCTCTCTGTATTATAGGTAAAAACAAGTCACAACAAGACAGCAAAACAAATTCCTAGAAAAAACATGCAATGGATAAGACATATAAGACCACAATATAGGTGATCTTCCATAGTTACTATGTTTTCTCTTGCTATTTTCAATAGATTTGTCCACATCATCAGCTTAATATAGTTAAACATTGTATTACCTATTTTTATAAAAACACAACTTCAAAAGCATTGTAGGATTTGAGAGCTGTTAATAATTAATACCAGTATGAATATCCTTTACATCTTGTCATCTTCAGAGTAGTTGCCTCTACTTTCAGGGTTGATACTAACAAGCATACCAAACTGAAATAAAACCAGCCAAGGCAAACCCATGGTCTTATGAATTGGATTCAATTAAGATCAGTCATAGTAAGACAATGTAAGTAATACATAGCATTTCAGTTCCAGTTAATAGAAAAATAAGGATAGTTACCATGGTATAACCTGCTATTTTGGGGTCAGATGTCTGCCCTCAAATCTGACATGAGTGGACAGACCAGAACAAATTAAATTCAAACTAAATATGGTGATAAGACTACAGTGTCTTTTAAATCCTGATACATTATTAACAATGACCTCTGCCTTTTTTTATAGTGTTTCAGAGCTGTCTATACTAAAGAGTATAGCTTACTGTCTCTGCCTCATGTCTGCTACTCCACTTTTCTGCTATAATTTGTCCAACTTATTCCCTTATTCCACTGTCTGCCCCATTCATTGAGGCCTCTCTGCCACTGTTGCTGGAATCCTGGTATCCCTTCCTCTCTTTCTCTGGAATGTCCTTCAGCACTCTCTGTAGGGTTGGATTGGTGGCCACGAACTCCCACAGTTCCTCCTTGTCTTGGAAGCATCTTATTTCTCCATTAATTTTGAGAGAGAGTTTTTACGGGTATATGAGCTTTGGTTGCATATTATTTTCTTTCAGGACTTGGAATATTATTGCTCCTCATTCACTTCTTGACTTAAGAGTTTGTGTTGATAAGTCTGTTGTTATTTTGATAATTTTCCCATTGTAGGTAATCTGCTTCTTTTCTCTGGCTGCTTTTAATATTCTGTTCTTTTGGTGGATTTCTGGAATCTTGATTATTATATGTCTAGGTGTAGATCTGTTTTGGTTGTAGGTAGCTGATGTTCTGTATGCCTCTTTTATCTGGATATCATTTCTTTTTGCTATACATGGGAAATTTTGCTTTAATATAACTGTGAATATTCTTTGTATTTCATTTTTGGCTGCTCCTGCTTCCTCACTCACATTCTTTATTCTTAAGTTATGTATCCTCTTGTCATCTTCTAGCCTTTGAATTGTTTCTTTTTGGTTCCTTGTTATTTTTAAGAGGCTTTTTCTTTCACGATCATATGCCATAAATCTCCCTTCAAGTTTCAGAAGGCTGTCTTTAGTTTCTGTCAAGGCATTTTGCCAGTGTTCAATGGAGTTTTTAGTTTCCTGGTAATCTTTTTGGATCTGTTTCATGTATTCTAAGTTATGTTTAAATTCTTCTTCAAAAGTTTCTCTTTCTTTTCTGATTTCCTCAGTTCTTCCATCCGTGTTCTCTTGGGCGGGGCTTGTCATTTCTTTAATTAATCTCTTTATATCTTGCCTCACTTGGATCAGGAGTACAGCTTTAAATTCATCTATGAGGTCATGGAGGTATTTTTTAATTTCGGCTGATGCCGTGTCCAGTATTGGATGGTTACTGTGCTTGTTCTCTTCAGTGTTTACTTCTCATGGGCTTATTTTCTCATGTTGGGCAGCTGGAGATTCTTTTTTTTTTTTTATTTTTATCTCCTGTCATGTTTCCGGTTTCTTTCAGACTGGCGTGTCCTGGGGGTCTGTGGCCCTCTCCATATTGGTTAGGCCCTTTCAGAAGCATGCTGACTTGAGATTTTGCTGTCCTCCCCAATTTGCTGTTATCTGGGGTAGGCAGGGATGCAGGGACAATGCAGGCTAGCCTGTAGCCTCTGTGCCAATCAATCCATAAATTAGGCTGTACTTTCTGGATGTCACAGAGTTATGACTATTTTGTATCTGCTTATTGGGTCCCAAGCAGAGGCTTGGTTCAGCCCCAGCAGATCCTGCCAGTTCTCTCTGTGCCAGAAGCAGCTGACTAATGTCACCGTGGCACAGGGTTCTGCCCAAATCCCAGCTATCCTCCACCAGACCTCTCTACACCAGAGGCTACTCGGTGATATCACCAAGCCGCAGGTTCTGCCCAACTCTAAGATGTCTTCCACCAGACTCTCTGTGTCATTGATGCCCCCATGGTGGTGGGCTCTGCCCACTTCCAAGATGTTCTCTGGCCAACCACAGCAGTTGCGGGACCCAGTCCCCAGTACTCACCAGGGCTTGGTGCAGGTCCTTCTCTTGAGTCTACTGCACACCATGCCGCTTGCCCTCACTGCGCTCCTGGCACAGCATGGAATGGTCAGAAAACTGCACAGCGTTCGGCTTCGGAGCTCCGGAGCCATTCACAATCTCTTCTGGTGCAGCGGGGCAGTCCTGGCTGCTTTGCAGGGGTCCCGGTTCTCAATCAGACATCTGTTTTTTTTTTTTTTTTTTTTTTTTTTTTTTTTTTAAACCATCTAACATTAAGGGCTTTCTAATAACTTATCCAACTTATTATTTTTCACTTGCTGTAAAATCCTTCTCTACCAAGCAAACAAGAACAAAGTACATTCAAGCCATTTAAAAATTATTATGGAGACTTCTGTGGGGGAAAGTACTAGTTATAAGAAAATCTATATGATGAATAATGCTTCCTGTGGCTAGAAAAAGGTGTGCTCTATGAAAGGTGTTTGTGGAGAAATGATCCGAAATCTGATCTAGAAGGGGAAAGTGAATGGGCCTACCAAGCTGCAGAGGTCTTTTAATGGAATATTTCAGGTGCTCAAAAAAAAAAATGGATAGCTCTGGCTATATTTCACATATAAATAAAATGCATAATAGATGTTTCTGTCCTCTTATCTCACCTACTGAGGCGTGGCTGGGGACTCATCAAATTGCTGGAGCTGACATAGTTAATAAAATATATTAGGAAGCACCCGCATATCTGACAACACAGTACTAGTAAATAATTAACTTGCATCCTGGGAATAGCATCTAACAAATGAAAGGACCCAAAGAGGAAGTAATGTTTTAAAATTTCATATTTCTTTAATAAGTAACAGTCAGTTTTGATAGTACATGTATAAGTATTTATGATATCACTTCTTAACATTTGCCCAACACCCCTATTTTTAAAATAATTTATTTTTGTATTACTGTTGTTTATATACTGTGTGTACTGTATGACTGTAAAATCAATTTTAAAAATATTATGAACCTGACCACAGAATTCAAAAATATCATCTCAAAAATTATCAAAAAGTAAATGAACCTATGGTAATTGTTTAGGAGAGGAACAAAATAAGTCCTTAACTCCTGTAAAGACAAATTTGTAATATGATTAAGTGTTTCAAGCTTTTAAAAAAAGAGTTCAAATACAATGTTTGGCACCAGAAAAATAGGAACATATTATATTTTGGATATTTACATAAAGTCCTCTTATCCAGAGTAACTTTTCTTGTGGAGTAGATCAATGAGCTCCGTGACCTCAGTTGGTTTGGTGCAGTAGAATCCCACTCTTCTATGACTGCCCAGGGCTTCAGCATTTGAAGCACGGACAATTGAGTCAGATATGACTCTCTGCCAAGAGACCTTTCTATCGCACACACCTTGCCAACAAGTTCTAGAGGTAGGGAGCTGCCCTGCTAGAAAGAATTTTTCATTAATCAGGTACACAGGAAGTTCATTGAAGTTACTTAATTGTTTACTTTTTTGTTCTTGTTAATAATGCCAAAATAAAAGGTCAGAGTGAGAATTATGAGCCAAAAACCAGAGGTTTTACTTCCAACACCGATTTGAAGGTGTTTTCAACATGGCATGTTCTCCCAAAAGCATTTGAATGATTGACGTGGGTTTTCATTTACTTACTTGCTTTTGTACTGGGCTGCTTATTTATCACACCTGCACACGTCAACCCTACTGCCAGGCACTGCGAGGGCCTTTCAGAAGCCCATAAGAGACAGAGTTGATGTACTTCCCAGACAAAATCTTCCATCTGTTTCTTTTCTTCTTCCTTTTATCCTATTTTTGTTGTATTTTAAAGAATGGGTATGTGATATGGCAAGCCTAACATTTATGGTTTCACTATTTCATAGGAATCGTTGATACGCAGTAAATTATCATTTTGTAGGATAAAATATGAATTATTCTTATACCTCACAAAGCTGATATGCAAACACAATTATTTATTCAGCAACAAAATTTTGGTCAACCGCCAAAGAACCACATCTTAGTTTAACTTTGTTCACCATCTTTCTTTCTGCCCAAATTATCATCCTCGTTACCTAATAGTCTCTGTTTAAGGCCCCTCAATGAGATATAAAACAATACAAACTGAAATGTGATAAAGCTAGGGATACAATGTCATACACTGTGAATAATGTAGGCAAGTCTCTCCAGATCCATGATTCAAGAGAAAATTATTCTGGCAAATTTGGGGATTGTAGGAAGTCCCAGGACACATTCTTTATAACATGTACAAGCTTTTAGATATGACTTCAACCTTCAGTCCTTGCTCAAATAGTTTCCCACCTTAAAATGTTCCTTCTCTGCTTCTTTTTTTCTTTTATTGTTTTATTTCCAAACACAACCAAGTAAAAAATACATCCTAATTTTAAGGTATTTCAACTCATACATGTATAAAGCCAAAACTATGTACAAGATCTATTTAGTACTTAATCATTTCTCTTTGTTATCTACAAACATTTACTTATGCGGTTTTCATTCTTCCAGAACCCTCCTATACTCACATAAATAGATCAATCCTCAGATAAGCTTATATAATCACAAAGCCAGACCAAAAACAATATTTTTAGCCTCAAGTAAGAGAATTTTTTTGCCTAATAATTTAGAAATATTGCTTTGGTGGTAATTGTTTTTGTGACATAAAAATGATTGAGAACAAACCAGTATAATTTGTTCCCAGAAGAATTAAAAACATCATATCACCATGATATATGTGCACCCGTGTTTATAGCAGCACAACTTGGAATAATTAAATCATGGATACAACTCAAATGCCCATCAATCAAGGAAAGGATAAAAAAAAGATGTGATATTGTTATATAGTGGAACACCACTGAGCTATATAGAAGGGTAACTTGAGACTTCTATATGTAAATGGATACAACTTGAGATGGTCTGCATAAGTGAAATATATCAGACTTGGATATATAAACACAGTATTGTAAGGAACCAAACGAGTAAATAAGATTCAAAATGCACAATAGATATTTTGAAAGGGAAAGAAACTGCTCAAAAGCGAAGAACAATTGGGATACAGAAAAGGGGAAAAGAAGAAGGGAAAAATATACACATGCAAGATAGATAAAATTATTATACTAATATTTTCTATTAGTTAATTAAAAAGAATGGTCTGTGCTTATACTGTCTGATCATTTTTTTCATGCCTGTATCTTGTAATCTAAGCAGCTACTTTGAAGATAGCAATACACAATATAATAACTGGTTTTAATCTCCAATTGTCTTCTTTTGAAATTCTGTATAATTGTTCTTTCTCTTTAAAATAAAAAAGTTAAAATGCGTAACTCCTGAGTTAATGAAATAGAGCATACTGACACATACAAAATAACAAATGATGTGTGCAGGAACAATTGTATATAGAATATGCACAATATTACAAACTGTGTGCTATACAAAGTCAAAGAGCTTGTTCAGAATTCTTAAGCCAATTTTACTCATTGGACGTGTCTGCAAAACCAAAATCAAGGTGGACAGAAAAGTGGATTTGTCTCTTTAAAAGACTTCTCTTTAAATATTAATTTACACTGTTCACATTATACTTTCCTTATTTAAGAAAGTTGACATGAAAATATGAACTTTTTCATATGATAAAAGTTGGTCTAGAATTTGTAACTTGCTTACTGGACATTTTTAAAACATTCTCAAATTATGCTCAACCATAAATGTGCAAAAATCAGCGTTCATCTCAGATTGTATTCAAACTAAATAGAAATTAAGATGATAAAACTTGGAGAAAAGTGTGAACGTTTGCTACAGTGACACACAATTTTTAGGTTAACCAATTATTTTTTTTAAATTCCCAGATGAGCTTAAATAATGAGAAAGTCACACCAAAAACAATATTTTTATTTTCAAGTCAGAGATTGTTTCTGTCTAATAATCTAGAAATATTGCCTTGGTAGTAATTGTTTTTGTGACATAAAAATGATTGAGAACAAACCAATAAAATTTGTTGCTGAAAAAGGAAAACTTTAAATTAGACCACAACTTTCAATAAAATAGAACCATATGGTACATTTAATTATAAGTTGCGGAGATTTTGAAGTTTTAATTTAAGTGTTTTATTTACAACATTAGCTCATTTCTTCTGTCCAGATGTCTAACAGCAAGCCATAGTACCATTTTTGGAAAAACAATGGTACAGATAAGAATAAAAAATTCACAAGTCATATAGTTTTTCTGTTTATCAAAAAGACATAAAACTGAAAACGTTCATCAAATGGGCTTTACTCTACTGAAATCTTTCTTTCCAGCCTGTGTTAATTGTGTTCTGTTGTATTATTTACTCTGTCCGTTACAATAGGGGTTGGGCTCTAGCATGAGTCTTATAGTCAGTGCCCTGGGTATAATTCTGGGCTTTGTCACTTCATTTACTTGCTTTTTATCTCTTATATAATCACTCAACAAGTATTGGATATGCATTGTATGCCAGACACCAGGACAAACATACTGGTGAGAAAAAATTAGAAGATCTTGTGTTCTTTAAACTTGGAATTCAATAGCTTGGAAATAATTAGCCTTTGGAAAAATTAACATCTCTGAATCTCTGTTTCCTGATCTGAAAAAAAGCATATATTTACCTCACAAATTAATGAGTGAAATAGAATGATAATGGAGTAAAGCATGCTATGATCCTTTTACAAAGTTGGTCCTTGGTATCTGTGAGTTCAACATCTTCAGATTTAATATCTAAAAATGTTAGGAAAAGGTGTATCTATAGTTAACTTGGAGACTTGTGTTTCTTGTCATCATTCCCTAAACAGCACAGCATAACAACTGCTTATGCCGCATTTAAATTGAATCAGGTACTAAATAATAGTGTATAGTTCATATGCAAATATTATGCCATTTTATACTAGAAATTTGAGCATTTATAGATTTTGGCACTCATGGGAGGTCCTGAAACCAGTACCTCATCGATACTGAGGGATAATGCTTGATAATAAAAAATCCTCACAACATTTCCTAACACCTCCTTACCTCATTCTTAGATGAACAAATGAGTCTTTAATCAATCACAGTAAGAGAGCATGCTGCAAAAGAACTGCTCACATTGTTCAGCTTGAGGGTGGCAAGTGTTATCGTAGAAGTTACTGTCTGACCAGGACAATGAAGATTAATGAGTAAAGTAGGGGGAGACCTGCATGTGGGGCAATATCAGGCAGTTGATGAATACCATGATCCATGTTCCTCTCCATTTGCTTGGTTGGACGCAAGATGAGTGGGGCCAGAACTGCTGAGCAGACAAAGTAATCCAGATCATGCTTGTAGTAATGGTGATGTACATCGAGAAGTCACATCAATCATTTGAAGCAATGGCTGCTTTCCTGAACTGTGTTCACCTGAACTAGAAGACAGGGAAAAAAAATAAGTCTACATTTCAGTCCTCTTGAGGGAAAGCTCTTTTCAACAGGGATAGCTTTATCGTTTGCTTATTACTCACTCTATTTCATCCCAAACACTCACTCTTTTTTGCTCTGCCTTTTCTTTCAGCATCATAAACCTGACAGGGCAGACTGTGAAACCTATTCATTCTGTGGCCTGTCCAATGAATCACATTTACTCCCAAATTCGGAAAGGTGCTTTAAAAAACCAACACAAGAGGAGGCTGAATTTCCCTCATTAAATTAACAGTAGGAATCAAACTCGAGCTTTAAGTGACTAAACCCACTTGAACAACCTGGGAACATCACATCTCCAAAGAATTATATCAGAGTGATTAACTCAATCTGTGAATTGCTATTATTTCTTTTTCTTCTTCTTTTCTTCTAATATCCAGTAGAGAAACCTTACCACTCTTACAGATAGTTCAAAGATAGCCTGTAAATCTTGATCAGTTGCTAGTGTTGCCCATCTACTCTTTTTGCCTGGTTTAGCAACACTAATAGTTTATTATTCACAGCATAATTAATCAATTAATAAGACATTTGGTCATGATATTAAGGAATCTGGAAACATTTCAGTTTAGATTGACACCACTTGAGACATTGGCACAACTGGTGTTTGCTCAGAAATGGTGGAATACGGCAGGGAATCTTGGAGAGAATAATAGATGGCTAATTTGGACTCAACTAATTAGAATATCATCACAATTTGGATGGGGAACAAATTAGTGTTTACCTTTTTACAAGTATAAAAACGATTTCTGAAGCAGTGCCATTAAGCAGTGATTCTCAGTAGGCATAGGGAGCTATAGCAGAATCTGTTACTCAGAAACATGCCAGGTTTGGAAAAGAATATTCACTGTACCTATTTTCTACATATGCCAGAAAGTAAAACTGGACAAAACTTCTTAAGTTGGCAGGGATGGGGGAGGAATATATAGAATGTACAGTGAGAAACCAACGTAGGAGGCATGTAGAGTGGGAAGAAAGAGTCAAGAAATACTTTGAAAGTATAAATTAAATATTTGGAAGAGTATTTAAGTTATTCATGAGAACAAATTACATTCAAGAACTTTAGCAGCATATATTGCATATCTTTAAAAGTCCTGGTTACCATGGATTTTACTAGCTGGCAGCAAGAACTCCTTTTCTATTTTGTATTATTTTAAGCCTAATTAGAGAAAGCACAGTGGTATAGCAAACAGGGTGCTTCTGTGATTGTGATGTTGGCTTTGTTGCTATGCTGTCAGTGAGCACAACTGAGAACACACTGAGTATAAATTCTTGAATCTACATAACTCACTTCTTCCTTGAATCTGCTTCCTCAAGGTTCCTGTTTCATTGCTGTGTTACAGGTCACCCGAAACTTGGTGGCATGAAACAGTCACGGTAGCATGCTGGTGGTTTCTGTGAGTCAGGGGTGTGCTTGTAGCATGCTTGGACTGCTTTTCACTGCGCCATGATACTGGGAGCTTTGAAGGCTGGGATGACGGGAAAGCCTCAAAGGCTAGGAAGTGACTGGCACGCTCAGGACAGGAGTCATTAGGGGCATCTGCACTTATCTGTCAGGTTATTGATGCTGGCTCTACACTTGACTGGAGTGGTTGTGAGACGGAAAAATGAAAGTGTATGCAAAACACATCACACAGTACCTGGCATATACCAAGAAATAAATATATTACTATGTAGAAGCAGCTAAAAGTAGTTGGATCTGTATTTCCCCTGATTAGTAATTGTTCTTATGTAGAACAAAATGGAAACTTAGGGAGGTGATATGTTAGTGATGGTAAAATAATTAAAGGGGAATTCTTGAGGAAAAATGTTAAGTAAAGTATTTTAATGCAATGATATTATATAGTGTGACAATAGGGTTACCGTTCTTCAGTACCAGCACTCAGAACCTTCACAGAAATTCCACTTCCTGTTTATGTTCTGTGAAGTTACATTTACTTGGGGCTACAAAACAGGTGCTGTGTCTTATTTCAAAAGAGGAGAGAAGGAAACATAGGCAGCCTTGAGAGAGCTCTTAGGTTTGTGCCTTTATTCCATAGTTCCGTTTCAGGACTGCAGAAAACGAAAGGACAGGTGTCACACAATCTCTTATCCATGCCTCAATCAAAGATGTTGTTTGGCTTTGCCTCTTTATTTCTGTGCTGTGAATAATGGAGTCCTTTGATAAATGATAAAAAACACTATTTGCAAAAACCACTGGGTTTCACTAGCAGCCAGTAGATACAGCTAATTGAGAGTCCTCAAGAATCTGCATCTGTGTGTTCTTGAATATCCCACAATTATGATAACAGGGACATAGTTGCCCACAGTTTATCTTTTTAATATTAACTCACATTATTCAGAATTCCATGTAGCTCAAAGCAAGATTTAGAGAAAACTAAAATTTTGGAAAATTAACAGTACCTCAGATTATCAAAAACCAAAGTTTATATAGATGTGAGAATTTTTCTGCCAGTAAAATAGGTGAAAACAAAGAGTATGAGAAAATATGATCACTTTTTTTTATCAAAACAAACTGCTCAAAGCACACATGCTTGCACTCAAGTACTACCGCAAAAAGTTTTCCATTAGATATTGTTTGTTATTATTGCTGCCTTTAGGCCAACGGATTTGTTCTATTCAGTTTAACTAAACTGTAGCCACATTTCTCAAATTCTATATTCTCCAAGTTTGTACATACATCTTAATTTTTTTAAATCGATTAACCCTCTTCTTCCTCTTACTCCTATCTCTTGGTCCTTTTTCTATTTGCAAAAGATCTATATCCAAATTGTCTATTATGTATCTTTTATTTTGATCTTTATATGTTATGTTTCTCCTTAAGTTTTTGCATCTTAATTATTTCACTTAGCATTATGGTCTCAAGGTGCGTTTGTTTTCCTACAGATAACTCAAATTCATCTTTCTTTCTTGGAAGAGCAGTATTTCATTGAGTATAAACACCATATTTTCTTAGTTCATTCATATATTGATGGGAATATTAGCTACTTCCAAAATTTAATTATTATGAATTATGCTAGTTTAGGCTTGGGCGTGCAAGTATCACTGTGATATAATGTTTTGAATTAATTTGTAAAAAAATTCCTGAAAGGCAAAAAAGCTTGGGTTGAATGAAGTTTCTCATTTCAATTTTTTGAGAATTCTCCATGCAGATTTCCATAATGGTTATACTAGTTTACATTCCCAAATGATTTTATTTGTCTGACCTCTTTCTGTGGTACAGTGGAAATTATGGGCCAATTGAATGATGTATGTAGAGTAGCATGAGATTTGATACCCTGATGGTTGTGTGGGGAGCTAGTTACCGGGGCAACCGTGAGTGCTTCTTGTGATTTACAGCTGAAACTTTCTCCAGAGCTTCCTGCCTTCATAAGTGGGGCATTTGTGAAGTGAATGGATCGGGGGTATGTGTTGTGGTTAGTTTCTCATTGTTGGGACAAAATACCCAACATCCACAAGTTAAAGGAGATAAAATTTATTTTAGCTTAATGTTTGTAGAGGTTTCAGACTCTAGTTGGCTGGTTCCAAGACGATGCAGCATGATAGAAGAGCAACAGTCCAAGCAGGGTGTCACGGCATAGGAGAAACAGCTATAATACAGCAGGCAGAGAGCAAAGTTGTCCTATTGTTTACCTTTTTATTCCATCCAGGCTACAAGCCTATTGGTTGTTGCCACCCACACCGAGGGTGATTCCTTCCTCTTCAGTAAATCTACCACGTGCAACCTAAATTATGCCATATCCATCAGCGGACCAATCAAATTTCACTTACTTATGATCTGGTCACTTCCCAATTACCCCATCTATGAGTATACGAAGCTTTGGTGGAATATCTAGATATGAATCATTAATGTCTGTGATACTGCATTAGTCCAAGAATAAGTGGATAGCTGGGTATGATACTGGGAGGTGAAGGCAGGTAAGAAGAGATCGGTCACTGGGAATGTGGCACGGAAGTATATAACCTTCCTATACCCTTCATTCTTCTCTATTTCATGCCTGCCCCACCATGAACTCTTTCTCCCCTACCATGCCCCTCTGCCATGCTTCCCAACCAGCTATGTTACCTGAATCTGCAAAGGTGGATGCCACAGAAGCCACTGAGAGAGGTTCTAAGTTTTCCTTTCTTTTCTTCACTTTGAGCTCAACACCAAGCACAAAGGCAATAACATTGTGCAGAGCTCTTAGCCCTATTCCATAAATGCACATGATCTAATCTGTATTATAAGTCTTCCACTACACATTATCCTAGTGGTGCCATTTTTGATCAAACTGATATACCTGAGTGCACAATGTTCTTAGATTTTAAAACACGCACAACTCTATACACTTTTCTTTTTTGTCTTCTACATGTGACCAATAGATAAGAAGATTTTATGTAATTTTTGTTCAGAATGTATAAAATCAAGGAGTTCAAGAGGTGGGTGAGTGAGAAGGGAAGGAAGGGAAAAAGGAAATAAAATGTGCTTTGTACATGTACTTACTACCTACAAGAGATGTGAACATTATGTGCTACACACATGTATTACTAAAGCAAAATTAAAAAACAAAACAAGAGGCAGTGAATGAATTGGGAGATCATTCCTAACTTGGCCTTTAAATGTTCCTGAATTCTCTTTGCACTCTGAGCACACTGTCTTCTCGGTGAGACTCAGAGTCACAGGGCTCTCACTCTTCTTTCATGGCCTTTGAGAATGGCTGACATTCTATCCTTATTATCTATGTGGTTTTCTTTAAATTATTTAGTTAAATATTGCCACCAATGAGAGACATTACTTTCCTTTCCTATATGCCCCCTTTGCACTAATGTATCTATTACTGGATTACCTTTTCTTCACAATAATGTGCACCCAATTATATATACATACATATGTGTGTGTGTGTGTGTGTGTGTGTGTATTTCCTTGTTTGCTGTATTATTGTATACCCTGATCAGAGAATAAGTTGTATCATTCAAACACTTGAGTTTGTTTTATCTTTATTTGGGGCCCACCTCCTAGGACAGTGTGTGGAACAGAGCAGCCTTCAGTGGAGGGTACATAAATTTACTAGCTACACTAGTGCGTATCTGTAACGGATGGGTTATGTTTACACTTGGAGTCATTTGATTCATTTACCTATAACAAAGGAAATTTTGGGTATCTTCTTCCCTCTATTATAGGTAGCAGTTGTGCAAGTTTGAGCTTGTTAACTGTCACAGACTTTTAGCCTTGCATCCATATTTTAAACCATGGTGCAGTTATTGCCTTTGCAAATCAAATTCAGTAGAAAAGGGCAAAGCTTTTTTCTTTCTAGAAAATAACTGCATTTGGATACAGGTTTCTTTCAGTGAGGCGATAGTTATAAATAGCAGCCTGACCACTCTTTGGTTGTCACAAACATGCACAGATCTTGGACGTGATGGATGACTTTCTCTAGAGAAGCCTGATAAAATAGAGCTCATGACACAATGCACAAGGGAAAATGCTAATGAGTTTTTACTTCTTCCCGAGTATTATTTATAGACACATACTTTTAAAGAAATATTGAAATCTAGTTAGAAATTTTTTAAAAAAATAAATTTTAAAAAGTGTAAGTTTTCCCTATGGGTTTATGTAGAAAGAGAAATGAAGCTGTCTGATCACCAATGCTTTTCCTTATGGATCTCAATTCATGGATCTTGAAAAAAGCTACAAAGTAAAATAAAATAAACACACACACCATTGCTTAGATATACTCATCCCCTTTTTTGAAGTTTTCATATGCATTTCTACTGTCTATCTGAACAAAGTGACTATCATGGGATTTTTGTTTCAAAACAGAGGGATGAAGAGCTGGTTTTGCTACCATGCTGTAGCAGTTCCATCCAGTGACACAGTGACACCCTAAGTATATTTTACTTTGCAAATTGTCCTTGCGCATTTGCTGACCATCTCTGAGACAACAAAATAACATTGTTACAACACATGTTGATTTTATTAAATTCCCTTTTGTGGAAATAGAATCTACTAGAAAAAAATAGCAAAAATAGAAAAAAATCTAATAGAAAAAAATAGCAAAAAACTAGCTGTTAGAATAAAAAGTTGTCACCTGAACTGACTTCTAAACTCACTCACTGTCATCATTCTATCTTGAACTTATCATTAAGATACCTTACTACATTGATATCAAGAGACATATAGACTCAAAAAATTCTATTTTCCACTCTAAACTCTAAATTCTATTCTAGTCAGGAATTATGACTTTCTTACTTTCTTACTTTGTACATAGCATGTGTTCAGAGGATGTCAAATGAATGAATTGTGTGTGTCCTTAATTCAATAAATACAATGTTCTCAGAACTACATAGGTGGAGATATTGTAGTGGCAGTTTGTGCCTCTAAACTTGAGAAAACTGTTTAATAAAGTATGTGTTAATTTTCTTTTCTACGGCTAAAATTATCAAAGACATATTCTATCAGAGTTTTTGCTCCACTGAAGGTGAAAAAATACATTAACTTTCTTAATAAATATTTTCTCTGTAACTTTTAATATCACTGAAATTATCTTGAATTATTTCTTTGACCTCTTTTCAAACTTTCAGTCTTAAAAATAAGTAAGATGCTTGGTAGATCTAGTCAGAAAGGTGGTTGAAAAAATGGGACAAGGCATGATATAGTAATTAATCATACTAGTAGTTATTCCTACCACCTAGGGTGCAGCTTTCAAATCTAGCTGAAGATATGTATCACTGGCACAGTTGATAAAGGGATAAAAGAAGGAAAGGAAGAAAGATTACTGGCTGCAACTGCGATCTGCTGAATATGAACTTCCGGCTGTAATCTGCATATGTAATAGGTGGTCTTAATGATACATATCAGTGACTGACCAAGCTAGGAAGGCCTACATAAGACAGTGTGTATGTGGACAGGTTATAGGAGTTGTTTGGCAAATCATGCAGAGTAAGACACAATGCGTACAGACATTATAATTAAGGAAGGCAGCTATGCAATATTAAGAAGCCCGTAAGATATGCATCAGATTTCCATACCATGGCATTGATATAATACTTGTGGCTGAGCTGGGTATTGTGGCACAGTCCTGTAATCCCAGCACTCAGGAGGCCGAGGCAGATGGATCATTGCAAGTTCCAGACCAGTCTGGGCTGCAAAGTGACCCTAGCCTGAACTGCATAGTGAGACCTTGTGTCAAAAAGTAAAAAAGAAAGAAAGAAAGAAAGAAAGAAAGAAAGAAAGAAAGAAAGAAAGAAAGAAAGAAATTAAAATCTTCATCTAAGAAAGAAAGAATCATAGTATAAGGAAATATGTGTATCTAGTTCTTTTAAAAAACGACTGATGGCTAATAGAACTAATAAATTCTAAGACTCGAGAAAGTTTTGCAAACATATTCATACATGTAATTCCTATATGGATCAATATTGAACAGGCCAGTTATCCTATACTCTTTTTTTTTTATTTCTCCAGAAAACCTTTTAATGCTTTTACTACTTTTCAGGTCAGTAAGATCTGTGATGTTTTGTTTCTGGATTCATTTCACATATGTGCAATTTGCATTTCTTGTTATTATTCTTGGAACTTGGCAACTGAAAATTGCATCAAAGAACTAACTTTAACTCTTATCCATCATTCACATGCTTTAAATTTCATGGATTTGCACTTTTAAATGTTGGCTATTTTTCCACCTTCCACTTTCCTCAGGTTTGATTGCTATTTTCTAACTTTATGAACCTATTAAACATCCCTAACTTAATTCCTCTTTATTTGTACTATTTGCCTTCAAAACTATAAACTTTCCTCTTGTTTTGTTCACATTCCAAATGATTTGAAAAATCATATTTTTAGTTTGCACCTAAAATATTTCCAAATTTCTTTTGTGATTTCTTTCATAAAATATGGGTTATTTTCAAACATGTTGCTTATTTTAAAATCATTGAAAAAATTTCTGATATTTTCTGTTACTGAGTTTATCATCATGATAACTGGCCTGTTCAATACTGTAGACTGTAAATTATATGACTTCTACCTTTTGAAAGTTATTTAGCTTTACCATATGTAAACACTATGCCTGATTTTGCCAAATTATTTATCTTTCTTGATATGTATTCTACAGTCACTGAATGTAGTGATTTTACCTAAGGCTAGGGCAGGTCTTCTCTTTTTTTGTAGATTATGTATCCATGAATTTAGTCTCAGGTAAGGGTTCAATCAATCACGGGTCACTCAGCAAAAATAAAACACAATGTATATTGAGCACGTTTAGGCTGTTTTGCTTGGCTTTATCCCCTAAATAGTATAGTATAACAACTTTTGATTTAGCATGTACATATTTTTAGATATATAACTATTCTAGAGATGATTTAAGTATACAGTAAGAGGTGCTTAGGTTCTACAAAAGTGCTCCATTATTTTCTATAAAGGACTTGAACATCAGCAGATTTTGGGGAAGGTATGGTTATCAATCCCCTATAGATACTCAGGGATAACTGTCTTTCATATTCATGGTTTTCAATTTGTAAGATTCCATGATTTTTTTTTTTGTCTGCTGTTACTTTTGTCACATGTTTGGAGAGGGAAATTAAAATCTTCATCTAAGGGTACTGATTTTTCTTTCTTTTCTTTTTTATATTCTTGTACCATATATTTTGATTTTCTTTAGTATGTATTTGTTTTGAAATGACTGACATGTACCAGGGTTTCCAGTTTATTATTGGGGCCACACACATTCAGATTTTGTTATATTCTCATTGTATTGTCTATTTTGTAATTACGAAATAGTCCTCTTTATTTGTCAGAATCTTTTTGTGAACACTTATTTACTTTAATTAATGAACAGAATCGCATGTGTTGATAGTATATGGGTTAATTTTTAATATGTATAAATTGTGGAATGGCTAAATTGAACTAATGAACAAATGGATTATCATATACTTAATGTTTTTGTAGTAAGAATACTTAAAATACACTTCCTTAGCAATTTTCAAAAGTGCAATATATTGTTATAAAGTATAGCTACAAGTTGTATAATTAATCGCTTGATAATTCTAGTCTTAAAATTCATCATTGCATTTGGAAATATAAGTTCACTTTCTAATTTTTTCTATGTTATACTTTTAATGGTTTGCAACTTTATTGTTGCCTTGGATAATACTTCCACAATTGTGTTACAGAGACATGGACATAGGCATCTTTTCCATGTCCTGGTCTAGTGTGACTCTAGTGTTTTCAAATGAAAGATGTTTGATATTTAGGTATATATTTGATTGCACTGTATATAGAGCCAATCACTCAAATTTTATTCAAAATTTTAAAAATTATTGATAAAAGGCATTTTATTTTAGCAAAAGTTTTATGGAGTCTATGGAAAAAACAGCTATAGTGTAAATTTTATTAATAATTTTCATAATAGAGAATGCTCCTTGCATTTCTAATATAATATCAACTTGGCTAATGTGTATTATTTTCTTTTTCATAACTATATCTTTACTATTGTATGTTTACGATACACAATAATTATATTCACTTTAATAAATTGTCATACTGCTTCTTGATCATTTTCACTACTCCTTTCTCCCCCATTCGTCCTTCTCCCTTCTTCCCCAGATAGACTTCCTGTCTTCAGAGGTCTTCTTTCCTCTCCTCTACTGGTTCTCCTTTATTTTGTTCTTTATATTACTTTTACTCTCATATAACAGTTTTTTATGTTTTATTTACTTCACTTAGCATTATGGTCTCAATATCCACTGATTTCTCAACAAAGGACTCAAATTTATCCCTCTTATGTGAATGGTAATCTTTTCTGTATATATACCACAATTATAAAATTCGCTAATATGTTGATTAGTATATAGATTGCTTCTACCATTTTGCTAATGTAAATTGTGCTGCTATACATCTGGATATTTATGAAACATTGTGGATGATATGTTTAAATCTTTTAGGAAAATATCCAGGAAAAACATAGCTGGCTCAAATGGAATTTCTACTTTTAGATTTTATGAATAATATTCATGCTGATTTCCATGATGGTTGTACTAGTTTACCTCCCACCAACAATATAGAAGTGTTGTTTTAGTCCTAAACCTCATAAGCGTGTGTTGTTATCATTTATTTTTGTACCAGTAATCAAACTCATGACCTTGGGCTTGCCAGCCAGGAGCTTGTGTCACTGAGCTAAATCCCTGAACATGTGTTATACTTGAGTTTTTAATGATAGCTATTCTTTCTGGTATAAAAGGGAATCTCAATGTTGTTTTTAATTGGCATTTTTTCTAATGGCCAAAGATGTAGAACATGTTTTATGTACTTATTGCACATTTTATATACTTCCTCTTTTAAGAGGTAGCTATTTATTTCAAATGGCTGCGTTTTTGATTGGGTCATTTACGGGGTTGAGGGATAATTTTTTGTGCTTGTTGTATATTCTAAATTACCCATCTAGCCAAATCATTGCTATTAAAATTTTGGTCCCATTCCATAGGCTGTTTTATATTTTCACTCAGTTGATCATTTCTTTTGCTGCTCCTTTTAATTTGATACACATAGTTCCATATGTTGATTTTTGGCATTATTTCTTGTGCAACCGAGTTTTTGTTTAGAATGTCCTTTTCTATGCTTATGCATTTGAAATGTTTACTTATTTCCAACAGATTCACTATTTCTGTTTTTATAACTAGTTATGAAATTCATTTTTACTTGATTTTAGTGCAGTGTCAGAGATACGTCTAGATTAATTCTTCTGTATGTGGGTAAACAATTTTCCCAGTACCGCTTGTTAGTCTGTCTTTTCTTCAGCACATTTCTTTGGCTTCTTTATCAAAAACTACATGGCTAAAGGTGTGACAAGCTGTTTCAGTGTCTTCCATTGTGTTCCATTAGCCTACTTGTTTATTTTTGTTTTGCTACTATACTGTTTCATTATTCTACCTTTATAATATAATTTGGAATTTAGAACTATAATGCTGCCTGCTTTGCTGTTTTTTTTCTTTTTTTGCTTAGGCTGGTTTTGGTTATTCTGAATCTTTTCTGGTTCCATATAAATTATAGGATTTTTTTCTACTTCTGTGGAAGATGATGGTGTTTTAACTGAAATTGAATTAATTATACTTTTTGGTCATATGGTCATCCTGATGTTTTTGATTCTGCCTAGGAACAGGGCTATCTTTCCATAATAGTTCTCTCTTCAATCTTTTTTTTTTTTTTTTTTTTTTGAGTGCTACAACTTTTATTATAGAGGTCTTCCACTTCCTTGATTAGATTAATTCTAATTTCTTTTGAAGCTACTGTGAATGGACTGTGTTCCTGATTTCTTTCTTGGTGGGTTCATTGTTGGTGTATAACAATGACTTCTGTGTATCAGTTTTGCATCCTGCCATTTTGCTGACTTTGTTTACTACCTCCAAGAATTTTCTGGTGTTTTGGAGGTCTTCTTTATAAAGGCTCATGTCATTTGCAATTAAGAGTACCGTTTGACTTTTTTTCCTATTCATAACCCTTTTCTTTATTTCTTTTGCATGATAGCTTTGATTAAATATTTGAGTATTATATTCAATGAGAGTGAGGAGAATGGATACCTGTATCTTATTCTTTATAATACAGAAAATACTTTCAACATTTTATTGTTTAGTGTGATATGGGCATTGGATTGTCATAAATAATTTCTTTCATTTTGAGATAAAATTCTTCTTTACCTAAACCTCCTCTTTACCTTCTTTTTTTCAGAGTTTTTATCAAATATCAATATCAAATATTCAGCATGAATATTATTCAATATCAAATATCAAATCAAATATTGATTTTATCAAAACACTTTCTGCATTTATTCAGATGACTATGTGGTTCTATTCTTATATATGCTGATGCGATGTTACATTGCTTTTATTAATTAATTAATGTGTTGTTAAAACCTAGATGATGGAGTTTCACTTACGATTTCATTTAGTTATCAATAAGTAATTATAATCTATCATTTTCACTTTCAGTTTTTTCTCGTTTAATTATTAATATACTTGGTCAATAAAAAGACTATAGATTTTATATATTCTATATTTGTGTGAGAATTTTTACAAGATTGATAAAACTTGTTTCTTCTAAGGAAGTTTTGTAATATTATTTTCAAATAATACTTATTATTTTATCTAGGATTAAAATGTGTTTGTACAAATATATAAAGTATTTTAATTATTTTAAAAAGCTCTCTTTCTACAATAGTTGAATAGAGATGTAATGACATCGGAGATACTCGTGGAGATCATGTAAAAACACACGTAATTGGAAGAAGGGGTATGATATATCCTTGATGCAAAAGATCAATTTGAAAGAAAAGACATGTAGATCAAACAAAACAGGTCCATAGAAGCTTAAAAGAAGAAATTTTGCAGTCTCGCAAAATTGCCTTGCGGGGCTTCCATTCTCACCCATCATGGGAACAACCATTTTGGGTAGTCCCAAATAGCTGGAGGACCTCAAACAATGCAGCATAATCTACGTTCCTCCAGGATAGAGTCGGGGTGCACAAGCCTTTTTGTCTCATAATCTCTTCTCCAAACACAGAGGAGGCTGAAGCCTGGCAGCATTTTCATTGGTATACCCTGGACATGAGTGATCAGAGACAGGATCTCTGTCTCTGACACTCAGTCCTTCCCACCTCAGACTCTGAGAGGATAAGCAAGCAATCACTGCTTGCTTCTGGTGTCTTCCATATTGAACCCTCAACCCACCTGTGTCACCATGTGGAATCAGTGGTTAATCCCCGTCCCCTGCCCCAGCCCCACCACTGAGACATTCGTCTAGCACACAAAGCTAACAGTAGTCCAGTTTGAATCTGTGCTCACTTCCTGGAATTACTTGGGCCTGGATCCAGCCCTCATTGAGCTTCTCCAATCTTTGACCCACTAGAGACTGTCGGACATCTAGCACCTGTCCCAGGGTAACTTGGGGTTTACAAAGGGTGTTTCAAATCCGCATGAATCTCCACCTGGAACACCTGGAATGTGGCAGCATCCATTCAGTGCAGGTTGCACTGACTCCACTCTGTGCGCATCAGAATTTCCAAGCTGTAGTCTACTGGAGTGTCTGGCACAACCCCTGTCTAATACAATGGGCCATTCCTCTGCCTGGGCAAGGATTAAGGATCTGACTCTGTTTCTGAGAGTTCTGAACACCCATGAGACAATGCTCAGAGTTCTGCAAATTCACTGGGCCAGCAATAACCTTGGGAAGATCTGGTTCCCATATGGGGGTCCTGAGTCAATACAAGCCTACTCCTGGTGTTGGGAGCCTGTCCAGCAACAGCAAGTGTATATCAGTTAACCAGCATTGGTCCCCAACTGGCAGAAATTCTTAACAAGAGCTTCAGAACCATGCCCTCACACCTTCCCCCAGCTTAACAGCTTCCACAACAGGGAATTATGAAGAAAAGTTGCCTTGAACTGAATATCCTCAGTACAAACTTACAGATGATAAAGAGGGGTGAGAGGAACATGATCTGTAAGGTTAAAGATTATCTGTGCTGCAAAAACACTCTTCTGGAAATACATAGAAACTCCTTCATTCTTTTTCTTTTTTCCTTTTTTCTCCTTCCACATTCATTGAAAATTATTTTGGGTCTTCTTCCTGGTACGTTTTTTATTTATCATTATTTTTTATTTTGTTGGAAATACTTTTTAAATATTGTTTTGTTTTATTTGTTAGAATAAGTCCTTTTATTCTCTTTCTCTCTCATGCTTTCTCATGTCTTGCTGTTTAGTATTCTTTTTTTCTGTTTTTCTCTAATTTATTATCTCTATTATTTATCCTTCTCTCTGGTGGTCTTTTTTGTAGTGCCATTAATTTACCTCTTCCCCTTAACAAGAAATTTTATATGAATTTTACCACATTCTTTGTCTTCCTTGCTTTATTTTTCATAATATATTTATTTTCTCTTTTTTCTCATATTCCATATCCATACCATTTATCCGCAAGAATCTTTAGGTAGTTAACTATGTCTTACTATGACTGAATACTGCTTTAAAATGAAAGAAGGTAAAACTGCTCAATTGAGTGAATGCTTACTGTATACACTTTCCTGAATTGTCTTAGATTTCATTATATAATTACAAATCTTGTACCTTGTTTAAAGGTGGAAAAGTATTAGTTACTACAGTTTGTCCTTTTACAGTTTGCATTGGATGTTATTGCTATTACTGATTTTACTACATTAACTGAGATGATATAACTGTCAATCTTATGTCAATACCTGGATTGTGTTGGAACATAAACAATACTACAGTCTAGTGCCAGAGAACTGGGTGCTAGGCCGAACAAGTAGTAACTTTTATCCCCAATAAATAGAAAAGATAAGATTCTGGGACAGAGTCAATTGCCAGCTACACCTAGAAGATCTCTTTGAAAAGTAGTCATTACCTAGTAGGGTCTCCACATTAAAGCTACCTACCATAAGCAATTTATAATCTTCAGTACAGAAAACAAATATAAAAGATAAGAAAAGAACATGAGAACTCACAGAAGCAAGTTACACCCAAATCTCCTACACACAAACCTCCAGCTCACTCAAAGGAAGTCCAGCAGATAGTGAGGTGGAAGAAATCAGAAGCAACACAGTACAATTTTCTGAAAAGGCAGCAGCAAAATAACAAAGAAGAAGAATAAGTATCTTGACAAAGTGAAAGCAAAATAATTACTCAAATAATTGAAGAGATGATGACATAATGAAGGAAATGGTTACCGAATCTAGAGTAGATATAGATTTAAAAATAGAGGAGCTTAGGATAGGAAAACTATGAATACCCAACATAGAAAAGAATTCCATAAAAATAGAATCAAACAGAAATCCAGGAGATTATAAATTCTACTGAAAATACATGCAGCAGAGTCAACAAATGTGAAGATAGATTAACAGATCTAGGAAACAGGATTATAGTTGGTGATCATCAAATGAAGGGTTTCTTGAAAATAGCAATTCAACAGAATTTATGGGATAAAAACAGTCTGAAGAAGGAAATTTCTAACAGTGAATTGCCACATCAGGAAAGGAATAAGCTCAAATAAATAATAATGATGTTGTTGATCTTTGATGTTTTAGACAAAAAATAGCAAGTTAAACTCAAAGCTCATACACTGAAAAAAATTACACAATCAGAGAAGAACTTAACACTAAGAGAGTGATACAAATTATGAACAAATCAAAGAGCTGGTCTTTTAAAAGATTAAATGAAATAGTAAAACCTTAGCCAACTTTATAAAAAAAAAGATAAAGAAACATCAAATCCATGCAATTTAGGAAGAAAAAGGGTGAAATCACAAAAGATCCTGTAGAAATTCAGAAGGCCATCAGTTTCTACTTTGAGAAACTGTACTCTAATAATAGAAAATTTGAAAGAATACATCTTTGGTTTCTCATTTTCTTTTCTTTTCTTTTTTATTTGTTTTCTGTATTGATATATATGAATTATCAAAACTGCAAAAAGAAGCTATCAACATTTTAAATATTTCAATATCAGTCAATGAAATTGAAGAAGTAATGAAAAAAATTACTAACAAAGAAAAACCCAGGCCCTGACAAATTCACTGCTGAATTTTTGCAAGACTTGAGAGAAGATATAATACTATTACTCCTAAAACTAATGAAATCAAAAGAGAATCAATATGCACAAAGTCATCCTGGAAGTAAGCAGTAACCTGTTAGGAAAACCAGAGAGATACTCAATGGAAAAAGAGAAATACATGCCAATCACAGATTAACATAGTTGCAAAAATCTTTAACAAGATACTGGTAAACGGAGTGCAGTAAATCATGAAGAAGATTACACACTATGACCAAATATAACTCATCCCAAGAAGACAGGGTTGGTTCAACATACGCAAATCAACATATCTAACACACTGCGTTAACAGAACCAAGACTAAAACCACATGATCATCTTAATAGATTCAGAAAAGGCGTTTGAGGGCTACATGTAGTTTGGTAGGAGAAAAAGCATTTGAGAACGTCCTATCTATTTTCATGATAAAAAACCTTACAGAAAAATTGGAATAGAAAGACTATCTGAATCTGACAAAAATAACTTGTGAAAAACCAACAGTAAGCATCATATTAAACAGTGAAAAGCTGAAAACTTTCACCTTAAATTCAAGAGAAAGACAAGGATGCCCATTATCTCCACTTCTGTTCAACGTAGTTCTGGAAACAACTAAAGCAATTAGACAAGAGAAAAAAACATAATATGGACAGGAAAAGAGTTAAATTATTATTTGCTGATGACATGATACTTGATACTCTCCATAGAAAACTCTCAGAATTCCACTTCTAGATTTAATAACAAATCAATAGTATGCAAGATACAAAATCAGCACTGCAAAAACCAATAGCATTCCTATACACAAATAAAAATTCACTCAGAGACAAATTAGGGAAACAAAACTTCACAATAACATCAAGAAAATCAATGTAATGAATGATAAGAGATTGAAGAGGATATCAGAAAATGAAAAGATATCCTCTCTTCTTCAATAGGCAAAACCAGTATAGTAAAAATTGCAGTACTTCCTAGGCTTTTATGCATATTTAATACAATGCTGATCAACACAGTAACTTGTAGAACTAAAGAAAATAGTACTAAAATTCATGTGGAAACACAAGAGATCTAGGTTATCAAAGTAATTCTGGGCAATAAAGTTAAGGTAAGGTAAGGTAAGGTAAGGTAAGGGGCATTACAAGCTGTGCTTTGAATTCATACTGCAAAGGTAAAGTGATAAAAACAAGATGGTACTGGGCAAAGGACAGACTCAAATATCAGAAAGCAGAATAGAATATGCAGAAACAACCCCAAGCATAGTCAACTGCCTGCTCTTTGACAAACAGATCAAACATCTTCACTGGAAGAAAGGCAACCTCTTTAATAAATAGTGCTGGGAAATCTTTCCACATGCCAAAGATTAAACCTGTACCCATGTATTTCACTATACACAAAATTAGAATGAAAATGGATCAAAGATCTTCATGCTAAAGCAGAAAAAGTAAAACTCTTGAAGACATAGGTTTCATCAAAGATTTTATGAACAAAATCTCAATTATTCAGAAAGATTAACAAAGAACCAGCAACTGAGAGTACAGTTAATTAAAAAGCTTTTGCACAGAAAAAGAAACCTCGAACAGAGTGAAAAGACTACTCATGGAATGGGAAAACATTTTTGCTAATACTTCTTAGCAAAATGATTAATATCTAGAATATATAAAGAAGTTTAAAAAATGAACCCCCAAATTTAAAATCCCAATTCAAAATGTGCATCTGAAATGAATAGATACTTTTAAGTAAGTAAAAACACAAATAAATATATGAAAAATGCTCACCATCACTCATCATTCAAGCTATACAAATTAAACCATTATTGACATTTAATCTCACTCCAGAAAGAATGACTATCTTTAAGAAATAAATCAGTAACAAATATGATGAGGCTCTATGAGGAAAAAGAAAACCTTCTCCATTGTTCATGGGAATATAATTTGGTAGAGCCATTTTGGAAATCAGAGTGGAAATTCCTCAGAACACTAAAACTGGAGATTCCATTTAACCTAGCTATTCCTTGTATAGGCACTACATAGGTGTGTTTATACCAACACAGTTAATAAGAGTTAAACCTTGGAAAAAGTTCATATGCCCATCGACAGATGCTTTGATAAAGAAAGGTGGTACTTAGATACAGTACTACTGCCATCCTGAAGAGTAAGTCTGAAGCATTTTTATGTGAATGGTTGCACCTCAAGTTCATAATTTTTAGAGAAACAAAAAAGACACAATTGTTTAAATATTGCATTGTGAGAAATGCAAAATGTAAGGAGCAAAATAAGACAGATTGGGAAGCAGGAAGAGCTTGTTCAAATGAGGAGAAAAAACCAGGAGAATGCGAGAGAGAAGGCAAGGAAAAGGATTTTTAGAAAATAGTGGATCAGAAAAAGCAAAGCAAAGCTTTTGTGAATAGGGAAGAGAAAAGGGTTAAAGGGAGGGGAGAGAAGGAGAAAAAGGAATTAAGATATGTTATGTACATGTACAAATTCTCCATAATTAATGTGGTCATCATATATGGGAAACACATACTAGTAAAAATATACAATAAATTTAAAAACTTCTGTCATTTGCTTTATGTTGGTAATTATTTAGGATATTATATATGCTATGTGTCAGCTTTATTGTGTTTCCCCATTGATACTTTTACTATATTTTATTTGCCTTTTTCTAATTGTTTTAGATGTTTAGGTAAGTATCCCCACTCTCATGATATATTGCATGCTAATAATTTCTAAGTCTCTGAGTCTCCTCTCAGTATTATTTATTCTTTTTCTATGAGGTCTATTGTTATTTTATAATTTTACTCTCAGCTAGTACTTATACTATGATGAATATGTATTTCAATTTTCCTTTTCTTCTTTCTTCTGTTATATTATAAATTTGCTATCTTCTACTGTATCAGAATCTCTAATGTTTCTCACAGTGTTTTACCAATCACTATTTTTCTCCTTAATTCTTAGCCCTGCCATGAAATATGTAAATGACTCAATATCAATCTGTCTGTTCTAATTTCTTCAGTTTTTGCAGATGATTGTGTATAGATGGTGATCTATAAGAGAGTGGTTGCAGTTTCAGGATGACCCCAGAATGCCAATGAATTCCAAATTATGCAAATTTTCAAGTCTTTTATACAAATGGCATTGTATTTACATATAACCTATACACATCCTCCCATATGCTTTAAATCATATCTAGATTAAAGCATCTCATACAATGTAAATGCCGTGTAAATAGATATTGTGGTAGTTAGGGATAATGAAAAGGAAAAAACAACTTTACATATAGAGGTGAGATGCAATTTTAAAAATAATATTCTCTCTGCTCTATGGGGGTGGAACTCATATATATGGAGAATGGATTATATATAGGTAATGGAAGTACTGATCTGGTGTGGTTTAAGATTAATTATCAGGCTATTTTTATTCTTTATGCCACAGCTAATTTATTTTGAAATTTTATATTGTAAAATTATTTTTGTTGGCCAATGAGAGTATAGCAATGTTTACTGACCAGAGACTTAAAAATGTCACATAATGATGTTACCCTAATGATGTCAACTTTCCTCTGTGGAGAGGTGGACCAGCCTCCTGGGGAAGGAAAGACCACACAGAGCTGAAGGGGGCCAGCCCAGAGGAGGCATCTGTAAGCCAATTCTGCTACTAAACGTGTATGAGTAACTTGAGACTAATTCTTATAATTCAGGCCTAGTAAATTAATCAGATTGTAGACAGATCCCCATCTATGCATCTGAGATTAGATGATGAAACCAAAGAGTCAGAAGGTAAACAAAATACTCTTCTAAGTCACTAAATTATGTGCAATAAATCTAACACATGTGCTATCTTGCATTCTTTTATATTGGTCGGTGTTTTGTTTTTTATATTATCATAGGTATTACATTTTGTGGGTATACACAGAAAATTATAAAAATATCTTTAATTTATTATAATAAATTCCTCAGTAATTAGAGAAAAAACATTTTTTAAAAGTGATAGTCTGATAGTCTAGAGTGAAAAAAATGAATAAAAATAGTTGACGGTGCAGACAATTCCCCAAAATGTAAACATGGGAAAAAATAAGAAAGCCCATATATACTGTTCTCAGAGGGATCAGCAATATTTTATTTAACAACTGAGTGGGAAACATTTCATAGGCTTACACCATGAAGTCTCTGTCACAATCATTTTGATTGACATTTTAATTTCTAGGTTGACATTATTTCTTTTGTTCTTTTGAAATTGTCATTTTATTATGTTTTTGTTTCCATAATTTGTGGTTATGAGCAACAATTATTACTGTAGTTGCTTAAAATCAGGTACTTTCTTTTATTACTTAAACTTCTTTAAAGACTTTTCTCTTGGTTCTGATTTTCAACAATTTTACTACACTGTGCTATGGTGTAGCAATTTTGTAGCTCTTGATATATAATTTGGGTTTTAATTATACATGCAATTCTATACAATATCTATAATTTCACTATTCTTATAACTCCCTTTCTATTTTTTGCACATTCTTCCATTTTTTCCCCCATTGGGCTTTGCTTGGATTCTTATAATGTGTCCAGCCTGAAATGTACCAATGACTCGTGTTTCCTTGCACATGCAGTAACTTTCAGTATTTTTCCACATTGCAGATGTTGTTTTTCACTAATATCTTTAGAGTCTTTCACTTCTAAAATAATTAACACAGAATAATTATTTACTTGTGTTTTTGTTACTACTCCAGGGTGGTATTTCCCTCACTAGTTAATTGCCTCTTTAAATGGCTGTCACTTTATCATCCCTAATTCTAACATGTCTTATACACCAACCAAGATTTATTCTGTTCATGTTCTAGTTGCCTATTATGCAGAAAATGACTTCATAAGAAAGCCAGGGTTCTCACTCTTCAAGAGCTTACATCCTTGTTTTTTTGGCACAGTGTCATTGAAAAGTTTTTTTTGTGCATATTTCCAGTTTTTTGCAATGATGAATTTGTCAAGGTCAGACAGAAAACTTTACAAGCTGGTTTTCTATGCATCCTGCGGCAGATAGAGGTTGAGGACTCTACCCCCGTGACCTAACTGGGAAGTACTAGGACTGTACAGTTAGCAAATGGAACCTCACCAAGCAAAAAGACCAAAGCAATAATCACAACAACAACAACAAAAACCAAAAACAACACACCAGAATATTTATTTCTAGATAGGTTAGGAAAACTATGACTCATGAATGGAAGACATAACACCAATGGCCCAGATTTGGAACTCATTATCAGGAAGGGATTAGGTCCGAGGAATAAAACCAAAACCCACTGTGTGAATTGGGAACATTTCTGTGGTATCAAGTGGCTGTGGGTTATTTATATTTTTTTAGGTAACTTTTAGGTAATTTAAGATAATCCTAAAGCTTGAATGATATAATTTCCATAGGTGAAGAACAATTGGTTTTGGTACTAAATGAAAATGAGGCATGTCTTTGGAAAATTATTATTGACATACAACTAATTCATTATTTCATGATGCTAAGTAGCCTGAATATTAAAAAAGAGAACTGAATAAAATTAGTCATTTTGCTTATCTAGAATTTTAAGTAAAAATAGTTAAATAAAATTCCACTGATCTTCCACATCAAAGAGTCACCCAAGTTAAAGAAGGGACCTCTAAGATTGTAATGTCCTCCTAAACATACTATTTATTAATTATACACTATAAAAAGCTTTATTTTTGTAGTTTGGAAGCACTTTAAATGACCTTAATGGCCTTACTATACACATTTTTATTTCATTTTGCCAACGAAAAGAACAAATTTTACCCCTGATCTGCTAGCTCAAGGTAATTAAATAAATGAGATTTAAATAAATTATTTAAACTAATGGTTGTTTCTTTGAGTTTGTGACAAGAAAAACACAATAACTGTTTCCAAGATTCCCTTGGCTCTTTCTAATAAAGGCAGATTGAAGGATTCTTTGCATCTTGTCATGCACACTATGCAGATGAGAGGAGAACCAGAGTGAAACATCAGTGTAGGATCTGCATTTAGAAGAGAAAATGACCCTTGACAGAACACTGAGTGTAGGTTGGAGATGAAGGAAGAGAGGACATGTAATATTTGCCAATCATTCTGATAAAAATTATAGAGATATTATCTTATTAGCATCCTTGAAGGTAGTGTGGGAGGCATAAATTGTGTGTTTGGTACTCTATTTCCCTTTTTTTTTTCTAGTGAGAAGAAATACTCTTAGTGAAATATTTTAGTGAAAATTAATCAGTTTGCAAGCTTCCCTTGCATCAGTTTTTCACAATGAGCTGTAAATAGGGATCAGCTGTAGTTTTGGGAGAAGATTTTGCAGCAGTTACCACCTTCTTTGTTTCCCTTGCTTTAAATATGGAGCTAAAACAACCACCTATGAAAATGAGAAAACAGCTAAAAAATTTACGGAGAAGATATTTTTCATCATCACCCAAGCTAAAGGCAGTAATAATCTACTGTGTTATATTATATGAGAAACATATAATATATGTTTCTCATATAATATATATGTTTCTCATATATAATATATGTTTCTCATATAATATATGTTTCTCATATAATACAGCATGCTTATGCAAACATATAGACATGCTTATGCAAAGGATTACCTTTCTTGCAGCTGGGTTCATTACTGAATATCAATACTAGCCCTTCTCCCAATATTTATAAGAAACTTTTGGCAAATGAGCTTACATTAGCTTGCCCAAAATTTTACAGATAAAAAATAAAGGTAAATTGAAAGGGAACTTGCCTGAGCTTACATGGAGAGATGGAGTTTAGAGAGTGTACCGGGGGGAAAAGTACATAGGAAATATCTCCAAGGACTGTAATTACCAAGAGGGACACTAGAAGATATAGGACTTTTAAGGTTTGCTTTCCATTACAAATGTGCATTCCCTTAGACATTTTTTAGAGACTAGAGTAAAACTTTAAATAGTTTTTATTACTTTTTGGTTAATGAACTATGGTTCATATTTTAATTATATAAACATGGAAAGTACTTAGTACTTTTATAGTCTTATCTATTTGAAGCATAATATAAACTAGTTCCCATAACAAATGAAACAGTGATAATGGTGACCATAGTGTGTAGGCTTGAAGTATAAAGCAAATCAATCAATTTGAGAGTAGCCTTATTTCAAATTTTCCTTACTTAAGTAAGATTATATTTGAAGATATATGTTACATTTGGAAGACTTTAAAGTTCTAATGATTTTTCCCATACGTGCTTAATACCTATATGTGCAAAATTTTAGGGATTATAGCAGAGTAGTCAAATTATTTCTCTTAAGAAGCCTAGACACATATAGTGGATAATATATCTTACATTATATAATACCACAATAACACGATGTAGCTTCATTTTATGTAACCCTGGATTGTAATTTCTAATTAACAGTATTAGGAAAATTTAAATAAAGATAGAGTAGAGGCTTTATAGGAATACAGAAAAATGAGTAATCAGCTATGCTCAGGGATAGGAAATGTTCACTTATTAAAATTTATTTTAAATAGAATAAAACCAAGGAAAATAGAATAAAACCAATCAAAACAAACCAGTGTGAGTGATACAGGCCATCAAAAACAATACAAAATCAGTAATAGTTACCATAATGTCTCTTGTTATCTTCAAAATAGAAGCAGATACATTCAGACACAGCAAAAACCAAACAAAACAGAATAGAACCAATAAAAACAAAACAATGAATGCAATCAAAGAATTCAAAATAAGTCAGTAGTAAATCCAAAATAGCTATCATAATATACCTTGCTATTTTTGAAACAGCTTCTCTGCCATCAGATAAAATAAAATATAAAAACAGAAGAAACCCCAACTCAAGCAAACAATGAAAACAAGATAGGACTTCAAAACAAAACAATAGGCAGTCAACAGTGGCTACCACCCTCAGAAGGAGATCTCCCCTAGATCCACACTGAAAACTGCCATCCTCTAAACAGATGATCAGACCACTGGCCGTGGACCTGCAAGTCAGTGAAACAACAAACACTACAAACATCAAATTGCATTTCATCTCAATAGCTATCATCACAGTCTGTGTTTCTCCAGATCAACTGTCCGCTTATGGGAGGGGGAGGAGGATTGTTTCTTCTTGTTTGCAGTCCACACACTGGAAAGGGCGGGAGCCTGGCTGTCTCCCTGTCGGGGTGGCCCAGTATAGTGCTGGTTCTCAGGGAGAGCTTGCTTCCTGATGAATCCTTCTTCTGTCTCCCCACAGTCTGTGAATGGTGCCGACTCACAGGGAAAGGCTTCAGTCTGGCTGTCCCCCCACCACTGGCAGCCCATGCATGGTGCTGGTTTGCAGGGTGGGCTTGCTTCTTTGATGCTGTGCATTTTTTATCTTGCTGGAAAATAGAAAAAGTTCTTATAGAGAAATTATTTGTGTTCAAATGTTACAGGCTCCATTAGACCAAGAAGATGTCAGCAGACTAAGGACAGGAATGAAAGGTTCTAGATTGAACAAATAAGGGATGGTGAATAAAAGCTCAGTAAGCTTTAGTTGTTTTTGAAAAGATGTATGTATTATGCGCTAGAAAAATTATAGTCAGATTTATAAAACTAGCATCATTTTAGCAGTAGAGAAAAATTGGTACATTAATATTTATAAAATACAATCACTCACAACAATGAGCGGAGTCATTTGGCAACTGAGAGGTAAGTCGTGAGAACAACCCATCTTATTCTTTTAAAAATAACTGGCTTTTTGAGGTTGGTTGCATTATTATATAATATAGACAGAACTACTATTATTAAATGCATCTTTAATGATGAGAAAATTATTGCATGGAGAATTTTAATAATTTGACTGAAATCATACAGGTAGGAAAAAATAAGATGGAAGAGATACAATAATTAGTATGTTGGAGATGATTCAGTAGGGAAAACAGAATGAGAATCATCTAAAATGTAGGGAAAAGACAGTTTTAGAAAACATTGTAGAGAAATTCACAGGACAGAAAAGAGAAAACCAAAGTTGTTTTGGAGATTTCCATTTTGGTGGATTCAGGAGAAGATGTGTTTTTCTGAAGAGTACTTAGATTGAGTGTATTTGAGTACGATGAGAATCCACAAAACACAGAAATAACCATTGTGCAGTTGAAAACTAGTGCTTAGGAGTGAGTTCAGATAAGGAAAACGGGTGTAGAATAGAGAAAAGTAGCAAACAGAAATGTAGAAGTAGAGAAAAGAATATGATCCTTTTGCAAATGCTTATATAGAAATATAAAGGATATATTTATAAAAATGAGCTATGAAATTTATTGGGACAATTATTGCTTTCCTTCTTACATGACAAGTCATGTGTGAAATAAACTAAATATAGTTGTTAGTTGGATGCAGTTTGAAGGACATTATATATAATCATTTAGATTCTTGGTTGCTTCATTTTCTCATTATTTTGTCATACATGTAATACTTTTAAATTAGCTTTCAGTATGTCTCATTTAAAAGCGACCCAGTTTTTCAGTGAAAACTGTGCTGTGATTTTCCAGAGGACACGAACTAAAAATGAGGAAATATTTCCAGAAAAAAAAAAGTTATATTTGCAATCAACTGCATTTGCTCAGAAACAACAAAAACAGAAAGAAGAAAGAAAGAAAGAAAGAAAGAAAGAAAGAAAGAAAGAAAAGAAAGAAAGAAAAGAAAGAAAGAAAGAAAGGAAATACCCTGTACATTTTCTATACATTTATCCATTGCCAGGATAGGCCTATCAGTAAGGGGAAGCAGTGTTTTGACCTAAAACAGTCTGTCAAGGTCACTGAGAGGAAACAAAACTGTGCTTAGCCCCTCCCTTTTGTCTCCCCTGTTCTTTTGAAAACAAATCTGAGAGACCCTTTCAAGCAGCCCACTCCACCTCTTCCGTTTCTATACCAGGACTGAGAATTTCTCCCGGCCTGGTTTTGAATACTTAATTTCTGGGCACATCTGTTTTTCTTTAGGAGTTAACTTTAAAAAGTAACCTTTCTGAAGATGAAAGAGGAGCATAAAACATTTTTGTTCTCTAGAAGAATTTCGTTTCTCTCCTCTCAGGAGACAATTTCACCTGGGAGCTGTCTGGTTCACTTTAATCGGAGCTACTTGTTTCATTTAAAAAAAATAAGAAAGTGGGTAAACAACATGGTTTATAAGCAGACACACAACTCAAGCACATTTTCTTTTAATTTGTGCCAATTAGTTGACCAAGAGAGGGTAAGGTTCCTGTTTGTTAAAAAAAGAAATAATCCTGACTACTTAACAAGCTACTCCCCAAACACTGTAAATTCTCAATCCATTTTTCAAGGCTATCTTTCATGTTTACCACTTTACTTTTCAGCACTTGTAGTTTCTCACTTAAAACTGAAGAGCAAAAGAAATAATTGCAAACGTAATTATGTAATGAAGGACCCTTTACATGGTGTGTACTTCATTACAGTTGCCCAGTCATGCCTCTAAGGCAATCCGTTGTTCTTCCTATTACCCTGGTTGAAAGATGCTCTTGACAACTACTGGAACAAATTGATTTTCATGTGATTAGTAGATTCAAATCATAAGATTTACTAGATCATAATAAATTTGGTGGATAATGCGTTTTCCCTTGCATTTGAGCTTTTAAGCATTTTGGAGACTCTTGAGATAGTGATATGCTTTATTTCTACATTAGCCATCCAAAACATAAAGCTCCTTGCGTATCTACAAGGCAAAAAATAGATTTCTAACTTCTAATAATTTACTAGTAAATGTCTTTGTTGGGTACCATGAGCAGTAAGAGACATTTTTCTCCTTAGGTTTTTTGTTAGTCTGCATAACTGGAAATATTAGCGTTAATTTGTGTTTTTAATCAATGACATTGTTCCAGCTCCCTCTTCCATTTTGTGCCTTCCTGGAAGGCAGCTGAGTTTGGACATCAGTAAGGCAGTATAGGATTAGGAAAATAAGATCTGATATCAAAGCTCTCATGAAGAAAGCATCCTAGCTGTGCACTGTTTAAGAAGGATTAGGATATTAAATGAATAAATACATGTATTGAAACATAAAAAGCACATGTTTTCTTAGTGTTACAGAAGACAAATACAGTATGGACATAAACCACCATTTTGTTGAGGGTCTCCAAAATACTAAAATATATGAAAAGTTAGAATAAATTAATTTTCTTTTGTTGGATTGGAATAAAGTATTGATGTAAATTTCTGTTTTCAATACATATAGACAGAAAAGAAGAAATACACATGTGTGCACACTAGGAGAGCCTGCATACTACAACACGACTGTGGTACTGGTCCTACTTAGAATCTATATGTTGGTTTCTACAAACCACTGACCACACAATGGCCAGGATCTTCAGAAAAAATGGTTGGCTCAAGAGTCATCATGTGCAGGGAAAGAAAAAGTGACATGTAGCCCTGTTTTTTGCCACAAGTAAGATGTGCCCGATGCATGATAAAAGCATGTCAAAAAGGACATGAAACATAGACTAAAAGTGCTGTGTAGTAACCAAATAAAGGATAATTTAGTATGTGTGCTGCCGAAGCAAGCACATATAAGGGATAATTTAAACAACAACAAAATAATGATAGTAAAGGACTCTAAATAATGGATGGTTCTGCATGATACAGGTAAATAAAAGAATACATGGAGTAGGAGAAAATTATTCTTTATGGTAGAATGTCTGCTAATAAAGGTGGATGGAATGACAGAATGAGAATATCCTCATTCTCCATGCGACACCCTTTACAATAAACATTAGTTCAGGAAAGAGCTGAAAATACTTGTTAAAACTCATGGGAAAGTGCAGTGTGAGGATTAAAACTTTAAAAATACTTACTCTCTGTAAATAAAGGAAGAAGTTATAAAAGACAAAGCCTACTGAAAACATCTAAATTAATTGATTAAAATTAACATTGCAAGTTACAATTTACTTATGTGAAATATTAAAGTAACAATTTACTAATGTGTCATCACTATTCTGTGCCACCCATTTAAATTCAATGAGAAGGAATTGGTGTCACTCTGTAAAATTCCAGCCCAGATACATGATTGGAAGTCATTGGTCCCATGATTGGAAGTCATTGGTTAAATCCAAAATGAGTAACATTCTCTACATTGACTGGCCCATAATCTTCACAGATGCCTTCATCAAAACAAAATCATTCAAAACAAAAAAATGCTTTAGACTGAGGTAAATTATAGAAGCATAACCAATGCATGTAATCTATGACCTCGAATTGGGCTATTACTATAAATGCCACCATTAGTTAACTGGTAAAACATGTATGAGTTTTCTGTATTATTCATGATTTATTCAACTGATTCTTGGAAATTCTTTGAATTTTTTTCTCAGTGGAAGTAATAAATGCCATTAGCATTGTACCATCATTATCACTCTGTCTTTTATCAATCAGTCCCTCTGAAGTACCTATTACAGCATAATTTTAGCAAAGAAAATTACCCTGCATATCAATACCATATATTCCCAGCAAGGGTCAGTACTTACCAGTTATATGTAAATGGGTCTGTGAATTGCTATATTTCTTATGAAATGCTCAATGAATAAGCAAAGTGATGGAACAATTGGTATTTGGAGCATTTCCACTGAGCTTTAATATAAAATAGCAATCGCCATTCTGTGGATAGCTAGTGGAGGGAATTTGGTTATGTCATAGTTCACACAGTGGTTCAGGACACAGATACTGAAGATAAGCTTCCTGGGATTGAATTTGTAGTAAACCTCAGTAAGGTGCAAATCTAGGCAAACAATTGCATTTTCAAGTCTTGCTGTCTTTAGGTCTGAAAAAGAATGAGATATTTTGAGCTCATAAAGTAGACAATCTGACTACAGTACAGGAATAGGAAGAACACAGAAGAAATCTATGTATATTTTTTTAAGTTTTAAAGTGTGTATAGTCACAAAGGATATATCTAGCCAACCGCCATTGGGCAACCAAATCAATAGAACTCCTAATACCAATGTTTATTCATCAATTTACTTAGCTATTAATTATCCAGTATTTGGATGTCTTTTTTTTTTTTTTTTACACCAAGAACTATTCTAAGTATGAGGGATGTGGCAGTGAACAAAATATTGAGAGATATATGACCTCAATCTATAGTGTTGCCAGAAAATAACTTTCAGAAATATTGATACTTTGGAAGAAGTTCCTGATGATGTGCTTTGAATAAAGATCTCTAAATGCTTAGCATGGTTACTATTTCTAGTAGAAACAGACACTACTAGTCATAATGTAAAAGTATTTGCAATTATCTCATTCAATACTTGCAACAACACTACAAATTAACCTGTTATTATTATGTTTTTATTAAGCAGCCTGATATTTAGAGAAACGTATGCCTTTATCCTGGCCATATATTCAGCAGAAGGCAGATTGAGGATACAAATCTCATTCTCTCCAACAAAAAGCTGACTCTACACTAACCTTAAGCTTTTCAGAACACAGAGTCTGGGAACACCATGGGGCAAGCAGAACAGTGGACTGGCTTCAGTCAGCAGGACACAATGGCCAAGGTGCAGTGTCACCTTAGTGTAAGGTCACAGTTATGGACTGTGATGAGTAAGCTTGCTCAGCTGAATTCAGGTACACGTAAAAGTCAATGATGAACAGCAACAAATAAATATGCCAGTAGAAGATTATTAAGTGACAATCTAATGTGAGCTGCAGTTAAAAAAGGAAAAGAAAAACTTTTACCTGACCACTAAATGACACCAGCATATTTTAATTCCACGTAAGCTTCCCTGTAATGTTCATACTCAGCCCACTGTAGTGTGGGATGGTGAAAAACAGCAAGCAGTCCAAGATCTATTACTTCTCACAGTAGCCTGTGCAAGTAAAACTGAAACATAGCTAGCTTATGCTCTGCTGAAATCTTATTGCATCCATGCCAAGTATATTTAAAGCTTCAATTGCTTTCCATTCTTAGGTGTCTTCTTACCGATAAACAAAGCACGGTCCAAAACTGGGTGGGCAAAGAGCACACGAGGTTGAAATGCATTATGTTGTTCTCTGTCTCTTTTTCTTTAAATAAAACTCCACACAGATGTAATGTCCCTCTTGGCCTCTCTCCAGTGCCCCTTTTGTCAGAAAACCATCACTTTTACCTTCTAGCAAATCAGAAGCCTTGTCTTCAGAGAATTTCAAATGCTTTCAAGTTGTTTACTTCGTGCTTTAGTGGTGATGGCCACAAGCTAAAAATGTGCATGAATTGCAGAAGCAATGTAGATGAACTTTCTGGAGTTCATAACGGTGATGTCAATTACACTCAAGCTTATATGCCAAGTTCTTTATTTAAAATATATTGGTTGACTTTGAAAGACTGAGGAAGAGACAGAAAGTGGAATTTGGTATTTCTTCCAAAACAATATTTTTTAAACATCACAACCTTTTATCACTAGATGTGAAAGTTCTTTAACTCCTCCAGTCAAATGAATCAAGGTTTCTGGGGATTTTTGTGTCTTTAATGCATACCCAAATTTGATTTCCCCTGTTCTAGAAGTCTAGTACTATATTTTTTTCTGAGCTGCTAAATCCAGCCACCAGAATACTGTTTTTCTCTGCTTAAACCTCTACAATGGTAACACATTGCAACAGTTTTTACATTGCATGATGTAGGACAGTCATATGGGTTAGTGCTATATATTTTATTAAACTCTTAACCTTTCTAGTTCATGTATAATTTTTCTCCTTTTATTAAAAACAAAGTGAATCTGAAAGTATTTTGTGGCATGTTATTTCAGTATAGCAGAGCTAAGCCACAAAGTGCCTGGTGTATAAATCACTGACTTCATATCTTCTGAAGCAGCTCCCTGGGAATGCTGTATTTTTTATAAACAACTCCTGTTTTAAAAGACTTGGCAACAGATTATGTAGATATCACTAATTTCATTTTACAAAATCTATGTTACCGTGGTTAGGAACAGGTTTTGCTTAGCCTACTTTATCAATTATCGGTGCTCTAATCCAACAGTTTATGTGTTTCATTTCCATGTCTACAAGCTGGAAAGATTTTTTGTTACTGTCTTCAAATCAGGTAATATTTGGCTTTCTATTTAGGAACCGGCCACTGAGTAAGTAGTGATGGGCCTATTTGAAAGCATTTGGTGATGACACTTTGACAATGTTTGGCAGGTGAGAAGAATTTCTTCAGATGATAAGAGCAGTCAGAAAAACCTATTAAGGCAGTGCTCAGCTTTAGAGTGGCAACATCTTCTCATTTCTTTAGAATCAGGGAAATGATGCCCATTTGATTTGGGAAAGTGACGCTAGTGACATTGATTTTGAAACTAAACTTCAGAAAGAGTTGAGCCCCAGGAGTCCTAATGTTACTTTGAGAGCTAATATTGCTTTCTTCTTAACTGACAAAAATCAGTTGTTTCATAGGGAATGTGCAGTGTCTAGCCTGCCATTTGTAATAATTTAGCACTTCCTAAAATATTTGTAAAGGACTTTATGTTCATTTTAGCTCATTACTTCTCACTAGCCCTGGTATAATTCAGCACTGAAGTCATCAGGTAGATATTAGAGCCATTAATACCAATAATAGAAATAAGTTTAATGCTATTGTCATTTGGCAAATGGCTGCCCCCCAATGAGCTGAAAATGTCTACTGCTGATCTCTAGATCTGAAGAAAAAATATGTTCAAACTATAATGTCCTAAGATGCTATTTATTTTTTGGCAGGATATTCATCTCTACAACATAATAGGCCATCATCAGATTCCCTAGCAGGCTCATTCCAGGACATACTGTAACCTGGAAACTAAGACTGATAATACTGCGCTGAAACTTTATTGCTAGTGGGTCACTGCCATATTAACACCCTCAGCAGATCTACATGGGATCTGCTTACTCCAAGCAACGGTACTTTAAAAATAGACACAAATTTATAACCGGTTTCATTTAGAATATAATTAATCTTCTAACACTGAGTGAAAACGTACTCTTAATAGAACCACTGTTTTCCAGATTCAGCCATTATAGCCTCCTTTTTTGATTACTAAATTCTGTGATTTGTTCTTGCTTTAGGTCTTTTGAAGATGCTTTTTCCTCTCCCTGGACTGCTGTCTTCTCTACCAGGCTGTTACATGGCTGGCTTCTTCTTGTCATACAGAATTTAACTTTTGTCTCTTTATCAGAGAGAGTGTGTTGGGCTGACATGATAGAGTGGTTTCTTCTTCATAGCATTTATTATCATTTGAAGAGATCTTATTTGTTTAGTTTTACTGTATGCATTGCCCCACCAGACTCTGGGGTCCACAAAATTAGAGTTTGTCTGTTTTCTTCAGCATAATAAAAGGAATGTCTATTGTAACCTAGGCACTTGGTAATTATAATAACTAATACTGGTGGAATCTATAAGCCATACACATATTGCTCTCTCTGGTTCACAGTTATTAATATATTTATACCTGGCAACAACCATATGAATTACATCTTATCATTACATTATTATCTCTATTTTTTAGGTGAGTACTCTGAGGTAATTAAAAGTTAGGTATGTTTTTAAACTTACGCAACTGTTCATAAAGCCAAATAGTGTGAATTTTAGTATCTCAATATAATACCTGTGTACTGAGAAAATTAAATATATTTGTTGTTTACACAAATGCATTATATTTCCAGAGTTGAACCCTTTTATGTGATGCATCTGTGTGGTACGTACTTTTTAGACGGTTTTACTAGAGTAAAGCATTTTCATTGAGAGTGCAGAAAAACCGGCACAAGCTTAAGATGTCAATAGTGACTACATGGTCAGTAAGTGCTACTAGAGTGAACAACATATCCAAGTGCTCCAAAGACGTTATATTGCAGTGGAGTCACGAGTAAAGTGTAAACTAGTGGCTCCAATGAATACGAACAGAAAACAGTACTCTATTTAAAGAAAATTCTAAGAATAGCAAGATTCTTAAAGAAATAGATAGTTTTAAGCAGGATAGAATATGAATTAGTACCAGTACAGTGAGGTTCTCAGCATACTTTGAGTCGATTCCATTTCACACATATATAAATGTAAACATATGTTAATATTTAGTTTAATTCTACTAATAAACCAATTGAGATGGAAGAAAGTGTGAATAATTTGTCCAAGATCTACATCATAATCAAGAATGATTTAAAGAGAAGTCTTGAGGGAAAAACGATTAATTTTTTCTGCTATTTACAAGCAAATATTCTGGATGATAGATGCTTTGCTCTGCTATTTAACTGTCACAGTGATGGTTAAGGTAGATTTCACAGGCAATCATGATCCACAGGATATATTTGAAGTTTTAGCAAAAGGAAATGAGTTGCTAACTGTAACACAACAAGTTAGTGGAGACTGAGGGAAAATTTAAATGCACGTCTTCTGACTTCCAAACATAAATAACTGAAAGAAGACTTTAATATTTACATTGGCTTCTGCATTCCTTTGCTTATGAAAAATCTGTGCTTGCAGGTGCAAGTTTTAGTGATGGAAGTATACAATACTGTGTTTTGGAAGAAAATTGGTTTTAAGTAGTGTTGACCAGTGAAAGCCATGTGTAGAAAAATGTTCTTTAACATCGTTTGCAAATCTTAGTCCTAAACATTTAGATAAAAATGATTTCATTCAACCAATTCTTATTTGTAAAAGTTAACAGCAGAGTAGAAGATGACATCATAAACAACTACTGGGTAGGAATAGGTTTTTCTAGTAACTTCTTCTTATGTAAATAATTTACAGGAATGTTGAATGATTTTGTCTATTATATCTGAATGTTTGATGAGAAAAATTTTGCTAATTTAGAAGTTGGACCCATGCGGTTCTGATTTTTTAATACAAAAACCACCATAGATAATTCGCATTTACTCTGCTATAGAGCTTCAGTTGTTTACTTAGATAGTTAGGCATAGCTCAGTATGAAATCTTTTAGTTTAGAATGTAGCTATATTAACCATTTATATGTAATGATATAATTTCCCCCATATTTTTAGCATTTATTCATTATACATTCTAAGGACTGTGTAGTACTTTGTGCTCTTTGATGGAAAAACAGTAAATGACACTGTAATTTGTTTTATTTAATAAAAGTTTGTTTTCTTCTTAGGAAGACTGAAATATCAATCAATAGGTGAATAAATACAAACAGAGGAGACAGACATCCATCTATCTATCTATGCCACATGTATATTTATCTTCAATCAATCATTCAATCAATCAATCAATCAATAACTGGCCAATCCTTTAGTTATCTATTTATATTCAGTCATTCCTATCATAGGGAGTTTAGTATTCCAAAAGTAGTACAGTAGTTAAAATGAAATTCTTCCATTGGAAAAGAAGAAAGAATGAAATAAATAATTAATATCTTTGAGAAATATTTTGTTTTGATTTGAATATATGTATAATTCAAACTCTAAGCTATCAATGCTTTAGCAAAGTAAGTTGTGAAAACATGGTAATTGTATAATTAACTAATATGTTTGTTCTCATTGAAATAAAGTATCATTATGAATAATCATAATTATCTTTCTTGAAGGTAGAGGGAAAGATACAATTGTTCTTTTTATTTTATAACTATATACCCATCTTCATTGCTAAGTAAATTCTAAGATGTTTTCTCTACTAAAATACAAACAATTTCTTAGACTGGTGAGACAACTGAGTACTTTCATTCTCATTTCATAGAATTTTAAAAACAATTTTGATTAGCATATGCATGACACTTCAAATTAAAACTCTTTTTTCCCTGTGTGACACACCGTTCTTTATTAGCATAAAATAACTGAGTGAGTTGCTTCAGAATATACATTTCATAATGTCAGCATTATTTTTAGAGTAAACAATTGGATTTTTTTTCTTATGGGATTATTTTTACTATCAATGACTGAAAAGTCAGATTACATAGAAAATATATCAGAAAATTCACAGGCACTAAGAGAAGGTTACCTTATAAAAAGAAATGTTGAATGAACAATTCAACAAGTTACTTTTGCAGAGAAATTGAAATTAATGTAAAACCTGGACAAGTGTGAATCTCTGTGGGTTGTTTTGTGTCATTCCATCCCAAAATAAGACAGGGAAATTTACTCTTTGAAAATGTGAACAGTCAAGTTCGTATCAGGAAAGAAGCTCAATTAGTTCCTCCAGGAGAAGCAACAGGAACAGAACCAACAACACAACACTTCTTCCTCTCCAGTTCTTTTTTTCATATTGACAACAATCCTCAAGTGGGCCATCCATACTCAGCACCATGTTGATTCAGTTCAGCTGGGTGCTGTAAGTTGATCCTCAGTTGTCAATCCCATAATATATTGTCATCTTTTATTTGTACAAAGGATCAAAGTTAGAATTTCCTTTTTGATCTGAGAGGTTACAAATGGTTACTTTTTTACTTACTTTGGCAAATGCATCTATTAATCGAAAACAAAGCAAGATTAATTTCTGTATTCTTACTGTTTTTAAATTCCACAAGATTTTCCATATTCCATCTTCATTAAGAAGATACAAGATAGGTGAGGAACCTGATGGTGGCTTTATAAACATACACTTTGGATGTCCTTAGTAATCCCTAACCAGAAAATCTACTAGACAGACATATATTTGAGGTTTCAATAGTTTATAATAGCAAGAAAAGGATACTTGTCTAAAAATTTAATTTTTTGATTTAAAAGTTTTTAAAAACTGATACATAAAATTGCATGCATTTGGAAAATATGGTGTGACATTTCAATATGTGTATATACCAGATAGACAGATTACCAGCCATTAGGTAATCAGCATATCTATCTTATTATAATTATTTTCCAGTTCCTAGGTAAAAATACTTGCTGCCCACAAATTAAAGAAGGAAAAGTTTATTTTAGCTCAAAGTTTGTAAATTACATAGTCAGCTGACTCCAAAGCAGGGCAAAATGGCAGAGGAAAAACTATCTGTGTCAGAGTAGGCAAGAAGCAGCTAGCAATGAGCCTATCTTTCCCTTTATATCCCATCTAGACTACAAGCATATTGGTTAGTGCCACTCACTCCAGGATAGGGCTTTTGTCTTCAATTAATCCATTAAGCTACGCAAGAAGTATGCTAAACCAATCAGTGGATTAATCCAATATCACACTCCATTAATGCAGTACCACACCTGTGACCTAGGCTTCTCCTCCATAATCCTACCTCTGAGTGTATGAAGATTTGGGGGAACATCTACATACAAGCCATGACATATCCCTCTTCTCCATGAGGTATTTTGAAATATATAATAATTCTTTTCAAACATGGATCACTCTACTTTACAACAGTAGAAGTTATCCTCCTATGTGACTGCAATACAGAGGTCAGAGCAGATAAACATAACCCTTTCCATAAAGAAAAACAGCTCAGAAATCTCAAGATCTGATTTGGATCTCAGACACTTATCTCTTTTTTATAACCTGCTTTTCAGTGTAGAGTATTACATTCATGTAATGTTTTGGAATGGTTATATGGTTTGCTTTAAAACATTTAGTTTGATTACTTCTAGGTTTTTCTTAAAAATTAGATCTTTCTTTTAGCCTATTTAAAACGCTTAGGCTGGTTCAAACCTAAAATGCTACCCTATTAAATGTGGGAGCCACATTAGATGGAGTGACACAGTGTTCTGCCCCAACTCATAATCTAAAAGGGATCTTAGATGACATTGTCTTTCTATGACCATTCATTAAGCAAAGAAGTAGCTGAGAGGAAGAAAATTAGGGGACTTGACCCTAGGGTCATGCCATTACCATGTGAGAATCAGGAACAGAATAAAATCTGTGTTTAGTAACTCAAGATGCCTAAGTCCTGTGAAGGTTTATCCAGTGTCAAATCATAAAGAGGTAATTGACTAACATTTTCTCTTGCATTTCATGGCAACTGGAAAACATATGTAACTTGAAATTTCTGTAATAGTTTCATTTGTTGTTCAAACACAAGTGATGGCAGAGCTCCATTTCCTATTTTCTGGGTGCCAGATAAAACTGGAAAAATATCAGTGAGGAAACACATCATTTTCTAATCAAGGATTCAGTGTCTTGATCTGTCCTGCCATCTTTTACAGAGTTCTGACCCTAAGGATTTCTGCATGAAGTTCTTCCCATGCCTGCTATACTTTGGATCTTGAATGTATCCCAAAGGCCCATGAGTTGAAGATTTGTTTCCTAACTCCTGGTGCTGTTGGGAGTCAGTGAGACTTATGTGCAGAAGGAACGAGTAGAAAGAAGTTATCTTATTGGGGTGAAGCCCATGAAGGGGATTTTGGGACCCTGGTGCCTCTTCTTCCTTTCTTTTAGCTCCCTGCTGCCATGAGGTGAGCCGGTTGTTCTGCCATGAACTCTGCCATGATTTACTACCTCACCAGCGATCAAAAGCACTGAGACAGCTCACAAGGGACTGAAACCTTCAAACTGTGAGCCACAGAAATGTTTGCTCTTATTAAACTGATTTTCTTTTCTATTGTAACACAGAGCTGACTATCATAGGCTCTAACCAAATAGCATCCTTTTTCTGGACTAAAACTCTCATCAGAATTCCCCATTACATTTGTAATTTTCTTATCCTCTAACACCATGTTCCTGAGTCCTCTAATTCACATGCTTTTCCAACACCGCTATGTGGTCCTTATACAAGATTTTTCTCAGTCAAGAGATGTTCTATGATTTTAACCAGTATATTCTCTGACAGAAGTAAATTTTCTGCTACTTGTGATAAAATTGTAATCATTATTCACTGAAAGTGTTTAACTACACTTCAATAAACTAGGTTATACTCAGGGAGTTGAATCCAATTATAATAAAATGGGAAGAAAATGTAAGAGCAAGTAGATATTGCAAAAACTACATAATGTGTCCATTAATCAAATATGACTTTACATTAGTTCATGCTTTGAATTATCCAATGACTAATTGCTTCTACTGTTATATTTGATTATCTAAAGATAGAAAGTTAATGTGGATTGTTTTGATTAAAATTTTAAAAATTTCAAAGCATAACTTTTCTCACTCTATCAGTGACCTTGACCTGATTTTCAGACTCTGTTCTTCTGTCTGTATGTGAGCTTTTCAAATCTGATCTCTGTTGGAGTCAGATATAGTCACTAGAATTTTGCAAAATAATGAACCATCCTAATGAAAGTGCATCTCTCCTGCGTGAGGTTTTGTTATGAATTCCCAGATATTTTGGCTTCAGTGACTGAGCCTTGAACATATCCTGGATTATTTTTTGAAAAAATAAAATAACAAACCCTTACCTTTTTAATACCCTCCTTTTTAAAATGTTCTTTTAATATGTGTTCACATCATAATGGCACACCTACAGTCTAAGAACTGACTTTTGACTATCCTCCTAGTAGCGTCTTTTTTTTGTCTCTTTCTTTATACAACGCTGACAACCAAAATATAGCAGGTAAATTTGAGTAGGCCAGAATAGTTGTGTAGTTAGTGAGCTTGTTTAGCTAGTTAGTGAGTTGTTTAGCTTCTGATATGAATACACATCGAAGATTCTGAACAATCTGTTGTGCTACTTGAGAAGTTATGAACTAGCTGAGTTAATAAAAGGCTCCTCAGTCATGGAAAAATGTTCTAAGCATCGCCTTATGAAGATATAATTGAGTTGGGTTTATTACTTGCTAAATAACGGAGATATGTCATGCTTTACATGATCAGAATATGAATTCTCTATCATGGGAAAGCTCACCAAGTGGGATTCTTGGCATAACTAGTGGTCACTTGGTCTCTTTATGGCAAGTTCCTTAGCACCTTGTGTAGTTTAGTCACCAGGTGCACATACATAGAGTGAGACACTTCATTTATGATATTAGTAAAAATTAAGCAGCAGAAAATCTCTTTTGGTGGCCAGTGGCAGCCTGACTGAACATCACATTACATTTCTAATATGTGACATTCTTTGTTCTTTTTGAAGGTGATTCCAATTTTTGAAGGTAAATCACAGAATAAATTTATGAATTATAATTATCTAAAATCCTGTGAGTACATTCATAATCTGCTTATATTATCCAAGCTTGGTTGTACTGCTCACACTTATTACCCTGACTGCTATTGCTTTATTGTGGAATACAAATTGGTAGGTAACTATATATTATCACATGTTTAATAATATGATTTCCTCTAGGGAGTTTATCAACTTTCACATTAAAAAATCACTAGTTGGGGCTGGGGATTTAGTTCAGTGGCAAAAGTGCCTGCTAAAAAACACAAAACAAAACAAAACAAAAAACACTAGTGAATGTAAAATAATTGAAGTAGTTGTATTCCTTTGGATTCATTTTCGTTCTGATTCTATTACAACAGGAGCACTTTATGGATTTAGGGATGCACTGTGGGTTGTATTTGATTTAAGGTGGATACAGTTTTAAAGACTTACAGTTTGGTCTGATCTTGTTTATGTCTTTGTTGGCTGAGCCAAATAATCAAATCATCTGTCAAATCTGGTATTACAGTATCTGCAAGTACCAAGCTCAAACATCTCAAATCTTGTTTTAGAATAAAAATGCCCTCATCCTTCCCAAGAAATTTTATCTGTAATCCAGAGAGAAACAGCAGTCCGGAGGCAAAGATTTAGCCTTCAGGGTTATATAACTTTATTCTGTGTTAATGTAGGGTTTAAAGTCATGCTGTTGAATCAGAGATTTTAGACTTATGACCAGGAATGTGCTGTGCTTTTGAAATGAAGAGCAGGGAGAATACCATTTCCTTTCCATCACATTAGCAACAAGACTAGCTCTTCAAATGTTTCCTGCTGGTTCCCACCGAGCACAGGAAGCAATGTTCTAGTGATTAAGCAGCAATATCATTATAAAAACCAAATGAATAATCATTGTGGTAATGAACTTTATCTCAGAAAAGATTAGTTTTTTGTTAAGCCTTTTCCAATATGAAAGAGAAAATATATTTCTATTCTGTTTAATCAACCAGAGATGTTCATAATCTATGTAATTTCATATCCTGTCTGAGCTTATCTACAATGACTTCAGGGGATGCTGTCTGATAATGCCACCAAATCTCATTCACTCTTTTTTTCTCTTTCTCACATACACGTGCACTCATACAGCACATCCTCAGAATATAGCCATAGAATCTTTCATTACCTAGACAAGTTGGTTTTATTGGTATTAAGGGCCATGCAAATCACAAATTAGTAATAATAATTTAAAATTTCTGAGAAATAAATTTTACCACTCAAAAGAAATTTGCAGTGCCTTGCTAGAATAAAACCCCACAAATTCCTTTTTATAAAATGCTCTCATAAGTTTTGAGTCTTGAGTTGTATTTTGAAGAACAATACTTTTGCTAATACAAAGCACTCCTTCCAAATGAACAGAAATATTTTTATCAAATAACTTGAAAAATTATCTTTTCATTATGATCCTTCTGTGTTCACATGATGTATTTCTCTGTATCTTAAATATTCTTAATGAAGGTGGGTGAACATAAAAATGAATGCTGATAACTGCTAATACCATCCCATCCATTTCTCCTTTTTGGTGTCACTACTCTAGAGACTAATATGAAAGAAACCTGCCAGGTATGATTCTTGCTGGGTAGGAACTAATAATTCAAGACAAACATTTTCAGTACAAACAAAATTATTCAACAAGAAAAGTGGAATTCTCTGACACCCAAGGGAAGTATCCAGTAAATTATTGAACAGATTTTTAACTTAACAGATCTCAAGAGTGGTGTCATGAGCCAATAATAAAGTATGTCTATTTCTTACTTATGCTACAGCACCATGTTTTGTAAAGCATTGGATTTGACATTGTTTTACATAATATATAGGTAAACATTAAAAATATGATTTCAAGTAATAAAAAAGTGTATTTCTTCCATATTACAATGTGATTTCATGCATAACTTTACTATGTTTGACACTAAATAAAAAGTGAGTCAATTTTAAACTACTAAAAATTGTTAGAGAAATCTGATAGATCAATAAGAGATGGATTCCATTTATTTTATAGTAAATGTTATTCGAGAAATTAGTAAATTTTGAGTTAATAGTTACATATTTAATATGACTATATATCTACATTTTAGGCTAAAATTAATTCTAGAAATCAGGAACAAGATACAAATATGCATATTTAGGATGAAAAGCAAAAGAAAGATGAACAAAATGCATAGCTCTACAAGGGATTTTTAGGTCATTCTTTCCACAACTACCCTCTTGTCACTAACTTGTTATTTTTTCTAGATCCTTCTTTGTTGGAGACCACTATGAAGTGGCTCTGAGAAGGATTTAAATTTTACTAATTGGTTTTTTATGTTTATCTGTGAGTCTGTCCTAGGCCTAGGCCCCTTGCCTGGCAATGGGATCTGATTCATAGTAAGTGAGCGTCTATGAATCACTGGTTCTGGCTGAGGCCTGTAGTGGCTTGTGAGGCCAGAGATACCTCAAGGGGCAAGATAAGGCCACAGCTGGGGACACTCTGGCTCCAACCCCAATTTACAAGGTAGAGATTTTAGCTGCAGAAATTATTCCTATAGTCTCACTTGTACCGTGTCTTCATGATAAGACTGAATTGACTTGATTCATGACTTAGAAACATCCTAGAAGTGACTCCCAACGTCCTTCTAATTGTCTGTGTTTTCTCAATTTCTCCGCTGTTTGTCTTTGGTCTTAATATAAGTGGACTGATCCAGAGAATCCTTTGTCTTTACCTTCAAAGTCTCAGGCTTTTTTGTTGTTGTTGTTTGTTTGTTTGTTTTTTTTTTTTTTTTTTGGTCTTTTTTCTTTTTATCAGTACCAGGGATCGAACTCATGACTGCCTGCTTGCAAGGCAGGTGCTTATGCCGCTGAGCTAAATCCCCAGCCCCCAAAGTCTCAGGCTTAATAAAAGGGTTTTGACCCTCCTGGAGCCCTAAAAATCATCCAATTTGTCTCTTGTCATTTAACCTCCGCCGTACACTCGTTTGGGAGGTTGAGGATCTAAGACAGAACCCGATACTTCTTGTTAAGCACCATTAGTATTTATTGTCTTAGGCTGAATCCCAATTCATTTTTTCAATCATCTCTAAGCCACTATGTGAGTTTCGCTTTGTGCTCCAAATCCCTATTTGGTCACCTTGTAAATTAACCCCTCTCCATTCTTACCCTGTATGTCTGCTCATGTATGTACAACTTTTGACTTAAAGTTTTGGTTTTTCAGAAATGTAAATATTAATTGGAGTATGAATGCATGTCTCATACTCTCTGGAGTATATTAAATAAAAATGGATCTTGGAGTTTGGCAACTGGCCTACTTTAGTGAGACAAGAGCTTGCACCTGAAAAAGAGAGACCACAAGAAGATTGCCCTGTAACATCAAAATGTGCCCTGTTTTGCTTCCACTAGCACCCATGTCTTTCTATCTATGACTAGATAGAAAGAACATGCTTAAAAATTGTAGCTTGTGGCCATGCTTTAGCAGGGTTCTCCACTATTGATTAGAAATGGAATCATAGTCTCTCCTCTCAGACTGAAAAAATTTTATTCCTGCAAAGTGCTTTGGAAAGCTCCAATGTAGAATTAGGATTATAGCTTAGCAATTTCTCTGAAGTACCAGTACTGATACCTACTTTGGGAACATATTTTCCTTCATTTTCCAAAGTTCTATCTTTTGTGCAAAAGGTAAAATTGGAGATAATTAATTAAAATTCACTAGAAGACTGCTGCATGTTCACAGGTCCAAAAGGAATTATATACATTCTAAACTGAAACCGCAGAGCAGTTTAAACAAGCACCACTTAATTGGTGATTGTAAAGGGGCTTGTAGAAAACTAGAATCTTCACATGAATAAAAATTGCTAACCTTAGCCAGCTATTTCCATGACTGTTTTTCTCCCTAATCTTTACATTTGTGACAAGGTTGATGTTATAATTTTCATCATCAACAGCAATAACAATAAAACTCATTGATTGTGTATAATGTCATGCAAAGGGTTTTAGGAACTACAGCTAGGAAGATCAATTGAGTTTCCCACAGTGTTCTCAGTTGGGAAAGAAAACACAAAATGCTTTATTATGTGAATTATATGAAGTTGAGAAATTTGAATGGCACACAGAGAAGGGACTCATGTGCTGCGGGTTGAAGTGCATGCGTGAATGAATTTCCTGTATCTCTTCAGCTTATAGAACAGAATGAAAGGGCCAAATAAGGTCAGCAGGGAGGTAAAAGGGATTAAAAAGGCAATCATACTGGAAAGGACCATTTTCCAAACACCAGAATGGCAGTGCAGAATACTTAGTCTGAGATCTTTTTTGTGTGTTACAAATATTTATTAATCTTCATTATGTTCCAGGGATTATGATTAGTTTTGGGACCAATGATCTAGATCTTTTTGCAGAGACTCAAAATGATTGGGACATAACATACAGGGAACAACTCATGGCAATGAGATCACAGTCAATCATAATTATGAGAAGTTCTTTCCATTTTGATTCAAACAAATTTGTTTAAAAACTATTAGAAAATTGAGACAATTTGAACACTGATTAGCCATTTGAAATTAATAATGAAGTATTGTAATTTCATTTAGGTTTGATGATACTGTTAGGACTATGTTTCGTGAAGAAAAGTTTGTATATTTTAAGAGGAACAGTAAAATAAAATTTAAAGGTAAAATTTTATCCATGCATAGGTAGCACCCAAATAGTATAGCATTTTTGGCACATAGTTGGTTCTGGTTTGAGACCTTTAGTCAGTTAAATATCACGTAGATTGACAGATCATGCATATTCATGAGCTCTTTCTGTAGGGTTGGAGTAAATATCCAACCAATATAATCTCCCCACCACCCCTTCAATAGCTCCTTCAATAACCTGCTCCCAAGTTTGGAGCATACCATTCGTATTTCTTTGGGTTTCAATGAAATGCCTGTTTTGTGTAAGTGTTCCTATCTGACTTCCTGCACCAGTAAGGTTCAGATGTTGTGATCCAAAATAAAACAGAAGAAAGGCATTTACCTTTCTCAAAGCAAGTTCTGTAAGTACTGTATTAAAACGTGTAAAGTTTATAATTTGAAACTATTTCCCTGTGCCTGGCACAGGAAAAAGGAAGAACTACCTTAAGTAAATATTCTGTGCTTGTAATGTGTCCCCCAAAATCCATGGTTGGAACTTGAAGTCCATTGCAACAATCCTGTACCATTGAGGCAATTATGCTGTTAACAGGAAATTATATTTTCTTGCAGGTTATTCTTGCAGTAGTGAGTCAGTTTTCCCTCCCTTAGGACTGATTTTGTCTCAAGTGAGTACTTATAAAGGGAAATTATCTTTTGTGTTTTGCCTCTTTTACATGTGCCGGTTGTCCTTAATTATTCTCCATAATTGAAGCAGCACAAAATTCCAGCATACAAAACCACGAGCCAAAATAAAATTCTGTTCATTATAAATCAAACAGTCTCAAGTATTTTGGTATAGAAACAGAAAACAGACTGACAAGAGGTCAAAATCTTACACTACCCAGGAGAATGTATGTTAAAAGGTGGTATCATTCTTGACAGCCATTGTGAACAAAACACAACAGTTGTGTTTCTTAGCATTTCTTCATTAAGAAAGCAGGAAAATGGATTCAGAAAATAAAACTTAGCAAGAGTTTGACCATGATAGAATTAATACTGCTTAAAAAAATAAAAGTGTCTACATTGTCTTGTACGCTGAGCTTTTTGTTTTTTTCTCTTGGGTGAACTAGAATTCATTTGCTTTATCTACAAGGCCTAATAGTCTCTAGCCTTTCTCTGCTGAAATTATACTTTAGTTCTGTTTGATTATACTGTCATTCAGATCTAAAATAAGGATGGCAGAAAAAACCAGCAAAATATTAAACAGACCCAGTTCTGAAAAACATTTCCTAGCCTCCGTATCAGGAGATGAGCAGAAGAATTGCCCATATAATTATGTTGCCAGCCCTATTTTGATCACTATTCTCCCTCACAGAGCCCCATTTTTCTGTTGAAATCATGCCAAATGGTTTAGTGTCACTTGAGTAAATATTATGTACTTATCAGGTTGGCTTGAAAATAGTTTGGGAATTAGCTCTTGATCCATCAATGGGAAACAAGGAAATAGCAGCTACTGAAAGGTCTGCTGACCTTCTCCTCTGTAAGCAGTCCCTGAAGTCAGAATCATTTTCTACTGTAAGAGTTTATTAATGGGAAAAGAACTCTTATATGAAAATAAAATGTCAATAGTTCAGACCCAGAGCAGGGTAGCCAGACCAGTTTAAAAAGGCTTGTTTTATGTACATTTTCATTCATTCCCTCATTCTCTTCAGGGCCCATTCTCTCAGGGCTCCAAGGTAACAATAAGGAATACAAAATGAATGCAAAGGGTGAAAGCCAAAATTACACTGAACACTCTCAGTGTACATAGTGAGATGCTAGCTACTAGAATTCTCACAGTCCTCACTGGCTCACAGCCTATTTAAATAAATAATAGGAAATCTGCAGAACAATCTTGCTTTGGGGAAATGATTTTAAATCATCTCCTAGGAAACATGATAGGTGCTAAAGCCAAATGCTATCTTGAGAAATAAGACATTCACGTTGTGCTGCTCTATTGTTCAGAAATCCCTGTACATTCTCAGCTCTGGGATTCCAGAGCTACTCCACTGCTCCACTGGCTGAGGGGAGGGGGCAGAGCTAGCAGTCTTGTGAATCCACCTTGGCCAAGAAGAATGACTGAGACCTAAACTTGCTATCCTCCCATCTAGCTGCATTTGGCATTGAGGAGGCTGGGATTATCACTTGCTAAAACCAAGGGCATGGTCAGCTGCATTTAGGCCAACTGGACAAAAAAAAAAAAAAAAAAAATCAACAAAAAAGTCAGAGAAAAACTATGCCATATGTCAAATGGACCTTTCAGATATTTGCAAACACTCAAGCCAACAAGAGCCAAATGCTCGTTTTTTTTTTTTTTGTTTTGTTTTGTTTTTGTTTTTTTTTAGAGAAAAAATAAAAAAAAAAACAAAACAGAAACAAGGGTATAAATAATACCGAATTTCAAAAAAGTAGGAAATCACTATTTGATAAATTGCATATTGTTATCGTAGAAATAGTTGTTCAAGTTACAAAATCAAAGCATAAAAAGTGGACAATCAAACACTAACAGTAAAATTTTTCTCTTTGATGAACTATCAAAAATTTAGTAGCATAGTTATTTATCTTGCACACTGATACGTAGTTATATCCTTTAGAGCAGGTTCTTTCCTTTTCATTATTATAATATGTATTATACATTTTGGATCTTACTATTCACTTAGTTTTTAATTCTTTATACTAGAGAGATAATATGGTATGCTTTTTATCAGTGCATGGAACATAATCATGAAGACAGTATATTATAACATAAAAGAAATCTAAACAAATTCAGACATTGTAATCATATCTCAAATCTTATCTAATCTAAATGGAATAAAACTGGAAACTTACAAAAGCAATTTTAGAAATTACTGTTGCATGGAGGCTGGTCAATGCTTTCGAATGAACAGTGGGACACAGAGAAAGTCAGAAGAAAAACTTAAAAATTTGTTCAAGTAAATGAAAAATTAAAAAAAAATCATGTCTGTCAAATACAGTAACAGTAATGCTAAGAAAAATTTTATAGCAGTGAGTGCCTATATCTGTAGGGAGTGGCTCAGAATGGCTGCTGCTGTCCTGCCCCTCCCACCTGAGGGCATTTTGTGTGTCAGCCTACATTTCCCATGATCCTCCCCTTGCCTACAATGCACATGATGTAAGCACCTTCCTGCTTCAGCCTACATCTCCCATAATCCCCTCTTGTTGACATCACTTCCGCTTACCTATGTGCCTACATATGACTTCCTGGTAGTCTGATAGACCCACGACATATGAGGAGATCCAAGCTGGCCCATCCTGTAAAGCCACATCCCCTTTGACTCTATATAAGCCATGTTCACTTCCTGAATAAAGGGACTTGATTGGAATTGGTCAACTTGTCCTCGTCTCTCTTTTCTCTTGCTCAGCCCTCCAACCCCATCCCCTCTCCAGGCAAGGCCTACGGACTGATCTGTGGGCCGGATCATATATCAAAAAGGAGGGAGAGAGTGATAGAGAAGAGATGAACATAAATATTAAATTAGAAAATCTAACAATGCATCTCAAGAATTTGAAAAGTTAAGAAAAAACTTTAAAATTAGTAAAGGAAAACAAATAATAAAGATTAGAGCAAAAATGTATATATAGACTTTAAAAATAAAATCAATGAAAAAGATTCATTGAAATGATAATAAAGTCAATGAGTCTTTAATTTTAATAATCAATCAGAAACAAAGACTCAACTTACATGTGAATAGGTGAAATTACAATGATACCAATGAGATAAAAGGCATCATTAAGGATTGTTATGAGACCATATATGCTAATAAATAGGAAAATCTAGAAGAAATGGAAAAAAATTACTGGACATGTGATTTATCAAAACTGAAGAAATAAAAAAGCTAAATAACTAAAACAAGTAATGATATTGTATCAAGAACAAAAGCCTCTAAACAAAAACCCACATGGACCAGGTGACTTCACTGCTGAATTTTACCAATGTTTTAAGGAAGTTAATATCAGTGTTTAACTATTGCATAAAACTGAAGGGAAGGAAACCCGTGCCAAACTCATTTCAATAGGCCAGCATTACATTCTGAAAATGAGACAAGGACAAAACAAGCAAGAAAATTAAAAGTCTACTTCCTGATGGAAATAGATATGGACAATTGCAAGAGAATCGTGTCAAATAGAATTAAACAGTGCATCAAAAGTGACTTTCACCATAATCAAGTTGGTTACATGACAGGGATGCAAGAACAGTTCAACTTATAGGAATCAATAGATACAGTACCCTCTTCACATCAAGATAATGAATCATCTCAATAGATCCAGAAATGTGATGTCATAAAACTCAACATTCCTACATTATGAAGGTCCTGGAAGAACTGGTGTAGAAGGAATATAGAACAACATAATAAAGACTATATATGAATAACTCACAGCCAGCATTATACTGAATGCATCAAAGCTGTATTTTCTGTATGATCAAGAACAAGAAATGGCTGCCCATCTTCATCACTCTTAGCATGGATATGGAGAATGTGGAACTGTTCTTTTGTCATTAGCAGGAATGTGAAATATGGAAAAGAGTATGGCAATTCCTTCAAAAATTAAAATAGATTGACTGTACAATCCAAGTGCGTATATCCTACATATATCCAAAGGACATAAAATCAGGATACTAAGGAGCTACCTACATACCCGTAATTATTATGCATTATTCACAATAGAGAGGACAAGCAATCTGCTTAGGTGCCCTCAACAGATAAGTAAAGCCACAAGCAGTATAAGCATGCAGTTCTGCCACTTATAACAAAATTGATCGAGCCAGAGATCATTATGTTGAGTGACATATGCTAGACTCGGAACCACAAACACTGCATGTTTTTGATCACATATGGGTGCTAAAAAATGCTAAACTGAAAGTAGAATACTGGTTAAAGGAAGTATTTAAAGCTGATGGGGAATTAAGGGAAAAAAAGAGTGATTGGTATTGTTGTACACTTTTTGCGCATATGAAAATACCACACTGAACCTCATTAAATAATTATAATTAATAAATATTAGTTGTTGTGTTTATATCTAAATATCCCTGGAAGCCTCATATGCTCATAAGTGGGCCTTTTTGGATGGTGATTTGGTGATGGGTGGGTGATACTCACCAGTGGATTAATGCACACAATTAAAGCAAAAATGTGATTTGGGAGGGGAAAAGCAATTACGGAATGGGAGGAACCAGTGGGAGTGGACTGGAAGAGTCTACCTGCCTCCCTCCATTCCTCTCTCTGCTTTTGGCAGCCATGCCACAAGCTGTTTCTCCTCTGCCAAGTCTCTGTGCCATGCTACCCTGCCTCGGAGCTAGTTGAAACCTCTACAAAGTGTGATTCAAAATAAACCTTTTCTACTTAAAGTTATAGATGTGGTATATTGTGTCACAGCAATGAAAAGTAACTAAAGCTATTAGTAAACAGTTTGCAAAGGAAAAAAGTAAAAATTGTAAGTAGGGAGCTATCAATAAAAGGGAAAGAAGAGTAGAAAGGCATTTTGGAGTCTGACTATAAGGGGTTTGTATTTGATTTTGAATCAAAAGCATCAGGGTGTTTTGCAAATATACCATCTGAACTATGTTAATAGAAAATTATCAAGCCAAAAATGAGCTAGGAAGGGAGTTAGCTTTGGACTGAGAAGAAGCTGGCTGCAATAGAGATGACTGAGTCTCAGCAAGTGATATCAACAATATTAATGATTGATAGGATGTAAGCAGTGCTTGAAGGACAATAGACTTAAGTGTGGCTTTGGACTTTGAAACATATTTTGAAAACAATCTAGCTATTAAACTCACAACTATTTCAAGGTAAGAAGCAGAAAATTAAGTCTGTAAATTCTCCCAAATCTTTCAGCAAGCAAAAAAATAAAATGGTTCCCAAATTTCTTAGATGTTCTGACCATTAAATATGTGCTATAGTTTTTGAGCCACCGAGTCTTAAACCCAAGAGCAGAATTCTTTATTTTTGAAGTTGGCCTCTCTAGCACTACATATTCTGAATCTGCACACATGGTCTATTAGGTTCTTTCAACATATATGTTGTAGGAAATGCCTTTACACTTCAAAGTAATTGCTGCAGAAGCATGCCACATCACAGCAGGCACTAAACATCTGAGGTGGAACCTAGGCATTTCTTATGTCCAAGCCCCCAAGCTGGTAAAGAAATTCAAAATATCAATTTGATAAGCTTTCTAGATCCAGAATCTTTTTCTTAGGCATTATGTCTTGTAGATCATGAGTGTATTACCTAGTGAAAAGTGGCAGAAACTCCATTTTATATTGAATTAAAAGACATTTATAGATGGCTGGCAGTCCACAAATAGAGGACATTTTGGGATGAAAATGTGCACTTGCTCAAATATTATTTCTCTATAGTGCTTTTTCACTCTATTTACTTCTGTGTGTGGATCCAGTCCCCAGGACCATGATGAAATGGTTCAAAGAACTGGCACATGACCGTGTTTTGAGAAACAAAGAGTGAAAGCGAGGTTACTGGAAAAAAATTATTTCAGAAAATAAAAGAAAAATAATCCCAAGACTCACTAGCAAGCGTTTCCTGCATTCACACTGCCTGAAGCTGCTCAGTATGCCTTTGCTGAAACTTAGCAGAGAGCAATGGGCTTATTCTTAGAACTAATCAGTGCCCTGGAAGAAAAAAAGAGAAATGGAGTTGGTAACAAAATTGTTGAGAGGCAGAATGAACAATGGAGTCCAGGAAGTTACCCAGAGGTCAGCGACTGCAAGAGGCTTCTATTAACCTATACTGGCCAAACAAAAGGGGCAAAGCAGTGTAACCCACGACCTAGTAAGTGGTGCTGCGCCCGATGAAATCTGTTCTTCTCTGGATGAAAAGGTAGGAGCCCTTTGTTTCACTCTCTTTAGCACAATCTGTAGACATCCGTAGGTTCTCATAGCTGTGGGTAGATTTGTCAGAAAGGGAAGCAGGAAGACAGTAGCGTTTTCCTACATACTATTTTTTAAATTTCCCAATCAGGCTTCTTTCTGGCAGTGCCCCACAGACATGATACACTACGAATGTAATTTCAAGGCATCCATGCTTCTGTGGGAAAGTACAGAAAAATGCTTATAGGACGTACTGCCTATATACTTGGTATGAAGCATAGGGTTGAGTAGGTGAGAGAAATACATGAATAAAGGCGGAGTGCGTTAAAAGTGAAGATGCAGGGGGAATGGTTCCTGTGTTGATCAAATTGGTAAAGACGTTTCAGAAAATACCAATTGAACCCAAATCACTTAACCATCATTGTGCATCTCTTGAATGCCCAAGATGACTGATTCTGTTATCTCTTCTTTTGTCTAAGAATTCCCCTTCCCTGACCAAGAGGAAGCCTTCCCATGTGGAGTACAGTTATCATTATAACATAAGACCTAAAAAAGAGTTATTAGTGCATTAACATAGATATCCTCATTGACAGAGAATGTGTGAGGCATGCTCCACACGTTATCAGTAAGTTTGATTGCTTTATTGCTTAATTAATGCTAACAGATTTCCTCCTCCATGTTTTCACTTCAAGTTGGCTCAGCAGGAGTTCAAGTGTCATGATTACAGGGCTGGGTTTAAAAGGTTTTTGCAACTCTTTTCCATGGTGAGCTTGTCATTTCTAGGCATGTTGCAGGGCAATACAATCTCGGTGTCCAGGGTGGCTGGAATCCCATGACGTAGTTGCATGAGGACTATTTTGAATTTCTGGGCAAAATATCAAAGACTTTTTCCATTAACATATCATGGTATCCACCTCAACTTCTAGGTATTTTTAAATTATTCTTATCAAACAGACATTCTGGTTAATAGTCTTCTCTTTTTTATTCTAAACACAACACAAATGGCTTAGCAGCATTTTATGAAATGCATATATCTCCATGTTTTATATTTGCATAGGCTATCATGCTATAATCTATCTGCTTTTTTATTTTTATTTTTTAGCATAGTCTTACACCCTCATATTTTCCTTTATATAATAGGTTCTGGCCAGGCCTTTCTTTTTTCCAGTTTTCTTAAAAACATGCTCTTTTTTTTCTATTTTGACACTCATTTAGTAATATTTTCACACATATTACTGTTTAAATTTTAAAATTCTGTACGAAGAAATGTAAGTTATTTGTAAATCTTTAAAGCAAAGAGTATGTACATAGTAAATAAAAATTGTAGTCTCTTCTTTATCCTAAAATTCTTACTCATTTCAGAAAATTATGTTTATATAGCTTTCTAGTTTTTTTTTTTACTTAACCAAATTACTTAAGTAGGCCTATTTCAAACATATAAAGGAACATAGTATTAGATGTGTTTAACATGTTAAATGTGCAATAACATGTTTGACAAATAGTAAGTTCTATTACAGATTATTCAAATAAAAATACATCTGTTGAGTCCCTCCACATTTTAGGTATATTAATATTTTTCTCTATTTATATCTTTGTGCTTGAAGAGAGATAAAGAAATATCTATTCAGTATCACTGGAAGCCCATTACTTCCCAGGTTCTCCCTTGTTTCTTTTAAGAATGGACCTATTTATTGGAAATAAAGGGTGGCAAAAATCTGAGAATCTAATTCTAAGTGTGTAGGATATCTAAATTCATGCTAGCAACTTTTACTTTAGAAACAGAAACATAATCAATATATGTTACTCTGTGTGCCTTTCAAATATACCAAAAAGGAACTATACTGACTACATTATTTAAATTTATAGTTACCTTCCTCAAGGACTTTGAGTTTTGCTTATTTAAATTTGTGAAATAGTTTTCATTTACTTTAATTTCTGTGGATTTTCAAGAGTGTGATTAAATTATGTTTTATTTACTCACCTCTTGCTAAAAGACTTTTAGGTTGTATAAATTACTCTGCAATTACAAAGAACACTGAAGTGAATTTCCTTTTACATGTTGCCTCAAGCTCTTGTGCAAATGCTGCTTAGGGATAAATACCCAGGCATGCACTTCTGGTATATAAATTCACCTGATAAGATCAACTTGTTACATAAATAACCACATGATTTGACATTATCACAAGCATATTAGCATTAGAATTTCCCTCAGTCCCACATTTTAGCTACTGGTACAGTCAGACATACTAATTTTTCTGTGTAGACAGAAATGATAGCTACTAATAATTTTATTTTGGCTTTTATAAAAGTTACTATGTATATATTACTATCTCTCTCTCTCTCTCTCTCTCTATATATATATATATATATATATATATATGTGTGTGTGTGTGTGTGTGTGTGTGTGTATTTATAGGTGATTTAATTTACCTATCCATGAAATACTGTATTTTTCTATAAATCATTCTGTTTATTATTTTGCTTGTTATATATTCTTATTATAAGATTTTTTGTTTTATTTATATTCTTACATTTCTGACTCTGTTTATGGTGTCTTTAATTTTAGTTTAATCAAATTTCTCATGTTTTTTATGTTCACTACTTTTGACCTGTTGCAAATATACAGCTTTTATTCTCTTTTAAAGTTTTAAAGCTTCTTTTTGATATTTATGTCTTTAATCTGTCTAGAATTTACATATGTGTATGTTACTAAACCAACGTAATTTTTCCTTTTTCCATATTAATAGCCATGTACCAACATTACCAACATTATTTATAGGTTTATAGAGAGATAGAATGGTACTGGCAAAAAAAAATCTGAGGATCAAGAGAAAAGATCAGAAAATGCAGAAGCAACTCGAAACACACTCAACTATGTTATCTTTGACAAAGGGGAAAAACACGTTCACTGGATGATAATCTCTTTAATAGATGGTATTAGAAAACCTGGCTTTGCACATTCCAATGACTATAACTAGACCCATGTTTCTCACCATCGTACTACACTAAAGCCAAAATAGATCAAAGATCTAAACATTAAAACAAAAACATTAAATCTACTGGAAGAGAGAATAGGTAGAACTCCTGAAGACATAGCTGTAGCCAAAGATTTCATGAATAAAATCTTGATTGCATGGGAAATACTATAAAGAATCAACAACTGGATCCCATCCTTGAAAAAGCTTTTACACAACAGTATAAATCAGAGTGCAAAGACAACTCACAGTGTGGGGAAAATTTTAGCCAGTTGTCCCTCTGACAAATAGCTGATATCTAGAATATACAAAGAACTAAAAAACTAAATGCCCCCCCCAAATTTAAAGGTCAGTTCTAAAGTTAGCATCTGAAATACATACACACTTCTCAGATGAAGAAATATATTCTTTTGCAGTTTTTAGTTTTAATTTCAAATATATGCTATCTCAAGTTCTCATATGGTTAACGAACTTTCTTGACTTTTTCTTATTTGTTTTGTTTTTCTGTCCCTCTTTTATTCTCCTTCTCTACACTAATGTTGCTAGGGCTTATTTAGGAATCATTATCTGGACCAAAGCATACCCAAGCTTTCCAATAGAAAATTATTTTTGCTATTCTTTGCATTATATCTACTTATTTATAGTGGAAGAGTAGGTCACCTACAAATTTATGGAAGAATCAAATTCTTATTTTATGTTTATCAAATAACTATGTATATACCAGAAAAAAATATTTAGTATATCATGCTAAGAACATTTGAGTCAGCTTTTCCTCACCTGCAAGCCAATGAATTCCATATTTGTTGCCCAATGCAAGGATGATCGAGAAGATTCTAGAAACGTACAGTCAAATACTTAGCCTGAACTCAAATGGAGCAGAAGGCATAAGAAAGGATTTTACATGATAAATTATCATATCTTATCAATAATAACTCCTCTTCTTCCACAACTTCACACACCCCTCATAAGATCATATATGTTTTAGAAGCTGAGACAGAAGAATGCAGTAAAGATTTCTTTAGTGATTGATCCCAAGAAAGATCACAGCACCCCATTTTTCTTAGCCCTATTCCTGGCAGGAGTGTGATAGAAAGAGCTCAGTGTTACATCACATAATTTGGGGCATCTGAGCATGTTCCCAAGCAGACTGAATCATGGCATGAGTATTCCAAACCCCCTCCCCCCATCAGAATGCAACAGCAGTAAGAATTCTGCATCCCCAGGAACCTGGGATACTGGATCATTAGGACACTGGCTCCTCGACACCTTACAAAGTTTCTCAAGTCTCCAGAACTGAGTGGGAATAGAACTTTTTTCTTTTCTTTATTTACAGCAGAAGTGCAAAAAAATTTGTAAGGCTTGATTTAAAACCCTAACTAATTTTCTCACAGTCTTTATGGCCATGGAACTCCAGGACTTTTGCTCTGTAACCTTGAGTACCTTCTGGATAAATAATAGTAAATTAATCTGGAGAGAGCAGTGTAACTCAGAGAAAAAAACAAAAGTTCTTTGTGGTTTTTTTATCCCTCCTTTTATACATAATGGAACCCTGAGCCTCCATCTCCTTCCCTGGCAATTCTGCATATCAAATGCATTGGGATTGCCTAGCAGCTCAACAGATGGCCATGATGAAGCGGATTCAGGAATTAACCTTGGGAATTTTTTAATGACTTGCTCACCCTGAAAACTGAGAGCACCTTGACAGAAAGGTTTATGGCTGTCGGTCCACTGTGCTAGTTCTACACACAATGCCTGGCAGTTGAATGTTGAGTAAGTATTTACTGAGAGAACAGACAAAGCATAGATAACACACAAATGTAAGGCTGAAAGGTTAGCAATAAATTGAAGTTTAGTAGTAAACTGGAGTTTGGTACGTTCTGGATAAAATCTTGGTCTATTCACTAACTGTGTAATCCCCTAACAAGTCAGACATGAATTTTTCAGATTGTCAATTTCTTCATTGGCAAAAGGAAGAGTTAGGTTATTTATTTATGAATTGTACTGACTTGAGGGATAATTTTGAGATGAATTAAAATAGTAGAAAAGCACACGTAGAAAGTCTTAACACTTCTCTCTTCTATTCAGTAAGAAAACTTAATTGGTTTACTTTAAATATTAGGTTTACCATTTGAAATGTGTATGTCACAGGTCACATACACACGTGCATGCATGGATACACACACACATCCACACACACACACACACACACACACACACACACACATACACACACACACACCTCCACACACATACAACCCTCTGTATACATGGTCTTTGGGAGAATATTTCTAACATTTTCTTATATCTTTCTTGTTTGTTGGATAGTTTTTGTTTTGTTGAGATAGGGTCTCAGGATGTAGTGCATGCTGACATTGAACATGCTTATGTAGCCCAGGTTGGCCATGAGCTCATGGTAATTCTCTTGCCTCAGCCTCCCGAGTGTTAGGACTACAGGTGTGTAGCCCTCATTCTTATATCTTCTTGAGACAGACATATCAGTATATAAAAGAGAAAAAGCAATTCAGCATCTCTCCTTCCTATTTTGGAGGCAAGTTATTAAAAGTCTGCAAGCATTAAGACTTTAGATTGTTTAATAGAGAAATTAGGAAATATGTTATATATGGGAAATTGTAATAGTAAGCTGATCTCCACTGATTGAACAGTGGAGATAAACATCACAAGTATGCATATATATATATATATATATATATATATATATATATGTCAGGAACACACACATTCTTCATAAATTTGGATATACATATACACATACACTCACATACTGACACTTTTGCAAGTAAATTATACAAGATATTTTGCTAAGAATTTTGAAAAAAATTCTAATAAAAAGCAGCACCACAAAGTTGGTCTTATTATCATTTCACTTTATACTGTTTCCGTCAAAGTGTTTATTGAGCATCTAATGCACTCCTGCTAACATTCAATGTAATGAGTAAGGAATAGTCTGAGAAAAAGATAAATGGGATGACTGCTTTTATCATGCTTATATGAAAAGTAAATGACGAGAGCAGAAAGATGCTGATTTATAAGATTGTTTGAGGTAGTGGTATGCCTCAATACAACATTAGTTTTTCTGATAACTAGGAAGAAAATAAACATAACAATTGAGATGTCTGCCTCTGGATGTCAGACTTGGAATATATGTTTTTAGAATGAAAATAGATTATTTTTTATTACGAGGAAGAGATTATGTCCTGAAGGCCTGAAAAAACAAAAAGATGGGCCTTTCTAAGCAAGAAACAATTCTCCAGCAGATTGTTTCAGACGTCATTGGTCCCGTCAGCAGAGCTTGTTCTCCGCACTCCTTTGGTGAGGCTCTTACTCCTGGGGTCCGTTCTTTATGGCCTCACCCTGACACAGCCTGTTGGTCTGTCCTCTGGACAACCCTGACCAACATAGCAATAGAACAGAACATGATAAGGGCGGAGTTGGGTGAAAACAAAAGCTGCTGAGGGGGTTCATGAAGGAAGCTCTGAGCAAGAGGATCTGGGAATCATGTTCTGAATAATGAGGACTTTAGGAGATGCCCCAATGACAGACCCTGGGACATGAATTTGGCATTTTGGGAGAACCGAAGAAATGAAGAAACCGAGGCCCCAGGCAGTTAACTAATTTAACCTGGGTAACCTAGCTCATTAATGAAAGTGACAAAACATCACCCAACTCTGCCTGATTCTGAAGCTGAGTCTCTTAAACAGTAAGCAATATGGTTTCTTTCATAAAACAGCATGGCAGTCAGAGAGTCAAATAACCACAAGAGAACAGGGAGATTCTGAGAGTAAAAGCTGCCTGCTATATTGTGAAAACATTTAATGACTTAAAAGGCACACTAGATCACTCATAAACTATTGGGACTATGGCAATGATATGAACCAGTAGCTGTCATTCATTCTTTTGTATTTATGGTAAGAAAATCATGTTGAATTTCACTTCTTTGCCAACTCCATAGCTGCCAATAAGATGAGGTACCCTACTACAAGAATATGACCAGGCGATTGCACTGAGCAATGGGAACATTTATATGTGAATAACAGCCAGCAGTTTTGTAACTGACAGTGGGGGAGGCTGTCATTTGTGTCCATGATTCAGAGGGAGAATGCTGTACGAGACTACAGGAAAAGCTTGGAATGTGAGCATTAAGAAAGTTAGTAATAGTTATGTGTGTAAAACACAGGATTACAAAGCTCTGCATTAGCCAAAAGCACCAGGAGTTTAATCTATATATATATATATATAACAATACAGTCTTCCAGGTATCAAGAGTAGCATGCCATTGAACCTCACCATGGGACAGTAAAAACTTAGCCTTGATTTTGAGAGAATTTGAGAATAACATTGAAAAATAACATTTTGACAACTCTGGGACTAATGTGCAGTTTTCTGCCCAGTTCTCATTTCCAAGCTCTAAGGGGTTTATGGGTTCTAGGGTTATTAAATTTTATAATGTGCCTCTGTTGTATATTTTAAGCTGTATTATTACCTTAGCATGAGAAATGTTGCACAGAGTGGTTGTAGCACCCTCGGTTTATCACAAAGCAGTTGAAGTATGGAATATTTGAGTCACTTGCTGTCTTCTGTGTTGTTTGTGTACAAAGCCTTTTGGCTGGAAAGGAATAAAGCAGAGTTCAGGTTGAATGATATAATCTGGTGGAGTAAGTGGGTTAATGAAACATTCTAAGTAATTGAAAAAAATCACAGAAATGCAAATATAAAATTATAAATTCCTTCTTGGTAGCTGCCATAGTAATACATATTAGAGGCAAATTTATCAATAGATGCTAAAACCAATGAAACTTTTAAGAAAACAGTAGCTATGCAATTTCAAGTATCTTTGTATGCATGACTCTTGAATCACAAAATGAAACTAGTAACTTATTTAGAGAAATGAAACATTTTACCTTGGATTTAACAAAGGGTCAAAGTGAATAATTATGATGAAAAAAGTAGATAGTACTCACTTCTTGATGGGATGCCCTGAGAAAGCTGTGTGTCATTTACAAAGTATGTAGCATTCCCCAACATATGTAAACTGACTCTGATCATGAGGAAAGCACAGGCAAGCTAGGATCAAGGAATAGCATACAAACAGTGAATCTGTAGTCTTCAAATTTTAATGTCAAGAAATGCAAAAAAGAAACAAATCTAGATTAAAGACTCATGAACCATGAAACTAAATGTCATGCATAATATTAGATTAAGTTGTAAGTGTGTGAAAAACTTCATGAAGGAAAATAGGTGAAAATGAATAAAGGTTTCATTGTTAGTTTCATCTATATTAAAGTTCTTGAATATCTGATCGTTTTCTGTTGGTTATGTAAGAATGAATGACATTACTATTGGAGGGAAGAAAGGAAGTGAAGAGGAAGAGAAGGAGACAGAGAGACAGAGGCAGAGACACAGAGAGACAACACAGACAGACATAAATGAACAATATGTTTCAAATGTAATAAAAGGTAGCAATAGATAAAGAGTGTATAACAGTTAATTGTACTATTGCATTTTTAAGGGTGCAGTTTTTTAAAATGTAAAGCTTAAAGGTTAAATCCAAAATAATCTAATTCAAAAATATTGCCATTGTTTATTAAGGACAACTTTTCTTCATGTAAAGTGATTATTAATCTGTACTTTTCTTTCCTCAGTGCATGCTAGTTTTCATTCGTGATAATATCTGATTAATGTACTTTTTACTCTTTTTCTAGCTTGGGAACAAACATACAATTCTTAGATGGTTTTTAATATCATTATTCATCATTCTTAGTTTGTGTCTGTCTTTTGCTTTTAATGAATATAAATTATCCATCTCTTTATTTGAATTGTCTTTATTCTGGATGTTATTTTCAAGCTGATTCTTTAAATATCTGATTTTCTTTTCCACAATCTTAATTTCTTTCTGTTCAGCTTCCAATTCAAAGACTAGAATTGCATAGATCCTTTTCCTGTCAACTCTTTTCTGTCATTTTATGTTTCATCTTAGCCTGTTGTCTGAAATTCCTTCTCCTAGTTCTTTTAGAAACTCAACATAATCTACCTGCAGCCAAAAGACAATACCAGTTTTATTTAGTAAACAGTAATTCTGTTTTTTGGTAAATCACTGCAATTATTTTCTGTAGGTTTTCATACCCTTAAAAAAACTATATTTCACAGTTTTTTTTCACAGACACACCTTGACTTTTTACCTTATCTGATTTTTATTTATTTATTGATTGATTGATTGATTTATTTATGGCACCAGGGCTCAAACCCATGGTCATGCACTTGCCAGGCTAGTCTCTTTTTTAAACTGCCAATTCATCCAGAAACAATGAAAGAGAAAACCAGCCAGCCCTGACTATGCAAATATGTGTCTTGACACCGGGCTTGGACTCCTTTGAGATTTTTGTTTTAGAGAGAGGTGAGAACATCATTCTTTCCATCTGAATGTGGCTTCCTGATAGACTTATTCATTGGGGAAGAAGTTTCTTATATTGCTACAAGTTATCTATCGCTGTATTTGTGAGGCTATATTCAAATCATCTACACAAATTCCCCTCTCTTAAACAGTTATTATTTTAAAGTTTGGTACTTAACGGTTCTAGAAGTCCTTGCTTCACATCTATGTATCACAAAATGCATCAAGTTTTATTTGCCGGGTAGTAGAGACCATATTGTTATTTTACACTAAGCAGGAGAGGTAATGAAAGATGACGAGGGTTTCTTCATTATCCTCAGGTCATAATGGAATCATTGGATCATAAATAAATCTGCTTTTGGCCTCTATCCTTGTCCTATGAAACTGTTAGAAACATAATTTGGGTCTAAAGAAAACTTTCAGTTGCTGGCAATTAATTGATTTCTGTCTAAAAATTTTAAAAATTGAACATTATAAAAAGTTAGTATAAGATTCATCCCTATGTGATAATGGAAGTACACTGGCTAATTTTACATTATTTTATCTGTATAAAAGATTTCAATAATAGCAGAATCAGCTTTTGAGCAAAGAAAAGTTCAACTTAGAGCTATAATATATATATATATATATATATATTTTATTATATGCATATAATTTTAATATCAATGATAGATGTGTTTTTCCCTTCTTGAACCAAGACCTTTTGTTGCTTAGATTTTTTTTGTTTTAAGGAAAATTCTGATTTTGAGCTGTGTAATAATTGCAATGTAGAGGATCAAGAGCATGTTTTTGATTTTGCAAATTGCTTTGGAGCTGTATATCTTAAATCGAGTTAAGATATAACTTTTGTTATTAGTTTTTAGTTGTAGTAAATTGTAGTGAACATGGCTGGATTTATTTCTTCTTTTAGGAATTTATTAGTGTTTTCTTTATAGCTTGATATATGGGCAATCATTTTAAATGTTCCCCTAGCTCATAAGGAAGGAGTAGTACTTAGGGGAGGTTTAGGTTTTGAAATACAGTTATACATAAAATAAAACTATTAATATATTACTCAGACCTGTTGTTGTTTTTTGTGTTATTAGAGAAAATCTACAAAGTTTTCAATTAAATTTGTATGGCTGGGTATGCTTCTTTTTATTTTTAAATTTTCATTTTAAAATCATAGTTTAAATGTGTAAACATATACTACTGTTTCTACTTCTTGTACAATTTTATGGCTTATTTGTATATACATGTATAAACTATACACATTGCATTTTAGTGGCTCCTGTTTTTAAATTAAAAATATATTATCTATTACCTTATGGTTTTACACACATACACAACTATATATTATACAAATGCATATGCTTTATTTTTGTAATTTAGTCATAAGTTAAAGATGAATTGCAATTTCTGTGACTATTTTTCTATTTAATTTTCTATGTCTAACTGTTTAAAACTACAGTTTTCTGTTTGTTGTGGATTGTGTGTCCCGTAACAAAGAACATCTTTGTTTACTTGAAAGCTTACACTGAATTGTACTTTGATATTATTATAATTCTTACTTTATTTTATAAGTATTTTTACTGCATATATTTTCCAATTTGTTTTCTTTCTAGACTCGCTAGGCCACTTTGTTTTATCCATGTATGTTGTGAACAGCATGTGGTCTGTTTACTTATAAATACGTGCATATACTCACGTTTATAGGTTACATTTAAATTATTAAATTAAGAAATGTATTGAAGTATGATTTGTATATAACAAAACATGCATTTTCTAAATATAATTAATATGTTACCTTTTGTGTCTGTGAAAATAAAGAACAAAGAAATTATACTTTTTTTTTGTACCAGGGATTGAACTCAGGACCTCATGTGCCAGGCAAGCGCTTAAGACACTGAGCTTAGGGGCCTGCCCCTTGGCTGGAAACACCTGGGAAACCCCTAACACACCTGGGTTGCATTGGACTGTTGCTGCAGCCTGCCCCTCAGCTGAGAACGCCTGGGATGCCTTGGCACTCCTGAGACAATCCTGACAATTGCAGTGGGTCTGCCCCTTGGGGAACCCACCCACCTCCTGGACCTAGTACTATGGTTGATCTTTGGATCCAACTCCTTCTCCCAGAAATTTGGACTATGGTGGATTACTATCTTGACTGGATGGGAGACTTAGAAATCCCTCACCCAAACAGAAGGCCTCCACGGGCTCCAGTCAGTGTGTTCAGTTTGCCCTAAAATAGAGGTCTGTTGCGGGTAAATAGGAGTGGAAGTGAAACTTGTTCCAACTATAAGACCTGAGCAAACCTGGCAAGACAGTGAGTAATCCCCGCCTCCACGCAGAGAACATCAGACAGGTTGAGGAGTGTGCCGTAAGGCCTCCTCCAACTTGGAGAAAGTTAATAGTGCTTATGAGAACCCCAGTGACATAGTAGGGCCTCAGCTGACACAAACACTGAAGACAGGGAGATCTGGTGAACCTGCAACAACCTGAAGACATAGCAACAGCAGGAACTAAGAGCTGACCTACATCAATACTTCTAGGCTAGTTGCCCACAAAGAATATAGGACTCACCCAGTAGGCCCTGAAGGAGGAATTCAGGTGACTGAATTCTTCTCTTCTTCATTGTGATGGCCAGCAATTGGACAAACACCAACCACATAGTAGGACCCTAAAATTCACACTATGGACAGTTGAGACTGTTCGGATTGAAAGACCAAATGTTAACCCAAAGTTGAAAATGACAAAATGAAAAGGCAAAATGCAATCTCAAACATCTAGTCCATCAGGAGCAAGTACAGGTAACATTGAAATAGAGAACTCTAAAAGTCATACACCAGGAATTTCTGAAAAGATAATAAATGAAGTAAAGAAGCAAATCCATGAGGCTATAGAGACAATCAAATTAGAAATAATGTCTTATCTAAAGACAGAAATAACAACATTAGTAAATGAGTTGCTCAACATGACTAGAGAAGAAATAGATTTAAAAAATACAGGAGCAATGGAAATTGATTGCATAAAATAAGCAAAATCAATGAAACAAATTCAAAGAGATATCCAAGAAACAAAAGATTCTATTGAAAGCTGGCAAAACCATTTAAATGAAGCTGAGGATAGAATTTCATACCTTGAGGACAGGATCACAGATAGCTATCATGAAAGGGTAGAATTTATAAAAACAATGAAGCAGCATGAAATGACAATCCAGCAACTTCAAGATGATGCCAAAGAGAAAAAATATAAGACTTACAGGCATCAGTGATGATATAGGAGACAATACTAAGACATAACTAACCTGTTCACAGAAGTGATAGCAGAAAATTTCCCACACATGGGGACAAATCTGATATAAAAATAAATGAGGCATACAGAACACCAAACAGTCACAATCAACAAAAAACTAAACCCAGACATATAGTAATTAAGATCCCTGACATACAGCCTAAAAACAGAATACTAAAGCGGTTAGAGAAAGGGCACAACTCACCTACTAGAATCATGGCAGACTTTTCACCACAAACCTTCAAGTTAAGATGAGTTTGGAGTAAAGTATTTCAAGCCCTAAAACAAAACAACTTTCAACCCAGAATGATGTACCCAGAAAAACTGTCTTTCTAATTTAATGGAGAAACAAGATACTTCCACAACAAAGAACCAACGAAGAAATTAATGTGGACCAAACCAACCCTAGAAAGCAAATGGAAAGACATTGTAGATAGAGATAAAAATGACCACAGTCTACAGAACAACAACAGAAAGAAACCACAAGGCTGGATAAGAAATTAAACAAGGGAGAAAAGCAAGAAACAACAATAGGAACACAGAATGTCAATGCCAATCCAGTACATGTCAGTGATATCCATAAATACATATGGGCTCAATTCAACTTTCAAAAGAAACAGGTTGACACAATAGATCAAGATACTGGACCCCACTGGGTTACATGAAATTAAAGAAGAAATAAAATAATACGTAAACATAATGAAAGTGCAGATACAACATATGCTGTATAAATGAAACATGTCTAACTCAAAAAGAAACTCATAGACTAAAAAGTCAAAGGATGGAAAAGAATGGAAAGGATGGATGTGATAGGAACCCAGAAAAAAGCAGGGGTAGCTATTCTGTTTGCAGAAAAAGTGTACTTCAAACTTAGAAGGATTAAAAGAGACAAAGAAGGCCATTACAAACTTGTAAGTGAAAAACTACAAGAAGAAGAATTAAAAATTATAAATATATATGAACTAAATACAGGAGCACCCACTATATAAGACAAGTACTAATGGACATGAAAAACCAAAACACAAGAGGAGACTTTAACTGTAAGAGGAGACCTTAATGCTCCATTGTCACAAAGAGATAGATCAACTAGACAAAAAGTCAGGAAAAAAATAACAGATCTGAATCAAATCTGTGAACAAATAAATGGACATAGTGGATGTGTACAGAGTGTTCCATCCAACCACATCCCAATATACATTCTTTTCAGCTGCACATGGGACATTCTCCAAAATAGATCATGTATTAATCTATAAAGCATTCTTAACTAAATGCAAAGGGAGTGAAATTATCACATACATAATATCTGATCATAACTCAATAACATTGGAAATCAATGGCAAAAAAACTCTGCAAAACCTGCATAAATACATGGAAAATAAATAACAACCTTCTGAATAACCATTGGGTTACTATGAAATTAAAGAAGAAATAAAACAATATGTAAATATAATGAAAGTGCAGATACAACATATCGCAGGATGCAGTGAAAGCAGCCCTAATAGGGAAATGTATAGCAATGAACAGACACATCAAGAAAATGGAATGAACAAAAGTAAATAACCTGGTATGGGTTGAGAACTGGTGCTCAACTTAACGCCAGCTGGATTACATCAGCAAGGCATTAATTGAAGATGCTCCACCTGAGGAAAGTTGCCAGGATAAATAGGTGGAGAAGAAGGGATGTGTTGAGGGTTGAGGCGTAAAGGAGGCATTGTGGGTTCTCTTATGAGTTGCTGGCTGAGCTGTTGGTTCTCCTGGAGAATTTTGGTCCTCACATCGAGCATTGCTTCCTGGCTCCGGAGGGAAAGACATGTGCTGCTTGGTCTCCAGGATGAACTTGTCACGCTGCTTCCTGGCATGTACCCGACTGTGCTTGTGGTTGGAGGAGCTCAGGGCCTCCGTGTCGCTGAGGACAGCCATGGTGCCTTTCAGGATAGCCCTGGTCTTGTTGTGAGTGTGACTTCTCAGCTCCAGCATAGAACCCTCATCCCAATAGCACAGCTCCTTCATCCTCCTGGCATAGACTTTCTGGCTTCCACCACTGACCCTTGGATCTTCCCGGCACAGATCCGTAAAAGAGACTGGCGTGAGTCCTTCTTGTGGACTCTGGACCTCCAGTTGGATTTGTGGGAGGCATTGTCCTGAGCTCTGGGTTTTTATCTGGACTCATGTGGGACATTACCATGGGGTTTAGGCTCTTGACTAAATAATCTGTGTCTTTGCTGTTGTGGATAGATTTCCTGTGTTAACTTCTGGTGGCCATTATAAAAATATTATAAACTCCATGTACCGATCTGAATTCTCTGTGTACAACCCCTGACTTCAACATAACCTAACACCTCATTTCAAGCTTCTAGAAAAGGAAGAGCAAGTCAAACCCAAATCTCATAAAAGGAAATTATAAAGATTAGACCAGAAATTAATGTAATTGAAACTAAAAAAATACAGAGAATTAATGAATCAAAGAGCTGGATTCTTAAAAGATTAAGCAGAATTGATAAAGCTCTAGCCAACCTTCTCAAGAAAAAGAAAGAAAAAACTCAAATCTATGCAATAAGGACTGAAATGAAGGAAATTACTAAAGATCCCATGGAAATTCAAAAGATCATGAATACCTATTTTGAAAATCTTCATATCTGGTGGAAAATACAGAGAAAATGGATAGACTTCTAGGAACATATGAACTACCAAAGCTCAATTAAGAAAATATAACAATTTTGAATAACCCAATATCAGCTACTGAAATCAGAAACATGATTATAAAACCAGGTCTTGATGGATTCATGGATGAATTCTGTAAGAAATTTAGAGACTATTTAATGTTAACACTCCTTAAATCTTTAATGAAATAGAAACACAAGCAGTCCTCCCTAACTCATTCTTGGGGGCCAGGATCACTCAGATACCAAAACCAGGGAAAGACCTAACCAAAAAGGAGAACTATGAATTAATCTCACTGATGAACACTGATGCAAAGAATCTCAATAAAATATTGGCAAGTATAATGCAGCAAATCATCAAGAAGATTATATACTATGACCAAGTGGGATTTATTCCAAGAATGCATGGATTGTTCCACATACGCAAAACAATAATTGTAATACACCACCTCAACAGAGGCAAAAATAAAAATCACATGATCATCTCAATAGTTGCAGAAAAAGCTTTTTGATAAAGTTCAACACTATTTCATGATAAAAACCTTAAAGAAACTCAGAATACATGGTATGTACCTCAATATCATAAAGGCCATCTATGACAAACCAACAGCCAACATTATAATAAATGGACAAAAACTGAAAACCTTTACTCTAAAATCAGGAACAAGACAAGGATGTCCACTATCACCACTCCTGTTCAATATAGTTCTAGAAATATTAGCCAGAGCAATCAGGCAGAGGGAGAAATAAATGGAATAAAAATAGGGAAAGAAGAAGTTATTTAAAGATAGCAGATCCCAAAAACTCCATTAAAAGACTACTAGAGGAAATAAACAAATGCAGCAGTGTAGTTGGATACAAACTCAACACTCACAAGTCAATAGCATACCTGTACACAAATTTAAAAAAAAAAAAAACATGAGAGAGGAATTATGGAAATATTGCCTTTCACAATAGCATCTAAAAAATGAAACACTTAGGAATCAACCTAACCATAAAGACCTACATGTTGAAAATTATACTACTCTAAAAAGGAGATTGAAGAGGATATTAGAAAATGGAAGGATATTTCTTGCTTTTGGTTAGGAAGAACTAACATTGTGAAAATGGCCATACTCCCATACCTGTTATACAGATTCAATGCAATCCCAATCAAAATACCATTGACATACCTTAAAGATCTAGAAAAAATATTCCTAAAATTCATCTGGAAACAGAAGAAACCTAGAATATCAAAGGCAAATTTATGCAACAAAGGCAAGACAAGAGGCCTCTCAATTCCTGATTTGAAACTATACGACAAAGCCACAGAAATAAAATCATCATGGTGCTGGCAAAAAAAGAAAAATAGACCTGAGGATCAATGGAATGGAGTGGAAAACGCAAACACCACTACTAAGACACTCAGCCATCTTACATTTGACAAAGGGGCTAAACATGTCCACTGAAAAAAAGATAGCCTCTTTAGTAAATGGTGTTGGAAAAATTGGCTTTCCACATGGTGGAGACTGAAAATAGACCCATGACAATACCGTACACTAAACTAAAGTCAAAATGGTTCAAGGATCTGAACATTAGAATAGAAACACTAAATCTACTGGAGGACAAGGTAGATAAAAATCTTGGAGACATAGGGGTAGGCAGAGAATTCTTGAATAAAAAGCAAACTGTACAGGAAATACTTCTGAGAATCAACAAATGGGATCTCATATTACTAAAAAGTTTTTGCACTTCAAAAGAAATCACCAACAAAGTGAAAAGAAATCCCACAGAATGGAAAATAATTTTAGCTACCAACCCCTCAGATAAAGGACTTATATCCAGAACATATAAAGAACTGAAAAACATCAAGCCCCCAAATTCAAAGACCCTCTCCAAAAATGGATACCTGAGATAAACACATAGTTCTCAGATGAAGATATGCAAATGGCAAATAAATACATGAAGAAATATTCACCATTTCATTTCACTGTGGAAAGAATGGCTGCCATCAAGATCACAATTGGTAACAAATATTGGCAAGGATGTGGGGTTGGGGAGGAACACTGCTCCACTGTTGGTGGGAGTGCAGACTGGTGCAACCACTATGGAAATCAATATGAAGAATTCTCAAAGGACTAGGATTGGAAGTTCCATTCAATCCAGCTATTCCCCTCCTGGGTATTTTTCCCAGAAAATTTTGAAAATGGCATGTCACAGTGGTATATGTGCACCCATGTTCATGGAGTTTGTGATAGCTAAATCTTGGAAACAACCAAAATGCCCATCAACTGCAGATGGATGAAAAAATGTGGTATTTCTATACAATGGAATACTACTCAGCTATAAAAATGATGGCCTTGAGGCCTTTATAGGTAAATGGAGGCAACTTGAGAATATCCTAATGAGATAAACAAGACTCACATTAGTAAATATCACCTTGTCTCTCTAGTGTAAAAGATAATAAGAACTGGCAGGATAATAGGATCCACAAAGTATCATAGATAATGTAAAAGTGAAAGGGAAGGAAAGTGCTCTAAAGGATATAATGGTATGTGTAGTGTTTAAGATAGATGACCATATTACTAAATTTCTGTTAGGTCGTTGAACAGAAAAGTTTGCACTGTCAATGTTTGAGTGTCTAGCCACTTTTTATGCTTTGATTTTGTAACAAACAACTATTGTTAAGATGATAATATATAATGTATCAACTAGCAATTTTATGATGTTAATTTTTTATTCTTTTAAATTCTGTATTCTACTTTTTTTTCTATTTTGCTTTCTAAATTTTCTTTTCTTTCTTGCTTTACATAAAAAAAGACACTGAGCTTACTCCCTGGCCAAAAGTATGGTACATATAATCAATGGAGTACCATTCAGTCACTAGAGGAATAAAATTTTGTCTTTTACAGATAACATGCATTGAATTATATAACATTATGATAAACAAAGTAAAGACATGTGGAAATATAGTTCCGCATGATCTCGTGGATCTCATAGAAGCTGAGGTAAAATGCTTTATATTACCCGTTGCAGTGAATGGGTCAGAGCAAGGAGGGAGAATGGTCAGTGACTATGAAGTCGCAATTAGATAAGAGTAAAAGTTTGTATACTATTCTAAAATGTAACCATGGAAAGCAAAAGTGTTGTTTATTTCAAACAGCTAGCAGAAACCATCATGAATGTCTTCCCTATAACGAGATTAAAACTGTTTGAGGAGGTAGGTATGCTTACCCTAATATGAACACTGCATGACATATATATATATATATATATATATATATATATATATGTATATGCAATAAAGCACTGTATAGTCCCCCATAAGTAAGTAAAGTGCAATTTTTATGTGCTGATGCAAAATGAGTGAGTGAACGTAAACCAGGCAGCAGGCTACAAGGGGACAGATGGTTCTGAGAGAAAGTTGTATGAAGCAAATCTTTCTCAAATCTTCCTCTGTTTAGCACTTTTCATTATAAAAGACTAAAGTTTAAAATCATAAATACTGCTGTGCTCTGCTCTACAGTAACATATCACATCATGCATTTAACAGCTCACAAATATACATCAGATACAGCTAAGGATGAGCTTATAACTATCATTACCTCTAATGTTTTTGTTCAGTAAATAGTAGGAAAGGGTCACAATTTCTGTAATGAAATGTAGTTCATTTTCAAAAGATTTTTAAAAATAAAAAATATTTTTAATCAAAAGATAAAGAAACTTCCCTCTTGTGTCCTTTCCCAGCCAAACTATTTCTTAGAAGAACTGCTTTACTGATTTTTCAAACAAAGATTAAATCTTGTCCTTGAACTTTATATAAATTTAGACATATTTAAATATAACCATATGTAGTCTGGTTTATTTAACTCCAAATAGTGTTTTCAAAATTCATCTATATGGTTCTTTGTGTCAGTAATTTACTTTATTAATGTTAAAGAAACATAAAATTGTATACATATGCTATCAATTTTAAACCTCTCTTTCTGTTGATGGACATTTTGATTGCTTCTAGTTTTTAGTTATTATAAATAACAGACTGTTTTGCATGACCTTGGGTAAATCTTTGTGGTCATATGTCTTCATTCTCTTGGTTAATACCTCAGTTAGATCACAATGTCCTAACTTGAGAGATGTGGGAAATTCATGACACTGCTGCGTAGATTTCCTGAGTGGTTGTTTGCACCATGCTCTCAGTCCCATTTGGGATGGAGCCAATTGCTTTGCATCAGTAGGAAGTGAAGTGGAGCACGTGTTTCCCTGATTGTTATTGAAAACCTATTGAAGCTTGAGATCTGAACTATTTTCATAATATTGCAAAACTGTTATTGCTTTTTCTTTCACACTGACAAGTGCACTCATGCAGTGTGGTAAGTGACAATAAATCATTGGCACTGGGCATAATCAAGGCAGTGGTAATATGTTGTATCGTAGTCCATGCTTTCTTTTTTTTTTTTTTTTTTTTTTTTTTTTTTTTTTTTTAATTGGTACCAGGGATTGAACTCACGACCGCCTGCTTGCAAGGCAGGTGCTTATGCTGCTGAGCTAAATCCCCAGTCCATTGTCCATGCTTTCTTCACCTCCATGTACTCAGAGGAAAAAAAAAATAGGGCAAGAAACATAAAATCTAAACATGTCAGTATCATATGAGTGTACAGGATGGACTTGACATTCACAATTTTACTAAACTGCAACACTTGAGTATATTGTGTTTTTAGCATCAGGAAATACCGTCAGTCTCTGTTTCCTAACTACCATTCTCCCCTACAAGATTTGCATTCTTCTTGTGTTTAATATTCTTCCTGTGTAAAATATCGCCCATAGATTTGGGATAGTTGAATGCAATATTTGGCTCACTCCTTTACAGGAGTTTCCTCCAATTTTCAGTTACTATTGTAACCCCAACTCCTTGAGAGTTTCTCTTTTGCCATGAAAACCTGCTCTGCTGCAGGAAGCTAGGAAATATCTTTAAAGGAAAAGCTGTTTTCAGGTGACATTCTTTCCTTAAGAATCAGGTTTTCTATAATTTCTGCCGGTTTTTGTCTATTGGTCAGAGGATTTGGCCTTTTTTTTTTTTTTTTTTTTTTTTTGCCCTTTTGAGACAGAGTCTCACCATGCAGTTCATGCTGGCCTGGAGCTCACTTTATAGCCTATAAGCTGGTCTCAACTTGCAATGATCCTCCCGCCTCAGCCTCCTGAGTGCAGAGATTAGAGGCATGTGCTACCTGTGATTACAGGCATGTGCTACACCCAGCTTGAGGGCAATTTAATATTTTGTGCAATGTGTATTCGTGCTAATGGTTACAGAATTAATCTAACACTCCCTTTTTTGCTCTTTCCATCATTGGAACTCTTCTGCTGATCAGAATAATTTTCTTTTAGTACAAATGCTTGTCCTATTACCAGTGAAAGTAACAAAATATTTTATATACTACCATGTTTCATGATTTTTAATAAGCTTTCTTGGTATCTTAAAAGTTTCCAAATATTTTTTTTTTCTAATAGCATAGTAGATACTGAGAAAGTTCTGCACTTAGGACTAGATTGATTTGTTGTAGTCATTTGTTGGTACAAGAAACATCAAAATTTGTTTTAAAGTTATACGGTTGATTAACAGCATTTATATGCCATTAGTGACCACTTATTAGCAATAGATTCTTGCTATTAAATTTGAGCTAAATGGAAACGATTTCAGTCTAAAATATATAAGCTGCTGTGTCATACAATCAAAAGCAATCTCACCCAAGTCATCAGGTAATATCATCCCACTTACTGCTCTAGAAATCCGTCAGTCTCTCAACTTCATGTTTTCATAGGAAGATGGTGCCTATCAATACTCTTCTTATACCAATAATTAATAAATACAGTTTTGTTTTATTTTATCTATTCGGTAGTGGTCTTGTTATCCTTTGCTAATAAAAAGCCTATATTTAATTTTAGAATTGTAAAAATTACATATTTCAGTTGTCAGAATGACTGTCTCTGTTTATCTCATTCCAGTGTTGTTGAACTATGGTACTAGATTTTTGTTATTATGTGGCATTTATTTTATGTATTTTTTTGATTACTTCATTATATGAAAATGTGGTAACTTTAATTTCATTAAGACAAGTTCTATTTATATTCATAACCACAGAAATAATTTACTAATAAATTTGTATTTGAGCTGTTTCATGTACTTTAATTTTGTCCCCTAAATTTTCTTGCTACATTTTTATTTGTGTGTTCCTCAATTCCTTTTAACTGCTTTAGATTTTCTCTTGAGTGATTTTTTCATGAGTCTACCTCTTTTATTTTTTCAGTTTTGCATATCCAAGATTTACTTTTGCTTTGCTTCAGATTTTACCTTTCTTCATTAGTGTATTTGTTCATGCAAACTCTTACATGTGACACTTCACTTTGTGGCCTGTTATGTATGATTTTTACTGTAGCAGAGAATCAGGAGAAGCCATTCTTTGTTTAGTAACCTCAATTTGTTTGCCTTTGCCTTACGCCTTGCCTGCTGCTTTGAGGACACTTTTTAAAATCCTTGAAGTAAAACAATGTTATGAGATTGTATCTACTTTCCATTTCTTTCACCTATTTTTTCTTTACTACAGTATAGCTCTAAAAAGTCTAACAAGCACTTTTAATATAAACTTCAATTATTTGTTCTCTATAGGATATTGTTTTTTCTTATATCTGTGAATAATCAGATTTTTCCACTAAATTCTCTTCTGCTTAGTAGAGGGGAAAAAAGTAAAGCTATACTTCATGGAATACAAGGTCTAGTATCTATGGTGACTCACTATCTTTTGCATGTATCTTTTGATGAAACTTTTTCATCTTTAATAAGTTAGGCGCCCGAGTCTTCTCTCTGAACCCCTACTCAGCATTCATAAAGGAGCCTACTCTCTCTATTCTACTATGACTCCCACGTTATGCTACTGCTAATACATGTTTTATCAGAATACATCTAACACTCTATTGCAACCACATATTCTCGCCTACGTGATTGTGAACTTTTAGAGGGTTAGGAGTTTACCAGATTTGTCTTGCTGTCATCTGTATTTAGAATAGTGGATGGTATAAAGGAAGTGCTTTTTAATGATGTGTTTATAGAATTAATGCACTAGACATAGAATTGGCATTTGCTTGAAGAATGTTGCTCAGGAATTTAATAAAGCTAGGGCATATTAATTATTTGACTTTGTATCTCTGTGGTGTCACATTTTTTAGGTGTACACTGATGGGCTTCCAATAAGTAAATGGTAAGTTCTCTTCTGGCTCTGAAGAGTAATGAATTTTAAAATTCACTCCTCCAATCATCAGTATCTATTCTGGACAATATTGATTTTCTGTATAGCATTACAACAAACATATCTTTTAGGGGAAACAAATCTAGTTTTTACTATACATAACCCACATGATTCATTTTAATTAGTGACTATTACAACTATGTAGATATGATTATTCTTATGTTACAGAAAATGAAACATACATAGAGATTAAGTTACTCATCTAAATTCTCACATCATCTGGGCATCATGTCATTAGTATGTGAAATTAGGTGGACAGGAATTTTGTGCTCTTAACCATTGCACTATGTTGTATGTATCTAGAAAATTTCTCATTGTCCCAGATAGCTAAAACTACTTTTAAATAGATATTACTAAAGGTAACTATTGCTTGTTCACAAGTAAGTGTTCAATATCTATATTGTTTTATTGAGTTGATCAACCTTCATGTTTTATGTGACAAAAGTGGTTTTATAGCAAGCAAGTTAAGGTTCAAGCTCTCTAGATTGTAAAGGGACCCATCTAATTAGTTTTCTTGCACTTTCCTATATTTACATGCATTGAAAGTTAAAATAAAATGCAACTGAGATCTTCATAAATCACCAAAAACAGCATTTTAAAAGGAATATTAAAAAAAAACTATTTCTCAAGTTCTTACATGTAAACTAGGTATTACCACAAATAGAAACATTATTTACAAAATGCAACAGTAATAATATTTCCTGCAGATTAGCCTGGAGAATATATATCAGCAATAAAATCATAAAAGTATGTGGCAGGTATATTCTGTTTGTATTCAATGCTATTGTAACACAGCAGAGTTCAGATCTGAACAGAAATTGAGATGCAAGATAGTTTTCACTATCTAATTTTTGTATTTAAAATCGCAAAGAAAAAATTCTGGCAATTGCGGATAAAACTCTTTACAATGTTTGATGTACATAGTTTAAAAGTACCATATATTCATGATATAAAATATGTAAATGGCTCGCAAGAGAAAAAATTGAAGCCTATGAAGTCAGCATTGAGACATGATCCTGGGACGAATGTGTGGTCAACTGCTTCCCCTCATAAGTAAGTTGGTGAAAAGATGCACTGGCCAGGACGGCAACAACCCCACAGAATGCTGCCTGATCTCCTGTATCCTGCAAGGACATTCTCTGCACTACACCATGCCCACTGTTATTACTATTTTTACTTCCAGTTTAATTTGTGTAGTGTTTCAGCTTCCATTTTGGAATATTCTGTGCTCAAAGAAGCTATTTGACACTGCTGTTCTGTTGAAGAACTTCTTCCCAATTTTGGGTTTCAGAGAAGACACGTAGACTTCTTTTTTTGTAGCCCACGTTGTGACAGACATGTGGAGCTGATGGGCTGGGGTCTCCTCCTTCATGTAATGAAGTCATTCGAGGGGGCATTTCCTTAAGATTCCACCCTGAATTGGGCAGATCATACAGACCTAAACAAAAAACAAAACTATTAAATATAAGGCACTAATAAATGCATTTTATTTCTCTAATTTTTTCTGTGTGTACCAACGTATTAGGTTCTGGTATATAAAATGATCAATATTTGATGCTCTTTACTTCTAGAAATTGGTAATTTCATAGTGTTACCCTAATGACACTCCTGTTTTCCTCTTTCAGGCAGATCTCAAAAGACTCTGTAGAAGACTTCTAATTTTCCTCCATTATCCAATTTCTTTTCATTTTACTCTTTAGTGATAGACCTCCCTTTAATTTTAATTATACATGGCCAATTAGAGAACGCCACTCCTCCCCTCTTCCACATGGCTTCCAATATGCTCACAAATGACATTAATTTCCTTTATATTCTGCTCAGTAAGTCAGAAGATTACATGGTTATTTTGCATCCAGACTTGGAAGATGAAATTTGTTCTCTGAATCTGTCATTTCCCAGTAGGCAACATTGTGAATCTCAGTGACTTCTCTTGGGCCTACGATCCTCATGTTAAAATGTAATGACCCAGGGAAGACAAATTTCACATTGTATTTAGCATCTCTTCCAGTTTTAAAATTCCATGACTCTACTGGGTATGCAGAGCCTGAATTTCAAGTTTTTCAAAGTCACTTGCCTATATATGTAGTTATTTTTTATCCCTTTGGTTTGACAAATTTTGATTCAGTACCTATTATAATTATGAAATAATTTTGTTTCATATGTCATGTGTAGGCATATGTTTTATTTCACGTGTTCCTTAAGGGCAGAAAAGCTGTCCTATATTTTGCAGTCCTTCTAGAGTATCCAGCAAGAAGGCTCATTAAACACTTGTCAAACTTTCCCTATTTCATGATAAGGAAATATACCCTTGCCTCCTCCATGCAGAGTGACAGTCAGCACATGAAAGTTAAGGTATAAGTTTTTGAGACATAGGGCTTTAAAGTTTGAAACAACTAATGTTCAATAATGTTCTACGTACTGTCCTAGTTAACATGTAAATGGACTCAAAGAGGTTTAATGTGCTGTAATAATAGCAATAACATGGATTATGTCATTTTTGGTAGTACTAGGGAAAAATGTAACAGTGTATTTATGCCATAATATTGGCTATGAGAAATATTCTGACTTTACAAATAAGGCCCTCTAGCTTGACTATGATATAGTATCCTTCATTTAAGTAAGGCAAAGTCCAAAGAGCACACTAAGGATGGCTAGAAGGAGACAAAGGAACCGAACTCCTGCAAATGGGAAGGATACATGAGAGTGTGGGTAAGTGGAGAGGGGAAGAGGAGGTGAGACAGGAAGATTAAGGATGTGCCCTGTGCAGGAAATGAATAACCTCGATGGACATAAACACTAAACATCATAAACATGCAATAAGATTAGTAATATCAAGAAGAATCAAAATGGAGGAAGAGATTCAGATGAAATGGGAGAGAAAGAGCAGGGAAGGAAATTATAAAAAAAAGAACCAAGCTACATTATGCACACATTCACACTCTCCATAATGATTGTAAGCTCAATGTACTAAAAACATGTATTAGGGGCTGGGGATTTAGCTCAGCGGCATAAGCACCTGCCTTTAAGCAGGCAGTCATGAGTTCGATTGCCGGTACTGATAAAAAACAAAAAGACAAAAATAATTGAAAAAAATGTATTAATAAACTTTTTAATTAAAAAATTCTAATTTCAGACATAAAAACATCCAAAAACGTGAGCCGATCCCTAAAGCATGCGATGAAACAATGGAAGTTATAGAGTATGACGTATAGTATACATGGTAACATTACTATGAATGTTCACTTTATGTTCAGTATAGCAAATGTATTATATGTATGACTTCATTTATATTGTGAGATATAAACTCTTATTGTATTTTATGAGCAGTAAATTAAGGTTGGATAAAAATATTAGTATCTTCAGGGTTGCATATACAGCAAGGAAAAAAATTTAGTAACTGAACTGTCTCTCTCAGACTCTACAGAACATCCTCAGTGTAGCTATAATGCTATTAAGCTGCTCTGTCTTTCTTTCCAGATCAAGCACTTTAAATGAAAGAATTATTGGGATTTGACTCTAGGTTCCCTAGCATTTATACATCCTAAACATTAGTGAATCAGATTAAAGTCTCAGGAGCATCCTGTTCTACTTGTTTCTTTATACCTATGACTTTTCATTTCTCTGTGTAACTAAATTGGCTAGTTTTCTTTCATGCTTTTTACAAGATGCCAGGGGAGGTAGTATTAACCATCAAATGAAGTTGAAGTATTGTAGGAATTCCCCAAATAAAATGAGTTTCTGTGGTTGTTAAAAAAGCAATGTATAAAGGATTTATTTTACATCCATGCTTCTGTACGGATGAAGAATGAAAGTTTCCCAGTTTCACATACTTGGAGACATAAAATATAATTGGTGCACTGTGTTAAAATATCTAACAATTAGATGTCTTGGTTGCTGATCAAAGACATGACTTTTGTCTATAAATCAAAGGCTACAAGATTTTTGCTCTAGTGAGAAGACAAATTTGCACCATCAATTCTTAATTATCTGGGTGCTGATTATTTTGTTTACTACCTCGTATTTTACTAGAAGACCTCACAAAACTTTTGTTATCTGTATTATTCTGACAATGAAGAACTTAAAATAGTAAAGATACACTTCAAGACACTTAGTTTTGCACCTTGCTAATGGATGGAAATGCAAAAGAACCATGTGAATGTGAACAAACTGCATAGGTCTCCTATCTGTGTCCTTAGGGTTAGTTATCAACAACCAGAGATGGCACAGTCTGTCATTTACCAACTGAGTGGCTTTAGGTCAAATATCTACTTTATACATATGATTTTTCATTTTCATGCACACTTACACGCCTACAGTTCATCTTTCTGGGTTATCACAAATGTGAATATAACCTACAGTCAACAGAATTACTTCTGAGAAATATTTTTCAAATTATCTATTATATGGAACCACTTAAAAACTTTTGTGCATTTGGGCTGATAATTTCATAGATATCAAAAAATATTTTCTATAAGAAAAGACATGAAAAGAATGCAAGCTTTCATTGTTATGAAATTCATTGAACATAAAATCAACCTGTTAAACTGGTAAAATTTTAAAGGGTTTACTCCCCAGTACTGAATGTATTTTTCTGGATGTTAGTTATTAATATCTCACTGAGAAGCTCGGAAACAGGGGATCATACAATAGGGTTCTTTTGAAGATTTCAGACTCTGAAAAATCTCATGCTGTTGACTCGCAGTATGAACTTGTCATAATACTCTGCAAGTATCATCCTAACCACTTGACTACCAAGTTTTTCGCATGTTGCTCCATCTTCCTGGCTTGACTGTGCCACTTAGCTTCTTTGAATAATATCATTGCATCTTTTACCTTTCAGCTTAAATATTATTTCCACAAGAAAGCCTTTCTCTGACTCAGTCACAGTACTTCATTACAGATTCTCATTAGACCCTGAGCCTCTTCCTCACCACAGTCCAGGCTCTTTAGCTTTTGGTTTAAGTTGTTGGCTTTTACCAGTCACGTACTGTAACCTCTTCATGGACAAGAACTGAATGTTTGGACCAACTCTGGAAGCCTCAGCACTAACAAGTGTGTATCACACCAAGAAGTCTCAGACCTTTTAAGTGAGTGGACCATTTTCTGAGCGAGAAAAATTATGAGAACTTTTAACATTGTGATTCCTTTAAATAAGAATTAATATTTGCTGTATTTAAATTCTTAGACACATAGATATGGCAACAATAAAACACATACAAATTTTTGCACTAAATAATGTATAATTCGTATAGTTATTTTTAATATAGTGAGGACAACTATTCATTGAAGTACAACTGTAAAAAAATCAATCAGTAAAGGATTTTATGTCATTTTTATACAAGCAGAAACAATTTTCTTGACAGGCCAATATATTGGGGCAAAGATGCTACTACTGCTTGGTATCTATCTTATATCGAAGTGGTGCTAATGGTAAAAAGCCAAGATATTCAGTTTCGTGATGGTGCCATTAATTATATCACTTCAGGAACACTCCAGAAACTTCATTTTTTCTAAACATATATTCCAAAATTATTTATTTATAAAAGTTTTATTGTTATTTATTGAATGAATAAGGATTTCTCTTCTTAATTTGAAATTTTCCTATGACACATGACTTATTTTAGCTTGGTCAGCTTAGAACATTAACTCATTTGGATTATATCTATTATAAAAATTTCAAATGTGCAACTTTTGATTCAATTATATAATCATTACACAAATACTTTTGTTTCCGTTAAGTTTTGTGTCCATAAATTTTTCACCATTTATCCATTGACCACTATACATTTATGTTAACATGAACAAACCCTTAAGAAATATTCTGCTACACACTTGGCATAATTCTCCATCACAGTTTAGTTCTGAGGTAGGATATTTGTGGAATTAAGTATGTGTGGATTATGGCCTTAATTTCTTATGCTTCTTATTCTTATTCTAAAGAATTGAACAGAGAAATGTTTTCTATGTAACAAACAGTATCAGTCAACAAATCTGGCACATTTAATAATTTATAATTTAAAGATATTGAGAAGCTTAATAATAAAATATTACTTCCTTTAGTAAGAAACATTAAATAAATGAAACTTTTATGGTTTTCTACTACTGTTAGATATTATAGTTTTGAAATTAATGGTTTGAAATAGTAGTCATGATGAGATTTTATTTCTGCAGGTCAGAAGTCAGTGCCCAGCATGGCAAAGTTCTTTGCTTGAGGACTTACTAGACTGAAATCAGGCAATGAGGTGGAAATGTAATTCATATCTCAGGCACAGAATGCCTCATTTCTTGTTAGAATAATTACTTGCAGTAGTAGAACTCAGAAAATAGGTAAACTTATCTACTGGTAATATGGCTATTTGCTTACTTCCAAGTCAGGGAAAATGCTTATCACTGAGTTCTGTACTCAGAGAATGTACTTGTTTTTAAAGGGTAAAGATTGGATTAGTCCACCTCCATAATCTTTCTCTTTTTAAAGTTAACTATGCTATATAACATAATTTAGTCTTGGAAGCAACATGTATTTTATTCCAAGAGTTCAGAAATACTCATGATCAGTATACTCATGCATATTCAGTCTACCAGAACTCTGAACCTTACCTGAAATTCCAAATCCAAGCTGTTTTTGATGGTGGGTATTTGCTGATTCTGAGTTTAGGTTAAATATATCTTGGTCTATGAACAGAATATTTACCACAGAAAAAAAGAAAGAAAGAAAAAAAAAAAGAGAGAAAGCAATCAGAAAAAGCTAAGTAGTTTGTCTACTACAAATACCTACTATAATACCTCCTACACTACAAGTGCTTTGTCCCAGTAGGCTTTGGACACAAAGAGAAAGTTCAAATACAATCTATTGTTATACTTTTTTGCTTAGGAGACAAAGTTCCTGTAAAGGGCAGAGAATTTTTTTTGTAAATGAAATATTTACATATTTTGATCCTTCATGCTATATTCCATAAGGATCTAAGCTCCATTCTTTTAAGGGAATCTTGTCTTTCAAATAGAAACAACAGAGACTTGGCCTCATACACAGAGACACAACAGTGATGGGCTAAATCTCACTAAAATTACAGCCCAGATTAATGCTTTACTGGATTAAAGAGACTGTCCTCTCAGTTATCTGCCTCATAGATCAAGTTCATATTATTAACTAAAGGAAGACAAAATTTTAAGACTGTGTGTTTCACTTGCATGTAATACATAGCATACAATTTTACAAAATGCTAACAATGAAAAGAGATGTAAATGTGATTAAATATCATAAAGTAATGCAGACCATAGAAAAACACTCACAAACTGGCATGGAAGGTATGGCACAAGAAATTTAAATTAACTAAGTTAAATGTGGTGAATTTATTTTTAAATCTGAAATGGACAAAGGAGATGAAGTGCTAGAGATTTATATACAGAAATAAAATCTATGCTGCATAAAAGATCCCCAAAACTCCATTAAAAGACTACTAGAGGTAATAAGCAAATTAGCAACATAGCTGCATACAAAATCAACACTCAAAAATCAATAGCATTTCTGTACACAAACTCCATGAGACAGCAATTATGGAAATATCACCTTTCACAATAACATCTAAAAACATCAGATACTTAAAGAATCAACCTAACCAAGAATGTAAAATATCTATATGCTGAAATTTATACTACTCTAAAAAGAGAGATTGAAAAAGATATTAGAAAAGGGAAGGGTGTTCTTGCTCTTGGTTAGGAAGAACCAACATTGTGAAAAAATGACCATACTCCCACAATTGTTATACAGGTTCAATGCAGTTCCAATCAAAATACCATTGGCATACCTTACAGATCTAGAAAACATATTTCTTACATTTATTTGGAAACAGAAGAAACTTAGAATAGCTAAAGTGACTCTGGGTAACAAAGGCAAGGCAGGAGGCATCTCAATTTCTGAATTGAAACTATACTATAAAGCCACAGTAATAAAGTTAGCATGGTACTGACAAAGAAATAGACCAGAGGAACAATGCAACAGATCAGAAGATACAAATACTACTAGAAAGACACTCAGCCAGCTTATATTTGACAAAAGGACCAAACATGTTCACTGGAAAAAAGATAGCCTCTTTAATAATGGTGTTGGAAAAATTGGTTTTCCACATGCCAAAGATGACAATGGGCAATGAATCAACTAACAATCTTACGATATTATTTTTTAAATTTGATATTGTTCTACCTTTTTTCAGTTTTTCTATTTTTTAAAAATTTTGTTTCTTTCTTTGGGAAAAGAGAACAATATCCAATATAACAACCATTTTTAAATTTCTTTCATTCTGTTTTGAAAACTTGTTATTGTTTGGGGTTTGTTGCTGTTTATCTCTTTTGCTTTTTGTTTTTCTTTTCTGACTTTTTTCTTTTTAAAATAAAAAGAAATACAATATATGGAGATAAATACAGATTTGGAAGCTAGGTTTATAGTATCCGAAAGTAAAAAATCAATAATTGAACTTATTAAGACACTAGACATAGGGTAAAATGGGATTAATGAAATCAGTATGTCAGTGGAGATGACTAAATGACAATACATGGAGAAAATTGAGAGGGAAAGAAGCAAATTAGATGTGTGGACTACAACAAAAAGTCTAACACAGTATAACTGGAGTTTCATGTGTAACAGGAGAAGATGAAAGCAAAGGAAACATTTTATGACATAATTTGTAGAATTTTTCAACTCAAATGAAAGATATAATCTCATTATATAGAATCACAAGCAGAAGAAATGTTTAAAAACTGTACATAATCATATTCTCTTTTTAAAGTTGAAAAGGAATCAGTAAAAGCTGCTCAAGGAAAAGAAAAACACTGTTTTGAAAATCTTAATAAGACTAGCTGGACTTGAAGAGAGATGTAATCCTGAGAGAAAAACACTCGTCCAAGAATCTGTGCCTTCAAAATAATTATCAATCAAAATTCAAATGCATTAAATATAACAAAGTGTAACACTTAATATCCGATAATCTATATTACTAGAACATGTAAACAAAATAATTCAAAGTAAAGGCTCACACAAGCAATGTGGAAACTAACTTGACTCTCATGAGTTGATATAACACATAACATTTTCTTTGATACTGATGAAGTTAATGAACAGCAATAGCATAATGAAAAGCCTGATTGTTTGACAATACACAGCATAAATATATACTATCCATGTACTAAAAATCTATCTGTAGCTTTATCTATCTATGTATCATCCATCTATCTGTTTATTTGCTGTACGATGTACTGATGCTACACTGATGATCCAGTGCAGGGTCTCACACAAGGTAGGCTAATATTCTACTACAAACCACATTCTCCAGCCAAAAGTAGCACAATTGTAAAGATCCCCTGGACCAGAGAACAAATTAAAATATAATTTACAAAATATTTTAAGGTAAATGATAATGAAAACGTGCCATTTTAAAACTAAAAAGGGATGAAGCTAAAGAATTTTTAGAGAGAAATTTGTGGCTGTGAATAACATTATTGCCAAAGAAAAATGGTTGCAAATAAATGAGTAAAGTCTCTAAAATGAAGAGCTAATGGAATGATAAAGTATTAAATGTACAGAGAGCAGAAGAAAATACATACTAATGGCAATGCAGAAACTTACTAAATAAAAATTGTATGTTGCCAATACATGACAGTAAAGGGGATAAATTATCAAAATCAAAACTTTGCAAGACTTGTACAACAAAGAAAAACTAGATAATCTTTTATGCTCATATGGAGAGTAATTTCTGGGTTCTCTATTATGTTCTTTGGTATACTAGTAACATGCTGTTTTATTTACTGTGGCTTCATAGGACATTCTGAGTCATATATTGTGATCATTTCAGTTTTGATTTTATTTTTGTTTTGTTTTGTATTTCCTGAAATCATATAGAATATTCTGGGTCTCTTGTGGTTCTACAAGGATTTAGGAGTGTTTTTTCTATTTCTGCAAAATCACCACTGTTATTCTGATGGAGATTTCATTGAAACCATGAATCAGTTTGGGTAGTATGCACGTTTTAATACTGTAAAGTCTTCTTGTCCATGAACATGGGATTTAAAAATTATTTTATTATTATCCTTTTAAAATTTCTTTCACCAATAACTTATAATAATTTATTATAATAATTTATTATAATAATTTATTGCGGAGATTTTTAACCTCGAGTTAAATTTATTCTTAGCTACTTTTTGTGTCTGTTGTCAATGGTAATGTCTTCTTGGCTTCTGTATCAGCAATTTCATTTTTATTTAAATGCTGTTGTGTTTTAATATCAATTTTATAACCAGTGGTTTTAATAAATTTGCTTATCAATTTTAAGATCTTCTTAATGGAACATTTAGGCTTTCCTATGTGTGAGATCATGTCATTTGCAAATGGACAATTTTCTTTCCTCTCTTCTTACCTGGGTGCCCTTTCTTTATTTCTGGTGCTTACTTGTCCTTTTAAAGACTTTCAGTATTACCTTAAATAAGAATAATGGAAGTAGATTTATTTGTTTTGATTTAGAGCTTAGAGGAAATGCTTTTAGTTTTTCCCCTTTTGTGTGACATTATTTCCAAGCTTTTCCATACATAGCCCTTAATATTTTGCAGCATGCTTTTTTTATATCTAAGTTTTTGAAACTTATCAAGATCCAATGATATTGAATCTTACTGAATTTATTTTCTATGTCATTATGATCATTTGTACTTTGTTCTACCTTTTGTGAATATGACCTATAGTTTTGTGAATCTTAAATAATTTTTATCCTAGAATTAATATTACTTCATCATGATGTATAATATTCTTGGTGTGCTGTCGGATTGTCCCCTATTTATTTTTTTTTTTTTGAGAATTTTTGTTATTGGTCCATAGTTTCCTTTTTTTGTTGTTATGCTTTTTATCAACTTTGAAGTCATAATGCTGCCTTCCTGAAAAGAGTTTACACGGTTTCTGTTTGTTTTACAACAGTTTAGGAAGACATGCAATTTTTTCTTCTTTAAGGATGCTGCAAAATCAGGTCTTTTTTGTTTGTTTGTTTGTCTGTTTTTCAGAGGCTTATAATTATTGTTTCAATCCCATTATTTGCCTATCTAGATTTTCTCCTTTTCCTATTTCATCTTTTTGCAATCTTGGTAGATTATAATGTATTCATGAATGCATACATGTCTTGAAGATTTTCCAATTTATTATTTTATTCAGAGGAATATTATAATCCTTTATAACTCTGCAGATATAACTCTAGTGACCATTTTTTATATACAATTTTATTCATTTGGGTCTTCTCTTTTTCTTTCTTGATTAGCTGAGCTAACGTATTGACAATTTTATCTTTTCAAAACACTAGCTCTTTCTTTCTCTGATATTATTTCCTTAGTCTCATCTTCATTTATTCTTTTTTTCTTTCTTTTTTTTTTTTTTTTTTTTTTTTTTTTGTCTTTTTCTTTTTTATCGGTACCGGGGATTGAACTCACGACTGCCTGCTTGCAAGGCAGGTGCTTATGCCACTGAGCTAAATCCCCAGCCCCTCAGTATTTGTTCCTTTTCCTCCATTAAATTTATTTTCTTTTTTATGGATTTTAAAGTTGTCATGCATTTTCAAGTTGTTTTATTTGAAATCTCTATTTTTAAATATGTATGTGTTTTTGTTTTATATTTCATAGTGCTATTTTTGTGTATGGTATATATTTTACCTTTTTGTGGTTTCATTTTCAGTTGTTTCAACAGTATATTTATTCTCCTTTTAATTTCTCTTATTACTCATAGGTCATTTAGTAGCATATTGATTAACTTGCATGTATTTGCATATTTTCCATTGTTCTTTTTGTTGTTGATTTCTATTTTCATTCTTGGTAGTCAGATGATGTGTATGTAATTTCAACTTGTAAAAATTTACTGATATATGATTTTGGCCTAACATAATATTTTTTATAGAGAACCTTCCTTGGGTTGATAAAATGTATAAATATTATGCTTCAATTAAATACAATGATATGTAAATGCCTGTTAGGTCAGTTTGTTCTATAATATGGTACAAATTCATTGCTTTCCTTTTTATTTGTTTATATGCTTTCGATGTTATTCCTTAGGCAATTGATATATTGTTCATAAAGTCTTTGCTTGCTCCTGTGTCTTTGAGTTTTACCTATGTTATATTCCAGCAGATTTGTGGTTTGCATTTTAATATTTAAATCTTTGATTCATTTTGGTTTTAGTTTAGTACATGGAGAAAGATATGGGTTTATACTCAATGTGTGTAGCCAATTTTCCTAATATCTTTTTCTAAAGAGGCCATCTTTCTTCTAGTGTATGTTTTTGTCCCTTGTTAAAGATCAGATGACTGAAATTTGCTGAGGTTGTTTCTCTATGTGGATTTAGTTCTCTTCAGCAATAGATGGATTTTTCTGCCAGTACCCTGATAATTTAATCACCGTAAATTTGTTACATAACTTGAAGTACAAAACTGTAATGATGGTTCAGAAGAAGGGCTGGGTGGATCTGGGGCACCTGGATCTGCCTACCCGTGTGTCTGGAGGAATGTGGATATCTCAGCAAGCAGGCGAGCATCGTAGGTTCCAGAGGCCCCGCAGCCTGTGGTAAGTGCTCAGAGCACTCTGCCCCAAGCACAGACTGTTCGGGACCCTCCAGGCTTCTGGGTGTAGTGAAGTGGATAAGTGGGTTTGAGGCATCTACATCCTCCTCCCCATTCTGGCTGCACTTGGAGAATGGTGGAGCTTCCAGCAAGCAGGTGGGCGCACAGTGTCACTGGAGCCCAGCTTATCTGGAACTACAGAGTTCTAAACAGGCAGAAGAGGGCCATTGGTTCTACAGGCCCAGTAGCTTGGGGAAACTGGGTGTCAGAGTCCCAGGAGCTGGGAACATAGAAATGGATCTCCAACAGACTGTGAGGAAGCTTTCAAGTAACACTTGAAACACAGAAATATAGGAAAATGACAAAATGAAAGAGCAAATTACAACCTCAAACCTCCAGCCCATCTCAAGAAACCCTAGGAGCCATGTATATAGAAGAAAATATATGCCATTCACCTCAAATATCGGACGTAATAGCTCCTGAAATTAACAAGCAACTTCAGGAAGCTTTAAAGGAATTCAAACTTGAAATAATCTCCCAGGTAAAAGAAGAAATGATAAAAGAAATGAAAGAGATTTTGATTATATCTAAAGAAAACACAGTTAAAAATTGGAGGAACTAAACAAAAAGATAGAATCCCTAGATGAGGAATATAAGAAACAAACAGAATACATAATGCAGATCCACAGAGATACAGAGGAAATAACGCCACTGAAAGTTGTAAAAACTGCCCCAATGAAAGTGAAAATAGAATCTCAGACCTTGAAGACAGGATTGCAGCTAGTGAACAGGAAAGGAAAGATCTTTTAAAAATAACAAGGAATCAGGAAATAACAATTCAACAACTGCAAGATGATGCAAAGAAAAATAACTTAAGATTGATAGGGATTAATGAAAAAGAAGGAGACAACATAAAGGATGACCAGAGGATATTTACAGAAGTAATAGCTGAAAATTTCCCAAGCAAGTGATCAGAAACTGACATCAGGATCAGTGAAGCATATAGAACTCCAAATAGTCATAACCAAAATAAAACTACACCCAGACACATAATAATCACCATCCCAGAAATCCAACACAAGAATAGATTATTAAAAACTGTCAGAGAGAAAAGACAGATCACTTATAAAGGAAAACCTATCAGAATCACAGCAACATCTCAGCACAAAAAATAAAGTCAAGAAGAGCATGAAGTGAAGTATTCCAGATCCTAAAGCAAAATGATTTCCAACTTAGACTGATGTACCCTGAAAAACTATCATTCAAAATGGATGGTGAAATATGATACATCCATGACAAAGAACAGCTGAAGAACTTCATGAACACAAAGCCAATCCTGAAAAAAATATTTAAAGACAGTTTAGATACACAAAGGAAAAAACCACTAAGCAAAGCAGTTAATTAAACAGAACAGAAAGATAAAGATGCAACAGCAGAGAGATAACATGTCAACAATAAACGAGCACTTAACAGTAATAACCATTAATGTAAATTGTCTCAATTCACCAATCAAAAGAAACAAACTGGCAGAATGGATCAAGAAACAAAATCCAACCATATGCTGTTTACAGCAAACCCATTTAACCCAGAAGGATACTCACAGACTGAAAGTCAAAGGATGGAAAACAATACTTCATGCAGCAGGAATCAAAAAAAAAAAAAAAAAAAAAAAAGGCAGGAGTAGCCATTCTGTTTGCAGACAACGTGAACTTTAAACCAACAATGACCATAAAGGACAAAGAAGGTCACTACATACTCGTGAGGGGAAAACTCCAAGAGGAAGAGATAACTATCTTAAATATATATGCACCAAACTCCAGAGTACCCAGTTATATAAAACAACTATTAAGAGAAATGAAAAATCAAATTATCAGTAACACATTGTAACAGGAGACCTTAATACACCATTGACACCAAGGGACAGATCAACCAGACAGAAAATGAGCAAAGAAATAACAGAACTGAATCACACCTGTGAACAAATGCATTTGACAGACATATACAGAATATTCCACCCAACAACATAAGAATACACATTTGTCTCTGCAGTACAAGGGTCATTCTCTAAAATAGACCATATTTTGGCTCATGGAACATATTTAAACAAATGCAAAAGAGTTGAAATCATCCCTTGCATGTTAATGGATCATAGCGCTCTGAAATTAGAAATTAATTAATTAAAGATACTGCAAAAATCCCACAAACTCATGGAAACTGAATAACACACTCTTGAATAGTCAGTGGGTCACAGAAGAAATTAAAGAAAAAATTAAACAATACCTACAAGAAAATGAAAATGCAATAACAACTTACCAGAATCTGTGGGATGCAATGAATGCCGTCCTCAGAGGAAAATTTATTGCACTGAGTTCCCACATCAGAAATACAGAATGAATACAAATAAATAACCTTATGCTACACCTCAAACAGCTAGAAAAAGAAGAGTAAGTCAAGCCCACAGCAAAAGAAGAGAGGAAATTATAAAAATCAGAGCAGAAATCAATGCAACAGAGACTAAGAAAGCAGTCCAAACAATCAATGAATCAAAGAGTTGGTTCTTTGAAAGAATAAATAAAATTGATAAGCCCCTAGCCAACCTTATTAAAAAAAGAGAAGGAAAAGCTCAAATCCATGCAATAAAAAATGAAAAAGGTGAAATCACTACAGACTCTACAGAAATACAGAAGATCATCAACACCTATTTCGAAAACCTCTACTCTCAAAGGTTTGATAACACAGAAGAAATAGATTCTTAGAAATATATGAAGTGCCAAAGCTAGATCAAGAGGATGTAAAACTGTCAATTCTGTTAATGAAATTGAAAATGTAATTAAGTCCTTACTACAAAGAAGAGCCCAGGCCCAGATGGATTCACTGCAGAATTCTACAAGAAATACAAAGATGACCTAATGCTGACACTCCTTAAACTATTCAATGAAATTCAAAGGAAATCACTAATTCCTAAGTCATTCCTGGAAGCAAATATTACTCTAGTACCAAAACCTGAGAAAGACCCAACTAAAAAAGTAACTATAGACCGATCTCCCTAAAGAACACAGATGCAAAAATCCTCAATATAATATTGGCAAATAGGAAGCAGCAAATCATCAAGAAGATTATACACCATGAACAAGTGGGAATCATCCCAGGAATCCAAGGATGGTTCAACATTCGTAAATCAATAAATGTAATCCACCATATCAATAAAGCCAAAAGTAAGAATCACATGATCATTTCTATTGATGCAGAAAAAGCCTTGGATAAGGTCCAACACTCATTCATGATTAGAACTTTACATAAAATTGGAATAGATTGTCTTTACCTCAATATAATAAAGGCCATTTATGACAAACCAACAGCCAGCATCATACTAAGTGACCAAAATTTGAAAGCCTTTACTTTAAAATCAGGCAGAAGACAAGGATGCCCTTTATCACCACTCCCGTTTAATATAGTACTGGAAGTACTAGCCAGAGAAATTAGACAAAAGAGAGAAATAAAAGGGGTAAAGATAGGAAAACAAGAAATTAAATTATCATTGTTTGCAGATGACATGATACTCTACATAGAAGACCCCCTAAACTTCATAGAAAGACTCTTAGATATAATAAATAAAGTCATTAATGTAGCTGGAAACAAAATCAATACACAGAAATCAATAGCATTCCTATACACTAACAACAAAATGACAGAGAGGGAAATAAGGGAAACCAGACTCTTCACACTACCAAGCAAAAAATGAAATATTTAGGAATTACTCTTACGAAAGAAGTGAAAGACCTATACAAGGAAAATTATAATACACTGAAAAAATAAATTGAAGATGTTCTCAGAAAATGGAAAGACATCACTTGCTCGTGGATAGGAAGAACAACCATTGTGAAAATGGCCATTCTTCCAAAACTGTTATACAGATTCCATACAATCTCAATAAAAATACCATCAACATGCTTATAAATCTAGAGAAATCACTCCTAAAATTCATCTGGAACCAGAAGAGGCTTAGAATAGCAAAGGCAATTCTAAGGAGCAAAGGCAAGGCAGGAGATATCACAATCCCTGACTTGAAGTTATACTGCAAAGCAACAGTAGTAAATCAACATGGTACTGGAATCAAAACAGAGACAAAGATCAAAGGAATAGATTAGAAGATACAACCACAACTACAAACACACTCAACCACCTTATCTTTGATAAAGGAGCCAAGCAGGTTCACTGGAAGAACGACAGTCTCTTTAATAAATGGTGCTGGAAAAACTGGCTCTCCATTTGCGATAACTAAAGATAGACCCATGTCTATCACCATGGTACTAAATTAAAATCTAAATGGGTCAAAGATCTTAATATTAAAACAGAAACACTAAATCTATTGGAAGACAAATTGGGTAGAAACCTTGAAGACAAAGGGGTAGGTAGAGAATTCATGAACAGGACTCAAACCATATGGGAAATACTTCCCAGAATGAACAACTGGGACCACTTCTTATTAAAAAGTTTCTGCATGTCAAAAGAAATCTCCAGCATAGTGAAAAGAAAACCCACAAACTGGGAAAAGATTTTAGTGAACTCTCTCTCAGACAAGGGAATCTTGTCTAAAACATATAAAGAAATAAAACCACTCAAATCCCCAAAATTCAAAGATCCAATTCACAAACGGGCATCTGAGATGAATACACACTTCTCAGATGAAGAAATACAAATGGCAAATAAATGCATGAAAAAATGTTCATCATCATTGGTCATTAGAGAAATGCAAATTAAAACCACCCTGAGAGTCCATCTCACTCCTGAAAGAATGGCCAGGATCAAGAAAACCAATGACAACAAATGCTGGAGAGGCTGTGGGGAAAAAGGAACTCTCCTACACTGTTGGTGGGAGTGTAGACTGGTACAACCTTTGTGGAGGTCAGTCTGGAGATTTCTCAAAAAGCTGGGATTGGAAGTCCCATTTAGTCCAGCTATTCCACTTCCAGGCATATTCCCATAAGAACTGAAAGCATCATACCACAGTGATATATGTGCACCTATGTTTATAGCAGCACAATTTGTAATCGCCAGATCTTGGGAACAACCCAAGTGTCCATCAACTGAGGAATGATAAAAAAGTTGTGGTATTTCTATACAATGGAGTATTACTCAGCTATAAAGAAGGATCACATTGAGATATTTATCAATAAATGGGTGCAGCTTGAGACCATACTCAAAAGTGAAATAAATCAATCTTGCATGTGTGAATACCGAATAGTTTCCCTAATGTAAGTAATGATTCAAATATATAAAAGTATGTGGTAATCATGATTCCCCATTATGTGGCCTTGAAGCCTTATAAAGTTTTCACTTATTAATTGGAATGGCTTTATTCTGGGCTTCTTGATATGGAAATATTTGAAACTATAGTATATGAAGTTATATTCAAATATTTCAAGGAAAAAGACAGACACTATGGTACTACTATTAAGTCGTGTTATTTGGTGGTGAAGCACAATTTTGCTGAAACAGTCATGCTTTGCCCTGTATTGTTAAGTTGTTATGTTCTTTTATCTCAATCTCTCCCTTATTCATTAAAAAAATTATTTATTTTTTATGGTTCTTTTAATTAAGGGGAAAAATTAAAAAAATTAGCAGGATATATTATAGTAACTTTTTGATTTCCTATTAACTTGATTTGAAGTCCTGTAATACTCCCACTCTCTTGTTTTGACTGATTAGACTCTGTTCTGTTCTATATGATAGTATCAAGTTTGAGGGTATAGGCAACTACTTCGAAGGCAATAAGATTCACTAAGATGCCCATTCTGGTTTGACTATTATCTCCTTTGGAAGTCCTGTAATGTTTACAATGTTTAAGGTTTATTGTTCTTGTTCTCTACTGTTTTGTTCAACTTTATAATACCTAATGAGATAGACAATTCTTCTTAAGGAAACAAGAGGAATTATGGTAACCATTGTTGATAACCTTGTACTCGGTTTTTACATCATGTACTATGTCTATCCTTGGTTTTGACTGACAGCTTTGTTTTGCCATATTTGAGTTTATTCTCTTCCAAAAAAAGTAATAAGAACTAAGGAGTAATAAAACCCAAAATGTGTAAATTTTGTTGTAAAAAAGTGCTCTAAAGGATACAACTGCAAGTGTGTTTAGGGGTGTTAAATAGCTGACTATATTAATGTTTTTTGGTTGGATCATTCAACACAACTGTTTGCAGTCTCTCTGTTTGAATGTCCACTTTGTATGGTTTGATACTGTTTCTTGAGCAGCTATCTCTAGGATGATAATGTGTAACCTATTAACTGGTGATTTTTTTTTTTATAGTTATGTATTACTTGTACCTTTACACCGCTTTGTTTTTTTTTTTCTCTTTTTCCTTTTAAATAAAATTTAAAAAAATACAAAAAAAACCTGCAATGATAGTATTGTTTTGCATATCCAAAAGCTGGTGATATCTTTCAATGTTTCTGATGTCCAGCTCAATCTCCTTTTTCAGAGTACTGTAATTTTCACTGTAGAGGACTTTTATTCTCTTGTTAAGGTTAATTCTTAAGTATGTCTGTCACTCTCTGTTGTTTACCCTATTGTGAAATGTATCATTTTCCTAATTTCTTTCTCAGTAAGAACTTTATGATGAATGGCAACATTGTTGATTTTTCATGTGAGTTGATTTTGTATTCTGTTGCTCTTGTATTCTGTTATTCTACTAAGTGTGTTTATCAGTTCTAGGAATAATTTGGTGGAATTTTTGGGTCATTTATTTAGAGAATCATGTCATCTGCAAGTAATAATTTGACTTCTTTTTTTCTTATACAGGTCCCTTTTAATTTTTTAATTATCTTTTATTTCTGATTTCTTTGGCTGATATTTTGAGCATTACATTGACCAAGAGTTGTACATTCTTTATTTACTGAATATTCTTTATTTGTTCTTCATTAGAGGAAAAACTTTTAGCTTTTTAAATTTACTATGATGTCAGTAGGTTTGTTGTAGGCAGTGTATAGTAAGGTCTTTTTTTTAACAGTATATTTGTTAAGTGTATGTCTTTTTCTTGGTGAATTTAACCCATTAACATTCAATGTTTGAGTGTCTAGCCACTTTTTATCCTTTGATTTTGTAACTTGAACAACTATTTCTAAAACTGACAATATGTAATATATCAACTCCTTAGTGTTAATTTTTTTTGAATTCTGTTTTATTCTTCTTTTCTATTTTGTTGTTCTTTCTTTCTTTCTTTTTCTTTCTTTCTTTCTTTCTTTCTTTCTTTCTTTCTTTCTTTCTTTCTTTCTTTCTTTCTTTTTCTTTCTTTAAATAAATTTAAAAACGAGCATCAGATTGAGAACCTGAAAAAAATTCAAGGTTATTATTGATAGACCTAAACCTCTTCATATTTGTTTATTTATTTTGTGTTTAATAAATTATACTTCACCATACTGAGAATAATTCTTAAAATATATCATGAAGAGTATGAAAATAAAAGTCATAAAGTTAGAGATATTACCCCCCTACATGTATATCTTATGCGTATTCAGATTCTATAAAAGACTCACTTGTGCAGAAGACTGAGAAACAAAACAAGGAAACCATAGGTAATTTATTTCATTTTATTTGTGTATATTTTTATATTGAAATTTAATTATAGATTTTATGTTGCCTAAAAATGTCTATTCTGTAATGTTTGTAAGCAATTTATATTTTTTTCTGGAAGATAGTTTTATATTCATTGTTTTAGCAATCATGTAATGTATTATTTTCAATTATTGGTATATTTTATATATGAACATTTTTCAAAAATCTGTTGTGTATTATTTTTATGCATATCTATATTATATATATGCATTTGTATCCTGCATATAACAGTAATTTTCTCAAAAAAGTATTTTCCATAAGCATTGTGAAGTGATATTATAAAAACATTATGAAACACCCATATGTATAATCATTGTTCAATTTACTTATTTAAAAATTATAGAATTAATTCTCTAGACAAGTTTTTCATCTTGCCTTCTTTTTTGTTCAGTTTTAAAATGAAATCAACCATTTTAATGATAAGATTAAAAATTTAGAAGTGATACAAAAAATGGTTCAAATAGTTGAAAAAACAATATCTGTATGACGGAATATTCCAAAATAGTTTTTCTACTTTTACTTAAAAAAATTGCAAAAACCAAAAACAAAGTTTTCCTCAGAATAATAATAAATAACAAGACTCTTGTGCTTATAGCGTCAAGCATGGCTTGTACCTTTGTAACATCAACTACAATGCAGACAAGTAAACTGCACCCAGTATTAAGATTCTTACTTAAAACTATTTCAGTCTGAAAGACAGAAGTTTTATATAGCTCTCTAAAATTCTTTACAAGAATGAGATAAAATAAAATGCTATTAACTGCAAGTAAAATGATCCATGTTAATTGCAAGATGAATTCAGTTACAATGTTTGAAAAGCATTTTAAAATTCTGAAGTCTTATATATTGTCATGTTTGCCATAATAGCCATCCTGGACAATCTCATTAATTTGGTCCCTTGGAACACTGTACAATTGACCTTGCACCTCAATGAAACAAAGACAATAGCATTTCACACTGTCAATCAGGCAAAATTTTTATAGTGCAAAGAAGTTTTAGAGCCCAGTTCTGTACACAATCAGGTGAATGTAGAAAAACTTTAATTTACGTGTAAAACTTAGAAGCCATATGCATACAGATGATAAAAATTGCACATTTCTTCTCATTTGGAAATTCACACTGAATGTACCTTATTAAAAGAATGAATAATTTTGTTACTGAATCTCTAACTTAGAAAATTTTTGACAAGCCTCATACTGAAGAGTTTATATTTTTCAAAATTCTCATGTATCTTGGTAAATAACTCTAACAAGCCAGAGATCTAAGATGTCCTGAGATATTTAATAGTTTGTATGTATTTATGAGAAACATGATCAGAACTACATGATAACTAGACCATATCTATGTCTGCATATGATATTTAAAATGAAGTTTTGTTATTTTGGTTAGAATTTAATTTAATAAAGCAATGCAAAATAAAACTTATATTCATGTCACATAACCTCATCTGTATTCAATGTACCTTTTCCAGATCACAAATAGCAGCAGGGATAAATATGTAAGAATAGTTCCAGGAGTAATGGAATTATGCCTTGCTGTTTGACACTGTTGGAAACTCTATCAGAAGTACAGGCTCCAGGCAAGGAGGAAGAAAGCTTTTCCACATGGGGAGAACAATGATAATTGGGGAAGGAAGCTCTCATTACTTCCCACAGACACTCCATACCAGAGTTTCACTCAAGTGAGCAGTGAACTTGCTTACATTATTTTTATGGCATCTGAATTCCATGACCTACTTGTTAGAGAGCTTGGATCAGGAAGGATTTTTGAGAGCCCAAAGGCAGCTAGAAAAAGTTAAGTGGGTTTTTAGTTATGACATGCATGTTATGTGTACCTGAATTCATGCAACTTAAGTTATTTATTGATTTTTTAACCTGGTAATCATCACTTGAAAGTGATCTTGAGTCTGATGTATCTTCTAGGATACCCTTACTGGGAAGTTAGCTATTCTGCAAAAATTCTTACATCTTACATTTAGGAGCTCAGTCAAATATTTGAATTTTGTAATTATCTCCTATCCTATTGTGAGCTATTAAAATTCTTTTTCTCTTTTAACAGGCAAAACAGAAAAAAAGGATAGAAACAATACAGAATTTCAAGAAATAGTAGAAAATTAACACTAATTAATATATTGCATATTATTATCTTAAAAGTAGTTGTCCATGTTATAAGATTTAGGCACAAAAATTATAAAGCAATAAGACAATGGAAGTACAGACTATTACTTTGGATGAGCTAACAGAGATTAGTAGTATAGCTATCTGTCATGTGCATACATATAATCTTTTCCCTTCTTTCTTCTAAAATACTTTTTTAATAGCTTTCCATGAGTCAATTCTTAGAAAAGCCAAACCAGATACAAGTAAACTTGAAAGTGCTATTGCTTGATTACATAGCACGGTTTGGAAATGTCTTGTAATATTTGTCTTCAGGCTTATTTTATTTTTATTTTTTAAATTAATTTTATTGATACACTGTTACCATATATAATAATCACATTCATCATAGGGAACTCACACCTGTACATATTGCATCTTGATTCTTTTTTCCAGTGATATATTATTTTATTCCCTATTTCTGTCCACTCTTTGAAACCTGGAATTATCTCTTATTTATATTTCCTCAGTAGAGATTTTGTTTCTTAGGTTGTTTGTTATAAATTAGAAAATAGGTATTTGACATACATCTCTTAGTAAGGACCTTACATCCTAGCACTTAGCTATGGCCTAATAACATTAAGAAAAGGACTACATATTAAAAGGCATTTCATGTTCTTAAATTCAACTTCTTTCTTTCATATATTTGTTAAACATGAAAACTGTTTAAGAAAAATGTATCAGCTCTTACATTCATATTTTCTTCTTCAAATGGAACCAAAACCAAAAGCATCTATCATTTTTTAACTCATTTACTATTATTGTTCTTTTTACCTGATTTAGTAGACTATATGGAATTTAATAATATATGGATTGGCTTTTATTTTTCTCAACTGAAATACTAACAATTGAATGTGTGGAAAGTCCATATTTATGAAACTCCCATCCAAATAGAAAAATTAGAGATGATCAAAATAAATCCTTAATATACACTTGAAGATGAGTTCCTCTTGAAAGACCTTACCAGCTACAATCTAAAGATTGTAGTTGACAAAATACAATCCAGGTAATAAACAGAATAGAATTCCATCCAATTTAAGGTAGGTCTTGCATGTTTTATATCACAATGTAGTTATCAACGATTTATAACCTCCCATTTTTCACACATAAAAAGTTGGCTGTGTACTAATATTTTATAAAGCTTGATTTTTTGATGCATAGTTCATTTGACATTATTTACTGCACACAGCAACACTTGGGGGACATGTAAATATTACTTTGTCATCACTGGCATATTAAATGATTTATCTAGCACCATAAAGAGGAGAAATGAACACTCTAACCATGTATATTTGTTTGTACGTTACTTTTTTTTCCATACTTAAACTCTGCTTCATGATATCCTGGGTGTAACCTTGGTCCATCAAGACAATTTCATATCGTGTTGATTTTTGTATGCAGTCATTGTTCGCCACACTGACAGTGAAATGAATGAGACATTAACTATTGGGTTCTATCTTTCATATTCTGATAGTTTTGCTTCCATTATTGTGATTACTTCATACAATGAATCTTGATAATTCAGGACCATTACTTCAGAAACATCAACTGATATCAACCTCGTTTAATCCCTCCACTTTGTTCAAAAGGAAGTTAGATATCTGTGGATTTAAAGTTACAGAAGTATCTAAGGTCAATAATATTTCATATGCAGGCATTATGGATTAAACCTAGCTATCCTTCCAAAGCCACACACGTTCATAGATGGGTCTTTTGGGGAGTGACTGGATCAGGAGCGTATGATACAATTCATTTAGTCCACTGATGACACTGTAGCTAAAAGTGATGGAGTAGATGAAGCCTGATCAAAGGAGGTGGGCAGCTGGGTATATCACAAGGAAGGGCATATATTACTCCCTCCTCCCTTGATCACTCTTTCCTTCCTACCACCATTCCATAAAGCCTTTGTGCGATGCTACGTCCTTCTAGAATGCTGCCCTGTTTTTTAGCCAGCTGACTACGTACTAAAACCTGTACAAACTGTGAGCCAAAGTAAATCTTCCATCCTCAGCTGCAGTTGTTGGTTATTATGTCTCAGTGATGAGAAAGTAAGTATGACAGTGAGCTTGTTATTGTCAAGATACTCTATTCTATTTAATGGATAAGGGATATGCTGCTTATCATCATGAATTTGGCTAAAAATATAATAACAATAGGAGCTACTTAGGAAATGCCTATTATAGTACCACATACTTAAGATTCAGTATTTTATTATTTCTTTAAACTTGAGAACTCGTTTATATAATTAAAGCTGATTCTGAACATTGATTCACAACTCCTTATAACTGAGGTTATTTTGGTAGCTTGAAAATGACCACAGTGAGAGTATTGGTTTTATGGAAACTGACAAAAGCTACAAATTAGTGCTTTTCAAATTGTTGGTTTTGCAACGTGGATTGCAACCTTACTGGTAGATATTATTCCTTTCATCCTATCTATAAAACAACTAAGGTTAAAATGAAGTTAAATATTTTGTTTAGTCAGGGGAGTCTATATATAAATTTATGAAGAGGATTTGAATGTTAGTTTAACACTCTCCAGAACCCAGTATGGCTAAATCATAGAGGCTTCCTACATACTCAACCAATGTCAGAATGCCTGCAAACTAACTGCTCTTTAATAAATTCAGCCAACATTTTACGTTGTTTATTGTTTTTATATTAGGCTTTTAGTAGAGCAAAAGTTCTGCATAATAAATTAGTTTCAATTCAACAAATTATGGTTTTTATGGGGATGATGATTGCTAGAACAAAGTATCGACACCCTCTCCTTTGAGTGTGTCATGTTAATAATGCTAATTTAACTTTCATTTCCCAGCGATAGTTTGCAGGAACCACAAAAGGATGGAATGGTAAGGAACAAGGTCCAAGCATACTTTAAAGGGCACCAAGATATAATAAGCAGCCTAACATTTTAAAAATCCATGGTGAGATTACATTTGGAAGTTCCACAGCAGTGATTTTTTCCTTCTAGAGATTATCAACAGTAAGAACGACTGGTTGTTATTCTCTTCACAAGCAGAGCACAGTTCCATGTCTTTCTTCATAGTGATCCAGAACAGTTACTAAATTCAAACCGTTTCACTTGTTTGACTGCTTGTCTGGTTTCTGTAATCTGTTGTTATGGAAATGACTAAGATGTCAAAACATTGTTCTGTATGATCTCACAGGGGAAAAGAAGGTTTCAGGAAGAAAACACTGAAAGAGGTTTCGAGCCAAACTAAAAATATATTTGGACTTCACACTAAAAATCAAAACACATTTTGTGCTTGACTGTGCTTTGGTTTTGAAACCACTTCTGTTTGGATGCTTAATTCTCTAGTTTTCAGAAGGGCCATGAAACCCAATTTCAGTTGTTTACTGTACACTTGTGAACCAGAATATATCAATGACACCACTTCTTGTTTGCACACTAGGAATGGTTCAACCGTTTCGCCTGACTTGACCAGCCTAATAAAAATGAAATAAATCACACCAGTTATTTGGGATAACAGACTCACTAAATGACTGCTTAAAAATAACTCAGATTCTATCAATGCCTTTTACTTCCTTTCTCACTATAGACATGCATTTATTACAGAGCAACTTTCATTCAAATGCAAATCTATTGTACTGAAATGTTTATTTTAAACCTCAGATGGTTCGCCACAATTTAAATGTTTTAAATTAAAAAAAAAATGTGAGTGTCAAACACCATAAAATGAAGCAAATGTGTTTTTACCAACAAACGTGCTTATTTTTCTTCAGCTTAAGGTTTCATGGGGTGATGACTGCACCATTTCAAATTATTATTGCCTGGCTTTTATAAATCCTAGCCAAATTATTGCTTTGTAAGTAATAAATCTAAATTGTTGATGAAAATCTGTAATCTTTAATTTAAAACTAAAATATAGAAGCCAGATGTAATGCATGCCTGTAATCCTAACACACCGCAAGGCTGAGGCAGGAGAATAACAGAGAACCACAAGTTTATACCCAGCCTGGGAAATTTAGTGATATAGCAGGACATGTCTCAATAAATAATAACCAGAAACATAGCTGAGAATGTAGCTCAGTGAGAAAGCCCTATGTTCAAGTTACCATGGGGGGGAAAAAAAGAGAGAGAGAGAGAGAGAGAGAGAGAGAGAGAGAGAGAGAGAGAGGATACAAAGATTAGAAGAAAAAGAATTATCTTGTTAAATGTTTGAAAGGCTAGGCTGCTTGATAGGTGTTTGCAGGGCGAAAGAGAGAGAAGGAAATACTTTGTACTTTTGCAACCTGAGCTCTGGCACTGCTAGCAACCCTTTGGTGGAGAGAAGACAGAATGATGGGAAACAAATGCATGAGATAACATTTTCTGGCATACAGTTATCGGCTTGCCATCCACCCCTTTGGGAAATAAATCCTGACACCTCCCAGCTTTTGGAACAGACTTCTGTCCTGAAAACCATATTAAATATGCAGGTGCCACTAACCGGGAAAGTGAACACTGTGTGCTCTACAACATGATAGAAGACCTGGAAATGAAATGCATCCTCTATTCGGGCAACCGTACTGGTATTGGCTAGTGCTGTCTTCTGATAGCTCACACAGGGTGTGGCACTTGGTAGCTTCTGCAGGGACAGTTGAGAATGAGATTTGGTGAATCCTAATTTTTCTCAAGGTATAAATAAATCCCATTTATTTATAAAATGAGAATGGAGCCAAAACTGACTCAAAACTATTGAACTACTTGCTATGTATTTTTTTTAATAGGCTGCTCTCAATTGCAAGGTACTTGTCATTTTAGAAGTGTTTTTTTAATGACATATTTCCCAGTGAATAATTTTAAACAGATATTGAAAAAATTAATATTAAAATAAAAATGCATAGTTAGGCACCAGGCAATATTTTTTCAACCTTGACTTTTCCTCCTACAAAGTCAGTGGTTATTTTTTAAATACTAATTTATTTCTGCATTGGTATGAATTTATAGACTGTATTACCTTAGGCAAACTTTTTCTAGCTAATTAAATTAAATTAATCTATTGTTCAAGTATACAGTGTCACTACTCCCTTTGCTGAAAAATTATTCTTTGGTCACATACATGAGAATTCTCCAAGTAATGCTTAAAATTTTGTCTTTACAAATCTTACATTGAAGTTGTCTCATACATGCTAGGTCCCTGGGTAATTTTTTTTTTATTCTTCTTGCTTCAGCCAACTCAAAGTAGGTCTCTAAATCTTTCTGCTATAGTCCTCAAAATAGGGAATTGATTTTAGACTTAATGTTGATGGCTTAATTCTATAATTTGTAACTTAAATTAGACAATTAACAGTTTATATTACAGTATAGAAGTGCTTAAAAATAGTGACAGATATATTTCAGCATTGAAATACTGATGCTACTGGGGCATTCTACAAGGCTCTGAAAACTATTTTAAAATTATGCCACCATGCAAGAGAACCGACTTCCTTTAAAATGATAATCCTTTCTTTAAAAACAAGAAAAATAGATGCTTTTTTGAAATATGTAGTATTATGGGGGGCAGAGGAGAGGACATCTAATTTTTTAATATCTGCTAAATACTTAGCATGGCAAACAGAATTTATATTGGTATATGTCAAAAATATTCATAGCAGGTTTGAGATTAGGGCATTTTACCATCCAGGAAAATAATACTCCAAGCATTGAAAGTACCTTATTATCATCACGTAATTAATAAGTGGGAGAGAGCACATCGGTTTTTTAAAATAAACTGTATTGTATGATATTGGACAGTAAACTAAGGTCTTTTGCCCTGAATTACCAAACCTGTGTCCCCCTTCCCATTTTAAAATAGTATCTAGCTATGTTGTTCAGGCTGGGCTTGAACTTGTGATATTCTTGCCTCAGCTTCCCAGAATGCTGAGAGTACATATATGTGCCACCATGTTGGCTTAAAATAAGCTTTTAGTTTTAGACTGTCTTTTATTTATAGGCCTGGGATGTAGCTCAGCGGCAGAATATTTGCCTAACATATGCAAGACCAACGGTTCAAATTGTTCAAAACAAAAAGCCAGTGAATAGTTCTACATTTCTAGGAAGTTCACACTTTATTCAGATTTCATTAATTTTAGCCTAGTGTACTTTTGCTGTTTGAGAAACCACATTGTACATACTTGTGTATCAGGGTTCTCTTGGATGTCAAAGTTTCTAAGCCTCGCTCTGCTTTTTAGGACCCACAGATTTGAGGATGACCAGTAATCCATTATGTAAACTGTCTTTCAGTTTAGCTTTGTATAATATTTTTCTTGCATCTAGATTGGGATTAATGAAGTTAGAAGGGAGCTATACACACCAAGTGCTACATCACAACAGGTATGTACTGTTAACATGCTATCACTATTTTTTGGGTTTTTTGGGGGGTGGGGGGAGCAGGGTTTCACTATGTAATTCGACTGGCCTTGAAATCACTATATAGCTAAGGTGGTCTCAGAATCATAGCAATTCTCTTCCCGGCCTTCCAAATGCTAGCATTACAGGTATGTGCCATCGTGCAAGACTGATATCACTAATGACAGTCAATTTCACTATCAACTAGCTGAGGCGGTTTTGGCAGATTTCTCCACTGTCAAGTTATTCTCCACTGTCTTCCTATATTCTATTCTTTGGAAGGAGGTCACTATGTCTAAAAAATGTATAAAGTTATATTTTATCCCTTTGAGAGAAATGTACAAACTATTTGAAACTTTTCTGAACAGATTTTTCTACATTTTACTCTTTCTTTATATTTATATGGAGTTGTAGATATTTAATTTCAACTATCACTTATAAAATAATGCTGTATTATTTATTTGCAGCTGAAATGATTCCAGCTTTGGCAAACAGGAACTCTTTTAATTGGTTCCTGTATCTTTTTGACACACTCCCTTCATTTTGTATGTTTACACATATATATTTTACACACTGCTTACATTACAAATGCTCTAGGTTCACGTTGTACTTTCCTAGTCTCAGTCTTACGAGCAGATATTTCTCCAAAGAGCCTTAATACATTTTATGGTATGAGAATCAAGATCTGGGTACTATGTAAAATCATTGTTCCTAAGGGCGTGGCTTCTTGTAGGCTCTTAGTTGACAGGGTAAGCAAATACACTGGTGCAAGCAAACTCATATTCTTTAACCACCCCTCGCTGCATCCGACACCCATGATCAATTCACCTACTCGAGAAATGATTTTAGCACCTGCTAAACTTGGTATTCCTTGCTTGCACACAATTATTTTGCCTTTTAGCCTCAGAATTTCCATTTATTTACAGAGTTCCTAAGGTTGGCACCTGTTCATGCTCTTTTAGGTGAGGCTATCCCATACATTGTGATAGCATTCATATATTCTGCATATTCTGACACTGTGCTCATTTTATCCACATTCCCCAATCACTGAGACAGACCTTTAAACAACATCTTTTTTTTTTTTTTTTTTTTTTTTTTTGGTACCGGGTATGGAACTCCAGACCTCGTGCTTGCCAGGCAGGTGCTTATGCCACTGAGCTAAATCCCCAGTCCCCCAGACTGAAATTAAAAAAAAAAAAAAAAAAACAAACTTTTTTATCTTGCCTCACAAAACTCTATTTATTTTGACAAATAAAAGTATCCAGGGTCTACCATTACATTATTGCAGTATAGTGTAGTGCAACTCCTTAAAAGGTCCTCTGTCTAGAGTCTACTTAAACTATCCCTTCCCCATAACCCTGGAAACTGCTGATATGTTTACTTTATACTCTTTCCTTTCCCAAACATCATAGATCTGGGTGTCATACTTTACAGTTTTCCAGACTTTTTTTTTTACTTCACATAATATGTATTCTTTCATTTATTACATGGCTTGAGCACTTATTCCAGGGTATATCAATACCAGTTTTCTGATTTATTATCCTATTAGTGATTGTTTCTAGTAATAATAAATAGTACTTGATATAAATAAAAAGATTTTAATATGCATAATTCTTACATCACTGCAGTATATAATGAAGACTGTGATTATTAAACTATATGGTAACGCAATTTTAACATTTCAATACAATGTTGAACCATCTTAAGTGTTAGCTGTACCATACACTCCTGCTAGCAATGGCTGAGGAGCTCTCTTGCTCTGCATTGGAGCCAATTATTGGCAATATGGCTTATTTTTGAGTTTTAACCACCGAATAGGTATACAGTAGTATTTTATTGTTTTTTAATTTCAGTTCCCTAGAGACAAGCAATTCTAGGCATGTATTTTTTTTTCTTAAAAATAGACTTTACTTTTTAGAACAGCTTTTGAATCAGAGGAAGTTTATTAGAGTTCAGTTTAGATGGGGTGTTTTTATATAACTTTTATGCCATTCGTGCCTTCCAAAATATCAGTGTCCCATGCTAAAATAGTGTATTTGCAGTAACTGAAAAACCTACATAGACACATAATTCGGATTCACCCTTGGTGCTGACAAAACTTTAGTATTATGTGTGCTATATAACATTTTTGGAGGCATGTATAGCATCGTTTGCTTACTTTAAAAAAAAGATGAATTTGCTTTGGGATTATAGCTAAATGTAGAGCATGTGTTTAATAAGTGAAAACTCCTGGATTCCATTCCCAGGACAGAAGAAAGATGTTAGATTGTTTTTTATTGTTAACTTGTAGCATTGTTAACTTGTAGTGTGTGTGTGTGTGTGTGTATATATGTTCTTTTTTGGTACCAGAAATCAAACTCATAATCGCAGTTGCTGTTCAATTAAGTTATATTCCTGGCCCTTGTGGACCTAAAATTTTATCAGATAAATAATTTTAAAATAGTACTCAAAGTTTGTGACTTGTCTCTTATTTATTTAACAGTATATTCATGGGTATGTTTTAATTTGGATAAAGTGCAACATATTGTTTCTTTTTGGAATCTTGTTGACTAAATGATGGATGGTACAGAAACTCTCATGATTGATACATTGTGTCAACTTGAACAGTTTATAAATTTAAGAGAAACTCAGCAGACAGCCAGGGTTCTTACTTTGTAAATATCCTCATCCTGTGCAAAGGAGGGCAAGAGATTTTGTGAGTGCTACACCCGCCCTGAAAGTGAGAGTGGGGTGGCCTGTGTACAGCATAGTCCAGAAGAAGAGGCTTGTTTCCTGGGCTGCTTCTCTGGCTGCTTTTGCTCTTGCTCTGCCTTGAAATGTTGCCCCAGTGCCATGCCACCCTGCCTTGGAACTGAATGATTATGGACCGAAACCTCCAGAAACAGTGTGCTAAATGAATCTTTCCTGCTTTTTGTTTTGATATTGGGTATTTTGTCTTAGCAATGACCGAAAAGTAACAAGATATTGCAGTACCTATTTTAATGGAATACTGTTAGTTCATAGAAACCAATAAAATCCTGTCATTTGTGATACATGAATTAAAGTGGAAATCATTATTTTAAGTGAAATAATTTAGGCCCAGAAAGACAAGTATTGCATGATCTCATGTAAGCATAAAATCTAAACCATGTTTATCTTGCAGAACTGGAGAGCAGATATTAGAGGCTAAGAAATACACAGGATAAGGAAATATGGATAGAGAGTGCTTACAAATACTAATGTATAATTGGGTAGGAGAAGTAAGTGTGCTATTACAAAGTAGAATGACTACAGGTAACAGTAATGTACTTCATAATTCAAAGGCTTGAAGAAGGGATTTCAAAAGATTCAGATGAAGTAAAAAACGTTTTAGGAAACAAATACGTTTAACTTGATTTCAATATTATGTGTACAATTATAACGTGTGTATATAGTAGTTAAATTTAAATTTAAAACTTACAGAGCACATTTGTCTTCAAGTTTTTGTAGGTACTTTTATATTTTCCTGCATAAACAAACATTCTAATTGCAAAGACAAATGTTTTATATTTTCCTTCTCAATATATGTAACTTCTATTTATTTTTGTATTTCCAGTGGACAAGCTAGGAACTTCAGTATGATGTTGGGTAAGATTGATGAGAGAGAACACAGTTGCTTTGTTCCCCAATAACAGAAAAATTGTCCAAAATATGTTTGTTGTGTCACCATTATGAGACCAGTTGTCAGCTTTGAGTACACAGTATTTATTGTTTTACAAAAGTTCCCTTCTGTATTAATCATGCTTTGTAGAGAAGCAAAGTCAATAAAATGTGTGTGTGCGTGTGTGTGTGTGTGTGTGTGCGTGTGCGTGTGCGTGTGCGTGCGTGTGCGTGTGCGTGTGTGTGTGTGTGTGTGTGTGTGTGTGTGTGCGTGTGTGTGGTTCCAATTGCCAGAAGTGGGAGTGGGTTGATATGTATTTTAAGGACCTGGTCATGCACTTGTAGTTGTTGATAGTTGTATACTTTCTTGGTTACTTTTCTCTCACTGCTGGGAAAAAACACTGGAAACTCAAAATGAAGGAAGGAAATGATTATTTAGCCACTGTTTGCAGAAGTTTCAGTCCATAATCAGCTAGCTTTCAGGCAGGGTGGTTTGGCACAGCGACAATACTTCAACACAGCATTCAGAGCAAAAAGAAGGACATCAAATGTCTTCTCCCTTATATTGTCCCCAGACCACCTCCCACCCCCCAGGGAAGATGTAGCACTCACAAAATAACCTTGCCCTCCTTTGTACAGGATGAGGACGTTTACAAATTAAGAACCCTAGCTCCCTCCTGAGTTTCTCATAAACTTCTAAAGTGTTCAGGTTGAATGTAGAAGTAGATTGACAGGCTACAGACTCATCAGTGTATTTTTCCAGTTCCAGGCCAAAAGCAATGGCAAAATTCCTACTTTGCTGAGGGATCTTAGTCTATTCTGTTAAGCTCTCACTTGACTGGATTGATAAGGCCCACACACTTTACAGAGGTCAAGGCGCTTCGCCTAATGTCTATTTAACCGTTGGTCCATGGAAGCAAACACTCACACAGAAATCCAGAAAGTGTTTGGCTAGATGTCTGGGGTCTGTGACCCATAAGACTCATCCATAAAATTACTATACCATGTCTTGTATGACACAGTTTTTGTCATGAGTGGGCATTTTGTCATGTACTATATTTTACTGTATATATTAATACATTCACATTTTTGCATAGTCTATATAATGAATTATATCAATTCAATTATAAATGTTGAACCTACTAATATAGTTTGAGTCTGGCTGTCCCCTCAAAACTCATGCAGTCGAAAGCAGAAAGCCCAGAAGAATGATTTAAAATGTTGTGAATTTTTTTCCGAAAGTAAGTTCCAATAAAACTGTGAACTACAAAGATAGAGCCGTGGAGATCTTGATTGCTGTGAAGGAAAAAAAGAACAAAAAAGATAGCCTGAGGTTATCATAAAAAGCTCCAGGACTCCACTTTGTACAGTCTCAAAATTGCAAAAATTAAAGACTTTGCTTTAAGGAGAATGCTGCTGAGTGTCATGTTCTAGAATGGCAGCAGCCACACAGTTTTGCAGAATACTGGTGGCATAGAGAATTTTTTCTTAGAATTAGATTCAGAGTGCTTAGCAATCAAGGCACTCAACCCCTATAGTCAAGAGAGAGGAAAACCTGGTTACTGCTCTTGATGGCAACAGACATTGACATTATTCGCATGATGCTAGTTTTAGGTGCATGTACAATGCAAGAGCTGTGGGGTTAAGAAGGCTTTCCCTCAGATTTCAGAATGTCTGGGAAGTCAGACAGTGTGCCCTTCTGAAAGGGCAGCGTGTGAAGCTGTGAGCGTGAAGCAAAAGGTTCATTGGAGATCTCAGAAGCTTGGAATAGCCAGGAACACGTATCGTTTAAAGCAAGCAGGGGAGAGGGAGCAAAGTCAAGTCAAGAGAGAAGTTGTAGGAGCCAGCTCCAACCACTAGAAGTGCAGCAGGGTCAGAAATATTCAAGTCACTTGGAACTCATGACTCACAACAACTTGTCTCTGATACTGCATATGGAGCTACAGGATTTAATGTTTGCCCTTCTGGAATTTAGACTTATTTTGATCCCAATCCTTTGTATCCTACTGAGTAACTTTTGGAATGAAAATGTTTATCATGTGCCATTGAAACTTTGAAGTGTTTAACTTTTCATTGGTACAGGGGCTTGCAACTAAAAGTTTGCTTTATATTTTGGACTTGGACTTGGAACTTGGACTTTTCAGCAATGCTGAAAGTGTCAGGACTCTGGCAACCCTTAGAAATGGATTAAATGCCTTTTGCATAAACAGATGTGCATCAATCTTTGGGGAGTCAGGGACTAAATGTTATGGTTTGTGTTTGGATGTTCCCCTAAAGCCACATAGGGCTGAATTTAGAGTTTGTGAATTGTTCATTCTCTAGTGTTAGCATTAGGGATATGAATGTTGTACTTGTCCTAGGGCAGGTAGCCTGTACAATACAAAAGATGGAAAGAGGCATTCTCTCCTTTTCACTTTTGCTGAATTTGCTGCTTTTGCTGCTTTTGCTGCCTTCTGCCACTATGAAATGTTGCCCTCTGCCATAACACCCTGCCTTAGAGTCAGCTGATTATGGCCTGAAAGTACCAGAAACTGTGAGCTAAATAAATGTTTTCTTCTTTAACTTATGTCATCTGGTATTTTGTCTCAGAGCAAGAAAAAAGTAACTATGAAACTTACATTACACAAGTTACATAAACACCACATAATGTTGTCTTTGTCATACAGTGCAGGATTTGATTTGTTAATATTTTATTCAGAATTTGTGTCATTGTTCAATACAGATATTAATTTATAGTTTTTAAATTTTTTTATTGATTACTATGGGTAATTTTGGTTGAATAAGTTAATTTAGATATACTATTTCTGATTTCAACGTATCAAAGAATATGTGTTTTTGAGTTGCAAATGTAAATGAGTCTTTAGCTTCCTGCTACTGATTCATTCTGGTTAATTACCTCATTGCTAAATCAACCACGCTGACTGAGGAATTAAAGGTTAAATCCATAATATAATATGCCTTTCAATCCCCAAACTATAGCTCTATTTTTACACAGAGTAGCAAAACATCGGATGAAATGACTGCTTTTTGCTTCATAAAATGCTTGTGGTCATTGTAGTATTATGTCATCCCAACCTTGTGTTTTTCATAAAGGTAGCATTTTCTATATTCAGTGATGAGGTGACTGAAGATTATGAATTAAGTTTTCCAAGACCACACTTTTCTAAGTAGTTTTGTCAGAGTCAAACTCCAGATTTTTGACTTAGTATGCCAAACACCTTCATTTCTGTAAAAGCATATGTTTATTGCATTAATTGGTAAATTCATCCTTTCAACACATTTCTCCAAAGAACACTCTTGCTCTCGCTTAAACACTTGTACTTTATCTAGAAGCCAAAATGAGGAGAAAGTTCCCAGTACTTTTATTTTATAAAACTGACTTAATCAGTATTTTACTTTCCTCCTAAAGATCAAGGTGGTAAAACTTCAGTCTCCAGTGTGGTGCTAATTGGTGATGATTGAATCTGTAAGAGGGTAGGCGCAGGTTGCTAGACCCTGCACTTGATAAGCACAGTAGTACTACTGCTTCTTCTTCTTCTTCTTCTTTTTTTTTTTTTTTCTACCTAAAAAGTTAACAGTTCCATTCTATAGGGCATCTTTGCCCTGACAGGCTTCCACAAGCCCAAAATCAACAGGACCAACTGTGACCCAAATTAAGCATCCCAAACTGGACCCAAAATAAACCTTACTCTGTATAAGTTGATCATATCCAGTTTTTATTATAGTGGGGAAAAGCTGAATAACACCTTATGTCTTTTTGTTATTGTTGTTCTATGTTTAGTTAAGCTCAGGTTTCTTCCATAGGTATATATAAGATGAAGGCTTAGCTTACTTTTATAGGTAGAAATGAGACATTTAAGAAAATATGTACAAAATAGAACCTGGCAGGGAAAGTATAAAAGTTTTGCAGCCCTAATTACAGAATTAGTATGAGACAGATATAATTAAATATCAGGGGAGAGAATAGAGATCTCTTATCTCAAAGAGTAAGTACACAGCTCTCTGAATTTTCCATCACACTGATAACTTTAACTCCTGTTAGCTACAAAGACAGCGAATCATTGCACTCCACAGTGATAACTGATTTATAAAATATGGGTCACATCCTGAGGCTGTCTATCAAAAGGGTCTGTTAATATGATTTTAAAACAGAAATCAAGTTAAAAGTCTCTAACTCCTTACATACAAGATGTCTGACTTTTCCATTGTAAAAATTATGGCTCCTTATCAAAGTCAACAGAATTATCCAGAGTCTGATAGGAGTCTAGCCATAGGAAAAATTAGGCAATTTACCCACAGATTTTCAGGAAGAATATATTTATGGTAGTATTACAAAGGCCGTGTTTATTGCCTGTGGTATGGTTAATTGTAAAGAATAGAAAAAGACATCAGACTTTCTGTGCTTATTGAAGATTCTAGATTTCCTTGCATCATTAGAGATTCATCAGGAAGTAGAGTTCTTGGGCAATCACTTAATATTTAATATATAATCAAAATGAAAAACGGTTGGTGTTTTCTTTTCCTTCTGAAATCAGATTGGAAAATTCACAATGGGAAAGGAGGTTGTAAACTCCAAACAAGTGGTGAGCACATAAACAGGATTATCTGTGGAATCATGAGGCACTAGTAGGCAATAGGACCAACACTTATGGAAGAAGTGAACCCACAACACCACAATTAATAAAAGACATTCTATTCATTTGCTTACTTGTAGGAAATAACTTGAATGATAGCAACAACTATCACCATAAAAATAATTATGCATTATTGGGTGCTCAGAATTCTGATAATGTATTTAAAAAAAGTCTCATTTTAACCCTATGAAAAAATTTATGAATAGCTTTGCCTAATGTTCCGATGAGGTACTGAGTGTCAAAGTTACATGGTTGGCCAAATAGCATAGAGATCATTTTAGGCAGAACCAGGATTTCAGAGATGTTTGTCACATTCCAAAATCATGCTCTAAGCCTAACCATTCTGCTGGTTTTCTTATCTGATTAAATATGTGACATCTGAATAATGGCACATATTTCTTGGAACATATACTTGCTTAATATTGTGTATTAAATTAGTAAGGTGAAGTTGGGGAAAAAAAAGCAAATATAGGCTTTAGAAGACAAACAGAAACCTCATCTCCAAAAAAGGACCAAAATAGCCTAAAAAGAATGTTTTCAAGGTGGAACAATAAAAACACTTAACTTCTGCCATCATTTTTGTCTATTAATTTTCTAGTATTAATATAACAAATTATAATACAATTGTCCAGAAGAAGTACATCTTAGTATCTTACAGCTCTATGTATTCAAAATATGATACAGGTCTCACTGTGCTAAAATCAAGATCTTGAGACCAAGTTTTCTCTCTGTCTTCTAGGAGAGGATTCATCTCCATTATCTTTGGCTCCATAATGAAGCAATGTTTTATGTCTCTGACTATTTTTGTATAGCCCAATCTTTCTGTGATCATGACCAGGAAATTTTCTGTAAATTTTAGAGTTGGGATTAGATTGTATCCAAATACATATTTTTTGTAATCTTCTTATTTCAAGGGCCCTTATATAATCATATTTGCTATATCTTGTCTGTAATGTCACAAAACACATCCAAAGATTTTGGCAATAGGACATGGACATCTTTGGGAAAACATTACCCTGACTATTAAAGCGTGTAAAGCTGGATATTGATAAATGGAGACTGAGATCAAGTATGAGTCAGAATTATAAGCACCAGGTAACACTGTAAAGGCCAACCTCGGGGCAAGATAATTTTCTAAACATTAAAGGGCTATGTTTTCAATCCTGCCTATGTTTTTCATCTCACAACTGTGAAAATATTCCCCTTACCTACAGCTAGATCAAGTCTCCTTTTATAGCCTTTCCTATGAGGAACCAGTCATGTTAGAAGTTGGAACAGAGGGACACAAAGACACCATGGGACTCATCTTTCCAGATCCTGAACAATTCTCTGTTTGGGCTGTGAAGCTATCTTCTCCTGGAGGGATAAAAGCCTGTATCCACTGATCTTTCTTGGGAATAAACGGCCTTTCAGCATTGGAGAGAGTGAGATTCTGTGGATAATTTTCTCTGGTAGAGATCAATGGTAAGCATCATATTCTTCTTCAAAGAAAGTCTTTTACAGTGTTTACCCCTGCATACCTACATTAAAAAGAAAAGAAATATCAATTTAACTTTGGAAAAAAAAGAAGAAAGAAGGCTGCTTCTGAAAATGGCTAATAGAATCTACTTGAATTCTATTTCTTTTAATCTATGACTGAAAAACAACAACAAAGAGCTCACAGAGCAAGTGCTGACATCCATTTCAGGATGTCCTCTAATGGTTCTAAAGCACCAGGTACCCTCAAAAATACACAAATGTGCTCTCTCCAAGGCACCTTGCATTCAAAAAATGGATTGCTAACCTTTACATTCAGGGTGTTTGTGTGTGAAATACAAGCCAACCTATTCAATTTATCATCCCAGAATAAACCTGTCATACTGTCACAGGAGCAGAGAATAGCCAATTGCTAATATCGAGAGCTGTAAAAAGGGTCCAGTTTAGTGTTCCTAGGGAGTGACCCATTTTTACAGCAGAGCACAAGTAGGCTGAGAAAATTATGCTAGGAGAGTATCAACAAAATGTGGAACTCAAGAACACACCCATTTGGACAAAAGAAAAGGAAACGTTTGCTTTTCGGAATAGTTATAAACTTCTTAAACATTCATATGCTATACATTAACAAATGCTTTCCTTCTCTGAATGTAATGTTCTAATTTGGGTAGATTAACTCAATTTCTGAAAGCATGAAAAAGAGATCATGAGTGAAAGACTTTGACCTGTACTAGAGTAAAATTATATTTGATCAAGGCAGAGTCTCCTGCAAATACTAATTTATTACTTGCAATTCTCTGTCATTATAGGATTGTGCATCAGAATACAACATGGTGAAAACATTAGAACTAGTATGTTTTAGTCAGTGGAATGTATGATGCATTGGGGCAACAAGTATCAAAATCTCAGTGATTTAACACAATCAAAATATCTTTTAAATTCTGCTGTGGGTCTGGTTGACTGTATAGGGAAACTGTCTTCCAGTTGAAACTCAATATTCATGGCTTGTGGCACATCCATTTTGGATAAGGCTGTCACATTTGAATGAAGCAAGGGAAGAGGACTCCGGAGAGACACATACTGGTATTTACACACTGCACTTCCAAACCAATTTTTAAAATTTGTCATTGAGTACATTAAAGAAAGTATACTTGCCAAAAACTTGAAGTGACAATGTTAGTGAGAACTAATACTATTTATCACACATAGGTTGATAAATCTAGTGTCACTGAAAGTCATGGCATGTGCATATGAGTCTGCATGTGTGTGCCTTTTGTTCTATGAGTAGTGTTATATTAAGATGAGATGGACATACTGTAGGGTAAAAATAGATACATGAGCTAGCAGCTTCTAGCAGTATAGATGTTACATCTTCATACACACTTTACATCTAAACAATTCTGGTGAGTCGTAGGTACTCTGATCATAATGATGTTGTTGGGAAAGCTTTGGGTCTGTTAATAGCTGCATATGACATACTGATTAAGATCGGTTTAAAAAATAGAGTGATAGATATATCGAGTGTCTATACATAAGAAGATTCCCTTCATATATATTTTTTCTGTTTATTAATCTTGGATTAGTATCTCTTCTACTTTTTAATTTACTTGTTGATAAGTTTTCTAACTTTAGAATTTATAAAATGTCTTCTTTTATGATTAGAGCAACAAATACTATTGTCAATTTACGGTAAAAGTGGGTTTAATTCATATGATCTTAAAATTCATTTAACTTTTTAACTATAAGTATGAGAATATGGAGACTATGACATAATTTTGATCTATTCTTAGTACATGAGAGTGACCAGGTTACTCTTTGGACATTCAGGCTTAGTGGGAGGGTTCTGACTGATGTAAACATGCTAATAATTCATCAAAAGGAAGTGAAGCTATTAGATGAGACCTTCAGAACAATATCACTGATCTCAGACCAAAGTCCACACTGCAGGCAGGCTCCCTTGAGCACCTTTCCAGATGGGGCAGGAGGAGAAAAGGGGCTGCATGCGGAACTTCAAGGGGATTGAACATTGAGGAAAGTGACTCATCATCCCCTCTAAATAAGTCTTTTTGTAACTTTGCTCTTCTGAGTAGATTTGGAATAGTTCATTTATTTTGTTCTTGAACTTCAGTGAACCTCATGTGAGTATGTTTTCCTATCTGACTTTCAAGATTGCCTTTGTTAACTATGAGCACTTGAGAGAGTCTTTTGTATCTGAAATAGTGTGTCTTAGAAGTAGAGACGACATTAATATTTTACAGAGAAGACTTGCATCTATTGAATTAAAAAATTTAATCACCTTCCTTCTTCATTACTTTTTATCTTTCCTGTACCCCTTCCATGATAGATTATTTTAACATTTACTGTATGTAAGTCAGAAAGATGTACAATGGAGTTTAATGGGGCTGGGTGAAGCAGGGTCACCAATGGGAAAGTTTAATAGGGGATCTCATTTTCACAGAGATGTATCCACAGATAACCCCAGACTCTATGGATGTCACAGATGGCCCTTGGAATTTTAGCTCATGCTATGACTTGAATGTGTGCAAATATAATGACACTGAGAGTTGATTGTAATAAGAGGCATAGCCTCATGAATGGGTAAATTTTTGCTGAGGAGAGTTAATTACCACAAAAGTGGCTGTGAGTGTGGCAATCCGTTGCACACTCACATACATGCCCTCTTCCCCTTCCACCATCTACCATGTGATGACACAGGACACAGGCTCATTAGATGCAGGTACCACATTCTTAGGCTTCCTAGTTTCCAGAGTCATGATCCATATATATTTTTGTTCATTATAAATCACCCAGCTGTTGGGAGCCGCAGCCCCGAGCCCGGTCGCCTCACTTGGCGGACGTGAGGCCTGTAGTAAAGAGTAAAGCCTGAGGTAGATTACCCCTCCCATCGAGCACGTTAGTTTCCTGCTTACCGCGTAAGCAACCCGCTCAACAATATAGTCTGCCTGGCAACTGATGATGTTAGCCAATCAGCTTGCCTTGCTTACTTTAACATGATTGGACACTGTATCCGTATATATACTGGTGCCACCCCTGGGGGAGAAGAAGAAGCCCGGAAGTAGAAGCCCAAAAGGAGCCGCGGGGAGCGGACCAAAGGAGGCTTCGGCTGGGAGCGATCCCAGGGCAGGCTGTACGGAGAAGGAAAATAAAAGAAAAGGTTGTCCACTGCCAGACTTTGTCGTGTGTCCTTCCTGCCGGCCGGGAGCGACATCGACACCCAGCCTGTAGTATTTTATTTTTGCAACACAAAATGAACTAAAGTGCCTATCAAATCTTCAGTGTTAGATTCCCTAAAAAACAACAAAAGGACAGGAATGTTACTAGGTAGCTAGTTTTGCATGGCAGATCAAAGAGTAATATGTGCAGAATCTCTGATTTCTGGGCCTATATTGACAAAAAACAAACAACCAAACAAGCAGCAATGCCTATTTTCCCTGAACATTTTGAAATAATGTGCTTTACTTTTCAAGGATAGAAATAGCTTTCATGGCAGACCCCCTCTAGGTATTTTTAATTTTTATTGTTTTTTTTTTCCCCTGTGGATTTTTAAGAAAAACTTTTGGCTTTTATCTCATATGCCACGGGAAAACCTAGTTGAAATAAAAGGTGATTAATAAGAAAACTGGTCAAAAAACATCTTATAGTCATCCGCAGGCAAAGAACATGTTTCGCCCATTTTTCCTCCTTTCTTCTCGTTTTGGAAAGATTGACATGCTGTGAAAGGGTCCTCAATAATTGTTAGCATTTCTGAAAGCCTACAAGTGACTCAAAGAGGTAAAAAATTACTTGGCAGAATTTCAAATTCTCTAGCCCACTAAATAATACAGAGATTATTGTAGCAAGACCTTGTTTAAAAGTCACATCATTTTCTCTCTTGAATGACTTGCTTTATTAGCTATTCTTTTTTCCTCTTTTTTAAAGAATTTAAGAACCTATTAAAACCAAAGGCAGAACTGTCTGCACATGTTGGAGTAGTCACACAAAGATCTGAAAAGCTGCACGTGAAATATGACAACCCCAGGACTTGATCTGAAATTCAAAATTCTCTCTCTCTCTCTCTCTCTCTCTCTCTCTCTCTCTCTTTCTTTTTTTCTTCTTTCTTTCTTCTTTATTGTCATTTTGAGACAGGGTCTCACAATGCAGTTCAGACTGACCTTAGGCTCACTTCATATCCCAGGATGTTCTCCAATTCATAGCCATCCTCCTGATTCAGCCTCCTGAGTGCTGGAGTTAAAGGCAGGTGCCACCAATTCTGGCTTCTTAAACTTTTTAAACAGAAATAGGAAAAATAGTATTTATAAATATAAACAATTGTAATTGGGTTTTCATTATTTTCTTGATCTCCATAGAGATCATTAATAATACATATATTATTTATTAAAGTACACATAATATGGTGTTTGATATTGTCATTGCATGAGGCCATAGTAAATTGATCCCATGAGTCCACAACTGGGTCTTTATGATTATCATTTTTAATGTCAGAATATCACATCAATTCACCAGGACTAGTCAGTGTTTCTCAGACTTCCAAGCACAAATCAATCAACCTGGGGATGTAGGTTTGGAATCAGTAGGTGTGTGACGGGATCTGAAAGCTTGTGTTCACAAGAAGCTCCTAAGAAACGCTGATGCTGTTGAATTGTAGATAAGCAGTGATTAGTAAGAGACTAAATCTTATATGTGTAATGAAGAAATAAGAAAACAGTATCTTCCTCAAAGGGTTTAAAGTCATCATACTACAGGGATACATACATATCATGTGTCTAGAGCAGCACAATTCATAACAGCTAAGTACTGGAAGAAGTTTGTAAACCCATCTGCAGATAACTGACTAAAGAAAACATGGTGTTTACTACAATGGAATATTGCTCAGGTAGTAAGGGTGAAAATTTTGAGACTTTTGTGGGGAAAAGGATGCACCTGGATCATATATTTAGTGAGATAAACAAGACTCAGGCTTATGTGTTATATGGTATCTCTCATTTGAGTGAAGCAAAGTACAAACAAGATAAATGACAAAGGGTAGATAGAAAGGGACAAGAGATAGACTCTCGCAACAAGGAAGTTACCCAAGACAAGGGGGAGGGATGAGGAAGAAGGGAAGGGAAAATAAGAAGAAGAGAGATATGCAATGTACAGGAACTAACGATGCCAAATAACATAAACATTATATGCTGTAACATGAGCCAAGACAAATAATATCAACAAGAATGAAAAAAAGGACAGGGGAACTGGAGGAAGAGAGAGGGAGGGAGAGGGAAGGGTAGTCAAAAAAAGAAATATGCTGGAAGATGTACATATAACCATTTTTCAAAATGATTGTAAACTGTAGGAACTGCAAACATGTACAAATAAAATTTAAATTTTTTTTTTTAAAATACAGAAAATAACTCACAGAGTAACATGATTGACCTCTCTGATGAACAAGCCTTTTAGAATGAGGCTCCTTAAGCAAAGTAGTGCAGGATTAAAAGGACGGCTACAGCTAACACTGCCAGGGTAGCCTTGCCACTAGTTCGCATACAAGCAGCAAACTTTATGTCATGTAGTCTAAACTTGATGACCCTATTGATAAGACCAATTCTATTGTATAATACATGAACTGGGTAGCTGTGAGATGATGAGCTATTTTACAAACACACACACACAAACATACACACACTTTTCTGATTCTCCATTGCTCGGAAAAGTTTCAGTTAGAATTTACCTACTCAGTTTTAGTTTTTGTTTGTTTTTGTTTTTTTGTTTTTTTTTTTAAGAATAAGTTTAATGGATTCTGACTAATCAAGATGATACTTTCTCGCTGAAAATAATGGACTTGCAACAGGCAGAGAATATAGTTATCAAATTATATTACAAATCAACAAAATGGTATTTTGGTCAGCTTCATTTTTTTGGTTTATGTAGGAACATGAGACACAAACTCCTCAAAAATAATTAGCTTTCAGTTTGGAAAGGCTGAGAGTTGATCTTAGGAGAAAAATGGAAATAAAGTTTTTATTAGAAAAAGAATAAAATAGGATAGAAAGAATTTTTTAGAAAATGTAATTTGTATATATTTCATCACTATTAGTGACATTGCATAAGTGATGGGAAACAAACAAGGGTAAGTCTTTTCTAATGATAAAATATTGAATTCTAAATCAGAAGAGGAAAGATGGGGCTAAAACAATGATGCAAATTACTAGTCATTTGGAAAGAAACTTGTATCCTTGCTGTAAGCTTAATGCTGAAACAACTCGTGGAGTTAAACAAGGAAATCATGAAAGTCAGAGAATGAAATGTCAGTGAATACTTGCATAGTGTTGTTATGGCAAAAGTCTTTGCAAGGTAATAACAGGGCAAAAAGTGGAGTATAAAATTAAGAGACATAAACACCTTGAATATAAAGCAATTATAGGGGTATACTTTTATCCACAGCTTTACTGTTTACTAATTGTGAGTCAAATGATAAACATATAAATGATAAAGTGAATTAGTAATGCCTGCAAGAGGCTTTCATAAATCAAAGTGAGTAAGAAAAAAACACTACAGGGAAATAACTGAGGTATAAGGTGAATTACAAACAGAAAGAAAATACTTGTGATAGTAAACACTTGCAAATGCACCCATTTTCACACAACAAGTTACTTTTAGATAATTTGAGAAAACAACTACTGAATTACTTAAAAATATGTCTGAGGTTTCATGAGACTAGTATATTTCTAGTACAAGTAATTGTTCAAGTTTATATATTGAAGTGTTTGGAGCAGCTGGATTTTGAAAAAATAAATGAAGTCAGAAGGCATGCAGGATACACACATGTATGAAAATGTCCTCCTAACATTATACATAAAAAAGTCAAGGGTTGTATTAGCATGTGCTATTAAACTTACTCATTATTTAAAATAATTTAATAGTATATGCAGATACATGACACAATCCTAAAGTGCATCACCATGTTCACAGTGTTTCTATTGGCAACTTTCCTTTTCAACTTTGTATTGTAGGTGTTTTCAGGTAATTCTGACAATAAATGGGTAATACTATTAGCACATAAAGCTGTAAGGTTATTTCCACGTTAAAGATAATACCACTTTTTAGTGGATCTTGATATCACTGCTATGGTCCTGAAACATTATTTAATTATTAGAGAACTTTATTTTACTTATTAGAACTTAAAGCAGTGGCTCTGATTTTATAGGTCTGGTAGTTTGGTTGGAAAAGAAAATTTATTTGACTCCAGACTATTAAGATATCTTAGCACTAGTTGTTATCTTTGTCACATGAAAGAGATGGTACTAGATCTTGATGACAAGGGCAAAAATAATGACTTCATATTGTGATCTTAACATCAATTTTCTGATTTCTGGTATTCTACTGTCACTTTTTGCCCTGTTTTTCATGTAATTTTCCAAGTCTACTAAATATTTATATATATATATATATATATATATATATATATATATATATATATTCCAGTTAAGTAAATCTTCATGTAGATTCCAAAGGTATTATATGCTTAAGAAAAAATATCACTTGTATTTTGAGGAAGAAATAAAAATTTCAATGCAAAATACTATTTGATGTAGAGACCATTGTTATGGTTTTACTGAAGACAAGGGAAATACAGCTTTCCACTTTGAGGAGCAATGAGGAAACTAAAATTGGGATTAGAATACATAGTCCTCTATGGATTATAGGAAAGTCGTTGTATATCGTCAGACTTTATGCTTTCCTGGAAAGGAACTATAATTAATTAAACCCAAAACAAAGCAATATTTTAACACACAATTCAGCACATTAATTCAGTCAGTGGATAAAATGGGCTTTGTCTCAGGTGCTTAAATTTTGATTCACATGGAACAATCAGCAGCCACCATGAGTGATACATCGAGTTAATTATTTTTCAGTTAGTTTCTCAAGCATTAAATTGTGAGGTTTGCATGCATATGCGTGAATGTGTGAATGTGTGTGCGTATCTGAAGCACAGTGTTTGTGTAAATCAGTTTTTGTCTATGTGCCGGAGAACTGATAAATTGTTTTATTTTAAAGAGAAAAAATACACAGAAAAGAAAAACAAAAAACAAGAGACTTACAAACAATTACAAGAACAACAAAAACTCAAAACAATTACTACATAGGCTTTTAAAATGGCGATAGCAATTTAATAATGGTTGTAATATTGCATATTGTTATTGTCAAAAGAGTTGCTTAGATTACCAGATAGACAAGTAATATTGATCTAACCATAAGAGTATTAACTGTTCTTTTACAAGACTAATAGAATTCATAGTATAATCATTTTAGCTATTTTATGGTGAAAGGAAAAATATGTAAATTTCTTTCTTTATTTGGTACCATGGTACTGAACTGACAACCTCACACTTAGCAGGTAGGTGCTTATGCCACTAAGCTAAATTCCTGGCTATAAATTGTATTGATATACATAAACGAGCACTGATAAATTTCACCTACCAATGCAGTAAATTTCTGCACAGCAGATTCTTGAGGAAAATGTTTAAACTTTCAGTGAAGGAAATTGCATTCTAGCACAAGAAATTTTGATATATCATGTAGGACTGAGCTGTGCAACTTTTGTTTACTTATACATTTCAGTTAGCATCTCTGCATTAAAATATAACCCTTGGGTTCACCAGAGAAAAGTAACAAAAGCAAAGCATTAAGAAAAACATCAATTTACTCAGCAGGTAACAGTAGTATGTTTACTTCATAGCTTAAAATGAATGGTTAGGTGGTAGTCATTTTAAAGCATGTTTTATTATGAGGCCAAACGATAAATTTTGTTATATTGGATACTTTGTCAGTATAAGAGAGATGAAAAATATGAGTCAATCTCATAGATATTCATTCACAGTCAAATAATGTCTTTGGTAGGTGAACTATTGAAATTACATAACACTAAAAAGCAACAGCAAACTATAGCAGTGTAGAAAAAAGGCTTGAATTAAAACCTATAATCAGCTGCCTTTTACACCTAAGTGTTCATAGCCAAGCCACATAACATCTCTGTTTTGTTTTTTCACTCGTATTAAAAATCAATGTGGCAGTGACAGAAGTAGAAGGAAGGAGAAAGGGAGAGAAAGAAAGCATGGTATCAAATATATGTATTTAGAAAGATAATAGGAATAAAATTGGAAGGAAATTTAGATTATGAGGTAAATTCTGTTTATAGTGATTGAGTTACAGAGGTTTTGACAACAAAGGATAATTTTGGAGATGATAGAAACTGTTTGGATGTAACATTAACAATAATAATTTGCATAAGCAATGTCCTGGAAGATTTTAACTTTCTAATGTTCTTCTCTTGAAACATAAACTCTAGTGTAACAGTATTAAGAGGTGGGGTATTTAGGAGACCACTGGACCATGATAGATTCATGAGCGAGGTAAGTACTCTTGTAAGAGAGGCTTAAGGCATTTTGTTAATTTACTCTACCGTTTGTGGACACAGCAGAAAGACACCACTTAGAAAAAGAATGAACCTTGACTCACGCAGTAAAGCTATGACACTTTTACTGTAAGTTTACTGTAAAATTAACAAAGGCACATGGGCCAGTTAGTAGAGATGCAATTAATAGAGATGAGTATTTCTTAAAAGAAAGTCAAATGAAGACATGTGTTACTAAAGATTTAACTGGCACAGAAATAACCCAAATACCTAAAAGCCATTGATAAACCATACAGAGAGTTTAAAGAAATTTCCAATTTACTTTATAGAAATAGTGTTTCTTACTCTATAGAAACAGAATCCGTTGGCGTTCTGATATTGACATTCCTAGCTTCCAGAACTGTTAGCAGCAAAATTCTGTTGTTGGGAAATTTTTGTCTAAGCTGTAATTTTCTGAACAAAGAGCAATGCATACTGTCATATACACTACACACAGGTCTCATGAAAATCATTCCCTTCATTTATCTTACAACTACTCTATGACAAAAAAATTATTGTCTCAGTTTTACTATAAGGAAATGAAGGCCAGGTATCTTTTTTCAAGGTTATGCAAATAAATTGAATTTGGGTTCAAACTGTGCTATGCACTGTGCCAGGCTGCTAACTGGAATGTTCCAGAAAAGTTCAAAAGTAGATACCAAAATATGAAGTCAACTTTCCATGGGAGAGAATGTTCTTATTATTCCACTCTAAGTTATTTACTTAATTTTTTGTTTTCTTTCACTTGACTAATTCTGATTAGGAGATTTATGGAAGGAAACAAGCATATTGTAGGAGAAATCAGCAGGTGGAGTCCTGCTGAACTTCTTATCACCTTTTGGACAGTGAATTTAAGGAGCTGAAATTTGGATTCTGGCAAATAGATTTAATGTTCATGCTGACTACTTATTGTGGTTAAAATATCCTTATACTCTCCTTCCTTTTTCCTGTACTTATCTAACATAGTAAACAAATAATCTCCCTACTATAAATATCAATAATATTTGTTTTGTATATTATAGAAAAATTTAGTAAAATACAAATACATTTATAAAAATATGTATGTTCCTATTTGGTCTTAAAGCAGAGAGTTTATTAAAAGAAATTATCTCTTTAGGTTGTAAACATTCATTCAGTCATTTAGCCACATGTTATTACCCTAACTATGTGCCATTCACTCATACAATTAAAAGGAGTTTTAAGCTGAATGAGTGTCTTTCAGTCTGGTTTCAGGTCCTCATGTCAAAATAGTTTTGCTTCTGTTTTATTTTCCTAATTTATTTAAATTCTATTATCATGAAGTGATTGGTTTTTAAATATTTACCTCTTTATATATTTTTGTCTTTTGTATTTTCCAGCCATGATTTTCACTTAGTGGGGAATAACAATATGTATTTCATTTTTTAAGGCACATGTGGGTCCTTCCTAAATTTCAGCTGTTCTTAAATTGATCTTGCTTTATTTCATTGTTATTGTTTTTTAATTGAGTTTGTAGTAGATTAAAATCTAGTAAGTTTTTCACCTAGTCATTCTTTTCCCTCTCAGTACAAAGAAACATTTTTCCCAGCAGTCTTCATATCTTCTACTGATAAACAACAATGACTTCATAAAATTCAGTAGGCAGAAAAGAAATGAAACATTTAAAAATATTGTGCATCTCTAAAAACTAGAACTCATGTCAAGCTGTCTAGTAACAATACAAAGTTTTCATTTTATTAAACTCTTTAGCATTTGAGTTTGCAGCAGTTTGAAATCAGCAGTGAATCAATGATTCTGAGGAATTAATCTTGTTCTTTTTTGTGACTAGCAGCAATATTCAGAGCTCTGATGAAGATGATGCCAGACTGACAGGCACACAGGAGTGAGCATGGAGAGTTGTTTCCACATGAGTGCCTGGATATTATAAATTCATACGTCCATGACCATTTTCAGGCAGCAGAACAAAGAAGCAACTGAAAAATTTGCCATGATTTACAGAGCTTTGTAGCTAATGTTTCATAAACTAATCACTTCAGAGGTGCACATTTTCCTTTCTTGAACACAAACTAATCATGGGAGATTTTGCATTTTTAGTGCCTCTTGCTTGGGTCTCCTTTTGCAGCTTCAGACATAAAAATTGCCTAGGATGCACTAATGTAGCTAGTGACCCAATTCTGTTCTTCAGGTGGAGATATTGGTGCTTCAAATGGCCTATAGACACAATATTTGCTGAAGTAATCTACAAGTTAACTTGACCTTTAGACAACTGTCTTTGATAACTGTGGGGAAAAAATGAAGAGAAAACTATGACACCTTTACTGTTAGTTTACTGGGACATTAACAAAGGCACAGGGACCAATTAGAAGAGATGCAAGGTACTGATTATTTACTGAAAGAAGGCCAAATTAAAACCTGTGCTACTAATACTTTAACTGGCACAGAAATAACCCAAACACCTAAAAAACAAATTATGAACCATACTGATAGTTTAAAGAAATTCCCAGCTTCCTTTATAGAAACAGTGTTAAATAATAGGGACCACTGAAGGTAAACTTAGAAATGCAAATGAGTCGTGAGTACTGAAAATCCTGTGTCTCTCTCATAGTAACCAGATGGGAAAGAGAAGTCACATCTCTCTGTTCTCAGATTCAGGGTTTTTTCATCACAAATACATCTGTGACTCTAAGATTATGAATCCTACATCTAGCATCTAGCATAGGTAAAGATTAACTTACTTGGGTTATTTATGAAATGATAATTGTAATGCCAATCTTTAGTAAACAAACATTTAGAAAATGAGAAGCATAAAACATCGTCAACTTTAAGAATTAATTATTGCACTAGTTGTGTGGTCTATGCATTGGGACTACAAACATATTCTGGAAGGCGGAAGGTGAATTCAGGGAAGGATCATTTATGCATCTTAGGTTCTGTTACCCAGTGGCAGTCTGAACACTTGCTGTTAATAAGTGCAGACCTCCTGCCGGATCATATATTGCTTCCTTTCTGTAGCTCATCTGGGACTTCTCTAGAGTTCACAGAATGAGTAAAGTGCCCCAGACTGTGTTAAATTATTTCAGCGTTGCTGTTAACATGGGGGAAAAGATAGCTACAATTAAGTTAACCTAACTTTGTACAAGGTGAGCCTGCTATAATGAAATCTTTGACTTAACGGGAATTGCTAAATTCGGTACCCCAGGCTCTATATTCAAGAGAAAGCATGTTTTTTCCTTGACCACGGCAAAATGAATATTTCACCAGTAATATAAAAGTGAAATTCTGACTGTGATTACAAACACATATTACAATATTGTACTGTATCACAGTATAATCTATAAGGTAGAACTGTCTTGTGAAAACATAGTTAGGTAAACTCTGAGGTTATTTGCCACTGGTCATGAATGAAATACCCAAGTTTCAAACTTTACAATTGTAGAAGATTAGACAATGTACCAAATGTCAAATAATCAAGTGAGTAAACAACTTATAATTTGAATGGATCAAGAAAGAAGTCTAAAGAGAAGGTATCAGGTGCAAACATAATCAAATAACAATGCAACTCCACCTAGTTTATGCACAGTGAATCTGGAGACCATAAAAGTGGTTGATTTCTTTCACTGCATGCAAACTCACAATCTGTTTAAAGACTTGTGTCTTTTGTTTGTACAGAGGCAAAACAGGTAACTATACTACTATCTAATCAAAGTAGAATATTTTTAAATAATTGTAATCAGATAGGGTATATATTATCTGAAGACCACTGCAACACTTATTGATCTATTTTAAAGATTGTATTATTGATATTAGTTTGTCTTTTTATCTTCTTCCTTATGGAAATACAGACTTCAAGATGGATATTTTTCTTTAAAAATCTCTTTTGTAATATTTACCAACACTAAAAGTTCAGAGGAATTAGTCAGACACATCTCTTAAACCATGATTATGTTTCTTGGAATTCGTGTATAATTAAAGCATAAGAGATTATTGACAAAATTTGAGCTTTGTTTTTCTGACAAATTAATCTTTTAATTAAGATAGCTGTGTGTATATTTAAATTCTTAAGAAAGGACTCAATAATCAAGATAGGCAAAAATAATACTAAATTAAATACACAAATATATAAATACTGTATGGCATATATCAATACCATTAAAAGATTTTATGATATAAATTAAGAGCATACTGTGTTTCTCTAAGACACTGAAATTTTTAAAATGTGGGTATGGCTAGTACAGAATTGTCAGAATGAGAAGAAATAAGCATAGAAGTTTTACATTTGTAATGATTTAATTACTATAGAAAAAGTAAAATTTATTAACATTTAATGAAATGATTGAGAACCAGCTATGTTTTGATTGCCAGATAAGTACCTATATGACAGTATGCACATTGGGAATTGTCTGTTCTGGAATATATGCAAATATATTCTAGTATAGACAGACATGCTAGATGTCATCATCCCTGTGCAAGTAAAACTGACACTGTGAAATATAGAATGAAAGAGAAATGCTAAGTTCTTTGAGATCATGTGATAGGAAGAAGATGGCCTAGCTGGAATATGACAAGTTTTTCTGAGAAGTTAGAACTGAACAAAGCTGTGAACTAAGAGTCCAGGCAGATGAGGTGTAGGAGTCTAGTGAGTAGTACTTTTAGAGGGGAAATTGAAATAAAAAGGCTCAGGGACAAAAGAACCATTAGAAGAACAGAAAGACAACCTGTGTGCAGTGATTCACAGAGGAGTGGGAGGCTCAGGGCAGGAACGAAGGTGGGAAGGTTAGGTGTGAATCCACACAAGGCCAGGTAGGTCGTGTCAGTGTTTCACCAACCGAAATTCTGGAAAGTGTCTTAGCATGGGTGATCAGATTGTATTTTGTTGATAGTAGGTTGTGTTTATGGAAACACAAAAAGAGAACAAAAGGAGCTTAATAAGGGGCTACTATAGTAATCTAGACTAGTGGTGGCAAACCCATAGCATATGTGCTACAGTAGGCTGTTTGTTATCACTGAAAACGCTAAAATGTCCACCATTGCTGGTTAAGCAATTGACAAAGCAAACAGAAACAAGCCAGATTTGAGAATGGAATGGAGGGAGAGGTATAACAGAGGGATGTGTCACCACTGGCATCTGTTTCCTTAGCTTTCTAATTCTGAATGTCCAGGGGACACCTAAAAAGTACTGCCCCTTAGCAATCTAGGTCACCTCTCGTGATTTAAAACATCCTTACTTCTGAAAGCACTAAAAATCTCAATCTTGTGGTAACACTTCATATTCGTTACAGATATTTCCTCCACTTTTAACATCTTTCTAATTCTCTTAGACCTCACATTATAAATGAAATTAGTTTTGAAATTTTATTGAAATTGACCAATAGCTTGCCATTTTTTAAGAAATTTGAAACAATACATAGAAACAAGTTTTCAAAAATAAATATTTTCCCTGAGCTACAGAAGAATGATCTTCATGGCTAAGTCTCCATAATGTGGCCCCTAGCACATATTTGCCCACCTCTACTGTTGATCTTTATGAAGTCTGATTACCTGTACTGATAGGCTTCCATACAATGTCAATAATGTACAAAACCTAGGCATAAAATCACTGTTTACTCAGAAAGTGGTATTTCTATCATCTGGGCCAAAAGATCTTTTATGACAGGACAATTAAAAATTACTCCAAAAACATCAACATTAAAAATGAAAACTACAGAACTTATAAGCTTTTAGAAACCAACTGGTCCTCTAAAACAGCAAGTAAATTGTAAGTTTTAAAATACCCTGATTTTGACAGATTAGGACACTTTTAGAGAGCTAGGAATCAATCATCGCTTACAGAAATAAGTTGGTTCACATGCGTCTTACGGCATTTCATTTCACTTTACGGTACTGGTTTCAACTTTTACTCCTTTGCTTGAAGTCCACCTGGAAAAAAGAATTTTCACTCTTAATCTATTCTTGGTGGACTATAAAAATCGCTGTATAGTTCTTAGACTATCCTGAAGTTCTTGAAGTAAGGTCTTGGGGAAGTTCAGCTACTTGGTTACTTTAAATCAGTCTTATCAGAGCACCATAAAAGTGAAAATATTTACCATTTTTCCAGTGTCAGCGTTCTGGGCTGCTGAAGGGTAGAAAAGAGACCTGGAAAACCACATACAGCTAAAAAATTGCATTTATTTATATTAAGTTTATATATTTGAATATATATATATATATATTTGAATGTCTGCTTCAAGAAAAAAAAAAAAAAGAAAAAGTGTTGGAGATCAAGGATATTCACAAAGGATAATTTTGGCTACCAGTGAACAACTAACTTGTGTGAGATTAAATACTCCTCATTTGTAAACTACTAATGACTCCCTAGCCTGCATTAATTTGTTATTAAAGTTCAAATATAGTTTTCATATATTAGATAAAAAATATTATAAACAGCTCTCTTTTCCCTTTGCCTTAATCTTCTCAGGCTGCCGTAACAAGATCTCTCAGAATGGGTAGCTCAAACCACAGAAATTTATTTCTTACTGTTCTAGAGGCTGGAATTCCAGGATTGGAGTATATGGTGGTTTGATTTGTCCTAGGCTTTTGAGATGATCCCTTTCTTGGTGTCCTCACAAAGCTTTTCCTTTGTCTGTGACCATTCCCAATGTCTCTTCCTCATTATTGTAAGAACATTAGTTCTATTGACTCAGGACTGAATCCTAATAATCTCACTTAACATTAATTACCTCTTTAACATTAATTAGCTCTTTAAAGGCCCTGTGTCCAAATATAGTCATCCTGTGAGTTTGGTTCAATATATTTTTGGTGGAACACCATTCAGGCCACAATGCCTTGTTCACTATTTATATATTTTACAGTATATACTACACACTCAAGTACCCAGCATTGCATATATTCTCATGAAATAAATGTAAGAAACCTTGGAATCCTCTCTATTGCTGAGTGAAAGAAGGGATATATCAAGGTTTTTCTTTTCCTTTGTGTGAGGTAGTTTTCCATGGGAGATTCACCATAGATAGAATAGTTGTTCTTTTCGTCTTAGTTCAGAACAAACAGACACACTATCTCTGTATATCTGACAAAGAAAGCATGCATGTTACAATTAAATGTTTGGAAAAAATGTATTGAGAAAGAATAAAACAGCTAGGTCTCTTTGTTGAAATCATTCCAACAAATTATTCCTTTTTCTCGTGTTTCAATAGTTGTGTATTTGGAACAGACCAATATGATGTTCTATATTTAGTAATAATATATATAGTACAATGTAATAAACTTCAATTATTCTTTATGACCTATGGTAATTTCTCTAAAGTGGCACATTATAAATATAGGCAACCAATAGTGTTGCTGTAGTTTGGAATATATTTTTATCTTTTAGAAAAATTATGTAATTGTACATTTTTTATTTTATAGAAGGAAAATTACATTTCTGTTACTTCAGCTGAAGAACATGAATAAATATCACCAGCTTCTGTGGGCTTCATGCAGATTGTCCCTATGTTTCAACATATTTATTCAACCACAAAAATTCAGATTGGCTTCTCCCAGTGTTGAAAACCTACATTATAAACACACTGGACACAGAAAGGATAGTTTAATAAGAAGGAACATGTTCTAGTTCTGAGTTGCATATTTAGATTTGAACAGTGGAAATGAGTGAGGTCATCAAAGAAAACAGGAAAAAAACATGAAAACAAGAAATAAGATTTTAAAATTGTTTATTATGCTGATTTTCACACCTGCATGAACATGAAGATTTGGATAAGCTTTTCAGCAGGCTAATTGGAAGAGGGGAATGAAGTCTGTCATACCTCCCAAATCCTCCTAAAGATGAACTCAGCTAACTGAATGATCAGGAGAACTATAAATAAATTTGGTACTAAAATTAGAACTTTTTCATGTTGATACTAAAAAGGAGACAATGTATAGTTTAGCAACATCCTTATTGTTTTGTTTTGTTTTGTTTTGTTTGAGGGGGGATGGATCCCAGACTACTTATTGTTAAATTTATGACTTGGTTTATCCTTCTTGTCCAAATACAATTATTAATAGTAGCAAATAGAATTTCAAAAACGTCCCAGTTAGAATAATAGATAGTGTTTATTTTAGCTGAAAATGAAGTGTTTTCATTTTCTTTAACAGGGTCTTGTAGTCAGGGATTGTGAGGAAAATGATTAGACTCAGGACATGGAGTTTATAATATTATTTTATGATGGTCACGCAGAGTTAACATAAGAAAATGCAGGAAATCTATCCACAACACTAAAGACATAGAATATTTAGCCAAGGGCCTAAATCCCACAGCAATGTCCCACATGAGTCCAGTTGAAGACTGAGCTAATGACAATGCCTCCCACGAGTCCAACTGGTGGTCTAGAGCCCACAATAAGGACTCATGCCACTCTTTTTTACGGATCCCTGCTGGGAAGGCCCAAAGGTCAGCGGTGGAAGCTAGAAAGTCTATGCCAGCAGGGTGAAGGAGCTGTGCTGATACACTGAAGCCGAGAAGTCACACTCACAACAAAGACCAGGGCTGTCCTGAAAAGCCATCCTCAGCAACATGGAGGACCTGAGCTTCTCTGATAATAAGCACAGTTGAGTACATGCCAGGAAGTCAGCATGACGAGTTCAACCTGGGGACCAAGCAGCACATGTCTTCCCCTCTGGAGCCAGGAAGCAATACTCAATGTGAGGACCAGAGCTTCTCCAGGAGAACCAACAGCTCAAACAGCGACACACAAGACAATTCATAATGCCTCAATGCCTTAACACCTCTTTTCTCCTTCTCCACGTCTTCACTTATGCTGTCAACTTTCCTCAGGTGGATCATCTACGCACAGAGCCTGCTGATTTAATTCAGCCGGCATTAAGTTGACCACCACTTTTTAATCCATAACAGAGACTTACTGTGTAGTTCAGGTTGGCCTCGAACTTACTATGCTTTCTTGACTTGCTTTGAATTCTCAGTAATCCTCCTGTCTTGCCTTCTAAGTGCTGGGATTAAAGGCATTCAACACCACTTCTGGTAGTGTTTTCCTTTTCATGAGAGTGGTGTGACACTGATCAAGTTACTTAACATTTTGGGTCTTGAAACTCATCTCTAATATAGATGGTGGGGAAGATCACTGTTATATTCTTAATTTCCCAATGAATTATTTTACTAGGTCTTCCACTACAAAGCATTTCAGACTGTGTGACTTAAAGGGGACAAATTTATTATCTTATGATTATGTAGGATAAAAGTACAAGATCTAGGTACTATTAGAATTAGTTTCTTTCAAGATCTCTCCATAGCATAGAGATGGTTGTCTATTCACTGTTTCTTTACATTGTCTTGCCTCCTGGCGTGTCTGTGTCCTAATTCATGTGGGGACTACTTATGTTGGATTAGTACCCATCTTTCTAACCCCATTTAAACTTCCTTTCATCTTTCAAGACTAAATTATAGCTACATTCTGAGGTACTAGCAGTTAGGATTTTACCATAAGAATTTCAGGGTAGGGGAAAGCAAAGTTCATAAATTCCAGTGTTGAAACATATCTAGATTTAGAAATTCCCCAACATATTATATGTGATTGAAAATTAAAGAAAATATTTACATTTTTGGAAAAATTATTACAATAAAAGACATATCAGTATTTATCTTCCTTAAAATACGCCCCATCGTCAAATACACCTGTCTCATTGGTTGTACTGCCTTTTGACACAATTTTAGAAATCTTTCATAAGTGTCTTTAATTACACTGTCATGGCTGCCTTGATGTTCTGAATTAATTCAAAACATTTATCTTTTGTGCTCCTTTTGACTTTGGGGAAGAACATGAAGTTTCATGGGGCCAGATCTGCTAAATCCGGTGGATAAGGACACACTGTAATTTTTTACAAGCATGTCTTTTTGCTGGATGCATTCAGAAGCATCATTTACAGTATCAGTGCAGAGAGACATGAGAGAGAACTTCCAGAATTGCTTCAGAAAGTGGCAAGAACAATGAAATGTGCTTGAAGCAAAGCGGAGTAGTTTGATGGAGATTAATGACAGTATGTCTTTTCTGTAATAATTTTTTAAAAGTTTAAACATTCATTATACATCTTTACCACACTTTGAATATATTGAGAGAAACAAGATTCTAGTCTTTCTGCAGAAACTAAGAATTACATATGTAACATTTGACCCACAATCACATGGCTGAAATCAAGCCTCTCCCAACACCGCTATCTCACCTGAGGCCTAGGATCCTCTTCCAAGTTTACTCCAGCAGTTTCCAGGATTCATGACACTGTGGCTCTGAACCATGATCCTCAGGTTGTTGCCAGCAGTCAGCTGGGTTGTGTGCTCAGATCCTCAATGCGAACTCTGTAGGTGACATGGATAGATTCTATCTTTATTTAGGTACAGTGGAATAACAGAACATGATCACGGGAATGATTGCAGTATCACCACTTGCAATGTAGCATAATATAATCTAGTAAGAAATTGTCTCAATTTATTCATAATCCATAAGTTTGAGATACATTCAATGGATAAGAATTTTAAAATTCAGGTGAGTCTATTAAAGGGAATCTTGGGAACTGTTAGAATTCCTCTGGTTGCATATATGTTTTATTTGACTTAGCCTAATAGATGAATATAGTATTTATAGGAAATAAAACATACTTCAAATTAGGTAAATCAAGACACAGAAGAGTTCTTCCTAAACAATGGTTCTTCCTAGGCATAGAGTTTTGTTGGAGACCACCACGAAGCAGCTCTGAGCAAGATTTAAATTTAACTAATTGGCTTTCTATGTTTATCTGTGAGTCTGTCCTGGGCCTCGGCCCCTAGCCTGGCGACAGGAGCTGCTTCATAGTAAGTGAACCTCTATGAATCACTGGTCCTGGCTGAGGCTTGTAGTGGCCTGTGAGGCCAGAGATACCTCAAAGGCAAGATAAGGCCATAGCTGCGGACAGTTGGCTCCAATCCCAATTAACAAGATAGAGACTGCAGTTCCAGAAATTACTCCTATAGTCTCACTTCTACCATGTCTTCATGGTAAGATAGTGCCACTGAATTGACTTGATTCATTACTTAGAGAAGTCCTTGAAGTGACTCCCAAGCTCCTGCTCATTGCCTGTGTTTTCCTCAGTTTCCCTACTTTTGCCCTTGGTCCTAATAAAAGTGGGCTGAACTAGAGAAGTCTTTCTCGTAGCCCTCAGACTCTGGAGCTCAATTAAAGGGTTTTGACTCTCTTGGAGCCCTAAAACCATATAATTTATCTCTTTTTATTTAATCTCCACCATACACTCACTTGGGAAATTGTGGATCTAGTTCAGGACCCAATATAGTTTTTTTTTGTTTGTTTGTTTGTTTGTTTGTTTGTTTTTTGTACAGAGAGTGGAACTCATGACCTAGCACGCTTACACCACTGAGCTAAACCCCAGCCCTGCATAGAGTTTTGAGTCTGAAGTCTCATTGGCTGGAGTTCATGCCAGCCCAACCACCTAGTCTCAGAGACGTGATTAGAAAAGTCCTGGATCCTTGACACTTTGGTCTTTTTCAAATAAACTCGTATTCAGAATTCTGTTCTGTCTAGGAAATAATAACAAGTGACCACACATGACTTTATATTAAAAGGTACAAAACTTAAATTCTAGCTCTTGTACCACTATATTTTCTGCACATATTTCTGATCTACTATGTACTACTCCAGTTCCTACACGTCTTATTTATTCTTATCTCTGTGCCCTCATTTTTCTTTCATTGAAATGCTTTTGCACAATGATAGAAATCCTACTTATACTTCAAGTGCAATATTACAAGCTTCCCTGATTCAGCCCTTTATATTTAGTTGACTTTTCATCTGCCCTGTACTATGATCGACTGAGTGTTTAAGAATTCATTCCTATAATGCAATTCTATGGAGGTAAGTGTGGTATATTTTTTTATGTCTCTGATCTCGGATCCAGTAAATGTTCTCTTTAGCCCTTGATAAATATCACACTGTTTAATGGCAAATTTCACACCCACTCTGTGATTATTGAATAACTGGAGAGATCAAAAACAGATGTTTTCTTTCTACTTGCTCTGTCTACCATTGCCTTACTTACAGATAACCATCATGCCTGATAGGAGCTGCAGAAGCCCTTTTGCGTATCACTAGAAACTTAACATTCATTTATGCTTCAGGATCTTTACATTTGGTTTGCTCAATCTAAAATGCTCCCTCTTAGGTCACTCTCATTTGGATTCACATTAGTACAATTGTCACCTCTTCAAAAGCCCTTTCTCTATCACCCAAGTTAGACTAGTTACCTTGGTATGTCATTAGTCTTCTCTTTGTACAAGTACTTGTTAACATCTAGAAATATTTATTTATATTTATTTCATTCGTTTACATTTATGCATCAAAGTTTAAGCTCAGCAAAGACATAAAACTGTCTATTTTTCCATCAACATGTCTCTATTTTCTAAAACACTATATTATAGGTACTCAAAATATTTGATTGATAAACAGGTAAGAGAATCTTACATCTCAGGTTATAATGTGCCTTAGTGAAAGATAATATAGCCTTCGTCTATTTCTTTGTGATTAATAAGTTGCAATTAAAGTAACAGTGGTATGTATTAGTTTTATGTAATGAAATCTATGTTCATTCAAGAAAAATGTTAAAAAGAATTATGCATCTTTACATTCGTGAAAGGTTATCTCAAGAAAATGTAGTAACTGTGTTTCACTTGCATGTGTGTGGTATATAGTATCAGAAAATAATCATTTATGAGCTGTGGCATAACTCAATTATAGAATATTTGCCTAGCATTCACAAGGCTCTGGGTTCCTCCCAGAGCCAGTACAAAAATAAAAACATATGGATCAAAACAATTAACAATGCAATGAATACTGTATAAATTGAACTTCATTTAAATTATAAGTTTTGTGCATCTAAGAGCATCACAAATCTGTGGAACGGGGAAAATATTTGCATATCATGTGTCTGATAAAGGCTAACATCCAGAATATGTAATGACTACTTCCAATTCAACAATAAAAAGATAATTAGCCCAATTAAAAAACTTGTGAACTGCTTGAGTAAACATTTCTGCAAAGAAAATACACAAATGCACACAAAAAAACACAATGAGACATCATACTTCATCCAATGGAGTGGTAATAATAATAATAATAATGAATGCAGCAAAGATGATATGATATTAACAGGTAATAGCAATTGTTGCTAGGGGTATAGACACATTAAAACCTTGTGCATTCCTGTGGGAATTAAAAAGAGGTTCAGACAGTGGAAAATATTTTGGCAGCTCCTCAAAATGTTAAACAGAATTATTATATGAACTGATATTTTTACTGTTCGGCATACACTGAACTGAAGACAGGTGCTCAAACAAGATAAAAGTGGTGGATGCACAGCACTATGCATAGACTGAAGGCCAATCAATTGTTTACTTTAAAATAGTTTAAATTTACATTATGTAAATTTTGCTTCAATATATTTTTTTAAAATTTGTCATTTTGATTCCTTTGAAAAACATTTAATGTACTCAATACATATAATAAATAAATCTGTTGATCAAATCTGTATTTCTTTAATCCGGTACACCACCTACTCTTTGTTTATAGGATATAGACATTCACATCTTTTTTAAGCTGAGGAGGTTTCTTGAACACTAATAAGTTTTCCAATTTTATTTCTTCTCTCAACCTCTACTAATCATAGCATTTCCACTTAGACAATATTCAGAAATCATAATAGGCACATCAGGATATTGAACATGATTTTCTTGATCAGTAAGTATTCAAATGAAGCATTTATCATTAATTCTTTCCAATGGTCTTTCTTTAGATCATTAAGAAAAAAAATTCAAATGATTGGAAAGCATCTTATTTAGGTGTGTCAAGTTATCTCATGGAGACTCACAAGAACTAATACTTACTTTATTATAAAAAGAAGAAAACAAAACGTAGTATAGTAATAGCTGAGCCTATGGTCTTCATAAGGATGTCGCTATAATAAACCCTACACTTTCCTACACAAACCTTTAGGATTATGGGTTGAACTGTGCCCCCTCAAGATTTTTAAATTGAACCCCTATGCTGAAATATTAACCCCTGATATCTCATAATGTGAACTTATTTGGAGATAGCTTCTTAATAATAAATCTAAAGTGAGATCACTAGGAGTTTTCTTAGTCTATTTGACTAACTACCTTGTGAAAAGAAGAAATTTAGGTATAGACTTAAAAACAGAGAAAAATAATGAAGGGAAGAGAAAGAGAAAAAAGTGACCATTTGTAAGCCAAAGGAAAAATCCTGAGACACGTTCTTTATCCACGGCACCCTGGGACATATCCTTCACTCTCAGTTCTCAGAGTGAGAGAAATCAATCCTGCTGATGCTTTGTTTTTCAATTTACCATTCAGAACACTAAGACAGTACATATCTATAGTTTAGTCTGCCATTGTGTGGGGTTTTGTTACAGTCACCTGAGCATATTTATACAGTTCTAATTTTTTTCCCTTGTCCATTTTCCCTTGGCAGACTTGAAAAACAATAATCACCAAAAAGAAAAGAATAATACAATAAGACCTAAGTTAATATTCAGTTTCATAGCTTTCATTATACAAGAAGACTGAGACTCAGTCAATAATAATAATTGATGTCTATTAAAAAGTAAATGTAACTTTAACTTGATAAAAATTAAAGCAGAAGACTGTTGAGAAGGTTCAAAGAGAATATCTGATTAAGAAACAAGTGTTATCTGACCTTTACCTTTATGTCTTTTAGCCCATTAGTAAGTTGGGGGCTCCAGCAGCCTGCTTGGCAATATGAGGAAGAATTCATCTTTAAAAATATTTAATGTGTTAGGGTGTACTACTGTGTAAATATCGCTGATGGTAACATCATTGAGTAGTTACATAAAAATGTGGTTAAATGTCCCAATATTCTATAGACGAAATGTTAATTATTCACATACAAGTTGCTTTCAGAGATTGGTTATCTGCAGTCAATAGTTCTGATACATGCTTTTGGAATATTTCTGCAATGAAATAAATAAATGTAAATCTTATTCAATTTTCTTTTCTTCCTCTTTTTTCTCAATCATGTCTTCAACTTGTTTTGCCATTCTTTCAGTGTTTTTCTCATCTAACAAATATATCTGTTAGCGTTGATCTACTTCTGAAAGGTAAAAGGAGATATTTCAAAATCTTGGGCACAAATTATCATTGCATATGGAAAACAGTGATATTTTTTTCTTTATATATTCTACATTTTCCAAGATTTTATATATATATATATATATATATATATATATATATATATATATAATATTGTTTTTAAAATTAGACAACATTTACCTTATATAAAATATAATGCACTGGATTTAGATTAATGAAAATGGGCATATAATATTGATGAGTGTTTTAGTTAGGGATTTTGTGGAAAATGATTACATACAAGACACATAATTTATATATTATTTTATAATAGTCACTCAAAGAGCTAAACATGAAAAGTGCAGGAAATCAGCCCAGAAACTAAAGACCCCCAGGGATTTAGTTGAGCATCTAGATCCCTTGGCAATGTCCTGCATGAGTCTAGCTGAACATCTAGAGCCCACAACAATGTTTCATGCAAGTCAGTTTCATGGATCTGCACTGGGAAGGTCTAAAGTTCCTCAGTGGAAGCTAGAAAGTGTGTGTCCATGGGATAAAGGATTTGTGCCGGTAGGATGAGGGGTCTGCACTGGAGCCAGGTAGCAACGTTCAAAGTAAGGACCAGGACTCCCCGCAAAAGTATCATAGCCATCTTTAGCGACAATGAAGTCCTGACTTTCTCTGATGATGACAACAGCTGAATTCATATAAGGAAACCAGAGCAACAAGCTTCTACAAGAGACTGAACAGTACACCATCTTTCCCTCTGGAGCCAGAAAGTGGGAAAATAAGGTCCAGAGCTCCCCCAAAATGAACTGCAGCCATTCTCAGTGGTAGCAAAGTACTAAATTCCTCTGATGATGAGAACAGCCAAGTTCATATCAGGAAACTTCTCCAGGAGACCAATGGCTACTGGAAGCCCAACAACAAGGAGAACCAGCAACATCACTGAGAACCAACAACACTGCTCTTCTTCTGCACTTCTCCCTTTCAAGTTGGCAGCAATACTCAGGTCAGCCACAAGCAGGACCCTGCAGATGCAGTTCCACTGGTTGATATAAGCTGACCAACAGTTGCCAACCCACCACAATTAGATAATAATTTACATATAGTACTTTTATTATAAAAGATATATTTGGTAATTTTCTTAAATATTAATTTTTTATCAGACTGTATTTCATCATGGTAATTACTTATATTTAGTTAAATACTCCATCTTTCATTTTAGATGAGTTCCCAGTTACCATGGCAATTGACTACATCAAGATAAAATATATCAATTTAATTGGAATGGAATCAAATACAAGATAAATTCAGAATTGAAGCAACACTTTCAATTCAAACAACTACTTTTCATGTCCCCACCATCTTCATAAATAGCAACAAAACAAAATAGATTGTTAAAGAAAAAGAGGAAGGAGGTGCAAAAGTAGAAAATATAGCCCTAAAATACACATTTCTGAATATTGGAATCCAATGTAGTCACTGTAAAGAGTTATGGGAAGATTTCATGCAGATTTTTTAATCCATTTTCTTTCTTCTTTTCTCTTTCTTATTTGAAAAAGAGGTAAAAGTAAGTAGAATTTTGTGGCAAAATGAGTTTCTTAGATTCTTACAGGAGGACATATAGCCCCATATCTCCATAGAGACAAGTAGAATCTTGAGCACGCACTGAAGAGTTATTTATGAATTAAGCTTCTCTACCCAAAGTGGCTACAAAATCTTAAGCAAATTTAGAATTAAGATAATTCAAAAACCTGTAGAACTGGTCTGATTTTATTTATAAAAATAATTCTTCTTAATTTGGAAGAAGGAAGAAAATGGCACAGTTTATATCTTTTTAAAAAATTCTCCTTTTTAAATTATTTTCTGTTGCCCATATAGATGCTACATGGTTTTGGAAAGGGCATAAATTATAAATGTCCTTAAATAACTCATCAAAAACTGAAACATTTTAATTAATGACAAGTATTTTGTCACAAGTACATGTTTTAATTTATCAGGAGGTATTGGAGTGATTTAAGGATTGCTATTTGACTTAACTATAGGCCTTTCTATTCTCCCTTAACAAAAGACTACAAGATACAAGAAACTATTCAATCTTCATATTTCTGTGGTAGTTTCGTCCCTAGAAACAAGAATTTCCAGGGAATCGTTTAAATCCTCAGTAATATGACTGGTTGATCTTCTAGTCATCTTTTAGCCACAAGCCACAGGAATGTTGGCAAACATTATTTAGTACAAAAAAAAAACAAACAAACAAACAAACAAACAAACAAAAAAAAACCCTAACAATCTTTACAAGAAGGTCTACAAGGGACTAAACCTGTAAGGCTTTAAGAAGTACAGAAAGACTGTGAACTTAGGTCTCTTGGGTTAATAGCCGGGAATCAAATGCATTAGAAAGTCCAACAGGAAGGGGCTGATAAGAAAATTCTTTGTTCCTTTGGATATAGCAATACTTAAGATAAAACTGTAGTATATTTTAGAGAATTTCCAAAACTAACTTGAGAATAAAACATTGACAAAATTTTAAAAAGAACAGCAGGAAAGCATTTAAAAAATTTCCCCACTAAGCTAAATATTTGTAGTTCAAAAATAAATTATTTTCTAGTCATTTTAAAGACTCTTAGTTCCTATTCACATAACACAGCAATTTTTAGATCTGACTCCAAAAATAGTCACACAGAGTACCAAATATGCAGCATATTTTTTTAAAAAAATCTAATTGTTAAGCAAAATTATTGGGAATAAGAGTTATGTGAAAAAAGTTATACATATGAATGGAAACATTAAGATAGATTATTTTATGAATTTTTATAAAAGAAATCTGTCAGATATTCCTGATGGAATCATTCATAACAGATTTGTAGATGTGGCCCTTTTTATTTAAACATATTTTATGTGTGCTCTTTATTTTTACGAATAATACTGTACCTAGAATACCTAGAAATATTTGCAGGCCAAATTAGAGCAAACAAAGACTATTTACTGTGACATGCATGCAGGATAGAATACATATACATGGCCATTGTTCATTCGTATATTCATTCTTTCATAGGCCACAGAATTCCTTGATATTTTCACAAGGATAAATCATTGACACACCTGGAAATCATGTTTTCCTAATACTTTACAATAGCTGCTTAATACTTCATAGTAAAAATGGGCCAAAATATATCAGTCATTTTGAAGGGCATCTGAGCATTTTGTTATTTCAAGTAATATTATGATAAATGTACTTAACTAAGCATCTTAATTTTATGATATCATTAATACTGTTGGTCAAATTCCCAGAAGTGAAATTGCTGAGTATGAAGTTATGTTTATTTAATTTTTTAAATTCACAATTTCAAGTACTTTAAACAAACCCTAGAAAAATCATCACTATTAAGGGCTGAGACCCCAGTTGTCCTCACTTTTGACTAAAAATCAATTGAATTTAGAAAACAGATTCTCATTTCAAGGTAGCAAAACAAACACCTTTGGCAGGTACATGGCATACTAACCCTATGAATAATGGTTATTTTAAAAAAGGAAAGAAAACACTAAGTAATTTGGTAGACAGAAATGGAATAATTAAAGGCAAAAGAAATAGATGAAAATTGCTACCAAAAAGATCTAGTAATATCACTACTTTAAACAGTACACTGCTCCTGTGTAGAAAAGGAAGAGGAGGAGGAGGACCCAAGGAGCAATTTTCTGTATTATTGGAACAGCTTGGTGGTTCAAATTGTGTTAAAGGGCTTCCTGGCATGGACAGTAGAGACCCATCAACCTCTTTCCCGAATTTAGCAGTTGATACAAGTTAATATCAGAGACTTGAGTCAGTATAAGTGGCAGTTTTTGTGACAATTTGGTAATTTAACGAACAATAAACAATACTACAGAACGCTGGGTAAGTCTACATTGTGACTATTCTCACTCTAATAAAGAGAGATTCAGGCAATCTTGGAGCTAAGGAGTTGTGCAAAGTATGAAAGACTGGCCTAACAGGAAATTTCAACTACTAATGTCGACATATAATCAGTTTCTTCCCAATACCTGTATAATGTTGACACCATAAGAGAGAGAAGATACACATTGCATATATGGAAACAAAGATATGAGAACAAGATCTTAAAGTAATTAAAAATACTGCCTTCAGAGTAGTATGGTACTGTGCTTTACTAGGTATAGGGCCATATGCCTTTAATTCAACATTCAGGAAGGTGACTCAGGAGGATGGCTCTGAGTTCAAGGCCAGCCTGGGACAGATAATGAAATCCTTTTGAAAGAAAGAAAGAAGAAAGAAAGAGAAAGAAAGAAAGAAAGAAAGAAAGAAAGAAAGAAAGAAAGAAAGAAAGAAAACTTTATTCAATATGAAACCTAGATGGACACACACACACACACACACACACACACACCAAAAAAAAAAAAAAAAAAAAAAAAAAAAAAAAAAAAAAAAAAAAACCAAACAAAAACAAAACAAAAAAAAAAAAAAAACAGAACAATTAAAGCATTTTGAATACATAGGTCAAAATACAGTATGTATGAACAGGATAAGTAGGATGAGTTAGAAAACTGAAAAATAAAGGAGCGAAAAGAGTAATAAGAAATACAAGAGATCTGGAAAGTAGAACTCGAAGTTCTAAATGTTGTATAGTAGGAGTCTTAAAGCAGTAACAGGGGCACAGTGCCTGTGTGGCATGCGTGAGGTCCTAAGTTCAATTCCTCGTACCTCCCACCCCAAAGCAATAATAGTTTATACAGAATAGTTGAAATAACAGTAAAAACAATAGCAAAGCACATTCTTCTGTTAAAAAAAAAGGATTTGAGATTTTCTAAAAGAATTATCAGTGTTGAATAAGATTTGCAAAACTGAACAAAATGAAACCAAACAAAAACACAAAATCAAAACATAAACAAATTGGTGCCAATGTATACAAAATTATAAATATAAAACATAAGTATAACAACGTAGTACCTGCATATGCACATACACACATCTATTTGCATATGTATATATGCACACATTCAGGTCACTAAGTTTAGAGTGAAAATCCTAACGGTTTCCACTAAATCTGAAAACCAGGACATATGACTCTAATGAACTATAATAACCTTGCACAGCTTGTTCTCTGGGTAGCTGGATTATGATGTGCTAGGCAGTGTGGCGCAGTTGTGAGCTGCTGTGGGTGCACTGCTCTCCACATGTGAACCTTGCTGTATCTCTGCTCTGCAACAGGCAGTTCAGTCTTTCTGGAAGCTGTCACTTTGAGTTCATTCATAAACTACATTTACCTGCTTTTCTGAGCTTTGACTCCATGCCCTATTTCTGTCTTCTTGCCAACAGATTCTCTGTACTACTTTTCTGTGTTGGCCTTATGAACTGTGCCCGAAGCATGACTAGAGGCAAGAGAGGGCCTTCCTGAAAACAACCTGACTGCTGCGTTTGGCCTCCTGGAAGTCGGCTGTCAAGACAATTGTGTCTTGGAAACAGTGAGGAATCTAAAACTACAGTAATCAAAGAGGACCATGCAGCCAGCTTCTATTTTAGATTTTAAAGATTGTCTTTGGCTCTATGAAGTTTGTATTGTGCCTGCACATATTTAAAAACTGGATCATGTGGGAACACAATTTTTAGTGTTTTAATATGAAATTTTCTACTAATATATTCTCCTTCGATGTATTAAAAAATTACAGAGAAGGCAAAAATCTAACTTTAGCTGCTATCCTCAGTCTTTGCTCATTTTCCTGTCCTTACAGTTACTAACCATTGGAGTTTTGCCCACATCGTAATTTCTAAAATAAATTATGTGTTTACATTTATCTATGAAACTACTTGCATCTACAAATAGGTATATTTCAATGTGTTTAAAAAGTTTATATTGCTGCGTGTGTTCTGAAATTTGCTTCATTCACTCAAGTATGTTTCTGTATTAGGGTAAACATGAATTCATTCCTTCTAAAACTATAGAATCCATCAAAAATAGTGTATACACATTTCAGGAAAAAGATAGTAAGATGTTTCTTCAGCAGATGATGTTGCCCTCTATGGAGCGCCCTGGAGGAAGCTGGGTATCACAGAAAACGCTCTGCCCTCGGGCCCTTAGAGAAGAAACTGAAAATGCACGGACAGCAATCTCAGTGGCCCAGGCTACCCACGCAGCTATCAAATGTCTACTATCAAACGTCTGGAAGCTCATGGCCACCATTTTAGCTTGTAATTGTGGAGGACCAAAGTAATTTGTATTAATCTTATGATATCTCTATAGATGTTTTATAAAGTATTTGTGCAAGTTTTTCTTTTCATGAAGTGTGTATACTTTTTTTGGGCGGCAGACTGTATATTGTCATTTAGTGTGATACTAAGCCCTCACACATATTTAAATTCTCTCAAAATGTTTGTTTTTATTTACAGTTCTGAAGTGTACATCATGAATACTGGGAGTGCTTTTTATTTTATGTTAGATGAGCAGTGGAAATGTTTGGTTAGGGGACCTGCTAGTTTGAAATTTTAATAGATAGTTCTAAATTTCCCTACAGTATCGAAGAACTTTGTCTCTAGCTCTGGAAAAAACTTCCGTGTCCTCAGACCTATAAACATCAGTATTATTAACTGTTAATGTGCCAATTCATTAACTTAGTGACATAGGAATAACCTGTCTCACAAACAACAACAAAAAAAGTATAGGGTTGTAGTTCGGTATGAATGCTCAGCGATCAAACTCAGTACCAAAAACAAAACAAAACAAAAACAAAAAACCCTCAATGCTCATTGTGTTAATCTCCACTTGTCACATCACATTTTCTTTTGTATTTTTTATACTTCCAAAAATATCTGAAATATGTATATAACTATGTATACAAAAGTATGTGTACTGTAACCTATGCATGTGCTCCTATAAACTTTAACTTCAAGATTATTTATTAGAACTAATACAGTGTAAATGCTAAGTAGTTATGGTATTGTATTGTTTAGAGAATATCAAAAATAGTCTGTATTTGTTCAACACAATTTTAAAAAAAATATTTTGACGCACAATCAGTAGGAACTGAACCCATAGAAGAGAAATGTGAAGAGAACCTCTATATGTTCTCGGAAGCAATAAAAAATATTTGTAATTTGGAATGAAACTTTCTTAGGAAATTTTCTATCAAGACTGTTTCACCTTGACTCAATAAGGAAATGTTCTTAGTAAAATGAATAACATCTGGTGGAGACCTAAAACCCTTTAACTCATAGCAACAAATTTAAACAAAATAAACACAAATTTACCCAAGAATTCTAAAATAATTGCCCACATTCAAGTTCTGTCCCATAACCAACTGAATTGTTTTAATCACATTAGCATTGTATTTTGCTTTGTGGAGATCTGACGGTTTGGTTTGTGTTTGTTTTCTGTTTTTCTTTCCTATGTTTTTGTGTCTTCCTTTCATAGATATTATTTGGAAATTTTTTTATGATTCTATTTTAATTTATTTATGGTGCTTTTGGATGTGCTACTATATATTGTTCACTTAGTTTTCAACAGTTTTAGGTATAAAAAAGGCAAATGTGAGTTTTAACAATTTGCTGACGTTGTTTAACCACAATGAAAATTCTTATTTAGTACTGAAAACTCACATTTAGGCACTTTATTTTCTGAAATCAATAATATAACTGCTTTAAGTATTTCCCTTGCATATAGTGAGTAATACAAGATGAATTGTTGTAATTTTTATTGATACAATCAAAATTATATGGTGCTCTTCAAAAGAGTAGTCTATTTACTCTGATTTCTCCTTTATTCTCTGTTCCTTTCTGAAGTTCCATTTTTGCTTGTACTGTTTGTTTGGACAGCTTCCTTTATGTCGTTTAAAAGTAGGTATGTTCATTTGGAACAAATTCTTTTGGGTTTTCTTCAGCTGAAAATGCTCTTATTTCCCACTGATTCCTGAGAGTTTTTCCAGATACAGAAGTCATTGTTCCCAATTCTCTTTTTTTCAGCATATGAAACCTTATAACTGGAAGTCTCCTTAGTTTCAGATGATATATTCACTCATTTGTCTTTTTTTTTTTTTTTTTTATCGGTACCGGGATCAATCTCAAGACCACACACTTGCAAGGCAGGTGCTTATACTGCTGAGCTAAATCCCCAGCCCCTTATATATTCACTCATTTGATTTGGCAGCTTTTAAAAACTTTTCACAAAGGCAGAAGTACTGTGTATTGGTCTTAATCCTTTTTTCAAATTTTATTTGTTAGGTTAATTGTGGAAAAAAAAAAACAAAATTTAGACTTACACATTTCGTCAAATTTGGAAATTTTTGGTTTTTACCTTTTAGAATATCTTTTCAGTTTAAATATTTTCTCTTCTCTCTCTGAAACTGCAATAGTATGAATTTTGGCTCTTTTCAGAGATTTTTATTGATTCAAAGAGGGAGGTGACTGATGAGAAGGAGTTCAGACTGACTAAATTTCACTGTTCTTTTCTGAAGTTTCTTTATTCTATCTTCTTTTAACTCTGCCTTACCATCAAGAATATCCAGTGAGCCACGGATTTAACTCAGTGATGTAAGCACTCGTCTGGCAAGTGTGAGATCCTGAATTTGCTCCCTGTTACAAAAAAAAAAAAAAAAAAAAAAAAAAAAAAAAAAAAAAATCCAGTCATCCAGTGATTTTATTTTATTTTTAGAATTTTCATTAGCCAGGCATGGTAATTCTAGCACTCTCGAGTCTGAAGCAGAATGATCACTGGGAGTTTGAGGCCAGCCTGGGCTTACAAAGTGAGTGAGCTCAAGGCCACCCTGAACTGCATAGTGAGACTTTGTCTCAAAAAGATAAAAGAAAAAAAAAAAATCCATTAGTATGTTTTTCTGATTAATTTGTTTGGTTCTTTATTATAACTTCTATTTTTTAAAACTGTTTCCTATTTTTTGCATTTGTCTGAGGGACTTCCATTAGTTGCTAAAACTATTTCATGATGCATATATTGATGTCCTTGTCACTTATTTTCTCCAATTCATGTCAGTATTATAATTGCATGACAAATTTTTCTAAAATTATGACATTGGTAGTTCTTGGTATGAATGGTTATTTATTGTGTTTTAGACATTTTATATTTTTTTAAAAAATATTGACTTTTTAAATTTAAGTGAAAATTTCTGTCTAGGATTAGCATTTAGGTATTAACCTACTTTTCTAGGTTGTATTCTAATGAAAAGGTAGCTCTCTGATCTTTTGCAGTGCTGATGTATTCTGCTTTGTCTTTCAAGGTCCCTGTGAGCTCCCACTGAAGTATTTCCTGTGTCACACTGGTGATGGAATGTGGTTTCATTGGCCACTGCGTGAAGGATGCTGCTCTCAGAAAGAAGCAGATTCCTCCTGAGAAGCAGATTCCTGTTCTCCTGAGACCCATAGCCAGTGGCTCTCACTTCTATTTTTGCTGATGCCTATAGGGAAGCATAGGAAGGCTACATTTTCATGACCTTTTCTCATCCAAAGCAAGTGGGATTGTTGGCCACTCCAGACCGAAACTTTCTCTGATGATTCTAAGACATGAAGTTGCAAAAGAAAATCCAAGAAATTCATTGTATCATTCTTCTGATCTTGAGTTTCCTTTCCCATCCAATTTAAACTTTTGATTCTTGCAGAATTTAGTTTTTATCTTTGTTAAGTTACACAAAGAATATCTGATGGTATTTAGAGAAAAGGCAAAATTGAGTTTATGTTATCTGGCACTTTAAATTATTTTAACAATTTGAAACACACTCAAGTCCATTTCCTCATTAGTTTTGCAACAGGGTTTCATGGGGTTTTCTTTCCAGATCTAAATCTCTTCCATGAGGTAAAATTTGAATGTTTTTTATTTTACAAAATTTTAAAGAAAACAAAGCAATAAAAACAAAACAAAACAATAGAACAAATATAGGATTTTGAAACAAGTTGACAGAAAATTAACAATAGTTACTCTATTGCATATTGTTATATTCAGAATAGTTGCTCAGATTACAAGACACAAGCATGTAAAATGTTTCAAACAATGAAAGGAACCACAGTTTCTTTCCCTGAACTATTAGGATTAGTCGTACAAGTATCTTAACTACCTTGGGCCTCTGTGTCTGCATGTGTGTGTATATATAAATTTTTAAAGTTTTTCTCTTTTTCCTCATCCAAGTTGTTCTTTCTTTTTGAGCAGTGTCATTCCCTTTCACAGTATCTGTGGAGCACTTTCAATCTAAGTCCATGCTGTGTTTTATGTCTAGATGTTTTCTAAGAGCTTCCTTTTACTTTTGGAGTATGATTGTATTATGCAGCTCCATCTTATTGTTAGGAGGCAGAGTCTGCTTGGGAGAGTGAGTCACCGGGCTCCTCTCTCCTCTCTCTGCTTCCTGGGTTGCCATGAGGTGATCAGATTGTATCTGCCAAATTCTTCAACCATACTTTCTGGTGTTGTAACCAGCTGACCATGAACTGAAAACATGAAGCAAAGTAAAACTGTCCTCCTCGAAGTTGTGGGTATCAGGTATCTCAGTATCAGGTATTACGTCCCTCCAATAAGAAAGTAATTAAGACAGTAAAATATCTTTATTCCTAGTAGCACAAAGATTTTTAAAAAAACAGCTTTTGTGGAATAGCAAGACCAAATCTTATTGGAAGGAAGGAACGAGGAAAAAAACAGAACAGAGCAAGAAAAAGAGGAAGGAAAAGAGGGGGGAGGGGGAGGGAAACAAGGTGAGGGAGAGAAAGATCAATTCATGTCTTTGAGGGTGACTGAAACATTATGATTTAGGTCACTTTGATTGATCTTTATAGGACCTGACCTGATTGTTTGCCATTGGACATACTTCAGGTTTGGCATGTTTATTGTGGGCTCACATGTCTTGTGATGGTTGGTTGCTCTTGGCATTGCATTTATGGTGCAGTCACATGTCTTCTTACAGCAGACTTTGTTTCATGGCAATGAAAGTATTCCAAGCATAAGAAAATAGCACAATCTCTAGTGCAAAGCATTTTTCATCTATCAAATGTTTTTACTGACTCATTGGCAAAAACAAGCCTTACAGATAAGATCAGAGTTCTTTAGAAAGAATTGACTCCTAAATAGTGTAAATGTGAAAGAGGAAAGAATTTGTAATTAAGGACTAACTTACATGAGTATAATCAAGTTCTGGACCATAAACAATCATAAAGCTTTCCCCTAGTTTGCTTTACCTTTTATAATTTGTCCAGCTATCTTGTCTGTTTCCTTGTTTATTTAACATGTATATCTTCTTGCTGGAAAGGCACAATTCTCCCTGATATGAAAATGCAATGTGTTTATGACTAGTTCAAATAAAAGGACCTTATTGTACCAATTCAACAAATAAGGGATTTGATGTCTATTGCATCAGGGTATTTTCCAAGCTATATGATATATTTTGTGCATTGTAAGAGCTAATATTCTTTTCTGGTTATCTCTTCCAAGCTGTAAAATTTATTTGCCAGTTTTCTTTTTTATTCTAGCCTTTGTTTAAAAAGTTCATGTGTAACATAATTGCATTTTATGACTTTATAAATGATGACTATATTCTGCTTTACAGATGGAAAATTTCTTTTTTATAGTTATTTTTATATAGGCACTCAAACTCTTTGATCATATATATTGCATAATGCAAAAAAACTTTTGTATTATTTTTCAAGGTATAGTCATAAAAATAAAACTATATAGATTTATATTTACCATAATTCAGTTGGAGACTAGGAGAATATTATATTTGATTATTATTTTGGTATGGTAATATGTTTTATTTTCTTTAAAAACATCCTTCTTGATGTTTTCTGTCTTTGAAAATCATAGGTTTCAAATTCTAACCATTGCTTTAGCTCTCTTTCAAAAGGAAAGTAGATAAGTCATTATTATTTCATAAGAATTATTTAGAGTCCCCTTTAAACATGCTACACAAAAACTACAGTAATAGAGGTTTCTAGGCTATTTCTTTCTCTGTCTTTTTCTCTCCATATCTTTGTGAGAGCTTTCACTGCTTATCTTCATCAGGTTGTCACTACAGAAGAGCTTAGTATCATTTACCAAATTTCATTTTCATTTTATGTCCTCTTTTAGACCATTATTGTATGAGATATTAAGTTACCTTATCAAGAGGGATAACAAGCCTAGACACAACAGTTATTTTCAGGTAACCAATTTTAAGCAATTCTCCACCTATAATATTTGATAAGCTATCTCTTCTGTTTTCACTCCCTGATGTGTGTATCTATTAAAACTCATAACTTCTAACATTCAGTCTGGAGTGAAGGAAAATAGTGTTTGCTAAAGGCACCAGACAGTTTACTACATTGCCAAAGGCTTACAAAACTCAGTAATGGACAGTTATTGTTTACTTTTTTACTAATACCTTTATTTACTCTATGGGGTAGCTCTGCTGAGGAAAGATTTATACCATTTACCATTAGAATAGCAATGTAGCATGGCCCTCACCTCTCTTCTCCTCATGTAAGCTATGCTTCCTTAAATGTGCAACGAACCTCCCTACATTACATATTGTACCAGTCTGTTAGTTACGCAAGTGAGAGTTACTGAACTGAAATCCAAAGGCTTTCCACAGTCCTGTTTTCATGGAAGGTGTTAAAACAAAAGTAAACTCAAAATACATAAAAATGCCACTCTCATTTACAATGTTAGTGCTTAGGACAAGCGACAACAGGAACAAATATGCCAGTCTAGTCTAACACATGCTTTGTTAGGCTTTGGTTTTAGTTACACCACCACTATCAGGTTAGCCACACCTCATTGTCTAATTGAAATATGAGATGCGAAAAGTTCTTACCAAATTCTTGGGCATCTGAGGGAAACTCTGTCGGCCTTTCTCATGACATTTGGCAGTTTAGAGCTATTTTGGGATTTTTACCACTTAGAGGCTCTAAAATTATTATTATGTACTGCTTAGGGGCCAGAGATGTTTTGAAGCATCGTTCACTGAACCAAGGCAGGTATCTCCCACAACAAATCTTCTGGCTTCAAACATCAGTACTACCAAGATATTAAAACTCTGGTTTTTGCTGTCTTCTTTTGCATGTTTACTAATTTGACCGGCACCATCTGTGAAGGGTTACTGAATGGTCATCATAATTACAAACACTGATATTTGTTTTGAGAAGTATCCCATAGTGCACAGCTAATACATAATTAATATATATTAATAAATTTTATTTTCTTTTATACTTTAATATGATTTTTGTTGTGTATACAAGGACTGCCTTGTATTATCTTTGGACAATTTCCAAAAATTTTCTTAGGTTTTCACTGACTCCTAGATTCCCTTGGTATTAAAACCCTTCTTATCTCTCAGATGTAAAAGATTTGCAACACTTATTAGTACTTGTGATGGTTAAGATAGCTATGGTATGGACGTGTACCAACTCCACACCAGAAATGTAAACATCATATGATACAAACCTCTACTCACAGGAAAAAAGAAAAAAAAAGCTAGAATGATTTTCAACCTTCCCCCCAATAGAGTTGAATTCATTGATTTTGTGATCTATTCAGAGGATTAATCAGTACACTTCTGGTGTTTACTACATGCATCATGAAGGGGTGACTGTGGGCATCATCGCTGCTCTTCGCCCCTTCTTTGGCATTGTTTATTTGCTCCATTTCCCAACAGCCATGAATTGAGCAGCTTTGCTTCCTCTCCCTTCTACCATGTTTCTACCTTGGAACCAACCAATCACAGACCTAAACCATGGCCAATTTAAACCTCATATAAACTGTGGTTATTTGACATTGTGTCACAGAAATAGGAAAACTACTACAGTAGATACATGCATATTTACACCAAGGATAAATCTGAGTCTGTCTTTTCCTTAATTGCAAAATGTCTTTATCTCATCATGTTTAGATGAATTTTTAAATTTCTTTCCTTTTTTTGGTACTGGAGATCAAACTCACAATCTCACATTGCCAGGCAGGTGCTTGTGCCACTGAGCTAAATCCCAGGTCCTAACCCTCTCATCATGCTTAAAAGTGGTCATCACACTTGAAATTCACAGGGCAAAGCTTTTTTAGCTAGCTAATAATGCAGAGATAGATACAATCAGACTGTCAGTTTCAAAGCAAATAATTATTTCCTGAAACACCTGACCAATGATAAACTAACTAAAAGGTAAAAATGATCAGATGTCTCTTCGGTCTCCTGCTGTATTTCATTTAGACCCAATTCAAATAGATTCATGCTAAGGCAGGAGGAAATGCTAATTTGCAAGGGCACTGTAGCAACTATATCCATTAAGAGTCTCACAGTTCGTCACAATGTCAAAGAATTCTATTTTTTCCTTTTAAAAGCTGATATGTATTAATGAGAAACTGACTGACCACACCCACTTTCTATGTGTGTGACCCAAGAACAAGAATCAGTAGGACAGAATCAGCAGTTTCGCAGTGCTTGTTCTCTGTCACACCACTGCATACTGACAGACCCGTCAAGTTTGATTCATTAGGGACATTTTTCTTATATAAAGCTAATACGTTGTGACTTTTAATTCCGTAAATTTAATCACAGCAGCATTTCCGTGTCCTTATTCACTTATTTTACTTCACAGAAGGCATATGTGCTTTAACATTTAGTGCCATATGTGCACAGAGTTGGAGACTTTTTGAGCTGGAAGAAAATTTTAAAACAGTTTACTCTTAATCTCATTTTACAGAGTGGAATCTGAGTCAATATGATGATTGCCAGGCTGTGAATTAATCAATCAGATGAAGAATTTGTGAGCACCAGTTCATTGTTAAATATTATTTCTTTTAATTTTGCATGCATTATATAACTTCAAACTCAGAAAAAATTAAATCCAGCCCTAATTTTGCAATATGACTATTCTTTCTTTATCAAGGAACTATCTAATAGATATTTTCAGATATCTATTTTCTGTTACACATTACAGTTGGTAGCTAAATATTCTCATTAGTAAATGAAAGTGTAGATGAAAGATTTCTTTAAAAATAATAGATTAGTCCCTACAAATCATTACCATCAAAATATCTCAGAAATAATTAAAGTTGTTTACCTTTAGAATCTATCTTGTATCTTATATGATTATGGAATAATGAACAAATTATGGATATTTTACTCTACTATTTATTATGTTTGCACTTTGGGAAAATCATCATACCTTAATTTCCTTACCTAAAATTAATAAACAATATTTTATTATTTATATTTCTTATAGTACTAATATAAGGTAAATGAGATCACATTTATAAACTGATTATCTTGTAACCCCTAGACACTATGGATATATTTATAGTATGCACAGTTCTGCCTTTTCCAGAATGTCATATACTTGGAATCATATAGTATATAGCCCGTTCATGTTATCTTCCACTTCCTAGCAAATAACAGTCAACACATCTTTTCATAATTCAGGAGTTCATTTGTTTTGTAGGTGAATAATATTCTATTGTCTGGTTCTATCAAAATTACTTTTCCATTTATTTGCTGAAGAATATTTAGATTCCAAGTTCTGACAATTACAACTAAAGCTACAACAAATGTTCATATATATTATTTATGTGACCATTTATGTAAACACTAAAGTATGTCACAATTGGATCTCATGGTAAGAGTATGCATATTTTTTTAAAAAATGCTCAATTCTCTTCAAAATGCCAATTCTGTTTTGCGTTTTGAGCGACAAAGAATGAAATTCCTAATGAACCATAGCCTTGTTGACATTTACTATTGTCAGTATTTTGGATTTTGATTATTCTGATAGATTTTTAGTATTCTCATTGCTGTTATAATTTTTAATTCTCTAATAACATATGATGCTGAATATCTTTTCAGATTTCAGTGTAATCTGTGTATCTTTTTCAGTCAAGTGTCTGTTGAGAGCCTTTGCCTATTGTTTTAAAATTAGTTCTGTGTTAGTCCATTTGGATGGTTATAACAAAACACCATTATCTGGTTACCTTTTTATAAACAGAAATTTATTTCTTATAGTCCTGGAATTTGAACAATACAGCAGCAAGACACAGCAGATTTGGTGTCAGGTGCAGGTTTACTTAAAGGCTCCTAGAGCAGCAATTTCTGTTTGGGTCTTCTTATGGTGAAAGGGACTAGCTAGAACTCTGTGGTTTTATTATAAAGACTCTGCACACATGGGCAGTTCACCGCCCCAATACAACACTTTTTAGTATCACTACAATAGTAAACAGATTTGCAACATAGGAAAAAAACCAAATATTCATGCCACGGAAGGGTTGTACATCTTCTGTTAGTTGACTACTGAGTTTGTTCTATATTTTAGATAACAATCCTTTAACAGATGTTGTCTTTTGCAAAATGTTTATTCCCAGTATCTGACTTGTCTTTTTTTTTTCTCTCAAAATATCTTTCCTGGATTTATTAATTTTAATATACTTCAGATTATCAATTTATTTTATAGATTATGCCTTGGTGTTATATCTACCAAGCAAGTGTCATACAAAAGATCATCTATGTTTTCCTTTATTCAATCTACTATAAGTCTTATAAGGTACACACAAGTCTAAAATGCAGTCTTGAATTCTACCAACTAAAGGAGAACTTTACTTTGTTAAGTGTATTATACATTGTCTTTTTCATGTAGATCACTAATTGTTCCACCATCATTTTTTTAAAGGGCAATTGTTTCTTGACATTGTTTTTGTCGTTGCTGTTCTATTGTGAAAGATCAGTATACATGTTAGTCTATTCTCTGGGTATTTTGTTCCATCAGAACTTCTTGTCTTACCTATATCACACTATATTGATGGCTGTACATTTATAGTAAGTCTTAAGGTAAGGTAGTTTCAGTGCCCTAATTTTATCCTTCTCCAATATGATGTCATTCTGTGTCTTTCTTTCTTCACATAGGCTTGGAAATACATTTTGAATGCAGAAAGTACTGTCAAGTGTAGAGATTCAGTTGGCAATATGACAATTTAAATTTGCTATAATTTTTTTATGAGTTTGCCACTATATTTATGAAAGGTATCAATCTGTAGGGATTTTTTTTAGCTTCAGATGTTCTTATTTAACTTAGATATTATGGTATTGAACATATAGAATTAACTGGGTAGTAATTCTTTATGCTTTTACATTCTGGAAGAGTTTGAAAGAATTCATAAAATTTCTGTTGGTAGAATTCAAGACTGCATATGTCTGGGGCTGAAGCCTTATGCTTTCAGCCATTTTCTAATAGTTTTGGTTCTTGTTGAAATTGTTTACTTTCCAGTGTGATATTTGTCCAATTCTCTCTTTCAAATAGTTGATCAATCTTATATAGCTAATAAAATTTGAGGACAGAGAGTTGTTCATAGTATTCATTTCTTTTTTAATTTATGGAGGATGCACAATGATTCTCTCTTTTGTTATGATATTAGTAATTTATTATTTCACTTTTTTCCTTCTAATTATCCTGGCTAGCGAATAATCATTTTTATCAGTCTAATAAAGAACGAAATTTTTGTTCCATTGCTTTTCTCCATTGATTTTCTGTTTGGAATTTCACTGATTTTGGCTATGATTACTATTCTTTTGTACTTGTATTTTGTTTGCTTTTCTTTATTTTTTAGTGTTCTATATTGAAAGGCCAAATTATTGACTTCACATTGTTCTTTTCTAAAATATGTACTTCATACTCAAAAATTCTATGTACTTCGTGTAGCTAATACCAAAACTCTTTGAAATGTATTTTCATTTTCATTTACTTCAAAACATCCTTAAATTTTTTCTTGAAATTTCTGACTTTTATGTTATATAATGAATGTAATTCAATTCCCAAAGATTTGGAAATTTCACAAGTCTCTTTCATCATGGTATGAAAATGTATCTATTACACTTTCTATTCTTAAAATTGTTTAAAACTTTCAGAAAGTTTAAATTATTTAAACTTTCAGAAAGTTTAAATTATTTAAGTTGTTAATGTGTGTTTAATGGTCAAAATGTGATCTATTCTGGCATATGTTCCATGTGAGCTTAAGTCAAATGTTGTTCTGCTGCTTTTAGATGAAGTATCCTATAGATATCAATGGTACTTGAAAATTTGCACTAGATTGGCTATGCTATTAGCAGTCTTCTGCCTACTGGCGATGTCCATTTTCAAAAAGTTTAAATTCTAAAGTAAAGATTTTACAAAATGTTATCTCAGATACTATTAGTCTTTGCTCCATGAATGTTGTTAATACTTTGTTATAGTATTTGACATTGAAGACTGTTAGGCATTCTTGACATAATGCCTCCTTTACTATTCTCTAGTAACTCTTTTATCTTGATTACATTCTGTGCCCCAGAGTCTGCAATGCCTGAAATTAATATAGAAACTTCCAGTTCATTTTGATTAGTGACAACATGGTATATATTTCTGAATATCTTTTTATATTTAAGGTGAATTTCTCATGTACAAAATATGATTGAGTTTTACTTTTCTCCACCTTGACAATGTCTTTTAATTGTTTTAAACTATAGACATTGAAAAGATTACTAATAGTCACTTTTATATGTCACTTTTGTGAATGTTTTTGTTTGTTCTTCAATCCTATTTTTGTCTTACATACTGTTTTCCTATCAGTTACTGTTTAAATTGAGCCTTTTATCTAAATCCCTTTTCTGTTATTTCTTAACATTTTAATCATATTTAAAGTTATTATCTTACATACACATTGAAATATACATTTACAACTAATGTAAGGCTATTTTCTAATAACATTATCCTGGTACACAGGCAGTGTAAACTCCTATAAAAACAAAATATAGCTAATGTCTTTCCTTGCAGTAGAAATATATATATATATATATATATATATATATATATATATACACACATATATTACAAATTTAAATGTTACATTATATGTACATATATTACAGTTCATGTGTTTTTTTAAGCTGGCTTATGTAACTATAGAAATTCTGAGATCTCACAGTGTGCTACCTGGAAGATGTATGCAAAGAAAAGTAATTTGAGTTTTAGGCAAAGATTGGTCAGGAAGTAGAGAGAAGTGGGAATTTAAGGACATATACTTTTTGTGTTTTCCCTAACAAGGGAAAAAGGAGGCAGGGTGAGCAGATTTAGGATGGCTGGTGTGAACAGCTTCGGAGGGATATGGAGGCATGGCGTCTGCCCCTCCTTGTCTTGTATTTGGTTCTGGATTGACTAGGGCAGATTTGGTTGGTGGCTTAGAATGCTAGAGACCAATACAGGAGGCTGTTGGAAGTATAAACTCTGAACTGGTTGTTTTTCTTTTGAAAAGCACATTAACGGATGATATATTTACCATGTCTATGAATCACCTTGCCCCTACCGTCTACTCTGTACTCCAGACAGAAAGCATGCAAATATCAAAGCATCAGTAGGCAGAAAATAAAAGACAGGGAAGATGCAACTCTCTTGATTTATTAAGCTTATTATTTGCTTATTTTATTATACCTTTTACCTCCTCTCCTGTTTTTTGAATTGCATTATCTATTTTCAAATAGTTACCTATAAAATCATTACTGTTTCTAAATCAAAATTTAAATCAAATATCATTACTTCCTGAATGTTCATAGAAATTTCAGTTTCATCTTAAGCTTGATGCTTGTCAAGCTGTTTTCCTTTTTCCCTCGTGGCTTGCACTGTTCCCATGGCTATCCCACGCAGTGGTAGCCTGGCTGTGCTCCTGCTGCCCACTACTCACTCGGCTTTTAAAAAATATCAGTGTAACATAAGTAGGTGTTAATAAAGAAAATACGAAAACACTGCCTACTTCTATGAAAAAATACAACAAAATTTCATAACGAAATGATTAGAACAATGGTTAACATACTGTGATTGGGTTTTGGGGTACTGAAGTCTTCTTGAAGTGGTTTCTAGCTTCTTTCTATTCTGAATGAAGCACTGGTCAAGACAAGCACAAAATGTAGCGAGCTTTTACATTCATTAAAGGCAGGAAGAAAAATGTGTTCTGCAGAGCAGGATAGGCCCATGTTAAAGTAAGGAAAATGTACGCTCTACAGCACAAGGGTGGACTTTTGTGACTGCTATGGCACAGGAAAGATAGCTCCATGGGGACCCCTCTTCGTGCTCCCACTCTTCAGGCTGACATCAGATCTTTCATTATGCTTACATTTTACTACCCACACAAGCTAAGCTTGGTTACCCATGACCTAAGTTACCTCTATTGAAGCTCTTTCCAATAGCGATTTTATTCGTTTACACTCTTCATTCTCAAGTTTGAAAGTATGATTAACATTTTTAAATTTTTCATTGCTACTTTCAGATGATCTTCCTTTCTTCTCTCTAAACTTTACAGCTTTAATTTTCGTATCATCAAATTCAGCCTTCCACAACATCTTTCCAGGCTGCAAGTGACCTGAAAGTTCTTAGGTTGTTCCTTTATTTCTTGAACACTTTTGAATCCTACATTACCCTTGTCATTAATTTTGATATCAATAGCTGTATAAATCATCATTGTGATAGTTTTGCCTCTATGTCATTGCAGTTCTCAATTCTAGCCATAGTATGCTGTCCCCAGCTGTAGTTACTCAGTAATGCTGTCAGTACCAATAAGTACATTGTCCATATAAATTCAATTCCATCTAGAGTATTTTTAACCACAAACATATATTTCAATGTCATGCTGTACCACAACTTGAACAATTCTTCTGCTTAAGTAGGATTTTGTACCCCTCCTAATATTCTGAGTTTTTAATAAATTAGTTCAGAGTTTATCAACCTAGTAATACTTATTTTGTGGGTTAGTAATTTTGTTGTGGTTGTAGAAGTTGATTCATATGGAAGCAATGATATTTAATACCAGCCCTTGTCATTTTCCCACTAAATATCAAAACCTCTTCCCATTGAAAATGTCTCCAGACATTACCAAGTAGCAGCTAGGATGCAAATTACATCAAAGTTGAGAGCCTGTTTCTGAAAATAAATTTCATAGTGGATTTTTGCATTTACTCTATTCCACATTTCTTCAGCATTCTGACTATTTTTGGTTACTGAACATGCTGATCCAATCTACATTTATACAGGTAAGCGTAACTGTTCAAAATCATAGAATTATGCTGAGTGGAATCACTTTAAATTCTTGAGCCTTAACCTTCAGTGAGCCTTCCTGAATGACAAATATAGTTCATCCCTGACTCTGTACATTCATGTGTATCAATATGGAGATCCTGGGCTTCTTCTCTATCCTCTGTCATTTCTTCCCACATCCTCAACTCCCATCTAGTTACATTAACAGTGAAAAAATAAAATTACCAAGAAAATACTCATAAGTGTACCAACATCACTGTAAGAGAAAAACCCATCACTTTAAGAAGAAACTTTTAAACGAAAATCCCTTGTTTTCCTTTACCTTCAATAACTACTCATTTTCCTGTATTCTTTTTTTGAAAACCTTTTAAAATTCTTTCCTATAACTGCCTCTCTATTTTCTCCACGTTAATTTGGCCACTGTTTCCGTTATTAAACAAAACATTTTTCCCATTCTATCTTACATGTCAATTACTTAAATCTCATGACAATTTTTTTATTCAGTTTGTATTTTCCACCACTGATGGCTCTCTCTACACTGCTCCCTTTCTAGCACTTTTGCTCTCCTAGTTTTCTCCTTAACTCTGTGACTGTTCATCTGTTGGCCCCTTTGCTGGTATACTCTCTTCTCAACAAGAAAACTAGAAACTCAGGGCTAACTATATCCACTTCGGTAATAAATCATCAAAGCGTGTATTTTATGTCTGGTATCTAGATGTCTCCCCCAAAGTCTCATATGATCAGAGGTGGAGCTTTTGAGAGATGGCTGGATCTAGGGTGTGTGATACTGGGATTAAGTATATAGAGCACTGACTCATTTAGCAGAGTTACTGGTGTGGATAATGGAAAGGCCTATCCTAGGTGGGGGTGATACCACCCAAAAGCTTGTAGCCTGGATGTGATTCAAACAAACAAACAAACAAAAAATCCAAAGGGCTGAGACCTTTTGCCCCCTGCCTATTCTTCCATGGGCTGTTTCTTCTGTGATACATCTTTGCCTTGCCCCCTACCCTGAAGCAGCCAACCATGGGTTGAAACTTCTACAAACTGTGTGCCAAAATAAACCTTCCTTTCTTTAATTTGTGAGGGTCAAATATATTCCTTTGGAAATGAGAAGAGTACTATAGACAATATGGTTAACTACCAATGTTTTATATATTAACAAGTATCAAATTCAGATCTTAAAGCTAGACTGCTTCCTTGAACTTCAGACTCATGTATTGAACTACCTACTTTATATTGCAACTTGAGTGCTTAACAGAAACCTTAAACTTAACTTGTCACAAAGGTGAGCTCATGACTGTGCCATGAACTGCTTTTCTCATTTATGCAGACATTCACTTCATTTTCTCAATTCCCCAAACGGAAAACCCTGAAATTATTCACAACTTGATTCCCTGGATGCTTCCCATTCAAATGAACAGTATATTATGGGGGATCTACTTGCTTAGAATTTCTAGAAAGAAACTGAAAACAAAGCCAGGTTTGTAATAAATATTGGGGAATAAACTAATCCTTCATTACCTAAAATGATGCTACACATCAACCATCAAAAAAAGTTCAGCTTAAATACCATAACAGCAATAGAAGTGAGCAAGTTGATAGATCTCTAGCAAAATGGAAGAGGCCAAAAGGAACAAAAGTGAGGGATGAGGAGGGGAAGGGGAAATAAGTAGAATAAAGATGTGTCATGTACAAGAACCTAATAGCCACAATGAATGCAAACAGTGTATGCCATAGACATGAGCTAAGATTAATAATATCAACAAGAACTATAAATGAGACAGAGGAATTAGAGGAGAAAGGAGGCTGCTGGAAGGGTTTAAAAAATGAAACAAGCTGTACTGTGTGCATGTACCTATTCCCAAGGATGCTTGTAAAGTGCATGTAGTGCAAACATATACTAATACAAAATGAAAGAAAGTATCAAAGGTACAATAAAAATGGCATACAGAAAGCCATAATTTCACCTAAACTCTCAATAAGGCAGCAGAAACTAACCGGATAATACCAAGTATGGATAAACTATCAGATTACTTAAAATAATTATTTTAAGGAAACTCTATCAGCTTTAAGAAAATACAGAAAAAATCTTTAATAGTCTCACCGAGAGCATTAGCTGAGAAATGAAAGCAATAAGAAACTATCAAGCAGCAATCCTTTACTTGAAATACATACTAAGACTAAAGCAAAACAGAAGGCATCAGAACCAATAGAGATCAGCAGAAAAAAATGAGTAGACTAGAAATTAGAACATTTCAAGATACACAGTTGGAGTGATGAAAAAGAAAGAATACAGAGAAGTAGAGAAATCCTACAAGAACTTTGGGACAGTGTTTAATATGTAAAAATTCAGATTCTTAGGATTCAAGAGAGAATTTACTATGCCAAAGTGACAAATATTATTCAACTAAACAGTAATAGCAAACTTTCCCATATCTACAGCATATAAATATCCAGGTACCAGCCGTCAAATGTCATTAGTCACACTTAAAGAAATCGATCTCAAGATATCTTAGCCGGTGTTTCCCAATGGCAAAAGATGAAGAGAAGATTCTCAAATGAGAAAGAAAGAAAAAAAAAATAACATAATGATGTCTTAATTTGTTTTATAGCAGACTTCTAAAAAGAAACTTTATAATTCAGGACAGAAGGGTATGAGTTTTCATAGCTCTAATAGAAAAACAAAAATTTGTCAATTGAGAGCACTGTGTCCTGTGAAGCTATCCTTTAAGATTGAAGGACATAAACTATTCCAAACAAATCTGAAGGTGTATGTCATCACACCTTTTGTTCCACTGACGAAAAACAAAGACTAAAAACCAAAACAAGAAACAATAAAAGCTGCATTACTATGTTAAGAGATGGGCAATATAGAAAAGTATAAAATGGGATATTGAAAATGCAAAATGTGGAAAGCAATGGACAAGTGCAGAGATTTTTATTAGTACATTTTCTTTTGCTTTCATTTTTGTTCTTATCCTTATGATTATATGGTATTGCTATGATTTCAAAATAGCTTGTTTTAATGAAAAGATGTTTTTATAAACCTTGTAATCACAAAGCAAAAATCTTTAAATGACAAACCAAAAATAATAAGCAGGAAATAAAAAACACACTATCAGTTTAAATCACTTGATCCCAAAGGAATACTGTGAGAGGAAGAAAGAATGCAATAAGACTGGACTGGAATCCAAGTTTACAAAATGGTGTAGGAAGATTTTGTCTGTAAAGTTACCTTGAATATCAGTGGACCAAATTCTCTAATTCAGAGAGAGAGAGAGAGAGAGAGAGAGAGAGAGAGAGAGAGAGACAGAGAGAGAGAGAGAGAGACTGAGAGAGACAGAGAGACTGAGAGAGACAGAGACAGAGACAGACAGAGAGAGAGACAGAGACAGACAGAGAGAGACTAAATGTATAGTAAAACAAGACCCAGATGTATATAGTTTCTAAGAAATCTATTCTTAGAAGGATATTTAAAGACTCAAGAGAAAGGGTAGAGCAAGACATTACATTGAAAATAAATCTAAGAAATGCATAGATAGCTATAATTTCACAGATAAAAATCCTTTAAATCAAAAGTAGTGAAAACAGACATTTAAAAATGTTAATGATAAAAAGGTCAATTCAACAAAAGAAAACACTTCTAAATATATAAGCATTTAATACTGGAACGCTCAAGTTAAAAAAAAGAAATCTGTTTAAACAAATGAATGTTGGAATGAAAGGCTATGAATTTCACGTTCTTGAGGGGAAAGATTTGCTTTGTAAGGCACTTGCTTGTTGCTTTTCCTGAACTATATCATTACATGCTTTAAATTTAAGTACTCTTGTGTTGTAGAGCTTCTCATTAAATTACGTTAGATGGCCTTGGAACTCCTGTGTAACTGGGATTAGGGCAGGCACCACCTTGCCTGAACTTTATTGCCTGCTAATTTTTCTACATGTCCAGATCAAAGTTATATGAAGGATTAAGAGGACCACCTACTTTCCCTAGCCCATTTATTGTTTCCAGTAAAGCACAAAGAAAAAACAAAATTGGCAAAAGCCTTTCCCATGAATCTTTTATGCCAAGAAAAGAAAGACCTGATATAAAATTCTCTAATTTCTAGGTTGGTTAAGCCTTTGGAATCTATACTTCAATTTTCTCAGATATGACAATAAAGTATATATGTTTTATATCCGCCTTTAGAAACTGAGTAGAGCTACTCAACACAAATTTGTACTTCTAAGTGCAAATGATTTTTGGCAAAAATTAATTGTATTATTAATATGTTAAACTCTATATTAAATTTGACTTTTTGATAATGTGCTGTCCTGTATTTGTTAGGTAAATTCAGCTTTTAGAAAAGTGATAGGTCAAATAATTTAGGTAAGACTGTTGTTAAAAAGCATGATTATGTTTTGACATACTCTAAGTAATTGTTCAACTGTTTCTGAACATATTTCTTTTTATTTTCCCCCAATCCATCTTGTTTCTGCAGGGAATCCTATCACTCATCCTAGCAGAAATATTTTTGATGATCTAGTTTCTGTGCTTCTGTGGTTCAACATCTAATGATTTGTTGCACTGTTTTCAGAACAAAATAGTTTTCATATATTGTAACAAAACACATGAGACATACAATTCGGTACTATAAGACACAATTTAAGAGAAGCATTATCAAAATAGCTAGTTCTCTTAGTACAATGTATGGTTAAATGAACAGCTGATATAAACGAGCAGACCTAGGCTTGTGTTGCCCACTTATTGTAGCTCTCTGTATAAACTTATGTAAAGCAGATATACCCTCTGAGACACAGAGAACTTCAACATATAAAATAGAGAAAATAAAAGCATCTAGTTCATCATGCTGTGATAGCAGGTGAGAAAAATATGCAAATTTGTAAATGTTTGCACACAATGTAGCACATTATTCAAGAAACTTTTTTTATTATTTTAAAGAGAATAAAAATGACAACAAAAATGATAAAATATTTCAAAACAAGATGGTAGGAAATTAACAATGGCTATTATATTGCATTTTTAAAATTTTCATACCAGTTGCTCAAATTACCAGATATAAGCATGCAAGATTGATCAAACAATATAAGCACCAACTGTTCTTTTCCATTAACTTAGAATTAGCAATACAGTTATCTTAGCTCTCTTATCCATGTGCATATATATATGTGTATATGTGTGTGTGTGCGTATGTGTGTGTATTTGCCTTTCTTCTTTATGCCTTTGCCACATCCCAGTTGTTCTTTTCTTTGAGCAGCTTCTTTCCCTTTCACAATATCTATTATATATTTTGGATTTATTTACTCATTCAGTTTCTTATACTACAGAGACAATATGATATTTATACATGTAAGCCTGATTTATTTCACTTATGATTATGGTCTCTAGTTGTGTCTACTTACCTATAAAAGCCTTGAGTTTATCTGTCTTTATAGCTGAGCAGTACTCCATTGCATAAAAATACCACATGTATTTTTGTCCACTCCACAGTTGATGGACATTTTAGTTGTTTCCAGATTTTAGCCATTATAAATTGTGTTGCTTTAAACATGAAAACATATATATCACTGTGGTATGTATTTAATTCATCTGGGAAAATACCAGAAGGGGAATAGTTGGGTTGAAGAAGATTTCTAATCCTAGGGGTTTTTTTAGGAATCTCCACACTGATTTCCACAATGGTTGCACCAGTCTGAACTCCCACCAAAAGTGGAGAAGAGTTTCTTTTTCCTCAGAGCCCCGCCAAAGTTTGTTATTGGTTGATTTTTTTTTTAATTGTAGCCATTCTTTCTGGTAAAACAGATGGAATCTCAATGTTTTAATCTGCATTTCTCAAATGAGCAATGATGTTGAACATCTTTTCATAATTTGTTTCCCATTTGTATTTCTTCATGGGAGAAGTACATATTCATCTCAGATGACCATTTTAGTATTGGGTCTTTGAATTTTGGGAGCCTGATTTTTTAAATTCTTTATATGTTCTAGATAGAAGTCTTTTGTCTGTGGGTAAGTTCGCTAAATGTTTTTCTCTGTGAGTTTTCTTTTCACTTTGTTGGTGGTTTTTTGCAATGTGCAAAAATTTTTTAAAAGATGAGGTCTTGGTTGCTAATTATTTGAATTACTTCTCATGCAGTTTTGTTTTTGTTCATGAACTCTCTGCCTATCCCTGCCTATCTTCAAGATTTCTGACTCTTCCAGAAGATTTAGTATTTCTGTTTTAATAATCCATTTTGATTTTAGTTTAGTGCATGGTTATAAAATGGATCTAGTTTAAAATTCTTTGACATTTGGAAAGCCAGTTTTTCTGGCATCATTTATTAAAGAGACTGTCTTCCTTCCAGTAAATATATTTGGCCCCTTTATCAAAGATAATGTTAGGTGTGTTTGGAATTGTGCCTGTATCGTCTAATATGTTCCATTGATCCTCAAATCTTTTTTTTTTCCAGTACCATGCTGACTTTACCACAGCAGTTTTGTAGTATAATTTCTTTCTTGCTTTTATTTCCCAGGATTTCCTTTACTATTCTATCTGTCCTCTGATTTAAATGAATTTTAAGGCTATTTTGTTCATATATGTGAAGCATGATAATGGTATTTTTATTGGGATTGCATTAAATCTGTATAAAATTTTTGGAAGTATGACCATTTTCACAATGTTTGTTCTTCCTTTCCATGAGTAAGAAATATACATATTCTGAAATTCTCTTTGATTTCTTTTTTCAGAGTACTGTAATTTTCAATGTATAGATCTTTTACTTTCTTTGTTAGATTGATTTCCAAATAATTCAGTTTTTTGGATGCTATTGTGAAGAATGTGGTTTCTCTTATTTCTTTTTCAGTGAGGTTGTTGTTTGTGCATAGGAACACTATTTTGAGTTTTGAGTGTTGACTTTGCATCCAGCTACATTACTATAATTTGGTTATTACATCTAGAAGTCTTTTGGTAGAGTTTTTAGGCTCTTTTATGAAGAGTATCATGTTGTCTGTGAATATGATAATTTAGTTTCTTCCTTTCCTATGCTTTTTTTTTTATTTCTCTATCTTGTCTAATTATTCTGTTTAATGTTTCCAGTACTATATTAAACAGGAGTGGTGATACTGAACATCCTTATCTTGTTCCTTGTCATGGTTTATGTTTGTGTCCCCCAGGCCTCATGAGTTTGCATTGTTCATATGTGGTGGTTGTATAGTGCTTGGATTGATGGTGTCAGTGCTCCACCCACATAGGGGTGTAGCCAGGATGTGATGTAATGGCAGGAAGAAGGTGTGTCTTTCTCTTTGGTGGTTTGAGTTTGCTGCTGGCGGCCGCCATGAACTGCAACCCAGCCATGCCTGCCTGTCTTGGAGCCAACTGAGTGTGGACTGAAACCTCCAAAAACTGTAAGAAATAAACCTTTCCTTTCCCAACTTTGAGCTTCAGGTATTTTGTCTCAGCGATGAGTAAAAAGTAACTAAGACAGAAATTTGGTACTGAGGAGTGGGGTCATTTGCTGTGACTATACCTGGCCATATTTTTCAAGAGGCTTTGGAAATGGCTTATTGATGGAGTTTGGAATGGTTTGGACATGTGGCCTGGATGCATAGACCTGGAGCAGCTTAGGCTGTTCTGTAGAGGAGATTCTGTTCAGAGCTCAAGAGACCAGAAAGCTGATAGAAAGCCTTATGGTAAAGACCAGGCTTGGGAGGTTTCTGCTGGGAAGGACTGCATTGGTCTTTGGACTCCACATGATTTGTGTTATGGCTTAGCAGAAAGTTTGTCTGCATTTTGCTCCTTCCCAGAGACTTTGCCTGAGACTGAGACAAAGGGCAATGGACTGATTAATCTTGAAAAAGAAATTAAAAAGCAACCAAATGTTGAGGCTGTGGCATGGCTATTGTTGGCGGCTTTTAGCCAGCTTTATGTTTCAAATCAGGAGCAAACAGCCCAGCAGGATAATTTACAATGCTGTGAGTTTGGCCAGAAGGAAAATTCCCAGAAGGGTGTGCATTGTAAAGACAGAGTTGAGATTTTGATTCCTGAGGAGAAACAGAGAGATAAGAAAGATGGCCCCGGGGCATCCCAGAAAGCAAGTCCCCACCCTGTGCAGTCTCATAGCAAAGATGAAAAATTTTGCTCAGAGGAAAAATCTACAGAGTGCCATGCTCCAGAATGGCGACAGAGGCCAAGTGAGGTTCCAGAATGGCGACAGAGGCTGCATGAGTTTCCAGAAAGGCGGCAACATAGAGAAGCTTTTCATCACAATCAGGTAAACAGAGCCCTGCAATCCAGGCAACTGACCCCTACAGCCAAGAGAGAGAAAAGCCTGGCTACTGCTTCAGCTAGCAGCAAACCTTGGCGGCATCCACAAGGTGCTGATTTTAGGTGCAAGGAAAATGCACAAATTCTGAGGGTAAGACGGCTTCCACCTCGATTGCAAAGGGCCTGGCTGGCCAAGCAGTGTGCCCCTGAGAGGGCAATTTGTGAAGATGTAAGGGTGAAGCCGAAGGTGCAGTGGAGACCCCAGAAGTTTGGAAAAGCCAGAAATGTGGATGATCCAAGAAAAGCTGCAAAAAGCGAGCAGAGAGGATTTAAGAGAAAAGCTGCTGGAGTTGAAATGGCTGGAAGTGCCCTGGGGATGGAATCACCCAAGGCTTTCGGAACTTGTAACCAGATTGCTTCAGATGTTGAGTGTAGAACTCTAGGACTTAATGTTTGCCCTGCTGGATGTTGCAATTGCTTTGTTTCGAATGCTTTCTATTCTCCTGTTTGTAACTTTTAGAATGGTAATGTTTATCTTGTGCTGTTTCATTTCAGAAATGTTTAACCTTGTTTCTTTTGTACAGGGGCTTACAGTTAAGAGTTTGCCATAGATCTTGGAGGAGACTTGGGACTTGGACTTTTCAGCAATGTTGAAGCTCTTAGGACTTTGGCAACTCTTGGAGGTGGACTAAATGTCTTTTGTATAAAGGATGTACATGAGTCCTGGGGACCTGGGGTGGAATGTCATGGTTTATGTTTGTGTCCCCCAGGCCTCATGAGTTTGCATTGTTCATATGTGGTGGTTCATTGTATAGTGCTTGGATTGATGGTGTCAGTGCTCCACCCACATAGGGGTGTAGCCAGGATGTGATGTAATGGCAGGAAGAAGGTGTGTCTTTCTCTTTGGTGGTTTGAGTTTGCTGCTGGTGGCCGCCATGAACTGCAACCCAGCCATGCCTGCCTGTCTTGGAGCCAACTGAGTGTGGACTGAAACCTCCAAAAACTGTAAGAAATAAACCTTTCCTTTCCCAACTTTGAGCTTCAGGTATTTTGTCTCAGCGATGAGTAAAAAGCAACTAAGACATTCCTGATTTCAGGTTGAAAGCTTTCAGTTTTCATCCATTTAGTATGATATTGGCTGTTGGTTTGTCTTATATGACTTTTATCAAAATGAGGTAAAAAAACATCTATTCCAATTTTCTGTAGGTATTTTCCAGAAACATTTTTAATTGTCATTGTTTTCTGGACAGTGATAACATATAAAACCATTTTATAAACTGATTACAACTAAAGATATGCATAGCATTTCAGAAGAGACATGGGCATTCTTCATACATTCCAAAAGATGTTTCACAGAAAAAGAACTAGAACTATTCTGTGTAGTTCTGTAGGGATTACTAGGCAGTGCAGCATGAAATATTATTGCAATAAACACCGAATCTAACATATAGAATATTGTAGAAAGTAGGTTAAGGTTTTCCTTAAGATATCCATAGCCCAGTTTGTTTGGGCTATAACCAAAATATAACCCATGAATATGTTTTTGTACATAGCTAAGAATTTGAGTAGCAAATGGAATTAAGGTTTTTAATGAGTGGTTGTTGTTAAGATAGAATACTTACCCAGATATGCCTGTATTGCCACAAGTATCTTTAAATGTCTAAAAGAGAAAAATAAAAATCAAATGTGAGAGTTATGTGATATGATGTAGACTCAACTGGCCATTTTGGCTGTGGGAAGAAAAAGAGCATCTCACCGGTGGCTTCTACAAGCTGGAAAAGCATAGAAAATGTATTTTCTTCCAGGGTCTTCAGAAATGGATGCATCCTAACCAATGTGTTGATTTTAGACCAGTGAGCTTTATTGCAGACTTTTGACTATCATAATTACAGGACAATACATTTGTTTCATTTCAAATCACTAATGATTGTGAGAATTGCTTGCAGTACTCTTGAGAAACTCATTCAAATAGCACAATAAATCATCAGCTATAAAAACAGGATAATTAAAAGTTGAGAGTGAAATTGTTCAGTTACATGAATCTGAGATTTGTTTAATAAAAGATGAGCAAAACTAGGATAATTCATGCTTTCTTAGGTGGATTCAGTAGTTATCTATTTTTATTTTATTTTATTTTTTTTGTTTAGTATTTCAAGTGATGCTATTACTGCTGATATTCAGTTTGCCCTGGGCATAAAATCTATCTAGCATTTGTCTCAAGGACTGATACTCATGCTTACCCTTAACTTTTTAAATGGAAATAAATTCATTATTCTTGAGATAAGAACCTATTGTCAGTGACAGGCTAAAAATCCATCCCACTCTTTTGCTTTTTCCTACTACCTTGAATTCTGAGTCTGCACTTACACAGTACTAGTTTATATGACTCCATATTGTATGTTTTGTGAATAAGTAACTAAGCTAGCAAAGGCTTTCTGCTTTTATCAAGCCATCTTCTCTAAAAAGAGGATTGTCATAACTATCTTTAAATAAGATATACCTCAATTTAGTTTTTTGAGGAAACAGATAAAATTAAACATAACTACATTTTGCTGATGTGTATACTTTTAATTTATCACAGAAGTGAAAATAAAACAGATGATGTAACAGAGATTGTTGAAACTAGTATGTATTGCTTTTGAGAAAACAGAAAATATGGAAGACTTAGGTATTGTCGTCCGTCAAAATCAGCAAAATCAGTTATTCATTCTTTGGAGAGAAAACAGAGGGGTGATATTTAAAAATTAACCACTGGGAAAAATTAATTGTTGGATAATATCTAAACAATTTAATACTTTTATTTTTTTTCTTTTCATAAGACAGACTATATTAGGAGAGCTCAGCCCTACACAAATATCATATCACTGTTATTGGGATACTATGCCACTAATATTCTTCAATCTTTCAGGGATTCGCTTTTTTCCATGTTGTGTGAGTGCCTTGTTCATGGGAGGAACTCTTAAAGTCCCAATTACTTGGCAAAGAGAATTATAATCCCAAGGAAGCCAAAGGTGACTGGGTTTAGTGGAGAGAGTATTGTTTTTATGATCCTATTTTCCACCAAATTCTAAGATACATAGTAAACATGCCACTTCTTTTGCTTTCCTTTATCATTCTACTCCCTGCTCTACAGCTTCTTGAATCAGAGATTTATACCACAAATCCATCATGCATATTGCAGTTCATTTATCTCTCTATTTTGATCTTGATAATGTTACTTTTGCTTTTTTGTTAGCTTATAGAATATGTCATAACCTATTTTGCAGAACTGAATTTACCAAGAGGATATAGTTGTCAATATGACTGGATGAAAAATCTATGATTAAAAGCTATGTTACTCATTACCATAGAAAATCAAAAAGGGAGCAATGCTTACTGACCACTTTTGAAAACAATTCTTGTTCATTATTTTCTATAAACTTCTTAAAACAAAAACTATAAATTGCCACGTTTCATAGAGATTGCAGCACACAAATTAATTTTTATTTGTGAAAAGAAGATTCAACTATTCATTTAAAGAAAAATGGTTTCTAAGAGTTTCTACCAAAAGGAGTGCAAACACCAGTAATCATTATAAGATGGGTTATGTAGTATTTGACAGAGCAAAACTCTGTGTACTTGGGTTGACAGATAACTCCAAATGCTGTTCATTTTCTCAAGAATAATGGTTGGGCTATGGGAGCTGCAAAATCAATAACATGAATGATTATTTGCTAGTGAAATCAATGGATGTAACTTATTAAGTGTGTCTGTCATGAATTAAAAACTGGAGAAAAAAGCTCTGAGGGCCCCTCAGTTTGTTCATTAGCAGGTCAGATCTTGTCCTGGTCATGGAGACAGTCTGAACCAATTGAAGTAAAGCTAAGGAATAAAGCAAAATAGGTTTGAAAGATAAACAAATTTCTGAGGGAAAGGCTTTTCACAGAGGCCATATATGCATATCAAACTTTACCTCAGAAAAGCTATCATTTCTGATTGCTAGTACATTATTTTATCATTTTTGGATGATTAGTGATATTAAATGGCATTAGTTTTACATTTGATACTTGTAGTATGATTTCTCAAAATACTGAAAAATACCTTCCAGAATGGGAACTTACCATTGTTTTCAGGTATCCTGCAAAATACAAAACACAACAGGATAGAGACTATCCACAATTATAGATGGAGGACTAGCCAAAGTATGTTCCACAATAAGTCCACAATGAAATCACTGCACTTTAGAAAAGGAAGAAGCTTATTTATGAGTCCCATTTTGAAATGTAATTTGCAAAAAATATTTTGATATTTTAAGTCACATTTCAAGAGTTATGCCCTTAGCATTGCAGAAATTTTTTATCCTTTTATCATCTCACTTGTTGATGAGGTTAAAACTAAAGCCTTACCACATTGGTTTTAAAAGCAAAATTAAGGCTCACGTTACAAAGATCTGCTTGGCTGTTGTTATAAGGTGAATGAAAGAGACATAATGTTTATGAATGAGCAAAATGACACTAGACCTTTCAGGATTGGGATCAAGAGAGCAAGATAAAACATAGTGAAAAATGTCCTATTCAAGTGTACAGTCATGATCTGGGTTGACCTACCAACATTTTAGCTCTGAGTCTTTGGCATCAAAAGCCACTTGACACATAATGAGGACAGCTGGAATTAATCTATTGAATATTGTAATGGAATATGAACCAGAAGATAATCAGAGTTGCAGTTTGGTGTGGCAAACTGTCTATTTCTAAAATAGCACACACAACTTCCCTGAGAGCCATGGAATACTAATGACAATAGAATGTATTGCCAGAATTTAGGGATCTCACCATCTTGTGGATGAGCATAACTTAGCCCAGGTCCCTAGAATTGTGTTTGAATAAATTCAGAAGGTAGAAATTTGTTAAATTTGTAGAGAACTAATTGTCATTTTAGTGTAAGAGTGTTGTTGAAGAACAAAGTGGACTATTTTATTATTTAATTTTGTTTCCTGGACATGCTTTCAGGAAAAGGGTTGAGTGACCATTGTTGCTGGAGAGTTCACTTAATGTTTAGATAGTCTCTGACAACTATCTTCCAATTTTGAATCATAATAATCCTTTTATATTCACCCACTGACTTAAAAAATTTGATTTTTAATTATTACACAAAGTTGATTCCTACTGTTTGTATTTAAGAATTTAACCTGAAAACATATTATGTTTGGAAAATATTAAACTATTAATGGTATAAAATATACATAAGCAAGTAATATGACTTTTTAATGTATAATATATTAATTAATCATAATAGCTAATTAATTCAATGATTTAATTGTTTGTTTTCTGTTATTTGGTTCTGATTCCCCTTTAATACTCTCATTCTCTTGAATGTTTTTATACTATTTTGTTATGTTTGATACTATTGTATATGAAGTTATACTCAACTATTTCAAAAAGGAGACATTGTGGTAGTTATTGTTAATTACGGGTTGTCTTCTGGTGAAATACTGTGTTGCTTACATTGTTCTGTTCTGATCTGCTTTGTTATGTCCTGTTTTGTTTTAATCTCTTTAAAATAAAAAAATGCAATGATATATGAATACTTAACTAATTATTGAGTATTCCATGCATAATATATTAAACTGATTAGCAGAATATTACCAAGGCATTTTTAGCTTTGCTATAATTTGTTGCTTTACTTCATTCAAATGCCTTTTCACAAACACTTATTTTATTACTATGAAAAAAAGTCAACTCTCCACTGCATCACTCTGCTTTCACCCACTTCATCTGTATTAATATATATTCCCTACTGATAATCTTGTTTATTTGTGTCTATCCACTGGATTATAAATTCCGTGAGAAAAAGAATTTTGTTCACTGGTGTTTTCCTGTTGCTTCACATCATATCCGGCAGGCAGTCCATGCTTCTAAATATTTGTTAAATGAATTAATGAAAGAATGAATGCAACTGACTAAATTATTACATCATTCTACATAAATAAATGAATCTTCTTGCAACTGTTCAGTGCTTTAATCAAATAATGTACTTAACATAATTTTAAAAATTCATGTGTAGAAATTAATTACATAAAGAAGTAAACCGAAAATTATTAAAGGAATGCAAAAAAATATTTTAAAGAATTTTAAAAATGTCTTTTCACTAGAATTTAATCTTTCATAATTTAGCAAAAATAAAAAAATCACTTGAAATAAAGCTTTAAAAATGTAACTAAAATTACTGGGTATTATCAAATATAAAATTTCTCTTGAATGTGAAATTTAGTAAGAATGACATTTGTAGGTAACTTCTACAGTAGATTTCAAAACGAATTCATTTGTCTATACAGATTCATACTATGTGATTTCTGGAGAGTACAGCCATTCTGAGAAAACTTCGATACTGATTGCTTATATTTCACCATGCATTAGCATTTCTGTAATACATCAGAATGGTATGTGCCTCTACATTTTTAAATAATTTTATTTAATATTTTCTTGCTTGTTTATACAGAATAAGTTTTGTGTATGTTAATATTTAATTATGAATACTAATTTTTATTAAAATATGTATGATTTATCTTTCAAGTTATTCATTATTTATCAATTTATTCATTTTAGGTTCTGCATTAGAAAAACCAAAGGTGCCCTACGGGCCGTGCCACCCTGCAGGCGCCTCAGCACATGCATAACGAGTGTCGCAGACGCGCTCCTCGGGTTGGATTCGCGTCTTGATACCCATTTATTTGCAGTGTCCTCTGGCAGGTGGCGGCTGCTCCTCTGTTAATTTTTAAAGACTGAGAAAGTGACTGAGAGAGTGGCTCAAGGTCCCTGAGGCCAGTGACCGAAGGGAGGTGGAGTTTGCTTCCAGAGTCGCAATTCCCACCCTACCCCACAGGTCCCAGCCGCTGGTTGGCGCTTCTGCTGGCAGCTGCTTGCCGGGTGCAGCGCCTCGCGCGAGGCAGGCCGCGCTGGGCTCTGCTCCTCTACCGAGGTTTCCGGCTGGAACTGCAAACGGGGAGAAGTCTTTAAATAATCCGTGCCTTCCTGTCCACCGGAGTGTGGCCTCAATCTATATTAAGGTATTCAGAGACTTTCGGCAAAATGCAAATTTTGCATGATACTTTTTCACAACGTTTTAAGTTATCGTGACCAATCAAGATGCAGCAAATGCTTTTAAATTAAAACTTGTTTTTTTTTTTTTAATCTAGTTCTAGCCCCAGAAAACACAGTCATTAAAAGCTTCCACCGCAGATCCAAGCAGAAATGGTAAGATATAGGAAGTTCTGGTGAGTATTCATGTCTGTAATGATCATCTTCCTGAGAATTACTCTCTCCTTAGTCTTTTTACTTAAAAAAAAAAAAAAAAAAAAAAAAAAGCAGGCTACCCCAGACCAGGCCATGTTGGGACTCAGGCGGCTGCGCAAGAAGGCAATTTGCGCCCCTGGCGGCTGGAGGAAAACCAGTCAGCTGTTCCCCTCAGCCTCAGCAGGCTGAGAATCAAGCATATCCCCTCCCTATCTACCCCTCGTGCCAGAGCAACTGGGGACAGAGTTCCTAAGCATCTCTTGGGAGGATGACCATATGCAGTGTGGCAAATATGGAGGATTTCGTTCTATGTTCTGTTTGAAGGCAAAGATTATTTTCCCTGTTATGTTTTGTAATAATTGTTTTGCTCTATTCAATATTCTCTTTCAATTGATTTTATAATGTTCTGGTTTTGGTTTGATTTGGTTATACCTAATTGACTGGACAACTATTGTGAAGATAACGAGATATATGATAGTGCCTATTAATTACTACTATCCCAGTATCCTGCTTTGAAGTTCTGTACCAATGCCACTACATTGTTTCAATAGGCTTTATTTTGTCTTGTTCTGTTGTATTTTTACTACATTATAAAAGAGAGAGAGAGAGAGAGAGAGAGAGAGAGAGAGAGAGAGAGAAAACAAAAACTAATGGTGATCAATTGAACTTTTTGATTTCTTCTGTTGGTTCAGCAATGCCGCTTACTTTTAAAATGGCAATCTGTGTATTGCTGTGAATATAGAAGAATCAATTTGCCTGTGCACTGCAGCAAATTGCACACATACAGGAGTAGATTTCTGAACAGTTTTGGATGGGATTTTGTAATTGCACACTGGAAAAAAGCAAATATAAACCATTAACTCAAAAAATACTTTATTTTTAAAAAGAGCATTGTACCTCAACATTTTGACTCAATGAAGAAAATATTTTTAATTAACTTCTAATTGAATGTCAATGTTTATAAGGAAAATCAATTCAGATAGTTTTTATTTTTTACAAAGAACATGAAGTAGAAATAGCACTAGGCCCTAAAATCTTGGCTTGAAATAACATCCCTTTCAATATTTGTCTGTGTAACCCTGCGCTGACTATTATTAATCTAACTTACTTGGTTCTTCCTACTTCTGAAATGTTATGTAAATATCAATTCATAATATTGATCATTGCACTTAGAAAAATATTAGTATAGAATTTATGTCCCCAAAACCTCTGAGAGTCACTAGAATGATAGAAAAAAATTAAGAGTGTCAACTTTAATAAAATTGCAGAAAGTCTGATCAATACGTTCAGATAATATTAGAACATTAAGAATTTTATCTCTTCACTTTGAATGTAGCAGAATTGAGTCTCAGAGAGATTAAGGGACAAATATACTGCTAAGCAGTAGTACATCATTATTTAATATATAAAAAACTTAGGACTTCAAACAACATTTCAATATATTTTTTTTCCTCTTTGTCTCCTTCTCTCTCTTTCTCTCTCTCTCTCTCTCTCTCTCTCTCTCTCTCGTCTCTCTCACACATGCATACACACAAATACATTCTCTAGCTGAAGGTTTGCAAATCATTGTAGTTTACTGTTATTGAATAATATAGACTTAAAATAACAATTGTATCAAATCAAGATGAAAATGTCTCAAAGGATCACTATGAGGGGAATATATGCCATTTTTACTTCCTCAACTATAGAATATTTTAGAAACATTCTGAGATACTTTAGCTCAATAAGTAAGATAAAGCCTGCTTTTATATTGTTATTTCATTCACTAAAATGTTTAGCATTTATCTTTCAGTTCATATCAGTTGGAATTAACAATCCCACACAAAGAAAATTTGAAAATTCTCAAATCATGTTATTTTTTTTAAATTGTTATATAAAATATAACAGTGTCCAGGAATCTGGACAATGCTGAACTAAGATATTTGGAAGCGTCTTCTCAGTTATTAACAAACAAGCCCACTTTATTTAGTTTTTCTTATTTATATTTTTTGGGGATCGGGAGAGATTATATTGGGGTTAGAGCCTGAAAATGTTTTTTTAGTACTACTAGATAGATACAGACTATACACCATCGGTTGAAGATCCTGTTCAACTTCAGATATGCTCATGTCAAATGTAAGTATGAAAATATTTGAATATTAATAAAGATGTATTTCTTGCACTGGTAACAATAGATAGAAAATATACAATTGAACATTGCTATGTGCATAATGATTATTTCCTCATTAAACCCTATTTACCAATAGTGGTGTTGTCAGTTAAGATACTATGAAACATACACGGAGAAATTGTTTATAATTCAAACTGTTTTCCCTTTTCAGAATAGACAATTGAACAACTGTCACTGATTTTCGCATTGCAATTTTCATTTCATTAGTTAGAATATACATCCAAAATTGAACTTGTCAGTCAGAAAAAAATAATGTACATTTTATATTTTATATCACTGTGGTAATTGGGGGGAGAAAATCCTGCTTTTTACTTAGAATCAATGAAGTTATCCATATTTTAGTTTTTGAAAAAGTATTTTTCCCTAAACTGTGTAGTTTTAGCATCTTAATAAATTTATAAAAAATAGGTTAACATAAAGACTAGCATAATAGTAAAAGTGGTTTTTGTTTCATTTTAATTCACTTTATTATTGTGTTACCTTTCAAGACTCATTACATTCATTTGTGTGTTTACTCTTGTATTTTAGAGAGTTCTGTTTATTTAGTCTATAAAAGTGTACTAAATTACTAAGCTAAGAAGGCTCTCTCATATCTTTAGGATCAATGAACTGAAGACTTTGTTAAAGAAATATGGATCAAAATACATAAATATTTACATTAAATCATTTATAGATTATTTTTATTACCTAACACAATAAGAATGCTATAGAAAGAGTTGTCAAAATGGATTGTTTTGGGAACAGTCACCAGAATAATGTCCCCACATATTCAGTACGCAAAAACGTAATTTTTTTGCAATATTCTTCATTCTTGACTTGATTTTATAAATTACTTAATCTCTAGTGGTCCTCCAAATAAATGGCTTGCATTCTCTGGAAATGACGTAAATTTCTGACCAACTGGAACAAAAGTGAAAATTTTGTTTTTTGTTTGTTTGTTTTTCGAGTCCTTTTTTCTATCAAGGATCTATTATTTCATCAAAACAAACACCTATAAGTTCATCTCTTCTGCTGACCCACTTCTTTATTCCACTGGGTCATTCCTAAAATGTCTGTTGAATTTGCAGTGTAGCATACAATGTGCTGGATGCTTTGGATATAATGACAAGTTAAAGTTGTCAACTTTGGGTTCTGCAACCTTATGGTCCAGATAATAAGAACATAAAATGAAAAATCATTTAATCAATTGTACTTTTTGCATCTGTGAAGAATATAAACTGATAACAGTACACATAACAGGAGTCCAGGAGTTGATGTGTGTTAGGGTGCTTCTGAGGCTCTCTGAGAAACCGCACTTAAAATCCAGGAATGGTGCCGGATGAGAAATCCTAAGCAAGGGGAGATATACTTTGCCAACCCAGGAACGAACTATAAATCAACTGGAAATGCAATCCCAGTGATATAACAGGAACAGATAAGGTCTCAGCGCGGAAGCTGGACCCCATGCCACTGGAAGCTGCGATTTGAATTTCCTACATCCGTTGCTGCATCCCAATTGGCACGGCAAGGAGAGAGGAATGAAAGCTCTGAGAGCGGGAAGCGGTGAATGGAGTTGAGAGTGGGACTGCCCGGGAAACTTTGCATCGACCTGCGGTGAGTGACTGGATCAGGGACCCCTCTATAGGAGACTTCAGCAAAGGACATACTGGGACCGAGAAGACTAGCCAGAACAGGTTGTTGCAATGACTTCAGTCACATATTCCCCTCTCAAGCGGGATTGGTGGGGAGTGCCTGGCCTACATGATGCCACTGACTAAGACCCAGTAGGCTAGCCCAAACCGGGTCCCTGTGCCTGGAGGTGCACCCTAGCAGTGAAGCTTTTGTTAGTTTGACCTGCAGGAGTGGGCCCAGCATAGGCTTCCCAGGTCTCTGTCTCCCTAGTACACTGCAGTGGGCTGGAACACCTAGCCGGCACAATTCAAACAAACTGTAAACAACAAAGAAAGAAACGGCCTCCTATATTCACTTGTATAAAAGGACAAAAAAAAAAAAAATACAAGAAGAGGGAGCAACAAGAAAGGGTCCTCGGCCCCCAATCCTGAGAAACATGCAATATCAGACACGGCACCAATAGACATAAAGCGCTATCTCCAAAGCCTCATAGAAGAGTTCAGGAATGAAGTTATTAATGACCTGAAGCTAGATATAAGTAGAATAGTTAGAGAAATGCAGCAAAACAGAATAGGGGAACATCAGTCAAAAACTAGATGGTGAGAGTAATACAGGGCTTTAAATCGAGATAATGGAAAGTCAAAGTGGATTACTATAATATATCCTGCTATTTTTATTTATTTTTCCCTTAATTAAAAGGATAAAAATAAAAAGTAAATAATGGAGATTGAGATAAAAGAGGGCATAACAGCAAAACAGTGCAGATCAAAACATAACCATTTAAGCAGAATAGTGTTTCACCACCAGATAATCCTGACATAAAAGTAGTTACCCTAGTGTCTCTTTCCTTGAAATCCTTGAGTACAACTTCGTATGCTATAGCCTTAAATATATCAAAACAATGTAAAACCATTTAAGAGAATGACAGCATTACAGAGTATTTAGAATCGACTAACAGAAAATGAACAATGGTTTCTGTATAATCTCCTTGTCTATAAAAGGTTTTTGCTTATACTATCGTACATAACAAAATCCAAAGATACAACCTATTTAGACCATTGGAAACAGAAGAACAAAAGCTAGATGAGACTTCAAAACAAGATGATACTAAATCAGTATTACCTATTAAGATGTCATTTTCTCCAAAATAGCTGTTCCTATCATCCAATCTTCTCTGCCTCATTTCTGTTGAGCTCTTTTTCTGTCAGTAGCTGTCAGTTTGTCTTCTTCATTTTGTTCTCTGCTCCATTCGTTGTGGCCTCCCCGCCACTATTTCTGGATTCTTTGTATTTTTCTTTTTTTAGAATATCTTGTAGTATTCTCTGTAGAGTTGAATTGGTGGTTGCAAATTCCCCCAGTTCCTCTTTATCCTGGAAGCACCTTGTTTTTCCATCAATTTCCAGGGACAGTGGTGCAGGATATCTCAATCTTGTCTGGAGATCATTATCTTTTAAAGCTTGAATTATTTCCCCCCACGCTCTTCGTGATTTGACGGTTTGTGCAGAGAAATCTGCTGTAATTCTGATGGGTGTTCCCTTGTAAGTGGTCTGTTTCTTGTCTCTGACAGCTTTTAATATTCTGTTCTTGTATTGAATTTCTGGAATTTTTATTATTATATGCCTGGGTGTTTCTCTGTTTGGGTTGTAGGTAGCTGGGGTCCTGTATGCCTCATACATCTGAGTATCTTTACCTTTTGCTAAATTAGGAAAATTCTCCTGGATTATTTTTGTGAGTAGCTTTTATAGTTCATTTGTTTGTGTCCCTACTTCTTCTTTTATGTTTTTTTTTTTTTTTTTTTTTTTTTTTTTGTCTTTTTCATTTTTATCAGTACCGGGGATCGAACTCACAACCACCTGCTTGCAAGGCAGGCACTTATGCCGCTGAGCTAAATCCCCAGCCCCTTATTTTATGTTCTTAATTCTTAAGTTATGGATCCTCTTATCATCTTCTTGTCTTTGTATTATTGCTGTTTGTTTCTTTGTTATTTTTAAGAAGTTTTTCATTTCATTCTCCCATATTACAAATCTGCCCTCCAGTTCAGATAGTCTGTCCTTAGTTTCTTTCGAGCTGTTATGCCAGTTTTCGATAGACTTTTTAGTTTCTTGGTAGTCCCTTTGAACCTGCTTCACGTATTCTATGCTTTCTCTGCTTTCTCCATCAAACAATTCTCCCCTCTTTTTCTGTTCTTCCATTCCACCATCTGTTTTTTTCCTGGGTGGTGCTTAGCATTTCTCTAACTATTCTGCATACTTCTAGCTTCAGGTCATTGATAACTTCATTCCTGAACTGATCTATGAGGCTCTCTAGATGGTGCTTTATGTCTATTAGTGCGGTGTCCGCTATTAACTGTTTCTCAGAATTGGGGGCCGAGGACCCTTTCTTGTTGCTGCCTCTTCCCATATTCTCTGTTCCTTATATATGCAAGCTTATATAGGAGGCCCAGCTTCCCTCCCTGTCAGCCACAGCCTGATCGAATTGCGGCGGTTAGGTTGTCCCGCCCACCGCAGCACACCAGGAAGTTCCAGACCAGGCAGCCTACACGGGGCCTGCTCCTCCCGGCCACCATCAGGCTCTGGGATCTGAGTTGGGCTAGCCTACTGGGTCTGCCAGCAGTGTCACGTAGGCTAGGCACTTTTCACCAATCCCGCCTGAGAGGGGGATACGTGGCTGAAGTCGCCACCACGCCCTGCTCCCACAGGACTTCCCCTGCCCAGAATGTCCTCTGCTGGAGTCAAACTGTGTTAGAGTGTCAGTTTCTCTCACTCACCTCACCACAAGTCAGTGCAAGCCTCCCTGCCCGTCCTGTTTTCGACTCCGTTCGCAGATTCCCATTCTCAGAGCTTCCGCGTGTTTCTCTCCTTGCCGAGCCGATGTAGAGGCAGCTGCCACGCGGCGGGAAACCCAAATTCTGGCTTCCAATGGCGCGGGCTCCAGCCTCCACACTGTGGCTTTTCTGTTCCTGTTCTAGCACCAGGACTGCATTCCAAATTGGTTTCTCTCAGCCCAGTTCATTCCTGAGTCAGCAGAGCATATCTCCACCAGCTTATGTCTCCTTACTCCGCACCATTCCTGACTTCTGAGCCAAGTCTTTCAGAGAGCCTCCGTAGCTGCTATTGTCTGTCTGCCATGTTCTCCCGGAAGTCTCTATGTTTATACTGAATACTTGCATTGTAACTTGTAAAACTTTGATAGAAACATGAAAATTAAAGTTGTTACTGGTGAAGGCTGAAGAAATCCTTACTATATACTGGCATAAAAATTGGCTGAATTGTATTAAATTTGACTAAAGTCAGGGCTGGGGATATAGCTCAGTGGCACAAGTGCCTTCCTGACAAGCATAAAGTCAGGAGTTTGACCCCTGGAACAAAAACAAAAACAAACAAACAAAAACAAAACATGATTGAAGTCAGTTTTCAGTAGAAAGTAGTTTTTTCTAGTAATATCTACAAACATTTAGGTAAGGGAGTTTCCAGCCAAAGTGATGAAAATGTGACTTGGTTTCTCCTTGCTCCTTATAATGTAAGAAAAGATAAAGTAAGTGGAAGACTGAGGCAAAGAGGAATAGCACCTGATGTTCTGGGAGATTCTTTAGCCAGATTATAAGGAAGCTGAAATTAGGGCATTCACTTTTAGGAAAGTATGTTCTAAGATACTACCTACAGGTGTGGCTGGCAGCATTTTGCTAAAAAGTTTAAGTAGGTGGCACATGGATGCAATTGCATGTTTCAGGAAGCCACAAGGGAAAGAAGTGATGTGGAGAGGACTCACCCAGAAGCACTCTGTGGAGGATATTCCTGTTTAATGATGAGAATTTTCTTGAAATATACAGGAGAATCATAAAGTTTTTAACAATGTTTTAACTGCAGAAAAGCTCCCACTCTTGTCTGAATGGGACAGAAATGAGATAAAGCGAAAGATGGCTGTCAGACTTCTGAAATTCTATAGGCCGAAAGTTGGGCTAAGAGAACGTGTAGCTGTAACCATGCAATATCTGTCAGAACGACTGCGAGAGTAGATTCGGTGGAACAGGGCACAGGCTTAGAGGATAGATTACTGAGTTGCAGAAAAAAATTAATTCTTAGTCTCTAAGCCTAATACAGGCCCTTCTCATGAGTGAGCTGGTGGAAGCCATGTGGGTCCCAGGAAGAGAAACAAGGAACCTTTGCCCTTTCAGTGAGCCAGCCCATATGGGCTGGGAGACAAGAACACCCTTATCCCTTAAAGCAACTTGCTGATCTGGAAGAATGCAGGCTGAGATTTGAGCAACTGAAGTACAAAAACAACTTAATGCTTGTATTGTTTGATTGATTTTGTAGGCCTAGAGCTGGTACCCTGATCATCTATGGAGGGGATCACAATATGCAATACAACAAATACAGGGGATTTCCTTCAGTATTATTTTTGAAGTCCAATAGTATTCTTACTTGTTTTGGTCCATTTTATTGTTTCATTGTATTGAATTTTCCATTTGGATTGGTTTTACTTTGTTCTGCTTTATTTGATTTTATTATGTCTAGTAGTATGGGCAACAATTTGGAAGATAACAATAGACATTATGGTCGCCATTGTTCATTTCCAATTGTCCTGTTTTGAAGTTCTGTGTCAATTTCACTGCTTTGCTTTGTTTGAATTTTCCTATTTTATTTTGTTTTGTTTTAATTCTTTAAAATAAAATTTAAAGAATAATCCTAATAAAAACTCCCTTGCTGCATTTCAAACTTGCTTGGGACTGGCAATCACATTCTTCACGCTAATTTAGCCTTTTAAGAATGGAATGCTTCTCAATGATTCTTCTAAAATTGCATTTTGTAGGCAGATAACTCATTTTTTAGTTTCATAGGCCCAGAGATGGAGAGGAATTTTCCCAAGTGTAAGCCACATTCAAAGTTTCACTTGTAGCTGATTTTTACATGATGAGATTTGGGACTTTTGAACCTGATAATATAAAGTGAGATTTTTCAGCTCAGAATTAATGCTGTAATGAGCTGAGATTTTGGGGAAGGATGGAGATGAAATGAATGTGCATCATAGAGAGGACAAATGGAGCAATAGACTAGCTAAGGATGTGATAGTCTTCAAAAGATGCATGTACTAATTTCAGGTGTCAATGACTATTGCCTTTTGTGGACTAAGGATCTTTGCAGATAAACAAACGAGGTAATGAGCTCATGCTGGATTATCCAGGTCAGTCCTAAAGCCTAGGAAAAATTTTCTTAGAAAAAAAGGAAAGGAATATTTGAAACAGACAGAAGAGCAAGAGACAAAGTGACCATGAAAGCAGACAGAGAATGAGTCAGAACACGAGGACGGCCACTCCAAGAGAGGAGAGGCAAAGAACAGATTTTTCCCTAGAGGCTCCAGATGGAGCACGGCCCTGCTGATGCCTTAGTTCAGTATTCCTGATCCTCTGAATCAAAACACAATGAATTTCTCTTGTCCTTAGTTCCTAAGTGTGTGGTAATTTATTTTGATAGCCACAGCATACTAGCAAACTTCTCTCCAAAATCATAGTTTAAATCTGACATCTAAAAAGGGAAAATTCTTTTCAAGTCAGAATTTGTAGTCTATAAAACTCACATTTTCATTCCATTTAGTCACAAAGATGTCTGGGAATACACAAACAAACAGATATATCTGGTAATACCCTTTACAAAGGGAGCGATAGCTAGCTAAGTGCTGTGGGTCCAAAAGAAGACTGCCTCTTACTCTGCAGATAGCAGGTCTGGTAGAGGCATCAAGGTGCCACTGTAACAAGTGCCACAGTATATAAGAAACTGCCTGGAATCTGAGTTTTGCAGAATGAAGTTTGGTTTTTCTTGAGAAAAACATACTTTCCTGGAAAAATCTATGTCACTTATGTAAAGATCTCAGACCTATTAGAAAAGGATTACGGGGTGATCAGTAGAATGAAACACTGCAGAATATGTTTCCAATGTTCTATAGAACCTGTAATTCTGTATTATACATCATTTAAAGTAAGTAAATATGGGTAGCATTGTAGATCATAGTAAGATTTTATACAGCTACTGAAAAGAAATGCAAGCTTGATGCGGTGGTGAACTGTAATCTCAGCACTTGGGAGGCTGGGGCAGGAGCATGGGTTTGAGGTCAGTCTGAACTACATAGCAAGATCCTGTCTCTAAAATTAATTAATTAATTAATTAAATTTCAAAAATGAGGACCAGACCAGTTTGCAAGTTTGCAAAATGTGTTCTGTAAAATCCAGGAGATTGTATGCGTTGAGGTAGCAGTTGGGGAAGAGAAGGTACAAGTGCAGACCTTATTCCTCGTTGCCTTACCTATAGCACTTCTATGATTAATTAATTATTTACTAATTTGTTGGTTTTGCATCTTATTTATTTCTACAAATTATATCTATATCAACATAGAAAAAAATAAAAATAGATGGATACTATAAGTATTCAATTCAAAATATTCATCCACTAAGGCAAGAGCAGGATACAGTCATTTCTATAATTCTGAGTTTTCATTTGCTGAGAGAGTAGAATTGAAATTGTATTTTTAGTAAATTTAGTGAACAAAACAAATGCAAAAACATTTTAGTATGCTAGTTTGCTGTCTCTGCTTTTTGTACCAATTGAGTAATACATGGGTATATGCTGTATTTTCTCATAAAAGATTTTCTTGACATTACAGTAATGTTGAAGGTGTTGTATGTTATTCATGATGTCCCAATGTCTATCTGACTTTGAATATAGTGCTATGATTTTGGCATGAGATTTTCCCTAAAGTTTTTTGTGTTAGAAAGTTGGTGTAATGGTGACAAGAATGTAGATGTATTAAGAGGTGGAGTTTAGTGGATGGCAATTAGGTCATAAAGGCTCCTTCACGGTGAGTTGATTAATGCTGTCCTCTGAGACTATGTCTAGCCCTCTGGAGCACAATATGTTTCTGAGAAAATAGTTACAAAGCAGATTTGGCTATCTCAGCTCACTTACTTGCACATCTGTGACCTGTTCACTTTCTACTTTTTAACCACAAAACTGTGGTTAAAAGGATTCCAGTTCCATGCTGTTTGTACCAGTTGGACACTAGAATTGAGATGCAAATAAAGCTGATTTCTTTATAAACCACCAAGCACCATGCATTTTGGTGTGGCCAGAAAATGTAGAGCAAGATAGGATATCTTATGCTGTTTAGGGGGCTAATGCAAACCATAGATTGTCATTACAATGAACAAAATTATTTCTAACATTTCTTGAATCTGGGAAGTACAAGGTCAGTGCACTTGTGAATTCAGTGTATGATAAAGGAATACTTAGTGAAAAGGCACTGAACTTCTGGGTGAGGAGAGGAGGTAATTAAAGGGTGCAGCCTGTAGAGGATGCAGTTTAACTGCCCCCACAAGCTTTCACAGAAGGAGGAAAGCAAAAACCAGTCACAAAGACAGCTGGAAGCACCAACCACAAAGACATCAGTGTACTTTCCCAAGAAGAACAGTGGCCCTCGAGATGTTCCTGGTTTTCACAGCTCTACCCCAAAATGTACCTGCTGTGCTCCCTGGATGGCTGTTCTAGCCCATGTGCCCATACCCCCTGCTGTGGTTTTCAGGCTTATAAGCCCATGACTCATTTCGGGCTACTCTCCGTCTGCCAGACAGCTTCTCCTCTGTGCCAACTAAACTTCTTCATGGCAGAGTGTCTCCATCATCTTTGTGTGGGTTATAGTCTCTCTTACCTTCCACTTAGTTCACAGATGACAGGAGGGTAAGTTCCCTTTTATAGAAACATGAATCTGTCTCATGAAAGACTCTGGGTGAAATACCACATTACTTCCCATAAGCATCACCTTGAATTTGGGTTAGAATCTGAACATATAAATGGTGGGGGTCCCACAAATTTGAATATCTGAAGTTGAGGGATTTCATAAGCATTTAATTTTTATTACATCCATAACCCACCCCCAACATTATGTCTGACATGCATAATATATTCATTATGTTGCTGCAGTTCCAAAATTCATAAATTATTACAAAATCAATGTAAAATTCTGAAGTCCAAAGTTTCATTTAAATCAGCTGTGAGAGTCAAAGTTTTCTATACCTCTGAACCTGTGAAATAAAACAAGTTACATTTTTTCACAAATACAGTGATTGGACAAGCAGAAGACCCATTCCCATTTTGAAACAGAGTGCTATGAAAGAAGATAGGAGTGACATTCCAGAATTTAACAGGGCAAATGACATTAAGCCTTAAATAATAATCTTTTTTCCCATGCTCTGTCATGTGGATGAATACACTAGGAAGAGATCCACCATCTGGATACGCTTCAGGATAATTTGGGTGGACAAATAAGATCCCAAGAAGCATCCCAACTTCTGGCATGCTTCTTGTTTGAGGGAACATCAGATAATGATCCATCCCATCTTTCCTTAAACAAGATATTTCTGCCCAAGCCTGGCAGTGCCTGATGATACTGAGTTGCCTTAATTGCATCATTGTTGCAGCACAATCAAGTAAGACATGCAAGTTCAAGGGAGATGGCTTACCCCACCTTGATGGCCTTTACAATGATGTTTTCAAGCTTAATATAAATATACCTTTTTTTTTACATAATGTTATTTCAGTAATTCAGTTGATTCTGCAATCAATATGTCAACCTCTCTGGCAGTTATTGACATGTAGTATATTGTCATATTCATCAATCAAGTTATAGAGACATTGAAAATAATTCCTCCCTAGATAGTCACAAAGCTAAGGGGAAAGGCCAGAGGAAAATGGAAACAAATTAGATAATAAAAATCAAAATATCTTTTGTAAAGATATTTTTAGAGGTTACTAGTCTTGAAATGTTCTACAATATTTTTTTTTTTACTTATGAATTAATTTAAAAAATTGTATCTTCTCTGGTGACAAGCTTGTGTTAATATACATACTATATTGTATGTTGTAAGTGTAAGATATTAGCAAATTAAGGTGATAAAGGCACCAAATCCTTATGAGCTCATATTGTATTACTCTAGACTTTTGCCTTTTCACTTAATATTTTTGTATCTTATGTAAGATTAAATTATCAAGTAAAAATAAAGAAACGTGTGGCCATCACCATCTGATAATATGAAGGAACAGAGAAACTTAAAAATATCAAGACTTCCTTTGCCCACTTCACCATTTCAAAGGAAATCCAATCCACCCTAAGGCAACTCCATTAGGAATAGTTTTAATTAGAAAGAGTAAGAAGACAGTTTGATGATCAGAGTAAACAAACATCAGCAAAGAGGTTACTAAAAAATGTTTTTTTTTTTCCTTATCAGCTGAACAGAGAAACTTTTTATCAAAAAGGAGGGCGAACAGAAGGTTCTTTTAATGGGGAGACACTGGGAAATCAAATAAATATTGGTAAAGAACTGGGATGGTGATTATGAATATGTTCTTGAAAAATTTCTTAAAATACATTTAGCCACAGATCCTTTGAAGCTCATAAGAAACTATGATCATTGTTCCTACCAGTTTAGTTTCTTATAATTTTGAAAAATTATTCTCTCTTCATCTATCCATGTCATCAACACAGAGATAGCCACTAAAAGCGCTTAATGTATGTTTGGCAGCTGTAGGTGTCCTTAAAAAATATGATAGCTTTTCTGGTGCAGATTTAATCCACATAAACAACACTGAGAAAACTTTCTTACTATTTCGCTGCATTAAACATTGCCTTGTGGATTATTTATTTTACTGCATTAACACTCGTTCCTTATTTCTACTGCATCATATCATACAAAAAGAATCTACTGAATTTTATTTACCACTTTTGCAAGCCATCTAGGTTTTTCTGCCCATCACCAGCAGTCCAAATGATCTCAATTTCTAATTTATGCTATTATTATAATACAATATTATATTATGATATATAGCATATAAATGATAACACATAAATATATAATTTATACAACATAGTATATAATATATAAATATTCTTTAATATTTATTCCAAAGTTTATTTTTTGTGATTACTGAAAGCTTAGACTATAGCTTTAGATACAAGTTCATATTTAAAATGTTACATTATTATTCTGAATTTTCTATCATGGGTAATGTGTTTTGTTGTTATTGTTAATTTGAAGACATAATTTATATATTCCATACAGACATTGATCTTACATGTTGGAAAATATATTCTTCCAGTGTTAATTTTGTCTATAATTCTAAGTAAGAAAAGAAATAGATAATTTTTTCTGGCCAAGTTTGTATTTTTTGTGTATCATTTATTCTTTTTTAGCATTTGTAAGCTTAGCATTACTTCCTCTTAGAAACAATTTACTTTGACTTGCAGGACTTTACTTTCTTTGGATACATTTTCCACATCTCTGGCTAGTCCTCAGGCTCTTTCCTGTTTTCTTTTTTAATCTTTTCTGTTCTCCCTTCAGTTCACCTAGAGCTTCCATTTTCATCCTTTTATGATCTGTCTCTACACACTGCATAGGTAACTTCAATAACATCACTAACCTTTGCATGATCACAGTATCCAGACTTCTACTTCCATCCAAAAATCTCTACTGCAAAATGGTACATTCAGATCCCAATGGAATCATGCGTAGGTCAGGGTTCAACTAGGGACAAAGTATTAAAAACAGACAGCAAGAGCTTTGTTGGTGGGAATTGGCTGTTACGGTCATAGTGACAGGAAAGTAAGTCATAAACATATGACAGGATTCAAGTTCCTGCAAGGGCTGAAACGGCTGTGTTTGAAAGCAATTATCATGTTTTAAATGAAAGTCACCATTCTATTTTTCAACTGATAGAACCAAATCTGCTCAAATTATAAAGGATTATCCCCTACAATCACCTGATTATGTATTTGGATCACCTCTACAAATATCTACACAAAAATGCATGTATCCCTCAATATTTATGGGGAAACTGGTACCAGGCTTTCCCAGAGATATCAAAATTCATGGATGCTCAGGTCTCTTATGTACAATGACAATGTGTTTGTCTATAACTTGTACACATCTTCCTATATACTTTAAGTCACCTCTGGGTTATTACATAATTCAATACAAATACAATGTAAATAATTGTCATAATCATTTATGAAATAATGGCACAAAACAATGTCTGTGTACATTCGGTACAGACACAATTTTATTTTCTGAATACTTTTCATGCAATATTGATTAAAACCTCAGAGGCAGAAGAAGGTCAACTACACTTAGATTAATGTTTGACTAACAGAAATGTATCTTAGTCAGACTGAACAATAAAACTGTGATACACATCTAAAACATATCTAAAGCCAAGCTTCCACTTTCTTCTCCCCAATTCTCCTGCTCCTCCTCATATAACCATGTTATCTTCTTATGTCAGTTCTACCTTTAACAGTTTTTCTTGCCAGAAACTGTAGTATACCCATCAATCATGTTGTTGTTTTACACCTTACATCTAACTCAGTAAAAACTTAGTTCTATTTACCAGATACATCTAAAAGTGAATGCTGACATATTGTCCAAGCTACTATCACCTGTTTCAATATTTACTATAATGACCTTAGCACAGGTCCCTGAGCATTATGCTTTGTTCTGCTATGGCTTGGTTCATACAGCAAGCTGCAAAGATTCTGTAAGGAGGAAGAAGTGACTTTGTACTCACAAAAAGAAAAATTAAGAGCATAAATCTTTAATACAAGAAAGGATATCTTTTACCCTTTGGAACATTTTTAACCACAGAAAGAAACTATCACATGTATAATATTTTCCTATGTTATTCAGACTAGAAATTTTAATTAAAAAGAAAAATAGCATCATACATATATATGAAATGCCTAATATAGCCTCTTAAGCTATCCAAATAACTTGAGATATTATCATAGTTAAGCCTGTAATAGCAGCACAGAGCATGTATTCTCATCATTATCAGTTTCATTCAAGGAAATTGAGGCATAGACAGATAAGTCTTTTGAATGAACTCACACATTATTAACATCCACTTACAGGAGGTCTACATTCTTGTTTGCTAAGATGAACAGGATAGGATTCTATAAGGTAAAATTGCTAGAAAAGATTTAGAATTTCAAATCTAGCTAAAATTTACAACAACATATATATTAATCTACATACAGCAGGAAGGTTTCAGGAAGACAGACAAAAATATGTAATTCTTTTGTGGAAATAATTTGCTACAAAACGACCAAGTAAATACTAATGAGCTATATAAGCTGCTTTAAATATCTTAGAAAGCTCACTTAAAAATGTCTAGGAAATCCTCAGAATTCAAAATTCTCTCAAGATCACATACATACATCTCAAAGATTTATGTATGTAAAATGGTTTAGGCATATCAGTTCACAAACAGAATCTAAGGACTCCTCATTTCTAATCAAATAACAAACTCAAATACAATTATTGCCAATTTTTCCCTCCTACTCTTCTAAGATCATGGTAACTGAGTCAACACACCTTAGTGAGAGGGAATTTTCAGAAATATAAATTCAAATAATAATATACATTAAAATACTGTTTATCCATGACTATGGGTTTTAACACAATACTTCCAATATATTTTAACCTACGAATGAATAAAACCAAACAAATCTTGAAAGGAGCCTGGAGGATAAATCCATTTTCTGTTGTATTTCAAATGAAGTTTTATTGAAACATGGCCACGTTCATTCAGTTACATATTGTCTGGTAGCTGTAGCCACACCAGGGAAGACAACATAGCTTGCAAAACTGAAAAGAATTACTGGCCATTTACAGAAAAAGCAGCTAACTTCTTACTTAAACTAAGCCCTTGCAAATTCTAAGGTAAGGTTTACAATCAGATGGCTTAAGGAAACATTTCAAAATTGTTCTGTTTTTTTCCCCACTATTGTTTGAATGTGTCACGTTGTCTTTGAGGTGAATGTGTCATGGGTCCTTACAACCAAAACTCCCCTCGGTGGCACAGAATTTATCATATCACCGTACAAATGCTTACTTTTAGATAGTGAACCTACTGAAAATTATTTGATACAAGTTGAAAGCCAAACTTTGAGGTTTTAGAGCCCCGTGGGAATCATTTGTTTGATTCATTGGCTGTTAAACAGATGTCCTCACATTAGGATTTCAAGGTCCATAAAATGTGAAAAGATCTGGGAATGCATCTAAAAGAGAGACCATAAACATAATCTGATTTCACACGAGTTTCACTGTGGGTTCTTTTTTATACTGTGTGCACATCTCTTAGTCTTTTTTTTGGTTGTTGTTGTTCTTTTACTGCTCATGTAAAGTTCTAGCCATTTCTTAACTATCACGCACAAAAATTAGCAAACCCAGATGCATTTATTCTACAGCTTAGAAACAATACTAAAATAATCTATAAGGAATGTGTATTTTTCCTCATGTAAAATAGAAGTAAGGAGTGTACCTGATTTTTGCTGCACAAAATTTTCTGACTGTCCAGTGGTGCACAAGTAAGATGTATTCAGGAACAAGCTGTACTTTGAATTTTGACTTTGCCCTGTCTAGAGAAATGTCCAATCCATTTTTGAAACATCAGACAGTAGCAGTGAGGCACAGTCTCCAGCCAGCCACATAATCACAAGGAAAAAAAAAATATTTGTGTGTGTGTGTGTGTGTGTGTGTGTGTGTATTGTGTTGTAAACTGCAATGTGCTCTAGGAGAGGTGCATTATATGCATTTCAGACTGTAACTTTTTAGATAGAAGCTTCCTATCTCTGAAAGGCTGTTGGACCATTGGATGTTTAAACACTATTCTCCTAAAAGAATGTGCCATTAAGAGGTGGTACCTGAAGGAAAGTAGATCTGGAAAAGTGTATCTGTCTCCTACATTCCTGCTGCTCTCCCTGCTTCCTGCAGCCTTGAGTAAGCATCATTTTGTTTCCCATTCCCTTCTGCCTTCCTGTTTCTGCCTTGTATCCAGCTGACTGGCCATTCACTAAAACTGTGAGCCAAAATAAACCTCTCCTTTGTTAAATTGTAGGTGGTGTGTATTTTATTCCAACAACAAAAAAGTGACTAAGACACTAATTTAGAACATTTTGACATATGATTCACTAGCATATTATCCCACTACAAGGAAAGGAATGTCTGTATTCAGAAAGTAAACTTCTATTTAGGTGGTAGTTCCATATACATGAATAATGAATATATATATATGCTTAGGAGATAGATTTTGGTCCGAATTTTGTTTCACAAAATTCACTTGTTAATATTCTAATTCCCAAAAGTAATTTTTCCTGGAGGTAAGAGCTTTTGGGATTAGATCATAAGGCCTAAGTACTACTTTAAATTAGGTCCTGAAATGTTTATTCTTCCTTCCAATATGTAAGAAGAAAGTGAGAAGCATCAGTCTGAAACATAAAAGAGGACCTTCACAAAGCCAACAATAAAGGAAACTCAGCAAGATTATGAAGTCTCCAGAACTGTGAAAAATGAACTTATACTATTGATAAATTCTTTACAGACATATATTTCACTGTAGCAGCATGAACATAGTAGCACACATAGTGCATAGTTTCTTAACAGTTGTTACATTATATAAATTTCATATGTATGATGGAAAATCATTGGATGTTCACTTGTTTTTCAGGTTTTCCTTAAGTGGAACAATTTAAAAGTTGTGCATCTCCCAGGATCATTTCATTTATTTATTTATTTTTTTACTTTGTTGTTAAATCATGTGTCTAGGTATAAACGTTTAAGTATCTATATATTTACAGAATGAATGAATTGGAAATCCATTCATTTATTATAAAATCTCTTTAAAGGTACAAAGTAGTAAACTTCCTACTAGTAAGTTAGGGTACAAATTGAGCAGAAAATAACTTCAAAAATGTATAGTCTATATAGTGAGGACTGACCTCATCCTCATACTGAATTACATATTCAGGTTCATTTATTTTATTTTATTCACTTTTTAAATTTTGAGACAAGTTTTTTTTTTTTTTTTCAGCTATAAGTTGTGCAGACTGGGTGCAAACTTGCAGTCCTCTTGCTTCAGATACCCAGAGTGCTGAAATACAAGGATGTGTGGTTTCAATTTGAAATAATAGAATCTATTAAAATAATGATATTGAAAGCAATAATCATCAAAAAATATAGACATATCTTCCAAAACTGTATTTAGAGTACTATTCATGGATTTAAATACTTTTCTTTTAGAAAATAATGGAAAAATACCTGATCTGTTGCCACGATGGCTGGTTAGTGGTGCCTAGTATGTAACACTCCCATAGGGAAGAGCCAAATCAAAAAAGAAAAACAAACTTTATTTCTAGAAAAGAGTTTGAGGGAGAACTCTGGACATCAGCGAGGAAGTCATGCAAAACCTAAACAATACAGAGAGTTGGAAAGGAAACCTAGAAAAAAAGAACCATGTAAGTTGCAACTTCAACCCAGATTCCCAAACTACTGGGAAAAGGTAAGGGGAACTGCTAGCACCTCCAATCATAGAAGCAACTGGCAAATCAAATTTCAAAAGAAATCCAAGTTCTTACACACACTCAATATGAGGAACTAGCTTGTCTAAGAAAGACTGTCTGCTCGAATAAAGAAACACACATTTGGCCCCTACAAACCCCAGAATTCAAGGGGTTATACAAGCTACTACTGGATATCTTTGTATCTCAGGTGCTGATGCTGATGCTGCAAGAAACAATGGGCTGGTGCACAGCTCACACAGTCAAAAAGAATACCTTCTGAATCATACAGCTTCAGAACTAGTGGTTGCCATAACCATGAGTCTGAGTCCCATTAACACTGCTCCTTGAAATTAATAAGGGCTTCTCACCAGTGCATAGTGTTGGAACTGCAGCTACTGGATTCACCTATCCCTACCTATCAAGAATTGGGTAAATTGTTCCAAGAACATAGCCATCTAAGGTTCCAAACCTTAGTATCACCTGAACACATTGTAGGAGAAGTAAGGAAGATCTTTTCCACAAACCATCCACTTGGGATCACAGATGCTAGAGTGAAAATTCCTGGTACTAGATATGATTTTTACTAGGAACCTGAAGAAATTGGTATCTTGGACTTACAGCTTTAGGAAAGCTACTGCCTGTGCTATAAGCATCAGCTCCTTAGAACCTAGGTAAGTTCTTTGAATTCTACATTGCCAAATATGTAGGTACTAGTGTCACAGATTCCAGTGTCTTTTATATTTGCCCCATAGACTCTGGGGAAGACTTGCCTCATTATCTCCAGACATCTCTCATATTCATCCTCAGGGTCCTGGAGAAGGTCTTATTCAAATCATGTGGCTCAGAAACTATGACTGTGGGTATAATGAATCTTGAAGTCATCAGTCCTTACATGAAGGAAACTGGGGGCAATACTTTTCAACATCCTGAACCACTGAGTTAGTGGCAGCAGTCACCACAAGTGCCAGTGACAGTACTGTTCACATAACCATCCTATGCAAAGTAGTTTATTAATTCTATGTACTTTCTGCAAAAATATCAATAGTGTTTTTCACAGAACTATAAAATAGAGTGTAAAATTCATATAGAAACAGAAAATATCTTAAGAAAATAAAAGAGCACAATTCTTGACTGTAATACATACTATAGCTCAATAGTAAACAAATGGCACTGCAGTGGCATAAAAATAGTCACACAGAGCAGTAGAAAAGGACAGATGCATTACTAAGGACACACAGAGCAGTAGAAAAGGACAGATGCATTACTTCACCTTTCTAAACTGACACCTATGCATTGTGGGGGATGATTTCTTCATTATCTAGAGACTTTTCTACTAATAGTTAATACCAACTTTTGCATTTATGTCAGTTACTTTTCTCTCTTTGCTGAGGAAGAATATCCAACACCCAAAGTTAAGGAATGAAAGGCTTATTTAGTTCACAATTTGTGGAGATTTCAGTCCATAATCAGCTGGCTCCAAGGCAAAGTGGCACATGGCAGAAGGCAAAAGTTCATGGAGGCAGAAAACAGCACAAACAACAAAAGAAAAAAGGAGGAAAATGGAGACAAGACTCTTTTCTATCCTTTATATTGTATGTGAACGACACTCACTTGGATATAGCACTCACACCCATAATCCCATCAATGGACCATGAGTCATTCACAAATTTTAGAAACCCACCTCCATGACTGCATGAGGCTTTGGGGGGACATCCAAACACAAACAATAACAGCATCCAAATTCATACGAGAATAGACTTTAGTATTCAGCATCTTTGTTGTACCCCAAAAACAAGCCCTGTGATATTTTCTGTTGTCAAGAAGGGGGCAAGACATCTTTTAAAAAGAAGCACTTTTATTTAAGCTGGTACCAGCAGCACAGTTCAGATGGAGTTTGCAAAGCTGTGCAACTGGGTTAGAATTTTGACAGATTTTTATGTTTCATTTATGATTAGCTCATTGACCATTAAGTACATAGTGAAGAGAAACAGAAACAAGGTGAGCCTTTGTTCCCCTTTGCTTGAGGTCAGAGGCATTTCATAGTGGATGGTTAGCCAATTCATAGCCCTTGGTCTGCCAATTCCAGGAACATTTGTCTCTCACAAAGGGAACAATGGTTGACACAGCAAACAGGTTACTCAGGGTATGATGCATATTGAACAGCATGAGGACGTGGTCAGTTAATCTATAACTATGTGGTTGGTGATTTAGTTACGTGGTTACTAGGGTAATAAGCACAGCACAGAATGACAATTCTGCTAATAACTATCTTTTTTACTAACTATTTTTGTTAATAACTATCTTTTTAACTTAGCATTTTAGTACAACAATCTTATGTTAAATTTGACTAATTTGGGACTCAGTAACATTTTCTTAGAAGTTTTTTATTAGCTCATGTGTATACATATGGCACCTTACTATAATTTTAATTTTTATTATTACATGATCGTAGTACATAATGATTAGATTTATTGTGGACAGTCAGTATATTTATATAGCATATGTTAATTATTTTTTATCATCTTTCCTTTAACTTCTCCTCCTTTCTTCCATATTTTAGTCCACTTTCCTTTTGTGAAAGATGTCTCCCTTTTTCCCAGAAAATTTATTTACTTGAGGCTTAATTTATTGTTTGTCTTACTCATGAAAGAAAAACCATAGGATATTTGAATTTGGTGTCTGATTTTTTAAAACGTATATCATATGCATATGTTATTAGAGATACTATTAGATGGGTAGATAATCTTTAAAATTATTTCATATAAGGTAGAATGCAATTATCAGACTGCACAAATAATGCATATATATATATATATATATATATAGTAACAAAGAAGCCTTTGCAGAGAGATGCAGCAGTGGCAAGGAGCTGCAGATGCAGAAGAGACCAGCAGACAGGATGGACTGCAATGACTGGCAGTGAGTGAAGGGTGTGAGTTCTGCCATGGGAGACAGCAGTTGGCCTGAATCCATCTCGGAGATGCGCAACCTGAGATCACAATTCAGAAATGTAGCTGGCTCCATCCAGTGGCTATTAGCAGGGCTCAGACCCTGGCAAGGTGCTCAGAAGGCAGTGAGCCAAATACAACTTACTGGTCTCCACCAAAAAGTGCAGGCTTACTAATATTACCCACTATCCTGCCAAAAAGCTACTGCTACCCTGAGGGGATAGGTCCACATGGATAGAGACTGTCTCAACAGGTTGTCTTCCAGTAAAAGCAGAGATAAACATGGACAAATCTGGAAGCAGACTTTTTTGTTTTGTTTTATTTCTGTCTTCTCCCTGCTGTCTTTCATGCTTGCTTTTAATTTTTAGGTTTCTAAAAAATTCTTCCTTCTTTTTTTTCTTTCTTCATCATTTGATATTGGTTTAATGTAAGTGTGAGTGTGGTTTTTATGACTCTATGTGGTTCTGTTCTGTTCTTTTCATCCTTTCCTTCATTCTATCCCTCTAGCCTTTATCAGTTTTCCAAAGTTAGAATGATCCCCTTGGTCCTGCAACCTTACTTCTAATCTCTTCCTCTCCTTCCAATTCTCAATTTTCTCTTTAAACTGTTTAACATTTTAGCCACCAAGGGCAACATTGACATATCAATTGATGTATCATTGTATACTGCATATAGTTTTCTGGCTTGCTATAGCATTTTTTGTATAACCACAAATCTAGTTCATATGGTTAGAGTGGAAAATTATCTCTGTTTGGCATTTTCTAGGCAGTGTTTGATGCTATTGTTACCACTCTAAACAAAATTGACATATTTTTTTTAACCAGATGTTCGTTTTGATACTCCATGGCTGAGACTGACTAAAGGTCACAGAAAATACTAGGGCACAGTGCCAAAGAACCAGGGACTAGGCCTAATGAACAATTTCTCATTTTCAATAAACTGAAGAGGTAAGATCTTCCAACAGACTCAAACTCCAAAAACTAACTACATATGGAAGATACCTCAAAGAAGTAGTTATTACTACGGGGTCCTAAATACTAGTAATAAAGCAACTCACCACAGGCAATGTATAAGCATCACCTCAGGAATTAATTTTTTTTTAAAAAAAGAAAACGTCAAGACACTTAAACAAAATGCAACCCAAGACATGCAGTTCACCATTGGCAAATCCAGAGAACAATGAAGTGAGAAAACTTGAAGGCCTGCCAATTGGCTGCACTGAAGTGGTAACAACAAATGAAGTTCTGGAAAAAATGAAATTAGAAATAATCTCTCAGATAGCTACAGAGATGATTTCCAAAATAAGTACCATGCTTAGTGACACTAAAGGAGATACAGACAAAAAATAGACGAGCTGAAAAAAATTAGGAAATCTTGAATAGGAAACAAGTGGAATCCATAAAGCAGCTTCAAACAGATATCCAGGGCAATAAAAATTCCACTGAAAATATTTGAAGTAGATTATGTCAATTTGAGGACAAGACCTCAGATATTGAAGACAGGCTTGTAGTTAGTGACCAACAAAACAAAGATTTCTCAAAGGTAGCAAGGGACCATAAGAAATCAACCCAACAGCTGCTAGATGTGACAAAAAAGAGTGTCTTAAGATGGATTGGAGAAAGGGGGTTGGGGGTTTAGCTCAGTGGCTTAAGTACCTGCCTGGCAAGCACGAGGTCATGAGTTCAATCCCCAGCACAAAAAAAAAAAAAAAAAAAAAAAAAAAAAAGAAAAAAAAAAAGCTAATGTTGGGGCTGGGGATTTAGCTCAGCAGCACAAGCTCCTGGCTTGCAAGCAGGCAGTTGTGAGTTCGATTCCCGGTACAGATAAAAAGGAAAAAGACACATCATAGTCAAGATTAAAATAGAAATAAAAGTCTGATGAAAGATAGAGTAGGCAAAAAACTTGCAGACACTTGTGCCATGAATTGAGGTCACCCTTGTCTTGTCAGACTACTAGCCCACACAGAACAAGTCTGGGAGACATAGTCATGGAATAAAATGGAACTCACACACCTGAAATCTCTGAAAGGGTAGCAACTGAAGTAAAGAAACAACCTCAAGAGACTATTAAAGTAATCAGATCAGAAATGATAGCTCAGGTAGAAGAAGAAATCACAAACATAATGAAAGCATTGCTGAGTTATATCTAAAGACACAGATGAAAAAGAGGAGCACAGGAAACGATAGAAACCTTGATTGAACACTAGAGAAAGGAATTATAATATGCAAACAGACTCAACGAGATATCTAGGAAATTAAAAATTCAATCCAAAACTGGCAAACTGTTCAAAAGAGACTAAACATACACTTTCAGACCTTGAAGATAGGATCATAGTAGCGATCATGAAAGGCAAGATCTCTTAAAAATAACAAGGAATCAGAAAATAACAATTCACTGGCTACAACACTACACAAAGAAAAATAATTCAAGAGTGATAGAGCCTGTTTAGCTGCCGCGCCTGGCCATAGGTCTGCAGAGGAGGAGCTGGGCAGATCTGGGGTGCCCTCACTGGCCTCTCTGCGTGTCTGGAGGACTCTGGATTTCTGCACCCAGTCTGCTGGAGTTCCCTCAGGCTTCCAGGTGCAGTGAAGGGGAGAGGTGGGTTTGAGGCTTCCACATCAGCCTCCCCATTCCCGGCTTCATTTGGAGACCTGCTGAGCTCCCGATAGGTGGGCTGGCCCACACTACCAGCCTAGCCCAGCCTGTTTAGCTGCCGCGCCTGGCCATAGGTCTGCAGAGGAGGAGCTGGGCAGATCTGGGGTGCCCTCACCGGCCTCTCTGCGTGTCTGGAGGACTCTGGATTTCTGCGCCCAGACTGCTGGAGTTCCCTCAGGCTTCCAGCTGCAGTGAAGGAGAGAGGTGGGTTTGAGGCTTCCACATCAGCCTCCCCATTCCGGGCTTCATTTGGTGACCTGCTGAGCTCCGGATAGGTGGGCTGGCCCACACTACCAGCCTAGCCCAGCCTGTTTAGCTGCCGCGCCTGGCCATAGGTCTGCAGAGGAGGAGCTGGGCAGATCTGGGGTGCCCTCACTGGCCTCTCTGCGTGTCTGGAGGACTCTGGATTTCTGCGCCCAGACTGCTGGAGTTCCCTCAGGCTTCCAGGTGCAGTGAAGGAGAGAGGTGGGTTTGAGGCTTCCACATCAGCCTCCCCATTCCCGGCTTCATTTGGAGACCTGCTGAGCTCCCGATAGGTGGGCTGGCCCACACTACCAGCCTAGCCCAGCCTGTTTAGCTGCCACGCCTGGCCATAGGTCTGCAGAGGAGGAGCTGGGCAGATCTGGGGTGCCCTCACTGGCCTCTCTGCGTGTCTGGAGGACTCTGGATATCTCTGCAACCAGGGAGGGTCCACAGGTTCCTGAACCACTGCGGGCTGTGGTGAGTACCCTAACCCGGCTGCGATTGAAGAACTGTGGAGCTTCCAAGGGGCAGGTGGGTGCACAGTGTCCCTGAGGCCCAGCTTGTCTGGAACTGCGGAGTTCTGAGCAGGCAGAGGAGGGCCACTGGTTCTGTAGGCCTAATGGCTTGGAGTAGCACGGCGTCAGAGTCCCAGTAGCTCCAAACATAGAAGGGGATTTTCAACAGATACTGAGGAAGCTTTCAAATAACACTTGAAACACAGAAATACAGGAAAATGACAAAACGAAAGACCAAATTACAACCTCAAACCTCCAGCCCATCTCAAGAAACCCTAGGAGCGATGTATATAGAAGAAAATATATCCCATCCACCTCATATATCGGACACAATAGCCACTGAAATTGACAAGCAACTCCAGGAAGCTTTAAAGAAATTCAAACTCGAAATAATCTCCCAGATAAAAGAAGAAATGATAAAAGAAATGAAAGAGTTTCTAAATATATCTAAAGAAAACACAGATAAAAAATTGGAGGAACTAAACAAAAAGATAGAATCCCTAGACGAGCAATATAAGAAACAAACAGAATACATAATGCAGATGCACAGAGATATACAGGAAATGAAAAACTCCACTGAAAGTTGTAAAAACCGCCTTAATGAAAGTGAAGATAGAATTTCAGACCTTGAAGACAGGATTGCAGCTAGTGAACAGGAAAGGAAAGATCTTTTGAAAATAACAAGGAACCAGGAAACAACAATTCAACAACTGCAAGATGATGCAAAGAAGAATAACATAAAAATGATAGGGATTAATGAAAGAGAGGGAGACAACATGAAGGATGTCAGGAGGATATTTAGAGAAGTAATAGCTGAAAATTTCCCAAGCATGAGATCAGAAACTGACATCAGGATCAGTGAAGCATATAGAACTCCAAGCAGTCATAACCAAAATAAAACTACACCCAGACATATAATAATCAACATCCCAGAAATCCAACACAAGAATAGATTATTAAAAGCTGTCAGAGAGAAAAGACAAATCACTTATAAAGGAAAACCTATCAGAATCACAGCAGACTTCTCAGCACAAACGATAAAGTCAACAAGAGCATGGAGTGAAGTATTCCAGATCCTAAAGCAAAATGATTTCCAACCAAGACTGATATATCCTGCAAAACTATCATTCAAAATAGATGGTGCAATACGATACTTCCATGACAAAGAACAGCTGAAGAACTTCATGAACACCAAACCAACCCTGCAAAAAATATTGAAAGACAGTTTAGATACACAAAGGAAAAAACCACTAAGCAAAGCAAATAATTAAACACAACCGAAAGATAAAGATGCAACAGCAGAGAGATAACATTCCTACAATTAACCAGCATTTAACAGTAATAACCATTAATGTAAATGGTCTCAATGCACCAATCAAAAGAAACAGACTAGCAGAATGGATCAAGAAACAAAATCCAACCATATGCTGTTTACAGGAAACCCATCTAACCCAGAAAGATACTCACAGACTGAAAGTCAAAGGATGGAAAAAAATTCTTCATGCAGCAGGAATCCAAAAAAAGGCAGGAGTAGCCATTCTGTTTGCAGACAACGTGAACTTTAAACCAACAATGACCATAAAGGACAAAGAAGGTCACTACATACTCGTAAGGGGAAAACTCCAAGAGGAAGAGATAACTATCTTAAATATATATGCACCAAACTCCAGAGCACCCAATTATATAAAACAATTATTAACAGAAATGAAAACTCAAATTATCAGTAACACAATTGTAACAGGAGACCTTAATACACCACTGACACCAAGGGACAGATCAACCAGACAGAAAGTGAGCAAAGAAATAACAGAACTGAATCACACCTGTGAACAAATGGGTTTGATAGACATATACAGAATGTTCCACCCAACAACATCAGAATACACATTCTTCTCAGCAGTACATGGATCATTTTCTAAAATAGACCATATATTAGCTCACAGAACATATTTAAGCAAATGCAAAAGAGTTGAAATCATCCCTTGCATATTATCGGATCATAGCGCTCTGAAATTAGAAATTAATGACAAAGGATACTGCAAAAATTCCGCAAACACATGGAAACTAAATAACACACTCTTGAGTAATCAGTGGGTCACAGAAGAAATTAAAGAAGAAATTAAACAATACCTAAAAGAAAATGAAAATGCAGATACAACTTACCGGAATCTGTGGGATGCAATGAAAGCCGTTCTGAGAGGAAAATTTATTGCACTGAGTTCCCACATCAGGAAAACAGAACGAATACAAATAAATAACTTGATGCTACACCTCAAACAGCTAGAAAAAGAAGAGCAAGTCAAGCCCAAAGCCAAAAGAAGAGAGGAAATTATAAAAATCAGAGCAGAAATCAATGCAATAGAGACTAAGAAAACAATCCAAAGAATCAACGAATCAAAGAGTTGGTTCTTTGAAAGAATAAATAAAATCGATAAGCCCCTAGCCAACCTTATTAAAAAAAGGAAAGAAAAAGCTCAAATTCATGCAATAAGAAATGAAAAAGGAGAAATCACTACAGACCCAATAGAAATACAGAGGATCATCAACACCTATTTCGAAAACCTCTACTCTCAAAAGTTTGATAACACAGAAGAAATAGACAGATTCTTAGAAGCATATGAAGTACCAAAGCTAGATCAAGAGGATATAAAACTGTTGAATAACCCAATCTCTGCTAATGAAATTGAGAATGTAATTGGGTCCTTGCCCACCAAGAAGAGCCCAGGCCCAGATGGATTCACTGCAGAATTCTACAAGAAATATAAAGAAGACCTAATGCCGACACTCCTCAAACTATTCAATGAAATTGAAAGGGAAGCAATCCTTCCTAAGTCATTCCTGGAAGCAAATATTACTCTAGTACCAAAACCTGAGAAAGACCCAACTATAAAAGAGAACTATAGACCGATCTCCCTAATGAACACAGATGCAAAAATCCTCAATAAAATATTGGCAAATAGGATGCAGCAAATCATCAAGAAGATTATACACCATGACCAGGTGGGATTCATCCCAGGAATGCAAGGATGGTTCAACATACGCAAATCAATAAATGTAATCCACATAAAGCCAAAAATAAGAATCACATGATCATCTCTATAGATGCAGAAAAAGCCTTCGATAAGGTCCAACACTTATTCATGATAAGAACTTTACAGAAAATTGGAATAAATGGTCTTTACCTCAATATAATAAAGGCCATTTATGACAAACCAACAGCCAGCATCATACTAAATGGCCAAAAATTGAAAGCCTTTACTTTAAAATTGGGTACAAGACAAGGATGTCCTTTATCACCACTCCTATTTAATATAGTACTGGAAGTACTAGCCAGAGCAATTAGGCAAGAAAGAGAAATAAAAGGGGTAAAGATAGGAAAAGAAGAAGTTAAATTATCATTGTTTGCAGATGACATGATACTCTACATAGAAGACCCCCTAAACTCCATTGAAATACTCTTAGATACAATAAATAAATTCAGTAATGTGGCTGGATACAAAATCAATACTCAGAAATCAATAGCATTCCTATACACGAACAACAAAATTACAGAGAGGGAAATAAGAGAAACTGGACTATTCACATTAGCAAGCAAAAAAATGAAATATTTAGGAATTACTCTTACGAAAGAAGTGAAAGACTTATACAGTGAAAATTATAATACACTGAAAAAGGAAATTGAAGATGATCTCAGAAAATGGAAAGACATCCCTTGCTCATGGATAGGAAGAACAAACATTGTGAAAATGGCCATTCTCCCAAAACTGTTATACAGATTCAATGCAATCCCAATAGAAATACCATCAACATACCTTATAGATCTAGAGAAATTACTCCTAAATTTCATCTGGAACCAGAAGAGACCTAGAATCGCAAAGGCAATTCTAAGCAGCAAAGACAAAGCAGGAGGCATCACAATCCCTGACTTGAAGTTATACTACAAAGCAACAGTAGTAAAATCAACATGGTATTGGAATCAAAACAGAGCTGAAGATCAGTGGAATAGATTAGAAGATACAACCACAACTACGAACACACTCAACCACCTTATTTTTGATAAAGGAGCCAAGCAGGTTCACTGGAAGAACGACAGTCTCTTTAATAAATGGTGCTGGAAAAACTGGCTCTCCATTTCCCGAAAACTAAAGCTAGACCCATGTCTATCACCATGTACTAAATTAAAATCTAAATGGGTCAAAGATCTGAATATTAAAACAGAAACACTAAATCTATTGGAAGACGAAATAGGTAGAAACCTTGGAGACATAGGAGTAGGTAAAGAATTCATGAACAGGACTCAAACCGCACAGGAAATACTTCCCAGAATCAATAACTGGGACCACTTCTCATTAAAAAGTTTCTGCATGTCAAAAGAAATCTCCAGCATAGTGAAAAGAAAACCCACAAACTGGGAAAAGATTTTAGTGAACTCTCTCTCAGACAAGGGCCTCTTGTCTAAAACATACAAAGAATTAAAGAAACTCAGACCTCCGAAATTCAAAGATCCAATCCAAAAATGGGCATCTGAGATGAATATGCAATTCTCAGATGAAGAAATGCAAATGGCAAATAAATACATGAAAAAATGCTCATCATCATTGGTCATTAGAGAAATGCAAATTAAAACCACACTGAGATACCATCTCACTCCTGAAAGAATGGCCAGGATCAAGAAAACCGACAACAAATGCTGGAGAGGCTGTGGGGAAAAAGGAACTCTCCTGCACTGCTGGTGGGAGTGTAGACTGGTACAGCCTTTGTGGAGATCTGTCTGGAGATTTCTCAAAAAGTTGGGACTGGAAATCCCATTTATTCCAGCTATTCCACTTCTAGGCATATTCCCAGAAGAACTGAAAGCATCATACCACAGTGATATATGTGCACCTATGTTTATAGCAGCACAATTTGTAATCGCCAGATCTTGGAAACAACCCAAGTGCCCATCAACTGAGGAATGGATAAAAAAGTTGTGGTATTTCTATACAATGGAGTATTATTCAGCTATAAAGAAGGATCACATTGAGATATTTATCAATAAATGGGCGCAGCTTGAGACCATACTCATAAGTGAAATAAATCAATCTCGCATGTGTGAATACCGAATAGTTTCCCTAATGTAAGTAATGATTCAAATATATAAAAATATGTGGTAATCATGATTCCCCATTAGGTGGCCTTGAAGCCTTATAAAGTTTTCACGCATTAATTAGAAAGGCTTTATTCTGGGCTTCTTGATATGAAAATATTTGAAGCTAGAGTATATGAAGTTTTACCCAAATATTTCAAGGAAAAAGACACTATGGTAATTACTATTAAGTCAGGTTATAAGGTGGTGAAGTACTAGGTTATTGAAACAGTCATGCTGTGACCTCTATTGTTATATTGTTATGTCCTGTTTTATCTCAATCTCCCCCTTATTGTTTCAAAAAAATTATTTAGTCATTTCTTATGTTTGTCTTAATTAAAGAAAAAATTCAAAAAAATTAGGATATATAAATAGTAACTCTTTTCGATTTCCTATTAACTTGTTTTGAAGTCCTGTAGTACTCCCACGATCTTCGTTTGACTGATTAGACTCTGTTCCATTCTATATGATAGTATCAAGTTTGAAGACATAGGCAACTACTTTGAAGACAATAAGATTCACTAAGATACTCATTCTGGTTTGACTATTGTCTTCTTTGGAAGTCCTGTAATGTTTACAATGCCTAAGTTTTATTGGTCTTGTTCTCTACTGTTTTGTCCGACTTTATAATATCTAATAAGATAGACAATTGTTTTTAAGGAAACAAGGGACAACGTTGATAACCATTGTTGATAAACTTGTACTCTGTTCTACACCATGTGCTATGTCTATCCTTGGTATTGACTGACAGCTTTGTTTTGCCATATTTGACTGTATTCTCCCCCCCCCAAAGAAAGTAATAAGCACTAAGGAGTAATAAAATCCAAGATGTGTAAATTTTGTTGTAAAAAAGAGAGGGGAAAAAAAAAAGAAAAAGAGCTCTAACGGATATAACAGCAAGTGTGTTTGGGGGTGTTAAATAGCTGACTTTATCAATGTTTTTGGAACATTGAACACAGCTGTTTGCAGTCTCCCTGTTTGAATGTCCACCTTGTGTTCTTTGATACTGTGATTTGAGGAACTATTTTCAAGAAAATAGTGAGTAATCTACTAGCAGGTAATTTCTTACTGTTATGGTTTTTTGTTTTGTTTTGTAGTTCTGTATTGCGTGTACCCTTACGCCGCTTTGGTTTGTTTTGTGTTTTTCTCTTTTTCCTCTTAAATAAAAAAAAAAAAAAAAAAGAGTGATAGGTATCTGGGAAGAAGTAGGGGGTCAACACAATTTTTTTTTAAAAAAAAAGGTTATTTACTGAATAATAGCAGAAAATTTCAAAAACATGGGGAAAGAATCTGGTATACAGATAAGTGAGTTATAAAGAACTCCAACTAGCCATAATCAAAGTAAATCTACACCCAGACATCTAATAATGACTATCCCAGAAATTCAGCATATGAACAGAATATTAAAAGCTGTTAAAGAAACAAATCTCCTGTAAAGGAAAACCAATCAGAATCACTACAGACTTGCTAACACAAAACATCAAGCCAAGAAGATTTTGGTGTGAAGTGTTTCAAATCCTGAAAGGAAACAAATCCCAATCCAGATTAATGTACATTACAAAACCATCTTTCAAAATTGATGGAAAACTAAGACACTCCCATGATAAAGAATAAATGAAGAACTTCATTATCATCAAACCAACCCTACAGAGAGTGAGTGCTGAAGGGTATTCTAGAAAGAGATAAAGATGACCATGGTTTCACGAACTGCAGCAGACTATGATCACCAAACAGTACACACAGCTGAATGAAGAGAAAAAGTGGAGGGCAAACAGGAGGAGGATAGCATGGCAGAGATGAACCAATGCATGTCAGTTGTAACCATTAATGCAGATGCCTTCAATTCACCAATCAAATGATACACAGCAAGCGTGGATCAAGAAACAAGATCCACTGTACACAAGAGACACATTTAGTTCAAAGGGAATTTATAGACTGAAGATCAAAGGAAAGAAAAACGATTATTCTATGTGACAGGAGACCAGAAAAAAGCAAGGGTAACCTGCTCATCAATCACAGAATTGATAAGAAAGATATGATATTATCTTACAATGGAAAGCTATCTAGCTATTAAGTAGGATCATCTTGACGTTCTTGTGGGAAATGAATACAACTGGGGGATCATGCTCATGAGTGAGATGGTTTGGACTCATTGGTAAGTGCTGAATTATCTCCTTAGCATAAAAAAACTGAAGGAGTTAGTGGGATCTAAAAAGCACAACAGATATTATGAAAGTGACACGGGAGGAAATGCTTAAGAAGTGAAAGTGACAACCTCTACTAATTTCCTATTATCTTAATCTGAAGTGTTGTATCATTTTCATAATTTTGTTAAGTTTGGTTTTACTTTTTTCTTGTTTTGTTAGATTTCATTGTGTCTGAGGGTATGGGAAGCTATTTTGAAGATAATGAGATATATTTTGGTAACCGTTATTGATTTCCTATTATCTTGTCTTGAGGTCCTATAATGATTTCATTCTTTTGTTTTGATTGGTTGTTTTCTGTTGCCTATTTTATTTTATTATGTATGAAGGCATGGACAGCTATTTTGAAGAAAACAAGAGACATGATAGTCATCATTGATTTCCTATTATCTTGTTTTGAAGTCCTATAGTGCTTTTATATTTTTGTTTTGATTGGTTTTGTCCTGTTTTTGTTTTATCTCATTATTTGTGATGGTTTGGACAGCTATTTTGAAGAAAGTGGGAGACATTATGGTAACCATTGTTGATTTCCTTTGTCTTGTTTTGAAGTCACGAATCACTTGTATTCTATTCTGATTTGCTTTATTGTTTTGTTTCATTTTATTTTCTTTAAAATAAAAAATATAAATTTATGAAAATAAAACATTTTAATATTTTGTGTCTACATGATGTGCAAAAGTTGTTTGTATCTTAGTGTTCCTTCTTTTTGTATATTAGACATTTATTAATACATATTTTAAAAATAAATTTTCTTCAAGTTCATTTATATATAATTATAATATTATTTTGCCACTACCATTTTTACTCTCTGATGGATAAAATAAATAGTAATAATTAGTACATAAAATTTTACAAATGAAAATTAGACAAATCTTTTTTCTGATTTCAAAATGTATACATATTTAGGAGGTACATTGTAGAACCACATCCGTAAGAGAGCATATTGATATAGTCAGAAGTTTACAGAATGAGCATATAAGGAATTAGTTAATTATCTGAAAATAACTTGTTACTAACACACTTTCATTCTCAAAGTATGTGAAAAAAGGATCAAGCAACAGTCAGTAAGAAAAATGGTTTGTCTAGTGGCCTCTTTAATATTGGAACAAGGAAACTGATCGTGTAGTGATGGTTTGTAATATTGGAACAAATGGGTGAAACCGCACCACCTTTTTCATTTTACACCATTAAAGTAAAGGAAATGAGATCCAAAGAGTCAAATTTAGAAAGCTTGTGAAATTATTCATGACATGATTTCAGAGCAATAAAAATTTCAAAAGAATTGAATTCTCAATAAAATCCATTTAAGTAATGAAATAAGTAATAAAACACTATCTACCTATCAAATTGTTTCATTATGTGTGAGTTTATATGTCCAATGCAATATAAGTGTTAAATTAGAAAAATAAAATTAATTAATACAATGTAGTAATACAATTTATAGTTATAATATTAAATGCTAAATGATAACCTCACATGTGAAAATATAATTTGTATGCATTCACAAAAATACTTATATAAAAATAATTTTGTAAAGAATAAAAAAGTCAAATACAACTCAAAAATAAAAGATACTTCATTATAGCTTTACCTCTAGTTCTCTCTGGATAGATAGATACATATCACCTTTAAATAAGAATAAAAATCAATAAGCAATGTTAGGAAAAGCAATCTACATTTAAACAATAAAGTAGGATGACATTTAACATCTCATAAAAGCTTTATTGATGACTTCATTGCAGGATTAACTTTTAACAGTCCTAAATTCTAAAATAAACAGTAACATGAGCATGATCACATTCACGATTGTCACCTTAGTAAAAGGTATGAAAGGTCACTGAGTGCCAGGAATTGGACAGGTATCTAGAAAGACAAGGAGGCAACAGGGTGTGACTTTTGTTCCCTGGAGTAACATCAATGTTTTCTACTCCATAGAATACCAACAATGTTTCTAGATCTTCCAGGCACCACGTTCCTGCAGGGGACTGATGTTATTCAAAACAGAAAGACATTAATTTCATTGTTCTACAACAGTCCTTCATCAATGTCAGGATTCAATTTTTCCTTCTTGAACAAAACACTTGTCCTTCAGCCCCAATAATTTGAACAAAACACTTTTCCTTCAGCCCCAATACTTTGAACAAAAGGAAGTTTGCCTTGACATGCCTGAGAAGCTTCAATGCAGTCTTCCCACTAACACTTGCCAGCACCACAGGGGAGAATGAAGCAGTGACTAACATTTTGTCCATTGAATCTTCATCCCCATGTACTGTATTTTATTATACTTTTCCCCTCTTTCTCAGTTCAGATTACTGACTCAGAGCGGGTGTTTAACTTACCAAGTCTTATAATGGAAATGAAGAGTAGACTCTCAGTGTGAGCCCATGTTCCTTTGAATATAAATGTCGTGATCTTACACTCTGTGTCCTTCAGAGGAATGACACTCCTAACTTTCTCTCGAGTATGACTCTTTACGCTTCATTCTGTAGCAATTTTGTTTTGCAAAATCAGGTCTCAAATTCTATGACCCATATAATCTCCAAAGAAATGGTGGACTTTGTAACAAGGAGAGCTCTTTTTCTTTTATGTCCCAAGGTATCATTCAATGAACATTTATGTTTTAAGGTTAAATATCAGAAAAGCTTCTGATAAAAGCTGAGTTTAATTTGATGCTAGGGGATTTCTTCTCCCTAGGCAGGTACAAGGAACTGATGTTTTTATTCACACATTTAAAAATAAAATCCTGTCCTTATGCACTTTAGTGACCCTTGAAATACCTACAAAGGAATTTAAAACTTTTGTAGTTCTTCAGAGCCACTTTTCTTTCCCAACTAGTAACTTTTCCCATCATAATGATTTTAAAATACATGTTATTTCTTTAATAATATTATAGGACAAATAAGAGGAAGATATTCTCTTATCCAGAGGAAAGACAAAAATTGATTTTCATTTAGGCTGTAAACAGAGGTTAATGGCAAAAAATTTGTAGTTCCTCTCTTTTGACTACCACGCCCCCTTTCAGAATATTCTTTTTTTTTACAGAAGTTGTAGGCTCATAGAAAAATTGAACAGAGATGGGAGAGTTCCCATATACAGGCCCAGTCTTCCCCACTATCAACACCTCCCCAGGGCGGTAAATTTGTTACACCTGATGGACTTACATGAATACAGCATTACCACACAAAGTTCAGTTTATAGAAAGATTTACTTGATATACATTGTAGAGATTTTTACAATATATTTCAACTATTCTAGTATTATACTGAGCTTTTTCACTATGGTAAATATATTCTATACTCTGCCTCTTCATCTTTTCTACCATCTAAAATCTGGGAACCACTGATCCTTTTAATATCTCTATATCTTTTGTATTTTCCAGAATTTCATATAATTGGAATTACTAAATATATCATTATTTCAGACTGGATCCTCTGTCAGACAGTCACGTACATTTACTTCTCATAAATGTCTTTTTATGTATTTGATAACTCATTGCCATTTAAGGTGGAGTAATATTGCATTGTCTGAGTGTACCACAGTATATCTGTTCATCTTTTGCAGGACATTCTATCTTCTAAGTTTTAACAATTATTAATAAAGCTACTATCCAGGTAGATGTGGGAGAGAAAGCCTATGAACTTGTTTTGAAATGCAAGTATTAAATTGTGGTCTATTTTGTACTAGCAAACTGTATTGATTGAGAATGCCGAGTAGTGAGATACCCATGACAGTGCTTGCTTGTTTAGCAAGATCCTGTTGAATGACATGCAGAGAAAGCAGTCAAAATTTGCTTTGTCTCTAAATAGAAATGTAGTGTCTTGTTGAAGAAAAAGCGATATTTTCCAATGAACAATTATCTGCACAGTTATGTGCCTTAATGACTAAATCAAGTATAAAAATGGCATACTGATCCATCAGGGAGTAGATGCATAGTTAATTATGTCTGAAATAATAAATGTATGATTTCCACAGGATAAAGTAAACAGCCAATTAAAATAAGATATGATATACACTTTCTCTACTCATTAGTCAAAGCATAAAACATTTTAACATTGCCTAAATAATTTACTTGTGTTAAAATAAAGGGAAATGCTTAAAACATTAATAGGGTACTTTACAATCTTGAAGTCAGTAAGTTGTTATATGATGGTTACATAGATAATTTATGACTCCATTCAGGAAAAAGTCACTGAGGTTTTTCTTCACAGTGCAGTACTTCAAGTTTGCCATAGATTTCTCTATTGGGCTGAGCTATCTCCAAAGACTTCTCACAGATGGAGCCTAGAGGGATTTTGTAGGTGCTATTCTATTTTTATTTCTCTCCATGGAAAAATTATTATCTCTGAATTTCATTGATTGCTGCTGCACATCTAGCCCTGCTCCAAGTACTATAAAAGGAAACAAATAAATATTACGTAGTTGCAGATGGGCTTCTGAGGAAAAAGAAAATAGGAAATTAACAAAGATAAATAAAAATTAAGCAACAATTACTTCTACAGATACAGTGTCAGAGTTTACTAGAGAAACAGATATAATACAAGATACACAAATGTGTAAGAAATTACAAGATTGGCTTACAGTGGCCAGTCAAAAAGTCAGATGAGGGACTGTGCAGAGGGTGCCTGTACACTGGAGGTTGAAGGGTCCAGCCTAAAGGCTGGAGCTTACTGTAGTATCTTGGGCATGTCTGCATCAGGAGGTCTATGGGTCTGCGATGGAACACTAAAGAATCCATGATGGAAGGCCAAACAGTCTACATCACAAGGCTGAAAAGTCCCAGGCAGAAGCTGAACATTGTGTGGCAAAAGCCAGGAGACAGGACATCCAAGGGGAAGAAGCAGCAATCAGCCTGTCCTCATTTGCTGTTTATTGTATGCAGGCTAATCCCCTGGGTTGAGTGTAACACTCACATCATCTGCATGCGTAGCTGAGGATGTTACAGAGTGAGAACCCTGGCCCTCTGCTGAATCACTTAGTTAAATTTCTGGCCTTCTAAATTGATACAATGAACAATATCTTAAAACAGAAGCAGCATGTCCTCAGTATCCCAGTACGCAGAGCTGTTGAGTCACTTTGTTAAGCTTCTAGAATTTTCAAGTTGGCACAATGTAGCAACCACAACAATATACTAGCTAAAATTACTTTTAATAGTCATATCTCAGTAGCAACCATAGTCTAGTATGAGAGACAATTCTAATATTCACAGGATAATTTTGCATAAAATAATGCATAAACTATATGACCAAAACATAGAGTACAAATAAGGGATTAAGAAGAGAAAAATCACAAGACACTTTCATAGTATTCATTGAGATGCAAATGTGAATACAACTTGAGGAGATGAAGAGGCAGGTTGTCCCAGGGGCACGGAGTGCATGTGAAGTCCCTGTGTAGACAGCATCAGAGGGGAGCACTTAGGCCTCTACATTCTGAAAGCAAAAGGGCAAGAGAACATCTTTGCTTTTGATTAAATTATACAAAACACAACAAAGTGCATGTGACTCTACATAGTAGATAACATAGTTGCAATGTACTGTTTTCTGGAACATTTCAGTTCCTGTCACTAATTATTTCATCTTGAAATAATTGAGTCTTCCCAAAATTTTAATTTCCTAATTTGTTTGCACTGTGGATCTCATTTGTTTGCACTGCAGGTCTCAACATACGTCTAAGTCTTTGAATAAAATATATTACTAAAATAAAAGATTGAATTATATAACAAAGGTATGGCCAGATTAGAACTTGTCTTTTTATTTTTACACATCACACTGCGGACAGTAAACTAGGGATCAATTGCATTGTGGTGGAGAGTACTGTTGTGTGTGTGTGTGTGTGTGTGTGTGTGTGTGTGTGTTTAATGACTCTAGGAAATGGTAATATGAACAACTTTTCAATATTTCCATGCTCTTAGAGGCCCCGATTCTGATACACAGTAGGCATGTTTACTTACTCCATGATATTTATCCATATTCCTTGAATAGTTCACAATAGTTCTCCATCCACATGAGGAAAAAACAGAATCACAGGCTAACTCATTTTATCTCAATTATGGCTTGTGTGATCTCTTCTTCTTAAGGGTGCTTAAAGCTACTAAAAATGCTACATTCAGCTGGGAAGCACTTATCTAACATGTAGGCTATAAGTATCTCAGAATTGCTAGACACAGGGAATTTCTCAATTTTTTCCTAACATATTTTAGTAAATAGAGTTACTGCTATCCATACAAAACCATAAACATGAATACGTAGTCTCATGAATGAACACAAACATGTGCTTCCCACCATCCTGTCAGGAAATAATGACCAGGAGATGGGTACTGAATTTGACACAACACAGCTCACAGAAAGAAATAGCTGATTTTTAAATAGATAAGAACAATAAAATACTCTTAGAAGAAACATTATAAGACATCATTTTGATTCTCCTTCTTAAGGGATATTTAGATATTCTAAAGTATCAAGAAAAGAATGACCAATTGATAATTATATCTCACTGCACTCTTGAGTCAAAGAACAAGAGTTAATTACTTAGATATACTGATGGTGGTCGTTAGCTATTTTTTATTTGTTTTTAATATCACAAATGAAAAACAGAAGTCTAACAGTGATTTCACAGTGTTTGGATTCCAGACAAATGACAATTTAATATACTAAGGTTTTTGTCCAAAAATGCTCTGAAATCCAGTGTGTCTTTAAGTTGATAACTTTGAAGTACTATACCTTCAATATAATATGAATTTCATAGTTTTCAAAATATGCATCCTCTTGGTTTTATACATTTTTGTATGGACATCTAGTTAGTTATACGTTTGAATGAACTATTTTATAATTACTGTATGTTTTTTAAAATATGAAACAACTAAAAGCGTCATTAAAATATCTAAAAACTGTCCCATATAGGTGAGTTTGTAGTGTATTGCCAACTGAAAGCTTAGAATTTGCAATTGATTTTTCTTTTTGCACAGCATAACATTATTTTCAATATACAATAACTGTTATTTTCTCAGCACCAGACAGAAGATGTCATAAATTAACACCGCTGCAATTGAGGGCACAACTGATTTGGAAATTAATTTTACTACTTCCTATATCATTTCAGGTATACAATATTAAAACAACACCGTATTAAAGAGCTTTATAAAGTTGCAATAGGCAAGCCAATCTTAAAGTCAAGTGTGTCAACTAATAAACTTGCAGATCTGTTAAATCTGTGTTAATATAAACAGCAAAATAAAACATGCAAATAAAAACAATTTTTGAATTTCTACAAACATTAGATGACAGTATTTGGGTTGTGACAAAAAAGGAGATTAATTTTGTGTTTCTAGATGGTACCCATTATGTGAAAGGATGTGGGAATAGATCAGGGTGAAGAAACAGAATTCTTGGAATATAGAGGTTGTGCTAAGTAACAGAGGTAGTTGTATCCTCCAACATGGTAACCACTGTTCATGTAAGAAAAGTAAGCTAACTGAATTTAAATCAATTAATATTAAGCTTATTAAAGTGACTAATGAAGATTAGACCAACTTTAAAAATTCAGCTGCACAATAACAGCAGTGAGAGTGATGTTCGAGGTGTTCAATAGACAGACATAGCTAGGGGCTAGTAAATAATGAAAAAATAGAATATATCTAACATTGTGGAAAGTTCTTTTATTTAGCCCTGAATAAATCAATTACATAAAATACATCTTGATTTTAACATAGCTAGTGTTTTATAAAACCTGAACAACCTGACATGTTTTTGGTTCTAGGAATATATAGAGCTTGCTATTTTTATTTCATTATGTTTTCAACACTTGCTATTTTTATTTTTTTAGTTTTTCAATACTTCTTAATATATACATGCAGACAAAAAAGATTGTAAGTGTAAATCTCCATGAATTTTGATAAAATGAAATTGAACCCAGGTGAAGTGAATCTTACTGTTTATTTTTTTTTGTAGTTCTGTATTAATTATTCCCTTACACTGCTTTGTTTTTTCTCTTTTTCCTTTTAAATAAAATAAAGAAAATGAACATCCACCTTGGCATCCCCAGTTGACTCCTCCTCTCCTTCCTACAACAATTTCACCTCCCTGCTAGTCTTTCCAGATCACCAAGGACAATCACAATAGTGATGTTATATGTGGGAGACAACTCCAGCCATTCCCTTTGAACCCAAAACAATTACTGTGACTTTGATTACTTGGAGACTCTTTTCTTTATACTGATATGTAAAAGGCTGGCTAGGGTATTCCCTTCTCTCTTCAACTGACTCTGAGTATTGCAAATAAAGCTAGCAGAGGTGCTAATATGCAAAATCTATACCCATCAGACAATCCTGTTTCCTCCCATAGTGTTCTCCACAATACAGGATTGAGCAGAAATAGCTCCAACTGGGTATGAGACTCAAGACAGGAGGCTATCACTCCCCAGGGCACAAGAGTTTGCATATCAGAAACCAAAGCGACAGCCCCCCCCCCAAACAATTTCACTGTTACATTAATTGGATTATGTGCATTGATCTTTCTGCATATCTTTATCTCTGCAATTTACAGGGATGCCAATCTTGCACCTGGCCAGTCTCAAGTTACTCACATAATTCCCGTCATCCTCACTATCAGTCATCCCTGAGACACTCCACTTCTTGACAAGATAAAAATACTGGGAGAGGCCTAGGATCAAGGCCTTTCTCCATGTGTTACAAGGACTGGATTTAGGACCCCTTGACTGCCATTAACTTGGAATATATCGTGGTGTTTTTACTCTGGCTGTGGGTTGCATTGGTGGTGGTAGATTGCAATTAACTTGCTGAGATTCCAATGATGTTTCAATGGGATTACAAATATAACCTTTTGGATTGTGAGGAAAACTAGAAAAAGGATTACAGTACTTAGATGACCAAACTTGATATTTGGGTTACGATAGCTATGGTTTGTACCTAGGTGTCTACCTAAAGCCTTGTGGGCTCATAACTAGAGCTTTAGAGCAGATGAATCATGAATGCGTGATACTGAGACTAACAGTGTGACACTAGATTAGGGCACCGATTGGTTTAGCATAATTCTGGGTGATGATAATGCAAAAGGGCCACCCTGGGTGTGAGGGGCACCACCCAAAAAGCTCATGGCTGGAATATAAGGGGATGGAATGCAGCCAGGTTTGCTGCTTGTTACTTTCTGTCTGCCATATCCTGTTTCCTCTTTGCCCTGGCCATTTGCCATGTGGCCTTGCCTCGGAGCCAGCTGACTCTGGACTTAAAACTCTGCAAACTGTGAGCTGAAGTAAACTTTCCCTCCTTTAACATGAGGGTGTTGGATATTTTGTTCCAACAATAAGAATAGTAACTAAACCCACAACTAGCTACTGCTTATTTTTTAATAATAATAATAATAAAAGAAATTATACACTACTTAATCTTCTGATTTTTTGCATGAAATTGTATCAGTGAGGTTTATTCATGTCATTGTATATATTTGTATGCTTCCTTCACTACAGAGTAGAGATTAACACCATTTCTTCTTAAAAAGGCAGGAAATAAATATTTTCAGTTTTATGTACCATATGGTTTCTTTTAAAAGTACTTGCTCTTTGTAGATTGAAAGCTGCTATGCAAAATAACTAAATGAATGGGTGGAACAGAGTGGCTATGTTCCAATAAACTGAATTTACAAAAACACGTAGTGGTTTCCATGTGGCTCATGGTCTGTCATTTACTAACTTCTGTTGTTTAGTTTCTCATTGTCTGACTAAACTGTAATCTATTCATCCGGTTGTTATTGTTCTTAAGAATAATTGCCAGTTTGGGGTTATCGTTACTGCTCAGTGAACATACTGGTGCAAATGTTTATGGTGAAGAATTCTTATTTATTTTTTTCTTTTTCTCTACGTAACACGATTCTTGACCCACTGTTCAAATATGTATCCTTTAATATACACTTTAAATCTCATTTTCCAAAATCAATTTGATTGTGTTCTTGCAAAAGGTTTTAGAGAATTGGTTCCCAGCATTTGTGAATGTGGTCTTATCTGTAAATAAATTCTTTGCATATAACCAAGTTCATTGACTTCAGAAGAAGTCAACCATGTGATTACACTTGTATCAAGGACTAACTTGTAAAACTGTAAATAATCTTGTCACTTTTTGTTTAAGCCACCTAGTTTGTGCTATTTTATTACTAGTAAATTTGTAATAAGTCTTCCCAATTCAGTTGCTTCCTGACCACATAGCTAGTGTGGGAGAGGCTCCCTATTATTATTACACAGTTTTGCTTATTTTATCTATTTCTTTTCTGTTTTTCTATTATTCTTACTAGAAATAAATTGAATGAAAATGAAAAGATCAAATATCTTTTGAACTATTCATTTTTCCTGACATAATATACTACAGATTATCAACAAATGGTTTTGGAGCAAATAAATGTGAAAGATGTCCTAAATTTGGCTCTTGAATAAGCAGAACTTTAAGCAAAGATCAGAAAGTTGTAGATTTTATGCTTTTGGAAGATCTGCACTGAGCGACTTTAATATATGCAGGTGAAGAAAAATTCTCAAAAGTCAAAAAAAGAAGATGGCTTAAACTAGTATCTATTGAGCACCTTCTATCAATCAATTTCTATACTGTGCATTTCATGTTTTACTATTTAATTCTGTCTATGATATTCCTGTCTATAATTGTACTAAAGAACCATGTAATGGAGTAAATACAAATACCTGCAATCAGTATACAGATCAGTGAAACAAGTGTGTGCATGGGTGCAATCAACACTAACTTCTGGAGTTCACAATGCATTTAACAGAGGAACAAAACATTGACAATCTTTGATCCAGGGCTTATAAATAGAAGAAATTTTGAACTCAGGGTTATTTGATTCAAATGATCACTCTGGATTCTTACCTTTGTCCTTCTTGTGAACAGCTTTTTAGCCATTGGCTTGATTACTTTTCATCCTGCATGAGTAAAAACCTTTCTTTTACCTTTTTTTTTGAGAGAAAGCAAAATTGGTGGCTTTGAAAGGTCACTTGCTATTTTGAGATATAACTGGTGCTCCCTATAGGGGGCCTTGCAGCTTGTATCTGGGACTCAAATTATAGGCCCCACCATTGAACATGACTATTGAATTTTAAGAGCACTCCTAAACCAATGTAAAGTGCGCTCAGTCACAGGACATCACAAAAATCTTTCTGGCTTTATGATTTTACATCTGTAAAACTGCTTCATTAAAGACAATTTAAAATGCTCATATAAATTTGGAACTCTGAACAAAAAGAGTGGAAATTGATTTTCAGCACTGAGCATGATAATCTGGCCCAGAAAATAATTAGCATCATGACAGGTGTCAATCAATGGCGGCAAAACACGGTAATCAATGATTAGGCAGCCTACAGAAGTGAACACATCCTAGCATGACAATTTCATTTGCTTATTTTCAAAAGATATTGTCTGAATCTTTTGCATTTAATAGAACATGTACATATCTCTGGCAATGAAACCAACAGGTATACTTCTGATTTGTAGTAATTGGTCATTTCAATGCTGCAAAACTGAATCACTGGCAAAACCGAAATCCTAATTTTAAAGTATTGATAGCTACTCTCTAGGTGTATGCACCTAATGTAGCTATGCTATAAATATGCATTTGAAAGCACAGTAAACTAATCTTGCAACACTTGTTGTCATTTTATTTTTGGGAGTGAAAGAAGTTTAGATTTAGCTAGTGGGATAATTAGTGGTCTCTAGTTTCTGTTAGAGGAGGCTGACAGAAAAATGATTTCAAGAATGTGTACCAATGTCAGGAAGACAATGACTCTTATAGCAGAAGACATATGCTGGTTGATATAGGTAATGCTAAGTGGAAAAAAATAACATTTTTGACATCCAATCAAAACCCTAAAGTCATTTTGAGATTTTGAGATTTTAACTTCAGTTCATGATGATGTCTTCTTTTCTTTAGTCAACCTATAGTTGACTAGAACACAATACAGATTTTTTCGCTTTATAATACTTATTAACCAGTATGTTATTGATAGTAAGGAGAAGTGATTTTACTTAAAAGTTATGAAAAAACCTTTTGCTATCAAAAGAAACATTTGTTTTAAGAACTATGATAAAAAATGGTTTAAAATCTAGAATTAAATAACTACAAATGAATTCCTAGACCTTTATAGGACCAAAGTAATACATAAAATCTTTGTCATTTAACTTTTTAGCTGCTTCTGGCTGTCTGATTCAGTGATCTCTAATCAGGGATATGTCTGCTTCCTTTGGGACAGTTTCTGCCAGATGATGACAAGAATGCTGTTCCAAAATGAAATTTGGAACCTAAGTTTAAATTGAATCTCACCCTCTAGAGTAAACAATAGATGGAAGCTGCCTATTAAATCATCAACTTTTAATTAAATCCTTTGCAGCTGTAAGATCCCTCTACTCAACAAGGTGATAAATGCATTGTGTTTTAATTTAGTTATTTTTATACTAAACTCTTTGTAAAAGGGGAAGGGGTGATATTTACCAAGTTACCAATAATAGCTCTTGGATGATTTCTTTATTAATGCCATGGCAAAATGTTGTAAGCATTTAAGTCAGCAATGTGGGATCAAATTTTGGCTCCAGGTCCTAATTAATTCTCTAACTTTTGCAGAGTCCAGTGAACTCTTTTAATCTCAGTGTTTTAGACAGATTAAATCACTGATGCCAAATCTCCCCTCTTCCCCTTTGTCCACACAATTGTTACACTCTGATTATGGATGAAGCATATTTTTTGTTCCTGTCCTTGACTGTGGGTTTGGTCATGGTTTATTTTATTCAAAGATATTTGGATGGGAAACAGCATATTATTTCTAAACACAGTTCTTCAAAGGCCTCATACATCTCACCTTATTCTTTGGCGTTCTATTATCACCATGAGAAAATCTTCCCCTGGTTGGATGCTTCCCTGATTCTGAGTCCTATAAATGACCTATAAGGGCAAGGGCTTTGCCAAGCCAGTCTACCCTGCACGAACTGCTGCAGCTGACCTTGCATAGGGAATAAATGCATGACAAATGCTACTGAGATATTTTGTTTGCTCATTATCATATAGGATAATTGCAGTAATAATGAATAGAGACAATTTGGTTATTGGTTTAACGTAAATTAATGAGGCATATAGTTAGAAAAATTCATTCACTTAATGAATATACATGTATATATATATTTATATTTGTGTATATGTGTATGTACATGTGTCTGCTATGTATCGATAGATACACATTTACATATATATATATATTTTTTTTTTTCCAGTACAATGAGGATTAAACCCAGGTCCCCATGCACAGTAGGCAAATGAACTATCACTGAGATACCTAACCAGCAACTTTTTAAATTTTACTTCAAGGCAGCATTTCAAAGGGTTGCCCATGGTACTTTTAAACTCGTGATCATTATGCCTCAGCATCCTGAATAGCTGAGATTACAGGTGTATAACATTTTATCCAGCTTGATATAAGGAGCATTAACCTTGATATTCAAAAGGTTATTTTCTAGAGGTTTGGGAACCAAAAGAAGCAAGGTTTCTGTCATTAAGGAGACTGACTTCTAGCAGCAATGTGTATGTTTAAATAACAAAATATTATATTCAAAGCATGGATTCATATCATAGTCATCAAAGTAATACATAACATGACTATTACTAGTAACCTATAGTTATATGTTGGTAATTAATGTCAGTAATTCTATTACCTATTGATTTATCAGGACATGGCAAAATGAGAATTTTTACTAAGAAACATGCTCAAAAATGCACGAGATATGGAGAAAAGTGCAACATAAGGCAAAACATATGTACAGAACTTGGCAAATGTTTCTTTAGAGGTTTTTGAAGTTTGAGAGGCTTAAAGAGGGTGTAACATTGTCTTGATGATATCACATAATGTGATGCTGACTTTGGTGTTAACTGGACTGGCCCATGGGGGTGACGAGATATTATAATAAATACTCTGTATCACTGTGAGAGTATTTTTAAGATTAATCCTGTGTCTAGACAGAGCAAAGCAGACTGCACTCATCAATGATTTAGGACCTGATCCACTTGATTTCTTTCTTTTTTTCTTTTTTAATCATGGGAGAGCATGAGCCAGTCCTCACTACCACAAATTATGCAATCGAATTTCTCACATTTGGGGAAATCCCAGGAATCAGCACATGTGGAGTGCAATGGATAAGCCTCACCCTGGGAAAACCACCTTCATGATCGTGGTATCTCCTCCCCTGCCAGGTAAGTATGATCCACTTGCTTGAAGGGCTGAATAGAACACAAATAAAAAAAGGAAGAACTGGTTCTATCTAATTATTTTTGAGCTGCAACATTTTCTTACCCTATCTAGAGGAACAAACTGGAACTGGATCTTACACTGTTGGCTCCTGCCTTGGTCCTCAGATCTTCATCGTTGACAAGAACCATATCATTTTCTCTCTTCACATCCAGATTGCTGATTGTAGATCATGTGATCACTCAGCACTACATGATCTGGTTTCTTATGATGTACATATATGTATAGATTCTGTTTCTATGGAGAGGTGGGTCTAGTAACCATAGAAACTGTTCATTTCCTTTACCATCTGTCCAACCAAATTTGAACATTGCATATTTGTGAACATATATTCCAAAATGTAACAAAAATAACAGCGGAAACAACAAAACAATCACAAAGTATGCCCCAACTTTATGACATCTTAATTTGCTATTTTCAATTTTATGGGACACAATATAAGCAAATAATAATCTATTTCTGCAATGATGGATAATATTTTTTTAAAAATGCACCAGAATATTTTTGAATATTGGAAAGGAAAATAAGAGAAGTACTTGTTCTTTATTTTACATAAGAAATTTTCCCAAGGCAAGGAAACTCAACATGGCCAAAGTCATGGACAATGTCAAAAATGAGATAATAATAATAAGAAATTATCACTTATTGATTACATTAAGATTTGGTAGTTAACGAGCAACATACTTTCTTGATTATCCTTCTTTTCCAAATGAGGAAAGAGTTTATAAAATTAAGCAACATGCTATGGAGACCATAGATAGATGGTTAAATCAGTTTTAAAATTCAAGGCGTTTGAAGGAGAATGGAGATACATGAGGGGAAGAGATAGGAAAAAATTGTTCTATGTACATATACCAACTCCCCATGTGGAATGTGATTATTACATAATACAAACATGTACTAATAAAAAATTAATTGAATCAAAGAAATCAGATCTTCTGAGAATTTCTTAATTACTATAATATTTTTATTAGTACATGTTTATAGCACATAATTATTTTGTTCCTTGGGGGAAAGGGTACCTGCACATAATACATCTTAATTCTTTTCTCTTTCCCTTTCCCCTCCCTGCCTCCCTCTCCGTCTATCTGTTGATACCTTTCGTATTTTATTTTTTACCTGTTGGGCATGTTTGCAGTACACAATGTTTACAATCCTTGTGTGGAGCTGGAACATACTTCATACATCTGTGCTCCTTTTCCCTTCTCCTTTCTCTCCTCTCTCTCCCTTGAGGATTTTTTAAAAATATAAGATATTTGTCTCTAGAGCACAACTTACCAAAATTAATATACTTAAACTCGCTTGGTTGTTTTGTTAAAAATCCTGAAGCCTACCTTAGAGTTCTTATGTTTGAAATAGAGTAATCATCCAGCAAAAGCACTTTAACAGTTAATGTCTTTTACATAATTCCAATATGTAGCCCCGGTTGCAACCCATAATTAGTATTTGTTTGACTAGGTCACATATTTACTTCCATACCATTTAGGAAAAAGAAAACATTGAAAAGCAGGTCAAATCTCAACTTACAAAGTATACACTCTCTTTCTCCTTAATACCAGATTTAGATTTTAGCAAGCAAAATACACTGGAAAAAAAGGAACAAGTTCTTCAAAGGAGGATTTAATGAAAAATATCTGAGATGCATTTAAGATACAAAGGGAGAAATTATTTAATGTAGAAGTCAAGAAATCAACTTCTTTTACCATAGCAACAAAAGACATAAAAATTGAATACTCAGCAATAGATGTAACCAAATAGGTAAAATAATTCTTTAATGAAACTTGTAAAACATTGATGAAAGACATTGAAAATGACAGAAAGCAAAAACACAACTCTTACTCATGGGTTAGAAAAATCAATAATATGAAAATGTTCATACCACCCAGAGCAATGTGCATATTCAACACAATATCTTCCAAAATATCCATGATATTCTTCACAGAATTAGAAAAATAATCCTGAAATTTATATGGATCTATAAAATTCCTGTGTAGCTAAAGCTATGTTGAGCAAAACAGACACAGCAGGAGGCATTTCACTATCTGACTTAAAAATTTGCTACAAATCAGTTGTAGCCAAAACACCACAGTGTTTGACATGAAAACAGACAAAGAGACTAATAGAAGATACTAGAGGCTAGAAATAAACCTGTATCTTTACAGCTGTTTTCGATTTTGTTTTTGTTTTATAGATGCTAAGAAATTGCATTGGAAAAGGACAGACTTTTCAATAATGTTAGGAAAATTGAACATTTATGTGCAGAAGAATGAGACAATTTCTGGACCTCACAAGTTACAAAAGTGGGTTAAACTCAAAATGGATTAAAGACTTCAACCTAAGACCTGAAACTGAAAATACTAGAAGAATACATGTGGGAAACTCTTTAGCACATAGAAACATGCTAGATTTAAAAACAAAATAATATTTTAAAAAACCCTGAAAGCATAAAACATAATACCAAAAATAGACAAATGTGATGTCAGACTATAAGAAGCTTCTATTTAATTAAGAGAACATTAAATAGGATGCATGTCAACCTATAAAATAAGAAAAATAATATTTTTTAAACTATACATGTAATAAAAGGATAATTGCAATATTTGAGAAATTCTAAAAACTAAACTGCTAAAAGCCAAAATAGCCTTATTTTAAAATGAATGATAGATCTCAATGGACGTTTGTGAAAAAAAAAAAAGACATATAAATGGCCAACAGGTAAATGATACAATCTCCAACATCACTAATTACCAGGGAAATGCTCATCAAAACCACAGTGCAGTGTCAGCCCAAACCAGTACGAGTAGATATTTTTAAAAAGACTAAACCTGTTAATTCCTGGTGAGGATGTGTAGAACAGTGACCTCTTGGACATTCTTTGTGGAACTTTAATAAAGCCATTATGGAAAACACAGTGGAACATTATGGAAAAAAGTTTCCTCAAAAATATTGAAGCAAAATTACCTTATGATGCAGCAATTTCAGTACCGGGTATATATACAAGAAAATGAGACCAGTATGTTGAACTTACATGTTCTTGCACTTGCATCTTCACTGAAGCATTACTCACAAAGCTTCAGAAATGAAACCAAACTAGTCGTGGTGGTGTATGCCTGACATCCTAGCACTTTGGGAGCTTGAGGCAGGATGATGCAAGTATAAAGCCAGCCTGCTTAACTTTGCAGCAAGACTCTAAAAAAAAGAAGAAAGAAAGGAAATAGAAAACATATGCAGAGTTTAGTCATAAAAAGGATAAAATCCTCTCGTTTCGGGCAACATGGATGGACCTGGAAATCGCTAGGGTGAGTGTAATAAGTGAGACACAAGAAGACAATTGCTACATGATCTCACTTGTGTCGAATCTAAAAAAGTTGATCTCAAAGAAGATGAGAGTAGAATGGTGGCTTCTAGAGGCTAGAGAGATGGGAAAAGACACTAAGGCTACAGTTGGATAAAGGTAAGAAGTTCTTGGGTGGGTCGCAGAACAGTAAGGGTACTACAATTAATAACAGTACACTATATATTTAAAAGATAAAAGGATTTTGGAAATTTTCCTTATAAAAAAACTGTTGGTTTTTATCAGGTGACAGGTCCCAAAAATGAGGTGCAGCATTTGAAAAAAAAAAATGAGAGAGAGAGAGAGAGAGAGAGAGAGAGAGAGAGAGAGAGAGAGAGAGAGAGAGAAAGAGAAAGTTACAGGATCAGGAAGCCACAAGGTCTAGGACTGGAGCCTCCATCATAGATTTCTCTGGCTATTTTTTTGAAGTCTTTTCTTCACAAAAAAACAGAAGTGACAAATGGGAGTGGTAAAGTACAGATAAATGAGAACTTAATCGTTTAACTATCCCAGCGACCATCCTTGGCTGCGTGGGGCCTTCACATTAGCCTTACTTCTTTCTGACACATCTTAGCAAAGCAGCTTGTGCTGTCCCAGCAGCGTTCCACTGGGACTAAGGTCCTGGTGTGATTTCCTTCTACACTATGCTGTAGAAAGACTTCTTCCAGAACAGTCATATGGCCTAACAGAGCTCAAAGTCCCTAGAGTTATAAAAGATAAGGTTAATTTAAGACATACCTTTTCCCACAGGAAATGAGAAATGTTTGACGAAATATGTTTAACTTGATTTAAATGCTGCAGTACTACATTAATATATATAATTCCTATGGTTTTATGCAGCAATTAAAAAAAAAAAACTTTAAAAGATTTTACCAAAAAGTGAATGTCACTTAGGAGAATGTTAATACACCAATGACTTCAATAATATTAAAAGTAGCAACAATAATATTTGAAATGTTTAAACCAAACTGGACAATTGTTTTACCACAGTAGTAGGGTGGCTTATTTTTCCTATTTCATTTCTTTCCTGTGACAGAATTCAATGCCTTCATCGTTTACCATGCGACTTTGCATCACCTCCTACTGTAGCAGGTACAGCACATTTCCTGCACACTAATATTGAGCTTGGTATGTGATTTGCCATAGTCAGAGAAATTTCCAGAATATATTTATGCTGCAGAGATTTCCAGGACTAATTCACTATGTGTCTGGCACCAATTCTGATGTTTTGCCTCGAGCAGTCACTGTTTACTTAGTGTGAGAAATCTGAACCCAACAAGCCATATTTGGCCTAGAAATCACAGTCAACCCACAAAGCCATTTTTAAGAAAGAAATGTTACTGTTATTAGCCATAGGCTTCTGAAGGGTTTTGTTTTGAGGTATTAGTTGTATTAGGGAATCTAACCAATATAATGATATATAAACAAAATGATTGCATTATGTTAGTTTTTCTCATTTAGCAATACCTGTAGCAATGCATGTCTTTCCAATATTTGTAGAATTACTGAATAAATTGATAGTGGAAACAAATATTTTTCTTAATATATAATTGAAAAAAACTAGATATGGAAATTGAATAGGTTGAGCCATCAATCTTTCCCATCTGGTAGTTCAAAGCTCAATATATCGACAAAAAGTAGATACTGTGAAAATTTTTGCCTCTAAGGTACAATAAACAGCAATAGGAATGGTGACATTTAATTGTGCCTCGTTTAGAGTTCTTTCAACTTTCTTCTGGGCTGACAATTTTGCCTTCCTGTAAATTTGCATTTGCTTGGAAATAAAATGTATTCATGTCCCATATTCATTTATTTCATTCTCAAATATTGTTCTAATGCTTTCCTTGCACTAGTCGCTGTGTTAGGCTCTAGGGAGAGAGAGAGGAGTGAGACTCCATTATGATCAAAGGAAACGTATGCATATTTACAGCCAAGTCTTGTTATTTGCAGTAGTTTGTTTCTATAAAGTTGCCAAGAAATCTAAACTAGTGAAAACTGAGACTTGCTCTTACTCAACTCTGATAACATTGGTATCAACTGATTAATATCTCTTTTATATATGTTTCTTCTTATAGATATCTTTTATTCTATGTATACTTACAGTCAAGAGCACTGTAACTCATGCCTAAATAAAACTTATTTAACACTTAATACTTTCTCTATAAGCTGTGTCATAGCCTTATTTGATTTACAAACACAAGGGAATATTGTAGCACTGTATTTGGGAATTCCAGTGTAAACACTGAAATTGCCAACAAAAGTTACAAAAATGTGAATGGTGCAGGACTGAATATGCCCTAAAAGTGACAATTGTTGAGAGTGTAAGATCCAAAGCAGGAAAGCAGAAGTTTACCTTAAGCCTTCTCAACTGGGAGCAGGTATGATGAGGAACTCCAAGCTCTACCCTACTGTGCATTTAGAGAACATAGCAATGACTGATGGAGGAATAACAAATAAATCTTAACAAATAAGTTGATTTGCAAATAGGGATTCATGAATAGAAATATAGACATAATAACAGAGACTTTGTGTGCATACAGATGACTTCCGTGTCCCCTGATCCTAGCAGACAAATATGATGGTCAAGGTATGTGAGAAAAGTAATTGAAATAAGAGTATGGTGAAAGGTAAAGATTTCTTTCCTGTGCCTGTTGCTATCAGAATAAACTGACATAAAATGAGACATGATATGTGAGACTCTGCAATCATAGTGGGTAGTTCTGGGATTAAGGACCACAAATCAGGCTTGGTATAGGCTGGGCTGGAGGGAATTGAAAATTGAGTTCTGAGATTAGATTTGAATATCATACCTGTTGCATCTTACTAAACATGTTAGACAACAGTGAACAGGTGAACACATGTGAGAAACTGTAATTTTATGCCTTATGAATAATATTTAGTTTACCTGATTCATAGATTAGCATTTTTGGCTTTCTATAATCCTTGATTCTTAAATATGTCAAACATGATTGTGGATGACCTCAGTGTATGCCACATCATACAAAGTCATGCATGATCCTCTACTAGTAGGTTTCAAATAAGTACACATATAGTATTTATTTTTTTATATTTTTTACTTTCAATTTACAGAAGAAAATTTAAAAATTGTTCTGGCCTATTTAAAGAGCACATGAGTCATTTCTTCCATTAAAAGAATTATTTCCCCACTATCATCATAATTTGGAGACTTATCATCATATAAATTATGCATTATAAGTCTACCACACTTTCTCACTTTTGAATAACAGAATAAGCATCAAAAAATACAAATAAAGGAAATACAAATATCAGCTTCAACAAATAGATAAGCAGGAATTACTGCACAACTCAGTGGCTTTTCTCACCTAGAGATAATGAATTATACCCCATTTTTATTGATCTCAAGTCTAAACCTGTGAGCCAATTATCGTGACTATTTTTGATACCTATTTATTGACATGCAAAAGTGGAAATTTGAGAGATTCAAATTATCCAGGTAATCAATCCTAATTTCCTTACTAGAGCGGTTTGACTGGGAATATAGCACAGCACCACAGCTCCTGCCTAGTAAGTGCAAGATGCTGAGTTTGATTCCTGGTTAAAAAAAAAGTCTCTTAGTAAAGAGGTTGTTTACGGGGCTTTCCCCAGGAAGGGCTATATTAGTCGTAGGCACTGCCATATCCATTGCAGTATTTTTTTTTTTTTTTTACTCAGTTCTTTACTCTGCAAACACTTTCTCAGCATTCTAATGTATCTGGCACTGCTTTACAAGCTTTGGATATAAAACTGAACAAAAGACACAAGTAACTCCTCTTGAGGGCCTTGTATTACATGGAGGTGGGGTGTAATGAATAGTAAGCACAAAGACTAAGTAAAATGCGATGGCAGGTGATAAGTACTGTTGAAAATAAAAGAAAGAGTAGAGAGACTGGGCGTGCTGGAGAACAGGTTGCACATATTAAAAATGGTGGTCACTGAGAGTGGTATTTTCAGCCAATACAGAATGAGGAGGAGCTAATTAAGCCATTATTCAGATAGAGGACTTCCTAACAATTAGAACAGTTGGATAAATTAGCCTAAAGTGAGATATTCTTAAGTTTTGAAGGAACAATAGAAGATCAATGTAGTTGTTGTTAGTTTCCTGTTATTTGGACAAAATGTCTGAGAAAGTTAATTTAATTCATGGAGCATAACATATTTTTGTCATAAAGTCTCATAAACATGAATGTGCCAAACACTTATTCTTTAGAATAGTCCTATTGATTAATTATCAATTTTAATTTTATTAGTTTATTAAACAGTACTTAACAGGAAAAATATTACAGAAATGAAGACTTGCATTTTTAGTACTTTTGGGTGTTTAGAAAAGAGTGTCAGATTTTAAACATTATCTGTTTTGGTGTACAAAGTCTAAAAAAATACAGAAATAAATTTCTATATAAAATACAATAGAAATGTTATATTGCACTCTACAAAGAAAATACTTACTTCAATTATTACCCTAAGGCAGTCTTCACACATGACAATAGTACAGGCCATACACAAATATCACTAACACTGACAGCACATTTGCTTCGTTTTCCTGGTGTTTTTGTAGGACTTACTTACATCTCTCTTTTTTTTATCAGGAAGTTCTTATTATATATGCAAGGTTTAGTTAACAGGAATGTAAAACCTCAATAAAATAAAGTTTTACATTATTTCTATGTATTGTGCATTTAGAATAGTCATCTATATTTTCATAACAGCTCTCTACTTGCATACAAAACCTAAGAAATAGTATCATATACAAAGACTCATGTGAGCTACAGTATAAACATAGGATTATTTCTAATACAGAAATAATCTTTGCTTCAACTGTGACAGCACAGCAGCCTTCACACATGATAACTGTGTGTTCTATGTACATGTCTCACAGTAACAGCACTTGTGTTTAGCTTTCCTTTCCTACGTGGCGCACCATTCTTGTCATCTCTCTTTTTGTTTTGTCAAGAGCTTCATACTATGTTGCCCAACGTGCACTTAGCAGGGAAATAAGTTATCTACTAAACAATCAAACGTGTAATGAGCCTTAGAATACACGTCAACATTTTCACATTATCTATGTTCTTGCTTACAAAAATTAAGAGATAACATCAGGAATAGAAATCTATGTGAACTAAAACAAAAGCCTATATTTGCTTCCACTCTCATATCTAAGGCAGTCTTCGCACATGAAAATTGCATGTACCATGCAGAAGTATCAGTTACAGTGACATCATGTATAAAGATACATGATTTTCCTTTCCTTTCTTGTAAGGCATTGTTGACATCATTTTGGTTTTCCTGTTATTGTAGCAAGTCTTTGGGAAGCTGTGCCTGGCTGTTCCCCTGGCAGCTTATCATTGTGGTTCACAATTTTTTGGGGGGTTGGGATTATCTAGGCATTTTTTTTCTCTGCTATAAATGGTATCCTACGATTTCTAGTCCTCATTTCTAAGGAAATTTCCCCATGTATTTTTCAATTGCTATTTATTTTGTAACCTATGAAACTATGACACCCAAGTTTAGGAACAACTAAAACACAACCTGATCAAAGCTTTGTACTTCAAATGACACAGTTTCTGTATAACTCATCAATATCTACTCCATCTTTATGTTTTTGTTGTTGTAGAAAGTTTCTATCTCAGGAAACTTTTTGAGGTTTCTCTATCTATATTTCTATCAAGATGCAATGTCAACATCAGTAATACAAGTTTTTTTTATTTGCCCTCTATGATACCAATATAGATCTTTCTATAATTCAAAGATTTTATCACTCAATTATCTGTTTTGAAATTACTATCATATTTCTATCATGGTATATTTTGCCATCACCAGTGCTATTTTGCTTTTCTTTGCCGTATATGAGGCCAATACAACTTTTTCTGAAATACAAAGATTATGCAATATTACCTTGTGTTTTAAAATTGCAATATTTCATTAGGAGTTTCTGCTTTCTTCCTGTGTACAGTTCCTGGACTGATCAACTTGTACTTCGTTAGCAAATGTAACATCAGTTTGAAACCAGTAAACCAATGTCACATTCTGATGAGTTTGGGAGACGGCAGTAACAAGTCTGTTCTGGATTTTTTTTTTTTTTTAGTTTATTCCTATGTGAATACAGAGGATATATTTCTAAATTGAAAGCATAAATGTTCACATTTACAAAGGCATACATTTTATGCCACATTTTGATCTATTACTCTTCTATAAGTCTTTTACATTCCTCGGATTACCATGGAAATTTCTGCTAAGTACAGTAGACCTATGAATACTTTCAGTTCAGCTAATGAGATGTCATAATAAATACATTTTAAAATATGTGCATAGAGACCTGAATCCAGGAGGTCTGCATTCCCTGTGTCTGTATCAGTTAATTCTTGTTCCAATCCACTGTCATAGGAACTTTGGCTCATATGGCCAATGTCAAAACCATCATCATCATCATCATCATCATCATCATCATCATCATCATTATCATCATCATCATCATCATCCACAACACTCTTATGTTACAAAAGACATGTATTTTACAATAATGGATTATCTTAATTATCTTTGCACAAGTAATGTGACTTTTGATCTCCTCCAAAACTTGCAAATCTGATTTTTCATTTGCCATTTACTGGATAGAGTTACTTTTACCAGAAAAATCAAAAGAAAAGAATTTCTAAAATCCTAAAGTGATATGGGAGTATTACACCATTTTTGATGCTAACATGTCTAACATGTCTTTCAAAATGAGTATCATGTGGGTTAAAGTTCCATTTTGTTACTTTTGCACACATGTGCACACCTTTCTTTCAGTGTATCAATTGATTAAATACAAATATTTCTTCCTGTATCCCTCATGCAAAGGTACTGAGATTCACAGTTGACTACTACTATGCTAAAGTAAAAACTTACAGTAGAAAAGTAAAGGATGGGTTTGTGGAACCCAGTGTCATAATCTTTAAAGGAGAAGTAGTTTATTTTGGCTCACCTCTTCTCCTCCTGGTTTCTGAGGTATCAGTTCACAATCACTTGGCTCTACTGCCTTAACTCTATGGTAAGAAGAAACCCTGGCAGAGAGAAATTGCTCAACTTGTGGCACAAAGGAAGGGGCCAGGGGAAAAATGAAGGGAGCTAGAGAAAAATTCCACCTAAGACATGCTCCCAGCATTCTACCTCCTCCACTTGGTTCCTACATTAGAGTCCTTTAAGGTATAAACATCAATGGATTAATCCACTGCTGGGTTACAGCCCTCATGTTCCACCCACCTTCCTCTGAACAGTGCTTCTCTGGGAACAAACTTTCAACTGATGAGTGTCTGGGGAACTTTCCATATACAAACTATCACAGTGGCTGAAACAAAGTAAAAGAAGCGTAGAATCAGAGGAGCCTGGAAAAGCATTGGAGGGTGTCCTCAAAAATGATGCATTGTGGACCTACAAATGGAGGAAAAGTCAGCTTACTTTAGAAATGTAACACAAGTCACAGGATTCTAAAGTATCCAGAGGCAGAGTTGGAGAAGCAGAAAAATTAGTTTAATATAACAAACATTAACCAATCTCCTTAAAACAAGTGACCCCATTTTTAAAAAATGTTTAAAATGATCACATTCTGACACGGGTTAAATAATAAGACCACACATGACTTTTAATGATGAGGAAAACCCTGTCCTTCTCTGAAAATGTGGAAAGACTCTACCCAAAAGTTAAATGAGCATTCATTGCAGAAACAGTCAGGTTCCAAAATGTTCTTGGTAGGAATTGAGAGTCAAAGACTTAGGGTACAAATTTCTTTATAAAAAAGAGTCTCAAATATGTTACTGTCTATGGGATATCTTATACTCTTTCCTAAATTAAGTACACATTATTTGTTAGGTTGGCAGTTTCTTCAGTAGTCAGTTTACTTGAGAATTGAACTCTAGTCTGTACACCAAACACACTGGTCTAAATTCTGCACTGCAGAATAAAAACACTATTGTTTTTATTTCAGGAAGCATTTCAGCTTATTTGCATTTATTGGTATTACAAAATTTTAGTTTCTCATTGCTTAAAAGTACCCACAGAAAGTTTTCTAATTTTCTTTGGATATCAACTCTACATTTTTCCCCCTGGCCTCCAAAGTGGAAGCTAATGATCTCAACTAAATGGAAGTGATTCTCTGAATTCTTATTCCTATATTCAGAAAAAACAGAAATAAAGAAAAGGTCACCAGAACACACCTTGATCTACCTCTTTCAAATATGAAGTAATGCTCCCCCAAGACCTTTAAATTATTACTTTCATAGCTTGGCTTTAGTGTGAGGGGTGCTTTTTTTTTTTTTTTTTTTTTTTTTTTTCATTATAACATTTTTTGAGCCCTGGTTTATTTGGTTCATCATCAATCTTTTGCTGACTGCTGGGAGGAGCCAGCCTTGTCTAAATATCTCACAATTAAATTCAGCTTACTGAGAATATTATCTGACATGGAATATGCATACTGTGCTTTTTCCCCCTGGAGTGATGATTTCTACACTACTTTATGCATTCATAGCTGTTTCTGCCCAAAAGAACAGGATTAAGTGAATCAAAATGTGTGAAGTCTTTTAGCTAACACTTAATGAAGAGTTTAAAATCCCCAGAAGTAAAAGACCATAAAAGTTGGTTACCATTATTATCTTCCTAATAAATGACTTTTCCATTTTCTTTCCCTTGTGTCATTTTTATTCCTAAGCTTCCACACATTTTTGAATTTAATTTTAAATGAACAGGAATGTCTGCTGCAGACTTAAAAAAAATAGAGCAATAAGAATATGCTACATCTACTAATCAAGTACATTTTAGAAAAAAATAAATAATGTTATATTTATTTTCTTTCCTGCTGACACTGCCCACAGTGCTGTATTTCTTTTTCAACTCTATCTTAAATTATTTACAAGCTATATTTTTAGGAAACTTCTCATAGAGTTTTTAGATACATTTACTATAAATATATGATCATAAACCTTAAATACTCATTGTATATAGTGTTTAGAAATGTATAAATCCACATTAAAAGCTGAAATAAGAAAAATATTTCATAGTAAAATATGCTGAAAATGAAAAATACACACTTAAGATTTTAATTCACTTAAAAATACATCACTTTAAAAATCTTTTGGTAATTAACTTCTAGAGTGTAATTTTTGACAGAATGAGTCTGATATGCTTGCTACAATGCTAAAATATTTAACATACATGTAATATTGTCATTTGTAAAGAAAAACATTTTATTCTGAACATAAGTTTTCTAATCACCAAATGTGATATAAAAGGAGGTGATTTTATGTAACTATTATAAGCGCAAATTACATATGGAGGATCTAGGATATAGATAAAGGTTTGGGGCTTGTGCTTTGTTTTTTCCTTACCTCCAGTAAATTTCATATCATAGAGATACCTCCATGACAACTGACAAATAAAAACATATAAATGTATTTAACACAAATGTGTATGACATTAGTAACATTCAGATATGAAAACTGCAAGATGCAGGTAAAACTAGTATTTCTGGGCAGTCCTCCAGAAATCTGGCTGGAGGACAAAATGGTCTGATCTACTGGCACTAAATGCGTAACAATAAAGCTTGTTTGTGTGGATCGTTCCTAGTGCATATTGCATCACATTTCTTTCCCCTGGGTTTAGGCCCAGGCGTGTGTCACATGAGGGTACTCAAAGGAGGAGGAAGGCAGAAAGTGACTGGGGACATGCTCCTTTCTATGGCCTGCTTCAAAGGCGAGGGGAAGGGGAAGGTGAGGGAGGTGTTTTAGCTTTTACTGTTTTCTCAGTTGCCAAGTTTCTCAATTGTCATGTTTTGGATTAGTATTTCTGAGCCATGATATGGGATATTATTTTCCTTGTTTTAAATTTGCTTCTCAGTAAGGCATATAAAAGTTAAAAGCAGATCAAGACTCTAGTAGAAATGAAACTGAAAACTAACCAAGATTTCAGTTAAATACAAAGATAAGTTTGACTTTTAATTAAGAATTTATTCTGGACCAGACTTTAGGGAGATTGCATTAACTACTTTCCAAGTTCATTCTCCTGGTTTTGCAAAGCAACATTATACATCTTCTTAAAAACATTCAGGAACATCTATCTGCAAAAGGTTATCTTTCATTGCAAAAATGCCAGAGGATTCTTCTGCTGGTCATCCTTAATAATTTATTACTTTTAATATAGATGGTATTCCTGGATTATTTATTTCTACCTGTATGTCCACAGAGGTAGAATTTGCTTCAGAAAGTGGGTGAGAACAGTTCTAGAAATGAGCACAATCTATTAAAATAGCAACATTTTAAGGATGATCGAGAAATATTGTGGATGTTTAAAACAAAAGCTTATTACAGAATAATGTGACAAGTATGTCCAAAGTGAGGGAGGATATTTTGTATATTTTGAGGAGGATTTATGGGAATTTGTCTTTTAGGTCACAGCAGGTGTCTGGGGCCTACGGACTCCTGTAAAGAGATCCCTTTTCTAGGGTTGTTTCGCTACACTTTAAGAAGAATGCAGCAGAGATGTGGCTCACACAAAGCCAAAGATCGCCAAAGTGAGAAGTCAGATCCTCCAGGGCAGACAGAGGAACTCATAAAAGTAATATGAAGCCGAGGTTTACTAGTAATATTGCTGAAGTGGGGACTGCCAAATAGCAAACTGTATGGCAGGGAGAACGTCGAAGGTGTGTTTCTCAGTCTGGTGCCTCCACCTTGCACATATTTATAAGGGTAAACTGATTTATAAAAATAAGTCTCTAACTGCTTGGGTCTTAGGCTTGTTTCTGGAGTGAGTCAAGGTTCACATGATGTATGGCCACACAGCAAAGTTATGCAAAATCCCACCAAGTCAGCCTTCTCCAGTACCTCATGCCAGGAGTAAAGATATGGTTACCTCCTGTAGGCACACCAACCAGATTGTGTCCAATGCTACTTATTCCTCCTTAACTGTCCTTACATTGTAATAATTTTTAAACTTAAACATCCCCCATATTAATGTTCACCCCTCATTGATGATATGTTTTATCTACCAGCAGACATGGAATCATGTAACTTCTAGTTCTTTCCCAAAGTTACAATGTCAATGAAGTCGTGGCTATAGCTCAGTGGCACAACACCAGCCTGGCAAGTAAAAGGTCCTGAGTTCAATTCCTTGTACAAAAATATGTTAATGAAAGGTTAAAATCATGAATCAATTCAGCTATGATAACACAATTAAAGACATGAAAAAGGACTTTAGAACTGCCCCAGAAAGTGATAAAAAGAGTTAAATAAGTATTTTAAAAGTGAGGGGATTAATGGAATGAAATAAACTGAAATAAATTTTTAAAAAGATAAACACTCATTTTTGATCATACTGCATATTCAAAACAACTCTTATCTTAAGGAATAATATCCTTTTCCATGTTATGAACATTCTACAAGGATGTGTTTGGTTTTTATAAACTCTCATATCATTCAAGATATGTGGAAGATGGATTTCCTATCTCATAAGATTGCCTATACTTTTCAGAAACAAATATGGAAAACCATAATCCACCAAATCTGACACCTTTAGCTTTACAAACTCCTAAACATGTAGAAGTTCCCCCTATCCTTCACTGGAATGATAAAGGGAAAATAAAATAAAGAGAACTTTTTAGGGACTCTGGCATCTGAATAGACTAATTTTTGTAATATGTGATTGTCTACATAAATCAATAGTTCATAAAATGTGTATAAAGGGCAACAAAGTAGACCCCACACTTGACTGCTGTTAGCCAACAGAAAGTATAGCAAAGAAAACAAAATCCAGCTCAATGATTACTGGAATTAAAAATCTGCAGAAATTCTGATCTATGATAAAATTCCAGTAGTATTTTGGGGGTGGAAGGCAGGCTGAGAGAACAATTCAAACACTGTGGAATAAAACGCACAGTGAATTGCAAATGGCAACCCAGTAAGACACAGAGCTGCTGATACATTTATGAAGAGTGAGCAAACTAAGAAAAAACTACTTACTTTTAATACATTTTGAAAGATCTTTTAAGAATTTTAGGAGGGAGATTTAATACAGATGAATACACTCATCATCTCCTCCACAAAAAGGAGCACAACCAAGTGATATAGAGCTATATTTTGAGGTGACAAACACTGTGACAATCCTAGAAATCATCAGGAGGAAGACTGGAAACTTATTAGAGTTAGAGACCAGGGACAACAGCATGCAAAGATCAACAAAATATGCTGTTGTTCACCATTCGGCTCCCTTTCTGGGAGGTGGGAAGCCTCCCTTTTGCAAGGTTAAGAATGAAAGAGAAAGCCCCACCAGCCTTATAATATCAGTTGTATTAATTCTAGTGACTGGAAAGTTTCACAATCTTCACAGGCTTACATTCTACTCAGGTAACTAGCATAAAGTCTTAGTAATTTTGCTTTAGAAAATGAATCTATATCTCTAGGATGCAGGAACTACCTTACAAAGTGAGTTATCGTTTGAATTTTGATTTCTCTATGGGCAGAATTCCCTGCATTTTCCCATGTCTGTTGTTCCATAGATATCCCATTGTAGCAGCACAGGATGTAGCTGTCTGGTGCACCCAACTAGATCCAGAGAAGTGACTGACTTAAGCTCTCTGAAGGTCCTGCACTATAAGGGATGAGTGTTGTGAGACAGGGGGATGAACAATACCATCTTCATAACCAAGAGACCAAGGTCTTTCCCTCTGAGACTAAAGACAATGCCAATAATGAGGGAGCAGACTGGTTCCAAGATTGAGGGAAGTGTCTGTGCAGTTCCTCTTTTCCCAATGATTTTAGGTGCCAATGGACACTATGGGGAAGGAATATCTCAACTTTTCTTGTGTCCCACCCATAGCAGGACACTGAAGCTTCCTTGAGCAATTCCATTGGCTCTTGGTATGTGCTACCCATGGGTACACATGGCTAGAGGGAACAAAGCAACTCTGTCTCTGCTGGCACCCAAGCAGACACAGTATCTGAAGGAGGACAGGAGGAAAAGACTAACCATGACCATAGTCCTAGGGATGAATGATTATGGGGTCTGAGTGTAAATTTACCCAGTTCAAGTGGAGGTTTCCTTTTGTGGTTAGAGATTATCACAGTATTATCAGAAAGGAACAACACAGTTCCTGGTGCCACCTCACCTGGGCAGGACTTGCTGACGGCCATCCCCACACCACTTTGTGTGGTGACACTTTGCTCTCAGGACTAAGTGTGAGCGCAGTAGAAGCTGGACTCTAGTTTCAGGCACTATTTTTTCTGTGTAATACTAGAATTCATATTCTTGGTGGGGGAGCAATTGTTTCACGTTTCTCATGAATCCTTTTCCTGTGGTGGTACAGGTTCTGATAATTTTAAAGCTAGAATCTCAGGAATTAAAGAAAACCTAATCTCTACCATTATAGGATAGCTACAAAAAAACACACTAGCATTTATTGTGTTCTAAGTTATTCCTGACTAAAGTGCTGGAGAGTCCCCAGTTATGTGTGACTGGCAAAGACTGGGAGTCATTCAGACACTGATTTGGTATAAGCTGGAGAGACTTTTTGATCACAGACAAAATCTCTATAGGGAATCATATTACAATGCCTAGCTAGAATCAGAGCCAAACTTACATGACAAGAAGACTTGTTAAGACACAATTTCAATAAAAATTATTTACTAAAAAGTAAATCTTACAAAGCTAGTAAAGGTATCATATGCACCAGATGCTCAAATGTCACTGTAGGAGCATTAAAAAAAAATCAAAATAATATAATACCTCCTACAGAAAATAACTCTCTAAGAACAGATTCCAAAGTGTCTAAATAGATGAAATGCTTGATAAAATATTCAAAACAATACTTTTTAAATTTTAAGTAAGATCTAAGAAAATATAGATGGGAGCCAGAGATTTAACTCAGCAGCATAAATGCCTACCTTGCAAGCACACAGTCATGAGTTCGATCGCCAGCACCAAAAAACAAAACAAACAAACAAGCTATATATATATATATATATATATATATATATATATATATATATGAAAAGATAAACTGAAATTAGGAATACAACACAGAATATGAATGAGAATAAATTAGGTGAAAAAAAGGATATTTTGGCACTTGGAGAACTGTGAAGTTTCCAGCAAGCAGCCTGGCGCACACTATCCCCAGAGCCCAGCCTATTTGGAACTCCTGCACTGCACCATCTGGGTGCAGAGGAAGGGCTGGGTGGATCTGGGGCACCTGCATCTGTCTCCTCATGTGTCTGGAGGACTGTAGATATCTCAGCAAGCAGGCAAGCATCCCAGGGTCCAGAGGCCCCGGGGCCTGAGGTAAGTGCTCAGTGCACTCTGCCCCAAGCCCACACTGTTCGGGACCCTCCAGGCTTCCACGTGCAGTGAAGTGATTAATTGAGGCATCTACATCCGGTTCCCATTCTGGCTGCACTTGGAGACTGTGGAGCTTCCAGCAAGCAGGTGGGCACACAGTATCCCTGGAGCCCAGCTTATTTGGAACTACGGAGTTCTAAATAGGCAGAAGAGGGCCATTGGTTTTACATGCCCTTTGGCTTGGGGGAACTGGGTGCCAGAGTCCCAGGAACTGTGAATTCCTGGTGGATTTCCAACAGACCCTGAGGAAGCTTTCAAATAACACTTGAAACACAGAAATATAGGGAAATGACAAAACAAAAGACCAAATTACAACCTCAAACCTCCAGCCCATCTCAAGAAACCCTAGGAGCGATGTATATAGAAGAAAATATATGCTATTCACCTCAAATATTGGACGTAATAGCTCCTGAAATTAAGAAGCAACTCCAGTAAGCTTTAAAGGAATTCAAACTTGAAATAATCTCCCAGGTAAGAGAAGAAATGATAAAAGAAATGAAAGAGATTCTGAATATATCTAAAGAAAACACAGTTAAAATATTGGAGGAACTAAACAAAAAGATTGAATCCCTAGATGAGCAATATAAGAAACAAACAGAATACATAATGCAGATGCACAGAGATATACAGGAAATAAAAAACTCCACTGAAAGTTGTAAAAACTGCCTCAATGAAAGTGAAGATAGAATTTCAGACCTTGAAGACAGGATTGCAGCTAGTGAACAGGAAAGGAAAGATCTTTTAAAAATGACAAGGAATCAGGAAATAACAATTCAACAACTGCAAGATGATGCAAACAAAAATAACATAAGATTGATAGGGATTAATGAAAAAGAAGGAGACAACATAAAGGATGTCAAGAGGCTATTTAGAGAAGTAATAGCTGAAAATTTCCCAAGCATGAGATCAGAAACCGACATCAGGATCAGTGAAGCATATAGAACTCCAAATAGTCATAACCAAAATAAAACTACACCCAGACATATAATAATCACCATCCCAGAAATCCAACACAAGAATAGATTATTAAAAGCTGTCAGAGAGAAAAGACAGATCACTTATAAAGGAAAACCTATCAGAATCACAGCACACTTCTCAGCACAAACAATAAAGTCAAGAAGAGCATGGAGTGAAATATTGCAGATCCTAAAGCAAAATGATTTCCAACCTAGACTGATGTACCGTGAAAAACTATCATTCAAAATTGATGATGACATATGATACTTCCATGACAAAGAACAGCTGAAAAACTTCATGAACACCAAGCCAACCCTGCAAAAAATATTGAAAGACAGTTTAGATACACAAAGGAAAAAACCACTAAGCAAAGCAGATAATTAAACAGAGCAGAAAGATAAAGATGCAACAGTAGACAGATAACATGTGAACAATAAACCAGCATTTAACAGTTATAACCGTTAATGTAAGTGGTCTCAATGCACCAATCAAAAGAAACAGACTAGCAGAATGGATCAGGAAAAAAAAAAAAATCCAACCATATGCTGTTTACAGGAAACCCATCTAACCCAGAAGGATACTCACAGACTGAAAGTCAAAGGATGGAAAACAATACTTCATGCAGCAGCAGGAATCAAAAGAAAAAAAAAAAAAAAAAAAAAAAAAAAAGGAGGATTAGCCAGACAACGTGAAATGTAAACCAACAATGACCATAAAGGACAAAGAAGGCCACTACATACTCGTTAGGGGAAAATTCCAAGAGGAAGACATAACTATCTTAAATATATATGCACCAAACTCCAGAGCACCCAGTTATATAAAACAACAAGGAGCAGAAGTGAAAACTCAAATTATCAGTAACACAATTGTAACAGGAGACCTTAATATGCCATTGACACCAAGGGACAGATCAACCAGACAGAAAATGAGCAAAGAAATAACAGAACTGAATCACACCTGCGAACAAATGGATTTCATAGACATATACAGAATGTTCCACCCAACAACATCAGAATACACATTCCTCTCAGCAACACATGAATCATGCTCTCAAATACACCATAGATTAGCTCATAGAACATATTTAAACAAATGCAAAAGAGTTGAAAACATCCTTTGCATGTTATCGGATCATAGCGCTCTGAAATTAGTAATTAACGATAAAAGATATTGCAAAAATCCCACAAACATATGGAAAATGAATAACACACTCTTGAGTAATCAGTGGCTCATAGAAGAAATTAAACAATACCGACAAGAAAATGGAAATGCAGATACAACTTACCTGAATCTGTGGGATGCAATGAAAGCTGTTCTCAGAGGAAAATTTATTGCACTGAGTTCCCACATCAGGGAAAAAGTACGAATACAAATAAATAACTTGATGCTACACCTCAAACAGCTAGAAGAGCAAGTCAAGCCCAAAGCCAAAAGAAGAGAGCAAATTATAAAAATCAGAACAGAAATCAAGGCAATAGTGACTAAGAAAACAATCCAAAGAATCAACCAATCAAAGAGTTGGTTCTTTGAAAGAATAAATAAAATCGATAAGCCCCTAGCCAACCTTATTTAAAAAAGGGAAGAAAAAGCTCAAATTCATGCAATAAGAAATGAAAAAGGTGAAATCACTACAGATTCTACAGAAATACAAAAGATCATCAACATCTATTTTGAAAACCTCTACTCTCAAAGGTTTGATAACACAGAAGAAATAGACAGATTCTTAGAAATATATGAAGTACCAAAGCTAGATCAAGAGGATGTAAAACTGCTGAATAACCCAATCTCAGTTAATGAAATTGAAAATTTAATTAAGTCCTTACCTACAAAGAAGAGCCCAGGCCCAGATGGGTTCACTGCAGAATTCTACAAGAAATACAAAGAAGACCTACTGCCAATACTCCTCAAACTATTCAATGAAATTGAAAGGGAAGCAATCCTTCCTAAGTCATTCCTGGAAGGAAATATTACTCTAGTACCAAAACCTGAGAAAGACCCAACTAAAAAAGAGAACTATAGAATGATCTCCGTAATGAACACAGATACAAAAATCCTCAATAAAATATTGGCAAATAGGATGCAGCAAATCATCAAGAAGATTATACACCATGACCAAGTGAGATTCATCCCAGGAATGCAAGGATGGTTCAACATACGTAAATCAATAAAGGTAATCCACCATATCAATAAAGCCAAAAGAAAGAATCACATGATCATTTCTATAGTTGCAGAAAAAGCCTTTGATAAGGTCCAACATTCATTCATGATAAGAACTTTACATAAAATTGGAATCGATTGTCTTTACCTCAATAAAATAAAGGCCATTTATGACAAACCAACAGCTGGCATCATACTAAATGGCCAAAATTTGAAAGTCTTTACTTTAGAATCAGGCACAAGACAAGGATGTCCTTTGTCACCACTCCTATTTAATATAGTACTGGAAGTACTAGCCAGAGCAATTAGACAAGAGAGGCAAATAAAAGGGGTAAAAACAGGAAAAGAAGAAGTTAAATTATCATTGTTTGCAGACCACATGATACTCTACATAGAAGACCCCTAAACTCCATTGAAACACTCTTAGATATAATAAATAAATTCAGTAATGTAGCTGGATACAAAATCAATACTCAGAAATCGATAGCATTCCTATACACTAACAACAAAATCACAGAGAGGGAAATAAGAGAAACCACACTCTTCACACTAGCAAGCAAAAAAATGAAATATTTAGGAATTACTCTTATGAAAGAAGTGAAAGACCTATACAGGGAAAATTATAATACACTGAAAAAAGAAATTGAAGATGATCTCAATAAATGGAATGACATCCCTTGCAAATGGACAGGAAAAACAACTATTGTGAAAATGGCCATTCTCCCAGAGCTGTTATACAGATTCAATGCAATCCCAATAAAAATACCATCAACATACCTTATAGATCTAGAGAAATCACTCCTAAAATTCATCTGGAACCAGAAGAGACCTAGAATAGCAAAGGCAATTCTAAGCAGCAAAGGCAAGGCAGGAGGCATCACAAACCCTTGACCTGAAGTTATTCTATAAAGCAACAGTAGTAAAATCAACATGCTACTGGAATCAAAACAGAGCTGAAGATCAATGGGACAGATTAGAAGATACAACCACAACTACAAACACACTTAACCACCTTATCTTTGATAAAGGATTCAAGCAGGTTCACTGGAAGAACAACAGTCTCTTTCATAAATTGTGCTCGAAAAATTGGCTTTCCATTTCCCGAAAACTAAAGCTAGACCCATGCCTATCACCATGTACTAAGTTAAAATCCAAATGGGTCAAAGATATGAATATTAAAACAGAAACACTAAATCTATTGGAAGAGAAATTGGGTAGAAACCTTGAAGACATAGGGGTACGTTGAGAATTCATGAACAGGACTCAAACTGCATTTGAAATACTTCCCAGAATCAATAACTGGGACCACTTCTTATGAAGAAGTTTCTGCATGTCAAAAGAAATCTCCAGCATAGTGAAAAGAAAACCCACAAACTGGGAAAAGATTTTAGTGAACTCTCTCTCAGACAAGGGACTCTTGTCTAAAACATATAAAGAATTAAAAAAAAAAAAACTCAGACCCCCAAAATTCAAAGATCCAATCTAAAAATGGGCATCTGAGATGAATATGCACTTCTCAGATGAAGAAATACAAATGGCAAATAAATATAAGAAAAAATGTTCATCATCATTGGTCATTAGAGAAATGCAAATTAAAACCACACTGAGATTCCATCTCACACCTGAAAGAATGGCCAGGATCAAGAAAACCAACGACAACAAATGCTGGAGAGGCTGTGGGGAAAAAGGAACTCTTAGTACAACCTTTGTGGAGGTCAGTCTGGAGATTACTCAAAAAACTGGGATTGGAAGTCCCATTTATTTCAGCTATTCCACTTCTAGGCGCATTCCCAGAAGACCTGAAAGCATCATACCACAATGATATATGTGCACCTATGTTTATAGCAGCACAATTTGTGATCGCCAGAACTTGGAAACAACCCAAGTGTCCATCAACTGAGGAATGGATAAGAAAAGTTGTGGTATTTCTATACATGGAGTATTATTCAGCTATAAAGAAGGATCACATTGAGAAATTTATCAATAAATGGGCACAGCTTGAGACCATACTCATAAGTGAAATAAATCAATCTCGCATGTGTGAATACCGAATAGTTTCCCTAATGTAAGTAATGATTCAAATATATAAAAGTATGTGGTAATCATGATTCCCCATTATGTGGCCTTGAAGCCATATAAAGTTTTCACTTATTAATTGGAAATGCTTTATTCTGGGCTTCTTGATATGGAAATATTTGAAGCTATAGTATATGAAGTTATATTCAAATTTTTCAAGGAATAAGACAGACACTATGGTAACTATATTAAGTCGGGTTATTTGGTGGTGAAGCACTAGGTTAGTGAAACAGTCATGCTTTGACCTGTATTGTTATGTTGTTATGTCCTCTTTTATCTCAATCTCTCCCTTATTCATTAAAAAATTATTTATTTATTTTTTATGGTTTTTTTAATTAAGGGGAAATTTTTTAAAAATTAGCAGGATATATTATAGTAACTTTTTTTTTGATTTCCTATTAACTTGTTTTGAAGTCCTGTAGTATTCTCACTATCTTGTTTTGACTGATTAGACTCTGTTCTGTTCTGTATGATAGTATCATGTTTGAGGCTATAGGCAACTACTTTGAAGGCAATAAGATTCACTTAGATGCTCATTATGTTTTGACTATTATTTCCTTTGGAAGTCCTGTAATGTTTACAATGTTTGGTTTTATTGTTCTTGTTCTCTACTGTTTTGTTCAACTTTATAATACCTAATGAGATAGACAATTCTTTTTAAGGAAGCAAGAGGCATTATGGTAACCATTGTTGATAACCCTGTACCCTGTTTTTGCATCGTGTACCATGTGTATCCTTGGTTTTGACTGACAGCTTTGTTTTTCCATATTTGACTCTATTCTCTTCAGAAAAAAAAAGTAATAAGAACTAAGGAGTAATAAAACCCAAAATGTGTAAATTTTGTTGTAAAAAAGAGAGGAAAAAAAGTGCTCTAAAGGACACAACTGTAAGTGTGTTTAGGGGTGTTAAATAGCCGACCATATTAATGTTTTTGGTTGGGTCATTGAATACAACTGTTTGCAGTCTCTCTGTTTGAATGTCCACTTTGTATGCTTTGATACTGTGACTTGAGCAACTGTCTTTAGGATGATAATGTGTAATCTATTAACTGGTGATTTCTTACTTTTTTTTTTTTTGTAGTTCTGTATTTTTTGTACCCTTACACTATTTTGTTTTGTTTTTTCTCTTTTTCCTTTTAAATAAATTTTTTTTAAAAAAGGATATTTTGAAAAAAAATCTCCAGAATCTTGGAAATGAAGGTTATATATTCTCAAGAACAGACTATATCAGGTGAGGTTGATTGCCAAGACACGTATTTTTAAGTATGACATCCAAAAAGAAAAAAAAAAAAAGTAATAATGAAGAAAGCATTCAAGAAAGTTTGAAAACCATTAAACAAATAAAATATCTGTATGTTGGCGATACCTGAAGGTGATGAAAGTAAGATTAAAAGCATAGAAATGTTATTCAATTAAATAATCAAACAAATCAACCCTCATCATTGAAAATATATAGACATACATGTACAGAAGGCCTGTAGAAACACACATGATGAGAAAATATTTTCAACGTCTCATAGTGTAGATGAAGTGTCAAATGTGTAAGACAAAGAATAAATTTACAATCTTCAGTAGAGAATCATCAGATAACATTGAAGGATATTCCCTTTGGAATTTCTCAGCCAAAAATCTTATGAGCTAGGAAAAATGGAATAATCTCTTCCCTTGTTAAAAAAGAAAACTATATAAATTGATTAATAACTACCAGTCAAGTTTACTCCCTGAGTAGGGTAATCCTTCAGAAATGAAGGTGAAATATGGATAGAAAGTTCTGATACCCTGGAGTGTTTTGCCTGTGATTAAGGAGTTTCTCCATAGTCTACATTGTATCAGTGTCTAAATGACCCACACCTCCTAGTCATATTCCTAAGAGAAGCAAAATGAGGGGAACTTTTAGGTCAATACACTAGTTTTGAGAAGGCAGCCCTGTATCCAGAAATGAAAGAAAGTTAAATACCATGTGAATGAATTTGTAAATCTAAGTCCCTCTAGAATAATAAGGGAGGGATACACTCCAAACAATAATCCTGGAGTTTATTCCAACACTTCATTTTTATCAATGGACAGATAAACCAAAGGCAAAAATATCAACAAACACATTCCAATTAATGTCTACTGTAGAGTAAATGAATTTAAGTAACATATGCAGAATTCCCTATTCAAGAACTATAGAATACATACTTGTTCATTATTATATAGAATGTTCTATAGAATAGACTGTGTATTGATGACAAAAAATTATGTTAAATATTAAAAATCTTGAAATCATATGCTGTACTTTTCTTTTTACACTGAAATAAAAATAGAATTCAATAAATAATAATTTTAGAGATTATACAGATGCATGGAGAATGAACAATACATTTATAAATAAACAATGGTTCTTTGAGGAAATCAGAAGGAAAATTGAAAATGTATTAAAACAAACTAAAATGAAACATGACATATATAAAAATTTTGAAATGCAGTAAAGCATATTGAGATAAATTAATAGCTTTAAATATTAAATAAAAAATACGAAGATTACAAGCAACTTAAGAGTTCATTGAAAGAATTTAGCAAAGCATAGAAATACCAAACCAAAATTACTGGAAGAAAAGGATTAAGAAAATCAGAGCATAGTTTTGAAAATTAGAAATTAAATAAATAAAGATCAATAGAAAAATACACTGTATTTTGAAAAAAATCCACAGATCTTTAAGGAGACTAATCAAGAAAGAAAGGAAACACAAATAAATAAAATCAGAAATTAACAGGATACATTATAACAAATATCACAGAAATACAAAGGGCCACTAGAGATATTTTTGTGAGAATATGCTAATGATTTGAAAACCAAGAAGAGTTGTGTAAGTTTCTGGACACATGTTAAAATCATGAATGTGAACATGAATGACACTGATGTAGAAGTGGTAACAGTCTCTCAAAAAAAAAAAAAAAAAAAAAAAAAAAGAGCCAAGAACTGAGTCACCCCAGTACTAAATTTTACCAAATGTTTTAAACTCTTTTCAAACTACTCCATAGATTGAAAGATTGGAAACTTTTCTAAATTTATTCTATGAGATTACCATTACTGTTACAAAATCCAGAGAGACAGATATAATAAAATAGAAAACTAGACCCCCATATATTTGATGAATACAAATATAAAACTTTTAATAAATAGACTTTAGTAGCAAGTCCAATGATCACTCACTATAATCATTCTTGGGATTCAAAGATGGCTTACTATCTACAAATCAATAAATGAAATACGTCACAACAGAATATATGCTAAAAATCTTATGATTATATGACTATATACAGAAAAAGTATTTTGGATAAAAGTTATCCAAAATGTTTAAAACCTTGAATAAATTTATTGTATGAGGATTATACCTTAGTACAATAAAACCTATGAATGGCACACTTAGAGTAAGCATCATATTTTATGTGGAAATACTTTTTATAAAAATCAAAAACAAGACAAGAGGGTCCACTATCACTACTTTTATTAAATATCATTGTACTACGCATTTGAGCCAGAGAACTTAGGACAGACAAAGAGAAGGGCATACAAATAGGAAGGTAGGAATTATCTCTTTGCAAACGATTACTCTATTATTAATAAATGAGTACATTAAATTAATAGTATATAGAATCAACATACAAAATTCAGTAGTGCCAAGGATAAATTTGAAGAGAAATTAAAGAATCCCATTCACAATAGCTGCAAAAATAAAGGACCTTCTAATAAACAACCAAAAACCGAAAGGATGCAACAAAAAAATTTATAGAACACTGAGAAAAAAAAAAGAAAAAAATGGACAGACCTTATATTTATGGATTGGAAGAATTTCTTTTGGTTAAACTTTGTAAACTACCCAAGGTGATATGCATATTCAGTGCATTATCCATGAAAATATCAGTGACTTCATAGAAAAAGAAAATAAATGGAAGTTCAAATGGAAGAACAAAAGACAGTATAGTAACAGCAATCTTGAGCAAAAGAACAAGAATGAAGGAAGGACAGTCCCTGATTTCAGCGCAATAGTAACCGGAACAACATATTATTACCATCAAAAGAGACAAGTAGACCAAAGGAACTGAACAGCCTTCCATAAATAAAAACTTGTATCTGTAGCCAATTGACTTTGATAAAGGTGCCAAAAATACATATTAGAGAAAAGACAGCTTCTGCAGTAATGGTACTGAAAATACTGGACAGTAACATGTGGAAGGCTAAAATTTAGCACCTCCCTTTCTCTCTTTACAAAATGCAACTGAAAATGGGATAATGATGTAAATATAAGATCCAAATCCTTCTAAGTACTACAATAAAATACAGGGGAAATTTCTCAGGTAATGAGTTTCTGAATAGGACCCAAAAAGCACACTGAACAAATATAAAATCAACAAAGTGGATTACATTAAGCTAAATTTTTCTGCACAGCAAAGACACAATCAACAATGAAGAGGGTATCTGTCAAATGAGATTAATTATTCATCAGAATGTTAACATCCAGATTATATTAGAGCTCAAAAAAACTCAATAAAATCTAATAATCCAGTTAATTGGCAAATAACCTGAATAGACACTTCCCAAAGTTAACAAATGAGCTAATACATGACAAAAATGCTTGATAGCATCAACCATCAGGGAAATGCAAATCAAAACCACAATGGGGCACTAATTTACCCACTTTGAATGTCTATTAAAAATTTTAAAATGATGGCTAGGATGTGGAGAAAAACAGTTTTCCTGCACTGTTGATGGAAGGTAAATTAGTACAAGGCCATTATGGAAAATAATGTAGAGGCTCCTTAACAATCTAAAAGTAAATCTACAATATTTCTCTAGCTGTCTCACTTCTGACTTCATATTCAAAGCAATTGAAATCATAACACCAAGATGATAGCTGCATACTTATCTTTATTGCAAAACTATCTGCAATGTTTAAGATATGGAGTAGCTTATGCAATCCTGAAAAGATGAATGGATAAAGACAATATAATATACACATGCAATGGAGTGTTTTTCAGCCATAAAGAAAAATGAAATCCTGGTATTAGCAACAAATTAATGAAAGTGGAGGTCATTATATTAAGTGAAATAAGCCAGACATACAAAAACAAGTACCATATGTTCTGTCTCATGGGCTGAAACTCAAAGAGTCACCCTAAAAGTACAGTTGTCATTACTTGATTTTGAGACTGGCAATATATGTTTGAGGATTGGAGAAAAGGATGGCTGGACTTGATCAGTACACACTTTACGCATGTGCGTTAACTTCCCCCTGAATCCTGTTAAAGGGTAAAATTAACACTTGGTAATAAAATGTTTTCATAAAATATTTCAAGTTAAAATTAAACCAGCCAAAACATGCATAGCTCAAAAATACAAAAGCTGTATTTCTTTCCACTAATGATATTAGGATGACCTCCAAGAAAGAGGCCCTTAATAATTTATAACTGATCAAACAACTTTGCATTTCAGACATAAACACAGTAACAGCTCTGAGAATATCCTGAAAAAGACACTGGCTTGGAGGTGGAGTCATGTGGAGGGACAGCTTGAAATTAATTCTCCAATTTCAGCTACAGTGGAGCGCTGACATTACTTGGCAGGGGAAAGTTGTGAAGCTGATTCCTGTGGTTGTGCTGGGATGAATGTATGCTATTATTCTAAAGTGGGATAGTAACCTACACTATGGTCTTCTTACCAACATTGCGCTTAAAACTAACGTAATGTCTTTTAATCATGAGACTTTTTAATACTGTATTGGAAATCTGAATGCTGTGGCTCAGGCTGTGTGGGTTCAGATCCAGCTCAGTTAAGTTCTAAGAACATTTTACTAAACAAGTTACTTAACATTTATGGTTAGTTTCCTTATTTATAAAAGAAAATTATGGTGGTGCTGTTTAGTGAGAATTAGTTGGCTTAGTAGATCTTATTTTATTTTTCCTTTGTTCCTGTTTACTCTATTTCCTGTTAATCTTTCAGCATCAGATTAATTTATTTTAAAGGCCTAATAAATTGACTATCTTATGTACAAACCAGACTATAGGCCAAAGAATATATAAAACATGTAAGACAATCGCACTAAGCCAGGGTACACTTTTAGATACACTGTATGCACTGGACTAAAATACTTCTCTCTTCCTATTATCTATCTTTTATTTTCATATATCTGCTTGTTTGCGTGTGTGTTTCATAAAAGAAAAACCATGTGATTTTTAACTTTGCATGTCGGAGTTACTTCATTTAACATTGTGATCATAAAGTACATCCATTTCACTACAAATGACTCAAGTTTTTCCTCTTTATGGCAGAGAAGCAGTCCATTGTGTATAAATACCATTTTCCTTATCCATTCATCTATTGACGGTCGTATAGGCTGTTTCTAAGATTTAGCTATTCTGTGCTACTTTAATATAAACATGAGTACTGCATACATAACTGTAGTATTATGCTGTTAACTCTTTTGGGAAGATACCTAGAAGAGAAATAGCTGTATCAAAAAGAATTTCTAGTTTTGTTTTTGAGGAATCTCTATAGTGCTTGTATAAGTTTACAGCCCCACCAACAATAAAAAATTCCTTTCTCCCCACAGCCTTGCCAGCATTTCTTGATGTTGGACATTTTTCTCTGGAGTGAGACAGAATTTTGGTGTTGTTTAAATTTGAATTTCTGAAATGGTCAGTAATATTTTTATATATTTACTGGCCATTTATATTCCTTCATCTAAGAAATATCTATGTATCAGAAATGCCCAGTTTTACATTGTGTCTTAGGAGAAAAAAGGAAGAGAAAAGAAAAAAGATACAAATTTGTATGTACATATAAGATAGCTAAGATAATTGTATTACTAATTGTACTAGTTCTTAGGATGAAACAGTTAACGTTTTATAGGATTATGTCAATTTTGCATGTGTATATTTGGTAATATGAGTAACTTTTGAAGATAACTATGCAAAATAACAACCTTTGTTAAGTTCCGACTACCTTGTTTTGAAAGCCTATATTGTTAGTGTTTTTTTTATTGTTTGTCTCCTTTGTTTCTTGTTTTTCTTGTATTGTTTTATTTTGTTTTGTTTTTCCTCTTTAAAAAATTAAATTGGGTCTTTAAATTTGAGGTGTCCATTTGTTTGACTTCTTTATGTGTTATAGATATTAATCCTTCACCTGAGGAGTAGCTAGTGAAAATAATTTCCCATTCTGTAGATTTTCCTTTCACTCTGTTGTTGGTTTTCTTTGTTGTAGAGAAGCTTTTTAATTTGATGTGACCCAATTTGTTAATTCTTGGTATTATTTCTTCTATCTCTAAGGTTTTGTTCTGAAAGTCCCTGCATCTGTGTTCTCAAATTTTATCTATTTTGTTCTCCAGCAAATTAAACATTCCTTTTGCAGTGTTGAGTAGTACACTGCTACCAAACTGTACACAGTAAAAGGTGTAGTATGATTTAAACACTCAGTATATTGATTGCAAATTTGAATATTTAACACAATAAATCCAGTGGTTTAAATGTTGTCACCATAGTAGAAGTTGAAATTTAATCTTCACTGTGACGTGTTAAAAAATAAAACCATGTGGAGCCTGAAATAAGTGATTAGAATCCTAGGCCCTATTTTCATTTGTTAGTATATGTTCTGCTGAAGTGAGCATAATAATTCATTCATAAATCAATGGGTTTGTGAAATAAACCTGGAATTACAAAAGTCTCTTTCTGTTTGTGCCATGCTCTGGGTTGCCTCAGGCCTATACAGACCGTCCACCAGCAAGAAGGTCCTCACCAGATGTGGTCATCCGACCTTGGACTTCTCGTCCTTCAGAACTAAGAACTGAATGAAGCTGGTACTCTGCTATAGTAATTGAAAATGCAGCCAGTGTGGGTCTCCTCATTTTAGTGTAGGACACTGAGAAATCATGGACTGTTTTGTTGTTGCTGTTGTTATTTGTTGTTGTTTGTTTTAATAATCATACCTAACTTCATTCTTCCATGAATTGAGATGAAAGGAATGAGATGGTGAGATCCTAGGTGCACAGTGCTTGTAACCATACATTTCTCTATATCCATGATACTCTTGATAATCAGCCATGACTTTCTTAACTTCAAAATTAGGCTTAACTTCAAACTCAGAATGAGTCTCAGACTTGTGTTCAGAAAACCAACACTAGTCAATGGATTGGAGGTGGCACTTGTAATCAATTCAGCATTTTTATCCGTTAGTTAGAGGAGGAATGGATGAATAGCTAAAAGATATATATGGCTAAATAGCTAAAAGATTTATATGGCTAAGCACATAATATATTTCATTTCAAAGATACACTAAATACTGAACACATGATTTTCCTTATTATAAATAAACATAAGCTTTACTTTTAAAGAGAAAGGGCATCCTATAAGTCTCCCCAAATAACTAATGTTTGTTTTCATTATTGCTTCAGTGTGACCAAAGAAAGTAACACATCCTACACATATTTTATGAAAAATTGTAATATATATATATGACATTTTTGTCTATTTAAAGAGAAGCTAAAACCACATAAGGTATTAATTTTTATTTTCCAAAATACCCAATCCACAGCTAAATATGTTTTAACTATGGTTAAAAATGCAAAAGATTTACTGTATATTCATGGAATTAAAAGAAAAAAAAACATGTATAAATATAAACACTGTTTAAACTAACTGGAGTTGACAAAATAAAACCAAACACTATACCCCATTCACACACAGAGGATAGCTAAGATAACTGCACTACTAATTCTAATAGTTCATTGAAAGGAGCAGCTAGTCCTTATATTGTGTGATCATCTTGCATGCCTCTATCTGGTAATCTGAGCAACTATTTTGAACAATATGCAGCAAATAATCATTGTTAATTTCGTATGATCTTGTTCTGAAATTCTGTATCATTTTTACTGGTTTTTACAATCTTTAAAGTTAAAAGAAAATAAACTGTAAAAAACTAACGTACAATTTAACTAATGCACTTATGTAGCCCAATAATGAAACGGAAAAATCATCTCCCCTAATATGTCAAAAAACTTTGATTTGCACCCTTACAATTGAAACAATGTTGAGAATAATGAAAGCATTAATACTACGAATAAAACCAAATGAATTACTATCCTCTTCACTTGAAAAATTCAATTTGTAATATGACTCCCAGAAGTCTTCCTATTTGGCAACTGCAGACCTCCCATGACTGGGAAATGGCATTGGTCAACTGCGAGACAATAACCTAACCTTTGCTGAAATATGCATCACTTCTTGCAATAATAATAAAGTTTTTAAGCTGAGGAAAATCCTAATATAAAAATAACAAAACTTCTTTAAACATTGATCACTTTATGTAGTTCTGATTTATGATTAAATGGGTTAATTTATCTAATTCCCTAAATATTCCTCAGCCCGGAAACTCTAACCTTTTCTAGAAAAACAAATACAATGGTAGGCAATTCAAATGAACATTGCATTCTGTTTCCATCACTTAATAGGCAGACCATATTTGGCAACTTACTCAGCCCTTCCCAGGTGTTTTCTTCATATTTAAAATGGACACTGTGGGGCTGGAGATTTAGCTTTGCGGCATAAGCACCTGCCTTGCAAGCAAGTGGTTGTGAGTTCAATCCCCGGTAACGGCAAAAAGAAAAAAAAAAAAAAATAAAATAAAATAAAATAAAATAAAATGGACACTGTTACCTTGAGAGGAACACATGACTAACGTTATGAGAAGTAATCATGGAAATGCAGATGTCATTGTCAGTTCTGCTACTGTTTATAGTTTTAAAATGATTCCTTCCTATCTGTAGATTACACACACTGAACACATGATTTTCCTTATTATAAATAAACATAAGCTTTACTTTTAAAGAGAAAGGGCATCCTATAAGTCTCCCCAAATAACTAATGTTTGTTTTCATTATTGCTTCAGTGTGACCAAAGAAAGTAACACATCCTACAGTACAGTGTGTGTAGTTTCATTGAACATTTTATTTTAGCTACTTCCAGTTTAGAATAAGGATCCATCTAGACATTATAGAAGTAGATTTTAAACTCACTACAAGGGAGAATTGCAATTGTGACATCTAAAAATTTTAAAGTTTTCATTTGTGGTGAGTTCTCAAGAATGTAGCAGAAATTTTAAGAGCCTTTGGTGGAAACAGGGATACTATTATCAATCAGTTCCGAAGACATTCCAAAAAAAGTTAATTTCCTATGACCTACATCCTCCCCCAGTTATCTGCTTAATTATTCTATCTTGAATAAGAAATGACCAGACCCTAAAGGCTTATAACCAAATTCATTTATTAGTTCATTGTTTCTATTACTGTGAAATGTAATTTGGTTCAAATGAGTTCCCTGCTTGGGGGTCTAATCAGGCTAAAATAAAGATTTTATCTGTCTGGGCTCCCATATGAAGGCTCTAGAGCCATGTCAATTTCCAAGTAACTTCCAACTATCAGAAGAATTCAGGTCCTAACAGTGTGAGAGTGAGATTTCAATGCTGGGTCTCAGTTTTTAGGTCCGTTTCACCTTTGGCCAATTGCACAATTTCTCACCACAATATCTTCTTCATTTTAAAAGCCTTAGTGCCTAAAATTCATCTCACACTTCTTACGTTTTTGATTTCCTCTTATAGCATTAGCCATAGAGCATTCTTTGCTTCTGAGTGGCTTACTTCCCAGATCAGAACCATCCAGATATTCTCCATAGTTCAAAGTTGATTAGAAATTTAATTGCATTTTCAAATCCCTTTCATATAATTGTTATTTGAGTCTGTTTGGAGGACCATAGGCTTCAAAGATATATTTAGAATTTTATCTTCCACATTTGCACATATATGGATCAAAATTTCCTTTCCAATTTCCTACTATGAGGCAGTGCAACATACAGTAACCCATTTGCAGTTTACATGTGATTACATTTATGCATATTTTCCTTCTTATGCGTACCTTCTTAGTTTATTTTTGTAATTGTTTGATTACTGTATTGCTCTTATACTGGAATGCCAAGGTTTGTCCTCATGTATTGAAAAATGAAACTGCAGGAGAAGACAGGGTATAAACAAATTCATTTAAAAGAAAGTTCTTTGTCCAAGAGTTCTTAAGGTATTTAAAAGAGAACTCAGCCCACTGCATAACCAATATAATCTCTATTCCATATTGGACCACATCCTAAGGGTCCAGTCTGTGCAGTTTTCCTGCAATGGTCATGCAAGGATCTTGCACCCTTAATTGAGTAGCCCATTGGATCATGCTCTGGGAGAAGTCTCAGACAACCATAGTGGCCCTGGCATTTGTTTTTGTAAGGTGGAGGGTGATGACTCAGCATTTTCCATTTTGCATTACCTCACCCCATTTTGGGAGCCACAACCCATACTGTCTAATAAAATGTTAACACTTGTCTCAATAAGTTGCATCTCAGCTGAAGTTTTTAAATTTTTTTTGGCAGTACTAATTGCTTTGCTTGATCCCAGGGCCTTTACACTGAGCTGCATACTTAGTCTTTTTATTAATTTTTATTTTGAAAAAGTGTCTCATTGAGTTGCTATATTGGGGAGCTAGGCATGTACTTGTGGTTGTCCTGTCTCAGGCTCTCAAAGGGCTGGGTTGAAAAGGGCCCATCATCTTGTCCAGCTGCTGTCTAATCATTTGATTATAATATCATCTCCACTTCTTTCCCACCATTTAATCCCTGATGTCTAGCATATTGATTGACAGGTGTTAGGTGATTATAACAGAGATGCTAAATTGGCAAATAAAAAAATGTTATGGTTACTATTAAAATATGAAATTTTCAATAAACTATAAGGTCAATTCAGATGGTTTCTTTTCCATTTTGCTAAAAATGTCTAGTATAAAAAGGATATAAATAAGACTGTCTATTAACTTTTAATATACCAAACCTTTTCATAAAAGATTCCTTGATTTAAAATATCTTCTTAATATATAATTAATAATCTTTTGAAAACAAATATCAGATAATGTCACTTGATACCAGACCACAAACTAATAATGCCTTACTGACTTTTTTATTTTTTATTTTATTTAAAGAAAGACTAAACAAAATAGTAAACAGGCAGATATAGTACAGACTTTCAAAGAAAAAAAAATAAACAGTAAATATCACTAGTTGATGTTTACATATTGTCCTCTTACAAATAATTTTTCAAGATACAAAAGTAGAACATATAAGTGGGAATTAAAACAGTGAGATTGCAAATAATTCTATTCAACTATCCAACCAAAATTTAGTAATATGGTTATCAATCCTATACACTTAAACATACATGCAGTTATCCATATCTTCATTTATGTTGAGATTAAACAAACCAAAGCAGACTAAAAGCACTTTGGACAAAAAATAATAGTATTGCTGGATTTCACATCATGACACTCTGGGATCAGCACTGGTACTGTAGTGTCTTTTTCCTTCAAAATATTTGTTCATTTTTGTCATGGGTTGTAAGATCAGTTCTTGTAAACTGTTTATAGGTTCTATGCATACATGAGTCTTAACATGTATTTCTATCCTTTCTGTATTAGAGGGCTAAACAAAACAAAGTAGGACAGAACAAACATATTCCTGTAGATACATAAAACAAAAAAGATATATAAAACCACTGTACAAGGATTTCTACCATGGTTACTGTGTTGTCTCTTGTTATCTTCAATAGAATTGGCTATATCATCAGGTGTATAATTGAATATATCAGTACATAACAGTATTGATAGAAACACAACTTTGTAGATAGGGTAAAAGTGAAAAAAACAAAAAAAAACAGGTAGAAATCAAACCAGAATGGGTATCATAATGAATCTTGTCATTTTCAGTATAGTTCTCAGACTATCAGTTAAAAGTTTTGAAAAAGAGCTGTGGATAACAAACAGCAATCAAACAAACCAGATATAACTAAGAACAGTCATGATATAACAGTATAAGCTACAGGCTCTGTAATAAGTTAATAAGAAATTAAAGATGATTACTGTGCTATATCCTGATATTTTGGGGATAGTTATCTGTGCCCTCAGATCTAGTGCATGTGGACAAACTGGGATAGAGTAAGTTCTCTCTAAGCAGAGTGGTGCAAGTAATATGGGGCTTGATTTCTGATGCTCTATTAACAATATCTTCTGCTGTATTTTTTTTTTAATTTAAGAGGAAAAAGAGAAAAACACAAAACAACACAAAGCAGTGTAAGGTTACATATAATACAGAACTACAAAAAAAAAAACATAACAGTAAGAAATCACCTGTTAATAGATTACATATTATCATCTTGGAAATAGTTGCTCAAATCACAGTATCAAAGAATACAAAGTAGGCATTCAAACAGAGAGACTGCAAACAGCTGTGTTCAATGATCCAAAAACATTAATATAGTCAACTATTTAACACCCCTATACACACTTGCTGTTATATCCGTTAGAGCTCTTTTTTTTTCCCTTCCTCTCTTTTTTACAACAAAATTTACACATTTTGAATTTTATTACTCCTTAGTTCTTATTACTTTTTTTTGGGGGGGGGGGAGAATAAAGTCAAATATGGCAAAACAGAGCTGTCAGTCAAAACCAAGGATAGACATAGCACATGATGTAGAACAGAATACAAGGTTATTAACAATGGTTATCAATGTTGTCTCTTGTTTCCTTAAAAAGATTTGTCTATCTCATTAGATATTATAAAGTTGGACAAAACAGTAGAGAACAAGACCAATAAAACTTAGGCATTGTCTGCTGTATTTTTTTAAACTGTTACTCCCTTTTCCCTCCCCCAGGGAATGCTGTGCATTTCCGGGTCTCACCAATGCCCTCGGTTTTAAATTATGGGGGGACCTATTATTTATCTAAGTGGTTTGGAACCTTCTACCTCCTGAACTTGATCTCTAGGTGTATACCTATTAAAGCCTGTCTTTCCAACCTATCCTCAAATGCTAGTCCAGTTGCCCCTATTACTCTCTAGCTTCCTGTCACATAGAGCATTGCTTTCTCATATTTGAGTTTCGGTCCATATACACTTTTTCAGGTTAAGTATATTTCCTATAAAGAACAACTCGGTGGAACTTCCTCCTGATCTACTCTGCCTGTGATTTTTTTTTTTTAAATTTAGTGTATCAAGGTCATCTATATTAGAGATTATAGTCAACCTTCTCTGCCTCATTTCTCCTGTACTCTTTTTCTGACATTAGTTGTCTGTCTTCTTCATTTTGCTTTCTGCTCCATTCATTGAGGCCTCTCTGCCACTGTTTCTGGAATCCACTGTTTCTGGAATTCTCTCTCTTTAGAATGTCCTGCACTATTCTCTGTAGAGTTGGATTGGCAGTTGAGAATTTCCCTAGTTCCTCTTTGTCTTGGAAGCATCTTGTTTCTCCATTAATTTCTAGAGATAGTTTTTCAGGGTACATCAATCTGGGCTGAAGGTTATTTTCTTTCAGGGCTTGGAATACTTCACTCCAGGCTCTTCTTGATTTGATGGTTGTGTTAAGAAGTCTACTGTAATTCTGATGGGCTTTCCCTTGTAAGTAATTTGTTTCTTGTCTCTGACAGATTTAATATTTTGTTTTTATATTGGATTTCTTGGATCTTGATTATTATATGCTTGGGTGTAGTTTTGTTTTGGTTGTAGGTGGCTGGAGCTCTGTATGCCTCATACATCTGAATATCATTTCATTTTCCTATGCTTGGGAAGTTTTCCTTAATTATTTCTGTGAATAGCCTTTGTAGGTCCTTTGTTAGTACCCCTGCTTTTTCATTCACATTCTTTATTCTTAAGTTATATATCCTCTTGTCATCTTCTAGCCTTTGTATTGTTACTGTTTATATCCTTGTTTTTTTTTTTTTTTATTTTTTACTGGTACCAGGGACTGAACTCACGACCACACGCTTGCAAGACAGGCGCTTATGCCGCTAAGCTAAATCCCCAGCCCCTTCCTTGTTATTTTTAAGAAAATTTTCCTTTCATAATCCCACATTTCAAACCTTCCTCCAGTTTGGATAATCTATCTTTAGTTTCTTTCAAGCAGTTTTGCCAGCTTTCAATGGAGTTTTTAATTTCCTGATAATCTCTTTGAATCTGCTTCATGTGTTCTATATTTTCTTTACATTCATCATCAAATGATACTCCCTTTTTTTGTTCCTCCATTGTTCCATCTGTGTCTTCTTGAAAGGTTCTTAGCATTTCTTTTATTAATCTATTTATATCTTGCTTTACTTGGTTAAATATTTCACTTTTGAACTCATCTATGAGGTCCCAAAATATCTCTTTATGTCCACTGGTGCCATGCCTGATACTGTATGTTTGCTGTCCTCAATTTCCTTTGCATTTACCTTTCCTGGATCAATGTTCTCAGGGTTGGGGGCTAGTGACTTTTTCTTGTTGCTACCTCTTCTCATATTGTTTGTTTCTTCCATACAGGTGTCTATAAAAGGCCCCAGTTTCTTTCTTTGTTGATTATAATTCTTCCCCAGTTTCTTTCTTTGTTGATTATAATTCTTCTTCTGAAACTGGCTTCTGCACTGGCTTCTAGCCCACTGCAGGGTGCTATTGAGGTGCAAACAGGGGCAGCATATGGTAGCCCCTCCCCTCTGGGTCAGTCAACCTGCTGAGGCCTTAACTACATTAGTGTATGCTGGGCGTAGGGAATTGGTTTGGGATAACCTATTGGATCTCAGCCAGCGGTGTGAATCAGACCAAGCACATCTCATCAATACTGTTTGAGAAAGGAGCAATTGACTGAAGTAACTGCTGCTCCTTGTTCTTGCCAGGCTGCGGTCCCAGAATGTCATCTGTTTGAGCCCCTTTTTCTGCGGAATGGTTTTATTTCCAGCACTCACCACAGGTTGATGCAGGTTCCCGGCCAGCTCAGTTCTATGTTCGGCTCACCAATTCCCAACCTCAGTGTGACTGTGTTTCCAGTAGTTCCAAGCGGCGGGGTTTCAGGTCACTCCTTAAGTCGTGGCTGCGCAAGTTCGGGTGCTGCAGCAGGTGCACTGAGCCTTTAGTTGTTCCCAATAGTAGCAAATGGAACTGCATGTTTGATTGGTTCTTCTCATCTTAGTTTCTTTCTGGATTGAGAATATTCAGCTTCCTCTGTTCCGGACACCCCATGTTATTATTTTGAAATCTAAGTTGACTATCTCAGGGAACCTCTGTAGCCTGCTGTTATCTATCTGCCATATTTTGCAGAACCCCTTTTTTATTTTTATTTTTCAACAAAATAAGAAGTTGAAAATCTCAGTCCAGCTACTGTTGACATGTAGGCTTTTAACAATATTCATTTTCAACTTTTCAGAGTTTCAGTTTCTGCGATTGTGGTAATTACTGGTCAATTAGCATCCCTTCAAAATTTGCTTGAGTTGAAACCTCAGAATGACTTTATCTGGAAATAGAATTGTTGTAGCTGAAATAAGTTGAGAGACTATTCTAGGGTGGACCTCTAACCCCATAAGACTGGTGTTCTTATAAGATGATCATGTGGAGACAGGCATATGGAAAATTTTATTGTGATAATGGAGAAATAGACAGAATAAGTTACACAAGCTGAAGAATGCCAAGGATGGCATTTTCAAAGCAGGAGAAACTGAAAAGAAGTAAAGATCGATTCTTTCCTAGAGCCTTAAGAAGAAATGTAGACCTATCAATTCAAACTCATACCTTTCAAAATTTTGAGAAAATAAATATGTGTTGCCTTAAACCACCAAATTATAGTATTTAATTAAAGTAGTCACAGAAAACTAACAAAGTTACTTTGTATTGCTCAGTGAATTAGGTTATCTTTTATTTCTAATATCTTGTCCAGAATGACTCTTCAGTGCTGACACTAACATGAAAACCCTATGTGACACTCTGTGTGTATTCTGCATTTTGTATGATAGTTTACACTTTCCTTTCAAGTGTACTATATTATTTTAAACCCTAAATGTCTCCCAAATGTCCAAGGGCTAAAGTCTTGGTTTTCATCCTGTGCTGCTAACAAGCAGCACTGGAACCTATAGGAAGTAGGAGCTAGTGGATTAAAGTTAGATCATTAGAAGTATGCTTCTGGGGGTGGGGTGGATCTCTCTCTCTCTCTCTCTCTCTCTCTCTCTCTCTCTCTCTCTGTCTCTGTCTCTCTATGTCTCTATCTCTCTGTTTCTCTTTTTCTTTCTCTGTTTGTCTCTGTCTCTATGTCTCTCTTTCTCTCTCTCCCTCTCTCTGCTTTCTGTTTCCTAGCTGCCCTGAGGTAACCAGCTTCCTGCCACACATTCTTGCCATGATTTTTTTTTTTTTAATCTCAACACAATCCCAAAAGCAATGGAAATAACTGGCAAAGACCTGAGATTCTGAAACTGACTCAGAATAAACTTTTTCTCTCTCTAAATTAATTTTTTCCTAGAATTTTCTTGTAATGGAAAACTGATTAACAACAATGACAACAAAAAATGTACTAGGAAATGCTATGGTTTGGAAATGTCTTCCAAAGTGCCATTGTCTTGACCACTGTCCTTATTGATAGGACATAATACCTGGCACCCATAACTTAAAAAAGGCAAGTTTATTTTCTCTCATGTTTTGCTTCATAGTTAGCTGGTTCCTAGGCAGGACTGTGACAGGGGGGCATGGTGATAGAGACAGTGTGGCAGACAGGAAGCAGAAAGTAAACAAAGACAGGCACTAGGAAGGGCGCTGAGGTCTTCCAGATCACATCCACAATGACCCACCTCTTCCACCCAGGCCCCAGCTCTAACAGCAAGTCAATTATAATACCCTAAATTCCTGTTTTCTTCTAAACATCCTACCTATGATCACATAAAGGATTTAGGGTGTCATCAAGATATAAATCATAACACCTATATATATATCAAAAGCGAGCAAGAGCTCCTTTTAGTGGAAGTATTCTGATGTGGATGTTAATGAAAGGAAATTAAGTTACTAGTGATATATTCTTTTTTTTTTTTTAATCTTTTACTTTTCTTTTTATCGGCATCGGGGATCAAACTCACGACCGCCTGCTTGCAAGGCAGGTACTTATGCCACTGAGCTAAATCCCCAGCCCCATTGGTGATATATTCTTGAGGGTACTGGCAATTTGCACCCTATCCAATCACTGGTTTTGCTTCCTGGCTGCCATGAGGGGAATAGTGTTCTCTGCCATGTGCTCCTACCATGACTTACTAGAATACAACAGGCCCAAAGCAACAAGGCCAAGTGACTAAAAAGTAAAAACTCTAAAGTCATGAAATAAAATTGAAATAAAATTTTATCTGTAGAAATTGTTTATCTCAAGTAATTTGTCATAGCAGTGGAAACCTGGCCAACACATATACCTATTAGGAACATCTATCTCCCTTCTGGAGACATAGCTGGCTTCAACTTTGCAGTGCTTACATGTCTCTACATGTAATGTTTAACATGTTTACATATCTCTTACATATTTCACATTTCCTGTGGGAGACTTACACCAAAATTTTTGCCTAAATATTATGCTGGAAGAGATGAGTTAATCCTTTATATGCACATATAATACCTATGCCAGTAAATTATATATATATATATATATATATATATATATATATATATGGAATTATGGAATCATATACATTTCTGAGAGGTTCTTTTGTTAATAAAAGTGAGTTTCTGAATTAATACCTAAGGAACTTCTTTCCATCTTACTGCTTTATTTATAGTCTTGAGTACCAAAAAAACACTAAACTGATAGAAATCTATTCCCAAAAGGTCAAACACAGCTTTAATCTTGACTTTTAACATCTAGAATATTTTCTACTTTCCTTCCCTGTCTGGCTGAAGTGTCTTCTCTTCCTTATGGACTTAGCTAATGATGCTTAGAGTAAGTTTTCCCTGAGGTAGCCAAACAGGTCTACCCTATCATCACTTTCTTCAAGCAAAAGGAGTTTCTCTATAAAGGCAACTTTAATTGCTTTTTATACCAGACTGTAAGCTCCTTATCTGTTGTTTTGCAAAATCACAGGAAAACAGTGAAAGTACCTTGGTATAACTTGTTGAAGGGACAAATGAATTGGATAGATGGTCAAAATAACTTTGCTTTCCTTTAAGTAGTCCTTACCATGTATAACTGAAACTAGAGAAATGACTCATTATTTATAGTGCCAAAGTAGACCAACGATGCTTTACAACAGAATCATTTCCATATATTAATTCTTAAAAAATACCACCATTAATTTATACTTATTAGAATAGCTAACACACATATATAAGCAGCTAGGGGGAATGTAAAATGGTACAGCTGCTGTCATAAACAATTTTGGAATTAACACATTACTCTAAAGTTCCACTTCGGAGTGTATGACCAAAAGCACTGAAAGCAGGGAATCAAAGACATAGGATTATGTCTATGCGCCATGTCTATTGCAACATTAATCCCAACAGTAACAGTCAGAAATAATCCAGTGGTCCATGGATGGTCAAACAACAGCCAAATAACAAGAACAAAACATAATACAGAATGGAAGAGACTTGAAAACATGCCAAGAGAAATAAACCGGTCATAAGATTTGAATATTGTGTGATTCTTCTCATATGAGACATTTAGAGTAGTTAAATTCATAGAAGCAGAGACTAGAAAAGAATGACCAGGAAGATTGGGAGTTACTGATTAAGGCGTACAGAATTTCATTTTGAGAGAGTGGATGGTGATGAAGGATAGTGATGGATGCTCAGCAGTATGAGAGTACTTCGGTACCATTTAATATATACTTAAAATGGGCTAAAATAATAAATTTTATGATATGTATACATACAATTTTTTAACCACTAAAAAAGGAGAGTAATAATAGTTTCACCAAAATTTCAAACTTCTGACTTAATCTAAGTACAACAAAGTATCTACCAGCATGCAGCCCTAGTATTTTCTTGGCTGAATTTTCTGCATATTAGCAACACGATACATAAGGATGATTTGATCCATTTCTTAAATAAATACATCCTATATGTATAGCTGTTTGAAACTTATCTTTGATGAGAGTATTTTCCAAATAACATTGCAGAAATTGCTGTTAGTATTAAATGAAAGAAAAGGTGATCAATTAGAATCCCAGATTTTCTGCATCAATTGTCCCACTACTATCTTGCATGCTAATGTATTCATTAAGTGTTTTTTACCTTGTTGGTAGTATCCTACACTGACACCCAATCATTAGATTGCTCAACAAGGCAAACTTAATGACAATGAAATGTGAAGTTTAAGTTTCTCCATTTTTTCACATCAAATAATTTCCTAAGTTATTTTAACATAAATCAAGGCAGTCTAGGGGAATTATTTGAAATAAATATTGAGAAAGAGAATTCATTTAAATGCAGTTAATCATCCCAGAAATAGATAGCAACAAGACATTTCATCACTGCATATCCAGTTAAATCAGACTCAGAAACTGTTGGCAATTGAGCCTAGACAACTTCTTTAATTTAGAGGACAGTGTAACACCAAAGATAGATACTGAGCTTAGAATTTTGGCACAGTTTTCATGATGAAGCCTTTGTGCTTATTAAGATGTTCTATAGGAGTGAGTGCAAGTCACTTGCAAATCAAATAAATAAATTCAAGTTAGCCTTTATCCTTAAGGAAATATGAGTATTAATACTTAAAAATCTGACAATCATTTCCTGGCTTATTTATTATTTGGAAATCTCCTTTATGACACTGAGTAAAACTTATCAAAAAGAAAAAACATAGAAGCAGGCTCCTCATCACACAAGATTTGAGATGTCTGGAGACTAGGATTTCTGTAAATTTGTTTCAAGTGCTAAAAAAAAAGACTAAAAAGCTCATGTGACATTTAGAATAAAATACAATAAAACTTGGAGTCTTACTAATTAGAATGGGAATAGTAAATTTTAATCTCATATATATCATGCAAAATTTACAAGGTATTCTTCATCAAAATTAAATTAAAAACATATGTCTTGTCCCCATTCCAGTAGGTTATGTAGCTCCAGAAGTGAAATAAACTTCATGAACGAATTTCAAATTAAATTCTCCATTGTATGGAAATAAAAAATTCATATAAATAAAGCAGTTTATTAAATGATTTGTCATCAGAAATGTTATAATAAACTTATATACACTTGTATGATTTAATAAATCTTTATCCCAAAGTAAACATCCTTGAGAATTAAACTCCTCTATGAAGTGTAGTAATTTATTGCACCATGTAATACAAAAACTAAAAAACAAAACTAGTTACCTCTAAAGAGCTAGAATCTCCAATGCATTGTAGGTCAGAGAAAAGGAAAAATGAATTTCTCAGGGTCTATTTGATAACTATAATATTAAATGTATTTTGTGACCTCTGAGTCTCTCTTTAGAGAAAATATAAATAAAGTTACATCTTGAGAATTTTTATGCTGGATTGTGTAACTAAATAACACAAGTACTTTGCAAGAAACAGGAGAATTTACAAGGGAACTTCAGAATCCTTGATTGTGGTGATCTTGCTTTACACTAAAAAAAAAAAAAAAAAAAAAAAAAAAAAAAAAAAATTCATTCATCTCTTCTACTTATTGCCACGCAGCTCACAAAAACTTTGGAATCTCTGAAATAGTGAGGGACTTTTGTACACTGATGAGATGACCAATGCTGGCAGCACCTTGCTAGCTACAGGATGGATGAGGGATGGCCTCTAGAAAGAACTGGTGCACACAATTAGAGATTACACTTGCAACTTGCAAAGGGAGGAGAAGGGACGGAGATTAATTGAGTTGATCACCAATACTCAATGATTTAACTCCATTAATCTCCATAAACCTCCAAAGGTTTGGTTTCAGATGTATTCTAGACAGCTTAGTGTGTGTAGCTTTCAGGAAGACAGCACCAGAAGACGTGAAAGCCTGTGCCCTTCCCTGTGGGCCTCAACTATGCACCTCTTCCATGTAGCTGTTTGTTTATTACCTTCATAATATCTTTTATAATAAATCAGAAAATGTGTTTCCCAGAGATCTGCAATACTTCCTAAGAAATTACCCCATGAGGGATTTTCAGAAACCCTAATTTAAATATCAAAAGTCAGAAGCTAGGTAAAAACAACCTAGGTTGTACAAGAGACATCCTCAGTGGGCAGTACTGTAGGATTCAGGTTTTCATTTGTGGGGTTTGACAGTTTCTTTAAGTGATAACACAGAATTTAGTTGAACTAGAGAATGCTCAGCTATTTTCTGCTAGACTTGCTTCATGAAAAGGGAAATATTACCTCCATATCCAGTATCAGAAAAGTTACATTGAATGGCATGTGAGTATTGGAAAAACAATATGATTTTTATTGTCTCTTATAGCTAAATAATGACTTTTGGCTTTCACAGCTGACCACCTTTCAAGAGCATGTCAATCTGTGTTACTTTTCTTTGTTTTGATTAATATTTAATACTGTTTAAATTTATGCAAGTTTGTTAATGTAAAAGTAAATTTATGCAATAATTCTCTTCTTTGGAATATGATTCACAATGATCAGATTACCTAGTTATTTATTTTCCAAGTGAAAGTATTAGCTTTTGTTTAATTACGAACAGTATAAATGTAAAACACAGATTAACTCAGAAGATTGCAAAAGAGAATGGGACAATTTATATTCTTCAAGTCAGAAATTATTACTATTACTGTTGGGTCATACACTTCCAAACTTACTTCTAGGAATAGCTGTACAATGATGTATATACTAAATGGATTTACTTTAATGATGAAATGATGAGTGAAAATACAAAGTCGGGACTCTGAACCTCTTTCCTACTTTTATATTTTTATATCATTCATATCAATGAAAGATATATGTCAACTGACCATTAGTTGTTTTATGTCCTGTAGTATTTAGATAAGATTTATTTGTGTAATGTATGCATAATCAATTAAAATGATTAAACTTTATAATATATATTTGTATATGATACAATTAATAATATATGCAATTGTTTAATCATCACTTAAGCAATCATTCAGTGATAGGTGCATGATCTTTTTCTTTATTTGATAAAAATACAATTAAAAATATTTTGTTTAAATCACGCCTGTCAGAAATAAAAAGATCAAGCAGCAGTAACAATATGTACACTATGTGGACAACAGAATCAATAAGCTTGATATTTTGTACGCACAAACACATATGCAAATATTTAATTTGGCTTTTATTACTAGTAGAAAACATATATATATATATTTTTTTTTCTTTTGTCTTTTTCCTTTTTATCAGTACTGGGGATCGGACTCACAACTGCCTGCTTGAAAGACAGGTGCTTATGCTGCTGAACTAAGTCCCCAGCCCCAGAAAACATATATTTTTCATTTACAACAAGCAAAATTCAGGAAAGAATTGAATAATAAAAAATTTACACATTTAGGCACAAAGAAAACACTCCAAATTTGACTTGCATAGGAAATAATTTGCTCAGATGCCATCTATTAAAATAATACTGTAAATTGAGATTATTGAGATAAGTAAAATAAAATATAATTAATGTTCTATCTAGTTTCGGAAACAAAAAAATCCATGTCAAAACTTTTGGAGCACATGCACAGAAAAATGTGTTTTTTCAGAAAAACAAAGTTTCAAATGCTTTTCATTACTTAAAAAAAAAAAAAAAAAAAAAGGTAGTTATTTCTCCCCCACCTGCTCACAGTTTTGTTTCTCCAGGGATTAAAAATATGAAGCTGTAATTTATCAGATTTAACATTGTGTTACTAAAGACCTCAGTTGGAAATGTGGATTTGCTATTTCCCTGCCCTCTTTTGTTTATCTCAGCTTCTCTTTCCTATTTTAGGATTTACAACTGAAATTGTAACACTGGTAATCCAATTTTAAGTGCTGGTGGCTTGTGAACTGACTGATTCCCTGTGATTCTACTTTCCTGTACATGCTTCCACTAAATTCCCAACACCGCGTCTGAAAACGTTTGAGCATTTTCGCTCTTGTATCCTCTGATATTTGACATGGGCCTCTGTGGTGAGAGCTGCACTCTCATTCTCTTCTCTGTGGTAGCTGGCCCAGAACGTCGTATGCCTCATACGCCGTTGGGGGCTTTTGTGAGGGGAATAACAGTTATGACAGATTCCTGGATTAGTTTAGTATCCATTATAGAGTCAGTAATGGTTTGTCCCTCCACTTACCTAATACTTCTTAGTATTTCCGTTGGCGCTATGTTTTAAAATTATTTTTGTACCTTACAAGCAGGATTTTTGAGAGAATAAAAAATGTGAATAAAGACAACTCTGCAAAGCATGTAAGAGAATATTTCAGAGTCACTGTAGAAGTTCTAAGAGGATAGGATTCTGATTACTAACCTAAAATTATTGATAGACTGAGGCTTTAGTGAAGATAAATACTTTTCAAAGTCCATATTTTCTGTAATGGATAGACCCCACTTTCATAGTCAAGGAGTCTGTACACAGAATAACTGTGATATATCTTCTGTGGTATAGCTCTGCTTTCTATTTGGCTGTGTAACTTGGGCTATAACATAGCTTCCTCATCTGTAAGATGTAAGAATATGCCTTCAAATCTGTACTAGGTCTAAAATAAATCACAAGGTGGAGAACGGGACAAGATCACCTCAATAAGGATGACTTGAACTATTTGGAAGATTTTGTACCTAATGTCACAAACATCCAATTATTAGCCCAAGTTATTGAAAATGTCGTGTATTGCATTTTAAAATTTTCTTTGTGTTATACATCCTTTAGAAAAATAATTTGAATCAAGAAAAATTACCTTGCATAGTGTACAATAAAAAGTATTAAATTTACCTGGGTTTAGTTTAGTTCAACAATGTTTTTAAATGATCTACAGGTTTCTCTACCTTACTTTCTTAAGAGTCCTAGAGACGTAGATAATTGGTGTTGTTTTACTAGATAAAGTCCTGTTTAGGAAAAAAATTATCTTAAAACATAGGCTTATAGCTAATGATAAGTGCTTGCTCTTACTCAGTTCCTTTAGGAAAGAATAGAGAAAACAGTAGAGAGAAAAAAAGATTTAAAATATGAAAAAAAAAAGATGAAGCTCTTCCTTTCTCTGATATTTAGATTTTAAATAGCATATGATAATAAAAAATAACAAATATTTATATATTTATATGTAGAGTTATATATATATATATATATATATATATATATATATATATATAGTCTCATTGGGGATACAAAATACCTGACACCTAGCTAAAAGGTCACAGTTTGTACTGGCTTCAGTCCATAATTGACTGGCTCCAAGGCAGGGTGGCATGTCACAGAGGGGTCACTGTGGCAGACAGAATACAGTAAAATCAGCAAGCTGTAAGAGCAACAGTACTCATTGTATTCCTTAGATTTTATCCAGGGTACTCACCCTTAGGGCAGGTAGAACTCACACCCTTAATCCAAGCACCCTTAGTCCTAGCAGTGCAAGTGTAAATCAATCCCAGAATCATATTAGATTCCAGCAGCACACACTCCAAATCCCACCAGCTCCAAAAAAAGTGACACCTGTGACTATTTGAGAGTGATTTATTAGTGATTCTAATTTTTGATTAACAATGATTTATACACATTTCTTGATTTTTCTCTAGGATAACTAGTACTATCTTACAGGACAAAAACCTTTTAGAAAGATAGTAATTTACAGTAAGAAATATTTTCTGTTTATGCTTAACAACAAGCCATGAAACTGAAACAGAAAATTTGATATATAATTTTGAATAGAACAATAACACAATGTATTAAAAAAACAACTACTTGAGGCACATATAAAGGAGGTACATTTAATGAGATTTCACTGATCTCTCAAAATACAGGGCAAATTTGGAGCTCTACAAGCTGGGTGGAGATTTGAAGACAAATTGGCCTGCAATATTTATTTCCAAATCCAAAGACCAGATAATGAGAAAATTTCCAACTTCCTTTGTTAAAGCAGAACATGCTTTAATGAACTGACCACATACATGAAGTGAGACCAGAGTATACTCCATCTTCCACTGGGTAGATCTTCAGGGGGGAAAGTAGTGAGAAATGAAGACAAATGTGTTTGGTAAGCTTTCTACCATCTCCACTGCCTTAATGCCATGAGAAGTGACAGAGAAGGCAGTGAGTGGTGAGGCCTGGGGCAGTGCTCCTGCTGACATCCTTGTGATACTGAGTGCAGCGAAGTGGAATGTAGCTTCGAGCATAGTGTCATAAAGGAGGCCGGGCCTCTCTAATATTAATGTTCTTGGTTCTGCAAGTATGGCACTTCACACTGTAGGTCCTCTGAATCAACTAACATGAATTTATGCCAATAAAGAAATTCTTGGAACCAGACAGACTCAAAGGAGAACCATTCCATTTAGAATTTCATGTTTTATTATGCAGGAAATAAATGTTTTTAATCATCATAATAATAATTTATATGGGCTTTGAGGAATTTGCTTTCAGTTAGAGAAGACTACAGGGAATATGGATAAAGCTTCTGTGGAAAAACAATGGGCACACGAAATTAGAGCAAATAAACTTCCACTATTTAATATTTGAAAATGACATTCATTTAAATTCATGCCTCAAAATAAATTTGTAAAGTCAATAGATGCGAATAAAAAAACCATCAAAAGATAGTGATTATGGTGTCTTATGTTCTATTTACATAGTCATTTTCCAACATATGAGGCTTGGAAATAATAAAAGAAATAATCATGAAATATAAACCATTCAAGGATGTTTCTTTGTGCAAATTTTGCTGTTTAGAAGTGAAAGCTATAATCCATTTTATTATATGTCTGAATATTATTAAAATGTGGAAAAATAACAAGTGAAATTCATATTTACATTGTACACAAAGTATGAAATGAGTTGTACACTGTAAGGCACATGTCACTCCTAAGAGATGCCACCATAATGATATTTTTTTTTTTTTGCAAGTGAAGGAGCTAGGGTTTATAAACATTATGTCATCTGGACAAATTAAGACCAGCAAATGATGGGCCACTTGGACAACAATTCTATGTATTAAAATTTTAAAACAATGTAATTCAGTAACAATTTTTATTACTGCAAATCAAGATAGATTACTTCTATAAACAACATGGATCCCTAATACCCTCTTCCTTCAAAAGAAAGATTTTCAGCATTGATACCCAAGACTTTTTAAAAAGTATAATTCTGGCAAGTTTAAACCAGCTAAAAACATTGACAATACTAACTGATTTTTACTAATTACTAATATTAGGTGTTTTCTTAATGAAAATCATGTTTTACTTCTGTGATTCAAGATTTATAAATGAGGAAAAAGAGCAAAATGATTCTGCCAAAGGTTGTGTTCTATAGTGTACCAAACGCATGAAAAGCAAAAAACAAAACAAAACAAAACAAAACAAAACAAAACAAAAAAAACAACTATAGTCAAGGAACTGGAATTTTCTAAAACCTTAGCAATTGTGCAAACAGTGATTAACATTTTTGAAATTTTTTTCACTTAAAAAATGGAAAAAACAAAACAGAAAAAAAAACCCTGCATTTCAATTGATCATAGTAACAGGATGAGTTATTTCATTTCACTCCTGGGTTAAAATTTATCTAAAACATTTTTGAGATAATACATACGTGAGATTTATAAGGTTAGACTGAGTTATATTTGATTTCTGCCTTGACCATTACTTGCTGTTCATCTCAGAGCTAATTATGATTACTTTTCCTTGGGAACTGTATTTTCCATAAGCTTTGGTAACCAGAATAATGGCCCTTCATACATGTCTATGTCCTAAATCCCATAGCATGCAAATATGTCATTTGAAATAGTATAATGGTTTGAATGTCCCAACCAAAGTTAATGTTAAAATTTGACCCTCATTTTGAGGTACTAAGTAGAGGAGACTTAGTAAGTGATTTGATCATAAGACTATACCTTCAATAATGGATTAATTTATACAAAGATTGAGTTACCTGGAGAGTAGACCTGTTACAAAATCTTGTTTAGCTTTGTCCCTTTCATATATTTTTCTCACTATGTCATCTCCTGCCACACTTTAAAACTTTTCAGAGTGCTTCCTCACCAGTAGAACAGCTCTCTCTGAGTGCATCCCCTTGGCCTTGGACCTCCAAGACTGTACAACTTCCTCAGGTGGAACAACTGGAACCTGGAGCGCCAGGCCAACAGAGCCCTGGGTGCATGCATGTGTAGACACACACACACACACACACACACACACACACACACACACACAACTCAAGAGGGTGGAAAAATTGGTGAGAAGAGCAACAATGCAAGTGTCTGAGGCAGCAGAGAGAAGCCAGCAGTTGAGATATGGAGAACTCCACCAACAGAAAGACCAACCATCCTCCACATCCAGAGGCCAAGATCAATTCAGTACTGAGCAAATTTTTGGGATCTAATGTAGACACAGAATGGTAAATATCGGAAGTGTTTTATTACTTTTATTCTTCCTTGTTTGGTTTGCCATACCTTTCCTGTCTGGTTGGATGTCATCTTGTTTTGTTTTGTAATTTGGGGTTTTTTTTGATACTGGGGATAAAATTTAGGATGTTGTGCTTGCCAGACAGGAGCTTATGCCAATGAGCTAAAGCCCTGATCTTTTTGTGGTTATTTTTGTTTTGGGACTTTCCCCTCCCCCTTCAATGATCTTTCTTTTGTTTCTTTCTTCCTTTTTTAAAAAAAATTCACATTCTTTCTTCTGTTTGTACTGTTTAGGTTTCTTGATTTTCTTTTTAGTTTTCTTCTGTTGATCCTTTTTCTCTTTTTCCTCTACTTCTTGAATTCAAACTTTCAAGTGACTAAACATTATATCTTCTTCTTCTGATTACTCCTTTCCATTTTATGTCATTGTTTCCTGCCTGTGCCCTCTAGTTTCCCAAAACATGGGTGACTGTCCTTTGACCTGCAGCCTTGACTTGACTGTATTTGACCTCATTAATCAGTTTATCTTGTCCACTACTCATCTTAACACACCCTGATCCCCACAGAAGGGTAAAATCATTCCACTAAGGGGAAAATCACTGAATACAAGTACATGCTGTAGGTTTGATTGTTATGTAACTGTTACAGTTAACATAGTGTGTCAACTTGAGAAGTTAGGATAGATTTATCAGTCTACAAGGATAGAATTGCAGCTAGTGATCATGAAAAAAAAGGTACATTAAAAACAGAAAGAGACCAGAAGAAAATGAATCCAACAGTTACAAGGTGAAGCAAAGAATAACATAAGATAGATTAGGATCAAGGAAAATACAGAAACAGTATAAATGCCATAAAGTCTTCACAGAAATAATGGCAGAAAACTTCCCAAGCATGAACAAAGTATTTGGCATACAAATAAATCATGCATATAGAATTCCAAACAGTCATGATCAAAATAAGACTACACCAAGACATAAATAATCAAAATTCCAGAAATTCAGCACAAGAACAGAATACTAAAAATTGTTAGAAAAAAGAAACCGATCATCTATCAAGGAAAGCCAAAGAGAATCACTGCAAATTTTTCAACACAGACTCTCAAGTCAAGAAGAGTTTAAGGTGCTTCAAACCCTGAAAGAAAACAATTTCTAGCTGAGACTGATGTACCCTGAAAAACTATCTTTCAAAATTAATGGAGAAAAAAGTTATTTCCAGGACAAAAACAACTGAAGAAATGCATGAACATCAAACCAATATTACAAAGAAAGATATTCTAGAAAGAGTGAAGAATTACCATAATTTCAAGAACAACAGCAGAAAGAAAAAGGAACCACTAGGCAGGGCAAGCTACTAAATAGAGAGGAAAAATAGGGAACCGACAGCAATAAAATATGAGAAGAATAAGCCAATATGTATCAATTACAACTATCAATGTAAATGGCCTCATTTCACCATCAAAAGAAACAGACTGGCATAATGAATCAAGAAACAAGATCCAACATATGCTATATACAAAAAACATATTTAATTCATAAAAAATTCATAGACTGAAAGTCAAAAGATAGAAAACAATCTTCCATGCAACAACAACTCAGAACAAAACAGAGATAGCTATTCTATTTGAAGTCAATGTGAACTTCAAACCAAGAATGATCAAAAGAGGTAATGAAGGACACTACACACTTAATAGTGGAAAACTTCAAGAGGAAGACATACAACCGTAAGTATCTATGCACCAAATATGAGCATCCACTCTATGAGACAATTATTAACAGATATGAAAAATCATATAACAACTATGAGATGAATAAAGACTTATTCTTTATAAATTATGCAGTCTCTAGTACTGAGTTAGAGCAACAGAAAACAAAGATTTGTGGCAAAGGGCAATAAAATGGCAAACAGAAATAAGGTTGTTAATAAGTTATTATTAAATTAGAGGAATTGTACTGGATTAACTGAGAAAAACTAACACAACCAGGATCCTTAAAAGATATAAGAAGATGAAGTTAAAAAATAAAATAATAAGAAAAAAGAAAATGAAGTTTTGGGGAACTAGAACAGTAACATGAGAAGGACCCTGTTTCTTTTTTCCTGGCTTTGAAAGTAGAGGAAGAGGGCATGAATAATGGCTATCAAGCAATGTCTAGAAACTCAAAAAAGCAAAGAAAATAATTCCTTCCTAGAACCTCAAAAAAAAAAAAAAATTAATGACACATTCATTTTTTCTATTAAGGCTCATTTCCAACTTTTAGCCTCCAAAATGGTAAAATAATAAATTTGTTATAAGCCACTAATTTATACTAATTCATTAGAGCAGCAATAGGAAGCCAATACATCTGTTAATTAGAGATATTAAGAACATGGTGGTTGTGAGGATTAAAAGACGTGATCTGTATAAAGTGCTCAGTCTACTGCCTGGTAAAGAGTAAGAATCATTGAATGACAGCTGATAATAAAAAATATTTTTATAACTACCATTAGATTGTTATTAAAATATTGACAAATCAAAAGAAGATATAGACCAAACTCTATTCTGCCAAAAACAAACTGTATTCTGCCTGGATCAGCTAATATACGATATTCCAGAGAATGACTGAAAACTTTAATATTTATGGTAGGCAGGATATAAACTGTGATAAGTATTAACATTTAGAGAAAACAAAAACCACAGGAGAGTCCCTGTATTCTTTTTATCCAACTGAGCACTTTAATGAATATATTTAAATACTTGGAATAAATCTGTGTGTTTATTTCAACAAAACGATAGAATCAAAATTCCCAAGGGTGTAAGATACTTAGAATTTCCATTTTCATGAATAGCCTTACTTTGCAGACAACTAAATATATCTCATCTCCATAGGTTAAATTTTGATCGAAATTACTTTAGATAGCATCTTTCCCCACAGTCTCAAAGATGGGAAATCAATTTAACAAATCATTGTATGCCAGATGACTTCAACTGTCCACAGTTTCAAAAGCAATTATTCTATGAAACATAGAGGTTTTGAATTATTTTAAAGTAAAACACCTTTAATGATATTTATCATATTCATTTACACAAAAAGCATTTTAATAGACTTAGCTTCCACGTTAGAGCAGAAGTTCTGATTTTCTGCTATGCTTTCTCTGAGGCACAAATCAATCTTTCAAGCTTAGGAAACTTTTTCAAGCTTGAATTTTCGTCAAAATTTAGTAAGAGCTATGAACAATTAAGCTTACATTCTATATTTCTTTAGGACATTATTCTTAAAAACCAATTGTTGCAACACTTGCAATTAGTAACAAATCTCTACTTTGTGCTTTAAAATTTCCACAGACATTCTAAGCATTCACATGAGCATCCCAGGTTTGAAATGATGTACTTTGGACAACACAGACCATGTGTTGCCCTAGTAAACACTAGTATGGATTTAAGGTTAGGCTTACTATTTTTTAGAAATTATCATTAGGTATCCTTTTATACAAGAGGCAGCCGAAACCTATGGACTTCTGCTTATTCATGAATATATAATATAGTTACATTATATTAAAGATTTCTTCCTTGAAAATGAAGGGCTAACACAAAAATAATGAAAGTATCTTGAAGAAATGAAAGTAACTTAGTAGGCCAGCCAAGAATAATGTAGAATAAGAGTCACAATTAAAGCACAGAATTTGCACTGGGAAGTAGACATGAAGATTTTGGATAATGTGGATCTAGAGTACTCTAAATTGCCTGTGTTGCATAGTTTCAAGTACGCAAATTACTGATAGTTTCTGAGATGACAACAGATTCAAAAACAAGATTTTGTATGATGATCTATAAATACAATTACCAACGAAGTTTATGGGGAAGTCTTGAAGACTGATTATATATCTATGACTTTTAGGTTGTTCTCATCAGACCTTCAGCACTGCAATTTTTAAAAGACTATTTTATGACATTATTTTCTCATTGATTTATAGGAACAAATTTTGAAATGTGTCCATTCTATCATCTTTTTTAGGGAAATTTCCTTGATGTCATTTTCTATTAAACTTTATTGCATCATACAACTTGTTCACTTATGTTTCTTTTGATCTTAAATACAAAACACATTAATATCCTCTTTCTGATTCATGGGTATATGTTCAAATTTTTATTTTTATTATATCATATTAATTTACAAATCACTGGGTTCCAATGTGATGTTTTCATACATGCATCTGCAATAATGTAGGACTGGCAGTGTAGGTCACTGGTAGAGTGCTTGCCTAGCATACACAATACCCTAAATTCAATCCCAAGTACCATACATAAAATTTTTTTATTATAACCATTCTCCTTGTCCCTTTCCTTACATTTTCCTCTCTTTTATTCTTTTCTTCTTGTCTAATAATAGTCTCTCATGGGTATATTTTATTCTAATTCTAAAGTATATTATTTATAATATTATCAGTTTTTCTTTTTCTTTTTATTAGATATTTCTTCTTTTTTACTTTTTCCATCAAAGTTAGGAATATGGCAATTATTTTTCTGCTTCAAATTAAGACCAAGCAATAAATTTTCTATAGAAATTCTGTGTAGAAAATTTATATTTGCTTATACTTTAGATACACAAAGAATATACCAGCAGAGGAATTTTGTTGTATAGCTCTTAATTTATATTATATTCAGTTTAGTCCTTGGATTGGTCAGTCTGAGTCTCTTGTCTGATTTATAGCAATATAGAAACACAAGGTCTTAAAATTTCTAAGCATCCAATACATACATACTAAATCATGTAAGTAAATTTTTAGACTCCAACTTTTACTTGAAACTAGGAGTGAGAAACTGACAGTGCAAATTTCATAATATTTTTGAAGATTTTTGCTACAAGTAAATATCACTTTAATTCATCTCATTTGAGAGTCATCTTCTTTCCCTTGAAGCTCTCTTCTTCCACCTCTAAAGAGAACCACTGACCATTTTACTTTCCAGTTCACTAATTATTTTTTGCTGTCATCTCCTTTCACATTTTCTTTTTTCTTGTGGTTTTATGTCTTGTGATACAGCACCAGTGAAAGACAACTCACACATATTTCCAAGCACAAATGCTCCTGTATGATATATTTTATGGTAGAAATAGAAATAAAAATCAATGTCTTTAATTCTCTTTCAAGATGAGACCAGCCTCTTACAGTTTTTTATATCAAGAATGACTCTTATGTGTAATGAAAGAATGTGATTCTCCATAGGCAGCATGGTGGAGACTAGGTGTTCTGTTCTTCCTATAGATGCCTCTTTCCATTGATATCTATAGGGTCGTTTATGAAAACACTGTTCTATTTTTCTAAGACCATAACGACACAACATTGATTTCCACACTTACATAGGAAGCCCAAAGACCCCATAAATTATCTATCCATCTGAATTATGTTTTCTTGTTATACAGACATAATCCCTGTTGCAGTCAGAGTTTTCAAGGAGGACAAGACATATAATTTACAGTATTATTTATAATGTTCACCCAAGGCATCAAATACAAAGTCAGGAAATCTGTTTTCATACTGAAAACGTGGAGAATCCAGCTGAAGGCCTAGATCACATGGCAATATCTTACATGAGTTCAGCTGAAGACCTACATCCCATGACAATGATTCAGGCAAGTATGTTTCACCAGTCTGTATTTGGAAGGCCCCAAAGTCAGTGGGGGAAGCTAGAAAGTCTGTGCCCATGAGATAAAGGATCTGTGGCAGTAGGCTGAAGGTTTTGCACTTGAGCCAGGGAGCAACACTCAGAGGAAGAAACTGAGCTCCCCTGAAAAGTACCATATCCCTCCTTAGCAACAATGAGGTGCTGAGCTCCTCCCAGAGTTCATATCAGGAAGCCAGTGTAATAAGCTTCTCCAGGGGATTGAACGGCACATAACCTTCCTCTCTGAAGCCAGGAAGTGATGTTCAATGTAATGGCTACAGCTCTCCCAAAATAAACCACAGCCACTCTCAGCAACAAGGTCCCAATCTCCTCTGATGATGAGAACAGCCAAGTTCATATCAGGAAACAAGATCAGCAACCTCCTCCAGCAGAACCCACAGCAACAAGACAACTAACAGTACCAAACAACAACTCTTCCTCTCTATGTCTCCTTTTTATGCTGGCAGCAATCCTCACGTGAGCCATCTACATTCAGCACCATGCAGATTCAGTTCAGCTCTATTTAAGTTACCATTAAGTTTCAATTCACTATGATCTCCTTTCTGTGGCATGCAAATTTTTCATGTCATATTATTTTGAACTTAAATGCATGTTTGTTTTGAAAAGAATGTCAATTATTTATGTTTAGGTTGGGAGTGTGTGTTAATTATTTCTTACTCATCGCTGAGACAAAATACCTGATGATCAAAGTGGAGAAAGGAAAGGTTTATTTCTTACAAGTTTTTTTGGAGGTTTCAGTCCATACTCAGTTGGCTCCAAGGCAGGATGGCATGGATGGGCTGCAGTTCATGGCGGCTGCAAACAGCAAGGCAGAAACCAGAAAGACAGAGACACACCTTCTTCCTGCCATTACATCACATCCTGGCTCCACCCCTAAGCTAGTGGAGCACTCACACCCCCAATCCAAGCACTGGACTATGAACCAATTACAAATGAATAACGCAAATGCATGAGGCCTTGGGGCCACCTGTTGGGAGCCGCGGCCGACACCGGTCGCCTTACTTGGCGGACGTAGGGCCTGTGGGTGGGAGCGGAGCCTGAGCTAGATTGCCCCTCCCATCGAGTGAGTCAAGTTGGCGCCTGCTTCCTGCCCCCTGATTGCGCTGGCGACTTAAACAACCCGCTCTGTAAGATAGTCTGCCTAGCAACAGCTGATGTTAGCCAGTCAGCCCGCATCGCGCGCTTTAAACTGATTGGCTACTGTTGCCCTATAAAAGTGAATGCCTCTCCCGCCACGAGAGAAGCACAGAGAAAGCACAGAGAGAGATAGAGAAAGTCCACCGGCGAAAAAGGGCTGGTGGCAGAGAGGAGGCCTCGCGGGGCCCACGCGGAGACAAATAAAGGCAAGGTTGCACACCGCCAGACTTTGTCGTGTGTCTTTCCTGCCGGCCGGGAGCGACCCCGACATTTGGTGACCCGCACGGGGACTGATCAACCCCGAGACACGGCGGTGGTGTGCAACGCTCCAGCGTGGTGCTGCCGGACAGGTGAGTTGGGGATAAGCCTGGGCTCTGGGTGGCGCGCACCTACAGGGCTTTTAGACTCCCCTCAGGCTCACGCGTAGGTGACGGGTTCTCTAAGTCACACGCGGTGAGTAACAGCCCTTAGAGGTTGAGAATGGGTAATTTACCGAGCGCGGAGGCGCGGCCCTTGGTAAAGGCCCTTAGGAAGCTTTTAAAAGCTAGAGACCTCAGGGTAGGTCAAAAAACACTAGAACTATTCATAGCAGAGGTAGATAGGGTGGCTCCCTGGTTTTTACCCACAGGGCATTCAAACCTGCCGTCATGGGAGAAGTTAGGCGGGGACCTCGCCTCGGCGGAATTGGGAGGCGATATTTCGCTGGCTATTCGCCCCCTGTGGGAAATGATACATGCGTGCCTTGACTCCTATGCCAAGTTGCGCCGCGAATTGTGTGTGTGCGCCGCTCGAAAAAAGCAGAGAGAGGAAAAAGGGCCCCCGAGAGCCCTCTGGCGGGGAGGAGATAGAGAGCCATCCGCTCCGCCCTGGAGCTCTTCTCCAGAAGCGGCTCCCCGCCGAGAGGCCGCTACAGGGAACCCTCCCTTCTCTCAGCCGGCACAGGAAGTGACGCCCCGTTCCACTCTGTCACGACCGCCGTCCTATGACGTTGCGCTGCGGGGCGGACGGTATTTTCATGGGCGGCTACTCTGCCGAGCAGGCTGAGAAAAACGCCGGTTGAGGAAACGGGGGCTGGGGATTTAGCTTAGCGGCATAAGCGCCTGCCTTGTAAGCAGGCAATCGCGAGTTCGATCCCTGGTACCGATAAAAAAAAAAAAAAAAAAAAAACAAAAAAAAACAAAAAAAAAACGAAAAAGACCAAAAATAAAAAAAAATAAAAAATAAAAAACAAAAAGGGGGAGTAAGCCAAGGCCTGCCTCCAAAGGCGCGGTTATCTATGGCATGACAATGGATGGGCCCGGATCCGGTGGTTAGCTGGAACCGAGGCGCGGTTTGTGTTTTTCCGCAGGAACCGGGACGAAAACCACTGTGGGTCCCAGAGAGGTTGACGCGACAAGTCCCTCGACTGAAGATCAGGCCTGTTCCACCAGGGGCCAACCGCAGGCCCAACAACAAGATGAGCCCTAAAAGAACTGCAGGACAATCCCTTTTTGGGGAGCCTGGAATGGCTTGCTCCCCTATGTTTTACCATTGTTAGGTCCCCTGTGCTCCTTGCTTCTGCTCTTACTTGTAGGACCATTCTTGCTCCGATGGGTTACATCATTTATTAATGGGCGCCTTGCGGCGGCCCGGCGTCAAGTACGCCTGGTTGCCCGTGCGGCCCTGGCAGCAGCCCGTGATGGGCACAATGACCCCCAGGCCTACGCATGGCTCGCTCGACTGGCCTACGACCGGGTCTAGGTGTGGCGGGTCTTCCGCATTCCTTCCCTAATGACACCACACAGCAGGGTAGGTGAGTCAATGACGGGTAAGAGCGTGCCTCCCCAGCATGACTCGACCTAAGCCAGGCCCTACCCCATGGCGCACGAAAGCCGCTGGATTACTAGAATCTGCCCAGATCTAGATGCCTCTCCGAGGGGATCACACGGAGGGGCATGAGTGCATGCCTATGTGCATCCAGGTTCCGTCCAGTTCACTCCTGGCCCTGGAAAAAGGACGAGGGTCTCAAGGCCTTGGCAGACCCGGGGGCGGCCGACCAGGGTCCAAGCCAAGGGCCTACGGTGGGCCTCAACACAGGGCATAAGCCTCTGCACTCGATCCAGGGCGGGCTGCGATGCATACATTCATTCAAAGTAAATAAAATAGGGGGAGATGTTGGGAGCCGCGGCCGACACCGGTCGCCTTACTTGGCGGACGTAGGGCCTGTGGGTGGGAGCGGAGCCTGAGCTAGATTGCCCCTCCCATCGAGTGAGTCAAGTTGGCGCCTGCTTCCTGCCCCCTGATTGCGCTGGCGACTTAAACAACCCGCTCTGTAAGATAGTCTGCCTAGCAACAGCTGATGTTAGCCAGTCAGCCCGCATCGCGCGCTTTAAACTGATTGGCTACTGTTGCCCTATAAAAGTGAATGCCTCTCCCGCCATGAGAGAAGCACAGAGAAAGCACAGAGAGAGATAGAGAAAGTCCACCGGCGAAAAAGGGCTGGTGGCCGAGAGGAGGCCTCGCGGGGCCCACGCGGAGATAAATAAAGGCAAGGTTGCACACCGCCAGACTTTGTCGTGTGTCTTTCCTGCCGGCCGGGAGCGACCCCGACAGCCACCGACATAAATCATGATGGAGACGAAGCTTTTAATGACCATTTATTCTCTATTTTGATCGCCATTTTATTGATATTAAAATTTGAGAAAATAGACACAATTTTTATGGCAACTCAGTTATTTGACAGAAAGTAACTTTGGAATTGGCAAATTTGTCATGTATGAGTAGATGACACTGACATTTTCAAACCCTGCTAATAGATTTTTATTTGCAGTGGTAGCCAGGATGAGTACTAAATTGGCAATTCCAGTGAAATGTAGTTAACGAGATCCTTCTGATATTTTTCAATTCTGCTAAAAATACTTGAGAATGTCTCTGTTCTGTTTTCTTTTTTAGCTTATCTCTTTTTCATACTACATTTATCTTTCTAGTCAGTGTTTCCAACCATCTTTACATGTTTCTCACTAATAAATTCTTTCATCAATTAGTTCCTGGAGTTTGTTCAGTAATTCTACATTTCTATGAATCAGCTTCACAAAATGGAGTTTGGCGCAAAGGTGCTTACTGATTTCAATGGTAGCAGCTAATGGAAACAAAGTTCATCACATCCTGACTTTTCTCTAGCAGCCTCTTAAATTTTACTTTATTGGTAGTTTATAATATTCAGCCAGCCATGTTTATACCTTTTATCAGGACAAGTTTTGATGTTTTGCAATTATATTAACACAGATATTTATTTGCTATAATTCTGCATAGCATTTTTACTGGGAAAAGGAAACATGCAAATGATTTGATTAAAGATTGAACCCACAGCTTATGAAAACTACATATATTTTCTTGGTTCATCTATAATTCAATTTCTAAGGGGAAAAGTAAAAGTAAAGTGTGTGTGGGAAATAAATAGTAAGTGAAGAATCAGAAATGATTATCAGTTAATGATGGTTTTCTTTTAGTCAAAGTAAGGATATGCATAATTATTTCTTGTGGGAAAAATTTATTGTCATACCACATTGGTTCAAGTTATCTGAAAAAAGAAATGCAGGTTCTGAAGTATGCATTCATCTTGCCATGTTGTCCTCCCTCCCAAGAGACTAACTGATCACAGTTTCCCAAATATTTTCATTATAATATGCTTTTTATCATAATCCTATGATATTGCATATCATTTTTAATCTTTTACTCTGAATAATTTATAAATTAAACTTTTTCTAAACTGTAAAAAATCATAGTGCATTTAGAATTGACCCTATGAAGATTTCAGGCAACCACTGGAGTTTTAGAAAATATCTTTTGTGAATGAAGGGCATTATTATGCATATGTAAGGTTATATCATTACAATAGAATACAATTATGTTTCTCACAGAGGTTGGTCTCATTTTAATTGTGTCCTTAAACACAATGGTATATCATTTATTGGTATTCTTTGGGTATCTAAATCAGGGGTCTCATTTGATATCTAAATCTCTTGAATTATTTTCCATTTACTTTCTTGTTTTGCCAGAAATTATAAGCCAATTTTACTACTGCTATTTGTTTATTGTATACTGCTGGAAAATTCATCCAAACCCAATGTTTGTCAAAGAGACTAAGGGCGACTATGCTGGACTATTTCACCAATTTTATGTGGACCTCCTGCTCAGCAGCTGTTCTCCACAGCTTGTGGTAAAACTGTACCTCTCTCTCTCTATTGCATTTTGCAGGAGTACCAGAATCTCTGCCATCAAGAGCCTTCTGTCTTGGTGTCTGCATATGTAGCATTGTTCATAGGCATAACCTTGCGATGGCCCTGGCCTTTATTGTGGCATAATACATGTGAATATAGCAATCATTAACCATACTGAAAAAGAAATCTTTTGGTTTTCTTCAAAAACTAGTGTCTTCATTAGACCTAAATGTCCAAGTATTTTAAATAGATATAGAATTACTGTTTTTGAATGGTTGCTAGATGGAGGGAGTATGCAGGAAGTAAGTGAGTTTTAATGTAACAATTGCTCAGATGAAGCAACAAATGTAACTTTAAATACAGCTCCTAGATTTCAAAAGAAATGGCAAGTTGCTCACAAATTTATGCAATAATTATGTCTTCTGTGTGAATTTACATTGTTGTCTCTTCATATTTAATTGTAAATATTTTAGCAAAATATGTAAAAGTTGAATAAATATTTGTTAACAAGATGATATTTTAAACCAGAAGCTTTTGGTAAAAACAATAGATCATTTTTCCAAGAGATTTCACCAAGAGAACTCATTGAGGATCACTAAATGAAGGCTTTTAGCAATTCACTTAAACAATGAATGCATCATTGAAGAGTTAAAACATTCAGGAAACCCTTCTTGCCTTGTCACTCGGTCAGAACAACCAGATGTTCTGACCTGATAGGGAAGTTGTGATCCGACGTCCCCAAAAATAAGAGCACCGTGAACTATAGACCCTGCAGGACAGGATATGAGTTTTCAAAAACATCAAGCCACCTGCAGCAGATAGCTCACCCACCAGTAAGCAAAGGACACGACCCCTATTAAGCAATGCCATCTGCTTTTGTAACCCACACTTGCTTTGCGGTTTTCGGCTTTATATACTCTGCACTTCCCTACTCGGCACTCTCTCTTGTTCCCCTCTACCCACCAGAGTGTGGTCGGAGGGTCCCTTGCATGCGCGGACAAAAAAAACCCCTTGATTTTTCGTGAGGGCTGGATCCTTGGGGCCTTCTTCCTGACGGTGATCTTACATTTGGAGGCCCCAGTGAGATCTGTCCCCCCCACTCGCCGAGGGAAGCCCCAACGGCCATGAAGTGTCTCTCGGGGGTAAGTACGGCCGTTCCTTTTAGTTTCATTTTTGCGATCCATCGTTTTTCTTAACTGCCCCAGATCGCTTCTGACCCGTACCTCGCGATCCTAATATAGGGCAGTTACTTTGGGGGATGCACCAAAAAGGTTCTCTTGGGAGTCCATTTGTCCCTCGGACTCCCAGTTTGTTAGGAGGGGTCTCTTCCCCCCTCATTGGTGGTGGATTCACCAATCTCGTGTGAGTGTGCCTAACCAGAATGTGTGATGTGTTTTGTCTTATTGGTGTTCTCTATTGTGTCAGTTTTTGTCCTCATCTCTTTTGTCATGGGACAGAGCATCTCAAACCCCCTTTCTCTCACTCTAGACCATTGGTCTGAAGTGAGAGAGCATGCTCATAACCTCTCACTCTTGGTTAAAAAAGGTAAATGGCAGAGTTTCTGCTCGTCAGAGTGGCCAACCTTCCAGGTAGGTTGGCCCCTGGAAGGGACCTTTCATCTCCCAGTAATTTTTGCAGTTAAGAATATTATCTTCAGGCCAGGACGTCAGGGACATCCTGATCAGCTTCCCTACATTCTGGTATGGCAAGATCTTTTGGAGGACCCTCCGTCTTGGGTTAAACCTTTTTTCCTTCCTTCACCTTCTTCCCCCAAACTACTCCTGGCTAAAGCCCTGTCAGCCCCATCCGTCCTGCCTGATTCCCAACCAGATCTCCTTCTCCTTGATTTTGATCCTCCTTGCCCCTAGCGTTCCCCACCTCCATATCCCTCACCATCCACTCCCTCTGACTCCACACAGCAGTCACCTCAAGCTAGTCCCCCTTCCCCGAATCCACCGCTTCTGCTGTGAGCCCCCTACCTCTCCCACCTGAACCCACAGGCCCCTCTCGGGGAACTTGCAGCAGACACACTCTTCACCGCGAGGGTGTTTCCACCCTCCCATTGCAACCCTGCGGCCCCATGATTAGTGATGACACTGAGGAAGGAGAGATGCCCACCCTCCAGTATTGGCCCTTTTCTTTCTCTGACCTGTATAACTGGAAAAATAACAATCCTTCTTTTTCAGAGGACCCAACTAAGCTTACAGGACTTGTGGATTCCCTTATGTTCTCTCACCAACCCACCTGGAATGACTGCCAACAACTCTTAGGTATCCTCTTCACCACGGAAGAGAGGGACTGCATCCTCCTTGAGACCCGAAAAAACATTCCTGGGGATGACGGAAGACCCACTCAACGTCCAGACCAAATCGATGATGCGTTCCCCTTAAAGCGCTCCAGCTGGGACCCAAACACTCCTGACGGTAGGCAGCATTTGTCCATCTATCGCCAGATTCTAATGGCAGGTCTCCGGGTGGCTGCAAGGTGCCCTACCAATTTGGCCAAGGTAAGAGAAGTTACTCAGGGACCCACTGAAGCTCCCTCAGTGTTTTTAGATTGGTTAATGGAGGCTTACCACAGTTATACTCCTTTCGACCCTCATGCCAAGGGCCACCAAGGATCAGTGGCAATAGCCTTCATTGGTCAATCGGCCCCTGATATCAGGTGCAAGCTTCAGAGGCTAGATGGGCTTCAGGATTTGAAGGCCCTAAGAGATCTGGTTAAGGAGGCTGAGAAAGTTTACTATAAATGAGAAACTGAGGAAGAAAAAGAACAGGCTAGAGATAGGAAATGAAACAAGGAGTTAGTAAAGGTGTTTGCCACAGCTATAGGTAAGCCAGTAGACTCAGGAAAGGGCAAGCTTCACCAGCCCCCACTAGATCCGGACCAATGTGCCTACTCTAAGGAAAAGGGGCACCTGATTAAGGATTGCCTCAAACTCAAAAGGAAAAAGAAAAAAGAGGAAAAAGAAAAACAGACCTTCCAGTGGGCTCCCATACTTGCCCTGGGAGATGATGACTAGGGGAGACGGAGCTCAAACCCCTCTCCGAGCTCAGGGTAACTTTTAAGGTGGAGGGGACTCCTGTTGACTTTGAGGTTGATACAGGAGCTGTTTACTCAGCCCTACAGGTTCCTTTAGGGTCACTCACATCCAAAAAGTCACTAGTCCAAGGAGCAAATGTGAGTCAATACCGCCCGTGGACTACTGAGCGCACCGTTGACCTAGGAGAAGGAAACATAAAGCACTCCTTTCTGGTGATCCCAGAATGCCCCGCTCCCTATTAGGGAGAGATTTGCTGACCAAATTGGGGGCAACAATCTCCTTTGAGCCTCAAGGGCCACAGGTGGCCTTCTGTGATCAGAGGGTTGGACAGCCTATGGTCACAATCTTTTCCTTAAAATTAGAAGATGAATACTGGCTCTATAAGGAATCAAAACTCCAATCCGTTCCTCCAGCCTGGCTAACTGATTTTAGAGACTCTTGGGCAGAAACGGCCGGACTCAGGCTAGCAAACCAACAACCCCCTGTAGTGGTCACCTTAAAAGCCACTGCCACGCCCTTCCGAGTCAAACAATACCCCATCAGTAAGGAGGCCCATCGAGGGATTAGAAAAAAAAAAAAAAACATATACAGAGACTATTAGATCTAAAAGTATTGACCCCCTGCCAATCCGTATGGAACACCCGGTTGCTCCCGGTTAAGAAACGGGGAACCAATGATTATCAGCAGGTACAAGATCTGAGAGAAGATAACAGTAGAGTGGAAGACATCCACCCCACAGTGTCAAATCCTTATAACTTGTTTAGTGGCCTGAGTCCATCTAAAACCTGGTACACTGTCCTTGATTTAAAAGACACTTTCTTCTGTTTGCCCCTACACAAGGATAACCAGGCCCTGTTCGCGTTTGAATGGACTGACCCAGATACGGGGGTTACTAGGCAAATGACTTGGACACGTCTCCCTCAGGGGTTCAAAAACAGCCCTACCATCTTTGATGAGGCCCTCCACAAGGATTTGGCAGCTTTCTGGGCTCAGCATGTAGACCTCACTCTTCAATACGTAGATGACTTGCTGCTAGCAGCCGACACGGAATCTAAGTGTGTTAAGGGGACTCAAGCTCTCTTATGTGAGTTGGCCATATTGGGATATAGAGTATCAGCCAAAAAGGCCCAAATCTGCAGAAGGGAGGTGGTTTTTCTAGGCTATACTCTAAAGGGGGGTAAGAAATGGCTCACTGAGGCACGAAAACAGACGGTAACCCAGATTCCCCCACCAAAAAGCCAGAGGCAATTACGAGAATTTTTGGGAGCTGCGGGGTTTTGCTGGCTGTGGATTCCAGGATTTGCATCCCTAGCAGCCCCCTTATACCCACTACTCAAAGGGGGCTCATCTTTTGTCTGGGAGGAAAGCCACCAACAAGCTTTCGATGCCATCAAGCGAGCACTCCTGTCAGCCCCAGCCTTAGCGCTTCCCAATATAGGCAAGCCATTCATTCTCTTCATTGAAGAGAAAACTGGAATAGCCAGAGGGGTATTAACCCAGATCTGTGGACTGTGGAAAAGGCCCGTGGCCTACCTCTCAAAGAGGCTAGATCCAGTGGCAAATGGATGGCCCCCATGCCTTAAAGCCATTGCAGCAGCAGCCTTGCTCACTAGAGTTGCAGACAAACTGACCCTAGATCAAAAACTGACCATCATTGCCCCTCACACGTTGGAGAGGGTCATCTGTCAGCCACCTGAGAGGTGGCTTTCCAACGCCCGCATTGCCCACTACCAAAGCCTCCTGCTCAACAAAGACCAGATAACCTTCGGACCCCCGATGGTCCTTAACCCAGCTACCCTGCTGCTAGAAGAGACTTCGGAGCTGCTTCTACACACCTGCCAGGACATCCTGGCAGAGGAAACAGGAATAGGTCCGACTTAACAGATCAGCCATTGCCCGATGCAGAGGTAACCTATTTCACTGATGGGAGCAGCTTCCTGATGCGAGGTAAGCGGTATGCGGGGGCTGCGGTGACCGACCACTCCAATGTGATCTGAGCAACCGGACTAAAGGAAGGCTCCTCAGCTCAAAGGGCTGAATTAATTGCCCTCACCAAGGTCCTGGAGCTCAACAAAGGAAAGCGAGCAAACATCTACACTGATAGTGGGTATGCTTTTGCCACTGCCCACATCCATGGGGCCACATACAGACAGAGGGGACTCTTAACCTCTGCAGGAAAAGAAATAAAACACAAACAGGAGATTCTCCAACTGCTGGCTGCAGTCATGCTACCACAAAAAGTGGCTATAATACATTGTAACAGCCATCAAAAAGGGACTGACCTTGTCACCAAGGGAAACAATTTGGTGGACGTGGCAGCAAGGTCTGCAGCTATAGACAGCCCCCAGATGCTAGCACTTGGTCCTGATGTCCCCCCTAAAGAGGAGGTTCAAATAGACAAGGGACCCCAGCCCCCTAAAGGGCCTGAAGTCTCTGATTTGACCATCTACCTTCAACGAGCACATCAGCTCACCCATCTAGGGATTAAAAAATTATGCCAACTGGCTCAACACCAGAATTTTCCAGAGACGCCCTCTTCTATCCATGCAGTTGCCACTCAAACTGTGGCCAACTGTAAGGCATGCCAGCTGACTAATGCACATCCTACCAAGCTAGCCCCGGGGAAGAGACTAAGAGGCACAAGGCCCGGACAATATTGGGAAGTAGATTTCACTGAAATTAAACCTGCCCGATATGGATATAGATTTCTCTGGTTGCACTGAGGCATACCCTACCAAGAAGGAGACTGCTGCCACTGTCACAAAAAAATTGATGGAAGAAATCTTCCCCTGCTTTGGACTGCCAAAGGTAATTGGGTCTGATAACGGGCTGGCATTTGTGGCTAAGGTGATCAGGGGTTGGCCAACATATTGGGGATTGATTGGAAATTACATTGTGCTTATAGACCCCAAAGTTCAGGACAGGTAGAAAGAATGAACAGAACCATCAAAGAGACCCTAACTAAATTAGTCCATGAGACTGGCTTACAAGATTTGACAATGCTCCTACCTTATCCCCTTTTCTGTGGTCAAAACACTCCGTCGCCAAACCCCCTAACCTAATTCCTTTTGAAATTCTTTTTGGCACCCCTCCTCCCATCCGACACCTCTCCCCTTCAGACGATAGCTCTGCTGTATTACCCACTTTTCTGTCTGACAGGCTCATTGCTCTCGAGCGAATACAAAAGATCCTTTGGAAGCAACTGTCCACGGCCTACGCCCCCAGCGACTCGCCAACCCCTCACCCATATCAAGTGGGTGACTTCGTGCTGGTCCGCCACCACCAAGTTGAAACCCTGCAGCCTCGCTGGAAAGGACCTTATCAAGTGCTGCTGACTACCCCCACCGCGGTTAATGTCCATGGCATCGCTCCCTGGATACATGCGTCACACCTGAAGCCTGCCTCCTCGCCTCAGGATAACAACTGGACCTTAGAACGAACTGGTAACCCTCTCAAAATTCGATTTTGAAGGACAACACCCGTCTAAGGAGCCAAGATACCCTCATGTTACTCTGTTACCCAGACCGCTTCACCGTCATCATTGTCTCTGTTACCCTTGTGCTGGCCATAGGATTGTGGGTCACATTTCCCTCAGACCTAGGCTGTCTTGCAAAAATTAGTCTCCTCTCCCATGTTCTCTTACATAACCTGCCTGGCGGTGCCAGTGGAAATTAGGCTCCTTGAATAGAACCTCTCATGATGCCCCAGATACTTGCCCTGCTTGGCTCCGTTGCCATTGCTCTGATCCTGCTATGCCCCCCATGCAATGGCAACCCACATGCATCGCTGACATGGAGGGTCTACCGGAGCCATGACAAAAATTACCCCAGGACCAAGCTATTAGCTCAATGGAGGGAAACAGGAAAGCCCACTTTTGAAATGTCTGTGCTCAGCAATTTCTGACACTAGTTGCAAGGGTAATTTCCATGTATATCTCTGCCCCTTCATGGGAACGCCTACCTATTGCAGGTCCCCCTCTGAGTTCTGGTGCCCCTACTGGGATTGTGTAATCCTGGCCTCTGGATGGACACCCCCCTTGATAGACCGTCACTTGTCCATTCAGAGGACTTGGAAAAGAGGAAAGCTTGATACTCTAATTATAACAGTTTTAGCCCCCAATGACCCCCACTGGGGCAAGATGCAGGCTTGGGGCATCTGGGCCTATTTATCAGGTACTGACCCAGGTAGTGTCCTCTTCATATCTAAAGGTCCCATTGGACCCTACCATCAGAAACTGACCTGGGTGAACCCACCATCTTACCTTCACCTAGGCCTTCCCCTCAGGGAGACAGGACACTCCCCAAGGTAGAAACTGCACTCAAAGATAGCACCACTGTTACACCTAAAACCCAAAAACAAAGGCCAAAATCACCCCTTACACCTCAGAGCCCTTCCCATCTACCGGTTACTATGAAGCTCCATTGCCCCTCTCTAGGTGATAAGTTACTCAAGCTGATCCAAGGAGCATATATTGCCTTAAATCATACCCAGCCTAACCTCACACGATCATGTTGGCTATGCTTAAGTTCCATGCCCCCATACTATGAGGGAATTGCAGTTAATGAGGCCTTTATAAGAACAACAGACCAAAGCAAATGCTCCTGGGGGAAAAAACTACTCTATTAACCTTTTAGAGGTTTCAGGAAGTGGGACATGTCTCGGAAAACCCTCAAATTGGCCAACTAAAATTCAAAGAGTTTGTAAGACTTCACGTTCTTCCTTTAGTCCAAACCAATATCTTATCCCAGCCCCGGAGACATACTGGGCATGCAAGTCGGGATTCACATCCTGTGTAGCTGCTGATGCCTTCGACTCCAATCATGATCTTTGTGTGATGGTAAAGATATTTCCCCATATCTCATATAGACCTGGGCCCCTTCTGGACCCACTGCCAGGCCACAGAACTAAATGAGACCCAATGACTGTGACCCTAGCTGTACTCTTGGGGATGGGGATTACAGCAGGGGTAGGAACAGGAACTGCTGCATTGATTAAGGGGCAACAACACTTCCATCAGTTTGTGGGCCGCAATAAATGAAGACTTAAAACAAATAGAGGCTGCTATAATAGCCTTGCAAACCTCTTTAACCCCCTTATCTGAGGTGGTCCTACAAAACAGAGGGGACTAGACCTACTCCTCCTAAAGGAGGGCGGCCTATGTGCCGCTCTAAAAGAAGAGTGCTGTTTTTATGTTGACCATTCAGGCATAGTAAAAGATGTCATGTCCAAACTCAGAGAAAATATCAAAACTAGAGAAAAAGAATACTCTTTGGAGACATCCTTCCCTTCCCTATGGCAAGGGCTAGCTCCTTATGTTGTCCCCCTCCTGGGCCTTTAGCTGCTTTGCTCCTACTCCTTACCATTGGCCCTTGCCTTCTAAACAAGATCACACAGCTGGTGCAACCACAGGTCTGCCAGGTAAAGATGATGGTCTTGTGATACTAATATGACCCAGTACCTACTAATAATCTCTAGGATTAGAGAGCCTCACAAAAAAAAGGGTGGGGGATGAAGAGTTAAAACATTCAGGAAACCCCTCTTGGCTTGTCACTCGGTCAGAACAACCAGATGTTCTGACCTGATAGGGAAGTTGTGATCCGACGTCCCCAAATATAAGAGCACCATGAACTATCGACCCTGCCAGACAGGAGACGAGTTTTCAAAAACATCAAGCCACCTGCAGCAGATAGCTCACCCACCAGTAAGCAAACGACACGACCCTTATTAACCAATGCCATCTGCTTCTGTAACCAATGCTTGCTTTGCGGCTTTCGGCTTTAAATACTCTGCACTTCCCTACTCGGCACTCTCCCGCTCCCCTCTCCCCACCAGAGTGCGGTCAGAGGGTCCCTCACATGCACAGACAATAAAAACCCCTTGATTTTTCATAATCACATATCTACTTATATCTTTCCATGTATTTCATAAAATAACACACCTCTGAAATCTTATAGCTTGTGTTCAGAAGTCAGTTTTTGAAACTATTGTAACTTTTGTTTACTTATACTTAGAATCATTCCAGAAATAAAATATGACAATTTACAAACATGTATAAATTAAGTGAAATTAAATTTAAAAATGGTAATTGAAGGAAATAGAAAAAAAATGAGCCCATTGATAAAGTTTCAATCAAAATTTGCTTTGGAATATTCTATATATTATTATATGTTGTGACACTCAGAGTATGCCTTCAATTTTTGTAAGGAAATTTATTTATTCTACTAAGAAAATAATCACAATTCCACTAGAGCATTCATAATGAATATTCATATGATTTAGTAAATTACTATAAACACATACTATCCCTCACTGCAAGAAAATGTTATAATATTAACACTCATTAAGTAAAAGCAGGTTTACAAGAAACCTAAAGTAATACGGAATTTGTTTCTTTATGAGGAAGGTATAGTGTAATATACCTATCATATCATATAAAATGTAAAGGGATATCATATAAAATGTAAAGTAAATGCTAGACGGCAGATGACTTAGGTGTTTCTCTTATGTAAGCTGTGATGAATTGTGAAGTTAAGATCATAAGCTCCTGAAAAAATCCCCTTAATGAATATATCTTATATTAATAAGTAAGGGCTTACCCATAAATTGCTCAAAAGTGAAAGAAGAAATAGCTAAATGTTGTTTGGAAATGGAAGCAACATGTTCTAACCCTGTAATTTAGGGGATACCTAACCCCTTCCCCCCAAAAATCAGCTCTTGGTAAATTAGACAGATTTTTCTTTGCAATTAGTGGGAATTATTAATAAAGTGACAAAAATATCTGGTAGAAAAAAAATAACCAAGAACATCCTCCAATGCCATACCATGAAATAAAATTACAACTAATATTCCTAAAACTTAGAATCACTTAAAATGTGAAGATTTTTTCAAATATTTAAGTGTAAATATTACATTTACTAAAGCAATACTTTATTTGCATTCTAATTACATCCAGCTATTATGTGATTTATAAAGCTTTTAATCTTTAAGAACATACTATACATAAAATGTGAATTATTAATGTCTTTCTCTTCCCAAAATTCATATTGATTATGCCATATGTTGTAAAGAATCATTGATCACTTAATTTATCAATTCTTTATGCAGAGTGATGAAGTTCACTCTATAAATCTATGGCAGTAAATTTGTTGCTTCATGTTCCTCCACTCACAGGAACTTTCCAACATTCAAATTAATGAAGAATTTTATTACGTCCATTTTCAAACATTACCCCATTTACTGACAACAGGGCTTTGACCGGGTGTGTGCTCCTTTAAATCTTCGAATTGCATTGAATAATTTAGGCATCAGCAGAGTGCACTTTAATTGGCCCTGAGGAAATCACAGTGGGGACGAAACAAGATGGCTTGTTTATTTTTCTGTTTATACTAAAGGCAAATAAAAGTATATACCGGGATTTTTAAAAAAAAAAAGCATTGTATATCCTCTAGAGTATGCTCTGCTTGCAGTTATGATACCTTTGTCTATATGAGTGTCACACTGCCTTAAAAAGGGCCTTCTTCAGAGTCAGAAAGGTGTTGTACCCCAAAGAGTGTTTAAATTGTACTCTGCTGGCAAGCCCTCCACTTCATGCACTTCAAAGGAAGCTGCCTACTTCTCAGCAACATGTGCCTGCAGCTTCTCTGCTGGGTCCTGTGCACAATGTGCTTCTTCCTTAGAACTACAATGACAGAGGAAAATCAATGAAGGGCATGAGGTATAGGGTTCCATATAGGAGAGTAAGCAGCTTAGATGCCGCTGTACATGTCGTATAAGTCACATGGGTATGAAGAAATAATCTATCTCTTTTGTATCATCTTGGGCAACACAGCTAGGATTTTTTTTTTTCCACAGAATGTCAGTTTCTACTGAAGAAGTTTCAGGATAAGTACATATACATATATGTATATCCATATATATACATATATATGGATATACATATACATATATACATATATACATATATCCATAGTTCCTGCTCAATGGGTTTAACCAACTGAGGATGCAAAGTATTTGGAAAGTAACTGCAACTGTACTAAACATGTACAAATTTTTTTTTCTGGTCATTATTCCCTCAACAACACAGGATAGCAACCAACTATTTATATATCACTTAGATTGTATTAGGTTTTTTGAATTATCTAAAGGTGAGTTGAAAGACTGTGAGGAAGGGAGCAGCATAAGTTACATGGAAATATAATATTATTTTATATAAAAACATGAGAATCTTCAGATTCTGACATTTGTGTGGTACAGAAAGCAACTCTCCATAGGTATTAAAGAACCACTGTATAATTAAACACCTTAATTTTTAAAAATCAGTCAAATTAGTAAATATTTTGTTATTCTTTCCCTTCTTCAGGTTCATATTTTTTTTTTTTTTGTTACAAGGACAAAATGTATGTATACTCTAAACTTTGAATTTTTTGGAAAAACAATATTTAGGTCAAATACTTGTACAAAATCATTTATTTTGGGTTTGCTTTGTGAATCAAAAAAGGGGCCTTTTTTTTTTTTGTCTTTTTCCTTTTTATCAGTACCAGGGATCAAACTCAGGACTGCCTGCTTGCAAGGCAGGCGTTTATGCCGCTGAGCTAAATCCCCAGCCCCTAAAAATGAGGCCTTTTACTTTTAGGAATTGTTTGAATTGAATGATAGAGAAGAGCATTTTAGGAATAAAAATTTTGTATAAAAAAACAGATATAAATGTACAAGAAGGCTTCAAAACCAGAATTAAGAATAAACATACAAAAACCCTTAGCAAACTACTAAAAAGAAAATTGAGAAATATATTTAGAATTCATTATATGATGATCAAGTGAAGTTTATTCGAGGGGTGCAAAATAAGTTCAACACTTGAAAATCAATAAATGCAATTCACTATATTCATGGAATAAAATAAAGTATGATATGTCACTTCAACAGGTATTGGCATCATAAATAATTTTTATGAACTTCAATATTCTTTCATTATAGACACTTTCATAATATCTGAAGTAAAAAGATACTTCTACAACTTCATACAGTCTTATATCACATTTTAATGGTGAAAAACTAATTTTTCAGCTTAACTCGGAGAAAAAGATCAAGATGCCCTTACTAATCACTTTGATACACTATTTTACTAGATGACTTAATAGTGCACCTATAAGAAATGCAAGGAATTGGATGGAGGATTAGGGGGACTCAAAAAAAAAAACTGGAAATGAAAACTAAAACACTGTTCATAGTCAATATAATAAGCTATGACCTAAGTAGATGGAGATAAAGTTCTTTAAAATTAAAAAGTGAATGCTGTCATGTTGGTGTACACCTGAAATTCCAACACTTTTGTAGGGCTTAGGATAAAAGGATCAAAATAAAATACAATTAAATTAAATTCAAAATGCTACACATGCAACTCAACATGAAGGTCTTAGATTCGTCCTCAGTCATAAGAAAAATAGTAGGAAACAAACTAGAAAAGTTGGTTCAGGAAAGTTACATAATCAATATGTAAAAACAATTTGATTTTCATTCCTTAGCAACAAATACTTGGCAAACAAAATTTAAATAGCAGTGCCATTTTAATACCACCAATCTATGAAATGTTTTGGGACATAAGAGATTTAATAAAACATATGAGACTCATACACTGAAAGTACAAAGTGTGTGAAATGAAAGGAAACCTAAAAATGAGTGAAGCGATAAACCATAATCAACCAGTAGGAAATTCAGTAATTTTAATATATTAGTCCTGCTCAAATGGATCTATACATTTGCTAGAACCCCAGTCAATATACTAGCAAGCCTAATTTTGAAATACTAAATTGAGAACTTAATTCTAAAAATTTGTTGAAGTCAAAGGATCTGTATTGGCCTAATTTTTAAGGAAAAAGTAAAGAATTTATGCTCCTTAATTTCAAGACCTATTATGGTTAAGTAATCAAGACTTATGTGTAGACAAGCAGATGAAAGGAAAAGAGAGGGTTTTGTTCTCAAATTAGGCCACACATGTATGTTCATTTGATCTCTAAAATGTAACTATGACATTTCAATGGGGAAAGGCTACAATTTCTAACAAATGTGTCCAGGACAACTCGGTAATAAAATGGAAAACAAGCTTCAATGCTTACCTCAGTCAATGAATAAAAATAAACTTAAAATTCTATTACACTGCTGAAATGAAAACTAAAACTATAACTTCAGAAGAAATATTAAGAGAAAATCATTTATAATTTAGGTTTGAAAGAATTTTAATAGAACATAAGCAAGAAAAGATAAATTGCTCATCCTCAAAATTACCATTATCTATTCTTCAAAATACCCCATGAAGAAAATATAAAGCTATCTGTATACAGAGAGACCTGTACTTACAGTGTTTCTTTCAGTTTTTTAAATTTACAATAGTATAACATTATTGCTATAGTTAGTATCTAGATGTCTCCCAAAACCCCATGGGGTAATAGATGGGAAATTTCAAAGGTGGCTGGATAATGTTGCTTGAATTTAGATTAAGGGTGTCATATTGGATAATGGAAGCCCATCCTGGATATGGGTGGCAATGATCAGTAGATTTTTAGCCTGGAGGGAATATAAAAGGACAGAATGAAGGAATGGCTGCTGCTGTGTCTGCTCTCTGCCTGCCATGCCATGAACTGTTTCTTCTCTGCCATACCACTGGACTTCGGAGACAGTCACCTAAAGACTGAAACCTCTACAGAGTAGAAACTGAAATAAATTTTTCCTCCTTTAGCTGTTAGGTATTTTGTCTTAGCAAGCATAAAAGTAACCAAGACCGATTTTGCTCCTAGAGAAGTGAAGTCCTAGTGTGACCTGGCCATCTTGTTCAAGAGCCTTTGGTACTGACTTGTAGAAGAGTTTGAAAAGGTTTGCAGTTCCTGGATGAAGGACCATCCCCAAGATGCTGTAAGCTGATCTTGATGGGGGATTCTATTTCACAGCTCAGAAGACCAATATAGTGAGAGAAATGCAGCCAGTAAAAATCAGGCTCAGGAGGTTTCAGTGAGTAACAAAGACTGGCATTTGGACTCCAGACTATGCGTGTTATACTTTCATAGAAAACATGTCTGTACTTTGCTTCTGTCCAGAGATTTTATCTGAGACTGAGATTAAGGGTGGTGGACTAATTAATCTTGCTAAAGAAATTTCAGTGCAGTCTAATGATGAGGTATTGGGATGACTGGAATTAGGGGCTTTTAACCAGATCTGTGAGCAACGAGCTCAGCAGAAGGATTTAAAAGATTTTTTGTTTGGCCAGAAAGGAAGTTCTAGTAGCAAAGAAGGACCAGAGGAGAACCTGTTTGCTGAGAAGGAAGAAGACTAGAGAAAAGATGGCTTGAGGACATCACAAAAACCAGTAGTACTCCACATGTTGTGGCATCAAAATTGCAAATGTGCAAGACTTTACTTTGATAGGCACAGAGTACTATGTTTCAAAATAATGGCAATCTAGGGAATTTGTTCCTCATGATTGGATTCATAGCTTGAAGCAATTCAGGCACTTGGCCAACACAAGCAAGAGACAAACTTGGCTACAGCTCAACTTGGTGGCAGATTTTGCTATCATCTATGTGGTGCTGGTTTTAGGTGCATGCAGAATGTACAAATTGTGGGGTCAGGAAAGCTTCAGGTCAGATTTCAGAAGCTCTGAGGGGTTAAGCAGAGTGGGCCTGAAAGGGGAGCACGTGAAGTCCTGAGTGTGATGCCAAAAGTGCAATGAAAACACCAGAAGGATGATGAAGCCAGGACTATGGATCATCTGAGCAAAGCTGCAAATAGTAAGCAAAGCTGGTCTGACAGGGTAGCCTTTGCAGTTACAAGCACTGGATATGCCATAGGGATAGAACTACCCAAGGCATTTGGAGTTCACAACTTGCTACAGATTACTCAAAATGCTGGACATAGAAATATGGGACTTTATATTTGCCTTGCTGAATTTTGGACCTAGTGTGGCCCCTTCTTTCTATCCCCTTGTTTATAGTATTTGGAATGGAAATATTTATCTTGTACCAGTGTATGTTGGAAGTGTTTACCTTTCTTTTTCATTTATATAGAGGGTCACAACTAAGAGGCTGGCTTAAAGCCCACAGGAGACTTTGGAGGTGGGATTTTCAGCAATGGTGAAAATAGGAATTTGGGAACTCTTAAGAGATGGACTAAATGCCTTTTGCACAAAGGATTGTGCATGAGACTTTTTGGTTTGGGTGGAATGTTATGGCTTGTATGTAGATTTCCACCTTCCAAAAACCTCATGTGGTCATAGATGAAGAGTTTTAAAGGTGGCTGAATTATGATGTATGAATGTGGATTAAGAGTCCTATATTGGGGATGAGTGTAAGTAGTGGAAGTCTGACACTTACTATGGCTAGCAACAGTTAATAAACCTGTAGCCTTGATGGTATATAAAGGGATAGAAGTAAGGCAGACTGCTGCTACTGCTTGCTGCTTTCCGCCTGCCTGGTCACGAACTGGTTTTTCCTCTGCAATGCCACCCTACCTTGGAGTGAGCCAAGCTATGGACTGACACCTCTACCAACTGTGAACATAATTAAACTTTCATTCTTTAGCTTGTGGTTCTGGCATATTTTGTCTCAGCAGTTAGAAAAGTAACCAAAATGGTGAAGCACATGAAATAGTGATGACATCTCAAGTTTTGAATTTTGATCTTTGTGCAGTCTAATAATATGTAGAAGGATACTCTCAAAATATGTTGGGTAGCAGATACAAGCTGTACCTCCATTCAGCCATCAGATTACAAGGAGAAATAAATGATGCTCTGCAGCAGATTGGTAGGTTAGGTGTGCTGAGTGCATTCTGAGGTTATGGCCTTTTCAATTTATGACAAGTTCTGAGGATATAACTCCATCCTACCTCAAGAAGCATTTGTGTGTGCATGTGTATGTATAACAAAGATCTTGTACCTATAAAATATAAACAATCCTTACCACTCAATAAAATTATAATACCCTCTCCAATATAAAGGGCTAAAGAGTTGGGAAAAACTTAAAAGAAGATATATTAATGGCTAATGTTAACTATAATTTATTACCCAGTTTATAATAAACTATAATTTATCACTAAAATTTATTACCTTCTTATTACTAAGCAACACATTTGAGGGGAATGGCAGGGATTAGTACTCTTCTTAAAGTGAGAAAATGTGAACTTTATCCTGAGCCAATTTCACTCAGTTGTCTAGCACTAACAAACCCAACTGGAAGATGAAGTAAACTATCGCAAAACTGAACAAGTAATAGCCACACTTGTAGTTTCTCTTTCAGTTATGATATTTTCTAGAGCAGATTAAGACAGACTTAGGTCCATGGTATAAGATAAATCATTTGGCAAAGGTGTACTTTTCTGTCCAACTGTAGAAAAAGATAAGAAGCAATTTAGATTCAGGTGAGGCATAAAATGGTGTATTTTAAGTTCTTGTATAAGGGTTACCTTAACTCTTTCTTACTGCCACAATATAGTCTATAAGGACTACACAACAAAGTAGTACATTGTGCCAGTGTATCAATAACACATTATAAATTTGACCACTTCTCTAGAATCCAAAGATATATTCTGATTTCAATATGACTGTTATCCCAGGAAACAGAAGACTAATATATTAATGGATCCAAAGTTTTCAGCTAAGATAAAGCATGAAAAAGACTAGAGGACCCAACTAAATTGCACAATTCTATTACTGAAAATTCTATATGATTTTCCACTGTGTATTTTGTACTGATGCCACTCCCTTGGCACATGCTCATACTCTCATAGAGAATCTCTGTGACAACATTATGGGAAAGTTATAAGGTGTAATTTGATTAAGGAGTTAGCTTCATATAACTACAACCACAAATGGATCGCTGCTTTAAGCAGCCCCATCAGGAAAAGATTTTTGAAAGACAGAAGTGAGCACAATATTCCCAGATTTGGATTACCATCAACTCATGTAGAAAAACCATCAATTCACATTTACATAAGATAAAAACATATAACAATTCTTGTCCAGTGGCAGTGCCTTATCTGTTTAGTCCAGAAATAAGAAGTAGAAATATTGAAGAATTGAAAACAGGAGATCTGAAGAAAAGATCTGTGAATGAAATGAACATAAAGTAGAAAGATCTTTAGGCCTTGTTTAAGTATACACATCTAGGGCAACTTCTTGTGTTACAGGCTGTAGATACCCAAATAGACAGAAGACTCAATCAGCTGACTGTGGCAGCCTCTGTTACAGATCACCTCAGTGAAAGGAGTGATTGTGCTGGCAGATTTGGGAGCACCGTGTGAATTTAATATCATGAGCTTGCTCACAAAAAAGCTATTTTAGATACTATTGATGCTAACTATCCAATCCACTAGCACAGAAACCAATGACAAGCATCTCTGGCATATCATTATTCCTAGGAGTCTTCAAATCATTTAGGGACAAGTTGATTACATTAAATCTGGAAAGGGCAAAATTAACTTTGTTTGCGACTTTCGTATTTTGAGATATGAGTTTGTCTCTGCTTGCTACAGGAAAAGAAGGAACCACAGTCTGAGCACTAAACATCATATCTGACCCAACAATGTGGAATTTGCAAAACATCTTGTTCCCTATAGCAAACATATAGACACAGATCTTTGGGTATTACCACTTCGTGCCTATCAGCATGTCCAAGGGGAGACACACAAGTGTTTCCTTTCTATACTTTTAGAACCTGTAGCTTTGGAAGTCCTGTTTCTTTACAAGGAGTAGGTTTGGAATTCTATTAAAAAATGAAATGCCTGCCATCTATTCATTTCCTACTTCAGGCCAAGCTGCCAACAGAAAGGAATCATCACAATGTATTATTGGAGCTTGTTCCCAATAATAAAGAGAGAAGCAGATTTGCTATGACAATGAGAGACAGAGAAAAGTAACCTTGGCACTAAGAAGAGCCAATGAGTAGTACTTTATACTTTGCTGATGGATTTTAATGATTAATGAACCAGGGAAACAACCACATTTTAAGAAGACCCACCTGTGATGAACATCTTCTTTGTCATTCCTCTAGCTAGAATAGCTAGAATAACAGAATAGGAAAGTCTAGACTGGGAAGTAAGTAGAGGAGGACAATGGATAGCAGCTCTAGCCCTAAGGAATGCTGCAGCAGTGAGAGCTAGAATGTACCCTCATCTCCATCCCCACCTCAGTCACCCTAGGAAAGGAGATTAATTATAATCTCCTTGGAAAAGTAGCTTTGAAGGAAGTTAAACATATCACAAAGCAACCCTTCCTGTGGCTTAGGGTGATACCGCGGTATCCCTACCAGATTCTTTCCAAGGACCAAAGCCCTCATTTGCCTAGAAATCAAGAGTGTTGGCTACTGATGGCTCATAAATGTGTGTCTCTGCAAGCTTTACCCTTTGGCTTAAGGACTAAAGCTGTCTTACCAAGTGTTATAAACCCTCTCAGGAATAGTCAATACCAAGTATCTGATTGATGTGAGGATATGAAGGCCAAATACCTTTATCCTAATTCAAAATGTGCCTGGAAGGCAATGCTGGCCTCAGAATGCCCTGTGGAACCAGCTGAAACCTCTGCTGTAAATGAGTTACAGTTCAATTTATCTGTCAGCTTGCACTATTGTCATTCATTTACTTATGGAGCTGTTATAAAAGGGACATCCTCTGTACTTCATCTGCACACAAATCTCCATTTTAGCAAATGATTTTAGGAACCAGCTTACAATCAGAGTATACTGCACTTTCCAAAGTCTTGAAATTAGCGAGCGGCATGTAACTAATGTACGTCAAGGCAAATTAGATAAACTGAATTCTGTGACTTCTTGGGTGAGGCAATACAAAGTTCCAGGTTCAATCCTTGGTCAATCTAATGGTTGGTTCCATCTCTACCCTAAATGTTTGTGTTTCTGGTGTGATAAAAGAGCAAATTATAAAGTAAAAATTATTATTTAGCCCCAAGACATTGGAAAGGAGTCCATGCCCATAGGTGTTCTGGGTTCCTCTGACTGGAACTTGGGATATGGGATATATCTATAATCTCTGATTGGGGGTGGTGCTTAGGTTGGGCATTGATGACATGCAAGGAGCTAATTGCAACTTTTTTCAAGCACACTGGGAAAGGAAAAAAGAAATTGTAATATCAGAAGGAGAAAGAGACCCTAAGGTAAACATCCCCTGAATTAGCCTCCCACTGCCAATCCTGTAACTTATTATAGGGCAAAACTCTTTCATTCCTATCTTTTTTTATTAGAAATGGGCAAAGTCCCTCTCTCTCTTACTACTACCTGTTGAAAGGGGCACCATATTGGGATTCAAGAAGATTGATGGGATGATGGTTATTGCTCATGTAGAAGCAGATACCAGGTTTTCCAGCAGGACAAGGAATTAATCATTGGTGAATGCTATTAGGAGGCAGGCCACTATCATATTTAGAAACCCAGAAGAGGTAGAAGAAAAGGTGTGTTTGATTTAAAAATACCATCCCATCAGGCAACAGTGAGGTAGAATTTGTAAAATAAGTGTGGGGTTAGGAGGAGTGAAGTTATAAGAGGTGATTCCCCCCCCCCCCATCTGAAAGGGTAAAAGTTAAAAGTGTAGGTAGGTAGGGCTTGTCTTTGGTCCAGGAGTTGAGCTAGAAAGAACAAGAAGCATGAGAAATATAAGGCCTGATGATTGACTCATATTTGGTAAATTACAGAGTAGATGTGGGGAGGACCATGGCTGTATCACTATGAGGGAGATAAGAGCCTAAACTCACATGGATCTCACATTTAACTAAACAGCTGAAGGTGGAGAGAACTAAGATAGTTATAGTTAAAATTTTAACTAATAGAATGCAAGGGATCAGGAACCAAATAGGATAATAAAACATGACCTAGCCTGAAAATTGTGGCTGTGAAGCCTTGGTGAGATGGAGATGGGTAGATAGACTTTTTCAGGCTGAAGGAGTATGAACGTGTCAAATGGCAGTCAGGGATACTCTGCAGAGCTTTTAACTAGTGATCCTCAGTAGATAGCAGGCATTTTCACCTTGGGTAGGTGTATAGCTTTAAATCTAAAGGAGACAAAGGCAAAAAATCAGTTAAGTATGCAGGAGTCAAATAATGGAATCAACAGGGTATTTATAAGTTTAATTTTAGTAACGGCTTCCCATAAGGAGGATAAGGATAATGTCCAGGGAATTTGAGAAACTGGCATGTCATTCATTTGGCATACACACATTTAGGTTTTACAATTTTGTAAGTATCTCCTGTGCTGTTAGAATGTCTAATGCTATCTGATTTTTGGAGAATGGCTTGTTTTACTAATTTTAACTTTTTATTTAGGAGAGAGATCAGCTGAAGTGTCATTTAAGGCCAGTTGAGTATAGTTAATTATGGCTCCAATATGCATCATATAACCTTTTTTTGGAAAAGATCTGGTGGATCCCAGTAGAAGGAATCTAAAAAGAATTTAGTATATTTGTTATGATGCCTTGGAGTTTGGCACCATTTTGTCAAAAATAAACCTTAATCAAAGCATGCATAGTCAAAGTATAAAACATGTATAATGAAAGCATGAGCAGTAGGTTGATGGTTAAGTTTAGAAACTGCTTTTAGGTTACAACAATTGTAACTCATTGGCACTTAGGTCCTTTTGTTGATGGTCATTACATAAATTTTTGTTTAAAAATTATCATTTGACTTATGATATCATGTTGATTTGATTTGAATCTCTTGGGTGGACCACAAGAAAAAGGCAGAAGTCTGGATCTGAAAGAAAATATTTATCATAATAAACAATTCATAAAAATCCCAATTTTATATTTGAAGGCATGAGTATTGAAAGACTTGCTGGCCCAGACCGGACACTTTAACCAAGAAAACCTCAGCCAAATTAGGGAGCTCCTGCCTCCCCCGCCCCTAGGAATTTACCTGTAACCCTATACCCCTGCACTTAGTAACCTACCTCTGGCGCCAATGGGCTACCTGTGAATACCTAATAACCCTTAGGGTCCAGACAGAGGCTACTTATGGGCCTCACTCCACATGTTCAAGAGAGTGTTTGTTCCAGAGAGAGACCGCCGGCCCCGGGGTGAAGATGCTGCGCCCGGGGGCTGCGGGGGGGGGTCTCTCCCCGCATTCCCGAAATAAAGGTTACTTATATTTTATACTTCTTATCTTTACAGCCACCACTCTATCCTTCCCCACTCCTTTCCCACTCCTTCTCCTTCCTTCCTTCCTTCCCCATGCCCCCCTTCTCAGACCTAACAAGTATACCGTCAGATCAGCAACAATGAATTGTCTTAGTCATATGAACTTTAGTTGAGGTGTCTCCCATAAGGCTATGGAGATTATTGGAACCTCCAATTAATAAACAAAAGCTGGTTAAAGTTACCAGGTGATCATTTTCTTATTCATCAATTGAAGACCTGTCCAATGTCTCCTCACCCCAAATGATTTTCTTTAACCAATTTTAGCATCATTTTGATCAGCTGGCAACCTAGGTGAAAGGATGTTTTTTAAATCTATAATCCAAAGACACCTCAATTAAATGGTCTGAAAATGTAAAAGAAGAGGGAAAAAGATTGTTGAGCTCAAATAAAAAGGAGCATATGTTTAAAGAGAAGGCAACTGTACTCTATAAACAGACCTGACAAACAGACTGCTGTACACTAGCAAAAAGAGCTTCATTATGTTTCTGTTATGCCTAAGTTATATGACCAAAGTACCTGTAATGCCACCATACTGTTCTGTATGGGTTATTTTTTCTGGGTGACCTAATTGATATGTTAATCAATGCTCTCCTCTGTAAAGAATTGTAAATCCCTGGGAACCTGACCTAATTGTTAACCATTGCTGCCCTCTGCAAACAACAGATGTTATCTAAAATTGAGTGCTAAAATAAGTTGACAAAGGATTGTTAATTCCTGGTAGTCTTCTCTGTCAGCTGCAAAGGGAAACAAAGATCTTCCTCATTCCTAAGCACATTTCCTGATCCATGACCATAACCCCTTACTTTGCAAACCATGCTTTCTACAAAAAGTCTAAAAGGTTTTGAGGGAGACACACAGCTTTTGCAAACTCCAACTGCACTGTGTCGCTGGGCCCAGGATAAAGTAAAATCAGCACTGCTTTTTAAAAACGTGTCTTGCCCCATTTTTGGACTCGAGGTTGGGGGTGTAAAGGGCTCATTTTTGGATTACAAGACGGACAACAGCTATATAGACTGACGAACATGTTATAAACTCAAAGTGCACCAAAGGTACCAATTTGGCCAACTTGAACTATAATAAATAAAGTATAATAAATAGTTTTTTGTAGATTAATTAATAGAGATCTCTTGAAATATGAATAGCAGAAATGTAACTTAATTTATGGTGACTCTGAGATAAGTCAGAGAGGAAAAAAACATGAATATGAACTAATCGTTTGGGACCAGCCTGGGAATGGCTGCTGCTGGCCTCATGATAAGGGACTGCAAGAGAATGACTGTCCTCCATGTGACAAGATGGCTGCTGAGAACCATGTAGCTTGCTGGAATGCTGGAATGCGCAAGGCTGCATATGGTGAGCTGGCAGAAAAAAATGACGAATCAGGGGAAGGGAGGGATGCATCATCTAAGGGGTCTGGTGGAGCAGAGTGAGCCAGAATTATTTGGGCCATCATACAAGACAGAGTGAGAGAAGGACACACCCTCAAAGTGAAAAAGTCCTAAGAATGAAGGGTTTTTACCAACTAGCCACCATTGTGACAAAAGTATAAATAAAAGATCAGCTTTTTGGTTTTCATAGCTTTCTTGAAGCCAAGACACCAGGTACCACAGAGGTGTATTTTCTGGGGGACAGGAAGTGGTCCCCATGACCAAATTATAAGTGAGCTGAGATAACAGCCTTTCCTCAGGACGTAAGAGCTTTTGCTCTCCCCGAAGGAACATGGAAGCTATCCTGGGTCACACCTATCAAAAAGTCATCACCTGTTTGGAAAGTGTGACCTGGAAAGTCCCAACACCCATTTTCCTCTGCCATCACTGAGGAGTGTGGAGTGGGTTCCCAGGGAACAAAAATAACAGTTTTGCCTCAGGCTGTGCAGCCTAAGAAGCTTGAAACTGCTATTGCTTCCCAGGGACAGTAACAATGGATAGTTTTCTGACACAAGCTTGCAACTTTTAGGAACAGAAATAGAAAACCCTGGATGGTAGCTCACCTGTGATGAGTGAAGAAGGTCTCTGTTGCATGGGGATTAGTGGCATCAGGTAAACAGTCCCAGAGGAAAAAATAGATGGTTCATAGGCAGGGAGCTCCAACTGGGAGGGGCTCCCAGGAGCTAATGCATTCTGCCATCTGAGTCACAGTACCATTATGTTAGTGTTTTTGGCATGTCAAAAGAGCAAAATATAAAGTAAAAATTAGGCTTTATTCAAAGGATATGGAGAGGAGTCCATGACCATAGGCACTCTGGGTTCCTCTGACTGAAACATGGGGTATGGGTTATGCATATATATATATATATATATATATATATATATATATAAAACCTCTGACTGAGGGTAGTGCTTAGGGTGGGCATTGATGACACATGAGGAGCTGTTTGGAAGTTTTTTCATGTTCCCTGGGAAAGGAAACAGGAAATTGTAATAGGGGAAGAGGGAAGTGACCTCAAAGTGAACATCCCCTGATTCAGCCTCCCACTGTCAATCCTATAACTTATTCTTGAGCAAAACTCTTTCACTAAGTACAAAGGAATACCCTTGAGTCATTATTACACAGTTCTTTTCCTATTTAGATTTATTTAAGTGAATTTCTTTGTGGTCAAAAAAGAATAATAAGGTTAGCTGATTCATGATTTCTGGCTTATTTTATATCAGAAATTACTTGTACAGAAGAAGAATATGTGCTTATTTTCTCTGTGTTGTTTTATTCTTAAATAATTAATGAGAAGACTAACTTTCATTCAGAGACCAACTTTGTTGTTCTAGAGAACCTTAAGATCCACTGGTCTTGGAGGACTTTTTGGCCTGGTCTATACAGTTCAGTGTAAATTAAGAATATTGGTCCCTGCTTAAACTTGGCTTTATTTCAACCAAAGGTACCACATGAATTTAATACCTTTCTTTACTCTACTATAGAGGTCACCACTGTGAGATTTATTTGATTTTGCAGACTACCTAATTAATTTGTTCATTCTGTGTACTCAGCATCAACTCTGTTTTTTGGAGCTGTGTTACCAAAGCAATAGATTAATTTACATGGTACAGTGCACTCAGAATAATCATTACCCCATAGAATTGCTATTGCTTAAATTCTAAAGAGATATATTTTCCCACAGAGAAAAAAGCTTCCACTTCATTTTCATGAAAATAAAGGAAAATAGAAATGCCTGTAAATTTTTGAAAAGTAGAGATGTATGAAACTTTTAATATAATTACACTAGGTTCTAATGCCCTGCTGTGATGATGATTCTGGACAAACTGCTTTGAGTTGCAAAGAACAGAAACCAACCTATAGATATTTTAAATGAAAAACAGAGAGATACCTTCTTCAGATTTATGAAAAGGTAGCAAATTTAGATAAATTGACTGGGAAAAGCCACCAGGACTGCATGACTTGATTTCTCAGTTCTCAAAGTGCACATCTCTTTTTTCTATGCCATTTATACCTCTATCATCTGCTTCGTGTTTACCTTGTGCATTACATATTTTTCCCATCTGTTTGGACATGGTCCACTGTGGCTTATCACAAAGCAGAAATCCAATGTATTCAGTGTTACCAGTTCAGCTACCCATTTCCCTTCAATATCCCACATGAATATGACCTATTTAAGGTGAATAAGGTGAATACCACAGCCCAGTGGGTGAAAGTTAATCAGAAAAGTAGTGTCAGGACTTTTAACACACTAAATCTGTTACTTGAATGCCACATTTTATGGGCAGGCATGGGTGAAATATGTCTCCCAAAATGGGCCTAAAATTTGTCAATTTTTCCAGACCCAAGCTGGAAAAAAATGCGTTTATTACTGAGTTTACAGCTACTTACAATGACAGAAACTAACAAGGCTTATAACAGCAATTGAAGTTTAAAAGTGAAGGATGCATTAGGCAGGTCAGAATAGTGATATTATCTCATATACAGTAAGTGGCTGAATGTTAGAAAGTGAAATACAAACTGCAGTAATGTTGACATTATTTTAGCTATATTATAAACACTGAACATATCACACAGAAAGAAAACATCTCTTTCTCATGTCTGATTGTTTCACTCAAAACAAATTCTGTTCGTTAATCTAAACACCAATTGTCAGAGTCAAATTCAGGATTTGTAACTCAATTAGAAAATTAGTTCTTTTTCTTTACCCTGACACATTATTGGACAATATAAGACAATAATGATTTTATAGATTTCTCTGTATTTTGAACCATAGTTGTTAGAAAACAATTATTGCCCCAGCTAAAATAAGTCAACTTTCCTTGACACCAACAGATGGTGTAAGTAACTGTGTATGTTCATTCGCACCTTATCCTTCCTGTTGTTTATTAGTTAATACCACATTTGGTACACTTGTACCAGACTTATAATATTTTATGACTACTGATTCTACATTGTTGAATGAGTACAGAAGATATGAGGATACTGAATCTGCTGATGCATCAAGGCTTTAAACTACATTAAAAGACAAAAGAAGAAAATATGACCAGATTCAATGCTATCAAGATCCATATAAGTTTAATAAAATTTAACTATTTTCATATATGCATATGTCTGTAGCTTTTGTAGCACCTTAATTGCTATAGAGACAATATATAGTTGTATACATTTTGGAACTTGAATATTCACAGATGAATTTCTATATGTATATGATGCATGCATATTTTTGAATGCGGTGAAATGTTACATCTATAAATAATTTTTTTCTTCAAAAAATCATGTTTGACTATCTTATTTATTCTTAAATTCAATTATGATATTCATTTTTCATTTCTTCAATTTTCATTACAAATAATGTACTCCATGCAGATAAAGTAGAAAATGAAAGCGTTAGGATTCGATATTTAGCTCAGCGGCATAAGCACCTGCCTGGCAAGTGTGAGGTTGTGAGTTTGATCCCCGGTACTGAAAAAAAAAAAAAAAGGAAAGAAAAAAAAATGAAACTATTATTCATACAGACTAAATTATGTGCCAGCATAATTTGCAATAATAAAACTTGGTATATTTTAAAGAGAAAGGCTAGATTATTTAAAACAGTAAATTATTGTTTTACTACCAATGGAATTTTTAAAAAGAAGATTGTCATATATGATGAAAAAATCTAAAACTATTGAATTTTTTTTGTTTTAAAAAGAAAAAACATTAAAAACAATGATACAAAATTTCAAAACAATATAATAGGAGAGTAACAATGGTGAATACATTACTAATTGTTAGCTTGAAAGTAGTTGCTCAGATCAGAAGACATAGGCACAAAAATTGATCAAACAATATAAACACAAACCTTTCTTTTACATGAACTAAGAAGGGCTGGGGCTTTAGTTCAGCAGCAGTAAGTGCCTGCTTGGCAAATGCAAGGTTGTGAGTTTGGTTCCAGACACACACACACAAAAAAATAAAAATAGTAGTATAGTAGTATAACTATCTTAATCATCACCGATCTATCTATCTATATGTCCTTTTTCATTCTCCCGTCCTTCATTTCTCCTTCCCCTCATTGCATTTTCTCTTTACTTTACACATTTTGGATCTTACTCATTCCTTCAGAGTAAAAAAGACAACCACAAAGTGGTAAAAAATTATAACCAGCTATCCCTCAGACAAATGACTTATATCTAAAACATATGAAGAATTGAAAAGAATCAGACCCTTCAGATTCAAAGATGCATTCAAAAATGGGCCTTTGAAGTGAATATTCATTTCTCAGATGAAGGAATACAGATAACAAATAAATATATGAAAAAATATAGAACATCATTGGTCATTTTAGAGATGTAAATTAAATCAACACTGGCATTTCATGTTACCCCAGAAAGAATGACTATCACATACTATATGTGTTTAAGTGAACTATTTCTCTAATGTTTTATTTCTTGAAAAACAACTTCATTTAGATACATAGTTCATATATCATATGATCCCTCTCAATTTTCTCTAATAAATTCCCAGAATTACATAACCATCACCAAAGTCAATTTTAGGATTTTTTTAAATTTTAAAATATTTTTAGTGCCTGAATGAAATAGGTATAGAGGAATTATACTTCAGTCTGTTAAAAACAGTATATAGCAAACCTACTGCCAACATCGTGTTATTAACTGAAAGTTTTCCCTCTAAAATCAGGAAGAAGACAAAAATATCATCACCATTTACCACCATTCCTTTTCAGTATAATACTTGAATGTGCATTCACTCAAGAGAAAGAACTAAATAGGGATACCTACAGAAAAGGAAAAAAAGTCAAATTATCATTATTTGCAGATGACATGATCCTTTAAAGATGATACTCAAAAAAAGTCCACTAAAAGACTCCTAGAATCAATAACAAAATTCAGCAATGTGACAGGATACAAAATCAATACACATAAATCAATAGTGTTTCCATTCACCAATAATGAACTTACCAAGAAAGACATTAGGCAAACAAAGCTATTGAAGTAACATCGAAAAAGAAAAAAAAAAAAAAAAAAAAAAAAAAAAAAAAAAAAGATTTCAGAATTAACCTAATCAAGAATAGTGAAAACGTTTATGAGGAAAACTACAGTATTCTGAAGAACATCAGAAAATAGAGAAATATCCCTGTTCATGTCTATGTAGAATAAATGCTGTCAAAATAACTGTGCTTCCAAACTAATATGTTGATTTAATGTAATCCCATTGAAAATACTAACAGCATTCTTCAGAATCACAGAAAAAATAACGTTAAAATTTATAGCGAAGCAATAAAAATTCAGAACAGCAAAAGCAATCCTGGCCAACAAGAATAAAGCAGTGGTCTGCATTTTAAGTTATATTCCAAAGCTATAGTGCAGAAACAGGATGTTACAGGCACAAAAACAAATTAATGAAACAAGATAGAGATTTCAAAATCAATCCTAGGCACTTTCAGCAATTTGATCTTGACAAACACACAAAAAAACATTGTTAAGGTTTATGTCAGATGGCCCTCCCAAATCTCATGCAATAATAGATGTGGCTGAATCTAGGGTTTATGATTGGTTTCTTGTCTCGTGCTCAGATTGGTGATGTGAGTGGTTTACTCACTTAGGAGTGGAGCCAGCATATAGTGTACCAGCAGGCAGAAGGTATGTCTTCTCTGTGTTGCCTGGTATGTTCCTTGGTGCAGGGGTGGCCATGAACTGCTGCCCCTCAGCCATGTCATGTTACCTTGGAGCCAACTGAGTATGGACTGAAGCCTCCAACCTGTAAGAATTAAACCTTCCCTTCCCTAACTTTGGGTATCAGGTATTTTTTCTCAACAACAAAAGAAAAAAAGTAACTAGTACAAACATACACTTTCAGAAAGATAGCCTCTTTAGGAAATGGTGCTGAAAAAACTATCTGCAGAAGATTGAATGTATACCCATACCTCCCTCATGTGTTAGACCAAAATCCAAATGGATCAAACGTCTAAAATAGAAAAGCTTAATCTGCTTGGAAGAAAAAATGGATAAATATCTCTCTCTCTCTCTCTCTCTCTCTCTCTCTCTCTCTCTCTCTCTCATTTGATTTTTGAGACACAGTCTCATAATATGATCCAGGCTGACCTCAAACTCATAGCAATTTTGCCTCAGCTACTTGGATGCTGGCATTACAGGTGTGCACTACAATGCTTTGCTTAGATAAAAGTCTTAAACACTAGACGCAGGCAAAAACTATCTAAATAGAACCCTAAGTGTACAACAAACAACATTAAGAATCAACAAGGGGGAACTCGGTTCCACCATGAGGACTGGGAGGAAACTACTCAACAAAAGGACAAAATGTGTCCTATGAACTGGGTGCTGCCACGGGGATCAGGAGGAGACTACTCAGCCAGAAGACAAAGCCTGCCCGCCATGGGGATTGGGAAGAGGTTACTCAGCATGAGGACAAAGCACATCCTTCCCTGAACCAGCTAATGCATGGGTTGGGAAACCCCAAGAGCACTTGCCCCCAAGCAATTGGCTGATTTAGGGGACTAGGGACTCAGAGGACTCAAACAACTGAGGTGAAAGGAATACCTTGGTCCTTAAATTGTTTGATTTACTTTGCAGGCCTAAAGCTGGTGGTCTGGGCATTTATTTGACGAGTGACAATATACATTGTGGCATTGGTGGGGGATTTCCTTATGCCCTCTTTTTGAAATCCAATGTTTTGTTTCATTTTGCTGTTTTGTTTTATTCAGTTTCTGAGCAACTATTTTGAAGATAACAATATGCAGTATTAAATTACTATCATTTTGTTTTGAAATCCTATAAAGCTATTGTCATTTTCTGTTGCTGTTGTCACTTTGCTTTTGCTGGTATTTTTGAGGTTTGTTTGCATCTTGATTTTTCTGTTTTTTCTTGTCTTTAAATTAAAAAAAAAGTACAATAGATATTATAGCTTGGGAAGAAACTGTTCAAGGAAAGGGACAAACTGTGATGAGTTAAAGGAAGAATGAATAAAAGGAAAAAATATATGTATGTATATACTAGTTAAGGTAGTTATACAGCAAGCTTCTGTTATGTCATTCCACAGTGATATGTTTGCACCATGTTTATGGAAACACAATTTGTAATAGATAAACCTTGGAAACATTTTATACTTGTCATAGGTAAGAAATCATTCATTGATCCAGGTCACAAATATTCATGTTCTTTTTTTCATTATAAGTGTTCTATCATTTTATTTTTATAGTTAGGCACATGGTGTATTTAAAGATATTTTTATATGAAGAAAGACAAGAATCTAATTTTTTTTTCACACAGCTATCTGGTAGTCCCAGAACTATTTGTTGAGAAGAATATTTTTTCTCATTGGGTAGAAGGTCTTGCTACTATTGCTGAAAATCATTTGACCATAATTGGTGGGCTTATTTTTCATTGTATTCCACTGAGCTTTAAACCTGTTCTTGTGCCAGTACTATACTGTCTGATCTAATGTTTCTTTATAGTAAATTTTTAAGTCAGAAAATTTGAGTCCTTCTATTTTTTGTTCTTTTTCAAAATTGTTCTTATTATTCTGGATCCTTTTTAATTTTGTATAAATTTGAACAAACTTTTCAATTTCTGGAAAGAATTCATATAAATTAGTGGAGTATTGCACTCTTTAAAATGTTGTCCTCCAAACATTAACAAATGGTCTTTTTCCAAGTATTTAGATATTTAGTCTTTCAACCATATTTTGTAGTTTTCAGGTTGTAAATTTTGTGTTTCTTCAGCTAAATCTAATCCTAAGACATTTTTACACAATTGCAAAAGGGTTATATTCTTTATTTCACTGTCAAAAGTTGTTCATTGCATATACAAAGATACAGTTCATTTTTATATACTTTCTAATATCTTAAAAATTTGTTCTATTTGTGTGAATGCTTCATTTCCTCTGTCTCTTTCTTTTTCTCTATTTCCCTGTCTCTTTCTGTTTTTGTCTCTGTCTCTCACTCTGTCTTTCTCTTTTTCTGTCTCTCATTCTCTCTATCTCAGTCTTTGTCTCTGTCTCTCTGCCTCTGTTTCTCTTCTCTCTTACTTTACTTTCCTAAAGGTTTCCTATATCACGTTATCTGAATAAAGAGAATAACTTTCATTTTTTTTCAGTTGGATGCATTTTATTTCTATTTATTGTCTTACTACAACTGGGAGAACTTATAATTTTACTGGGAAGAGTATAGCTGAGAGTTCGCCTTTTAATATTGTTCATAATCTAAAAGAAGGAAACATTTAGTCTTTCATTATTAAGTATGATGTCATCTGGTGCTTGGTTTTTTTTTTTTTCAGATTGTAGACATTTGCTTCTATTTCTTGTCTGCTGAGTATTGTTATGATAGGAAGATGGAATTATTTTATATTATTTCTTACAACAGCATATGAAACTTTAGACATAATTTTGATAAAAAATAATATTGTGTTCTCTTTTTGCAAATATTAGCTTCAAATGTCTTCTCCCAATACATTTTCTGATGTATATTACAATGAGCTATACTTAATCATAAGAATGTTGCCATTATCTTAAAAATAAATATAGATTCAATGAAATATTTTTACCAGTCTCCTGCAAACATTAATATTATAGTACTTTTGTCTGAGTTACTTTGTTTGAGAATATTGATTTTTAATTAAAAGTCATTCTTTGAGAGGACTTGAATAAGATAATTTCATTGAGAACTGAACAGCAAGTTAGCATTTTACTTCTCATAGAATTTATGACATCCCCATGATTATGAATTTATGAATCATCTTAGTCACTGTTAGGAAGTCCTGATAACCTTCTCTATTTATCTGGGAAATTAAATTGGTAGAAGCCCATTAAACTCAGATTTCACAGCTGCTGGCTTTAAGATTCTCTGTAAAGAAAAAAAAATTAAAACATTTCATTATTCTGGTTTTCTTGGTGTTTTATAGTTTTAAGTCTACTTGAAATTAAAAAGAGACCATAACCTCTTTCTGTGTATTATAACACACAAAAAAAGAGCTCAGAACATATGTGCATAGGTAAAGAGATTTTCAATTTTTAAACATCATTGATTTGATCCATTATACCTGTCTTACGCTCAGAGCACTTGTCCTTACAGAGCAGTTAACTCAGGTGGCTTGGATCACAGCTACTTGCTGTCTAACTTTGTTTCAAACATGAAAATCCTAGATCTGAAACATCAACATTGGAATCTATTGGATTTTATATTCAAATGTAATCTTTATTTCTCCTTCTAATTCTACACTTGAGGGTTTTTTATAAGATCTTTTATTTATACCTTAAAAATATAAATTATGTGGGCTCTCTGATTATATCTGATGATATCTCCATTGTCTTTTTTTCTCAGCCCAGAGTCAATAGACTACTGTTTTTGAATAGCTAATTAGTCACCTGTATTGAATAGGGTTAAGTCAAGATAAATCAATTTAAACATAGAAAAATACAAATTCCTACTGCTCTCTAATAGGGGAGTTTTGGGGGAAGATCGATGCCTAATCTTGGTGAAAAATGCAGGTGACATGGAGAGGCCCTTTTTAAATAAAAAACTTGTAAATCCAATTGAGAATGTATACTTGTTGAGTAACCCTTACTCCCACATTAGGTATTTCAGGTAATCTTCCCTATAGCTTTAGTAAATAGGAATCAACTATATTTTATAAAAAAAACAAAGTTACAAAGTTTTATATATATATATAATAAACAAATAGTAAGTGGCAGTGTGAGTTTGAACCTAAACCTTTCTGATTTCAAGGTCTATGCCATTATTGTTACAGCTCACTGGAAACATGTGAAATATTGCCAAATGTGAATGCACTTGAACTAAGCTGGAAAGACAAAGAGAAAATGATGGAACATTGAGGTTAATCAGGAAGCCACTTATCTCCATTTTAAAAAGCATTCAGCTTGAATGTTTGAAAATGTTTTATTAAAAGGTACAAAGATCTGCAAGAAGTGATTTAAGTGACGAATTGTTTACTACAACTGAAGTAATTCATTAGGGGAAAGATTCTGCTTTGAAAATCGGTGCTGGGATAACTGACAACTGTATACAAATATAAAATACACTTCACCACCTAATGCCATGAATAGATTGCAACTTGAAAAACATCATAGTCCAAAGTAAGAAACCAAAGGAGAAAATATTTGTGAGTTTGCTTTAGACCAAGATTTTTTGGGGTAGAGTACAAAAACCAAAGACAAGAAGGCATCCACTGCTGCCCTTGATTGTAACAGATTCAACTGAGTGTTGTTCTTACAATCCAATTGTGAAGATGATGAGTTATCTGAAGAATATCAAGTTTGAAGTTGTTTACAGTTGTAAACAATGTGTATATAAATTAGTAGCCTTTAAATTAAAGTATTTATTTCAATTTATTTTTCTGCCTCTACTAACACACTTAAATATAGTTCATTAGATCATAGGCATAAATAAAAAAGCATGAGTAATGAAAGAATAAAAATAGTTCTATTCTTGGTTTTTCCAACACAATCTCTTCTTTTAGATGTATAAGCATCAGTAATTATCTATAAAATGAGTTTAATTTGAATTTTCACTTGTTTCTTAGGGCTAATGTTTGCTATACACAATAACCAAAATAGGGTGAATGATTCATAAGGGTTTGTAATTTTAAGAGATTCAGAATGCAAATAGCATTACTATGCAGGTTTTCAGAAGGAAGACAAGATAGAGAGATCCTCCGTGTCACCAACCTGGTATTAACATCTTGAATACACGTCGTTGGATAAATTTGTCAATTGACTTTTACTTTTACTTTTCTTTGTCCTTTCATTTGAGCATTACAGATTCAGATTTTCACCAATGGGTAGAGTGGAGCCTATGATTCTATAATATTGTTTATAAATTCCCTTTGAAAGAGACTTTTAGATTTTCTTCTATTATGCTTCAGTTTACATTGTATCAGCATAGCAATAAATAAAACATAATTGACAGGAAATAATATTTGTTCTCCAAAATTGCTTTTAGCTGCTGATATGTATTTCAACATTATTTTCCTGAATAATGTTTTTCATTCAACTCCAGTTATCAAGAGATTTCTAATTAATTACCTGAGAAACAGTCCTTTCTCACTCCCACTTTCTTGGCCACCTTATTAATTTGGACTTGCCTCAATGAAGTATTTATTCAGTCTTTCCTGGCTACACTTGATATTTCAAGAGTTGGCATTTCTCTTGCTTGTCTCTGGACACTAATATTTAATCATGTAATCATAGGAATTGGAGATGGATGAGACCTAACGGTTCACTCTCCATCTGCCTGCCAAAGCTGCTGCTGTTTTCCCTATCATTTGGTATTGATTTTCTACCAAGCTGATGATATACCTCTAACATAATTTTAAATGCCATATTTTTGCACATATATCAGGAAAATCCATTACCCAAAGTTATATGTTTATTCCATAGTTATTTCTTTTAGATGTGGTCAGTTTAGTGCATCTATTGTTTCAACGAGCAACATATAATTCAAACATACATGAGTGGTCTATGTGAAAATTTTACATGAAAACTTCAAGTACTTTTGCTGTATGAACATAATAATCATTCATCTACATTTGAAAGTATATTGTAAATTGTGATTTTCAAAATTTTCAAAACAATACATTCTTTATTTTAGTTTCTATTACATTGCAGTGGCACACGATTCCAGATTCATAGTGAAAAATGGATTTAAAACATCAAAATCAATAAGTATTATATTCATTTTCAAATATTTCCCTGCCTAAGACTCACATCCACCTTCCTGAACATTCATTAGATTTCTTTAGTTTCAGTGTACAAGGAACTATAACTGCAAAAATATTTGGCTTCTCAAGACTATACTGATGCTAAGATATGATTTATTTGTAATATTTCATGTGCATCATTTATTTCTTATGTAGAGAACACTAGAAATCAGCAAATTTGTTTAAATGTATGTACAGTTGTTAGATGAATGCCTAACCTGACCCTGACGTCATTCTCTGCTCAGACATTATTCAAAGACTTCACGCTTGACCTCAAATGCTTCCATCTTCTCCACACGAGTTCTTAATCTTCTAAAGTCAATGGTAATGCATGCATACTGTGTTTTTCAGCTTCTCCTTACTGTAACAGTCACCTAAGGTAATCAGCATTTTAGCTTATGGTTTTATGGGTTTCTGTCAACTCTTGGTTGGCACCATTGCCTGTGGTGAGGCAGCCAGTAATGGAGAGGACCATATGGAAGACCACAGCTAATTATCTCGTGGCCTATGTGTGAAAAAGAACGGGAAAATATGGGGTCCCACAATTCCCATGGAGCATGACTACCCCTAAGAACTGAAATTTTTCTCCTTGATTCCATCACTAACTGTTTTCACCACTTGCTAATAGTGTCAAGCTTGGGGTCAAGTCTTTAAGACATGAAAATCTGGGCTACATGATCCAAAGTTTGGCACACATTAACCCAGTATTATCATGCACATACACACCACAGTTGGCAGCAATTAGCCTTTAATTTATTCATTCTTTTGTGCTATTTGTATACATGTTTTCCTTCCCCAATTCTTGATTGTAATCTACTTTTAAAATAGCTCATATTTCAGCATCTCTTCCTTTTGGCACACTACATGTACTTATAAACTCTAAATAAAGATTTGTCAAGTGAAAAATATACTTCTCTAGCTCTTTTATAATTCTTTGGGATTATGATGAGTTTTTTTGTAGTTTCTGAGGATAGTGTGGAGGTAAGAGAATGTATATTTAATTATAGAGAATTAACTAGCACTGAAATGATTTGTGTATCACAAAGCTGCATATAAAACAGTTCACAAATGATTATTGAAAGATACTGCCAGAGTTCAAAATGAACTGACAAGTTTTAAGAATTCACTGTCCTCCAAACTGCTATTCAGTCATTGACTCTCCAACACGTTCTTTGAGCTAAAATGCCATAGAATTAGCCATAGGATTATTCTTTTGAGAAATAATATGACAATTCTGTAACAGAAAGACACACCTAGTCTCCATAATATAGACTTTAAAAGCTTACCTGAGCTACAAGCTTAGCATATGGATAGTGTTTTGGTTCCAATTCTTTGGACTAGAAATCATGGGAGAGTTGGTTAATCTTTGTGCCTCAATTTTTTCATCAATGATATAAAGATAAGAGTAGTTAGTAAAGATTACTGCATGGAGCTGTTACAAGCATACTCATAAGATAAGAAATTCAGCATTTTGTCATTGATAGAACTGTGGGGGGCCTGCGGTGGATGAAAAGATAAGTATGAAATACAAAAGACCTTTATTTTGAGAATGCGGGGAGAGATACCGCAACACCCTGGAGACCACCCCCCCACAAGCTCTCCGTGGAACACATGGAGTGGGGGCCTATATGTAGCTTAGGTTAGGGGTGGTGCCTGAGGCGGCATTAGGGATGCACAGGTAGCCCATTGGCACTAGTTTGGCCCCAGAGGTAGATTCCTAGGAGTGAGGGAGATAGGAGCTCCTTGGTTTCAGCTGAGGCTTTTCCAGCTACAGCGTCAGGCCTGGGCCAAAACTCTTTCAGTCATGATATCTGTTACACAATAGCTAGACAATCAATGATAGCTATAATTATTTACAGTAACATAAGAAATTCTAAGATTTAAAAAATATTATTATACTTTCTTCTTGATTGTTTCCTGGTCTTTAAATCATGCACTGCAGCATGACTATAAGAATATAACAAAGCAAAGCTGTTCATTTATTTCAGGAACCAATAATTTATTGAAGGATATAATCCAACACTATCCTTCAGAAAGTGGTTAATTAAGCATAGTGTTTTAACAGTTATTTGAAAAATGAACAAAAGTGAAGTAACTAAGGAATTTTGCCATCTCATTGATTTTATTATTTGAGGAATGAGTTCAGAACCTTCAATTCTTACAAAAACTCTAGAATTTATGCAATAAAGGAACTCTTAAATAATTACAATTTCAAAAGTGAAAAGAATTTTAAGATTCCTTTAAATATAGCACAGTGAAAGAAAGAGTTCTTGATGTCTATTTTGGCCTCAATACCTGATTTTAAAAATAATCTAGTATCTATAAATCTTTATCATCAAAGTAAGTGCTTAAATTTAATGTTATTTCTAAGAATCTAAAATATAGAATGAAACATTTTTCCAAAGGAAATACTCTCAAATACCTGTGGGAGTTAACGCTATGCCTTTTTGGAGAGTCAACAATAAATGTGAAGGTGCTTACTCTCATTTATTCTGCACAGTCATGGACAAATGTTACAGAAAAAAATGGAAAACATTTCAGTAAGTCTATTTCTGTAGTTTATTTGAATTCAGAAAATTCATATCTGTAATAATGAGAAACATAAGTGTAAAGTTTCAACTTGAACTGATACTAAAGTTGTTCATTATTTTAGACCATTTGCTTTTTTTTCCTAATCCATTTTAAAGTTATAATGTAACTGTCATCAATACAGGCTGACTTTTGTTTACAGAAACAAATGATATGATACTCTCACCTTAAAAATTTTCCAGAATTTTAATTTAGTTAAGAAAACGAGAAATATTTCCTTGCTTTTTGGTAATTTTAAAATTTATTTTAGTTTTGTATTCATTCCCCAAAAGATATTTTGATAGAAATATACTTATCATGAATAGATCAATATATTATTACTATTTTGAAAGGACAGTACAAGTTCCAGCATCTTATAAGCATGTGATATATGCTTACATATTCTGATTTGTAAATGCATGATAAAGATTATAGGAGCATGTTAATAGATATTGTGGTAATTTTGAGCATATCAAAACCTTTCATTACAATGTCACCAGTCCTAATTTCCCATCTGATATATAGTAAATGAATTAATTAATGCTGCAAAAGTTTGTCTGATTATTTGAAATATACTTCCTGGGCTTCCTATGAGTCATCTATTATTTCAAATTGAGGACACTTCAGGAAAAATTTATGACTCTTTCAGAAAAACTGTATTTTGTTCAGAAGAGATTGTTAATGAATGATAAAATAAAGAAAAAAATAAAATCTGAAGAAAAAATGATGATAAATTTATTTCAAGCTAAATTTACAAGCATGAGAAAAGCATGTGCATAATACAACAAAATACCTGAATAAATATAAATACATAAGAATGTATATTAATATACATATGAAATACTTTTATTTAAAAAGTTCTATGCAGCAGTAGTTTATGAATTTACTTCAAAATATAACGTATTTCTGAGAAATTTATCTTCTGTGAAATTGTGATATTATTTTATATTCATCATTGGAATTTTATGGAGCTTTTGTTGATTTTTTTTTTTTTTTTTTTTGGTACCAGGGATTGAATTCATGACCTTGCACTTGCCAGGCAGGCACTTCGGTCACTGAGCTTAATCCCAGGCCTGATTTTGTTGATTTATATATATATATGTACACTACACATAAAGATGCAAATAATTTATGTATACACAAGAGGATAAACACATGATATATTAACATGATACATATATACATATTTATATGCATGTATATATAATCAGACAATTGTAGTTATTATATATAAATGTGTTTTTTTTTCTCTATCTGTGGTCGTGATTAAATCCAGGTAGTGACTGAATACAGAAATCTGCATTGCTCAAAAACTTTATATGAAATAGTGTGGTACCTACTTATAATTTATAATCCTAATCCCATATACTTTAATCCCTAGCTTACTTATAAACTCTAATACATTTCAAATATGAGTAAATAGTTGTTTCCTGTTTAGGAAATAGTAGCAGAAAATCTGCACATGTTTAGCATAGACATAGTTTTTCTATTGAATGTTTTTTATTCATGGTTGGTTGAATCCATAGATGTTAAATTCACAGATGTAAAACCTGTGGGTTTAGGTTATACACACAGATGAATGGTCAGTATATATTGCAAATACTTCCTTTATGAGTGTTTAATGACTTTTACTATAGAATGATTCAAATACAGTTTAAACTTAGTTATTTATAGTTTATGGCATTTGTGTTGTATATTTCATGTGTAAATTTTTAAAAGACTTTCTATTTTAAAAAGTAACGATGATGACCTATACTTTCTTTTAACATATTCATATTTTCCTTGCATTTTGAAATAAAATACCTGGATTTTTTGGTAAATTATGGGATATAAGAATCTAATATCCTTTGTATCCAATTGATAGACAATTTTACACTTTTTATTGCAAGAAAATCTTTCACCAATTTAAAACACAACCCTTCTATGCATTAAATGGTTTAAGAACTTCATTTTTGTTTCTAGAATGATATTATAAATTCTTAATTATCTGATTTTCATAATAAGTTTTGATATGAGGTAAATCTCTTTTCCTTTCCTATTTATCTTATGTAAACTTTTCATGGCTTATTTCCTCTTTAAAAACTAAATTTATAAGGAACATTTAAAGTTTCATGAATAATACAAATAGGGTTTTTATTATATTGCAGTGTGTTTATAGATTAATTTGGGGGAGTATTCTTTATAATATTAAAGCATCCCATTCAGAATATAGCTTAGTTCACCTTTTATTTAAATCTTCTTTTATGCCTTTCAGTAAAATTTTATAGTTTCCTCATATGGGCATATGGTTATTTTTATTAGGGTTATCTGTATGCAGTTTATAGTTCTGTGGTTATTGTTAAGCAGATTTTATCATCCTCCATTATATGTTCTATCATTTCTAGAACATAATAAAGCTATAGAGAATTTCATCTATGCTGTTTTCTGAAATTGAAGCCATTTTCTTCTTCCTTTCCAATATTTATACATTTCATTTATCATTATTTCTTTTAATATTTGTGTATTTTATTTTGTTTTATTTCTCATCTTGGCTTTACTAGGCATTCTAGTATGATGTTGATTATTGATATGACTACAAGAAAAGTTTCTTTGTTACTGATTATAAGGAGACACTTCAGCATTACTTTGCTAAATGTGATAATTTATAGTTTTCTTGTTTTGTTCCTCCTTTATTATTTAGTGCAGTAAATTCACTGAATAGATTTTCTAATGCTCAATAAACCTTGCAGTTCTTGGCCAGAATACACTTGGTGCTGATATGTTACTATTTTGGGGAAGTTTATTTAGATGAATTATTTAATTTAACACTATTTTATAAGTAGATGTTAGTATATTCTTTCATTTTTACTTTCTGTTGATCAGTTTTTGTTATGTCTGTTTTTGCCTTTATGTAATATCATATATTTTTAATCATTTTTTATTATTAGAAATATAGTGTTACAAATAATGTTATGTTGTCTTTGTCATATTCCATAGTTCTCTGTCATAGTTTTAAAAAACTCATCCTATGTTCTCACTTTTTGATCCATAATGGATTTTTGCACCTTATTTCTATTTATATGGAAGAAAACTTGCAAATTTTCTACTGTATTATAAATTATTTGCAAGGGCAATCACTTAATCTGTTGATATTCTTTGACTGCATTTTCCCAATTATGCATGTCTGCACAGAATTTATCTTAGACAATTTTGTCATTTCAGCTCTGAAGTATTACATATTCTTTTAATCTCAGACAATTTTGGGATTTTGAGCATAAGAAAAAAAAATTTGTTTTCAAAGTTTTATAGATTATTCCCTTTACTTTGAGAAGACTTACCTCCAATGCTTGCTTATGGACTTAATACACCCTAATAGTGTCATTTTCCTAACATTTCTCCTAACTTTTTCAGCTTCAAAGGATAAATCATTGATATAGTGCTTGCAGATGTTGCTCTTTTGAGTTGTGCTGTTAGAAACAAAGCTGTGGTGCTATAAACATAGACACATATATTTCACAGTGGTGTGATGCTTTTAATTTTTCCAGGAAGATACCCAGGAAGAGAACAGCCACAACAAATGGAAGCTCTAATCTTATTCTTTTGAGGAATCTTCAGACTTATTTCCACAGTGCTTGCACCATCCTACACTCACATCACCAGTAGAAAATTGTTCCTTTTTCCTCACAACCCCACCAGCATTTGTTATTAGTTGTTTTTATGATAATAGACATTCTTTCTGGAGTGAGGTGAAATCTGAGCATTGTTTTCATTTGCATTTCTTTAGTGATCTGTGATGCTGCAAGTTTTTCATGTATTTATTTACCATTTCTACTTCTTTTGAGAAGTGTCTATTCATCTCAGATGCCCATTTTTGGGTTGGGTCTTGGAATTTGGAGAGTCTGATCATTTTTCAATTATTTATGTACTCTAGATCATATTACGTGAGTCTCCAAATGAAATCATAGAAATAATATCCTAGGTTAAAAAACAAACAAAAAACAAATAATTACCACAATGAAGGATTTACTCAGGGGTCTAGAGTAGATATACCTAAAAAACAAAAATAGAGGAGTATTGTAAACCCAAGTATTCAGTTCAGTCATCCAAGTATTATAATCCTCTTTCTAGTTTTCCTCACAATCCAAAAAGTTATATTTATAATCCCATTGAGATGTTATTGGAATCCCAGCAGGTCAATTCCAATTTACTATCACCAGTGCAATCCACGGCTAGAATAAAGACACAAAGGCATATTCCAAGTTAAGGACAGTCAAGGGGTCCTAAATCCAATCCTTGTGAGAATGTGCCGACAAAGGCCTCAGTCCTGGGCTTTTCCCAGCATTTATTATTCTGTGAAGAAAGGAGGAGCGTGTCTCTGGGATGAGTGATAGTGAGGGTGGCAAGGATGACTGAGTAACTTGAGCTGACTGACCAGGTGTAAGAATGGCATCTCCTGTAATTTGTAGAGATAAAGATATGCAGAAGGACCAATTTACATAACCCAATTAAGGTGCTAATGGAATTGTTTTGGGGGGCTATCTCCTGGGTTTCTTATATGCAATCTCTTGTACCCTGGAGAGTCATAGCCTTTAATCTTGAGGCTCATACCCAGTTGACATTCCCAGAGCTATTTGCTCTGATATCTCATGTGCTCCATCCTGTATTATGGAGAACACTATGGGAGGAAACAGGACTGTCTGATGGCTATAGACTTTGCCCATTAGTACCTTGGCTAGCCTTATTTGCAATGCTCAGAGCCAATTGAAGAGAGAAGGAAATACCCTAGCCAGTTTTTTACATATCAGTATAAGGAAATGAGTCTCCCAGTAATCAAAGTCACAGCAATTGTTTTGGATTCAAAGGGAGTCACTGGAGTTGTCTCCCACAGAGGAGCATAGGAAAATGAAACAAATTTAAAAAGAGAAAATATAAAACAAATTAAAAGAGATATACAAGAAACCAAAAAGTCCATTCAAAGTTTTCAAAATTGCCTCAAAAAAGTAGGACATATTATCAGACCTGGAAGACAGTGATCATGAGAAGAAAGAACTCTTAAAAATAATAGGGAAGCATGAAAAATCAATCCAACAACTGCAAGATGATGCAAAGAAGAATGACATAAGGTATATTCAAGTCAATGAAAAAGTAGGAGCCAACACATGATGTAAAATGAACTACTCACAGAAGTAATGGAAAAACAAAACAAAACAAACAAACAAAGAAAAAAAAACAAAAAACAAAACAAAACAAAACAAAACAAAACAAAAAAAACTTTCCAAGTAGAGAAAAAAGAATTTCACATATAGATATGTAAGACATATAGAAAGTCAATTAGCCACAGCCAAATAAATCTAGAGCAAGTCATAATGGTCAAGATTGCTGAAATTTAATACAATAATAGAATATTAAAAGCTGTTAGAGAAAGGAAACAAATCACTTATAAAGAAAACCTAGCAGAATTACAGGAGATATCTCAAGACAAACCCTTAAACCAAAGACAGCTTGGAATGAGGTATTTCAAATCCTGAAAGAAAATAACTTCTAATCCAGATAGGTGGACCCAACAAAACTATCTCTCAGAATTAGTGAAGAAATAAATTACTTTCAGGGCAAAGGATATAGGTCAGCAGTATAGTGTCCGTTGAGCAAGTGCAAGATCGTGAGTTCTTCACTAGTACAAAGAGAAAAATAGAGACAAAGACAGACAGATAGACAGAGGAAAAAAGAAATGATACTTCCATACTGATAGAATTGTAGGAGACTGGCAGTGGCTGAAAAGATAAGAAGTATGAAATATAAATGACCTTTATTTTGAGAATGTGGGGAGAGATACCCCCAAACCCCTGGGGCATGGCATGTCCACCCCAGGGTCTGTGATCTCTCCGTGGAGCACGTGGAGTGAGGCACATAAGTAGCCTCGGTTTGGGGTGGAACCTAATGGGGCATTATGGATGCACAGGTAACCCATTGGTCTTTGGTGCCAGAGGTAGATTCCTAGGGGAGGGGCAGATAGGAGCTCCTTGGTTTTACGGGCTACAGTGTCCTGTCTGGGCCAAAACCCTTTCACATACCAATGAATAAGTGTAGAAATTTATGACCACCTAACCAGAAAACACTCTCTACAATATATTCTGAAAGATATTTTAGAGAGAGATAACAATGTCCACAAATCCAAGAACACCAATAGGCAACAGATGGCATGCAGGACAAGAAATTAAACAGAAGAAAAATTAGGAACAAATAGAAAGTAATATGATCAATATAAGGCAATACATGACAGTTATAACCATCAGTGCAGTCTCAATTCTCCAATCAAAAGAAATAGGGAGAAGTGGCTGGGGATTTAGCTCAGCGGCATAAGCACCTGCCTTGCAAGCTGGCAGTCGTGAGTTCGATTCCTGGTACCAATAAAAATGAAAAAGACAAAAAAAAAAAAAAATAGATCAAGAAACAAGATCCAACAAAATGCTGCATACAAGAAACATATTTAATTCAAAAAAAATTGATAGATTGAAAATCAAAGAATGGAAAACAATATTCTACGTATCAGGAATCTGTGCAAAAGGAGAGATAGCTGTTGCATTTACAGACAATATGAATTTTAATCCAAGATAGTTCAAAAGAAATAAAGAAATTCACTACATTCTTTTTAGGGGAAATCCACAAGAAGAATGCATAGCAATCATAAACATATCATCTTTTGATGTTTCCTGAATTTCTGTAACTCTTAGGATGGTTTTTAAGACATCCGATAGCGGCGGGTTCCAATCTATGATGTCTTGTTTGTTTGTTTTTTTATGGTGTCTTGTTTTAGGATATCACTAAATACATGATTTACTACATTAACCAGTAATAGGGAAGGAGGGAAAGAAAAAAAAAAAAAGAGAATAAAGCAAGATAATAGTTCAGGGACAAAGAAAGGAAATAAGGTGAATAACAAATGAACGAAAGATAAGAAATGAGACTTGGTTGAAAGTAGTCCTATTTCTGGACTGCAGGCTGGGTGGAAAGTAGATTTGAGAAGTTATTTGCAGTGGAAAGAAAATGATTGAAAAAGGAAAGTAATAGAACTGGATTTGAAAGAAGCTGTGAAAGATAGGAACCAAATAATATATTGATAGAAAGCTTATTTGAATTCTGGAAAAACAATATGTGGTGCAGGAGCAATCTGTCATGCCCATGAAAGATTGTACTAATTAAACTAATTTTTATTCTCTTTTTCATATATATAATACCTCTGATATATGTCCAGTTACGTATTTGATATCTGATAATACTTTGAGTTTCATTTTTATATTTCAGTCTGCCTGCCTTTTCTGACTTTTCTAACTTTGCTTTCTTTAGATGATACAATGCAGCTATCTGTCAATCTATCTAATTTTTAAAATTTTATTTAAAGAAAGACTAAACAAAATGAAAATGGGTAGAAATGATACATACTTTCAAAGAAAAAATAAACAGTAAGAAATTACTGGTTGATGTTTACATATTGTCCTCTTACAAATAGTTGTTCAAGATACAAAAGTGGAACATATAAAGTGGGGATTCAAACAGCGAGACTGCAAACAGTTCTGTTCAACTATCCAGCAAAAACTTAGTAATATGGTTGTCAATCCTATACACTTAAACATACATGCAGTTATCCATATCTTCATTTATGTTGAGATTAAACAAACCAAAGCAGGATAAAATCACTTTGAACAAAGAATAATAGTATTGCTGGATTTCACATCATGATATAATGGGATCAGCACTGGGTACTCTAGTGTCTTTTCTTTTCTTCAAGGTATTTGTTCATTTTATCATGCATTATAAGGTCAGTTCTCATAAACTGTTTATAGGTTATACACATGCATGAGTCTTAATATGTATTTCTATCCTTTCTATATTAGAGGGAGAAACAAAACAAAGCAGGACAATGCTAAACACATTCCTATAAACACATAAAATGAAAAAAGACATATAAAACCACTGTACAAGCAGTTTTACCATGGTGACTGTGTTGTCTCTTGTTATCTTCAATACAATTGGCTATATCATCAAATATAGTATAATTGAATATATTGGTACACAACAGTATTAAAAAATGACAACTTTGTAGATAGTATAAAACTACAAAAACAGGTAGTAATCAAACCAGGATGGGTATTGTAGTGAATCTTGTCATCTTCATTGTAGTTACCAATACTCTCAGACTTGGTATTATCAATCATAACAGTTTGAATAAAATCTGTTGATACCAAATAGCAATCAAATAAACCAGATTTAACTAAGATCAGTCATGACGAAATAGTATAAGTTATGTAGGGCTCTAGATTAAATTAATAGAAAATTAAAGATGATTACTGTGATATATCCTGATATCTTTGGTATAGCTGTCTGTTCCCTCAGATCTAGGGCACGTAGACAAACTGGGACAAAAGAAGTTCTATCTAAGTGGAATGGTGTGAATAATATGGGTTTTCATTCCTAATACACTCTTAACAATATCTTCTGCTGTCTTTTTAAAGAATATTCCTCCTCTTTCACTCCCCCAGAGTGCAAAGTGCATTTTTTGGTCTAACCAACACCCTTGGTTTTAAATTGAGGGGGAAACTTGCTATTTACCTAAGTGTTGCTGAACCTTCTCCCTCCTCGACTTGACCTCTAGTTGTATTCCTTTACCTATTAAAGCCTGTCTTTCCCACTTATCCTCAAATACTAGTCTGGTTGCCCCTATTAATCTATGGTTCCCTGTCAAATAGAGCATTGCTTTCTCATATTTGAGTTTCGGTCCATATACCCTTTTTCAGGTTAATTATATTTCCTCTAGAGAACATCTCAGTTGGACCCTATCTCCTGATCTACTCAGTCTGTTACTCTCTCTTTTTTTTTAAATTTAGTGTATCAAGGCCATCTATATTAGAGATTATAGCCAACCTTCTCTTCCTCATTTCTGTTGTGCTCTTTTTTTTGCCATTAGTTTTCTGTTTGTCTTCTTCATTTTGCTTTCTGCTCCATTCATTGAGACTTCTCTGCCACTGTTCCTGGAATTCTGGTACTTTTCTCTCTCTTTAGAATGTCCTGCAGTATTCTCTGTAGAGTTGGATTGATGGTCACAAATTCCTCCAGTTCATCTTCATCTTGGAAGCATCTTGTTTCTCCATTAATTTCTAGAGATAGTTTTCAGGGTACATTAATCTAGGCTGGAGGTTATTTTCTTTCAGGTCTTTTGGAATACTTTGCTCCAAGCTCTTCTTGATTTGATGGTCTGTGTCAAGAAGTCTGCTGTGATTTTGATGGGTTTTCCTTTATAAGTAATCTGTTTCTTGTCTCTGACAGCTTTTAACATTCTGTTCTTATACTCAATTTCTGGGATCTTGATTATTATATGCCTGGGTGTAGCTCTGTTTTGGTTGTAGGTAGCTGGAGTTCTCTATGCCTTATACATCTGAATATCATTTCTTTTTCCTATGTTTGTGAAGTATTCCTTAACCATTTCTGTGAATAGCCTATGTAGTTCTTTTGTTTGTACCCCTGCTTCTTCATTCATGTTCTTTATTCTTAAGTTATCCTCTTGTCTTCTAACCTTTGTGTTGTTACTGTTTGTTTCCTTGTTATTTTTAAGAAATTTTTCCTTTCATGATCCCACATTGGAACCTGTCCTTCAGTTTAGATAATCTATTCTTAATTTTTTCAAGCAGTTTTTCCAGGTTTCAATGGAATTTTCAATTTCCTAGTAATCTCTTTGAACCTGCTTCATGTACTCTATGTTTTGTTATATTCTTCATCAAATGATTCTCCCCCTTTTTCTCCCCTTTTTCCTCCATTCTTCCATCTGTGTCTTCTTGAGAGGTACTTAGCATTTCTTTTATTAATCTATTTATATCTTGCTTTACTTGGTAAATATTTCACTTTTGAAATCATCAATGAGGTCCCAAAGATATCTCTTTATGTCCACTGATGTCATGTCTGATATTGCATGTTTGTTGTCCTCAATCTCTTTTGTATTTACCTTTCCTGGATCAATGCTTTCAGGGTTGGGGGCTGGAGACATTTTCTTGTTGCTTCCTCTTCTCATATTTTTGGTTTCTTCCATACAGTCATATAGAGGAGGCCCCAGTCTCTTTCTTTTTGGCTACAATTTCTGAAGCGCACTGGCTAGGTGATCCTGCCCCCTCCAGTTTACTATTGTGGTGCAAACAGGGGTGATGAATGCCAGCCCCTCCCCTCTGGGTCAGTGAACCTGCTGAGGCCTTCACTGTGTTAGTGTCACCACACATAGGGAATTGGTTTTGGGACAATTTATTGGGTCTCAGCCAGGGGCATGATCCAGGCCAAACACACCCCACCAATCCCATCTGGGAAGGGGAAAAACTGACTGAAGCCACTGCTGTTCCTTGTTCTTGCCAGTCCTACCTGGTTCCAAAATGTTGATCTGTTGGAGTGACACCCTTTTTCATGGAAGGGTTTTATTCCTGGAACTCACAGCAGGTCATTGCAAATCCCTTGCCAACTCAGCTCTCCCTGCCAACCCCTGACATTGGTGTGACTGCAGTTCTAGTGAGTCGAAATGTTGGGGGTTTGGGCAGCGTGGTAAGTCACAGCCACACAAGTTCGGGCATTGCAGTGGGAGCACTGAACCTTTAGCTGTTCCAATAGCAGCACCAGGACTGCATGTTTGATTGGTTCTTCTCACCTTAGTTTCTTCCTGAGTCAAGATAATCCATCTCTCTCTATCCAGGACTCCCCACACTGTGTTATTTTGGCATCTAAGTTGACTATCTCAGGGAGCCTCTGTAATCTACTCTTATCTATCTGTCATTTTTACCTGAATCTGTCAATCTATCTATTATCTATCTATCTATCTATCTATCTATCTATCTCAGAGGAAAGGAAAAAAAAAGTAAGATAAAGAAAAAACACTTGCATATACATTAATACAAAAGTAAATAGTTCTCCCAGCCTTATTAGTTTGGTTTCAAGTGTGCTCCAGTGGGCATGGGTGGCTAAAGCTTTTTGCCTCTGTCTTATGATTGGAGAATTTCCATTGTAACCCAGTGGGTATCTTAAGTACCCAGCCTTCTACTGATCTGCAAATAGGCCTTCTTGATCTCCACTCTCTTCCCTCCTCAACACTCCCTGCTGAGCCTTATGCATGTTCTTTCTATACCACTCCAAGTGGCAGCACCACAAATGCTCTCAGCCACACCATTACTGTCTTGGTCTCCAACTCTTCTAATCTCTTTTCATACTTCATAGGGAGTAATGATGTAGTCTTCAAACCTAGTGCTTCATGCACTTATAATACCTACTAACGTTTGGTTTGCCAAGTAGATTTCGTGCTGTGAAGTCATCAAGCAAGAGGCAGTGGGCAGGATATTCCAATGGCACAGAACACCCTGGTGTCTGGGGAAGGTCAGCTTCAGAGAGAAATGTCTAATTTGTCTCTGATACATTGTCTTTTCTGCTTTCTGCTATGGCACAGCCTCTACCCCAGTACACTGGTCCCCTCCTATGATTTGTTCTTAGGAGTGGAAGGCCTTGGGAATCCAAAGGGAATGCTGAGCCATCTCTTGTTCTACTGATATATTTAATTCAATTGCTCTATTTTTTAGTATTATTTTTAAAGCAAAAATGAACAAAAATTATGATACGGAATTTCAAAACAAAATAATGAGAGATTAACAATGGTTAATATATTGTGTATTGTTATTGTCAGAGTAGTTGTTCAGATTATAATATACAGGCATGAAAAATGATACAACAGTCAAACAAAGAAACCACATGCTTTTTTGATGAATTAACAGATTAGTAGTGTAGTTATTAGTGTGTGTGTGTGTGTATATATATATATATATTCCCTTCTTTATTTTCTCCTTTCCCATATTCCAGTTATTTTGCCTTTGGAGAGGTTTCCTTTCCCTTTCACAATACCTATCATACATTTGACTCTTATTTGCTCTTTCAGTCTTTTACACTAGGGAGACAATGCAACATTTACACATGCAAGTCTGATTTATGTCACTTATGTGTATAGTCTCAAGTAACATTCAAATAACCGACTCTTCAATTCATTAATTCTTTTCAATTGCATTAATTTGTGTTCTGATATTTATAATTTCCTCCCTTCTATGAGCTTTGGTCCTGATTTATTCTTTTTTTAGAAGCTTGAGGTGCAGCATTAGGTTATTTGTGCTTGTTCTGTTTTCTTGATGTTAGAATTCATTGCTATATATTTCTCTCATAGGACTGTTTTATTGCATCTCACAGATTCCAGTATTTTGTATCTGTATTTTCATTTAATTATAGATAATTGTTTAATTTCTCCTTTAACTTCATCTGTGACCTATTTGTTGTTCAATAGGTTGTTATTTAATTTTCATGTGTTTATGCAGTTTCTTTTTCCATTAATTTCCAATTTCAGTGCACTATTGTCAGATAAAATGCAAGGAATAATTTCAATCCCTTTGCTTTGCTTAAGCATGTTCTATGGGCTAGTGTACAGTCTATTTTAGACAGTGTTCTTTGTGTAGCTGACAAGAATGCATATTCTGATGTTGTGTCTATTCAATCCATTTGTTCACAGGATTGATTGATTCATTTTTGTTATTTTTTTGCTTACTTTTTCTCTCTTTGATCTATCTCTGTGACAATGGGATATTAGGCTGCCCCATTACAATTGTGTTATTTTGTATTTGATTATTCATGTCTATTAATATTTGTCTCATATAAATAGGGGCTCCTATAATTGGTGCATATATATGATTGTTAGTTCTTTCTCTTGAATTTTTCCTCTAAAAAAAGTAATGACCTTTTTAATCTTTTCAATCATTCTTGAAGTTCACTTTGTCTTCAAATAGAATAGCTATTCCTGCTTTTTTTCTGAGTTCCTGTTGCATGGAAGATTGCTTTCCATTCTTTGACTTTCAGCCTATAAATTTCTTTTTGAGTTAAATGTGTTTTTTGTATACAGAATATTGTTGGATCTTGTTTCTTAGTCCATTCTGCTAAGCTGTTTGATTGGTGAACTGAGACCATTTCCACTAATGATTATAACTGATAATGCACTGGCTTTTCATTGCCATGGTGTTTCCTATTGTTGGTTCACTACTTTTCTCTTTGGTTAATTGTTTGCCCTTCCTGGTGGTTTGTTCTGTTGTTGTTCTGGGAATTGTGATCATTTCTATCTCTATTTAGAATATCGCACTATTCTTTCTAGGGTTCATTTCGAGTTCATTCTTCAGTTGTTCTCTGTCATGGAAGTATCTTATTTCTCCATTGATTTTGAAAGATAATTTTCAGGGTATGTCAGTCTTGGTTGGAAGTTGTTTTCCTTCACAGTTTGAAATACTTCACTTCCAGCAGTTTTGACTGGAGGGTCTGTGTTGAGAAATCAGCTGTGATTCTAATGGGTTTTCCTAGATAGATGATCTGTTTCTTTTTTATTAACAACTTTTAACGTTCTGTTTCTGTGCCAGATTCCTAGGATCTTGCTTATTATATGTCTGTGCATAGATTTATTTTGGTTATGGCTGTTTGAAGTTCTATATACCTCACTTATCTGTATATCTGATTTTTCCACATGTTTGGGATATTTTCTGCTATTACTTCTGCAAATAGTTTTTTAAAATGTTGTTTGCATTGACTCCTGCATTTTTATTGATATCTATCTGTTTTATATTATTTTTCTTTGTATTGTCTTGGAGCTGTTGAATTATTATTTCATGATCCTTTGCTTTTTTAAGAGTTCTTTTGTTTCATGATCACTAGCCATGATCCTGCCATGAAGGTCTAAAAGTCTATCTTCAGTTTCATTCAAACATTTTTTCCAACTTTCGGTGGGGTTTTTAACTTCTTTGATACCTTTGAGTCTATTTCATGCATTCCATTTCTTTGCTATATTGTTCATTCAAAGTTTCCATCATTTTCCTATGCTTCTATACTTTTAAAATCTGTCTTCTATAGTTATGCTGAACAATTCCTTCATTAATATTGTCATTTGTTTTTTTACCTGAGAGATCATTTATGATCTGATTTCCTCTATAGCCTCATGGATTTTTTTCTTTACTTCACTTCTTATCTTTTCAGAAGCTTCAGGTGTTTGACTTCCAACATCTTCTAAGTTGTTATCTCGTGTACTTGTACCAGATGGGCTAGAGGTTTGAGATTGCATTTGTTTTGTCATTTTTACCTCTCGGTTAATATTTCAGTCTTTTCAATCCCACTAGTCTCAACTGTCTGTTGTTTGTGTCTTAGAGTTCTATTATATGACTGACATTCATCTAGTTGCCAGGTCCCAGTATATGGGAGAGGTACTGGTAACCTGAATTCCTTCTGCAGGGTCATTTGGTTGAGTCATGGATTCTTATTTGGCTGACCAGCCTAGTAGTATTGATATGAACCAACCCTTTGCTCATTTTGTTACTATGGCTTTAGACTGTTCCAGCCCCCCAGACCCATCTGTCCATGATGTGTGCCCCAGCCAGGACCCTACTATGTCACTGGGGGTCTTGTAGGCCCAGCTGGGTTCCTTTGGGTGGGGGCATGCCTCACCAGTCCTCTGCCAGTCTATCTATCTTAGTTACCTTTCACTTGTTGCTGAGAAAAAATACCTGAAGTCCAAAGCTGGGAAAGGAAAGGTTTATTTCTTCCAGTTTTTGGAAGTTTCAGTCCTTATTCAGTTGGCTCCAAGGCAGGCTGGCATGGCTTAGCTACAGTTTATGGTGACTGTAAACAGCAAGGCCAAAACCAGTAAAAGAGCAAGACACGCCTTCTTTCTGCCATTGCATTAATTCCTGGCTCCACCCCCACGTGGGTGTAGCACTGACACCATCAATCCAAGCACTAGACAATGAACTATCACAAATGCACAATGCAAACTCATGAGGCCTGGGGGCCACAGACATAAACCATGACACCTCCCATGTCCTCTGTGTGAAAGAAAGGCTGCCCTGCACTCTTGTTGGTCTGCCAAGGTCGGGGAAGGACTCACCCATGCCCTTGCCTGCCTATCAAAGTCCTCAAGTGGGGATAAGGGTTATGGAGACTCCTGCTAATTCACTGAGGTCCCCTGTGGGGCCACTTACCAGCATGCTTACCTGCCAACTGAGGTCCTTTGGTTGGAGGAAGGGTGACTGATGCTCCTGCCAGCTGCTGAGTTCCTCAGGTTGAGAGCCCTATTGTCTTATTGTTTTAACTTCATTTAACAATGAGAATCATAAAAAAAAGCAAGCATTTCTTGTTAATTTTTTAGTTCTTCTACATTGTCACTCTTTTGGACTCTAGGTAGATATAATGATTTTAATACCATTGGAAACTTTCTGTAGTTCAAAGCAGTTATTATCTACAGTCTCAAATTATAAATTCTTTATATTCTGCTGATGTTGACAGCACCAAAGAACAAATATCCTATTTTTCACTTGCCAATTCTTAAGTGCTATCTTTGTTTGTTTCTCAGGAACCTACTTAATCCTTGACATTACAAGAAAAATTGCCAAGTAGGCTCTCAAATTGATCAAGTAAATTATGTTCACTGAGTAGTCTATTACATTAATGAAATATTTTTCAGTTAGTGTAAGTAGGCTAAATTGTAATCCATAAAGTGAATATTTTGGCTACAAACCTACTTATGGATTTGAGGATATCATCCTCTAGGCTTAATTTGCTTTATATTCTATTCCTCTCAATCCCTGAGAATGAGTTTTTCAGCAGAACAGTTTCTTTTTCACCTTATTTTTACCCGAGTCAGAAAACATTATGCCTAGATTAGTTAAGTTTATTATTTTTCTCTCAGTTACATTATTTTCCAAGCTTCTGTCTATGATTCTCAATTTAAGACTTATGATAAAACTTTGAGGTTTAGTTTCATACTTTGGTCTGCCTTTCTTTTGACTTTTCTACAGTTGCTTACTTTATATGCTAGAATGTACTCTCCAGGCACCAGTTTACTTTCTAATCCTGGTACTCCTTTTTTTTTTTTTTTTTTTTTTCCTAGCTTCATATCTGTGCCTTTTGCTTCAATTTTAGGACACTTTTTTTAGGATAGGCTTTTTGTCCACCTATACTGAATCCCTATGACCGTAAGAATGTCTCCATTTCTTTAGTGTCTCTATGAAGGCCTCAGCATCTCTAAAACTGACTGTGCTCCATGACTCAGGAAAAATTTATTTATGGGTCTCATGACTTATGGCTGTGATTCTCAACTTTGGATTTTCAAGATTAGAGTTAAAATTATGATGAGAATATAGACTTGTTGGATGACAAGGGACCTGGGAAAAGAGGAAGAGGGGAAGATGAAGAGGAAAAATAGTAAAAATGCTCAAGGTGTGGCCTCCATATGTAACCATTCTTTATGATAAGTGCAATTGCCATGCATTGTAATCATATATAGTAATGAAAGAAAAAATGAATTAAAACAAGTAATACAGGCACAAATATGTCTGGCATGGGAATTTTTCAAGTTCTCTAGATGATTAAAAGGTGAAAACTTTTTTTGGTACAACCATTTTTAAGAAAATTTCTTCTGAATTAAAAGTGAAACATGAAGTCTTTGAGCACTGAATGTCTTCTGGTTAAAGGGTTGGAATCACAAACTTCTGATAGCCTCTTTGACTCTTCTTCCACCATATAATTCTCTTTTTTAAATTTATTCCTGGATTGCTTATAAATGTTTATAGGAATCATGTCAAAAAGAAGTAACAAGTAATAGTAAGTAAAGGAGAAAAGCAGAAAGGATGCCTGTTTTGTTCTGTTTTTTCCCCTCTGCCCTCACCTGCAGCCTGGACCACACTAGCAGGTCAGCAGGCTTCTTCACTACAATATTCTCTATGACTAATACCCAGGAAGGAAATTTTAAATCTACCACTGAATATAAAAGAGCATCACTAGAGAGAAATAATTTATGAGTGAGACACCAGGGATACATACTATAATTTATTTTTATATTGTGATCTTTGTTCAGAGCACTGCAAGCTCCTCTTCAGAAAGAGTGCATCAATTATAAACAAGAAAGAAAAGGAAGATTTTAATACTAGAGTATATATCTTTCATACTTACTATATGCTTATGCATACACACTGATAATAGATACTTTGTTGGTTCAAATCATTACAAGCTGTGAACCATGAAGAGAAATGAGCAATAAATAAAGGTCCTCGCTTCTTTTAATAAATGTCCTGGTGTCAGAGCCCAGGAAATGACTTGTATTCACAATGAGTTCAACTGTACTTTACTCAATTCTTGGAATGTAAAAACTGTGACATCTTTAAATTAAACTTTGAATATTCTTTACAATGTGTTATATATGTATGTCAAAAAATCTGGATGGTAATTTATATTTAAAGTAAAAGTATTGTCAATCATTAACTCAAAGATCTAGCTATTTACATGAGTTCTTTAACGTATATTAACAATATTAATTAACATTTTTCAGTAATTTTCATAGCCATCTACTTGAGTGGTTTTTTGTTCCATATTATTGTGTCTAAAATTAATAGCACAATAAAGTCAACTTTAGAAATAAAGCAAATGAGCAGAGAGAGGTTTAGTGATTTATTGAAAATCACCCCACTCAAATTCTGCAGCTGGGATTTTGATTCAGGAAAGTTTGCTCTTATGTATAATGGTACATCACTCTTAACTAAATGGTGCTATAAAAATAATTATTTTATCAGGAATATTTGGACAATATTATTCAGTATTTTTTCAACTCAGAATCTCATCACATGAAAGAGTTACAAGAATGATTTCTACATGATTTCCTTGCATTGCCTACACTTTGATGATTTCGTGGAGAAGAGAAGATGATCTCGAACAGAGGTTAATGATGTTGGAAAGGGAATGTAATTAGTTCCAATAGCCAGCACTCATTAAAAAGAGAGTTAGACTTAATAACCATAGATATAGAGGTCCAACTGTGAGTAAGTTGGATCTTGAAGTTGAGTGGGGAAGCAAATATTAACCAAAAATCCCATCCAAATTAAATTACAATATTGATAAATGCTGTGTTTAAGGAGGCTACTGACTGCTAGAAGAACACATAACTGGGCATTTAATCTAGTCGAGAGTGATGAGACTAATTGAAGGTTCATTTATGCTGAAACATGGGCAGAAATGTCTTGCACTTCTGGGCAAGGACACTCACAGCAGGTTGTTGAATGACCTTGAGGGAGAGAGGAAGGACTTTATTGTAGTTGAAACAGGGATCTCTAAAAAGGCATTTTAAAATAAAATAAAATAGTATTTTGCACTGAGTATGAAAAGTAAATATAAAACTTTTACTTTTATTTACTTATTTTACTTTTGTTTACATTTACTTTACCTGTGTAAAAATTCATTTTTTCCTTTTAAAATTATTTTATTACATTATTTTCTCCAAGTACTTTCTAAATCAGATCCTGAGCTAAGGATATAAATTCAAGTATCTTCTTTTAATGATTACATGAAGAAGAACCAGAAAGAAAAGTGTTGAAGAAAGGAAATTAATCCAGGTGCATCTTTGAGCAGGTTATTGTGCTAGAGAAATTGATACTAATTTCTATAAAGGTAGAACGTCTGGGACAAAGGACTTGGGTTATTTATGCACCCGCTCTCTTTTCACTGTTTGAGGGGTGATTCCTAATGTTACATACACCAAATGGGTTACAAGAGTTGGTAGCAGCCAGAAAATTTTCTCAAGCAAATTGTTAAAGTATCCTTGAGATTAACAAGTATGAAAGAATACGAGTGAGGTAGGAATAACTTTTGCCCCTCTGTCTCTCAGTAGGGAGATGGAGATGTGGAGTATAATTTTCATGAGGACAGTGGCAGAGGTCTTACTTAAGATGGTGCATTGAAGACAGTGACAGAAGATTAAATGAGGGAACAGACTATAGGGCTAATGGGTAATAGTTATATTTTTAATAAGAGAATATTGTTTCATTAGTAAAGTTAGTTTGAATTTGTAGTATATCTAGACCCTAATCAAAAGGGGATAATCAATAAATTGTGTGCCATATTAAATAATGCTTATTTATATTATGGATTTATATTAGTCTTCTGCAGGTGCTATATTAGACTATCACAAACTAGAGGGTATAAAATTAAAGAAATTCACTGCCTCACAGTACTGGAGGTTAGAAGTCAAAATTCAAGGTGCTAGCAAGGCTATGCAGTCTCTGAAACCAGTGAAAGGAACCTCACTTACCATTTGTTAGTTTCTTCTGGATTCATGTCTATCTTTGCTATTGTAATCTGCAAGCCACATCACTCCAGTCTCCTCCTCCACCATAACACGGCATCTTCTCTACCCATGACTGTATGCCCACTATGAACCTAGGTGTGGTGGTGCACAACTGTGATCCCACTGCTCAAAAGGTGGAGGCAGGACGATTGTTGTGAGTTTGAGGCTAGTTTGGGCTACAAAGTGAGTTCAAGTCCTATCCAAACTGCATAGAGAGATCCTATCTTAAAAACAAAACAAACACAGCAACAACCAATCAAGAACACCAACTATTTTGAATCATGGGGTATCCCTTCTTCAGTGTGTCTTTTAAACTTATTATATATGCAAGGAACTTACTCTAAGTAAGTTTAGATTGTGAGGTTCTAGGGGTTAGGAATCCCACATATCCTTTTTGAGGAGGACACAATTCAACTGATCCAAAAAAATCTTTGTAGCCAAATCTGGGAAAGATCTTATTCTAGAGTAAAAACAATGTCACTGTTTTCAAGTTTCCAATCAGTTTTTAAGATGAAACAAAAGAAGTTCAAGGCTGGGCATAGTGGTGCACACCTGTATTCCCAGCACTCAGGAAGCTGAGGCAGAAGGATCCCTGTGATTTTGAGACTAGCCTTGGCTAGTGAGTTCAAGGGTATCAAAACCTGTCTCAAAAAAGACACACACACACACACACACACACACACACACACACACACACACACACAAACCCCTAAAGACCAAACAATCAGAACAAACAAACAAAGTATGATCCAGGAAAAAATAATTGTTTTTGCAGGATTTTTAAATGCTTAAATAATGTTTGGTTGTGTAAGTCATTTGTTTGCTTGCCAAAAGGCAATATGGTCTGAGCAGTGAATTCTGGTTCCAGAAAGACAGTGCAAAAAACGTGTGGAATGATGGACAATATTCAAGGACTATTCCTGGAATCTCTCTATGATCTCCTTAAGGCAATAAGTCAGACCTCTGCAATTTAAAAGACTTTGCTCCAAAATTCCTACATGGTGACCACTTACTTGCACTAATGTATTCTGGAATTAAGTATTCTAATAATTATTATTTAAAAATCACAGTTGGGCCAGGGATTTAGCTCAGTGGCTCAGCTCCTACCTGGCAAGTGTGAGGTCCTGAGTTTAGTTCTTGGTACAAAAAAATTTTAAAAAAATCACTGTTTTTGCTCACAAACATTCACTCTTCATTGTTTGCTGTGTGTAGTACTTAGCATTCACAAATGTGAGGCTAAGTCAAGAAACGCATGGAAACATTTACCTCTGGTTTTACTACATATGTCAGTTTTTTCCCCTATAATCAAAAAATTTCTGTAAAATCAGACACAGAAAGGCTGTTTTGTACTTAATTGCTAAAATAATTTTTCATTTTCTTGAATAATAAAATGTTTGATCACAGATTTCAATTTCTCTTAAAAATCGGTGTGACAATTCAGAGAAGAGAGCCTCAGTGTAAAGCAGACACGAGTCTACTGAAAATGCTAAGTGAATTCTTGTTCTGTAATGACTGGCATAATGATTCTAATTTGCCATTTAACCCATGATTTTGAGGCTAATCACACTGCTTTCACATCCTTAATATATGAAGAGCAATAAATGCATATTACCATGTAATTATATCAACAAGATGTGAGAGGCAAAAACAACTATGACTAAAAGTCGAGATTTTATTTTAGTAACTTTAGTAACCACCATTAATTTACATAACTTATTCAGATAAGAAAGCTACTGATTCTCAAAGATATATTGATCTCTATTTTATAATCTAAGCAGCAAAACTAAATGTGATTTCTAAGTTACAAATAAATTCCATAGTATTTGGTATATTTGTATGTATTTTAACAGTTTAAAAATAATCTTATGAGAGATCAATGTTATTAAAAATTTTGCAGTTTATTAATATATGCAATTATTTGTTTTTTAGCGAGCTTTAAAGGCACAGTACTCATGAGTTTTCTTACTGAAATACTCCTGAATAAAAATATGCTGTGCTACTACATTGAAAAAAATATTTTTTCTACTGTATAGGAAATAGAGACTAATGATTAAAAGGAGAAGGGAATGTTGGACAGTTTTCTCTTTTCTAATATATACTGCACTATTTTCATAAATTGTTACATACATCTCCTCACATTAATTTAAATAATAATTTCTCTAACCCTATAATTTATATTTTACAGAAAAGTAAAATATAAAAGTAAAAAAAAATCATTCAAACTTTGAACTCGTATATAACTCCTATAGTAATTTAGCAAATATCTTCCAGTATTAGATACATGTATGTGATCATATGAAATTTATTGTGTAATTTCTGAGTTTCCTCCTGTATGTATTTCTCCAGGTTTAAACAATAATATCATGTTTGAAATTATATGTTGTAAAGCAAGATGCATCTTAACTCTTTGAAAATGGAGACCAAGAGGAATTTTACAACTTTACCCTCCACTGTAATTTTCATACAATATTGCAGATTATTACACACTATTTCTAAGTTTGTTGTGATGCTAATCTCCTTCTGAACATCCTGTATTTTAGCAGGAAGATATGCAAGTTGTGCCTGCAATTGTATGTTTCTTTCAGAACAGAAGTTGATTTGAATCCTCTTAAGTTCAGCCTAAGAAAAAAACAGTTGGCAGCAAATGTGAGGAATCATAGTTGTTGATTACAGATTAAAGGCTCTGCTTGAAGCTACTTTTTGAAAGGGTTTGGCCCAGATAGGACACTATAGCCAGTAAAGCCAAGGGGCTCTACATCCTCCCCCTCCAGGAATCTACCTCTGGCCCCAAACTAGTGCCAATGGGCTACCTGTGCATCCTTAATGCCCCCTCAGGTACCACCCCTAACCTAAGCTACATGTAGGCCCCTACTCCACGTGTTCCACGGAGAGATTGCCAACCCAGGGGGAGATGCCACAACCCAGGGTGTTGGGGGTGTCTCTCCCCACATTCTCAAAATAAAGGTCATTTATATTTCATACTTCTTATCTTTTCAGCCGCCACTGGTCCTCCACAGTTCTATCACTTTTATTTATCTAATGATTGAAGGAACAAACAAGATGACAAAGCAGATTCACGGAAAAGAAAATTTATGAGGTAACATTTTTATAAACTGTGGAAGAAGAAAATAATTACTGAAATAAAATTCGATTAATGTGTACAAGCCAATAAAAAAACAAAAAACAAAAAAAAAACAAACAAACAAACAAACAAAAAAACAGTAGCATGTAGTACTCCCAGAAAGAAGCCATTACTGTTTTGGGTAAAAATCATATCATCTAATCTGCTTAATAGAATAATAAACTTTCTGAGCTTTATCCTACTGTGCTCACAAAGTTCCATTTCCTAAAGATAAATCTTAGATGTGAGATCATAAGAAATATTCTACTATGAAATGGAAAGGACTTACCTTTTTTCTTTTTGTTTCTTGCCCCAAGTATTAGATTTTTTTTTACTCCTTGAGATTAATGTTTAATTTGTTAATCTAATATATTGATATCTACATTGATGTTGGTAAATTAATTGTAAATCACAATTGCTCCAATTTAAAATCTATTTTATAAGTTTAAAAAGACCTATTGAAGGAATTTGATCAAGAATTTTTTAAAGCAACTGGGTAATATTTATTCTGTGGATAAACTATATGTCAAGGATTACAGGTTTTACTATAAGTAGCCAGGATCTCATGAATTTAACTAATTCTTAAAACTTATATCACTAATTTTAATATTGCATAATTGTACATATGCACACATAGGCTCAATCCTAAAAAAAGAAACTGCTGCTTTTAAGGTTGCATGAAATTAAAAGCTAACACAATTGTCAACTACTTCTCAAAAAAGTGTATTTTTACACTTTCAGTGAGTCACAGATCATATTAAATTAACCCAGTTGGACCATCTGTTTTGTTGTTGTTTTGTGTGTGTGTCTGTGCTAATACTAATCATATTTGCTGTTGTAAGTTCCCTAGACAATGTTAATTTACTGGAGAAAGAAAAGCAATCACAAATGAAGATGGTTGCATTCCAGTGAATTAAAGAAAAGTTAGAAAACAACTCCTAAAATGACAAATTTAGATAGAATGCATAGAGCTATCCAGAGACACTATAGAAATCTTAGCTAGAAACATCAGTAGTAACATGTTATTTGAAACTTTGAAAAGCAAGACAAAATAATCACTCAGTGAATGTAGTAGCCTCAAATATTAGATCTGAGAGTGAAGTCAAAGCACAAAGAAAATAAAAAGCATTTTGTTGTTAACAATAAGTAAATGTTTTTGCCAAACAATAAAATTATCTTCAGTAGCTAGATTGTTTGTGTGTGTTTTTCTTCTTGGAGTTACTGAAGATTGAACCTGTGTCCCTGCAAATCTTAGGCAAGTGCTGTACATCCAAGCTTTTTAATTTTTTTTAAGTGCTGTTCTCCCTTACCTGTCCAAGCCTGACTTGAACTTGCAACCCTTCTGCCTCAGTCACCTGAGCAGCTGGATTTGCAGACATGCACCACAATATCTGGTTGCAGTTCTCTACATTTTGCATAATTCAAGCACAGAAGACAGGTAGGTATGACCTGGATGGAGCTATTCCAACTTTGGCCATGAAGGAAGAAACATCAATGAAAGAGCTAGTTAGTTTTGCTTAGTAAAATAACTGATTAGAAGAGATAGTAGATGATGCTTTAGTGTCACAGATTTTTAAAAGACAATAAGATAAAGAGTCAGATATATTGAGTTACACAGTAGAAGAGAAATTGAGTGGTGAAGAAGACAGTAAAAGGATTTAGATTCTTGTGAGCGAGCCAAAAGCAGAGAGCCCTAATTCTACATAATAAAATGAGCATTAAGAATTGACAATGAAAAAGTGACCAATAATTAACATCTGTTATCCAATTGTGAATTCAGTTATCCAAAATGTTTAAGAAGCCTGCTATCTATAGAAATGGCCATTCCATATATCCTAATTTTTAAAAATTTTCCCCTTAATTAAAACAAACATAAGAAATAACTAAATAATTTTTTTAAAGAATAAGGGAGAGATTGAGATAAAACAGGACATAACAATATAACAATACAGGTCAAAGCATGACTGTTTCAGCAACCTAGTGCTTCACCACCAAATAACCCGACTTAATAGTAGTTACCATAGTGTCTGTCTTTTTCCTTGAAATATTTGGATAAAACTTCATATACTATAGCTTCAAATATTTCCATATCAAGAAGCCCAGAATAAAGCCTTTCTAATTAATAAATGAAAACTTTATAAGGCTTCAAGGCCACATAATGGGGAATCATGATTACCACATATTTTTATATATTTGAATCATTACTTACATTAGGGAAACTATTCGGTATTCACACATGCGAGATTGATTTATTTCACTTATGAGTATGGTCTCAAGCTGCGCCCATTTATTGATAAATATCTCAATGTGATCCTTCTTTATAGCTGAATAATACTCCATTGTATAGAAATACCACAACTTTTCTTATCCATTCCTCAGTTGATGGACACTTGGGTTGTTTCCAAGATCTGGCGATTACAAATTGTGCTAACTCTTTTTGATTTCCTATTAACTTGTTTTGAAGTCCTGTAATACTCCCATGATCCTGTTTTGACTGATTAGACTCTGTTCCATTCTGTATGATAGTATCAAGTTTGAGGCTATAGGCAACTAGTTTGAAGGCAATAAGATTCACTAAGATGCCCATTCTGGTTTGACTATTGTCTCCTTTGGAAGTCCTGTAATGTTTACAATGCCTAAGTTTTATTGGTCTTGTTCTCTACTGTTTTGTCCAACTTTATAATATCTAATGAGATAGACAATTCTTTTTAAGGAAACAAGAGACAACGTTGATAACCATTGTTGATAACCTTGTACTCTGTTCTACACCATGTGCTATGTCTATCCTTGGTTTTGACTGACAGCTTTGTTTTGCCATATTTGTCTTTATTCTCTCCCCCCCAAAAAAGTAATAAGAACTAAGGAGTAATAAAATCCAAAATATTTAAATTTTGTTGTAAAAAAGAGAGGGAAAAAATAGCTCTAACGGATATAACAGCAAGTGTGTTTAGGGGTGTTAAATAGCTGACTATATTAATGTTTTTGGATCATTGAACACAGCTGTTTGCAGTCTCTCTGTTTGAATGTCCACTTTGTATTCTTTGATACTGTGATTTGAGCAACTATTTCCAAGATGATAATATGTAATCTATTAACAGGTGATTTCTTACTGTTATGTTTTTTTTTTTGTAGTTCTGTATTACATGTACCCTTACACCGCTCTGTTTTGTTTTGTGTTTTTCTCTTTTTCCTCTTAAATAAAATTAAAAAAAAAAATGCCATTCCTTGTCAGATCAAACGGAAAAAAAAACAGATCTAGTTGACAGACAAGTAGAACCATAGAGTCAAAAATAGAAACTCAGAGTTGGAGGTAATCATAATCATATGTAGACCCCAGAATGCACCTTTGTCAAATGTTCCTCAGTGTTCACTATCCCAAAACCTGAAGGTGATTTTATATTGCCGTAGGTTACATTCATTGAGATGAAAAATGAAAAATAAAAAGCTAGTTAGTATGTTTCAAGGAAAAGGATAGTGACTAAGAATTAGAGGCCCTAATTTGAGTGTTCACCATCTTCTTTGAGTCCATTACCCCAGTTCTGAAATAGGTACATCATAATGTTTGTCCTGAACAGTTTTGAGCAACATATCTACATACATCTGTATATGCAAATGTATATAAAATGTAGAAATTATCACTGTCAAAAATAATTACTTTCTTCCCCAAATTACTTTTTCTATAATTTCCTTATTCACAGCAAAAGAACTAATATCATCCATCATGTCTGCCAAACATTATGTTACTTAGGAGTCTCACCGTTACCCCTGCCAGTTTCCAGGTTTTTAGAATAATCTTTGCTGCACATTAGGGAAGAAATATTTTCCAGTTAGCACCTTTTTTAAATTTCCAAAACACTGCCATGTTCAACCAAGCTGCTTTTCAAGCCCTTTGGAAAAAACAGACTCCATAATTTGCATACAACATTGTAGGGTTTGAGGGACCTCAACCTCACCACATATTGCTCCAGCAAATACAAATCATTTGTGCACTTGTGAGAACATTTTGAAGGACTGGTACACATCAGTTATACATTTTTAGACTAGTCTTCAGAACCAAATGACTTCTGTTTTTATTTTGATGATTTTCTTCTCTACCTTAGATTGAAAATCATATGACAATCCAGTTAAGAAGGGAGATTTCTTTGTGCAAATTCAATATAAAATCCTTGTTCCCCTCTGAGGTAGCTTAGACTCTTGCTTTGTTATCTAGATGTTCATGTAATTGTCACAGTAACACTTTTGAAACTTGTTTTATCCCTGTGTAAATTTAACAGAAACTAAATAAGCTTTATAAAGTACAACGTTTCTTTAGCAATGTAAATAACTTTCTGTGGGAATATTAAAAGGATTCCACCTATTTTCTTCAATGAAGTATTGCTTTACATTATAACAAAAAACGAATGAAAAAATGGAATTTCCTCAACATGATCTAGGTCTCAAAAGAGAGAGAAAGAAAGGAGAGAGTGAGTGACAGAGAGAGACACAGAGAGAGAGAGGAGAAAGAGAGAAAGGGGGCAAACAATTTGAACTCAACCTCCTGTCCTCACTCCACACTGTGAAATTTTGTCACTTATTCAATAGGGATGACAAACTCTACAAGAAAGAAAATTCACACCTCCTCTCAGCCAGAAGGAATTCTAAAGAAGCAACAAAAATTGTTGGGTATCGCTTTTGGGAAGGATTTCAATATCCTTAAAATGCTGTTATACTTTGAATATATCCCCCAAATTTCATAATTTGAGAACTTAAACTTTAATGCAATGATGTTGAGAGGCAAAGACAAACAATAGGTGATTTAACTGTAGAGATTTCATCGTCTTGTCTGGATGTCATTGTTATCTTAGGAAAGAGTCATTAAAACAAAGGTTTTAAGGGGTTTGAAAAAGAGAGTTTGTCCCCCTCTTGCTCTGGGCCCCTAGTCTTTCCAGCTTCTTTTTCCAGGCAAGTGTCAGGAGATGGAGCCCATTGGGAGGTGAATAGCCCTTAAGGGCTCTGTCCTTATCAGTGGATTCAGGTGGTTATCACTTGAATAGGTTTCCTACATCAGGAGAAGTCTGTTATAAGCGTGAGTTTGGCATTTCCTTGCTCTCTGCTCTTACTCTTGCTTGTTTTTCACCTTCTGACCTGGAATGATGGAACATAAAATATATGTCCACATGAGCCTTCCTACCCTCCAGGTCCATGAATCAAAATAAATTTCTATTCATTATAAATTATCCAGTCTCAGATATTTTGATATAGCAGAAAATAGACGGAGACAGATGTACTATCCCATGGGAAGGTGCTTGAGGCTAAAGCTGTACATGTCAAAACATTGACTATGATTATCAATGGGATAAGAGAAAATGTGCCTACTGTTACTGTGCTACAAGGCTTGTTTTCTTTATTACACTGATATTTTGTTGTCTTCTGATATCTCTTAAGGTTTCCTTCATCAATTTTCCATCATGAAAGAAGGCAAACGGGTTACTCAAAATGGAAGTAACTGAATGGCTGCTACCTTTTCTTAGGGAGTGGTGTATACAGTCAGAGTCAACCTCTCTAATAATGGCTTCTTATCTGAAAAGCATATTTCTTTATACTACAGGAAATACTTTACATGAATCTTTGTTATTATTGATTTATCATTGATCCTTGCAGCATTTTGGTCAGAGTGATGCAATATTTATCTTAGGCTGAGATTTTGAGAAGATGGCCATAAACCAACTCAATGTACTTAAACAGTGTGCGTGTGCACCTTTGTTACAGGTGATAACAAGAAGTTCATGTTATTAGAAAGTGTGGTTACTCACTGTCTAACAAGTTTTGGGTTTTTTGTTTGTTTTGGTACCAAGGATAGAACTCATGACCTTGCGCTTTCCAGGCAGGCGCTTATACCAATGAGCTACATCCCCAGTCCATGCTTAACGAGTTTATGTCACTGTTGTTTCCAAGAAATGTCTTCTTACTAACCATTCTTCTTACCAAATTTTCAGAATATGTCCTGTAGATTCAACCATGTATCACACATTTTTATAAAGGACACTTGCATCTTAAATGTATATCTCTGAACTAAGTCTTCTCTGACTTAATTCATCTGGTTTGAATGTAGCCACTAACAATTACTATAGAAAACTGTAGCACTTATAGCTATGCAGAATCTATCCTTTTTTCCCCTAATGAGTGCTGTCTCATCAAAGCTGAAGATTGCTAGTTTAACATTTATTTATAACTTTGAATGACATTATTTCATTAACAAAGCATTTCTAAGACTTATTTTGTTGTAGAATGAACATTGATTATCAGGAAAGGAGTTAAAATGCTGAGGTGGACATTCTTATAGGGTGCATAGCTTTGAAAATTTTTAATAATATTCTTAATCTTTGAATAAGTGACCTGAAAGTCTCTATTCAGATCTCAAATTCTATGACAATGAGCTTCTCTGTACTGGATTCTGATCTTGAAAGTATTCTCTTGGGCTCAGTGGTCTTCCTAAATGGAAATAAAATACAAAACATGTTGAAGTGTCCAATAAAAATCCTTAACTTTTTGCTACCTACTGAATATCCCCTTTCCCTTAGAATAGGACCTGTTTCAGTTTTTAAATCCTTTTGAAAAAGATGTGTTTTCATAAAGGAGTTCTATCAATAAAAGAACCTCATAAACAAAATGAAAATAATTAGTTTAAAGAAGTGATAATTGTGGTAACTATACAGTGCTTCTTTTGTTTCACCAGAAGGGAGCAAATTTTCAGAATATGTCCTGTAGATTCAACTATGTATCACACATTAAAATAATAAGAAATCATCAGGTAATTGTTTCCATCCTATTGAACTTCATTTCTAAATGTAGGAGGAACTTGAATTGTATTTTATCTTTCCATTAAAATTGTGTGTGTGTGTGTATTCAAAAATTTCTAAGTATATATACACATTAGTATTATTTTGATCACATCAATGGGTGCAATCATTATTTATTTTCAGATTTTTACATCAAACCATATGTTCATATTGTAATAAAGTATAAAATTTAAGAATCAAGAATTTCTATGGCCAGAAAATAAAACAATTTATAACACAGAAACTATACTGAACATGGCTGACAGATAGCATTATAAATTTTAAAAATTGCACTTCATGATGACCATTTTGAACATTAATAATTTAATCAATCAATATGAAGTGGCAATGGATTGAGTTTTGCACTATCTCATAAAAACATTAACATCATTCTAATAATTTTGAATTTTTAAAAAGAAAAATCTAAGAAAACAGACTGAAAAAATGTTTTATCAAAAGTTACCGAAATGGTTTCATGCATAAATAATAAAGAATATATGATATGAATGAGGGAAAAAAGGAGCTTTGAAAATGGTATGGAATGCTCTTGTTAAAACTATCACAATGCATGCACAAAGAAACATTAAGAGGGAAATAAATTTCTGTTTGATAAAATATTTAGAAAAGGACTATGCATTGGCATCAATAATTTAGCGATATATCATATTCAGATTTTTCTCTACAAATTCATACAATTTTCTACTTCTAAAGTTGACTGAAAACCAGAAAGCTGAAAATGTTGAAAGATTGATCAAACTCCATGAGATTAAATAAAAAATAAGTATTGGGGCCAGGGATTTAGCTCAGTAGCATAAGCGCTTGCCTGGCAATCACAAGGTCATGAGTTTGATCCTCAGTACAAAAAAAAAAAAAAAATCAGTATTTGCAAGTGGACTGTTGTTGTTGTTTTTTTTTTTTTTTTTTTTTTTTTTACTTCTTTGGCGACACCTGAACACACACAAACACATTTTCTCATATATTTTCTAGAAAGATTAAGGATATGTAAAGCTAAATATAATCATGTATATTTATATATTCAAAGTACAGCTATCATTTTCATAATTGTACAGTGATAGTCATACATACTGTACACAATTCTCTAAGTCAGTTACAAACACGGGCAGTTTCCTAAGCATAGAATAATTAATTTGAATGAAGGCAGCGCTAAAATGAGGTTGAAAAATTACTTTAAAGTTATAATTTCTTAAAAACATGAAGCTCATTTTGCTTTGTCTTCATTCTCTTGAAATTCTAGCTACAAAATATAAAAGGAAAAGCCAACCAATTCCCATTTTCATGAATAGTAAATAGGAATCAGCAGAATATAGTGTAGCTTATTAAATTTGCAGTGTCTTTTATGAACCTATCAGTACATTGTCTGTCTTAAAGAGCTTTCCATTTCCTGTAAAGGATGATAAATATAGCAATAGGTTCCTTTTAAATGTTTAAATTCTAGAGACCAATAAATAGCTTTTCTGTTTCCTACTGGAAATTACAAAAGTAATTATCATGCAGATATAAAAATGCCTCCATTTATTCTCCTGGATAGGTTCTATCACATCAGCTGCAAAAGTTGAAGAAATAACAGTAAAATACTGATTAAAGTATTTTTCAGTATACTACCAGATTCTGAAAAAGTAATGTAAAAATTATGTTTATTTGAAAGTTTCATACATATCACCAAGAATTTGTATGCACTGTATTCCAGGACAAATGAAGCAAATATGATTATTTGACAGGTATAGCTCAATAAGGATTCCCTCTGAGGTGATAGAAGGAATGTTGGCAAAAATTCAAAGCCACTGAACATTGTTAGAGACCCATCAATGGAGTACAAATGAGATCTAAAACAGTGTTTCCCAAACAGGGTCTGGAGCTGCAAGAATCCTTCTCATCATTCTCAACTGATGTGTTAATCAACTGGAAATGAACAGCATCCACAACATAAAATATGCCTTAATTGAGGTAGACATAAGATGCAAAAATACAGCTTTGGCCAAGTAGAAAAGGTGCCATAAATGAGATTTCCATTTTGAACATGTATGACTCTGAAAAACATATTCAATGTTTTCATGTTCTTAGCTACATTTTCTGCAAAATGTGACTAAACTTGTATTTATTTTTTGTTGGTTTCTGAGAGGCGACAGATCCCAAAATGAGGTGTAGCATATGAAAACACGAGAGAGACACAATTATGTGATTGGGGGTCCACAGTCTCTAGCACAGAGGCCTTGATCAGAGTTTTCTCTGGCTATTTATTAGTCTCGAGCTGGAAATGTAGCTCAGTAGCACTAGCGCCTGCCTTGCAAATTCAAGGTCATAATTTTGATTCTCGGTACCAAAACAAGTATTTTCTTTATAAAAAACAAAAGTGGGAAACAGGAGGGTAAATCACAGATAAGTTAGAATTTAAGTGTTTAACTATCTTTGGCTACATATGACCTTCATGTTTTTTTTTTTTTTTTTTTAAACAGAAAAAAGGATAGAAATGATACAGCCTTTCAAAAAAGAAAAAAATAGCAGGACATTGACACTAGTTATTATATTGCATGTTGTTATCTTAGAAGTAGTTGTTCAAATTACAAGATCTAGGCATTAAAAGTGATCAAACAGTCAAGCAATGACAGCACAAACCATTCTTTTTGATGAACTGACAGAGATTAGTTGTATAGTTATCTGTCTTGCATACATATGCATACATACGTATAATCTTTTCCTTTAATCCTTTTCTCTTTTCTTCTATACCAATAGTCCCTTTCTTAATAGGAAGTCACTTTCAATCCAGCTATTCCCCTTCTGGGTATTTTCCAAGAAATATTGAAAATGTCATGCCACCGTGGTATATGTACACCCAGGTTTATAGCAGCATAATTTGTAATAGCTAAATCTTGGAAACAACCCAAATGCCCATCAACCACAGAATGGATAAAAAGGATGTGGTATTTTTGTACAATGGAATATTACTCAACTATAAAAAGGATAATCTTGAGTTTTTATGGATAAATGGTGGCAACTTGAAACCAAACTCATAAGTGAAATAAATCAAACTCACACTTTTAAATATCATATTGTCTCCCCAGTGTAAATAAACAATAAAAAAAAAAAAACCGAAACAGTAGTAAGATCCAAAATGTACAATAGGTATTCATGTTTATGTTCTTTTGGACATATCTTAGCAAAGTGTCTGATGCTGTCCCAGTAGCGTTCCACTGGGACCTTGGGGTCCTGTTTTCATTTCCTTTTACACTATGCTTTAGCAAGACTTCCTCTAGAACAAACAGTCACATGACCCAGCAGAGCTCAAAGTCCCTGGAATTATAAGTGGGAAGGTTAATTTAAGACATATTTTCCCCACAGTTTCTTAGAGATATTAGTGTGGATAAATGAGATGTTGTGTAGAATTCTTGATGGTGAACCCTGTCACTATTGTTATTATTACATAATTAATTATGGCTAAAGGATTACATACCTCTCTGATTTATAGATTATAAAAATATGTTTCTTTACAGTCAGAAAGTCACAAGAGTTTTCTGAAAACTAATTTTTATCTTCTTCCAAAAGTCCTGCGGTCACACATTATTTAATAGTACTACACATTTATGCTCACTTGAGCAATTGAATTTTCAGTACCATACTTTTTATCATTGGATAAATAAGCTTTGGATTGGTCAGGGTTTTCAATTGTTGTGATTCATGAATTAATTCATGTTCATAATTTGCTTTGTCACACTATGCTCTTATTACCTGAAATTAGCTATAAAACATTTTTTTTTGTATTTTTGGAAGTGGAGACTTGTGAGGTTAGTGGTCCCTGTAGTTCACTGTCATTGTCGTATCATTCTTGTTCTTCTAAAAAATGTGTAGATCAGAAAAAAAAATTAAAGAACCTTGTTCTAGAGGTGTGAAGCTATCAGTGGACTTTTTGAAAAGTGTCAACATTTCTGCTGCAAAAATCTAGATGGATAAGAGTACATGGCTTTGTCAAATATTTCTTGAATGGAAATCTATCATAAATTATTCATTCCTTAAATTTCATTCTCCTTGTCCTTCTTAATATCTCCTCAAATTATATTGATCTACAGTCCTATTTTTCCTTTTTCATTCTTCTCCCTAACTCCTCATTTTAAAGGTTTATTATCTTGTCTTTCCAAAGGCTAGATATTTCAATCTGTGAATTAAAAAAAAATGGCTACTATTTTGTATTATGAGTTTGACAAAAACAAACATATAATGACAATTTTGTTAATTAATATCATCAATAGTCACAGTCTGTTGGATATTCTCAACAAAGATGATCGATTGCTTAATGGCCACGAGGTAGTGTTGATAAAGGAGATGAGACTAACCTACAGTCCTTGGTTATGTCATCTTATTCACTACCCAGGGGAGAGCAAGAGAGATCGTTAATATGATGTCAGCCTATGTTTCACCTTACATTAATTTTTTCCCTTCAGTGCACCATGATACAGTATAACTAGTTCAAGCTCTCAAAATACCATAGTTTTTCTCATTTTTTTATCCTATTTGTATTATTTGTTTTCTTACAATAACAATTGTACAACTTCCACTAGAACATTTTACAGATAGGTGGGCATCAAGGCATTTTTCTGGGCAATGAATACTATATATAGAAACAAACAATAAAGGAAACCATGTTGAATATACATAAATTTTAGGAAAAATTAGCTCTTTTATACTGCTATGCTAATGATCACCTACATTACAAAGTGAAAAATATATGACAATCTCTCCCCCCCTCAGCTAGATGCACTACAGTGATATGAGGCTTTCTGACAAGATGATTTATGGCGAGAAAAACACCATTTTATGTTCAAATTCCTCCCTTTTAGGAAAGAAATGTAATATTTCATACAGTGACTACTGCCATCTAAACTTATTTTTTAAAACACTCAGCAGAACAATAAAATGATTTATTTTGGTCAGAATTGACCACTTTCAAGCTGAGTTTCAAAAGTCAGAATACTTTTTTTTGGTCGTTAAAATTAACTTACCAAGTAATAAATTCAGGTTTGTTTAATTCATAATACCTAATAATCATCCCCTGTTATTTTGTTTTCATCTCTATTTTAGTGAAACAAACAGCTTTCAGAGTGAAGATTAGAAAAATGCACAGGATCATATTTTCCATGAAGATACAACACTGTACTTATAAAAAGCGAAGTGGGCGTCTTCATGAAAAACATCAGACCAGCCCTCCTGCCTAAAACTCTCTATCTTTCTATGTCACTAAAATGCTACACAATCATGGATTTAGCATTTAATATTGAAATATTATCTCTAAAAATACCCACATTGAAACCATCTATTTTTGTGTGAAAATATAATATGACAAACCGTTATTAAGCTTTATTGTCTTACTCAAATTAATTCTATATATTAATCAGTCACTTAGCAATTGCTTAGTGAAAAGTTAATGAGATGTAGGAAAACATTTCAGACTAGAAACTTTTCATTTCCCTGTTTTTTTTCTCTCTCTTTCTCCCTTCCTTTTCTTCTTCCCTATTGTCATTTGTTTCTCCTTTAAATTAAAAATTTTGTTTGCTGTGTGACTAAAATGGGTGAGACTTTTGTCATGATTTAAGAGCAATATGATTGTTTAATCAAAGCAAAAGAGTACATAAACCATTGATTTCTGGAATTCTCTTTCTCTCTCTCTCTCTCTCTCTCTCTCTCTCTCTCTCTCTCTCTCCTCCTCCTCCTCCTCCTCCTCCTCCTCCTCCTCCTCCTCTCTCTCCCTGCAAAAGACTGAACTGAAACAAATATTATAGTTATAGGAAAGATTTCAGGGCAAAGTTGAAATTTTGCCTAAATCTTAGAAAATGGTGGAGCTGCTAATTAGAAATGTAGTAGCTGAAATAAATAGCTGTCAAATTGTGACAAATTCTTAGTCTTTATCTAGTGGACCCAGTAGAATTTTTACACTGCTTGTCAGCCTGTGTTGACTTCTTGGCCACTGTGTTTCTTTTATTATATTCTTACATATCGGTTGCAACTCTGGGTCTTGTTTTATTTGTTTCCTCCTGAATACATAGCTGCCGCCTAGAACTCTCCTCTGAGCCACTTTCCAGTATAATCAAACGACTTTTGGGGGATGGAGATATAACATGAAACTATTTGAGCAAAACCATAAAGTTTAAAGGAGGAAGAGAATCACACAGAGAGAGTGTGGGCACCTACGATGGGGAAAAGAATCCATGTAGTATGCAGGTAACATGGAAAGACTGACTGACATAGCAAAACTAGAAAAAACAGAGGAATAAATATAAGAGGATTAATAAGGCTTTTGTTATTTACCAATAACACTTCTAGCTGTTCTTATAAATAATTCTGACAAATCTATGATCATTTGAAGAGCATACTCTTTCATTTTTTAAATTTCTATTTATCAAAATTACACCTTTGTACTAGTGTGAAAGATGATGAATATAAATACTTTCTAAACAAGACTTTCATCCTAAGAAACTTAACAGAAGATTTACAATTGGCTTGGCAATAAAATTAATGGTAAAGATATATTACAAAATTGCTTTTTCTGTATTATGTTGGTCTGGTTATCATGCCTTTAAGGTCTTTGAGCAATTTACTCCAAATGCCTCTTATTTTCTTATGGCTCATTTATTTCTACTGTATCTTGCTTATGTTAGGAATAATTTGGTTTGCTTTCTTAGCACCTGCTGATCTTGTTGCAATTAAAGTAGCTACTTTCCTGTGTCATATCCTGCCTTAGGCACCCTTTCTTTTGTAGTTATTGTGGCATTCTTCCAAAATGTCCATAACAAAATTATGATGCTAATCTACACGATGAGTCAGTTAGTGTCAGAGAATCCCACTGATTTGCTTTTCTTCATCTTTAGATTGACATCACCAGTTCTCATTCTCAAGAACAGGCTGTCATTTAAAAAATCTGGTATTGAAACAAGAGTATTATATTTTTTGTTGACATTATAAAAATTACTTGAACTCTTCTGGTTGTGTCCCAACTGCATTTGCCTGCATGGCATAAAGCAGTAAGTGCTTAAAATGAGAAGGGATCATTGAGACCATTCTCCTTCAAGAGGTGAGGCGACATAGAGATTGGGAATACCCTCAGGAGTTTATTCACAGGGTCCAAGAGGGAAAACCTGCAGCTTGAGACATAATAGCAAATATAACATCTTCCAGGGAAATAATTTTCTCATAGCGTTTTTCCAGAGAAGAATTAGAAATTCAATTTAATTGAAAATATTAAGAAATGTAACATGCATACAATATCTCATTATAATAATTGCAAATTTAATCATTAACGTATGCTGCATGTGTAGAAGAGAGCAGTGGTATTTGTGTTGTATCTATAGGGAAAAGGAGAAGCACTAAACACTATTTTAGAATCATTCATGAGACTAAATTGAATCACATATGTTACTCTTTTAGTCCCCTTAACTTCTTAGACATTTTCTATGCCATGTGCCTATCTGTCTACCATGGGTGAAGTCACACAGGCTTATCACACAACCACTTACATTTGGGAATATTTTAAAAAGAACAAGGTCATTTTTGGAATTTTTTCTACTTAAGTATTTGTTAACCTCAAAAACTATGAGATAAATTTTAAAGCATATTACATATTTCTTAATGGAATTACTTTAATGCGAAATTTGCTTTCTATTAAAAATAGAACTTCAAAAGAATATTGGATAGTAGGTATGGACTTGTATATTTTAAAATGATTTTCCAAAACTAAAATAAAACAATATATGTAGAGAAATTGTACAACTTTGTTCTCAGATATACCCATCTCAGTCATAGTCTTACAGAAAACATTTAACCAATATGAGTAACTAATAACTATTTTCAGTCTATATTTTTTCCTTTTATCTTTATATATTGTCTTAGTTTTAAAGCAATTCCAGTCCTCTTCTTTTCCTCATGTTTTAATATATTTTCTTCTGATTTTTTAAACTGTAAATGACCACTGTATCTATCTGCAAAGTTAAGTCTCTGTTAAATAGAAGAAGGGAGAGAGTATGAACTAAGGTTAAGAGTTAAGTGTAAATCCAGTCTTACCCATCATTAAATTATATCCCTTTTGCATCAGATCAGGTGTACCATCTCAAGTTAGGAAGCATGTCACAGAATGAAGTGAAAACATGAAGTAGAGAAGAAATATAATAACTTTTCAAAATGTGTAAAAATTTTATCAGATGTCACGGAATTTAGTTTAATTTCCTTTGTTTTTTAAAATATTTATTTAATTTGTTAATTTCGTTTGGCTGTCATGATGATCTTCAGAAATTATTGTGGCCACAAGGGGAAATGCAGGGGAGGGACCTGCCAGACCTTACCTACGTAGGGAAGGTACTGAGCACAATGTGCTGGTCAGAGGGTGTCCAGCATCTCAGTAGGCAAAAGGCTTATGGGAGGAGAACAAGGAGGCCACTGTTGGTTTGCTCCACACTAAGAGAGCAAGAGTGAGAGGCCCCTGGCAGAAATATACCAAAGAGAGAGCCTGATGCTGAGCAAACTACACCACATCCACTCCTCCCAAAATTAACTAGGGTAATCAGATCTAGAAACAGAGACAAATGCCTGCTGGTAACTACAGCGGTGGCATCACCTTCACTTGTTCACAGACTGACAGTTAAGCAAACCACAGGTGTAGCAATGACCAGCTCCAACCTGTCACTCAGCTCAGACTGTTTCAGTACAGTGAACTCTGAGGAAATCTCAGTTTGGGGCATTATTTTTTTTTATCATGTTATTATTATTTCCTCTTTCTTTCCTTCTCTTTCCTGCTTTTTTTTTCTCCTTTTTCCTTTTCTTTTCCCTCACTTTTCTTCTCTTTTCCTCTTTTATTCCTTATCTTCCCTCTCCTCCTTTACACCTTTTATCTGGCATATACTATGTGTATATGTATAAAAGAAAGTACTTACCTGCACTCTACTATAAATCATAACTTTCAAGAGCATGTCAGTGTAACCCTCACAAAGAGTAGGCACTGAGGATCCAAACATCAACTGTGGACATATTAACAGTTTCAGCTATCTCAAAATTTCCTTCATCTCTGTGTCTCCCTCCTATTAAATCCCACTTCCTGTTCTCACAAATCTCCCCTCAAATTGCTTCAGCACTAGGGGATCTTTTTTTCAATTATAAATATAATAACGTTAGAGCTTGGATTCCTTTTTTTTTTTCACTTATTGATATTTCTCTTTTCTGCTTCTTTTGCTGACTAATCTGCATCATCTTATTTCTTTCCTGTTTTCCTTCCTCACCCTCCACATTCTAATCTATGTGTTGAATGCAATATATTTACATCTGTATGGGGTATTGATAAAAGGGTAAAAAAAAAGTCTCAATATATATGACTGAAACACTATGGGATATGTTGACACTGCTAGAACCTGCAAGAATCTTTGCCTTGTAATTATACTGTCTGGTTTCAATCATAATAAATTGAGGGAGGTATACAATACTACGACAAAGATGACATTACGGAAAAGCAGACCTACTTTAAGAGATCTCTATGCTAGCTACAGAGCCTTTCTATTCTATTTGAATGTCAACACTAAGGGTGCATGTGTGGACCTGGTTGTGTGCGTGCGCGCATACACAGACACACCCACACACAGACATTTAGTGTGAGATAGAGATAGAGATAGAGACAGAGATAGAGGTATATACAGACAAAAAGCTAAAAGTCTAGGTCCAGGTCCAGGTCCAGGTCTAGGTCCAAGTCTAGTTCTAGATCTAGATAGATATATTAGCAACATACAGCATCCAAATCTCCCCACTCCTCAGAGCAGATCCATAGTACACCGACAGGTAGGAAAGTAGATATTAGAACACACAATTACTTGAAATAGTCAAAACAAAACAAAAAGGTTGAAGAGTAAAAAAAAATAATATAAACAAGGGAATCAGCAAACAAACAGATTTATGAATTTAAAGATGGCTCAAGTAAAAATTAGCAGAGTTAACCAAAATGATTCGAGACAAATGATTAATTTATCAGAGTTAAAGATATGAAAATGGGCTAAACAAGTCCCATAGACATAGAATTCTTTCAAATATATAAGCAGAAGGAGTTAAAATGTGAGAGAACGTTAGATTTAGAATACCCATCTGCTGAGTAAGACTAGTTATTGAAAGATATCTTAAAACAAGAAAGAAACAAAATTTAACAGCTGCTAGATGATCTGAAGATTCTTCTAAAGAAATTAGTGTTAGAGAAAAGACAAGCATGAATGGAATAAAGCATAATGAGTTACCAAAATTATAGCCGAAACCATTCTAACTATGGGGAAATTTTCAATATGCAAGTAAACACACCAGCAGAACTTCAAACTATGACGCATCATAGTCAAAAATTCCAGAATTTAAAAAAAAAATTTTTCTTGCTTTAAAGGAGCACGAAACATAAGAGAACACAACAAAACAAATCAAAACATAACAATGCAAGCAACATACCATTTCACAACAAGATAACGAATATCAACGGTAACTATCGTAATGTCTCTTTTCTTTGATATAGTTGAGCGTATCTTCACACACAATAGTATCAAACATGACAAAATAGTATAAACCATTCAAGAGAATGAAAGTAATACAGGGCATTCAGAGCCAAATAACAGGAAATGAACAATGGCTGCTTTAATATCTCATTTTCCTTAAAGTTTTGTTTATACCATCACACATAATAAAATCTAAAAATATGAAAGCATAGAATCAATCAAAACAGAAGAACAAAAGCATGGTAGGACTTCAAAGCAACATGATAGTAAATAAGCAATGGCTGCTATAATGTCTTGTTTTCCTTAAAATAGTTATTCATATCAACACACATAATAAAATAGAACAAAACAAAATAGAACCAATGCATCCAATGAATCAAAACATTATGACTTCCAAGCAATGTAATGTGAAATGATTATAATAAAATCTTATGTACTCTTATCATTTCTTACACTAGAGAGACTAAGTAGTATTTACACATGTGAGTTTGACTTATTTCACTTATGAGTGTGGTCTCAAGTTGCATCCATGTACTTATAAATATCTCAGTGTATCATTTTTTTATAGCTGAGAAGTACTCCATTGTATAAAAATACCAAATCTTTTTTTATGCAGCTGATGGACATTTAGGTTGTTTCCAAGATCTGGCTATTACAAATTGTGAAGCTATAAACCTGGGTGTGCATTTATCACTGTGATATGATGTTTTCAATTCTTCTGGGAATACGCCCAGAAGTGGAATAGCTGGGCCAAACAGGACTTCCAGCTTTTTGAGGAAACTCCAGACTAACCTCCACAGTGGTTGCAACAGTCTGCACTCCCACCAACAGTGCATAAGTGTTCCACTTTCCCTGCAGCCACTCCAGCATTTATTGTTGATAGTTTTCTTTATCCTGGTCATTATTTCTGGAGTGAGATGAAATCTCAGGGTGGTATTAATTGGTTTTTCTCTCATGACTAATGATGCTTAATGTTTTTTTCATGTATTTATTTCCCATCTGTATTTTCTTCCTCTGAGAACTGTGTGTTTAACTCAGATGACCATTTTTTGGATTGGGTTTTTGCATTTCAGGGGTCTGATTTTTTAAAAAATTCTTTCTATGTTCTAGACAGAAGTCCTTTGTCTGACGGACAGCTCACTAAGATTTTTTCCCAATTTGTGGGTTTTCTTTTCACAATGTAGGAGATTTCTTTCAACATGCAGAAACTCTTTAATAAGATGTGATTGATTCTGTGAAATATTTCCTGTGTAGTTTGATTCTTGTTCATTAATTCTCTATTTACCCCTATGTCTTTAAGATTTTTACCTAATTGTCTTCCAGCAGATTTAGTGTTCCTGTTTTAACATTTAGATCTTTGACCCACTTAGACTTTAGTTTAGTACATAGTGATAGGCATGGGTTTAGTTTTAGTTTTTGGCATATGGAGAGCCAGTTTTTCCAGCACCATTTACTGAAGAGACTATCTCTCTTCCAGTGGACGTGTCTAGCCCTTTATCAAAGATAAGGTGGCTGAGTGTGTTTGTAGTTGTATTTGTATCTTCTAATCTATTCCATTGATCTTCAGGTCTGTTTTCATTCCAGTGCCATTTTGATTTTATTACGGTAGCTTTGTAGTATAACTTCAAGTCAGGGATTGTGATGCCTCCTGCCTTGCCTTAGTTGCTTAGAATTGCCTTTGCTATTCTAGGGCTCTTCTGGTTCCAGATGAAATTTAGGAGTGATTTCTCTGGATCTGTGAGGTATGCTAGTATTATGATGGGGATTTCATTAAATCTATATAACATTTTTGGGAGAATGGTGATTTTCACAATATTTGTTCTTCCTATCCATGAGCAAGAGATGTCTTTCCATTTTCTGAAGTCCACTTTAATTTCTTTTCAGGGCATTGTAATTTTCCCTGAATAGATCTTTTACTTCTTTTGTTAGATTGATTTGTAAACATTTCACTTTGTAGGTTGCTATTCTGAAGGGTCTGGCTTCTCTTATTTCTCTCTCAATGATTTTGTGTCAGTGTACAGGAATGTTCTTGATTTTTGAGTGTTGACTTTGTATTCAGCTCTATTACTGAATATATTTATTATATCTAGGAGTCTTTCAATGAAGTTTTGTGGGTCTTCCCTGTAGAGTATCATGTCATCTGCAAATCATGATAATTTAACTTCCTCTTTTTCTATCCTTACTCCTTTTATTTCTTTCTTGTTTAATTGCCCTGGCTAGTATTTCCAGCACTATTGAATAGGAGTGGTGATAGTGAACATCCTTGTCTTGTTCCTGATTTTAGGATAAAGACATTCAGTTTTTGGCCATTTAATATGATAATGGCTGTTAATTTGTCATAGATGGCTTTTATCATATTGAGGTAAAACCATGTTTTCTAATTTTATGTAAGGTTCTTATAATGAATAAGTGTTGGACCATACCAAAAGATTTTTCTGAAGCTTTAGAAATGATCATATGTTTCTTATTTTTGGCTCTATTGATATGGTGGATTACATTTATTGATTTACATATGTTGAACCATTCCTGCATTCCTTGGATAAATCCCACTTGGTCGTGGTGTATAATCTTCTTGATGATTTGCTGCATTCTGTTTGCCAATATTGTGTTGGCATAAAGTTTTCTTTGAATTTCTTGTAGAATTCTGCAGGGAATATGTCTGGGCCTGGGCTCTTCTTTGTAGGTAAGGACTTAATTACATTTTCAATTTCATTAATAGAAATTGTGTTATTCAGCAGTTTTAAATTTTCTTGACCCAGTTTTGGTACTTCATCTGTTTCTCGGAATTTTTCCATTTCTTCTGTGTTGAGAGTAGTTGTTTTTGAAATGGGTGTTGATGATCTGTATTTTCACAGAGTCTGTAGTGATTTAACCTTTTTCATTTCTTATTGTGTGAATTTGAGTTTTTTCTTTTCTTTTTAAAATAAGTTTGGCTAGGGCCTATCAATTTTATTTGTTCTTTAAAAGAACCAACTCTTTGATTCATTGATTCTTTGGATTGTTCTCTATTGCATTACTTTCTGCTCTGATCTTTATAATTTCTTCCCTTCTTTTGGCATTGGGCTTGACTTATTCTTCTTTTTCTAAAAGTTTGAGGTGTAGCGTCAGGCTATTTATTTGTGTTCATTCTGTTTTCCTGATGTGCAAATTCACTGCAGTAAATTTTCCTACTCTCTCTACTCTCTTAAGTACTCTCATTGCATCCCACAGATTCTGCTAAGTTTTATTTGTATTTTCATTTGCTTGTAGATATTGTTTAATTTCCTCTGTAACCCACTGATTGCTCAGGAGAGTATTATTCTATTTCCATGTGTTTGTGGGGTTTTTACAGTTTGTTTTGTCATTAATTTCTAGTTTCATGGCACTCCAATCTTATAACATACATGGGATAATTTCAATGTTTTGCATTTACTTAATTATGTTCTGTGGGCTATTTTATGCTCTATTTTAGAGAATGTCCCATGTACTCATAAGAAGAATCTATATTCTGATGTTGTTGGATGGAACACTCTGTATATGTCTATCAAGTCCACAGGTGTGATTCAGTTCTATTTATTTTTTGCTGACTTTCTGTCTGATCTATTCCATTGTGTTAATGGCATGTTAGGGTCATCTGTTATAATTGTATTATTGCTTATTTGATTTTTCATTTCTGTTCATATTTGTTTTGTATAGCTGGGTGCTCCTGAACTTGGTGCATATATATTTGTTATTTTTTCCTCTTGAAGTTTTCCCCTAACTAGCATGCAGTGACCTTTATCTCTTCAGATCATTCTTGGTTTGAGGTTCACATTGTCTGCAAACAGAATAGCTACCCCTGCTTTTTGGAGCTTCCTGTTGCATGATGTATTGTTTTCCATCCTTTGACTTTCAGTCTATGAGTTTCCTTTTGAGTTAGGTGGGCTTCTTGTATACAGCATATGGTTGGATGTTGTTTTCTGATCCATTCTCCCAGTCTGTTTCTTTTAATTGGTGAATTGAGGCCATTTACGTTAATGGCTCTAACTGATATATACTGCTTTATTTCTGACATGTTATCATTTTGCTATTGCATCTTTACATTTCCACTCTGTTTAATTGTCTGCCTTGCTTAGAAGTGGTTTCTCCTTATGTGTATCTAGAATATCTTTCAGCATTCTTTGTAGATTTTGTTTAGTGGTTATGAAGCTCTCCAGCTATTCTTTGTCATGAAAATATCTTATTTCTCTATCCATTTTGGAGAACAATTTTCAGGGTATTATCAGTGTGGATTAGAAGTTGTTTTCCTTTAGGATCTGAAGTACTTCACTCCATGTTCTTCTTGACTTCATTGTTTGTGTTCAGAAATCCATGATTCTGATAGGCTTTCCTTTATAGGTGATTTGTCTCTTCTAACAACTTTTAATTTCTGGTCTTATGTTGGATTTCTGGGATGTTGATTAATATTTGTCTTGGTGTAGTTTTATTTTGGGTTATGGGCATTTGGATTTCTATATCACTGATCTGTATGTCAGTTTCCATTCTCATGTTTTGGAAATTTTCAGCTATTACATATATAAATAGTCTCTTAATAGTGTTTTTATTGTCCTCTTCTTTTTCATTCATCCCTATCAATCTTATATTGTTTTACTTTGCATCATCTTGCAGTTGTTGAATTGTTATTTCCTGGTACCTTGTTATTTTTAAAAGAACTTTGCTTTCCTGTTCACTAGCTGCAATCTTGTCTCCAAAGTCTGAAATTCTATCTTCACTTTTGTTGAGGCAGCTTTGCCAATTTTTACGGGAATTTTTGATTTCCTGTATATCTTTTTGAATTTTCCTCATGCATTCTGTTTGTTTTTTATATTTTTCATTCAGGGTTTCCATCTTTTTGCACTGTTCCTCTAATTTTTTAAACTGTGTGTTCTTTAGATGTTTTCAGCATTTCTTTCATTACATTTATCATTTCTTCTTTTATGTGGGAGATTATTTCTGATTTGAGTTCTTTTGTAGCTTCCCGAAGTTGTTTCTTTCTTTCAGTTGTTATCCTATCAGGCATTTCAGGTGTATGGCTTATATTTTCTTCTATGTACTTGGCTCCTACGCTTGCTTGGTGTGGGCTGGAGATTTGGGATTGCATTTTGTTCTTTTATTTTGTCATTTTTCTATATTTTTGGGTTTCAAGCAATATTACAGAGCTCTGTGTGTGCTGGAAATCACCTCATGTACCTTTGGCTCCCAGGACTGAATCTCCACTAGTTCATGACATAGATAGATTCTACAAACCTCTGACAGTCAGGAACATAGGTTAGCCACATCAGTATCTGCCTGGCAAGCACAAAGTCCTGAGTTTAATTCCCAATACCACAAAAAAAAAAAAAAAAAAAAAAAAAAAAAACTCTCAGAAAGACAAAAAAATCTGTTATGAAAGGAAACCATAAGGAATTAACATAATCAAGGAAGTAAAAAAAAAGTTACAATTAAGAAAAGAAACTAAAGAGGACATAAAATATAGAAAGCTACACCTTTGTTTTATAGGTAAAATCAGAATGTAAAAATGGTCATCCTATAGGTTTTACATAACACCAATCAAAATATCAATAGCATTGTCCTCAGGACTACAGAAAACAATTAAAAAATGTATATGGAACCAGAGGAAATCCTGAGTAACATCACGAGCAGAGCACAAGGCATCACAATGAATGCTGAATTTTATAATATAATGTTTCAGTAATACCAGAAAGCATCATAGTGAAGAAAAAACACATGTGAGTCAATGAAATGAACAGAGAATTTAGAAACAATCAGGGCATTTCCGCTTTCTGATCTTTGACAAAAAGGACAAAAACTCAAGGTAAGAAATTCTCTCTAGCACATAGTACTGGGAAAAGTGGTTCCACATATACAGAAGACTGAATCTGGACTCATATCTTCACCATATATTAAAATAACATTAAGGTGGATCAATGACCTAAATGTCAAAAGAAAACATTTAATCTGCTGGAAGATAAAATAGGTAAAAAATTTAAACACATGGATAGAGGTAAAGACTTTCAAAGCAGAATCCCAAATGCACAAGAAATAACATAAAGAATAAACAAATGGGATCATACAAGATTTGCAAAGCAAAGAAATCCAGACTACTGAATGAAGAGACAACCTACAGAATGGGAAAAAAAAATTTCAAGCTGCTCCTTTAAAATATGAATAACCTCTAGAATGTGAAAGGAACTTAGAATAACCAGACCTTCCAAAATAAATGATCTAATCAATAGGAACAATTTAAATGAATACACACTTGTCAAAAGTGCAAATAGCCAATAAACATATGAAAAATGTTAAACATTTTCAGCCATAAAAAAGTAAAATTCTAAAGTTCATTATGATTCTATCTTATTCCAGAAGCAATAGCTATTAACAAAAATAATATTTGAAGTTATAGTATAAAAGAAGCCCTTCTGAATTGTTGTTGTGAATATAGACTAGTAGAACCACATGGAAATCTGTATGGATTTCCTTCAAAAAATAAAAAAAATACCAATTCCATTTAACCCAAAATTTCTCTTTTAAGTATCTTCGCAAAATATTTAAAGACTTCATATTGCAATGATACATACATACTTCTGCTTATAGCAAATGAAATCATAGTAGCTAAATCTAAGAAACAACTGATGTAGGCAGCTGAGCTAGTTAAAAATATTATAGACAGTGAGATAGGGCTAGGTCCTCAATGGAGCCAGTGCAAACACCTGAAAGCTGCTAGGGAAGCCGATACCTCCTGCTGTGGGCCAGGCCTCAAGACAAAAGATTATACAAATGCACCCATATCCTGGGATTGATACCCTAAGTAGTTCCCATCCCCCTAGGAAAGAGTCACAGCTGTGTAAGAATACCCACTTTCTAAGTGACTGGCTTCCCCATTTGTACCTAATGTAATCAATTTTACCTGAACTATTGATCATATTGGCTAACTATAGTTATGTCCCACCTCATGTCCATCTGCCTCGGGGGTTCCCAGTTTTCCCTCACCTTGCACCCATGGTTTTAATCTATAAAAAGTCCCTGGAAACGACAGAGTCCTTGGCAACCTGCTCAGGACCTCTTCTATCTCTCTTCAGACAGAAGCTTTCTTTCTCTCAATAGATACATTCTTCTCTTCACCTCTATTGTTCCTAAAATTCATTCTTTGATTTTAAGAACACAAACTCGCAGACATAGTAGGTTGGGCGTTCATTCTCCTATATCACAACCTCTATTTCCATCAACAGATGAATGGGTAGAAACATGGTATTTATACACAATGGTGTAAATTATCTGCCAAAAAGAATAAATTTGTGGTATTTGAATGATGATAAATGCACTGCATAAATCAAACACAAAATGTTAGATATTACATAGTTTCTTTTACATGTGAAGCCCAAATTATACATAATTAAGGAGTAAAATGAAAAAAAGTAGGCAACAGGAAATAGATGTTTTACAAAGAGATATGGAGAAGAAAGGAGAGAGTAGGGAAGGAAATAAAAAGACAGCATTTCTTATATACATGTACAAGCTCCTCAAGAAACATGATAATTATTTACTGTGAATATGCACCAATGAAAGATTTTTAAAAAGACTTCCTAAACATTAGCTCTTCTAGGACTTGAAATAATTCACTGCCACAAGGACATCTATTTTGTTAAATTTCAATTAACAGAGGTTTTCTGATTCAATAGCTATAGTATCAGCAGTACAAAGTTCATTAATTTTGAACTGCATTATTCTCATGTTTCATTCTTTTTTGAAGAATGGATCAAGAAACAAAATCTAATGGTATACTGTGTATAAGAAACACACTGAACACAAAAAGAAACTCACTGATAAAAATCAAAGAATGGATAAAATATTCCGTACAAGAAACCTAAAACAAACAAACAAGAAACCTGAAACTACGTTATATTCAGACAAAGTGGATTCCAAGGCAAACCTGATCAAAAAGAGAAAAGAACGTCACAACTTGCTGGTAAAGGAAAGAATCCAACCAGAAGAGAAAATGATTTTAACGTATATGCACCAAGAACAGTGACCTTAACTTTCTGAAACAAGCACTACTGGGCATAAAATACATACAAACATAAACAGGATTATAGAGCATAATCTCAATATTCTGCTAACAGTAAGTTTTGTGAAAGAGTTCCGGTTTGGGGAAATGTTCATAAGTCAGAGTCATTCACATGTCTGACAAAGTGTGAGTCTTACACGGTTTTGTCACAAATATTCATTGTACATTGTTTTGTACTTTCTAGCAGTCCCTTCCACATCAGCATTGCTTTTTATTCCTTCTGGACCTCCTGCACTCTGGGCACTGTACCACTGAACAGTAAGAACACAGCAGGACAACTGTGACAATGTGTAGCACTCAAAATAAGCTACTTCTGCAACTTGTTTGCATATGTGAATGTTTATAATTCTCAATCTGTTCTAATTGTGAAAGTTTGCAACTTGGAATGTTTGTATGTTGGGGACTTACTGTATTAGAAATAGATTGACTAGACAAAAATCAACAAAATAATGTCATCATTGAATATAATGTTTGAAAAAAATAAACCTTATAGATATATATAGAGAGTGTTTCACCCAGCAACAGAAAACATATTCTCCTTAGCAGCACGTGGAATTTTCTCCACAGTAGATCACACACAAAATCCAGTAAAACAAACTTAAGGAAATGTAAAAAGAACTGAAATTGTATTAAGCACATTATTAGGTCACAGCATAAAGAAACAGGAAATCAGTGACAAAGAAAACATACAAACTAGGCAAGTGCATGAAAAATAAACATTATGGTCCTAAATACTACTGGGTTACAGAAGAAATCAAGGAAGAAACAATGTAGTTTCTTGAACTAAAAGATAATGCCAGTACAATTTACAAGAACATATGGGACACAATAAAAGCAATCCTAGAGGAAAGTTTATAGCTGTGAATGCAGATACCAAAAGTATAGAGTGAGCCCAGAAAAATAATCTAATGATGCACCTCAAAGTCCCAGAAAAGTGGGAACAATTCAGTCCTCACACTAGTACAAAGAAAAAGAATTGAAGATTAGAGCATAAATGATTTAAATTGAGAACAAAATAAAATATAGAAAATCAAGGAATTGAAAGTTGGTTCTTTGAAAGAATAAGTCAGACAAATCATTAACCAATCTAACAAAAATTAAAGAAAAATTCAAATCAATGCAATTAGAAATGAAAATTGTGAAATCACAATGGACTCTGCTGACATAAAAAGGTCATTAATAATTATGTTACAAATCCACATGCCAATGAATTGGAGAATTCAGAAGAAATGGATAGGTCAAATTGTCAATTGTGAGCTAAGAAGATTTAAAAGCCAAGAATAACCCCCAAAAAGCAATAATAAAACTGAAGCAGTAATCAAAGAACACTAGTTACTAAGAAACACCCACATTCTGATGAATTCACTATAGAATTCTACAAAATTTTCAGGGAAAATTTAACATCAATCTTGATGGAAAAACTGAAAGTTAACCTTCTAAAATCTAGAACAAGACAAGGGTGTCCACTATCATCACTCGTCTTCGACACAGTACTAAAAATATTAGCAACAGCAATAAGAAAGAGAAAAATAAAAAAAGGATCTGTATGGGAATAAAGAAGTCAACTTATCATTGTAAAGCTCTATGTAGAAGACTCAAAAATTCACAAAATACTCTTAGAGCCAATAACCAAAGTCAGTACATTTCAGGATCAGTAGCATTCCTGCACACTAACGAACTCACCGTGAAAGAAATTAAGAAAAATACCATCCACACCAGCATCAAGAAAAATGAAATACTTAGGAGTTAACCTTACTAAAGCTGTGGAAGGGGAATCCCTTCTGCATCACTAGTGGCATTGTAAACTAGTACAACAAATGGGAAATCAGTATGGTGATATCCCCCCAAAAAAACCACTAAAATAAAAAATCCCATTTGACCCTTCTATGTATTTACCTGAAGGAGTTAAAGACACCATATTACACTGATTCATGCCTACTCATATTTATAGAAGCACAATTGATAATAACTAATCTTGGAAGTAGCTTGTATGTCATCCATCCACAGATGGATGATTAAACAGAATGCACTATTTACATACAATGAAGAACTAATTTGTCATAATGAAAAGTAAACCCAAATCATTGTAGAAAAATGGATGTGCCTTGAGACATTAGTGTTAAATGAAATAAGTCAAGCACACAACATTAAATAGTGTACAGTTTATCTTATATGGGAAATCCAAGTCACAAATAAAAGCAAAATAAAAGATAAATAATAGGAATTAGAAAGGTATATCTTTCTCAACTTGGAAAGGAATCAAGAAATGGAGTTGGGAGAAAAGAGAAGGGCAATGATTGAAAAAGGGAATCAAGATGTATTAAGTGTGCACCAACTTCATATAAGGACTGCAAACATCATGTCTTGCAAACATAAAGAATACTCATAAATTTTTTTTAAAAAACAGCAAAAATCATAATTATATTGTTTGTTATGTACTGAGTACTCAATAAATATATAACAGGCACTGAATACATTGCAAATCTTCCCTACACTTAGCCCCAGCAATTTATTGGTTTGATAGGATGGGATTTGTATATCTGACAAACACTTATCTAGTAAATTGGAAAATTAAAATTTCAACTCAGGTTCATTCAAAATTAATCATGACACCAATGTGTTGTACTAGTTATAATACAGTTATTTCTTATTCAGTAATGTTCTGTAAATTGAGCATAGCAGACAATATTATACAGAAGAGAACTTGTTTTATTGTTCAAATATCCCCAGGTATAGAAATACAGTTCATAAATTTTCAAAAGACCTCAGCAGTAAGGTGGAAACTTGCATTAAAATAAGAATCCCAAATGAACCAAATTGGTGTTTTGTGATATAAGTCAAATCCTAAGATACTACCTTGCAAGCACAGTGTTATCAAAGCTCACATGAAAAATTAGTAGTAAATCATTACAATTTTCCAGTAAGGTAAAATATCTTGTTGTAAATCATAAGTACAAAAAGGATTCTACATCTTTGAGACAAAATTTCTTTCCAAATGTAATAGGCAATGAAACTGATCATGCAGAAAAAATGAATTTATACTTTTTCCTTTCTTAGAGTTGTTATTGAACTTTTAAAAAGGCTTACGGCAGTGATTGTGTTAACTTTTTTTTTTTTTAATATTTTTCTATCTGTCTTTTGAGTCAAAAGCTACACAGAAGACTAAAACTAAAAATAGAAAGAAAGGAAGAATATAGATCAAACTTACTAAAAGGAACTTAGTAACACTTCCTTTACAATAATTCCTCATTGAGCCAGAGAATAATTAGTAATCTTAAATGTCAAAGACATAGCAAAATAGAAAAAATTATGGAAAAATATCTCTAACAGAAAAATATAAGCTTAAAAGTCTAAATGAAAGTGTCAAAGGTGATTCTCCTTTTTCTTTTATTTTCTTTTCTAAGAATAGTTTTTCAAATGTGAGAAACCTGTAGAAAGGAGACAAATCAATTTAAATTAGAATTTTCCTGTATCTGGTGTCTGTTTTGAATCACTATAAACAGAAAGAGGTAGCATAATTACTCCCTATTCCTTTCCATCAGTTGCAATTGATTTTTATTAGTAACCATGAACATTAGAAAAAGTTTCTGCCTCCGTTAATGAACTGAACTGTGCAGGTGCATATGGAAATGTTCATAAAAATAGGGCTTTAACATGAACAAATCCCCTGCAATTTTCTCCAATATTTTCTGTTTCTTATCATTATGACTAAATAGCGATGGCAAAACTAATGATGCTATTACCCTGTAATTGGGAACTGAGGCTGCTTAGCAATGATAAAGCTACACCGAGCAAAGTTAATGGACCAATCAGGCAGCCACACAGGGTAACTGATCCATAGTCCAGGAACACTGAACAGTTACAAGTAGAATGCTGTTCATAAAAGGCAGTGTACATCTAGTAATGGCTTTCAACGACTACTGTCTACTGCTATGCCAGAAGAGGTAAGTTAAGAGAGCTCAAAATCAGATTTGAAGTAGTTGGAGATCTTTGGTCTGTTAAGCTTAAGTTTTCACTTATGATGCATATTTCAAGATCTATATACATACCTGGAATACAGACAGATCTCAAATATTAGCTCCATTAGTATACTTGGATCTCATGAGAACTTGAAAAGTATTATTTTCATTGAAGGGTATTGCTTAGCTACATATATTAAAAGAAAACTGAAATTTACATGAATTTTTTTTGCATGAGAAATACATTTTCCCCACACCAATCAAGCTTGCAGTGAAAGTGGAATGTGGTGCTTCAAAAGCAGAAAACATTGGAAGACATGGATGAAAAAAGCATATTCTGAAACAGTCTCAGTGTTGAGAGCTCTTTTTTTTAAAACAACGGAATCCCATCATCCTATAATTTTTTTCAATCATGTGAGAAGTGAAATGGCACTCCTATACTTATTTGATACTAATGATTATGTATTATTTTTATTTTGTGCCAAATATTCTGCTAAACACTTTGAGTAGGTTATTGCCTTTAATTATCACAGAAATGGCATGAGGTATTTTTGACTAGCTTCCTCATTTCTTAGCTTGGAAACATGGTAAGGAGGCATGCCAGGATTACTCTGTCAGTAAGTGATAAGGCAGAGGTTTTTAAAAAGCCTCATTCAAGTCCACAGATTTAACCATTAGACCATATTGCAGCACATCATAAAAATACTTTCCTTGCATTGTTCCATTAAACCTACCAAATGGTTTTTTTTTTTTTTTTTTACTTTTTATTTGTTTGTTTGTTTTAGTTAGTTTGAGCTTGAGCCTTAAGCTCCATTTTACAGATAGAGGTTAGAGAAGTAAATAACTTGTCTTGAATTTACACAGATATTGAATGACAAAGCCAGGTTATGATATGTTATTTCTCTCACTGAAGCCAATATTTCTGAATGCAGTAGTACATAGCTCCCGGGAAATCCTCAGGCCAAATGCCCAGGATTAAATATTAGAGGAAAGCTGATCATATTTGGAGCATCTAAGTTGCCTCCTTCTGCTAAGGACATCTTATCCTCTATAATATTCTTTCATTTTAACAAGAGAGAATGCTGCATCCTGGGCCTCAGGCTACCTTCCTCATCTCTTTCAATTTCTTCACTTAAACCTTTTTCTTATTTTCCTGCCAGATACATTTGAATATACCCTTTCAGTTTCCTGGGTCATTTTGAGATCCCTTATTTCAGCTTTTCATTAAAAAAATGAAAAAGAACATTCGCCACACACTTATACCCACCAGAAGTGGTGCAGTTCATCCTGTGATGCCTAGAAGGCATCTCTTTATGGGTTGGTGTTTTAGGTATCAGCAGAAGTAGCTATGAGTACAGCTAAATTTACTCCAATGCTACCGTCACTCTAATAACCACAGAAGTGAGATGTGGCAGGTGCCACCGGGCAAATAATCACAGTACAAGTCCTGAGTATATCTGTGGTGCATTTGTCACCCAGGAACAAATTTTATTAACCTTTATCAGATACCTGAATTTTTGTTGGTTTCACTGAGAGTTGCCTAAATTAAAATATTATGTCACATACTCTCTTAGAAAGAGTTCTTGACTGCCAACTTTTCTCTACTGAGAATAGTCAAGTGTCTTCCTACTCCTTGCATTTTTCCAGGATTCAAAAATATTTTGGTCATTATTACTGACATGCATTAACACTTTCTGGGGATGTAAAAGAAACAGTGACAATTTAGTCAAGTGATCTTAAATACAAACATGCATTTGGGTATATAACTATTACACATGGAAAGTTAATATATAGTGCTCCTATATGTATGAACATTTATAGCTGGGTACTGCATAACATACCAAAGAATCATCGCAGGTTCTGAGGTGGTAAAGTACTGCCCTGGATCTATGATGGCAAAGATATTTCAATAATGGCAAGGGAAATCTGGAAAATAATGAGACAGCTATAAGAAATTGAAATTTCCACTCCTATTAAGCTCTTTTTTTCCACTTATTTTAGAGTTTATACTACATTCTACTACTTATGCTCTCATGAATAAACAAAATGCATGGGTAGATCAATAAGAGGACTAAGATTTGACCTTCAGTTCAGTAATGTGAAAGTCATGCTACCTTGTCTAGCCCATTTGAGTTGTTTGGAAGAGCACTTCCATAGATAAGCAAACCTTCACAATAAGTTTATACCATAAACAGACATATCCCCTTTCCTTTTAATTAAGTACATCAGAGAATCTTGGCTATAGGTTGTCATTCAGATTGAATTCTCTCCATTCATGTGTCCACCAAACCAGTTATTGATTACCTACTTTGTGCTGAGCAATTGTGTAACAGTTAGAGTCATAGCTTGCAAACAGGCATCACTGTTAACAACAGCCATCTTACTGGCTACTTAACATTTCATGTGATTTCTTTCCACTTTTGTATTCTAGAGGCAAGCATATCATTCCTTCACATTCCAGAGAGACTTGATATCATATGATTAAGATAGTCAAAGAAAGTTTAGCTTTGCATCAAGTCTAATTGTCTGTTTTTTGGTTGAAGTATTTTGGGTCTGTCACCTTACTATAATGTTTTGCTAAAAGTGAGAAATCTAAAAATTGCTAATTTAAGGAGAATACTGGCCTTAAAACTATTTGACATAAGGCAGATGTTACTGTGTCATTATGGTCTTAATTCATCATCCGCCTCTATCAAAACTGAACTGCAGTAAAAAGTTTAATAATCTTTTACACATGATTGTTTATAATTATATTCTTATTTGAGCATAAAAATTTTGTAAATTAGGGAAATAAAGTTATCACTAGTTATCGTGATGTGTTAACAATAGTAGTAAATGGAAGAGAACTTAAAAAACACTTAATGTTGCATCTATCCTCTCATAACCACCTGTACCCACCTAGTCTGTCTTTGTTTCTCTTATTATCGGGGCATTGTTCATGCTCTTTCCTATCTGTCCTGGCCCTCGGGTGAGTCAACTTAGATGACAGAGGGGGAGTGGGGATGAGAAGGGACAAGAGATGCGAAGAATGGAGACAATAATAGAATTCTGATCAAGTCTCGTTTATTCAAAGAAAGAGTAATGAATATATAGGGTATTGGAGGAGGTGGGAGTTAGGTTCTGAGACATCAGCAGGTAACTTAGCAACAGTGGCAAAACCCAGGGTTATAGGGTAATTCAAATCTCCTGCTCCTGGGCTCATGAAGCGGGCTGATTAGCATAATCCCTGAATGGGCCAAACAGGCTAGCAAGGAGGTGCTTAACTACCAATCTTAACTCCTAGAAGGGGGCAAGGTGGCTGCTGCCTGTAGATATAAGGTGGCAGCCAATTACAGGGCTTCTCACATCTACCAACATTCTTCTTTGTAAAAAGATACTAATCTTCAATTTGTCAGAACTAACACTCCAGTGAATCTTCCCTCTTCAATTGTAACTAATCCATCCTCTATTGAATCATACTCATCAGTATACTGCTAGTTTATTAATCCTGAAACAAACTTGCACTTGCTACACTTCCCTTGTTTTCGCTACTGACTTTAAGCTAACCTTATATACAATAAAGCTCTTTGTAATGGTTTGTATTTTCTGTGATCATTAAAGTGTTCTTTCAATTAACTCAAATGGGCTAGACGTGAAGGCTATCACTTCCACATTACTGAACCAAAGGTCAAACCCTAGTCCTCTTATTGATCTAACAGCAGCTGACACCACAGCAAACTTCTTTCCTCCTGTAAATACTTTCTTCTCTCTGCACCTTGGGGAATTCTGTCCTAATCTCCCTCCTTCTATTCATACCTTATTAGCATCTCTTTTAAATCTTTTCATCTTTTACCTGCCCTTAGTAATGACATCTTCTACTAATCACTTTTGAGTTTCTCTCTTTATTCATGCTGTGTTCTTGTCCATTCAAAAAAATCTATAAAAATTATGTACATGTTAACATTTGCAAATATATAGCTGTATCCTAGATCTCATGCTGAGTTACAGATTTCTTTGCTGAGCTATTCACTTGGCATGTCTTATTTAGACAGCATTCATATCTCAATAAAAACAGCACAAATCTGAACCTACCATCTTTGTTCTTAACAATCTGCAACTGAACACAGCACATACCAATTCTATTTTTTCAAGTACCACCAAGTTTTAGAATCATTCTTGATATGTTTTTTTATTCTCTCACATCCAATGGGCAGTCAGAATATTCTGCAGATTTTCTCCTCAAATGTATCTCCTATTTTATTGATAGCATTATCAATTTCCTACAACTTATTGCAAAAGTGATACAGGAGAATGAAACTCCCGACCTACTACTATATTCCCAGTACGAGTTTGTGTTTACTAAAATTGAAGAATGAATTTTAGGAACAATGGAGATTAAGAGCAGAATATATTTATTGTGAGAAAGAAAGCTTTTGTCTAAGAGAGAGGTAGAAGAGGTCCCAAGTGGATTGTCAAAGACTCTCCTCTTAAGGGTCTTTTATAGAGTAAAAGCACGAGGTAAGATAGGTTTAAGGTGGGAAAAAAGCAATTTGTGAGGTGGGTATAAGGTGGGACAGAACTCTGGTTAACTAATAAGATTAATTGCTCAGGTAAATTCATTAAATCAAGGACAAATGGGGAAGTGAGTCACATAGTTAGCTGTCATTCTTAGGGAGCAGTGACTCCTGTAGGGAGTTGAAATGGTGACTCCTGAGTTCCTCAGGGTAATAGGGAACTATTTAGAATATCAATCCATAGGATATGGATGCATTTGTCTGATCTTTCATCTTAGGCTAGCTCACAGCAGGAGGTGTCTGTCTTGCCCTTAGTTTCAAGGTATCTGGGCTTTTGCGCTGGCTCCTTTGAGGACCTAGCCCTGTTTCACTGCCTGTAATATTTCTAACTCAGCTGCCTGTAACAGGTTTCCAGCCAGCATCCCTATTTCCATTTTACTTTCCTTCCTTATTTTGCAGTTTGTTCCCAACACAATGGCCCACTGCTGCTTTTAAAATGTCCCAATGACTACCTACCCCAGTCATAGTAAAATCAAAGTCCTTGAAGTAGTCTCTAATGTATAAAAAGAACCATTTCCTTCCATATTCCCTAATCTCTCTGAAATTACTTTCCCTCATGTTCATTCCACTCCAACCATACTGATCTCCTTGTTGTTCCTCACTCACTGATGACAATTTTCTTCCTTAGCACTGGAGAGAGCCTTCATGTTGAAACGTCCTGCCCACTGATACCCACATGACTGAAGACTCACTTCCTCATTCACTTTTTTTTTACAATTAAATTTTATTTGAGAACAATTGAAGACCTCTACACATATTGTTATGATAGTATCAAACTCAGCTTGTTCTCCTAAAATCTTACATTGCTATGGTATATTTGTCATAAATAATGAACCAATACAATACCGTAAAATTAAAGCCCATATTTTATCTAGATATTCATAGTTTTTAACAAATTACCTTCTTAAAATACTATAAAATCCACTTATTACATGCCTTCTTATATAAAAATGTAAGTTTTATGATTCATAAAGAATTTTTCTCTTCTCAGTGACTTCATAAGCAGCTGGCTTATGGCAGGAAGTAGTAATACTAACTAAGTTAGTAAGTAGTGATACTTACTATATTATTAAACTAGGTAATATTAATGTAGTAAATAACTACATTATTAAAGTAGGTAATATACCATTTATTTTTGCCAATTTTCAAAGGACAAAGGGCCCTTTCAAATGTTACATAGCTAGTATGTCACTGACTTGAGATTCAAACCCCAAGTATACCGATTAGCTATTTATTAACTTGACAAACAGCTACAAAATCTCAGCAGCATGCACCATTAAGAATATAGTTTCTTTTTAAGCTGGCTTTGCCTGTAGTCACACAGTACTGGCATCACACATTTCCTCTTTCTGGAGCAACAGTTTGCCCTGGGCATGTATATATATATATATATATATATATATATATATATATATATAATAGAGGTGACAGAGATGCAGTAGAACAAGTGGTTATGCACAGTCTTTTAAGACAGATTAATACCTGGTTCAGTATCACGTTATTTTATTGTTATAGGCTGCTGAGTTAGTTAGAAATATTATAGGCAGTGAGACGGGTCTAGGTCCTCAAAGCAGCCAATGCAGAAGCCAAATTATCATGCAACTGTTGGGAAACAGACACCTGCTGCTGTGGGTCAGGCCCAAGACCAAAGATCAAACAAATGAACCCACATCCTAAGAACTGATATTCTATATAGTTCCCTATCACTTTGAGGAAATCAGGAGTCACCATTCCAACCCCCTCTAAGAATGGCAGCTTTCTAGTGATGCACTTCCCCACATGTTCTCAATTTAATCAATTTTACCTAAACTATTAATCGTACTGGCTAACCATAGTTCTGTCCCACCTTATGCTCACCTGCCTTGCTAGTTCCCAGTTTTCCCCACCTTGCACCCATCTCATCCCATGATTTTAGTGTATAAAAGTCCCTGGAAAAGAGAGAGTCCTTGGCAACCCAGTTGGGACCTTTTCTGTCTCTCTTGGACAGGAGCTTTCTTTCTCTCAATAAATGTATTCTTCTCTTGCCCTCTCCATTGTTTCTAAAATTCATTCTTTGATTTTAGAGAACACTAACTCATATCGGACATAGTAAGTTGGGAGATTCATTCCCCTGTATCACTAGAATACATCCTACCCCACTGAAATAGCAGTTGTAATCAAAACCAGTCCTAATGCTTTTGAGATTCTTTAAATGTTTCATGTCAGAAACAAAGGTGGAGAACGAGATTATGCAAGAGAAAATATGAAGGCTTTGTGAAGGTGCTAGTGATACAGGGGAATGAAACTCAAAACCTACTATGTCTGGTATGAGTTGGTGTTCTCTAAAATCAAAAATGAATTTTAGGAACAACAGGGGTTAAGAGATTATATTTACTGAGAGAAAGAAAGTTTCTGTCTGAGAGAGAGAATGAAGGTGTCCCGGGTTGCCAAGGACTGTCTTTTCTAGGGAACTTTATAGAGTAATATCATGGAGTGAGATTGGTTTGGGGAGGGGGGCCAGGGAATTTGTGAGGCAGACAGGCACAAGGTGGGACAGAACTATGGTTAGCCAATATGATTAATAGTTCAGGTAAAATTGATTAAATTGGCGACATGTGGGGAAGGGATTTAGAGAAAGCTGCCATTCATAGAGAGCAGTGACTCTTCCCTAGGGGGTTGGAATGGTGACTCCTGACTTCCTCAGGGTGATAGGGAACTATTTAGAACATCAGTTCTAAGGATGTGGATGCATTTGTTTGCTCCTTTGTCTTGACGCCTGGCCCACAGCAGCAGGTGTCTGTCTTTCCCATAGTTGCAAGATATTTGGGCTTCTGCACTGGCTCCTTTGAAGATCCACCCCTGTCTCACTGCCTGTAATATGTGTAACTAACTCAGCTGCCTCTATCAGTAGTATCCTGATTCCTGCAAGCTTTATCACAGCTTTAAAACCATGGAGTTACTCTATGTAAGCTTCCTTGCTGACTGCTTCTGCACTGCAACCAGAGAATTTTTCTGACAGTCAGCAGAATAAATTAGTGACATCCCAAGACAAAAATAGTTTTAAAAATGAAATAATATTTTGTGTAAAAAACCAGTGAAATGAAGTGAATTTTGTCAAATATGAAATCTAAATTCTCTAAATTTATTGCTTGATGCTTTTCATTATACACAAGATACGCTACTTTTGTCAGCCCAACCTATATTTCCTATTAATTTGTCTTCAGCAAATCTTTAGTTTTCTAGAAAAAAAATACAAGTATAAATTAAAAAAACTACCAATAATAAAAGGAAGTGTTAACAAAAATGAACAGGTCTTTTGAGACTTCACAAAGTAAAAACACAGTATTTTCACAATGTATTTGACTCAGGACAGAAGTGTCTGACATGGAAGTAATACAGTGTGACTTGAAATATAAATTCTATTCAAACAATTACATAGTTTGAGTTCAATTTGGAGCATATAAAATGTGTGCAAATTACTCTGGTATTCTTAGCAAATTGAAAATATAAATATCTGAAATGATACAATGTATAGAATTTCATTAGGAGCCCACTGGATACTTCCAATGACATGTTAAGTATTTGAAAGTGAATTGAGGCTGGAATTAGATCAAAAAACACTCAGAAATTATCTACAAGTATGGAAAAGCAAATTACTCCTTGGTATGATTGTTTTTAGAATCTTTAACCGTGAAACAAAACACAAGAGCTTTCTAAATAGTTTTTAGGGATTACTTTATATCTGGGATTTCTAATCAAGATAGACAACTCTTGATCCATGTTGTCTTTGTGTTTATTTTCTTTAAAAAAAATCCCCCTGTATTAAAACACATTGATGACAATGTTTTGCTTAATTATATGATTTTGATGATTGATACATACATACAAAAAGGAGTCGGTAAAATTTCTATTTTTATTATTTAGTATATGAAATACTTTGTGATTGAATATAATTTCTAAACTATGTTGAAATTTGTCCTAAATTAATAATAGTTATACTTCAGAGCCAAAATGACCATAGAGATTATGTTTTTCACTCCTCTCATTCTACAGTACAGAATTGCACTTGTAGAAATGATTGACATAACACCAAACCAGAACCTTAAAACAGATTTTCATACCCTGATTCTGTTTTTATGTTATGGACACACTTCAAGTGTGGTTAGGATTTTATTTATTTATTTTATATCTCCTTTTTAATGTAAGTCAATGGGAGTAGTGTCAGGTTAAAAATTGTCACTCTTAAAGTAAAAGCTGAAAGTCCTTTATGAAGATTGGCGATCATAAATAATACTCATAGCCAAACTCTAGACGGCTGAGTCAGAGATAAATCAATCACTTATTAGATCTGAGACCATGAATGTTGATAAATTGCCTACTAGATCTTCCACTTTCTATAACTATTAGCCAATATAACCAAGATTGTATATTGCACTAGAGGAATGATGGCTAAGAAGGTAATGTCATTAATTATTACTGTTGCCTGCAATTCAATTTCACCCTATTATCCATTTCCCAATAATTGTGGTCCTGCATAATGCCATCCATGCTTATAGCTATTTGGTTCTAATCTACTACAAATCTCAAAGATAAAAAGATGACATTTCTTACACATTGGAATAAACAGTGCATTCTTTCTATTGCTTCAGGGAATATGTTAATTAAGTGTTATAATTTTTGTTTTCCTGTTTATAATATTAATAACTATGCAATAAGAAGTACACTATTGAACTGTCAAGAATGATTTATTACCAGATGTTAGCATAATTTGCCAGCTGTCAAATTTTAATAATTTTTATTTGCCTAAAATATGACACTTACCTTTCATGGTAAATCAATACATGTAGCATAACTTATCTGATATTACAGAAGCTAAGGGGAAGCTTTATGTGAATTGATGGCTTCAACGAGTTGAACTGAACCTAAAGTTCACATATAGTGTCTGGATTATACTCTTTTTTTTGTGCTAGACTGGAAAGTTTGTGCTTTCTCTTTCATTTTTATTTTCATTGTGTTTTGTATGGAACTACATGACTCACAGGTCTTCAATAACTATAATGTAGATGCAAGGATTAAAATTTACTTCTAAAAGTATTAGATTTCTTATTTAAATGTATTTCATCTAGTTTCCATTCAGTTATAACTTCAAGAAGACATCAAAGCAGAGAAATAAATCCTGTAAAGTAAGCAAGTACTTGCATGTAACTTTTAAAATATCATGTATTACACAAAAAAATTTAAAGATATAAATACATACAGATACAGATGTGACATTGTCTTTCTCACTTAAAGGCATAAATCTCTCTTCATCTGCTTTAAAATATGTCTACCTCTTCAAAATGAATAAAAAATAAAATTTAAAATAAATATATACATATAATCTATGAAAAATTTTATAGGCTCTACAAGTTAACCATCTTTGATACTATGTGATTTATTACCTAGGTCTAAACTATAAACATGATTTTCAGCCAACTGATTAAAAGGTCCTATAGTGTAGTAGAAAAGGTTTGCCTCCAAGGGCATTGGCTTCATTGCTTTGCAATACTTTCAAAATATGTTGTACAGTTTTATTTATGCAAAGAGGGAGAAGAAATGTGTATATGCAGCAATTCCTCAAGTCTGAAATGTTTTATTTTCTTCCATTTTGTATTCTGTGACTGACAAAGTTAAAAATCAAAGTACATTCTGTTAAACTCACAATCAATAAAATTTTTGAGGCTGATTTTTAGTATGTTGAAATTAGTTATTAAAATTTCAAAAGCAGTTACAGTTATAAACAAAAACATTTGTCTTTAAAAGAGACACAGAATTAAGTACATTTTAAATAAAATTATCACTGAAATAAATGTAAAGTAATACAAAACAACATTAATAAACATAATGTACAAACACTTCCAACATACTTCTTTGTTCAGCCTCCAAATATCCCTCAAATTCCAAACTGTAGTCTAAATTCAGTTCACAGTTCCCTCTCACTTGCACTATTCTATTGACAAACTGATTATTTTTTTTTCCATTCTTTCTCCAAATGACCTTATATTTGTGCTTTTTCCTTAAGCAGAAAAGGAAGAGAGAATAAGGCTGTGTCATTCACTGGCATTCATTCACAAGCATTTCTGACTTATCAAAGATATTTAATGTACACTTTGTAAATGAATGGGTGGATAAATAAAAGATCATGTGGAAATCTTTCCTATTTTGTTGTCCTCTGTTTTTTTATTCCCACACAATCCATTACAAGAAAAAAAGATGGAACTCAACCAAGTTGCCCTTTTCAATTGAGAGTTAAAAAAGTATAGCTAAGTCCATTATGGCAAGTCAAGTTATTGTCTTCATAATCTTAGCACTTGTTTTAGAATATGGACTAAACCAAAATAATGACCACTGGTTAAGTCACATGCTAGCTAAGATTTTGCAGATGCTACCTCATAATGATGAATACTTTGGAGCTTAGAGGTTTGTCTTTATTGAGGGAGCAATTTTCATATTTAAAAACATGCATAGTTATATAAATTTTCTAAAACAATAGGAAGACATTTCTTTTATAAAATGAAGAGAAATGCCAATCTACTGTCTTGTACACATCCTTTATAACTTTTCCTAGAAATTTTACATTTTCTGAGAACTGAGATGTCCTGGAAAACACTATTTTGAATATTTGAATTAAAATACAAACTCCACCATGTAGGATATGATTTTCAACAATCAAGATAAAGTTTCTTTATGTTCAAGTTCCATTACTAAGAAGAGGAAACAATAAATATCACCCAATCTGTATTTAAAATCTTCATTTAAATATTAGTATTTCTAAATTTGTACAGCCTTTTATAATTATTCTATATATTAATATACTTGATACTGTAATATAATGATATATTATAAAAATATGTAATATAATTCCTTCATTTGTCATGCATGTGTGTACATACACAACAATATGAGATATATTGTTCTTTACTGTAACCACTATAGATATAGCATACAAAAATGATACATCCATGGACATTTAGGGAAAATTTTTTGGAAGCCTTACCACAAGCAGTTCAATTTTAGTTTAGATTTCACTGTAAATAATATTTATAGTGAACATTGCTCTATGCTTTTTTTGGTGTTGTTGATGTCTTTGGTTTTAGTGGCAGAATACTGCCAGCACTGTGGGGTGGACTAGGAACTCTATCTTCTTCTGCTGCTTTTTAGAAAGTTTGGTGAAGGCCTGATTATAATTGTGTCTTAATCATTTGGTAGAATTCAGCAGCAAAGACATTTGAGCATTTGTTTTTCTCTATTGAATATCTTCTTTATTATTACAAGTGTTTATTACAATTCTATTCAAATTTTCTTTTTCTTCATGCGAACTTTGTTAGTGTTAGTATGTATTTTCCTAGGGACACATGCATTTCATGTAGTGTTCTAGTTTGTTTCCGTGAACTCTGTAGTGATTCTTTTATTTCTGTAAGGTTTGTAATCACGATTGTCTTCCCTATTTGAATCATTTGTCTTCTTCCTCAGTCACCATAAGACCCATAAATTCTGTGGGTCTTTTTGTAAACTTTTATTTTTCCTTCTACTGTTTTTATACTGCATTTCACTTACTTTTACTCTAATACATTCTTTCTACGAGTTTGCTATTTAGTTTGTATTTCTTTTCACAATTTCTTGAGATGGAAGTTTAAGTTATTGAGTGAGTTTTTTCATATAAATATTTACTTTAATAAACTTTCCCATCAGGACTGCCTTACCTTTGGTTCAGAAATTTAGATTGTGTTTGTATTTTAATTCATCTCAGAGTACTTTACTTATGATTTCTCTTGGACTGTTGGTTATTGTATGGTGCAAAGTTTAATTTTCAACATATTATGAATTTCTTAAAATTTTCTTGCTGACTTGTAGTTTCATTCTGCTTCAATCACTGTACGCATTTTGTGTGAATTCAGTTTTTTGAACTTGTTGACTATAGTCTGTTCTTGAAAATATTCCATATATGCTTAGGAGATTTGTTCATTTTCTTAATGAGTGGCATGTTCAATAGATATTTGTTAATATGGCTTATAATGCTAAAATTTATTACTTGCTTATTGGTCTTCTGTCTAGCTGTTATAGCCATTATTGAAAGTGGAATATTCTGTTTGTCAATTGACAAGTTTTTCCTTAATTTTTGTCAATTTTTCTTTATATATTTACAGATCTGTGGTTACTATATTTGCTTTTCACTGTTTCATTGTCTGAAGTCTTGATACTTCTATCATTATAGAAAGCTCACTTTGGTTTCTACTAATATTTTTCTTCATAAAGTCTGATATTACATAAAAAGTTAGTATTTTAATATATTTACTGTCTTAGTTTCTTTTCTTGTTATGGAGCCAAATATACCCAAAATCAAAAGTTAAAGGAATGAACACTTATTTGGCTCATAGTTTGTAAAGGTTTCAGGCCATAGTTGGCCTGCTCCAAGGCAAAGTGGCAGGACAGAAAGGTGTTGAAGAGAAGAAACAGTTCATAGTAGGCAGAGGTCAGGAAGGAAGCATAGCGGTGCAGTATGAAGTGAAAAGCATCAGCAACCTCTCCTTTTTCTCTCTTCCGGGCTACCTGCCCTTCGGGTGGTGCCATCTATACTCAGGTCAGAGCTTCCCACGATTCACTCCCAGAACTCTCCCAAATCTATCAGTGGACTAATTTTGTAAGCACATACCCTTAATTTTAGCATCATTCACTGAATGCCAGCATTATAATTTAGATTGAGCCACGTCTGAAAAACCCCACCTCACTGTGGTTTTGGGAGCACATCTAGACTTTGTTTTGTTTACTTTTTGTCCTCAAACACATTGACCCATCTTGTTAACTTTGAGTATTTTGTCTGAGAATCTATTTAAATTATAGATATCATATAGTTAGTTCCTTTTCTATATTCTGGTCATCTGCCTTTGATTTGGAGGATTTAATTCATTTATATATAACGTAATCCTTGAAAAGGTGAAATTTATATAATTTTCTTATTTATTTTCTATATGACATTTTTCTTCTATTTTTCCATTGTTTCTTTTGCATATTCAACTTCAGTGTAAGTTTATATTGCTTCTTTTACTCTATTAACTGAAGGTTTATTGTGTTTCCTTTTTAGTGTTTACTCTAAGAATTAAAGTCAACCTCTCAATTTTTAAGTCTTATTTAGAATTGTACCAACTGGATTTGGGTAGCATATAAAATTTATTCCCACACAGCTTTATTTCTTCACTCTGCAGTGTGGTTTTCATCTTGACAATTATATTTGATATGCTGTAACCTCATCAGCACAGTTTACTTATTGCTTTATGAATTTATCTTCCAAAGGAAATGTAATGAAAACTTTTAAACAAATACACATTTATATTCTTTTAAAAAAAATTATCCAAACAGTTAAATTTATTGATTTTTTTTTTTCATGTGGATTCAAGTTATTGTGTAGGGTCTTTGAATTTCAGCCTGAAGGATTCTCATTATTTATAGTAGGGAAGGCTCTGTAATAAATAAGTATCACTTTTATATGTCTGGGGATGTCTTAATTTCTGCAACATTTTTGAATACTTTTTCCAGATACAGAATGCTTTTCCATAATCTTTTACTTTGGGACTTAAATATCTCATTCCCCTGTATTCCAGGCATCATGGTCTCTGAAAACAAATCTGCTAATCTTTTTATGGTTGTAATGTGCAGGAATACTTCTGTCTTGCAGTTTTAAGGTTTCTCATTGCCAGTGGCATTTAACCCAATTATGTGCAGGTCCCTTTGGAATATGCTGCTTGGATTCTCTGCTTGTAATGATTTTAATTAATTTGGAAAGGAGATTCTCTGCTTGTAATGAGTTTCATTAATATGGGAAAAATATACATATTCATCTTTTCAACATTTTTATGCCTTGTTCTCACCTCGTGAGACTTCCTTTATACATTTTTGGTGCTAATTTTGTATGAGAGGTTCCTTCTGTATTACTGTATTGTACTGTATTTTTGTTTTATTTTTGATCTTTATCTCTCACTTTCTTTGTCTTGCCTCTTTTTCTGTTTCTGTCCTTTCTCTGTTTGATTTTCCCTGTCATTGTTTCTCCAACTCTTCCTGTTTCTCTTTGTATTTATGTCACTTTTCCTTTTTTCCCAATCTGGAAAATGTAATTTACCCAATCTTCAAATCTGCTAGGGGAAAAATTTCTGCTTTTAAGGCCCTATACAGTTTATATATTTTTCAACTCCAGAATTTCTATTCCTTTTGAGAATATTTTCTATCTTCTTATCTTCTTCTCTGTTGAAATGTTATTCTCATATTTTGTTTGCTTTTGTAGTATCTTATAGTTGTTTTTTGAATACTTAAAAGAGCTGGGGATTTTGCTTAGTGGCATACTGCCTGCCTGACAAGTGTGAGGTCATGAGATTGATTCCTGGTTAAAAAAAAAAAAAAAAAAAAAAAAGTAGAGAACACTTAAAGTACTAAAATTAAAATCTTGCAAAAATTGTAGGAAAAGCTTCCATCAATATCTTTTGTCATGTATATCATTCATACTTCATAGCTCTGTTTTTACAAGTTTCATGATTTTTTTAATGAATCCTGGATATTTGAAATCCTTCACCAAGAATTTTGCCATTGCCATTTGCTATCCTTTATATAGTTTCTGGTTTGTTTTGTAAGGCTGACCTAATTATGTAAATTATGAATTGTTTGCTAAGTGTGCCCTCTGAAATATCTATCCAGTTTGATTAATGGTGAACTAGAGATTTCTTTAAATGCATAAAGTCAACAATTCTACCGCCCAGAGAAGTTCTTTGTATCAGTTAGCTATGTCTTCCAGGATGAGAAAGCTAGTTTACAATTGTGCCCTGGGCTTTCTTCCTGCTAACCTAGAGCCTCAAGGTCAGTAGTTGGTAAGACACAGGTTTTCTCTTGTCTTTTCTGTCCTAAATATGCACAGTCCTAAAAAATGTGTTTTTTATAAGATTACCAAATAATTCAAGTTTTTTGGGAATTTCTAAACTAACTTTCTTTCATTTTTAGTAAGGTTCCCCCCTCTTCCAACTGTTATCACTTCAGGAAGCTATAAAATTGCTCTTTGATAAATATCACAGTGGAAATCTATTTGTGGTTAGTGACTTCTCAGATGAAATAACAGCAAACTCCGTAATTGTTAGTTTTTAGCAAAATGTTAAACAAGTCAAATAATCACAATTTTCTGAAGATGGGCCTTTGAAGGGAACTCCAAACCATTTAACCCTTCTTGTGGCTGCTACAATGCTATTTTGATGATTGCAATGATTAATAATAATAATAATAATAATAATAATAATAATTCCTCATTTTCAGAAAAACCATGAAGTAGACAAATGGTGAAAAGAATATCGGTCTTTAATATCACAATCTCTGTGCTAGTACTCTGATTCCTCACACTTTTGCAGCCTTTTGGATAACTGCCCTACTTCATTCTGGGTAGTGCTCCTGGCTGCTGTGGAGAAGTTTTTTACAAGGGCCACGCTTTGCCAAGCTTCTGGCATATTTCTCAGAATTCAACTTTAATCTGTATAGTTTCCCATACAATGGTTAGGACTATAGTATTCACTTCTAAAATGCACCTATGGGTGTGTTACATGGGTAGATTATAACTGCTTCATTTCATTTTTAATACATATGTTACATTAACAACATCTTGTAGCACTTCATCTGTTAAAATTTTTTGAATGGCAGTTCTGGCATTCTGTTCAATATCTTTCACTTCTGCTCAGACCAGCACTATATATTTGGACTTAGTTCTAACACTGAACTAACATTTGGTTGAGTGGCCATTTTGCAACATTTATACTAGTCAAATGATACTCACATTGCTATTTTCTTCATCATGTGAACCAAGTAGGTCTGCATTCCCTGTGTCTGTATCAGTCCATTCTTGTCCCATTTCACTGTCACAGGAACTTTGACTCACATGGTCAGTGTCAAAGTCACCATCATCATCATCACCATCATCATCATCAACATCCACCCATGCCACTCTTCTATCATGGAAGTATGTAATATACCATTTTCATCATTTGTGCATGGGGAATGTGGTAATTCAGTTTTGATCGCCTCCAAAATTTGCAAATCTGGTTTTCCAATAGATATTGTGATAAACTGGGCTACTTCTACCAGAAAAATCAAAAGACATTTTTTTTTCTTTTTTAACAATCCTTAAATGGCATAGGTTTTTGGACTTTCTGTGATGCTCAGATAAATACATACAAAACAGTTACCCAGAGGATAATGTTGTGAAATATCTCATTTTCCACTTCTACACATGTGTATACACTTTCATCAGACCTAGTGAGTAAGCACAAGGTTACTTCATGTACTCCTTGGAGAAAGGTACTGAGATGCACAGCTTGCTACGATTATGCTAAAGTACAGATTTCCAATAGAAAACTATATAGGCCTGCTGGACCCAGTCTTACAGTCCACGATTTCCCAATTAATGTTAAAAAGAAAAATAATGAGCAGGCATTGCTAGAACTTTAGGACTTAATGAAATCATGATTTTGTGTAAAGTTGAATCATATGCTTTAACCAGAGGTAAGTAGGCTTTTTATAGTCACATATTCATTTTACAAGTGATCTAAGCACAACTATTGTGGAAAGAATTATTTAATATGGGTAGCATAGAATATAACACTTAGAAATATTGGACCGACAGGACCATAACTGTCACTTATTAATCTTGGTTCCTCTTCTTCATATAGCTCAGAATGGTTATTTACTGTGTTTCAGGTTCCCTGGCTCGAAAATGAGGTAAAAATAGTAATCACTTTTTATTAGTTTTTCAGGTGAAATGAGGAAATGTCTATAAAATCTTTGACACATTCTATGTAGTCATTAACTTTATGGGATAATTGCAATTATGAATTTGGGATCTCAAAAACGGTACAATGACTTACCCAATAAAGTCAATACACCAAAATCAAAACATTTTTTTCAAACACAACAGGTATGCAGACAGAAAAGCATATTAAAGTTCCATGATGTCCTCACACATTTCAAAATGTTTTAGAGGTAAGGAATTGCTTCTTCTGTGTGTCTTCAACAATCAGTTGAAGACCTGAAATAAGAAAACAGCTGATTCTTCATGTTCAGAATTTCTGTGCAAGGTTTTGATTAAGTACTTTTTTTTGAAATCCAATACTGGTATGTATTGAATTTATTTATGCCTAAATATATTGTTGAATATTTTTATTGGTAAGTTAATATATACATGACACTGTCTATATTTAAAAAAAAACAAACCCATATATAGTAAAAAGCTGAAAAACTGTACATGAAACTAAGATATTTTACCTTTGTGAGAATTATATGAGATTTTTATTACCACATTTGATAATTTGTTAATATTTGGTGACTCTACCTATTGGATATTAATATAGTCCTCTCAGGATTTTAGCAGCAATAATGTACATTGTTAATTAACAGATTAGAATGTTTGCAGCTTTTCTTCACACAAATCATTATAGCATAGCAGAAGTAAAAAACAGAGATCTATTCCAACTATGGGCTCAGTTCTACCACATTTTTTGAAAACAATGTTTACTTTCAATGATTAAAAGGCTCTATGAATTCAACAGTTTAGCAATTTTACTTCAGTGAAATGAGCTTTCAGATTTGCATGTCATTTTAATTCATGTCAGATACGCTCACAATAATGAAAGCTTTAAAAAAATCCAGTTGTAAAATACTATCTAGAACATCAAACACATTTATTGCATGCTATAAAAATATGACATAATATAAAATGCAGTGAATATATAAAAAGACATCTAATTTATTATAACAATTAAAATAGCAAAGCTTAATAACTAATAAACCTTGAGAGAACTTTGTATTAGAATAAATTTTGTGATAAAGGATAATTTTGACAATAATGTTTCCCATGAAATGCCTATAATCAGGGCTATTTGTTGTATTTAGTGTATGCTCAAAAATACATTCCTTTGTATCCAAGCACCTTAAATATGCATTCTGAAATATCCTTGAGAAATTTTAGCCAAGTCTAATTAAATGTTTCTAATTAAAATTATGTAGATAGGAAAGAAATTAATGACTTTGTTTAAACTATTTGTTTATTTCACTGTCAAGTGTACTAGATATAATTGCATGCCAAGAAGAAACCATCAAAATTATTTTTTACCCTGTTGATTTCCTGTTGTATCAATTCATTCAGAACCTTTATTTTTGCAGCTTAAAGAAAAAAAATACCAAAGTTGCTAAATAAAAGACCTTCATGTAAGGGAATTTTTCTCCCTGAAACTATTAATGAGAGATAACAAATATTGCAAAAATAAAGGTTAAGCTTCAATTAAGTATTCTAAATATATTTAGGAAGATACTGAAAAACGCATAATGCTACCACCCACATGACTATTCAAAGATTTGAAGAAAGCAAATTATAACAGAAGCCAAAAGAATGTGAAGATGGCTTACTGCCCCATGTATCTTTCCATGATAAATTTGGGAGGCTTTTACATCATATATGGCTGTTTTTAAGAGGAAAAAATTCTAAAAATGAATAAATAAAACAGTTCCAAAAATGCTTCCAAATTGCAGAAAGTCTGGAAAGGAATGATTGAATTTAGAGTCAAATCTGTCCATATTTTCTCCTTCTCAGATTCAAATACTGTTTTTAAAGCCTGAAACTTTTGTACACTCAACTCATAGACTTGTAACATTTAATTCCTTCATTGCAGTGAGCACATGAATGAATGGGTTTATTTCTTTCCAGTAGAAAAAAGATTTATCTGTGGTCTCAAAAATCAGAACAAAAGTTCAGCACTGAAACACAGAATAAAGAGAACAATTTCACATGTAGGAAGTAGAGATCATCCCATGACCCTTGGAGGGAATCAATCTTCCTACTTTTCTTCTTTGGAGGAATATTCACGATATTGGTTTAAGCACAGTTTTCTGATTCCTAAATGTGAGAAGCCTTAGACAATCTTTTTTTTTTTTTTTCCAACTAATTCTTCTTTGTGGTCTAAAACGGGCATTGGGAACTCAGCTGCCATTCAGAGCTCAATGTTATGTCCAAATCCAATGCTCTGTTATAACGGTCTGCGAAACAGAGGTTGAGCAATTACACTCATCCCCCATGGCTTTAGATTTGTATCTTTCCTACACCACGTAGAGCAGTTCTCAGTACATGGCAAAAAGCTGTAACAATTTAGTGTGAAAAATGATCCAATGAATTAGTTGGTATCATGTATTTCTTCACTTACTCTCTTGTCCTGAGAATTAGCATTTTGGACTTATGCAAACTGCATCTGGATAGACTGCATAGTTTCCCTGACACCACATTAACTAAAAAGATGGATATTTAAGAATCAAACCTGGTTAATATAATTTTTGCACCCTCTCTCTCTTCAGTTATTCCATGGCCATAATTAAAGATTGATTGTGTGTGTGTGTGAAGAGTAGGGGAGAATTTTTTCCTCCTTCATAATATTTGGAAAGATTTTGTCCACATTTTGTAATCACATCTGGATGTCTTGCTAATTTCTGGGACTTAATTTTTGAAAAATAATTTATACTTGGAGTCAGCTTTCAAAAGTATCTGTTTATACGTGGCAATTAGTACTTCAGCCTATTATGGTAGAATAGTAGAATAGTACCTTGTTAATTGAACCAGTCTGGAGCAATGCTTTCCAGATTTTTGTTTGCATAAGATACCTGGTTAGCATGGGCTACAGAAACATTTATACCTGAAATTTGGAATGCAAAAGTTGAAACTAGCACCATGTATTCTATTTTATACATAGAAGTTTGCGATAGGGCATGAAGAATGGCTGGGCTATTTCATGTTTCTATATGAGCTCTTGGTGGGGAAAGAAGACGAACCTTAGTTCTTCACGTTTTTGCCACTTTGCCTCCTTAATCTTTCTGAGCTCTGAAGTAGGAACTTTAGGCTTACTGTGAGGTGAAAGACTCCAGTTTCTCCTTCAGGCCACTCCTCATCAAATTGGAGATACCAGGGTGCCTAGAAGCCAATGTTGATTCTACTCCATGCTCAGAAATTCCCTTTCATGTTTGCTTTCCCTATTACATGTTTATATTTCTTTCCTAATTACTGCCCTGAGGATTTATGACTGTTACCAGATGCAGACTCACAAGTTTTACATACTGTTTAGCTCCCAGTACTGCAGAAAGTCAATACTGTAAATCTCCTATTGGATAAAAAGAAAAGAGAGTGTGGAGAGAGAGAGACAGAGAGAGACAGAGAGAGACAGAGAGAGAGAGAGAGAGAGAGAGAGAGAGAGAGAGAGAGACAGAGAGAAACAGAGAGAGAAGAGACAGAGAGAGAGAGAGACAGAGACAGACAGAGACAGACAGAGACAGAGAGAAGGAAAGAGAGCAGCTTCTTTCTCCATTTTAATTCTATGATTGTTTCTTTGTTTCTTGACAGGAATTCTGCTATCCCACTATTGCTCACATTTCACTCCACCACACGCTGCAGTGGTTTACCCCCATTGTTTCTCCTATACATGGAAGTAGTTTTTATTATAATTGATCCCTCTGCGGATATTTAATTATTTTAAAAGGATTGTCTTTTTCTAGTACCTCTTCTGTTTCTTCACTGAGAGCTCTCTAAATTTTATCTTCTAATTGTATTTATTTGCCTTTCTCCTTTGAACTTCATGAAACATTAAGATTGATGCTTTATTTTTAAGTTATTTTAAGTAGCATTTTCTTGTGGCTGATATTTTAAATGTTCTTGGCTAGAAAATTTTATTGGTTTAAGTTTTTTTTTTTTCTCCTATGATTTTTCTTATTAAGATTCCATAACATAGCAATTATTTTGTGATTTCTTTCTTAAATAGGAGTACTTTTTGGGTCTTCATAGGTTTTGAAGTCTAGTGACATGGAGTAGATATAAGTGTGGATCAGGTCGGCTAACATCTTGGATTTCAGCATCAGCGTACACCACTGGCACTGATCTGTTACATGGTACATTGCCATTCAGAACTTGGTCAGAATGAAAACTGATTTGTCAAAGGTCCCTTTTATGATGTAGGTTGAATTTCTCCCATTTTAAATTGGCACTCTGTCACAGTGACATTCTGATCCTTGCCATGTTTGTTGTCTTTGGTGCGCCTCATGCACTGTGATATTTTGGAGGCAAAGTTTAGGAAGGCCCTAGAAGCTCTCTAATCAGTGCATTAATGCACAAAGAAAAAATGTAGTTTCCTACTTCGGATGTGAAAGCACTGTTGAAGAAGTTTGACTAATTGTTCTGAAATGGTTTTATGGTTTTTTCCTTAAATGTGAATAATTTTGGGGGATTACACAGATTTTGATTTTTTCTTTTGATTTTAATTTTCAAAGCATATTAACCCTTTATTGTGATTTATAATGCATGCTGTTTTCTAGTTTATGAAAAATATAATTTATTATTGTCTTTATCTCTACAGTTTATAATTTAGTGTGAGAAATAAAACTAAGTGAAGACTCAGAAATTTTGACTTTAGTTTATATTACTTTGTCATGAAATCAAGATGGTTAAATAATAGGAACGATTGTTACTGTTTCCTGTCTTTATCATACTCATTAGTAGTTACCTAAATTCTCCAGACATCAATTTTTGCTCCAGTGATATTAATTAGAAGCACAAAAGCAAAGAAAAAATAGAATTTTAAGTTTACATCAATTTGGATCTAGATTTAGATCTAGATTTGGATCTGGATTCAGTCTGTAATATTTCTGGAGCTGAACTACTTGCCTGATATATATCCTTTATCATTTCTAGTTGTTGTGCAGAATTTTCTTTTGTCCAACACAAATGCACAGCCATCACAGAGTTGCTAACTAACCAAAAAAGATGTCGTCACTAACTAGTGGTGCACCATCATGGTCTACAGTGTCCCAGTGATTTCCTGATTCATCTCGGTAACATCTGTGAATGGGACCTGTGTTTGCCAGCTAGAAAGCACTTTGGCCTGTTTATGTCTTTGAAAAGTCCAGTTCTATGGTCATCTTGCATATCTATAATGACTCCTTTCGTTCCTCACTATTTTTTCTTGTGGTTCCTGCAGTGTTCTGAATTGTTTAGCTTTCTAAACAAGTGGAGCAACCTAAGTGTAATAGAAAAATTCATATCCCAAATGTAATCTGCTATAGGATGATAGCTAGATGGAGATTAATTTCTCAACTGCCACAGTGTCACTACTGATGAGAAGAAAAAATGAATGCGATGAATTTACTTATGCAATCTGTATAAGTTACAAATTCAGCTTTCTGATCTCTCATAAAAAATGTTTGTTAAATCAGTTCTTCTAAAATGCTGCTGGCTACTTCAGTCCCTTATAGTTTCAAGTTGCAGTTTCCTCGTTTCTCTCCACTTCTGAATATAAGAAAAAGATGATACAGGAATTTAAGCAGACAATCTCATTTTGTACAAAACATATGAACAGAGTTTACATATACTAACTTCATACATTATTTCATTTAACATGACTAATGCACTAATGGAGAAAGCATTACTTACATGCTTACTGTAAGCCTTGTAAGAAGCACAGAGAGGACTTATAAGCTTATTTGTACATGTACCTCCATAAGAGAAAGTTGTAGTAACCTATATTATAATATTATTATATACTATGATGAATGATTGATGTGATTCACATTTTGATTCTGCAATATGTTTGTTATGGTTTGCGTTTAAATGTCCTCCTAAAGCCTCATGAGGGGTGGGCCTTTCAAAGGTGGCTGAATCTAGTATTTGTGATAGGTTCATTGTCTGGAACTGGAATTGGTGATGTGAATGCTGCATCAGACCAAAGCAGCTGGCCTAAAATACAAGGGAAAAAAAGAGGTGTATTTTTCACTTCTTTCCTTTTTTGCTCTTGTAGCTTATGGCTATCATGAATGGTTGCCCCTTAGCAACACCACCCTGCCTTGGAACCAGTTGAGTATGGACTAAAATCTCCAAAAATTGTAAGCTAAATAATTGTTTTATTTTAGGCATCAAATATTTTGTCTCAACAATGAGATAAAAGTAGCTAAGAAATATTGTCATGTGACTTTGCAGACTTCATCTAATACAGTGATGACAAAACTTTTAAAGCTGTCAGTGATATAGAGCCCACTGCATCAGATGAGCCATAGGTTTGCCATCACTGGTTTAATATCTCATCCAATGTATTTTTGGTGGCCAACAGTTATGCCTGTCTGGTGTTATATAACAGATTAAAATAGTATTTATTTAAAAATGACCTATACCATTATGTCCATTTATATGTAAATAAGTTATCTTGAGACAATTACAAAATATTCACAGATATAAATTCTGTGAACTGTTTCTTGAAAGATGAGAGCAATTATTATCAATATAGAAGTGTATAAAGGGGAGTACAATGAGATGATACTATATACCCAAAGAAATAAAGAAGTGTTAAGGATGTGCAAAAAGGAAATAGAAGAGTTAGGTGTGAATTTGTTATAAAAATGAAAACTTAATCCAGAGAGTACAAAAATAATATTTGCAAAGCAAAGCATGCATCTGGCACTAGACTCATAAGTATATCTTATAAAGCAGATTTATAAGTCCATAATAAAAAAGACAAAACATTGAAAAAGTATTTGAGTGGAGACTTTAGTAAACAAGATATACAGATGGTAAATAATAAATATGAACTCTCCCAACATAATCACTAGAATATTATTTAAAACCTTAGTGAGATGCAACACACTTTCACCTAAATAGTTGTTACACTTTAGCTCTACAATGACCTTCAAAAAACTTAGATTTTCAGAGATGAGACTTTTGGAAGGTGCTTGGATCATAGTGACTGGACTTATCCATGGATTTATTCACTGATGAATTCACAGTTAGATGTTCTAAATATGCTGTTAAAAGACAGAGCCTTGTTGGAAAATATATTTCACTAGAGATGTGCATTCAAAGGACATATTTCTAATTCATTACATCTCTTGTGCCTGGCTGCTTTTGTCTACCATGTGATTTCAATCTTAAAGTCAGCTGACTATGGACTGAATTCCCCAAAACAATGTGCCAGGTTCGGCCACTCTTCTTTTATAGTATGGCTGTCAGATATTTTGTCTCAAAGATGGAAAAGATGACTAATACAATGGTTAATTGAAAACATGGACCATATTGATCATATGACAAAAATGTGGAAAAAAATACCCCTGTAACTTTCATGCTATTGTTATTTATTAATTGCTTTAGGAAATGATTTGAAATTTTCTTGAAAATTTGAACACATTTCTACCATATGACTTAGCCATTATACTGCTTAGTCTTTACTCAGTGGAAATAAAGCTACATGTATACCAAGTCTTATAGGGTAATGTCCACAGCAATTTTTAATCTATAGGAAGCCAAAATATATCCATGTTTTCACCAAAACAAAAAGATTACTAAGATATATATGTAATTGGAAAATATCTCACCAAAGAAATTGAATGGACTGTTGATATATGTATTAGCATGCATAGATTTAACTATGTGGGATTTGAAACAGGCCATGACCAACTACACAATTTATGATTCCTTTTATATGAAATTTCAGAAAGTTTAACTAGTCTTTAGTGGCCAAAAAGATAGAAATGTTTACCAAGTGATATGTGGGAAAAGCAAAGAGAAATGACAAATTTACAGAGGAAATTTGAGGGAGAAGTGAGACTATTTTATTAACTACATTGAGTTCTGTGAATTGTGTATATATATATATATATATATATATATATATATCAAATACACACTTTATTTGTGTAACTACTTATTGTTCATTAATTATACTTCAATAAACATGAACAAAAATGTAGAGAAGTTATACAAAATTTTTTAGGACTTCACACCTCTTTATTCACACCTCAACTCCCTCCCTGCAATGCTAAAAATTCACTCATTTATGATACAAATGTTTTTGTGTTCCTTACTTCTATGTGCCAGTCTGTACTTTAATTTGAAATTTAAACAAGATACACAAGGTCTATAGCCTTATAAAGATCACATTTTCTCAGAAAAAGAAAAATCAATAAAAATATAAACAATTACAATCAATTACCTACAGAATACAGAATACAATGAGATAGAATACAAGAGGCCCAGGCATTAGAATGATCAAAGAAAGAATTCTATGAAAGATAGCACATGAGTTGAATCTATCTGTTGGAGAATTATTTTACAAAGATAGAAGAAAAGGGCACATGTAAAGCTAGAGAATATTAAGGCTTGTCAAAAAGAATAAAGTGCACATGTTGCAGAAATTGAGAGGAGGTCAATGTGACTGTCTCTCCTGTAGCAATCACATTTAATGCTGATTCTAACTCATTTTATATCAGATTTACAGATTTGAAGCTCTTTTCTCAGACCTTTTCTAAATATCTTTAGTAACTTTTCTATAATTACTTCCAAACTATACATTCTAAGCTTGACAAAGAAGAAAGAAAGAAAGAAGGAAAGAAAGAAAAAGAAAGAAAGAAAGAAAGAAAGAGAAAAATGATCCTAGATTCTCAAAGTATTGATGAGGTCATATACAGCGCAAGAAAAAATGCCCTTGGTTTTGCTTCATGTATGCCACATTTTGGTTCATCATTTTAACTTAAACTAAGAATAAAGATTCTTTAATCATGTTCTTCTGGAATTAATGCTGTGTTTTAATTTCTACAGAACAAATGAACCAATGCAAAAGAAATGAGTAGAAAGGAAAGAAGCAATAAATGAAGAAAGGTCACAAGTATAATGCACATCAAGGAGAGGATTAAAGAAATAAATTGACTTTGAAATATATTTTTCAATATTACTTGGAGTACTTAGGATGTCTCTGATTTTTCAAGAAGTACTAACATATAGCTATAATCTCTCCCTCTTTCTCTCCCTCCCTGCATCCCTTTCCCTCTAACACAAAGAAATCACCAGACATACAAAAAAAAAAAAAAAAAAAAAAAAAAATCAAAGAAATCATCAGGAATAGTAAAAATCTCAGAACTTATACTTTTCATGGAATAATCATATATTCTTCATTTCTGAGTGTGTTATACGAAAGATGAGGATGATAAAATTGTTTGCCAGTATCATAAGGACAAGTCAAGGATACCAGATGAATATTAACAATGGTAAAGCAATCAATAAAGTCTAAAGGTTGCCTTCAAAGAATAGATGTAATGATTATAAATATGTGCTCCAGCTGCCAGAAAGCAGCATCTGCAATGCCAGCATTTTGGCTTCAATGGTAACAAAAAGAAAAAATAAAACTGAGGAATTTTGCTGTAGATGCCTAAAACTACAAGATGAGCAATTTCTAAAAATTTTTCAGCGGTGTTTTCATTTGGTAAAACTGGATTTTGAATATTCTCCAAGTTTAAAGCTACTAAACTGTTGTGGGGCAGTTACTAGGGAAGAAATCTCTAAAAAAGCTACATTACCTTGTTTTGAAGTACCTCTAAGGGATTAGTGCCATACAATTCTTCTTTTCTTTCGCAGGCAACATTGGCTTGGAATTACTAAGCAACTTGGACTTCTCAGTGGAAGCAATGGGCCCCAGTACAATACAGCTATAGAACGAATGCCAGATAGTTTTATTAAAATAACTCCTATAGACCAAAGTACAAACTCCTGCATAGCTCCCATAAATAAAATAAAGAAAGAGCCCCTGCATTTCCACAGGTACCAACATATCAAACATGAAAAATGACTACAGCAAAGAACTAAACATAAACTAGATAGCTGTTGTTCCTCCATAAGACTTTGGACAAGTCACAGAAAGTCACATTTGTGTTCTACCTCTGAAATTTTCCTAATTCAAAAGAATTGTGATATAAAATATGTGTATGTTGTACATTTCAAGTGTTAATTACTGATGTTAGCTACTTATGTGGCAATATAGCCAGGATGGCACTGATTTCTGTTTGCCATTGTACTTGTGTGAAAAAAAGGTTTTGGCTCAAAATGAATTTAAATGAAAATATATTTTAAGACAACCAGTACAGTGGCAGAAAAACAACAGCTGGTTGTCTATATTTGTCCTTTTTACTGTTTTCTTCAGTACTGGGTTTCTAGCACAGATAATATACCCTCTTATTATTGAACAGCATGCAGCTTTGAGGGGTTCAGTGATTTGTGAAATAAAAACCTTCTAGAAGACACACCATGGTCATAAGCTCAAATGGATCCAGAGAGAGTTGGCAAGTGGAAATACATGCTTTAATAACTTTTTGATTTGCCCTTTTTTATTGAAGAACTGGATAATCTTGTCTTTTTGAGAATGCAAGACTGTGAAAGTAATTGTAACCACAAAGAAAAGCAAGAAAAATAGCAAGTACAATAAGCAATGGTGCAAAGATACCAGTCAGATCAGCAAAAAGAGATTAATATGGCAAGAAGATTTAGCCTAAATCTATGCATGAAACCCAAAAGAAATTATTCTGTGGGAAAATATGCATTTCTATACTACTGAAACCCAGGTACAACATGTGAACTCTAAAATTTGTGGTTTATAAATGATACTTTAATTACTATGATATTAGGAAATATGGATGAGAGTTAGTAACAAGGCTGAATTAGCATCCATAAGATTATTTGCCTTTGTATAAACTTTTGCATAAACTTATATTAGTAAACACTAACCTCAATTTAAAAAAAAAGGTTTAGTGACATACTTCACTCATTAATCATAACTTGATCATCTACTATGCCTGGAACACTCTTCCATGTATACTAGCCTCTGGGGTTACAAAGATACTGATATCTAAGTGATTTTTCTATAATAATGGCTTAGATAAGATGTCAAAGTAGGCTATAGAGAAAGAGCTCATTTTGATAAACAGCAATTGAATGTGTTCTAAATGGGCTTCTTCAACATTATCTTGATCATCCAGATGGGGTGGAAGGTGACTCCAGGAAATCCACATGTCATTGCATCTTTGTTGCATAGGCAAAACATGAGAGCAAAGAAAAGATGCTTTCCTCACTTACTTTAATTTCATTATGAAAAAAAAAAACAAACTATTCTTAGACAATTAGCTAAGGTAGGGTCACAAACCTATGTACTCTAGCAATAAAAGAAATAAGGTAATTACATATCTGAATTATTTAGCTTCTCTCATTAATAGAGAAAGGTAAGTAATCACTGAAGAGAGATCATCCCAGTCCAAAATCAGGAAGGATCTGCATTCCTAGAAATGCAGAGGCTAAGACATGGATGAAAGAAACCAAGGCACAGGAGGATTATGCAGAAAAAATACATTGGTTTGTCTTGGGTGTATGAAATTTGGAGAGAAACAGTTGAATAAAAATGTTTTTCTTTCAGTTATGATCTATTGAATTGTTTTGTGCATGTGATGTGACCAATAACCTGGTCATGGAAAATCATACATCTGAAGTTGAGGAGTTGACATGGTTATGATAACAATTAAAGTTTTTAAAGTTTTAAAATATTGATGAATCTTAAAATTTAGGAGATGGGGCCAGGGATATAGCTCAATGGCTCAAGTGCCTGCCTGGCAAACATAACATCCTGAGTTTGATTTCTCTTACTAAAACAAAAACAAAACAAAAATTAGGGGGTAAAGGATTGTTGGCTGGTTCCAGAATGTGTAAAACAATTAAGTGATAAGGTCATGGCAAACGTTACATGAAGAAAAAAAGCAGTTTAGAATATATTTGCAACCAGTAATAATTTCTTTGAAGAGCTAAATTCCATAAGCTTTCTCTGTGGGCTGACAAATTAGGCAGAACTGAGTCATGGGGCACAGACTGAACACATGCACTGCACAGTTCTTTCCTCCTGAGGACTGGCTGATTTCTCAGTACTCCCTGTAGACCACTTTGCACCTGTCACTGTAGCTTGTTCTTTTGCATATTCATCAAATTTATCTCAGGCAAAACTTGGCAAAAAATTGTACAAATTTATAGATAAGACTATAAAATTCAAAGGATCTCAACTATTTTGAGAACAGAAGACAATTTCCACAGAAATTTCATGAGATCAAAGACGCATTGGTATTGTCCAAAACTGTCTCTGAGACCCAGAATATAAACTGCAATCATTCAAACAAATGATAATTATATTAGTAAGAATACACCTACTTACTATCCATTAGGATGATACTCTGCCATTTTCAAGGATGGAGAACTCCACTTCAAAACTTATCTTTAGATGATCTGTTGCCTGAGAATTTGGAGATAGGTGGCCTTGTCTAGGTCTGACATGTATCTGTTGTGAATTTGGACCCAGAGCTTAGACTCTCTGGACTTCATCTGTAAATGTAGAGAATTTCATCAAATGAATTTTATTATAATTTCAGAAGATATGGTCAAATTCTAACCCATATTTAATTTTATCAAACTGATAAAATTTATAAAGTTATTGAGATTTTCCCAATTTTTAAAGGGAAAATTACCAAAACATATTTTTAAAAAGCCAAATCAAAGCTGGGGAAAGTCAGAAGACACTCTAGCTTTGAACATTTGTTTCACTTTTTTTTTTCTTGCTTGTTGACTACTCTGTCTGCTCCCGCTTCGTAAGCCAGAAAGCTTTGCCATTGATAGAGTCTGAATTCACATATTCACATATGTACTTGAAGTTATGGAAACATTTATTGAGACCCAATTTCAAATTCTGTTTTAAAATTTTATTTAAGGAGAAAAAGAAAAAAAAAAAAGAAAAAGGGTACAAGTTATACAGAATTTCAAAAAAATAAACAGTAGGAAATCACTAGTTGATAGGTTACATATTGTCATCTTAGAAATAGTTGTTCAAGTTACAAAATTAAAGCATATGAAGTGAACATTCAAACAGTGAGAATGCAAAAAGTTCTGTTCAATGATCCAACAAAAACTCAGTAATATGGTTATCTATCTTATACACTTAAATATATATGCAGTTATATCCTTTACAGCACTTTCTTTTCTTCTCTTTTTTTACAATGACAATTACACATTTTGGGTTTTATTACTCCCACAGTTCTTATTATTTTTTTAAGAGAATAAAACCAAATATGACATAACAAAACAGAGTCAATCAAATCAAAAGAATGGACATAATACGTAATGTAGAAACAGAATATAAGGTGATCAACAATGGTTACCATAATGCCTCTTGCTATCTTAAAAAGAATTGCCTAAATAGTCAGTTATAATAAAATTGAACAAAACAGTAAAGAACAAAACCAATAAAACCAAAATATTGGAGACATTACAGGACTTCAAAAGAAGATAATAGTCAAACCAGAATGGGTATCATAGTGAATCTTATTGTCTTCACAGTTGTTGCCTATACTCTCAAACTTGGTACTATCAAGCAAAACAGAATAGAGTAAAATTAGTCAAAACAAGATGGTGAGAGAAATATATGGTTACAAATCAAGTTAATAAGAAATCAAAGTGGGTTACTATAATATATCCTGCTATTTTTTTTATTTTTCCCTTAATTAAAAGGATAAAAATAAAAAATAAATAATAAAAGAGGAGGTTGAGATAAAAGAGGACATAACAACAAAACAGCACCGGTCAGAACATAACCATTTAAGCAAAATAGTGTTTCACCACAAGCTATCCTGACATAAAAGTAGTTACCCTAGTGTCTCTTTTCTTGAAATCTTTGAGTATAAATTCGTATACGGTAGCATCAAACATATCAAGACAATGTAAAACCATTCAAGAGAATGACAGTATTATAGGATATTTAGAACCAACTAAGAGAAAATGAACAATGGTTTCTTTATAATCTCCTTGTCTGTAAAAGTTTTTGTTTATATCATCACATATAATAAAATCCAATAAGATACAACACGTTAAAACCGATGGAGACAGAAGAACAAAAGCTTGATGGGACTTCAAAACAAGAGGATATTAAATCAGCACTACCTATTATGATGTCTTGTTTTTTCCAAAATGGCTGTTCCTACCATCCAACCTTCTCTGCCTCATTTCTGTTGAGCTCTTTTTCTGTCATTAGTTGTCAGTTTGTCCTGTTCATTTTGTTTTCTGCTCCATTCATTGTGGCCTCTCTGCCACTATTTCTGGAATCTTGGTATTTTTCTTTTTTAGAATGTCCTGCAGTATTCTCTGTAGAATTGAATTGGTAGTTTCAAATTCCCCTAGCTACTCTTTATCCTGGAAGCACCTTGTTTCTCCATTAATTTCTAGGCACAGTTGCGCAGGTTATATCAATCTTGACTGGAAGTTATTGTCTTTCAAAGCTTGAATTATTTTGCCCCATGCTTTTTGTGATTTAATGGCTTGTGCTGAGAAGTCTGCTGTAATTCTGATGGGTTTTCCCTTGTAAATGATCTGTTTCTTGTCTCTGACAGCTTTTAATATTCTGTTCTTATATTGGATATCTGGAATTTTGATCATTATATGCCTGGGTATAGTTCATTTTGGGTTGTAGGTGGCTGGAGTCCTGTATGCCTCATAGATCTGTGTATCTTTACATTTTCCCATATTAGGGAAGTTCTCCTTGATTATTTCTGTGAATAGTCTTTGTAGTTCATTTGTTTGTATCCTTGCTTCTTCCTTTACATTCTTAATTCTTAAGTTATAGATCCTCTTATCATCTCTTAGCCTTTGTATTGTTACTGCTTGTTTCCTTGTTATTTTTAAGAAGGTTTTCTTTTCATGCTCCCACATTACAATTCTGTCCTCCAGTTCAGATAGTCTATCCTTAGTTTCTTTCAAGCTGTTATGCCTGGTGATCTCTTTGAACCTGCTTCATGTATTCTATGTTTTCTCTATTTTCTCCATCAAACAATTCTCCCTTTTTTTTCTGTTCTTCCATTCCACCATCTGTTTTTTCTTGGGAGGTGCTTAGCATTTCTTTAACTATTCTACTTATATCTTGCTTTACTTGGTTAAATACTTCACTTTTGAACTCGTCTATGAGGTCCCGGGAATAGCATTTTATGTCTATTGGTGCCATGCCTGATATTGCATGTTTGCTGTTCTCATTCTCCTTTGCATTTACCTTTCCTGGATCAGTGTTCTCAGGATTGGGGACTGATGACCCTTTCTTTTTGCTCCCTCTTCCCATAATTTTTGTTCCTTCCATACAAATGTATATAGGAAGCCCAGTTTCTTTCTTTTTTGGTTACAAATTGTTTGAAATGTGCTGGCTAGGTGTTCCTGCCCACTGTAGTGTACCAGGGAGACAAAGACCTGGGAAGCCTTTGTTGGGCCTGCCCCTCCAGGTCAGTCAACCTGCTGAAGGCTCCTTGTATTAGGGTGCACTGCCAGGCCCAGGGACCTGGTTTGGGCTATCCTACTAGGTCTTAGTCCGCAGCATCACCCAGGTCAAGCACTCCCCACCAATCCCACTTGAAAGGGGAATATGTGACTAAAGTCACTGCAGCATCCTGTTCCAGCTAGTATGCCCAGTCCCAGAATGTCCTCTGTTGGAGCCTCCTAGTCTATGAAAGGGTCCCTGTTCCTCTCACTCACTGCAGGTCAATGCAGGGCTCCCTGCCAGCTCTGCTCTCACATCAGTTCGCCAGTTCCCACTCTCAGACCTTTCACATCTCTGTCCTTGCTGTGCCGATTCAGATGCAGTGGTGGTGGCAGGAAATTCAGGCCCCGGTTTCCAGAGGCGCAGGTTCCAGCTTCACCAGTGAGACTTTAGCTGTTCCAGTCATAGCACCAGGATTGCATTTCCAGTTGGTTTCTCTCAGCTTAGTTCATTCCTGGGTCAGCAGGGTATATCTCCCCCTGCTTAGGACTCTCCACACTGCACCATTCCTGGAATCTAAGCTGGCTATCTCAGAGAGCCTCTATAGCTGCTGTTATCTATCTACCATGTTCTCCCAGAAGTCCTCAGATAGCATTCTTAATCTCATTCCTGGCTCCCCCTTCACAGCCTCCAGCCTGGATCACATCGTGGCCTCTTTTCATCCCTTGCACTCGGAAGGGTCTTGCTCTTGTTATTGCTGTATATTTGGCAACTTCTTTGTCTGCTCACTGGCCAAGGATACTGACCACTGAGTTCTTGCTCATGAAGTGACTGGTGAAGTCTCTTCACAGTTACTCGAGGATCCAGGCTGCCTTCATTCCCAGATGCCATTACTTGAAAATAAGCCCTTCATGCTTATCACTTCTTGAGGCACAACCCAATTTCAAATTCTTTAGAAAGAAATTGTAACCATCTATCTTGAATCATTCATCCATGCGTGTATCAAACAACAAAGGTGGGAAGATGATAGATCTATTATACAACATGGTAATTCACATTATACTTGTGTGTTGGGGATGTGCAGTCACAAAGACACTGTAATTATTGAAAATTCAGAGTGAAACACAATCAGATCTCTTAACTCAAGTAGTCAAGACAAATAAGAAGATTAGAATTTCAGTTTTTGGTGTCAATTTATATCAGCAGTCATGGCAGTGCTGTCCTGGTGACTACCAAAAACTGAAAGGAAAATCATCTAACTACTGATTGAAAATTTATTACCTAAAGTTATAAATGCCATGAGCATAGGGATTATCATACTCTTGGTTATCAAGGAAATAAGATATGATAATAAATAAACATACAATGATGCAAAGATGATACATATTTACTTTTGGGAATGCATTAATTTATTTTAAGAAACAGATTTAGCCTTTTAAACATTTTTCTGGGCTGCATTCCCTAAACTCACATCAATTGCAAGAACAGTGTTTAGAGGCAAAACAATAAATCAGCCTGAGACTGATCAAACTGTAAATAACTTGCACATGGGTAACTGAGAGGTGATTGACAAATGGTAATTTACCAACCAACAAACTTTTCAGGTATTAACACTTTTTTATGAGCATGATCTATATTTAAATTGGTAAAGCATGTGGTAATACTTTTCCTACTTACCATACAAGGTCCAAGACTTCTAATGCAATACATGCGTGGGGTGAAGTAAAAAACTGAAGCAAATTCAACAAAGTTTAAAGCTTAAATGGCTTAGTTTTATTTCTTGTAGTTGAAAGAATTCAGTAGATCTGAAAGTCATTTTAGAGGATGTGTTAGTTTACAAGCCCACCATAGCATAACATCAGGAACAAGGTGATTTAAAGAACAAAAGCTTACTGTTTCACTCACTGGCAACAAAATATCAGAAATCATAATGTTGAAAGGATTACTCATGGAATACTCTGGTTTATGAAACTTCCCTTAATATAGATTGTCATCTTCTTCTTGTGTCTTTATGTCATATTCCCTCAATGTGTTTCTTTGTGTCCAAATTTCTTCTTGCTATCAGTACTAATCATCATAAGGGATATATTTTATTTGTTTTTACTCTTTTAAAATTATATCTACAAATAAGGTCTGAGATACTGAGTATTAAAACTCTACTACTGTATATCTTTTTGGAGAACACAATTCAACCCGAAGCAGAAATAATTAGGCCTTAGAAATCAAAGCAAGTATCTGCAAGAACTATGTAGGCTAGCTGGGGATATAACTCAGTTGTACAGCACCTGCCTGCACGTTTGAGGTCCTGTGCTTGTTCCCAGTACCCAGAAAAAAAGTAGTCTAATAAAAAATATCATTAATCAGTGAATACAGTATATGTAAGGCATATACGCAATGTGTGTCATACATGATATTATATTTAAATTTCTCCTCCCAAAGGTTTATATATATGAAAAGTAAAGCAAAAATATTTAATGAAAAATTAAGACAATTGAAGGAAAGTTTAGTACACAACATGGTCTCTGGGAGACAGCTCGATGGTAGATTACCTTCCTAGCACTGGGTTCATGTATAATTGAGAAAAAAATAAATATTTGTACTGCCGTTCCTGCCAGAAATATCCTTTAATGTATGCTTTTTCCCTGCTGGTCTACTTCAGTTTTCTACCCCTGTCTTGCACATATCATTTGAATTCTTAGACTGCCTTTATGTCTACAATGTAGATTAACTTACTTCTTTCTTTCTTCCTTTCTTTTTTGGTACTGGGGATCAAACCTACAACCTTGCATTTTTCAAGCAGGCCCTTAGGCCACTGAGCTAAACTGCTGACCCTTAACTTGCTTCTTACAACTCCTCATCTCTCTCTCTCTCTCTCTCTCTCTCTCTCTCTCTCTCTCTCTCTCTCTCTCTGCCTCTGTCTCGCTCTCTGTCTGTTTCTCTCTTTTCCCCAATACATTCATTTTAAATTCAATTTCATTTTAAATTTAAATCTTATGTCCTCAACTAATTTTTTTTCTACCTATCACATGTCATTTTGTCCTACATCTGTACCAAAACACAAATCTCCTACAGAGTAATCGAATACTTGATGATAAAATATGATACTGAGCTAAATCATGCATTATAAATAGTTATATCTCTTATTTTCTGATCTTGTTTTATGAGACTCAGCAAAGAGTAGTACTATATTAGCAGAACTGGTAAATACTCAAAATATAATTCAAAAAATATTTCAAAATATTCTCATGAAAAACTGATGAAGTAAAAATTCAGTCAGTTAAAAGTTGGATTAAGTTTTTGGTTTTGATGACCTGTATCAAACCTAAATTTTTCTATACATTATTAGAGAATTTTGTTACTTCAGCCATTGGGTTGCTATTACCACATGTATGCAGATCCACAAAAAAGGAGTATTTGTTCTCAGGGAAAGTGATAAAGCAGTTCTTTTGTGATAATGTTTGCACTTTTAAAAATGAAGAAAAGAGAATTAAAGAAAATCTAAACATTTTCAGTGATTATGTCAATTTTTATCTAAAAACAGATAGATAACCTGGAATATATAGACTAAAAATTCAAGAGAAGAGATTTAACATAGTGTAATATTCTATACAGATAGGTCAGCTTGTCTATTTCATAAATAATAGAAACTAATTTTTTAAATTTATATTTTTATTTATTCACATTCCTTTTACTTAGTATTCACATGTATTCTTAGCAGAAATATGATTTTAAATTGCTTCCTTGTTTTATCCTTTTCACATTTCAGGGTCAAGATGTTGGAATCATAAAATGAATTGAGTAATTCTCTCCCTCTCTTTTTTCTCCCTTCCTAGAAAATCAAAAGCAAGATAAAAATTATCTACTATTTGGAAAATTTCACCACTAAAACTACTTGTTTCTGGGGCATATTGTTGTAATGGATAGGTGTATAATTATCACTTTGATTTCTACTCCAATTTTATCTTATACTAACCCATTTATCCTGTTCCTCTAATTTTATTGGCATAAGGATGCTTATAATATTTGCCTTTAATCTCTGTATCTGCTTTTTCCTCATCTCATTTGCAAACATTTTTCGTTTGTGTAGATGATCAATCTTGCCAAGGTTTTATCTTTTCAAAGTACTAACAATCATTTTTGTTAATCTTCTCTGCTTTTCTATGTTGTATATATGATTTTTCCTTGTACTTCCTTAGTCAGCTCCATTTCCTTTGTCATTTTTTAAAATATTTTCATTTTATGGAAAAAAATAAAGTTTTGTTTCAAAAATAGGCAAGTAACAATAGTTAATACATTATGTTGTTATCTTTAAAGTAGTTGCTTAGGGTACAAGATATGGACATAAAATTTCTCCAGTAAATATGAGCACAAACCATACATTTTAATGAAAGAAGAGAAACTAATAGTATAACTGACTTGCATTTTTCACATTTCCCTACTGACCTTTGTCTATCACCCATCCTAGTTCCTTTTACCTTTTGAATAATTTCTTACAACTTCAAAATATCTATTGTATATTTTAGAACTTATTCTTTCTAGTTCTCATAGAAGGATGACAATACAATTTTGACAAATGTGAGTCTGATTTATTTCACTGTGAGTGTGGTCTCAAGTTGCAACCATTTACCTATAAAAGTATCAAGTTTTCCCTTCTTTGTAGCCCATCAGTACTCTATTGTAGAAAAATATCACCTTTTAAATCCATTCTTGGGTTGATGGACATCTAGGTTGTTTCCAAAATTTAGCTATTATAATTGTTCTATTTTAGCAGGTATGTATCTGTATCACTGTGGTATGATTTTATTAATTCTTCTGGAAAGATAACCAGAAAAGGAATACCTGGATGCAATAGGACCTCTACTCCTATGTTGTTGAGGACCTTCCACACAGATTTCCACAGTGGCTGTACCAGTCTACACTATCACCAACAGGTTTTCCCCACAGACCCTCTAGCATTGTGACTGGTTGATATCTTGATGGTAGTCATTCTTTCTGGCATGAGATGGAACCTCATGTTGTTTTAATTTGCATTTCTCAAATGACCAGTGATGTTGAATATTTTTCATACATTTACTTGCCATTTTTATTTCTTCTTCTGAAAAGTATGTATGTGTCTCAGGTGCCCTTTTATGGATTGGGTCTTTGAATTCAGGGGTCTGATTTTTTTCAGTTCTTTACATGAAGAACTAACATTTAAAGTTCATACTATATACTAAACCACCAACTGGTAGAAAAAAAAAGCTCAGATTTTATAAAGATATTTGCAACAATGTGACTATAACAAAGCTGTATAGTAAATATTATCCAGTTATTAGTAAATATTAGTAAATACTATCCAGTTATAAGCTTTAGAGAGCAACAGCCGATGATCCTCAGCGGTCTCATGTTGGGGTGGAGGTGGGGCGAGGAGAAGAGCCAGCCGACCACCCGCAGCCATCCTAGGTCTAGGGGAGGCGAGGAGGAGAGGCTTCCCAGGATCCACGGGGGTCCCAGGTGCTAGCATGCGACATATTAACTAGTGATTTCCTACTATTATTTTTTTGAAACTATGAATTATTTCTATCCTTTTTCTGTTTTGCTTTTTAAAAATAAAAAATATAGAGAGCTACTTATTTAGCATACTTATTAATTACATGTGTAAAAAATGTAATAATCCAATTAAAAATGCTTCCTGGCTTTGCTACATCTTGCGAATATGTTGACAGAGCCTTTCCTATGTTTCACGAAGTTCAGCCGAAGTTCTCAGTGGAATAGCAAACAATGCTCTATAGCCATAGAGATGAAATATTTTTCAATATACTAGTGACAAGATTTCCTATCTATAGTATTTTTCAATATTAGCAACTATAGTTTGTTGGCAAAACAGACCAATGCATTGCAATTTCGTTGTGTGTCTTCTGACCTTATTGTTCCAATAAAATTACTTAATGTTTTATGTTAAGAATACTGTTTTAAATACCCTGTAATACTTTCAGTATGAATGTTGAATGTTTTCACACTGCCTTGATATGTTTGATACCATAATATATGAAGTTATAGTCACATATTTCAAGGAAAGAGACACTATGGTAACTACCATTAAGTCGAGTTATCTTGTGGTGAAGCACTAGGTTGCTGAAATTGTTATGCTTTGACCAGTATTGTTACATTGTTATGTCCTCTTTTAACTCAATCTCCCTCTTTTAAAAAAATTATTTATTTTTTAATTAAGGGAAAAATAAAAAAATAGCAGGATATATTATAGTAACTTTTTTGATTTCCTGTTAACTTGGTTTGAAGCCCTGTATTGCTCCCACCTTCTTGTTTTGACTGATTTTACTCTATTCTGTTCTGTTTGATAGTATCAAGTTTGAGGGTATAGGCAACTACTTTGAAGGCAATAAGATTCACTATCATGCCCATTCTGGTTTGACAATATCTTCTTTTGAAGTCTCCGATGTTTAGGTTTTATTGGTCTTGTTCTGTACTGTTTATTTCAATTTTATTATACCTGATGATATAGGCAATTCTTTTTAAGGTAGCAAGAGGCATTATGGGAACCATTTTTGATTACCTTGTATTCTGTTTTTACATCATGTGCTATGTCCATCCGTTGTTTTGACTGACTGCTTTGTTTTGTCATATTTGGTTTTATTCTCTTCCAAAAAAAAGTAATAAGAGCTGTGAGAGTAATAAAACCCAAAATGTGTAAATGTTGTAAAAAAGAGAGGGAAAATAAGTGCTCTAAAGGATACAACTGCAAGTGTGTTTAGGTGTGTTAAGATAGATGACCATATTACTAAGTTTTTGTTGGATCACTGAACAGAACTGTTTGCAGTCTCACTGTTTGAATGTCCATTTGTATGCTTTAACCCTGTAACTTGAACAACTATATCTAAGATGACAATATGTAATCTATTAACTAGTGATTTCTTAGTTTTTTTTTTGAAATTCTGTATTACTTGTACCCTTATACTGTTTTGTTTTTTTCTCCTTTAAATAAAAAAAAAATAATAAAGTAATTTCAAAGGGAAAAAAAGAACAGTATGATATAATTAAGTATTCCAAATTGGGGTTTGAGGATCAGAGCATTTTAATGGTGACATTGCAGGAAAAATAGTATTTACAACTAAACATTAACGAAACTAACAATAACAACAAAATACCTAAGAATATCAACAAAATACCTAAGACTATGTTTTTAATACAGATTTTTAAAATAAAGTGACTTGATATTTGCTGTTACATATTGATGAAGACAAATTTAGAGACCAAGTTATTGAATGCATTGGTAGTTATTCAGCAATATGTATCCACCATGTCAGACTGCTTAATTTGATCTAGAAAACCATCTTTTCTATAATTTTTCACAAGTAGCTAGAGTAAGTATTTGCAGAAGCTTATTTAGTTGAAGACTATTCCTGAGACAATGGAAAACACCAATAAAGACTGTACAGAAGAGAGCTTCTAGAACCGCTTCAGAAAGCGGCAAGAACAATGAGATAAGTGTGGTGGAAGCAAGGCGGGGTCCATGAAGAGGCCAACGTTGATGGTAATTGTTTTTTTTTTTTTTTTTTTTTCTGTAATGTACATTTAAATGTAAACATTCATCATATAATTTGATCACCCCTTGTACCACTGTTTAATGACTAGTTGAGTGAGTATATCCATAAATTTATTCAACTTATAAAGGAATGATTGTATGTTACATCAAGAGTTTGTACTTCTGTGTAACATTCTACAAAAAAAAAAAAAAAAAAAAAAAAAAAAAAAAAAAAAAAAAAAAAAAAAGCAACCAAAAGAAACTAACAGAAAGGCTGAAGAAAACTCACATAGAGCTAACTGGAAAGTCTATCAGATCCCAGAAAAATGTACATTGTCATTTAGGGCAAGATTGCTCTAACTAGTGTTGGGGATTTAGCTCAGCGGCATAAGTGCCTGCCTTGCAAGTGCAGGGTCGTGAGTTCCATCCCGGTCCACACACACACACACACACACACAAAAAAAAAAGGAAACCTGAAGATTGAAGATTGCTCTAGAAAATCCTCTTGGGTAACTGCCTTTATTTCTCTAATTTCCTCACTGAAAAATGAAGTGCAAATACATAAAATCAGATAATCACACAGTTTAAGGAAGCCATAAAGAACACGTAGCTCAACTTCCAGCCAATATTGAAGATTCAGTGAGGGTAATCATTGTGGCTTTAGTGAAACATAATTCTAATTTTAGTACCTGACTCTACTAAGAAACAGTTCTAGTAGGCAACGAGGAAATATTGAATCAAAGCACTTTAATTTAGTAGAGGCCCTCATTAACGTTGCTTTTGATAATCATATAAATTGTAGGAAAAGTAATGATTTTTAAAAATAATCCTTATTTCGTGCATCAGGAAATAAAGAATTAGGAAGGGTCAGTGGCCAGCCTGATCAGTCAGTAAGTGTATTCCTGGGGCTTCAAACCAAGATAGTTGGATTCCAAGTACACTGCGCTTTCTATTATTCTAACATCATCTCTTGAAAAGGGACTGCTTATAGTACTCTACAATCTCCTTTTTTTCAATCCCTGTACATTGATCCCAACAATATCATTTAGACAAATATCTACCACATACATTTTAATATAATAAATGTTTCAAAAATGGGCTTGATTTACTAGACTATCTCTTTTGGAAGTCATTATCTTGGAATGTGTAGACGTTTGTTGATATCCTGGTTGATATATTTGGTGGAAAGGCTGTGGTAGTAAAAGGGAACCAAAAAAAAAAAAAAAAAAAAAAAAAGAATAAGTAAGAAGGACAAATCAGTAATCATAGGTCAATCAGAAATTAAGAACACAAAATTGTGAATAATTTATTAGTTAGATGTAACTGGCAATTAGAAGAGAAATAGACTTTGTTAGAGCTGAAACACTCCATGGAATGTATATTTTCTAGTTTTGAAATTAAAAAAAAAATCCTATCTAGATGTTCAAAAAGCATTTTTCTGACAGAAGCCAAATCAAGTGGGAGGTATGAGGGTCCTGGATGTCACCTGGAACCTTATTACCACCTAGTGCCATTTAAACAAGAGACAAAGTGCCCTGATGCTCACTGATGGTTCCTTTCCTAAATGACTTTATCATTGTCATTTTATCAGTCAGACAGTTGTCAAATAAATAGGTCAGAGAGTAGTCAACTAAATAAATTCTCACATTTTTTCCACAAATACAGTATCTTTCATGGACAATAGTGTCAGAGGCAGTCAATTACCCACTAAATATTTTGGTACTTGTCCATGACTGAAGATTGAACACCCTAAGAGAAACTTCATTTCCTAGCTTCCCATGATTTTGAGTGGGGTCATACAATGATTTACTGCCAAAGAAATGTAAATAAAAAACAACATGGCACTTTGATATGAAGACTTTAAAATGTACAAATGCTTTCTGTTACTCTTCTTTTTCCTTTTTTTTTTTTTTAAATCTGGTTATAAATGACTCTAGAATGCTAAAGAATGAGAGAATTCTAGCACAGATAAACCAGTGTGCCAAAACTTCAGCTATATGAAAACCTCCATCAGTAGTGTTAGCTGTGTGAGAAATAAGCTTCAATTATGTTAATTCACTAATGCATATAAGCTTTGTTGTGGATTTCTAATACAATATTAATCATCATTTCTTAGGATTGGTTTCCTTAAACATTCATATCATCCCACTGTTTTTTAAATTTTTACAAATTTCCGTATCAGCAGTGTTTTGAGATGTAAACTCACTGTCTCAAACTTAGAGGATAAAAGTAATTAAACATGTTCCATTATTTAATTTCTCTTGTTCATGCATAAGGACTAACAAAAAACATGAAGTCGCAGTTGTCTAACTTTCAGAATTATATCTAAGAAGCGTTTTTATTATGGACTGTTTCACTCATTCTGGATTCTTTCCTAGTTTATCTCTCCTACTGTTATAATATTGATTAGTAGAACGCTTTTCTAATATACTGATTATCAGGGAAGCTCGTCACATTCTAAAAACAACCTCAATTGTGGGAGCATTTAAGGTTAATTTGATCCTCATTACTCTACTTTAAATTGGGCTTCATTTCATACTAAAATTATCTGTATCTTGATTTTTAGGTAATAATCCATTCATCCTTTTAAAGAATGTGTCATGTTTTTAAAAAACATTTAGTGTAAGATCTATTAAGAGATGACAATAGTAGAGTGAATTCTATTTAACACCTTATTGGTCATCTGTCATTCTGAGAATGGTAGTCAATAATGATTTGCCAAACAATTAACAGCATTAATAAATAGTCACAGAGTAACCTAACCTGCTTGCCATCAGTAGTCACTAGTTGGGAATTAATGTACTGAAAATATTCAACATCATACCTGATATCAAGCCAGATGGATAGATAACAAACATGACATAACAGATGATGGTTAATGGTAAAGATGATATAATTCACTCATAACATTGTAGGTCCTAGAATTTCTCCTCTTTATTCTTAGGTCCTCACACATATACTATGGAGACTTCTTTACATAGAATTACAGGCACACTTTGAGATTTTGCAAAAGCACACACACACACACACACACACACACACACAACCCATTAAAAAAAAAGAACAGAAGGATGATGTTTAAATTATTTGACTAAATCAATTCTCCACTTGAGCTGTCCCATGATAGGAATAATTACAATCTGTTTTTTTACAAATTAAAATGTTAACAATTACCCAAGTCACCAGGGGAGCTGAGTATTCATGTTTACAAAACTAAGATTGTTTATAAAAATAAATAATCAAATGAGTTAATTCTGAAAATGTGAAAATGAAAGAATTAACCAAGGCACATGTTTTCTATATATCATAGAAGTCAGAGTTGAAAAGTATTTTCTGGACATCCTATCAAAATACTTCTTAATAAAATGATTTGCTTAATATGACTTTGACTGGACTATTTATTCTAATGTAGGCTCTTCACTCTCTGTTATGACCCTGGTTGAAGTGGTTACATTCCCTACCTTCAGTAATATAAAGACTGAGTTAGTATAATTACCCGCATGTGGCAAATACTCAGTTCATGCTACTATTATCCAATCTCAACCTGAACACTTGCAGAGAGAGAACCATATCTCTGTACCAGGTAGATTACTCACTACTGAAAATTGCAGTTAGGTACCTTTATCTCAGTTTGTGTTTAACATAAAATTTATACACCTTCAGCTTTTATATTCATAACAATAGTGATTCTCAAAATGTGCCTACAAATCACCAGCAGCTCTAACAACATCTGCAAGTTAGAGATATACGTTCTGTGGCTGTAATCCAAGCTACTTTATCAGTCAGGGTTCAAGGCAGAGAGGATTTTACACATTTATCTACATATTTTCACATAGAGAGGGAGTTATTTTAAGAAACTGATTTAAACAATTAGTGTGATAGCTAAGCAAGCTGGAAGTTTGTAGACTGGGCGGTTAGAAGTGAAAAGGCAGCGATGACAAGTTGCTGGAGACGCATGGTGATGGGCTGAGCGGTGGTCCTCAGGGAGAGTCTTCCTCCTTTCCTGCTTCCTGTCTCCTTTTCTCACTCACTCTGTTTTCTCTCTGCCAGTGTCTGTCTCTGTCTCTTTCTATCTCTGTCTGTCTGTCTCTATGTCCATGGAAGTTCTAATTCTGTTTCAAAATTTTAATTTATTTCTCATAGTTCTGGAGGGCAGGAAGTTTAAGATCAAGATATCAGCAGGTTGTGTGTCTGGTGTGTGTCTTCTGGCTTCATCGGTCACTCTGATTAAGAGAAGAACATGCTCTGTGCTCTCTATGTGATGCTCTACGTGAAACCACAACTTTCCCTCAAAGTCCCCTCTCTTAGGACCATATAGGCAGGATCTTAAAATGAATCCTGTGTGGAGCTGGGTGGTGGACACCACTTTCAGTAAGCCCTAGCCTTCTCCTAAGAATTCATAATCTCTGATACCTGAAATACATATTCTATCCCAGTAATTAAACAGTCTTAACTCATTCAAACATCAACTTTAAACACTAAGTCCAACATCTCAAGTGAATATCATATGCGTCAGATATAAGTGTAACCAACTCAATTTATTGAGGCAAACTTCACACTTGCTGTGAGACCTGGGAACCAAAAGAGTTGTGTGTTTTCAAAATACAGTGGTATGACAAACATAGAATAGATATTTCCATGCCAAAATGATGACAGAAACAAAAAGAAGGAAGTAGCTTGTACCCAATAACTACAGAAGCCAACAGAGCAAATATAAATCTTGAAGTTTAAGAGTAACTACGATGCCATGTGCCAGTTTCTGGACATTTTGAAGCAGGGGTTATGCCCATGAAACCCTGTACAGTGCTTCCCCATGGCCTCTTTGGGCACAACTAGTGGAGCATCTTATAGGCACTGGGGTAAAGTGCCTGTGGCTCTTCCTGCCTGCTGTTATCTTTTATTGGGTTTCTTGGTTGGATGTCTTGCAAGTGACACTGTCACTATGAGTCTAGTATGTATTGCTGTCAATGAAGCTATTTGAGGTAGCCTTGGTTTAACTATATATTATTATGTCTACTAGTTCGGACTTTAACTACATCTTCAAATTCTTTCGCAGTAGCACCTATATTATTACTTGATTGAATCATAGTAAAAAAGTTGCTGCTGTATGATACAAAATGGCTGCTTCTTTCCTTTTTCTGCCGGCTCCTAGGAAACTGAGGTTTACAGCCTGTCCTATTAAGAAATATACAAAAGAATTATCTACAAAAAAATGGAGCTTAATCCAGCCAAGCTGAGGCACCAATAAAACATGTGCTAGGTGTGAATCTTTAAATCCTGTTTTTGTAGGCCATCCCATGATCTTATGGCACATTGACATTTGCAAATGATTGCTGTAAAACTTGGATATATTCAATTTTTTTTTCTTTTCTGTGACATCTAGTAGAGAATTTCAATGTGGATAGTATATATTATTAAAATATATATTAAATTATTATTAAAAACTTTTTAATAACATTATTAAAATGTTTAAGTGGGTAAAAGCAAAAGGATGTATTTTAATTATGTTGTTCTAACAGCATAGTATACTTTTTAAAACAGCTATTCTTTTGCATAGCCATCTTGCAGATTCACTGTCTATTGCCTTCCTATATGGTAACCATGTTATATTGAAGTTGGCTAAAATACCTGTTTCTAAGAGTTCATGTAATACAACTTCATTATTTTGTAATTCTATTTACTGAATTAATTAAATTATATTCATTCTATAAACCATGTCCTTTAATTGTGAATCACTGAATATCTTTCTCCAAGATAAAGATAAGTTAGAGTATGTGTTCACATATTCATCAAATAATGGCGAATGTTCTCCCTACCTGGCACACTTGTCAGGCCATGAGGTTGATTCCTGGTACCAAAGCAAAAACAAAACAACAACAACAAAAAAATGAATGTTCAAGTGTATATTTTAAATAGACATCACACAGTTGCAACTTACTGATGCAACATCATTGTTCATATGTGTTTTTCTCACTAAAATTTAAAAATTATATGAGAAGCCAAATGCATGTGACTTTGTCAAGATGTTCTAAAGTAAGGAAGTATCACTATGTTACTTATAGAATTACAAGGACATATTCACATGCAAATATATATATATATATATATATATATATATCAGGGATTGAACTCATGACCTTGCACGCACTAAGCAGGCACTTATGCTGCTGAGCTAAAACCCTAACCCCAAAGTCACATTTCAAATCATTATTTTTCTGTCTATGTGGTGGTGGAAAATGAACCAAGGGTCTCATACATTGGTGGATGAACATTCTACCACTGAATTATAAGCCCAGCCCACTCAACACTATTTGTGAAAGAAAAATTCATACAATAAATTCACAATAAATTCAGTAAGAATTATTATCTTTCAACCAAAAAGGATTAGAAAAGTTTACAGCAAAACCTTAAATATTTTAAAATGTAAAATAAAATAGAGTAATTTTGGGTAACAGTACACTTTATATCAGTGGGTAGCAAACTATTTCTTAAAGTGAATACTTAAGGCTTTCCAGACCAAAAGAAAGCAACTGAAGTTATTTACTTGGTTGTCTACTATAGATTTAAATATGTAACCGTTATCAAATTGTGGGACATGATCCTTAGCTCACAGGCAGACAAAAAGGGATCTGATAAGATTTGATTCACAAACTAATTTTATGACTCCTGTTTTACTGAATTCCATTTTATATTTTTATATACGACTACATAAATGAATACATAGTAACTTGGACAAACAAGATATACAAGACATACAAAGCTTATGGTGTATTTACTTGGAGAAAATGGATGAAGATGGGGCTTTGGAAGTCAGATTTTTGTTTTATCTGTAGCATTTGGAAATGTTACATGAATTTTTTCAACTATGATACTACTGCTACTACTACTAGTGTTAACCACACACATACACACACACTATAAAAATCACTATTCAACACTCATGGGAGATGTTATGAGTCACTAAAAGAGAAATTCCAAGGAACTAGTTGCCAAGGTACCTGTATAATTCAAATTCAATGTAAATGAAACACTAAATTCAAAAATTTTAGCTTTTCTTCAGATAGTCCATCCCCTATAGTGTGAAAGAGCTGAAAAGAGATTGAAAGATTCAATAGTTCCCTGTATTACCCATTCTGTTTTGACAGTGTAAGGGAAAAATACACAGGTGTCAAGATAGCCAGACCCAAGCCTCTCTGTGAGTCAGTGCCATTCACAGACTGTGGAGGTAGAGAACAAGGCCCCACCTGGAAGAGATCCCAGCCTGGAAGTCATATCATTTTCATTGTTTTGTTGAGTTAGGGTTTTATTTTCTTTTGTTTTGTTTGATTATGTTAAATCTGATAGTATGAGCAGCTAGTATGGTAGCCATTCTGGATTTACTACTGCCTGCTTTTGAAGTTCTTTTTTGCATTCATTGTTTTATTTTTATTGTTTTTATTCTATTGTTTATTTTTTACTGTGTCCAAAGGTATCTACAGCTATTTTGAAGACAACAAAAGGCATTATGGTTACTATTGTTGGTTTCATAAGATTTTGAAGCCCTATATCACTTGTACTAGTTTATTTTGATTGGATTTTTGTTTTATTTTCATTGGTTTTATCCTCTTTAAAATAAAAAAAAAAGTCAACAACAGGTTTGGGATCACCAAAGATTCTCTTCAATTTAAAACTCCTCTGCAGACACTCCTTTAAATTGGAGCTAATTAGAATATCAGTATCTGTAGTTGTAATGATTATTTCATCTTGCATGAACTTTCCCTTCATTATATCAACATCTTAAAGAGATAGTCCATAGAATGTAACTTAGAATCAACTTGTCTTAGTCAGATTTCTACCATATTCTTGACACTTTTTAATCCTTTGACTAGAAAAGCCAACAAGTTGACAGGTTTGCCATTATTGTAGTTTTTACTTCCATGTGTCTTTTGACCTATATCTTTTCTTTGAAACTTAATTGATTTGTCTTTCTTTTATTACAGAACACATTTACGCAACGTATTTTCCACTTTTCTCCCATTCTAAATGTGAGTGCATACTTAACATTTATAATATGAGCTATTGAATTAAGAGGTGAGTATTTTGTGGATCTTCCAAGGATTAAATATAGCCTCTGAGACCTTTAAACATATTAAGTGACTATTCTAATCTTTGACTTTCTTGAAATTATAAGGAAATTTGTTTGGGGTTAACCTTAAGAAGGACAGCTTTTCTTTTCCCCAGTTAAGTTGGATTCTCACCTAGTTGTTTTTTAATACTATAGTAGGCCCTCTTTCATGTATTCCTACATCAGATTCAAATATTTTAAAAGAGATGAAATACACATGAGTTAAATTTGGATTTTAATATTATCTATTAAAATAACCACTTCTGGTGACTTCAGAACCCCAAGGAAGACTCCACAACCATAGAGATAGAGGTTAAAAACTATAGATTGCAAGGTTTTTGAAAAAAAAAAAAAAAAAGGAAACCTTACATATCAGTTCTTTTTAAAATCAATATGTTGACAGTTGCCCATGGGACTCTTATGTTTCTTCATGTCTTATGGATGAGAGATACACTGAATGCTCTTTGTTCTAAACTGTCTTTTGAACGATGTTTGAATAGTGAATAGTTTTGGATGATAAAGACAGTCTCCCTCTGGAGCAAAACATAAGTTTCCTTACAACCTGGAACATAAAGATATTGTTTTCCTCTAGAGGAAAAGTCAGGTATGCTTATAATCCATTATAAAAAATTTAGATGCCTGAATTCAGAGGTCTCTTCTATGACACAATCTACTGTGTTTGCAAGGCTAATGTAGTATTCAACGTATTATCTCATGTGACCTAGTGAGAAATGTTCCTGCCATCTAAATAGAACTTTAAGTGCTCAGAAATCTGTTGTCTTTTTTAGAGGTCCATGAACTTATGACCGACTGGCTAATTCACTAACTTGCTTATGGGAACATAATGTAACCTCTAACACTGCAGTATTCTTCACACAATATTTTTCACTTTTTAAAAATTTCCAGTTGATCACATACTGACACTTCTATAAAATTAAGATCGTGTCAGATAGCTCTTAATGTAACTCCTAGTGATTTCTTAATTATGCCCTCTTTAAATCTTCCCTTGGTGGTGAATCAGATGTGAATTTCTCCTAAAGAGCAGAGAAGAATGGAATGCCACTTCCATTTTTGGTTATAAATAAACTCTGGCTTTCCCCACTTTGATTCCCCCACCCCTGCATTCTCACCCCCTTATTTGCTGCAATGGAAACTGGATATCACATTGTGTTCCCTCCCGCCCCCCCATGAAGAGGGTCTCATGGTAAAGAACTGCTGGGTATCTCTCTATCCTACAGTCAGTGATGCAGTGAGATCCTCTCCAATGACCAAAAATACGTGCATTCTGCTGTGGAACGTGTAAGTAAGCATGTAAGTAGAACCTTTCATTTCAGGGAAAGACGAGATTACAAAGCTTCACATGGGATTGCAACCCCAGGCAGTTTTGTAATTTTGATTGTATCGCTGCAAAATTCTGAGACAAAAGGCACAGTAAAACTATATCCAGTCTAATGACTTGTAGACACTTGGAAAGAGTAAATGCTTGCTGTTATGGGGTGAAATTTTGTTGTAATGTGTTATGCAGTAACAAACATCAGGTGGGTGAAAGACGAGCATCAGCTCATGGAAATCACTGTTTTCTAAATGGTAAGCACCTTGAAGGAAGAAATCCAGTCTACCTTGGCATAACATATTTCCACAAAATGAAGACAGTGGGTTTCTGTTAATTTACTTTTGAAAAGGCTCCACACTACTGGCCAAATCCAATTATGTCCAGCATATGTATGACTACGCAAATTGGGAACTGAGAACTATAAGGAAATGTAAAATGTATGCTGGAATCTATTATATTATTTAGAAACTGATAGGTGAAACATTTCCAGATGAAAGAGGAATTTGGTAGCAAAAGCTTAATAATGAATGAACAACTTTTTGCTATAGATAAATATAAATGACCCTAAGCACATGTATAAGAGATTTGCCATAGTTACACATTTATGTAAGCCTCTGTCCTTTTTTTTTTTTTTTTAACTTTTCTATTATCTTCTTTTCCCCAATTTTTGTGTTAGTACATATTTGTAGTACATAATGTTTGCATTCCTTGTGGGGGGTTGGTACATGTACACAACATCTCTTAACTCCTTTTTCTTTCTTCTCTGCCCCCTTCTTCCATCTCTTGATCTATGAACCTTTTAAGGAAGATCTACATCCTTACTTCCTAGTATCCATATTTTGTTTTATTCTTTGTTTATACTTTGAGTTCCTTATATAAATTATGTGCTATTTAAGCTTATGTGTTTGATTTATCTCACTGAACATTGTAGACTCATAGTGAATCTATTTTAGAAAATGACTCAACTTTGTCTTTATGGCAATGTAATACTCCACCTTGTGTAAATATTGCATTTGTCTTATCCATTCATCTGTAGATGGACACACAGGCTACTTCCAATATTTAGCTATAAAGAATCGTGCTACTATAAACACGATGTGCATATATCACAGCAAAATCATTCCTATGACTTCTTTGGAGGCCTAGAAGGGAAGTAACTGGGTCAAATGAATCCTTTACTTTTAGATGTTTGAGAAGTCTGCACACTGATTTCCAAAGTAGTTTATTAGTTGGCAGACCCACCAAGAATTTAGAAGGGTTCCTTGTTCCCCATAGCATTGGCAGAATTTATTACAATATTTCTAATTTGATTCCTTGATGATGGACATTATTTCTGGAATAAGATGAAATTCCAGTATTGTTTTAATTTGTATTTTTTAATGATCAGTGATGTTGTGTTATTTCTTCAGGTGCTTCTTGGTCTTTTGTACTTCTTCTGTGAAACTTCTATTCATCTTATCTGCCCATATTTTGATGGGGACTTTATTTTTTTTTTATTTTAAAGATAGCCAAATCAAACAAAAACAAACAGAATAAAACTAACCAAAACAAAGCAGTGAAACTGGTGTGGAACTTCAAAGCAGGATACTAGAAAAGCAAGAATAGCTATCATACAAATCTTGTTATTTTCACAATAGTTGTCCATCCCATCAGACATAGCAAAATCAAACCAAAAGAAAACATAATAAAACCAATAAAAATAGAACATTGAAAAAGCAGAACAACAACAACAAAAAAACAGTGAGAACAATATTGAATTTCAAACACGAGGTAGAAGGCATCTCCCATATGCTATCCTCTCAAGAAATGCTCAGACCACCTGCCCCAGACCTGCAAAATCAACCAAACAGTACATGCATTCAGTAGTTTTTTGTGCCTCAGTTATTATCAACTTTGACTGTCCTCCCAATCAGCCAGTTCCTTGGAGGTAGAGGGGCTTGTTGATTTTCAGCCTGTGCATCAATTAGGCTTATGGGAGGTGCTATACTTTTTCTTCCTGGACCCCCCATGACTTAACATAAAGTCTGGCTAGTTGACTTCTTGGTGGGCTTCTCCCACTGCTAGCATGGAGGATTCTCAGAAGGCTTGACTCTTCTCTTCCTGGACCCTGCAAGCCTTGCCTTGTCTTTCATTTTAGAGAGTAAATTTTTTATTTCTTTATATATTCAAGATATTAGTGTTCTGTCTGAAGTATAGCTAGAATAATGGTTTTTCCATTCTTTGGGTCATCATTTTTATTTAAAGAAAAGCTAAACAAAACACTAAATAGGTAGATATAATACATACTTTCAAAGAAAACATAAAAAATATAAAAATCACTAGTTGATGTTTAGATAGTTTCCTCTTACAAATAACTGTTTAAGACACAAAAGTGGAACATATAAGTGGGAATTCAAACAGCGAGATCACAAACAGTTCTATTTGCACTTAAACATATTTGCAGTTATCCATATCTTCATTTATGTTGAGGTTATACAAACCAAAGCAGACTAAAATCAATCTGGACAAAGAATAACAGTATTGCTGGATTTCACATCATGACACTCCAGGATCAGCACTGGGCACTGTAGTATCTTTTTTTCCTTCAAAGTATTTGTTCATTTTATCATGTGTCATAAGATCAGTTCTCATAAACTATTTATAGGTTCTACACATGCATGAGTTTTAATATTTATTTTTATCTTTCTATAGTAGAGGGGGAAACAAAACAAAGTAGGACAGAACAAAACATATTCCTATAGATATATAAAATGAAAGGCATATAAGGAGTTCTACTGTGGTTACTGTATTATCTCTTGTTATCTTCAATAGAATTGGCTATATTAGATATACTATAATTGAATATATCAGTATACAACAGTATTGATAGAAATAATACTTTGTAGATAGTGTAAAACTGCAAAAACAGGTAATAGTCAAACCAGGATGGGTATCATAATGAATTTTATCATTTTCAGTATACATGTCTAAACTCTCAGACTTGATACTATCAGTTATAACAGTTTTGAATAAAATCTGTCTATAACAAACAGCAATTAAACAAACCAGAATTAATTAAGCTCTATCATGGTATAACAGTATAAGTTATACAGGGCTCCAGATTAAGTTAAAAGGAAATTAAAGGTGATTACTGTGCGATATTCTGATATTTTTGTGATGGTTTTCTGTGCCCTCAGATCTAGTGCTTACAGACAAACTGAGATAGAATAAGTTCTATCTAAGCAGAGTGGTGCGAGTAATATGGGTTTTGGTTCATGATACACTATTAATAATATCTTCTGCTATCTTTTTAAAGACTATTCCTCCTCTTTCACTCCCCCAGGGAATATTGTGCATTTTTGGGTCTCCCCAAGACCCTCAGTTTTCTATTGGGGGGGGGGGCTGCTACTTACCTATGTGGTTCCGAACCTTCTCCCTCCTGGACTTGACCTCTAGTTATATTCCTTTACCTATTAAAGTCACTCTTTCCCACTTAACCTCAAATACTAGTCTAGTTGCCTCTATTACTCTCTGGTTCCCTGTCACATAGAGCATTGTTTTCTCATATTTTATTTTCTGTCCATATACCCTTTTTCAGGTTAATCATATTTCTTATAAGGAGCATCTTGGTGGACCTACCTCCTGATCTACTCTGCCTGTGATTCTCTCTCTCTTTCTTTTTTTAATTTAGTGTATCAAGGCCATCTTTATTAGAGATTATAGTCAGTCTTCTCTGCCTCATTTCTGTTGTGCTCTTTTTCCATTAGTTGTCTGTTTGTCTTTTTCACTTTGCTTTCTGCTCCATTCATTGAGGCCTCTATGCCACTATTCCTGGAATCCTGGTCTTTTCTCTCTCTTTAGAATGTCCTGCAGTATTCTCTGTACAGTTGGATTGGTGGTTGTGAATTTCCCCAGTACCTCTTTGTCTTGAAAGCATCTTGTTTCTCCATTAATTTCTAGAGACAGTTTTGTAGAGTACATCAATCTGGGCTAGAAGTAATTTTCTTTCAGGGCTTGGAATACTTTACTCCCAGCATGTCTTGATTTGATGGTTTGTGTCGAGAAGCCTGCCATAATTTTGATGGGATTTCCCATGTAAGTTTGTTTCTTGTCTCTGGCAGCTTTTAATATTCTGTTTTTATATTGGATTTCTGGGATCTTGATTATTATATACTTGGGTATAATTCTGTTCTGGTTGTAGGTAGCTGGAGCTCTGTATGCCTCATGCATCTGAATATCATTTCCTTTTTCTATGTTTGGGAAGTTTTCCTTAATTATTTCTGTGAATATCCTTTGTAGTTCCTTTGTTTTTACTTCTGCTTCTTCATTCACATTATTTATTCTTAAGTTATAGATCCTCTTGTCATCTTCTAGCCTTTGTATTGTTACTGCTTGTTTCCTTGTTATTTTTTTAAAAAAAATTTCCTTTCATGATCCCACACTGCAAACCTGTCCTCCAGTTTGGATAATCTATCTTTAGTTTCTTTCAAGCCTTTTTACCAGATTTCAATGGAATTTTTCATTTCCTGATAATCTCTTTGAATCTGCTTCATGTACTGTATGTTTTCTTTATATTCTTCATCAAATGAATGTTCTCCCTTTTTTTCCCTCCATTTTTCCATCTGTGTCTTCGTGAGAGGTGCTTAGCATTTCTTTTATTAATCTATTTATATCTTGCTTTACTTGGTTAAATATTTCATTTTTGAGCTAGTCTATGAAGTTCCAAATATATCTTTTTATGCCCACTGGTGCCGTGCCTGATATTGTATGTTTGCTGTCCTCAGTCTTCTTTGTATTTATGTTTCCTGGATTAATGTTCTCAGGGTTAGGACCTGGAGTGTTTTTCTTGTTGTTTCCTCTTCCCATATTGTTTGTTTCTTCCACACAGGTGTAATATAGAAAGCTCCAGTTTCTTTCTTTGTTGGATATAATTCTTCTTCTGATGCACACTGGCTAGATGGTTCTGCCCACTGCAGGGTGCTATTGAGATGCAAACAGGGGCAGTGTATACTGGCCCCTCCCCTCTGGGTCAGTCAATCTGCTGAGGACTTCACTGCATTTGTGTAACCAGGGAAGGGGGAATTAGTTTTGGCTAACTTGTTGGATCTCAGCCAGGGCATGATGTAAGCTAAGCCCATTCCATCAATCCCATTTGAGACGGGAGCAATTGAGTGAAGTCACTGCTACTCCTTGTTCTTGCCAGTCTGCTGGGTCACAGACTGTCATCTGTTGAAGCCCCTTTTTCTGTGGAATGGTTTTATTTCTCGCACTCACTGCAGGTCGATGCAGGTTCCCCATCAGCTCAGCTCTGTGTTCGGCTCGCCGACCCCCCAACCTCAGTGTGACTGTGTTTCCAGTGGTTCCAAGTAGCAGAATTTCAGGTGGCTCCATAAGTCGAGGCCAGGCAGTGTGAGTACCAGTGCTGTCGCAGGGAATCCAAGCCTTTAGCTGATCCAAATAATAGCACTGGGACTGTATGTTTAATTGGTTCTTCTCATCTTAGTTTCTTTCTGGATCGAGAATATTCATCTCCCTCTGTTCCCCATGCTGTTATTTTGAAATCTAAGTTGGCAATCTCAGGGAGCCTCTGTAGCTTGCTGTTATCTATCTGCCGTCTTTACTGGAACTTGCAGGTCATCTTTCACTCTTTTCATTGTTTGTTTTGATGTGAAGAAACTTTTTGATAAGATTCCATTTGTTTGTTCACAGTACAACTTACTGTGCAGCCAGGGCTTGTTAAAAAAAAAAAAAAATCCTGTATGTGGGAAGATCTACCTCTGCCTCTTACCTCCTCCCCCCAGAAGACTGCTTCCTACAGGCAGTCAGCATAAGTAGAGAGAGCCAGCAGATCCATCTTACATGCTGCCCACCACCACGAGGAGGCTGCTTCCTGTGGGTAGCCAGTGCAGGCAGAGAGAGCCAAGAAGTTGAAATCCACCTGCTGGCCATAACAGTAGAAGGCTAGCTCTCTAGGGGAAGCCAGTGGGAACAGGGACACACAGCCAGGTAAGCCACATGCACCCCACCCACAGACCACACTGGGGTCAGAGGAACATACCTGTCCCATTCATTCCCTTACACAGTGGAGGAACAGACAATGTTGGAAGCTCCTGGAACCCCACAACCACTTATCCTCTATGTTAAGATGAAGGAGCAAAAGGCAATCTCAGATCTCCAGCCCACACAGAACAAGTCTCGGAGAGACAGTCATGAAAGAAAGTGAAAGTCACACACCTGAAACCTTTAAGAGGATAGCAACTGAAATAAAGAAACAACTTCATGAGACTAGAAAAGTAATCAGATAAGAAATAATGTGTCAGGTAAAAGAAGAAATGAAAAACATAATGAAATAATTCCTGAGCATATCTAAAGAAGATAAGGATAAAAAAGAGGAAAATAATAATAAGAGAAGCCACACCCTTGACAATAGCATCCAAAAAAAAAAAAAAAAAAGAAATACATAGGAATCAATCTAGCAAAAGAAGTAAAAGATCTATTCAGGTAAAATTATAATATCCTGGAAAAAGAAATTGACATTCCCTGTTCATGGATAGGGAGAACAAATATTGTGAAAATGGCCATTCTTCCAAAATTGTTGTACAGATTTAATGCAATCCCTATAAAAATACCTTAGTATACCTAAGAGACCTAGAAAAATCATTCCTAAAATTCATCCAGAACCAGGAAAGACCTAGAATAGCAAATACAATTCTGAGCAACAAAGGAAAGACAAGAGGCATCACAATCCCTGACTTGAAGTTATACTACAAAGTTACTGTAATACAGTCAACATGGCACTGGAATAAAAACAGGCTTGAATATCAATGCAATAGATTAGAATATACAACTACAAACAAACTCAGCCACTTTATCTTTGATAAAGGGGCCAAATATGTTAACTGGAAAAAAGATAGTCTCTTCAATAAATGGTGCTGGAAAAACTGGCTCTCCATATACCAAAAACTAAAACTAGACCCATGCCTATCACCAGGTACTAAGCTAAAGTTAAAATGGATAAAAGATCCAAATATTAAAACAGAAACACTAAATCTCCAGGAAGACAAAGTAAGTAGCAATCTTGAAGACATAGAGGCAAGTAGAGAATTCATGAACAAAAATCAAACCACATGAGAAATACTTCCCAGAATCAATAACTGGGATCTCATTTTATTAAATCATTTTTGCATATTCAAAGAAATCTTATGATCTGCTTTGCTCTGTTTTGTTATGTTTAGTTTTGCCCTTTTTAAAAAAAATACTTAAAAAAAGAGGTGCATTGAAAAATGATAGAAACCTTGAATGAACAATACAGAAGGAATTACAATGCATGAAACAGATTCAAAGAGTGATTCAGGAAATTAAAAAAGTCAATCAAAAGCTGGCAAAAACACTTAAAAGAGACTGAAGATAGAATTTCAGATCGAGAAGACAGGATTGCAGCTAGAGATTATGAAAGGAAGGATCTTCTAAAACTAATGAGGAACCAGGAAATAACAATTCAAATAACAGCTTCAAGGTGATGCAAAAGGAAATAAAGTGTGATAAGTATTAATGAAGAAGCATAGGTCAAAAAAGTAAGATTAAAAGGCTATTTACAGAAGTAATAGCAGACAAATTTCCAAACATAGGGAAAGGATTTGGTATACACAGAAGTGAGGCATATAGAATTCTAACTAACCATAAGCAAAGTATTTTACATCCAGTCATATATTATTAAGATCCCAGAAATTCAGCACAATAACAGAATACTAAAAGCTGTTAGAGAAAAGAAACAGATCATGTATAAAGGAAACCAATCAGAATCATGGCAGACTTGTCAACACAAACTGTCAAATCAAGAAGAATGTGGAGTGAAGTGTTTCATATCCTGAAAGAAAACAACTTACAATCTAGATTGATGTGTTCTGAAAAACTGCCTTTTCAAAATTGATGGGAAAATAAGATACTTCCAGGATAAAGAACAACTGAAGGAATTCATGACCACCAAGCCAAACCTACAGAGAGTGCTAAAGGATATTCTAGAGAGAGATAAAGATGGCCATGGTTCCAGGAACAGCAGCAGAGGAGGATCACCAAACAGGACACGCAATTGAATGAAGGGGAAAAGAGGAGGGCCAAAGACAGGAAGGTAGCATGGCAGAGACAATCTAATGTATGCTGGTTGTAGCCAATAATGTAGAGGCCTCAATTCAGCAATAGAAAGAAACACAGGGAGAATGAACTAAGATACAAGATCCATTGACATATTGTCTATAAGAGACACATTTAACTAGAAAGGAAATTCATAGTTTGAAAATCAAAGGGGAGAAAAATATTGTTCCATGTGACAAGAGAGCAGAAAAAAGCAAGCAGAAAAAAGTTGTTCATCAACCACAGAATGTTTATGAAAAATATGATATTTTCATACAAAGGAAAGCTACCCAGCTATAAAATAGGATACTCTTGAAGCTCTTGTAGGTAAATGAATGCAACTGGAGGTCATGTTTATGGGCAAAAAATTTTAGACTCATACAGGTGAACACTAGCATAAAAATCAGAAGGAATTAGTGGGATCCAAAAACACAATCGATATTATCAAAGTGAGAGGGAAGGAAAGACCTAGGAAGAGAAGATGGCAATGAATGTTAATATCTTACTGTCTTGTCTTGATCTCTTGTAATGTTTTAATAATTTTGTAAGGTTTTGTTTTGTTTTGTCTTACTTAGATTTTACTGTGTTTGATGATATGGGCAGTTATTTTAAACATAATGGGATATATTATGGTGATCATGGAGGATTCCCTATTATCTTTTTTTGAAGTCTTATAATGCTTTCATTCTATTATTTAACTGATTTTATTCTGTTTTGTTTTGATTTTATTATGTGTGATGGTATGAACAGCTACTCTAAAGAAAAAAGATATATAGTAACCATTGTTCATTACTTGTTATCTGATTTTGAGGTCCAGTCCTGTTTTCATTCTTTTGTTTTGATTGGTTTTAGTCTGTTTTCTATTACTTGATTTCATTGTGTATGAGGGTATAGACACTTAATTTTGCTTCTTCATTTTCCATACATTTCCCTTTTATTTCTTTTTTGTTGCCTAATTATTCCTTGCTGATATTTTGAGAAATGTGTTGAACAAAAACCATGACAGTGGACATCCTTGTCTTTATTCCCGATTTTAGAGGGCAAATTTTCAGCTTTTTCCCATTTCATATAATATTGGCAATAGGTCTGTTATAAATGTCTTTAATCAAATTGAGATAATAGCCTTCTAAAACTGTGTTCTTCAGTGTCTTATTATGAAAGGATGTTGGAACTCATCAACTTTTTCTGCATCTATTGAGATGATAACATGATTTTGTCTATGCTTTGGTTTATATGATATTTTTATTGATTTGCATGTGTTGAATTAAACATGCATCCTAGGAATGAAGCCTATTTGCCTATGATTTATGATATTTTTGATGATTCATTGCATTCTGTTTGCCAGTATCTTGTTGAAGATTTTTAGATCTATATTCCAAAACTATTGATGAGATTAACCTATGGTTTTCTTTTTAGGTTGGATTTTTGTTTGATTTTGGAATGAGAGTAATTGTAGCATCCTAGGATTGAATTTGGGAATATTCCATCTCTTTCAATTGCATTAAAAATCCTGAGGAATAATGGTGTTAGAATATCTCCAAAGTTTTGTGTAGTTCAGCTGGGAACCAATCTGGGCCTGGGCTTTTCACGTTTTGCAAGATTTTTTTTTTCCTTTGTTTATTTTTGCTTCAGTTTTCAGGTTTTGTCTCATACATGAGCAGGTCAGTCATTTAAACGGCTCCTCTATGGCTCTTTGCTGGTAGGAAGCAAAATGCAGAGCCAGCCAGGAGTTGGCACATGTTTGTGTCTAGCGTGCAGCGGGCTCTTCCTATCACAAGAGGTGGTTGTACTTTTAAATTATCCTCGTTTTGTTTTTATTCAATTTTTCTGGTTAAAGAAATATATGCATATATACAACCCTTTTGATAACAATTTAATAACAAATCAATATTCAAAACAACTATAATACCCAACAGTTTTTTGTTGGTTTTATGACCGATGTCATTTAAACTGTGGGCCATAGTGGATACAGCTGTGAAAAGACTGTACTGCTAAGTGGGGCTCTAACTAAAGTCTCTTCTAAAATAGAGAATGCTTACTAATACTGGCTGCTCTTACAAAGATTAAAGTAAGATATCTAATGAGAATATTTGGTGAAACTCTTTAAAGACAAGTCTAATTTTAATATAAGGACAACACATCAATTTAATAAGTTAGTGTTTTCAAATCTCTTGTAAATGTATTTTTCAAGACTGAACTAATAACTTTCCAAAAAAATTATATTTGGGTTACTATAATTTCATCGAAGGAGTTGTAAAGGACAACTTAGGAAATTGGACAAGTTTTTTTTGAAAATATTGTCATTAAATTTTATTTTTAAATTCATGATTCGTATTATATTATTCACTTGGATTATCTCTGCGATATTTTGTTTATTCTAGATTGTCTTTTTATTATTCATTTTTACTAATACATAACAAATTTGTGCATGTTAATGGGTTAATATGTAATGTTTCAATACATGCATATATTTTGGAATATTTAAATGAAGTTACACATGTTAGTCTCTTCAAACATAGATGATGTCTTTAAGTGAAAATTATCAAAACCCTTTTGTACTTTTTTAAATGCGTGCCACATTTTTGTTAGCTATAATCACTCTATCACTCAATCACACAACAAAACAGTTTTCTCCTATCTAACCGTAACCTAGTACCAATTGACAAAGCCTTCTCCATTCTTTCCTCACCCTCATATTCCCTGGCTCTGATAATTACCATTTTGCTCTCAACTTCTGTGTGATCAGCTTTTGAAGAAAGTGATTGTCATGTAGAGACTGGCTTACTTCATTTGCCATAAAGATCTCCAGTTCACCTGTGTTGCTGCAAATGGTAGGATATTATTCTCTTACACAGCCGGCGCCAGGGCAGTTCCAGAGCACCATCTGCAATCACTATCCTGGTGACAGGTTGTGGCGCCCGAGTTCAGTGGACAAGAGGTGGATACAGCTCCTTGGTTACCAGACTGAGTCAAAGCTGGATTACACTTGAGTAAGACACCCTAAATGGTCTGCATAAGGTGTGCACAAGCCTACACTGCAGCTTGCTGCAGCTGACAATGACAGCAGGTTCAAATACAGTCCATTCCATGGGGATATAAGTTTCTACCTGATGCCAGAGCTGGACTAGAGGCTCTGTCTATGAGCTTTGGCTTGGACTGTATGTAGCTCCTTGTGTTGCTACTGAATATTAAGTACCATAATAATGGGCCTGGCACTGGACTCCCAGAGCAAACTCTGCTAGCTTTCATGCCCTGATTCTCAGTGGGGATACTGCCACTCCCCATTCCAGATTAGAGGAGAGGTGACAGACACAGCCCCTTCCTTGACCTAGGGTAGTTCCTTTGGCTCAGTCTGTGGGTATTAACCTGATAGAAGAGTTGTTGGGATTTCCCCAGCAGCAGGTTTTATGGAAGCATCTGATACAGTGTTTCAAGTCTTAAGCCTGGATTTAATACCCTCTCCCCACCCAAATAGATGGCATCTTTCCTTATGCTGGAATGTTTGGAGTTAGTGGAAGGATGGGGTTGATACTCTTTCCTTCTTGCCTTCTTCAGTATATATTTTGTTATACAAAAACAAAACAAAAGAAAAACAGAAAGAACAGCATTATGTGACTTCCTTATGTGACCTCCTTAATTCTTCTGAAGGCAGTTTGGTGTAAGACTAGCTGTTCATGTTTATGTTGGGAAGGGATGGAGAGGAAAAAATCAAAGGTTCTTAGCTTCAGTATTGCTATCACTCTCTCTCCTCTCTCTCTCTCTTTCTATCTCTCTCCCTCTCATGGATTGGTTTTATTGGATAAATGAGCCATCAGTTTAGCTCAAAGTTCCTCTACTACCTAGTATTTTCTCAGTTGAATCCATGACTTAAAAATACTTAATCACCCAAGAAATCCCATTATCTATTGATATATTTGTACAGTAATCCGTATTTTTATTCTAATAAATTATGTCTTATTTCATATAATTTCTAGTGGATTCTCATGTTTACTTTCAAGTGTTCTCTAATGCATTTCCCTAATGTAAGGTATAACAATGGTTTCCCACATTCACTCAGCTAGAGAGCTAAAGAAAACTATATATATATATATATATATATATATATATATATATATATATATTGCTTTGCTTAAATCAACTAATATGTTCTTAGTCAATATGAATAAGAAAATATAATATTTACTCTTTAAAAAGTAAACTGATAATGGACAAATTAACAAATGTTTCAAATAACCATTAAATAAAAACACTATTAACAGTAGAGTAATTCTTTGTAAAATACTTTTCACAAAATAAAAATAAAAGATATGCATAAAAGGATGCATAAAAGGCTATAGAAAAAAATTGTTTCATTAGTAAAGTTTACAAATTTTCAAAATTAATAAATGATAGACTGAAACGTGATGATTTAAGAGCGATAAAAGAAATAGAGATATAGGTTGAAGAACTTTATAAGAATTACTTTAAAAAAACACACATTTTCTTAGATAATATAAAATAAACCAGCATTGAAAATGCCTCATTATTTAAAACTACAGGTCACTTGCAGAAGCTGATAGATATTAATTTACTCTTTTCACAAAATTCCTCAATATGTTGGCTAGAATTTAAGTGACTTCACTGAGTAACTTCATTTTTTATGGCAATGCACTTATTTCCATAATTCAGCAAAAAAATGAATTCTCCTCCAAGTACATAATTGAACAAACTGAATTTGTAACTGCTAATGTAATTTAAAATGGTATATTTTAATGTGAATCTCAGATAATCTGGTGTGAACAGCTCACCAAAAAGGAACAGGATTCATAACTCATACATGAAACAACTCTTTTAAAAACTGCGTAGGAGACTGAGCATTTAGTCTGATATACTGACCAACTGGCAGTCACTGCAAATTTGGAGAACTTGGAGGAAAGGTAGAAATTCCTTTTGTTAACTCTAATGATAAAAAGTGTGGAAATTTGTAGTAGTCTTTTCTCAGAGAAGATGATTATCAGAATACCTTATCAAAAGAAAGGAAAGACAGAGCTTTTCAAGACGTTTACTGATTGCCTGTAGTAATCGTGTCAGACTTTTAAGTTTACTGACCATATAACAGACACTTTATGTATTAATTAACAATTTTCTATTCCTATATAAATAAAATTCATTGCCTAGAATAAAACTCAGGTCACATAACTACACAAGCCTCTGTACTAAAAATAGCCACAGGTCCTGGAATTATTTTGAGCATTTGTTCCCAAAACACTGAAAATTTTTAAAAACCGTAACATCTATATGCTTATGAAAATGTATGTTGTACTTTGAAAATAAAGTATGAAAATGAAATAAATGCTTAAGATTCATGGAGTAAATTAGAGGAGCAAGGTGAGAAAGATAATGATTGAAGAAGTATATATATGGAAAATCTCATCTAATTTTCTGTTTTTTTCAAAAATTGCAGTTTGGAGATCCCCAGATGATTGAAAAGAAAATTTTCCAATGGTTAAAGAAGAAAAAGCTCATAATACAAACAAACAAACAAACCTAACTCATTCTGTGTATAGATTAGATTGTATAAACATATGTAAAATAAGAAATTGAAAGTGAAAATCAATTTTCATAATCTTATAGTTTAAAACACAGAAAATAGTAAAAAGCACTATGTTTATTAGCTACTGTGAAAGCAGTGCTTTCTTTAATTTGTAAAACAGTCTCATGATAATAACATTAATAATTCAACTTTAAATTTTACAGATGAGAGCATTATCAGTAAAATTATCAGTAAAACATTGTTTACATATTCCATACATAATAAACAATAAAAAATTTATTCTAAAGCTGACTTTCTTATTTGTTACCCTCTTTCACTCTATGTCTTTGCAATAGAAATGTACTTTTATAACACCTTCTAGGAGAATTTGTCTAAGATATTACATTAAGGTTTCCAAATCTTTTGAAAATACAAGTGTCTCTCAAAACAGAGAATATTACTAACAAAATATAGGTTTTTTCCAAGATCTAATTCTACAAATAGTCCTGAAATTGATTCTTTTATTGACACAAAAGCAAGTGATAACTCTACTTGGAGGAACTAAAAAATCTAAGAAATCTTTACCTATTCATATAAACAATTTTAAAATAATATATTATGAAGCATTTTAAAACAATATTGGAAATAACATATTTTGTAGTACAATTACATTCAATCTAAAACAATGAAAAGATTTATAATTTTGACTTGCAGGGTAGAATGATGGCAATTTAATGCACAAAACATTTTATAAAGCTATAAGAACTATCTTAGTACACAGTATAAACAGTAGACCTTATGATTTGTTTCAATGTGCTTTGAAATAGGTGAATGACATGCACTGGATCATCATACTAAAGATGACCATTGCTATTTGTCATTACTAGAAATTTAATTAGGAACCATGAAAGAAGTGACATGGAAACATAATTGTACCAATTACTACAACTGGTCAAGCATATGCACACTGCTCTCTCCTTCATTCAAACCAGGAATAAATATAAAACTAAGAGGACTGATGTTTACAAAAGGAATGATAGTCAATTGAAATTGTTTTACAATAATAGTTTCAAATCAGCACTTAATGTAATAATCTATTTTACATGACATTTTTGTTATTGTTTTCCTGTTTAGAAAGAAAATTGCCAAGACATAATTGAAAAAGTCCAGCAAATTTCCTTCCATGAGAAAATTTCTGCTACATGGTTGTGATTTTTCTTTTTACAACCAATGTACAACTCCATTGGGACTGGATTTAGGAATTCTAGCTGAGAATTCTTGTTCATATTTTATACATTTTACTTGATGTCTTGATATTGGCCATATATCTTGCCCCTTAATATATGGCACACAAATATCCATAGAATTGTAAATACCGTGTAGTTTTAGAATGAACCTATGCCTTAATATATGCATCATTAAATGGCAGTCTTCCAGAGTGGATCTTTACATTGTATTCTACACAATCAGCCTGTATGTAGCACAGAGACTGCACGAATGATAGTTTTGAATGCGGGCAACAGAGCTCTAAAACACTACAGTGCATCTGAAATCTAAGTAATATCACCTAATGGGCAGCATAGCATAAGGATTTTTAAAGAGAATTACAAATATTTCTAAATGTACTTGAAATCTTTATCTTTTCTTGTTTTATTTGTATGAAAAAGTACATAATAGGACAATAGTCATCAGGAGAAGAAAGAAAAAGATAAATGAGGAGAATGAGAAAATACATTGCATATGCTATATTTAAATGTTTTCATTATATGTTCTCTGAACTTTTTAAGTTTGTGCAAGGTTTATGGCCTTTAGAGTTCATAATTAGGATATACTTCCAAATGTTTTGAAATCAGAAAAATTCATAAAGAACTTGCAAACTAGAAAAGGTTTTAGCATTTCAGCATTATATCAGCTGCCTAAAGACTCTGATGAGGGTGGGCCAAGATTATCTGGAGTCAAAACCACCCCTTCATGGCCAGGTGAACAGCAAAATATCTCATATGTTTGAGGGATATGATCTTTAATGACTTCAGCAATGCAGTCTGAAATAAAATTTTCAAAATTCTTATGTCTAAACCAAATGGTTTACATCCTATGAAAGACAAAATTTAGAATTTATACATGTATATAAGTTTCAGAAAATTGGGTTGCTTGGTAGACTCTCCTGCACTATTCTAGGAAGTTCTTATTGGAAACTACTTTCAGAAAACACTGAGTCACAAAAATGATTAAAATCCCTAAATGAAATATCAATAGAACATTAGGAGAGAAAAAATTTACATAAATCTCAAGGTATCAGGAATATGTAAATGCTGCAAAGAGTAATATCAAAATAGGCTGTTTAAAATGCAGATCTCCAAATGGTAGTAATGAGCTAGAGATGACATTGGTTTTAGAGACACAAAATATAAAGAACAAAATAAAAGACATATATATATATATATATATATATATATATATATACATATATGATACGTAATAGGAAAAAATAGAGATAGATCTTTAACAAAACAAAAGTGATCCAGAGATGGAGCAGGGAGGAGGTGGGTGAAGGGGATGGGAAAAGATTTAAGATGTATTATGTACATGAACAAACTCCCCACAAAGAGTGTAATCATTATATACTGAATCAATAGTAAAAAATGAAAATTGAAAAATAAGATGAGTTAGCAAAGAACTTCTCTTGTTACCTGTAAATGAATACACATAACTTTTTCATTATGTAATTCTAGAACTATCACCTACTTAACCTATACAACTTTCAGTATAAATCTCTACCTGGAAATGGAAAGGGTACCCTTCAGCCTATCTTGTGAACAGATAAGTTTCAATATTCTTGGGGAACAAATTGAAACCTTGTACTTAAAATTTTCATTTGAATTCAACCACTATGGTACAAAAAGTTTGTCATGACCACCTAAACTATTGAATCTTATTTCTTAATCTACTGAATCACATTTCTTTGTAAAAGCAAAACATTAAGAAATAGATTTGACAAAATGTTACCTGAAATCTCATAAACAGAATTGAACAGGAAAATTATGTTTAAAACACACTATGAGTAATCAACCCCAATGATGCCTTTGATCGCTTCATATTTCTATTTTTAAAACGAAAGCATATTTGCCATATTTTTATTATGTAATGAAAATATATCATTTACTCAATTGAAGCTGAGCAGTGACTAGAGTATACATGAATCTATGTTTAATTTCTTGGTCGGAAATAATGTCCTACTGAAAAGACAAACATATGGCATTAGCGTCATAATTTATCAAGGACAAAAATAATCAAGATAAATAATCGCCAAATCGACCCAAAGAGGACAAAAGAAAATGATATAATATGACTCCTGAATACTGGGTAAGTGAAAGAAATTGAATCCCATTATAGGGTCATTGCTAATGTACACAAGTGAGAGGGAATGAAAAGCACAGGACAAAGATGACTCAATGAAGAAGGATGAGTTGGGACTAACCCTGCTGAACTGAACTGCAAAGGCCTAAACTAAACAATGTCATACATCTGCTGCTTAATAAATGAGAAGCGAATGAAGAGCCATGATGGAAGACAGCTGCTGAGCAAATGAGAATCAAACCAAGATAAATAATGTCCAAGGACTGTTACTGAAACTAGCATCCTGTATTAAGATGAATGCTGTAAAATATCAATCTCTAAATGAACTAGAAACAAATCAAATCAATGTTTTTAGATATAATAAGGAAGTACTTGTAGTAGGATTTTTCTAGTAGAATAAAAAACATGCATAGTGTGTAAACTTGGCTGCCTACCATATATATATATATATATATATATATATATATATATATATATGGTATATATACCCTCTTTTTTTTTTTTTCTGACACTCTCCTAATTTGGTTTTGTTAGCTTATGCACTAATAAACAGTCCTCCTTAGCCAGACTGGAAAATACAAAAATATTCAAAAGAATCCAAGAAAATACAAGAATATTCAAAGAGAACTATAATATGTAATAAATTAATATCTTCTATTATATATAAGGAAACTAATTTTACCAACCTTGGGAAATCTGAAAAACTGTTACATTAGTTTAAGAAGAGTTTATCTATCTCCCACTGGACACGGAAAACATTTTTCTCCAGTTGCTGAGGGTCGTCATCTAAAAATTGGTAAGATAGGCTTCAAGGCTATAGCCTTTCGAAGAATAACTGTAGCAGAGTATTTAGATAGAAACTATAGTTAGCCACTAATTGGCCACACATCTTGCTGCTTGATTTATAGCATGCACATAACCATGGAACTGCAAACAAATAGCAAGTAATTTTAGACTGAATCTGTACAGTAATATATGCATCACTAAATGGTAATATTCCCGAATGGAACTTCACATTGCATTCTACACAGTCAGTCTGCATGTATCTGATGCCTCTAGTCCAGCTCTGGAATTAGGTAGAAACCTATGTGCCCATGGAATGGATTGTATTTCAAGCTGCAATTATTGCCAGCTGCAGTAAGGCTCTGTGTGGGCTTTGGTGCCCCCTTATACAGACCATTAATCAAGTGTGATCCAGCTGTGACTCAGCCCAGGTAATCAAGGAACTGTCTCCACTTCTTGTCCACTGAATTTGGGTACCAGACCTAATATAACCATGTTATCTCATTATTTAAGATAATAAGCTTTCTCATTTTTAAGGGAGTCTATATTTGTGACTTTTGTTATTTAAAGTATAAATAAATAATACTTAGTAATAGACTAGGTCTCCTTCCCAGGTAAAAAATAACATTTCCCAAATCATATATCTTTATACATATTTCTTGGGTCTTTGACTACCTCTGCTCAGAATAACATAACCGGTTTTTTAATGCCTCTCATCTGTTTACCATTCATAAATATTATTGATTTAATTTGGTCTTACTTTTTTAAGCCTACAAGTATACACTTTGAAATCCAGCGTGCAAATATTTTGACATGGAGAAAAAACTTAGAAATAAACGTGTTGTATAGATTTCACTTTAGGACCTCCGAGATACTAGAAGAGACGATGTTGTAACTACTGAGAACTTAGCATTGCCACTCCCTTCACGACTTTGATTAGGTAAAGCCACTATTTGACTATTTGTCTACTGCATCAAAGAGCCAGACTTACAGGAGGATAATGTTTTTTTTTTTTTTTTCTATCTGTATTCCATACAATGAAAGGCTTATCCACATATAGAAATAAATTTCCAAGAAGGTATATTGCAAATATTGGATCATCCCAAACACTAGGTTCAAAATTCAGGCATACTAACATAGTTTAAGTAATTTATCAATCTTAACAATGTCATTCCTTTTATGCTAACTTTCAATAATGGTCAGGACTTTAAAGTCTCTCCTTTCATAAGGGAGGGATGAGAATGAAAATAGCCCTTGCTTAGAGCAGAAGATCTTACTTCTGGTCCTCATTCTCCCATTTCCTAACAGCTATAGGTTTCAGAGAGTACACCAGGTATGTTCTAATTTATCACTTCAGAGGCCCAGATTCACATTTCCAACTAGCTAAATATTTTTACGGTAGAATTCAAGTCCCTGAGCCTCAATTTCCTAAATTGACTTGACATCTTTAGAAAATTGCGTGGAGTATTAAACAGAACTTATGTAAATGTTATCTGAGAATTATAAAGTGCTATTTATAGCTATGTGATTATGGTGAAATACTTCCTTAAAGCTGCAAATTCTCTTTTGTCTTTTAACACAGGTGGGACTCTCAGCAAGTACACGCTGTAAAAGAGTTGAGGTGCAAGATGTTTTAATAGATGAGCACCTGTGAAAGGAAGGAAGAAGAAGCAAGAACCAGAAGCAGCTGAATTACACAGAACACAGCTGTAGTCAACCAGGTGCAGGACTGTAGTGTGTTCACCATTAGAATTAGCCTGTATCAGGGGTTTGTAAGTTTGCCTTGTTTGATCAGTATGTTTGGGCTGCTGTTGGAATTTTTTGACCTTGGTTCAATCAGTTTTCTGCAATTGAGGCAGATCTCGAGTGTACAGCTTGGAAATATTTTCTGACTGTACTTCCTTGAAAAGAATTCTCATGAGAACAATTGCAAGTTTACTATATTCTATATATACACGTGTTACATAGTTTGCCTATGTTCAATCTCTCCTACTCAGAACATTTCAATTATTCCATTTTTCTCTCCTTTTTTGTATTCAGTGACTTCTTTGAAGGTCTCTAATTTCTTTAGTTGAACTCTTTATGGAAATGACTCAATTTGTGTCTCTACACTTACCTCAGTTCTACTTGCACATTTTAGTCATGTTGTAGACATGTCCAGTTTGGGGCCAGCTTGAAAAAAAGTGGAAGTACCTCTTTTAATGATTTTTTTTCAACTATTTGCTTTGTATTTTCAACTTTTTTACCTAAATAGGCACAACACAGTACACCATACAACCCAAACATCTTTTAACCTCATATACTTCCATCTGTAACTACAGGCTTCTTTTTATGGGATTCATGAATGCATTAATTTTTCACATCTGTTAGTTTTACTTAGAATAACTTTTTTTACATTCTGGCCCATAACTTGCCATTTCTTATTTCCCTAAAATAATTCTCCCTACTGATCAGATTCATCGAAACACTATCTCAGTAATATTCTACCTTTGCACATTGTCTTTTCTATTTCTTATGATTAAAGTCTCCACAAGATCTGCCTTAGCAGCAGAAACCTGGTTGCCAAGGTCAAAATATTTTTCTGTTCTGATTTTTTGCTCTTATTTATTATCACCTCCTTATGTATTATATTCTTTTTGGGGCCAATCTTTATTTAATATTAATTCTTAGCCTTCTCAATTTTAAAATTTATTCTTTATATTTACTATTTACTTGAAATAAATAAAGAATTAAATTTTTTTTTATTATTTTGAAAGCAGTAAAATACAACAGAACAAGATGGAACAAAGCCAATTTGGACAGTGTAGTGAAATTGTTACAGAACTTTACATCAGGTTACCAGGATAACAATAATTAGGTACTACAATATATCTTGTAATCTTCACAATAGTTGTTCTTTCAATCATGTATAGCAAAATCAAACAAAATATGGAACATTGTAAAACTTATTAAAACGGAATATTGAATAGAGCAATACCATTAATCAGAATAAAGCAAAACAGTTATAAAAATATTTGCCTTCAATGAGATGGTAGAAGGAAATCTCCCTTATTTGCTATATTGCATATGGTCAGCCTCCCAAGAGATGCTCAGATTTCTGGCTCTCATTTGCTAACAGGGGGAGGGGGAGGTGGGATATTTGATTCTCAGCCCATGTGCTGGTAGGCTCACTATCGCTTAGCAGGGAGGTGAACTAGTTGCTTGGTGTCCCAGTGCCCAGGGTTCCAACATGGTGTGGATCTCAGGGGGCACTGGTGGTTCTTGCCCTGGGGCGCGCGGGGGGGGGGGGAGACACAACTTGCCAAGCCCAAGAATATTTTATTTTAAAATCAAATTCATATTTTTTCTATAAATGCCTATGGAATGTTTATTATGAACCACATACTACAGTGAGCAGTAGTATTCCATAATGAGAAAAAATGTGCTGATTGAATACTCATGAAGCTCCACTAAGTGGATAAAGTAATAAACAAAAACCGAGAGAAATCAGAGCAGTGTTGCCATTGTGATACTGAAACAGCATATTCTTGGAAAATTTAACAATATCAAGACTCTTAGGAAAGGCATCAGTTAGGCATTAGCTAATGAGTTGATATGTACTTAACAAACAGGAGGGAATGAGGTAAAATTGGAGGGACCAAAAACATCTGCAGAGCAAACTACACAGGAAAAGATTTTGTCATGGCAGATAACACAGGACTTAGGAGGAGCAAGTTGGTATAAAAAGTGGCAGGAGCCAAAGAATTAAACTATGTGATGAGTCAACATGTACGTGCAAAGTTCTGTGGAAGATTTTTGATTATTTATTCAACGAAGACCATTAAGATGTCATTGAGTAATCTCAAATAGGGATAGTATAGATGATTTTCAAAGTGGAAAATAAAACAAATCTCCACTTTTGCCATCCTCTTGGCCGTGGTGAGAGACCACAATAATGTGGTAGACTTCAGTAAAAGATTTAGGAAACTAGAATTTATATCAGGTGAGAGAGGACATAGCCATGGCTTAGGGAGGCAACAGCACAAAGAGTTGTCGCTGGATTTATGCTCCATTTAGAAAGCAGATGCTTCAAGGCTCAGTGCCCATCTGGCTTTTGGCTGTATGGGAGTGCAGACTGATAAAGGAAAGGCTTTTGTGTCTGATTGGCCTATATGAAGGTTCCACTGTATAGGAAACCAACAACAAAGGAACACATTTATAAAGAAAATCAAACGTAAGATACATGCTTGTTAGATATAAGATGACTCTGAGACCTAAAAAAAATGAAGATTTTATTACAGTAGAGACAACAACTGGAATTGAGCTCAGACGGAAAGGAAAGCTGGAGATACCAAGTTGGGAAGCAAATCCAAACTTAGATAAACGTTCAAAATTTAACATTATTTCCAGGTAAGTTAGGACATATATAACAAACTCGTGATCTCTCAAAGTCCAATTTTTTTTTTTTTTCCATTTTCCTAGGTTTACGGTCGTGCAACCAGTGGATCACAATCTAGAGACTCTACTATATCTAAGTATAACCATGTGAACAATTCTTCAGCAATACAATATGACAATTTAAATGTGATCAAACTCTAAATTGTCTTCATAAAAAATACTTGAACTAAACTTATTATGCTCTTTATATATGGTTGAAATTAGGTGCATGGATTTAGCTCAGCGGCATAAGCGCCTGCCTTGCAAGCAGACAGTCGTGAGTCCGATCCCCGGTACCGATTAAAAGGAAAAAGACAAAAAAAAGTAATTAGATACATGTAGAATAAGATCAGACCCATTGGCAAAAGTATCTAGATAACTTTCCGAGCAGAATCCACCTGCCTTCCTCAGAAGATCCATTCAGAGAAATAAATTTTATCATGCTGTATCCATTTAAGGGTGTTTTATTCATAGCAGTTTGTCTTTAAGTTTCAAAACATCACATATATTATGATGAGGCGTAATTTAGGAAAAGTTTATAGGTTATGTACAAAATGTACAGTGCATTCTTTTGGCTCACTTAAACAAAAACTTGATTGTTTCAAATTTTATTAATCTTGAAAAGTAGATGTTATTACTTCTGCTATATAGATATAAAAGTAAAAATTAAAAATATTTTAGTAAACTGCATAATTCACTGATCTAAGTGATTCAGAATTCAAAACAAATTAAACTACAAGGACTCCTTTCTTTAAAATACATCATGGTATGGTCTCTGTCTCTAAATATTTCAATTCTATAAGCATTAATATGGTATATTTTTAATTTTTTTAATATTCCAGAGTGTCTAACAGGAGGCTTTTCACGTTGTTGGATCTTATTAAATATTTATTTATTGCCTTAGAATGCAGGCCATAACAGTCCAGCAGGAGAATTCATTTCCTTCCATAAATTTCTGTACTGAGAATGAGCCCAACGAGACTTAATTTCATTTCAGAGAATGTATATCCAAAACCACATCACGATATATTATCATCATGGTCTATTTGCCAACAGAAAGCTCTGTTTTAATAGGTTTGAATCCTTCCTTTTTTCCACTATGCTCAGGCATGTAAATCAGTATGCAAGCAAACAAAAGAAAACTTCAACAAACCACATAGTTAAGCTGTTTGATTATTTGTTTTGTTTTTCACTTGAACCAGCCATGCTTATTACCCCGGAGCACATAAGCACAGAAATCAGCATTTCTCCACACCACTCATTCAGCAGAAATAATTAAATAAGTGCTCCTCACCTTTGAAGAATAGCTATTTTCAAGAGTAAATCATTTACATATTTATTATTAATATCCAGCCACTGTGGTTTATTGTATTATTACAATTCCATGTGGAACTACTGAAAACCTTTCAGTACTACATTCTGCGTGTCTACTCATCGTGATATCCTTTTCATTTCATTAGTATTCGTGCAGCCTTTCAAATACAGAAATAAGGTAATGGAAACTTAACCTGAATCACAGGCAGCTAAAGACTTGAAGTTCAATTTGGCTGACTCACAAGATCAATGGTTTGCTTTTTTATCAATGCTTTTCCTGTAACCATTAATATACTTTTATTGCATCCTGGGAACAATGTGGGAGTTAAATTTCATCATTAAGTACATCAAGGCATGTGCGTTAGCTTTCCTGCAACTGTACAGATGGTAGAAGACCCAGGATTAGATGTATAAATCACACATGTGCAGTTACCTACATCTCTGCCAATATCATGACCTATCGATAGTTCACAGCTGAATATTCAAGGGACTTGAATTAGCATATTGTTTACTATAACTTACTGAAACCACTAAAAGAAGTTGTACAGTAAACAAAATTAAAAAAAAAAGATTCCCTGAGAACAAGGAATTTTTCTGTATATGTGGGACTTAATAACTACTCAGGTTTCTGTTAGGAGAGTGTTGTGAGGAGTTTTGACAGTAGGAGGAAAAGGAACACTTTTCATCTTGATGGAGATTAAGATATGCAAAATTAAATCAAGGTACCAAAAATCTTTTTCTTGTCCTACTTTGGACTCATAAAGGTTCCATCAAAAATAAAGAAGAGAGAAAAGGACAGATGAATAAAAAGAATAAGTGTAACAAAATTATAAAATAGACACCAAATCAAATTGCTTTTTACTAAAGAAAATATTTATATCTTGCTGAATTTGTTTAAATTCAGACTCATTAATAAAATGAAATTTAAAAATTTACTCAAAGGGCTACATGCAAAGATCTTAATCTTTTTCTATGATTTATATTTTGCTTATATGGATCAATCTACCCTAGCTACATATTTAATAAAGCTAGTACTATGTATGTTAGAATTGGAATGGGTCTTTTGTTAGTATTACTTTCTGATATATTTCCACCTTCTTTTTTGAATGAAATATTTGAAAGATAAAAGCCCTAAACACTAAATTTAAAAAATCTTTCTCTCATTTACTGTTGTTGGGGTGGTTTTATTAAATCAGGGAGTTAGGATAAAACTGTGAAGCAGGAGTATTCAAACAGAAGTGGATAAAAAAGAAAGAATGTGTCATGTGTACTATGTGGGGAAGCACATTTTTCCTATCTGAAATCAGATAATATTGTCTTGACTTGCCATGTCTAAGTAGAATCTTATGATCTGCTTTATATTATTCTAACCTCTGTAAGAATTTGCATAAAGCATACAATGAAATTTTGTTTTGGCCACTGTAAATCTAACAGGAAAAAGATTCATACAGTGGAAAGAACACTGAATTTAAAGTCAGATCTTCTGGAAATATAATTTTGACTTGAGCAATCACTAACTTTGTAATTTAACAAGTTATTCATCCTGGTGACATTGTTAAGATGAGATAAAGTATATAAAGAGGAAAAATGCATTTAGACAGAAGATATTTAATAAATATGGACTGACCAATATCCAAAATAAACAAGTATTATAAAAGATGTAGAGCTTTGATTATCTAAATGACTGCTTCCATCTATCAAAATATTAGAATGACTTTTGTATTACTTTTTTTTTTTTTTTTTTTTTTTTTGTCTTTTTCCTTTTTACCGGTACCAGGGATTGAACTCATGACTGCCTGCTTGCCAGGCAGGCACATATGCCGCTGAGCTAAATCCTCAGCCCTTGTATTACATTTTTGTTTCTGTTTTCTTTGATGACAATGAACTGTCTTTGTTCCTTCTTTTGAGTACCTGGCTCTAATATGTTACATGTACTGTTAAAACATTGCTTCTTTCCTGCCATTTGATTATCTAGATCTTATATTCACCCTACCGTAGAATTTCTATTGTATTGGTCTTCTTTTAGCCACTTTCTCTTGTTCCCTTGTTTTTGTTAACTTTTACTTTTTCATTAAACAAACAAACAAACAAAAAAACAAACTTAAGTTGGAGGCATGCATTCCTATTGCTCCACACCAGGCCTCCTGTAAGGCTCCTATCCAGTGTCTGTCTAAAGACTGAATAGTTAAACATTACTGATGTTCTCATTTAAAAGGACTTTTAGGATGACAAGAGCCGAAATGCTTCAGAAACATGGTACAACTGTCAACAACAACAACAAAAAAATGTTGGAATAGATGCAAAAACAAAATTTTAAGACCAAAAGTTTACATGGTAATAAACTAAGTAGAAATAAAACTGAAAGAGAAAAAAATGTAAATGGAAAACAGAAAGAAAAGAAAACTTGGAACTACTTAACAGCAAATGGCTTTTGGAAATGATATTCTCTTAGAAAATGTTTTGTGCATTCTCTGCCCAACTTCAAAAGAGGAACACACTTTTTCATGCTTTTGAAGTTAGATCAGTGTTCAGGAATGGTTATAGTGTGACCAGAAGCAAAGCTGCCACTTTGTTGTTGTTAAAAAAAGAAAAGAAAAAAACCCCAAAAATCATGAGGCCACAAAGCTACATTCTGTTAAAGTAGTAGAAAGTTTTTGTTTTGTTTTGTTTTGCTTTATTTTTCCTAAATGAAGATGTTTGTAGAGTTGTGCAGGGCTCACTCTGCTGAGAAAAATGCACATGCAGTTGAGTATGACACGTTGTACTATGTCAGAGAGGTCAAGGATACTATCTGATATTATTAAACAAAATCACAAATCTGAATCAAAACTAAGCTTGTCTACCAGCCTCTATGAACCTGCCTCCTATGTCCCACTAAAATACCTTTGGAATTTCTCCAAAAGATACACACATTAAAAAAAAAATAACCAATATAACCATGTAATTTAAAATATTATCACTAATTTATTAAGAAAAATTTTAGTAATAGAGGAAACATTTAGTTTGTTCAGCTTTTTTTTTTTTTTTTTTTTTTTTTTTTAACCAGGAATCAAACTCCTGAGCTCATGATTGCCAGGCGGACACTGTGCCACTGAACTATATCTTGGCCCTCTACTCAAATATTTCTTAAATTATTTATTCCCTAGTTTTGTGTCTCACTAAAACATGAATAGATCAATGAACTAATTTAATCTTTGGTTCAGCATCAAAGAAAGGAATCAGCAAAATAAGGACTAAACATTGTAACCTCTGTGACAATAGGAAACTTTGTAGTACTTTATAATTACTAAAGCAGACTTCTCTTCTACAGTCGTCAGTGAGATTAGCTTGAGCAAATTTCAACCTTAGGTAAGGAGAATTCCAAAGAACAAGTCCAGTTTCAGACTTTCCTGCCATACCTTCAAAGGGAGGTAAAGATTCAATTTTCCTTCATCCTTAGAATAGGCAGCCAGTTTTATCATATCTTTCAGGTAGAACAGTTAGAACAGAAGTGTTACAGAACAAACAAGATGGATAATATAGCTTTCTAAGATCTAAGTGGAATAATAATTATTTTAAGAACTTCTATTTTGTACAGGTTTATGTACAAATATTAAGCTACAGTAGAGATATTATGACTTATATAAATCCAATCTCTAAGTATACGTTATTCTATGTATGAAAATTTTTGAGTTTTCAAAACCATTGCTAAAAATACAAAAAACCCCTTTTATTGCAAAGTCATCCTTGCATCATTTAAATTAGTAATTACTTTTAGTCTAAATAGATGAGCTTTGTAAAACAAGGGGAATTTTATCAGGTTTTATAAAGGAAAGAGAATTCAAGAAAGGAAGTATAAAACTTTCAAAGGTAATGGCATTTCATCATTTGTGAATTGATATCATACATTATAAAGCTTTTCTACCTCCAAGGGACCATGACTTTCTGAATTCTTGATGGCACCATTAAACAGCTGTGCAGCACTCATTCTGAAACAAAACACTCAAGCAGGAACATTGGAATTAACTGTGGAGCATACAAATTAGCTAACAGATTTATTCCTTATGCTGACATAATGAACAAATATTGATGGCTTCCTGTGGTGTAATACATCCGTATTCATTGCTTCACAACTCACTCAGAGCTTCTTCATTTTCTCTTCAATGCTTCTAAATGGGTGATTCATTCTCTACATCTCGAAATATTAGTCTGTTTACAGTCTTCAGATAGCTAGCAGATTGTGTATCATTAAAGCAGCTTCATGATGGCTTTTGTTATGGATTATGTGCTCTTTTCATCTTTATATGTTTTAACTTTGGAAAGTTTAAAAGAATGAAGAAAATAAATGGAGCATTTTTAGTTACACATGGTGATATTATATTCTTAATAATTTTTAGACTTCTAAATACATCCTGTTTGGCTAAAAAAATGAATAGTCTAAAGTAAAAATCAATAAGCAAAAGAAACATGTTTTTTTTTTTTTTTTGTAATATACCTTAATCTTTCTCCCATTATATAATCAGTAGGAATGAAATCGCAAGAGCTCTGGCCACATTCCTACTTAGCGCAATGATAGGGTTGAGAAAATGTTACAATTCCCCTCAAGAATATTTTTAACTATGAATCAAATTGTCACACTTCTACATATGAAAAAGGAATCACCACTAGAAATATTTATCATATTGGTTATTCCTGACTACATTTATATTTCATTTAAGTCAGAATTGCTGTTTTGAAAAGTGGTAGGCATACCACAAAGGGATAAAATGACACTTCAAAGTGGTAAAATGATGTATTCAAATCACAGAACAAGTCAGATTGAGCAGTAACACTAGAGACGGAATACACACACTTGCAATCTGACAGGCATATTCTGTTTGTACTTTAGAATGCTAAAGTTCTCGACATGGAGGCCTCACAACTGTCTTTCTCAGTCGTTTACTGGTAGGCCAGGTTCCATTTGCTATTGAATTTGTCCTGTTTATGGAGTCCACACTGGAATCACAAGAAAAGTTGTCCATTAATATTACAGATTTTACAGAATTGAATTCAACACTACATGCCTTTGTTTTCAAGTAAAATTCAAACTCATCTCATGTTATACTACAGCTGGTTCAAATTCTCATGGCATATGTTTTGTTTTGGAAAAGATGACAAATAAGCCTGGAACAGTGGAATTAATGGTAGTCACAGTTGGAGTGGAACTCAAAAATTCCTACAGATATATAAACAGGAACTTTATAAATCATTATGCTTATTTACAAGTCAGTTTTATCTTCAAGGAAATGTAGGAAGCCAAAATTTGATGATTCAGGAAGATCCCATCGAACTCAGTAAATTCAGACATCACATTGGAACGATGTATACTATAAATGGTTTTTTGACAACAGGATACAGGAAAGAATCAATTACAATCCCTTCAGAAGGAAGTAATTGGCATTCTGAACCCAATTATCTGTGTATACTATGGCACTTAAGCCAAGAGATAATAATAAATAATAAGATAATTGAGGAGAGCTTTGCATCTATGAAACGAACTAAATATGATTTAATACCATGTATCCATGGTGAATATTAGGGAAAATTAAGTTCTGAGTATTATAGGAAAGGTAGAATGCCAAGACTTATATTTTGACACAGAAAAACTTAGTTTAAGATCCAGATCTGCTATGTAATTTATTATTTAACAGTGGTAAGCCACACAACATCTCTTAACTTTGTACTTACAACAATGTAAAATGTGAAATGGAGCAATTCAGAAGGGTCATTTTGTAATAAAATATATAAAAATTATAAACTATAACACATATGTATGTAATTATGTTATTAGACATAATAGTAATATAAAAACATGAAATCTTTAGCATCTTTATTACATTCTCTATCAGCATGCACTGGGTTACGTCCTATAAAATTCATCATCCTTCTCACGTCAGTGAGACTCTAACAGAGATGAGTCAGGAAATAACAGAAAACAAGTAAGCTCGAAATTTACTATCACACAAAGCATCATTTACTACCCAGAGGCACTTTATAAACAGTATCTTCTTGGGTTAAATTGTTCAACTATTCTTGGCCTCAGTAACTTTGTATAAAACTAAGAGAAAATATGTATGTTGTTCAATAGGCTAGAAATAAATACTATGATAACAGTGACTCCACAAATAATTTGGAGTTATTATAACTGTGACCAACGCTTTCTTATAACTATTGAGTGCTAAAATGCTTTCATGATCTAACATTTGATGTATCTCCTGACATTTTTGGGCCAAGAAAGCATAGCATAGCAGCCATTAAGATTATTTTTCTAAGTTTATTCTTTAAAAGGTCACTGTGACCATAACAACTAAAGCTGTGTTCAAACACATGCTATTCTTATAATCATCCCGAATTTGTCTCTCTGATTCTAGATATTCTAGTACTAGGATGCAATTGTGTTCCTAAGGCTATAGGTTCCAGATATCTGGTAAACATTGGAAGGTTTCAGGAGCTTCATTGCTGTTTGTATAATTACACTTACTAAAGCACACACAAAGACACACCCACACACTTCACATGATTATAGCATTTTCAACTTGCATGCATATCAGAGAATTGATTTTCCTTAAGATGACTTTACTATATAGGTGAAAATAATTCACAGAGGTATCAAGTAGTTTTCTTAAATCAGGTAACTATTGACTGGTCAAGATTTACCATTTGTATTTGTATTATAGTATGTTATTAAAAATTCTCCAAGATTTCCTCAATTCACATATACCTTATTTGCAGGAAAATTACATTTAAAGACAAAACAAAATTACCTACATTTACTTTATTTTAATTTTTTCCAAAGGGAATAAAACAAAACAGAACAAAGCAAATGAGAACATAACAATGCAAGCAACACAAGACTTCACAACAAGACAACAGGACATCAACAGTGGCTACTATGTCTCTTATTTTCATTAAAATAGTTGAGCCATACCTGAACACACAATAATAAAAAACATAATAAAATAATATAAAACTAATGAACAGAATGGTCTTTTAGCACTATAGGACTTCAAAACCAGATAATGGGAAATTAACAACCGTTACTATATCTCATTTTCTGCAAAAAAGTTGTTTATATTATGACACATAATAAAATTAAATAAAACACAACAGAATACAACCAAAACAAAAGAATATAAGTATTATAGGAGTCTTAGACTGCTGCTGCCAACCCACCCCTTGGCTAGAACACCTTGGTTGCCTCCAACTGCCACTGTGGGCCTGCTCTTAGGTCTGAAACACCTAGGAGGTCCCCAGCATGGCTGAGCTGCCTGAGACTTCCACTGCATGACTGCCTCAGCTGGCACACCTGGGTTGTCTCAGACTGCCAACCCAGGCCTGACCCTCACCATGCATTCATGGGATGCCCCTGGCCACTGCTATGGGCTGACTCCTTGGGAACCCACCCACTTCCTGAACCTAGTACTGTGGTTGATCTTTGGATCCAATCCCTTCTCCCAGTACACTGGACTACAGTGGATTACCTTGCTGACTGGATGTGAGACTCAGGAACCCCTCACCCAAACATAAGACCTCAGCAGGCTCCAGTCAGTGTGGTGAGTTTGTTCCTAAAATAGAGGTCTGTAGTAGGTAAACAGGAGCAGACATGAAACTTCCTCCAACTTGCCTGGCAAACCAGGCAAGAGAATGGGTAATCCTCTACACAGAGAATATCAGACAGGTTGAGGAGTGCACTAATAAGGCCTCTCCAAACTTGAAGAAAGTTAAAAGAGTTTATGAGACCTCCAGCTACACAGCAGGGCCTCAGCTAACAAAACTATAGATAGGAAGATCAGGTGACCACAAAAATCTGAAGACATAGCAACAGCAGGGACTAAGAATTGACCTACATATGACCTAATATGTCTAGGCTAGTTAGCTCAGAACTCACTCAACAGACACTGTAAGAGGAATTCAGGTAATTGGCTCTCCTCTTCATTGTGGTACCCAGCAATTGGACAAATGTCAACCACACAGTAGGACCCTAAAATTCACATACCGACAGTTGAGACTCTTGGGATTGAAAGACCTAATATATATTCAAAAGATAAAAATGACAAAATGAAAAGGCAAAATGCAACCTCAAACATCTAGTCCATCAGGAACAAGTACAGGTGACACTAAAATAGAGGACTTTAAAAGTCATGCACCAGGAATCTCTGAAAAGATAGCAAATGAAGTTAAGAAACAAATCCATGAAGCTATAGAGGAAATCGCAATTATGTAAAGATAGAAATAACAATCTTAGTAAATAAGTTGCTCAACATAGCTAGAGAAGAAATAGATAAAAATATAGGAGCAAGGGAAACTGATTGAAACTTTGAATGAACAATGCAAAAAACAAGCAGAATCCTTGAAAAAAATTCAAAGAGATATCCAAGAAACAAAATTCTAATGAAAGGTAGAAAAACCATTTAAATGAAGCTGAGAATAGGATTTCAAACCCTGAGGACAGGATTGCACATAGCAATCATGAAAGGGAAGAACTTATGAAAACAACAAAGCAGCATGAGATGACAATCCGGCAGCTTCAAGATATGCCAAGAGAAACAATATAAGACTAATAGGCATCAGTGAAGATGCAGGAATCAATGAAAATGACATGTCAACTATTCACAGAAGCAATAGCAGAAAATTTCCCAAACATGAGAAAAAAAATCTTACATACAAATAAGAGAGGCATATGGAATGCCAACCAGTAACAACAAACATAAATCTACAACCAGACATATAATACTTAAGATTCCAGACATGCAGCATAAAAAAAGAATACTAAAAGCTGTTAGAGAAAAGACACAATTCATCTATCAAGGAAAGCCTATTAGAATCACAGCAGATTTTAAGGCACAATCCTTCAGGTTAAAACAAGCTTAGAGTGAAGTATTTCAAGCCCTAAAAGGAAACAATTTTCAACCCAGACTGATGTACCGAGCAAAACTGTCTTTCAAATTTAATGGAGAAACAAGATACTTCCATGACAAAGAACAACTGCAGAAATTCCTGTCCACCAAAACAACCCTAGAAAGAGTATTGAAAGACATGCTAGATAGAGACAAAAAGGACCACAATCTCCAGGAAGACAACAGAAAGAAACCACAACCCGGACAAAAATTTAAACAAGGGAGAAAAGCAGGAAACCAATAATAGGAAAACAACATGGCAAAGTGAAGCCAGCACATATCAGTGATTTCCATAAGTGTAAATGGGCTCAATTTACCTATCAAAAGGAACAGTTCACAAGATGGATCAAGAAATATGATCCCACAATGTGCTTTATACAAGAAAAACACCTGACTCAAAAAGAAACTCAGACTAAAAGTCAAAGGTTGGAAAAAAGTATTTCATGTGACAGGAACCCAGAGAAAAGCAGGAGTAGCTATTCTGTTTTTAGACAAAGTGAACTTCACACCTAAAAGGATTAAAAGAGATAAAGAAAGCCACTACATACTTGTAAATGGAAAACTACAAGAGGAAGAACAATTACAAATATATATGAACCAAATACAGGAACACCCAACTATATAAGACAAGTACTAATGGACAAGAAAAACCAAATACACAAGAACACAATTGTAATAGGAGACCTTAACACACCACTGTCACAAAGAGATAGATCAACTAGAAAGGAGTCAGCAAAGAAATAACAGAATTGAGTCACACCTGCAAGCAAATAGACTTAGTGGATATTTACAGAGTGTTCCACTCAACCACATAAGAATATACATTTTTCTCAGCTGTACATGGGACATTCTCAAAAATAGAACATATATTATCCCATAAAGCATTCTTAACTAAATACACAGAGAGAAATTATTCCATGCATAATATCTGACCATAGCACACTAAAGTTGGAAATTAACAGCAAAAAACCTGCAAAACCTGCATAAACACATGGAAATTAAATAACAACCTTATGAACAACTAGTGGGTTACAGATGAAATTAAAGAAGAAATAATACCTACAATACAATGAAATGCAGAATCAACATACCTTATGGGACTCAATGAAAGCAGTCCTAAGAAGGAAATATATAGCAATAAATAGTCACATCAAGAAAATTAAATGAACACAAATAAATAACCTAATGCTACATCTCAAGCTTCTAGAAAAGGAAGAGCAAGTCAAACCCAAAGCTCATAAAAGAGAGAGAATTGTAATGATCAGAGCAGAAATTAATGCAATTGAAAGAAAAAAATACAAAGATTTAACGAAGCAAAGGGCTGGTTTTTTGAGAGAATAAGCAAAATTGATAAACCCCTGGCCAAAATTTTCAAGAAAAAGAAAGAAAAACTCAATCCATGCAATAAGGACTGAAAAGAGGGAAATTACTACAGATCCCATGGGAATTCAAAAGATCATGAACACATACTTTGAAATTCTCTACTCACATAGGGTAGAAAAAACAGTGGAAATGGACAGATTTCTGGGAATATGTGAACTAACAAAGCTCAATCAATAAGATATAACCATTTTGAAAAACCCAATATCAGCTACTGAAATAAAAAAACATGATTAAAACTTAGCAACAAAGAAAAGATCTGGTCCTGATAGATTCATGGCTGAATTCTAAAAGAAATTTAGAGAAGATTTAGCACAAATACTCCTTAAACTCTTCAATGAAACTGGAAGAGAAGCAGCCCTTCCTAAATCATTCGTGAAGACAAGTATCACTCTGATACCAAAACCAGAGAAAAAACCCAACCAAATAAGAGAACTATAGACCAATCTCACTAATGAACATTGATGCAAAGATTCCCAATAAGATATTGGCAAATAGATTGCAGCAAGTCATCCAGAAGATTATACACCATGACCAAGTGGAATTTATTCCAGGAATTCAGTTACGGTTCAACATATGCAAATCAATAAATGTAATGCACCGCATCAACACCACAAAAACAAAAATCACATGATCAATAGACACAGAAAAGACTTTCAATAAAATCCAACACTTTTTCATGATAAAACCCTACAGAAACTTGAAATAGATGGTGTGTACCTCTATCTCATATAGACCATCAATGACAAACCAACAGCAAAATTATACTCAGTGGGCAAAAACTGAAAACCTTCATTTTAAAATCAGAAACAAGACAAGGATGTCCACTATCACCACTCCTATTCAATATAGTTCTGGAAATATTAGCCAGAGCAATCAGATAAAGAGAGAAATAAAAGGAATAAAGGTAAGAAAGGAAGAAGTTAAATTATCATTATTTGCAGATGATGTGATACACTATATAAGAGACCTGAAAATCTCCATTAAAAGACTACTAGAGTTAATAAATTCAGCAGTGGAGCTGGATACAAAGTCAACAATCAAAAATTAATAATATTCCTGTACACAAAAAACTCCATGAGAGAAATTATGGGTATATTGCCTTTTACAATAGAATCTTAAAAAAGAAATACTTAGGACTCAACCTGACCAAGAATGTAAAAAACCTCTATGCTGAAAATTATGTTACTCTAAAAAAGGGGAATGAAGAGGACGGTACAAAATTGAAGGATATTCCTTGCTCTTAGCTAGGAAGAAACAACCTTGTGAAAATGGTCACACTCCCCAAAGTGTTATACACATTCCATGCAATCCCAATCAAAATATCATTAACAGGCGTTACAGATCAGGAGAAAACATTCCTAAAATTCATTTGGAAACAGGAGAAACCGATAATAGCAAAGGTGATTCTGGGCATCTCGATTTCTTACTTGAAACTATACTACAAAGCCACAGTAATAAAATCAGCATGGCATTGGCAGATAAATAGACCTGATGATCAATGGAGCAGATTAGATGATGCAAACACTCCTGCAAAGACACTCAGCCACCTTATATTTGACAAAGGGCTAAACATTTTCACTTGGAAAAAAGATAGCCTCTTCAATAAATAGTGTTGGAAAAATTGGCTTTCCACATGCAGAAGACTGAAAAAAGACCCATGCCTATCAACATACACTTAAATTTAGTCAACATTCAAACAGAAACACTAAATCTACTAGAAGACAGAGTAGGTAAAAATCTTGGAGATGTAGGAGTAGGGAGAGAATTCATGAAAAAATGCAAACCACATGGGAAATACTTCAAAGAATCAACAACTTGGATCTCATATTACTAAAACGTTTTTGACTTCAAAATAAATCACCAACAAAGTGAAAATAAAACCTACAGAATGGGAAAGAATTTTAGCCAACAATTCCTCGGACAAAGAACTTATATCCAGAAAAGATAGAGAACTGAAAAACATCAAGTTTCCCAAAATTCAAAGACTCTTTCCAAAAAGTGGCATCGGAGATGAACACGCAGTTCTTAGATGAAGATATACAAGTGGAAAATAAATATATGAAGAGATGTTCACCATCACTGGTCATTTGAGAAATGCACATTTAAAAAGCATCGAGGTTTCATCTCTCTCCGGCAAGAATGGCAGCCATCAAGAAAACAAATGATAACAAATGTAGACAAGGCTGTGTGGGAAAAGGAACAATGCTCCTCTGTTGGTGGGAGTGCAGACTGGTGCAACCACTGTGGAAACCAGTGTTGAGATTCCACAAAAGACTAGGACTGGATGTTCCATTCAATCCAGCTATTCCCCTCCTAGCTATTTTTCCAGAAAAAAAGGAAAAGACCATGTCATAGTGATATATGTGCACCCATGTTCATAGTACAATTTGTGATATCTAAATCTTGGAAACAAACAAAATGCCCATCAACGCCAGAGTGGATGACCAAAAATAAAACAGTGGTATTTTTATACAATGGAATATTACTCAGCTATAAAATTGGATAATCTTGAGGACTTTATAGGTAAGTGGAGGCAACTTGAGAATAAGCTCATTAGTGAAATAGACAAGACTCACATTAGTAAATAATACATTTTCTCTCCAGTTTAAGAAATAATAAGAAATGATGGAATAATGGGATCCAAAAAGATTAATAGATTTTGTAAAAGTGAAAGGGAAAGTGCTCTAACAGATATAACGGTACATATAGTGTGTAAGATAGAAGGCCAAATTACTAAATTTCTGTTAGATTGCTGAACAGAAGGGCTTGCACTGTCAAATTTTGAGGTCTAGCTACATTATATACTTTAATTTTGTGTCTTTAATTACTATTGTTAAGGCGACAATATGTAATATATATATCAATTAGTGATTTTATGATGTTAATTTTTTGAATTTTGCATTATTCTACTTTTTTCTGTAATGTTTTTATTTAATTTTCTTTTCTTTCTTTAAATAAAAAATAGAAAAAATAAAATATTTTCTATCTTCTTTAAAGAATAAAAAAAGCAGGATAGGATTCCAAAACAAGATGATAGGACATCAGCAATGGCTACTGTAATGTCTCATTTTCTTCAAAATAGCTGTTTATATCATCACAGATAAGTAAATTAAACAAAGCAAAACAGAATAAAACAAATTAAACAAGCGAATGAAAGCATTGTAACACTTCAAAGCAATATAGCAGGAAACCAACCATGATTACCAAATTCATTCAATTATGTTCAAAATAGCTGCCCATAACGTCAGACACAGTAAAATCTAACAAAACAGAAAAAAAAAAATTGTGAAAACAATACAAGAGTTTAAGACAAGACAATAAGAAATTAACAGTAGTTATCACCTTTCTCTCCCAGGTGTTTCCTCCTCTATCACTTTCACAATAACTATTTTGCTTTTCAGATCCCATTCACTCCTTCTGTTTTTTATGTTAGGAGTTACTCGTATGAGTTCAAACTGTTTCATCCATGAACGTGATCTCCATTTGCTTTCATTTACCTATAATAGCCTCTAGATTATTCTACTTTATAGCTGGCTAGCTTTCCTTTGTATGAAAATGTCATATATTTCTTATTCATTCTGTGGTTGTTTGGCAAGTTACCCGTGCTTTTTGTTTTTTTGGTTTTGTGTCACATGGAACAACTTTTTTCTCTTCTTTTATTTTCAGACTATGAATTTTTTTCAAGTTAAATGTGTTTCTTATATATCAATGGATCTTGTCTCTTCAACCACTCTCCCTGGGTTTTTTCTATTGTTGAATTGAAGCAACAGACAAATAGTTTCAACCAGCATACACTGGTTTGCCTGTGCCCTGTTATCCGCCTGCTGTTGGTCCTACACGTTTTTGCCTTCATTCAATTGTCTGTCCTGCTTGGCAATTCTCCACTGCTGCTGTTCCTGGAAACATGGTCATCTTTATCTCTTTCTAGAATATCCTTTAGCACTCTCTAGAGGGTTGGTTTGGTGGTCATGAATTTCTTCATTTGTTCCTATCATGGAAGTATCTTATTTTTCCATCAACTTTGAAAGATAGATTTGCGGGGTACCTCAATTTGGGTGGGAAGTTGTTTTCTTCCAGGATTTGAAACACTTCGTTCCAAAACCTTATTGACTTGATGGTTTGTGCTGGCAAATCTGCCATCATTCTTATTGGTTTTCCTTTATTGGTGACCTGTTTCTTTTCTCTAACAGCTTTTAATATTTAGTTCTTGATCTGAGTTTCTGGGATCTTGATAATTATATGTCTGGGTGTAGATTTACTTTGATTATGGCTAGTTGCAGTGCTATACGCCTCACTTATCTGCATACCAAATCCTTTCCCCATGTTTGGGAAGTTTTCTGTTCTTACTTCTGTAAATAGCCTTTTAATTTCACTTGTGTTGACTCCTGTTCTTCACCAACACCTACCACTCTTAAATTATTTCTTTTTCCATCATCTTGCAGCTGTTGAATTGCTATTTCCTAGTTCCTCCTTATTTTTATAAGATCTTTCCTTTCACAATTGCTAGCTGCAAAATCCCGTCTTCAAGGTCGAACATTTGTTTTCAGTCTCTTTCAAGTGATTTTTCCAGCTTTCAACCAAATTTTTAGTATCCTGGATCTTTCTTTGAATCTGTTTCATTCATTGTAATTCCTTTCTACATTGTTGATTCAATGTTTCCGTCATTTTTCTATGTTCTTTTTTTATCTGTGCCTTCTTAGCTAAGCTTAGCAATTCTTTCATTATGTTTTTCATTTCATTTTTTATCTGAGACATTCTGATTTAATTACTTTTACAGTCTCATCTAGTTTTTTGGTTTGTTTGTTTTTGTTTTGTTTTTATTTCAGTTGCTATCCTCTTGAAGATTTCAGGTATGTGACTTCCATTTTCTTCTATGACTGTGTCTCTGAGATGTCTTCTGTGCAGGCTGCAGGTCTGAGGTTGCCTTTTGCTCCTTCATCTTGATGTTTTCTAGGGTTCTTCCTAACAAGCTGGCAGTGGAAACTCAGACCCTTCCCAATTTGTCTGCCCTTCCATGTTGTAGAGGAATGGAACAGGCACCTGGGGTTCTCTGATCCCAGATTTATATGTAGGTAGCAGGGTGTGGACAGGCTTTTTCAGAGCTGTGCAGCTACACTAGGGCTTCCTCAATGAACAGGTATGCATAGGGCTGCTTCTCTCAGCCCACATGTCTATACTGTGATGACTATGATGGTAGCAGGCACACAGGGGTGTGTTTGTCTGATTCTCCTGGTGGGTGATGGCTGCCTGAAGGAGCCAAGGGCCTCCAGTGGTGGCCTGTAGGTAGGATGCATGGGGCTTACTTAGCTATATGTCCCTGCTCCTGCCTCCTGCTGAGTGTCCACAGGAAAGACCCTTCTGGTGGTGGTGGCTGGCAGGCAGAGGAGAATCTGTATGGTTCTCGCCATCTAAGCTGGCTTTCCACAGGACAGAGTTATATAGTGGTGGTTGGCAGGCCAAGGCAGGTCTGCTGGCTTTCTCTACCCATGCTGGTGCCCACAGGTAAGAGCCTTCCTGTGGCTGTGTCCAGCAGGTTGTAGCGGATCCTTCTCTACATTTACTTTTAAAACAGTTTTCAATGCAATTATTTAAACTAAAAGAATGTTCTAAATCACTTAAATTGATTCCATATGATTGCTACATTATTGCAGATGGTTCATCAACACTGCATGCAAATGTTCAAATTCCTATTTCTCAAGAGAAGGACAGGGGAAAATAATTGATTAATGACTGTTTCTTACAAAACTAATTTTCTTAACAAACTCATTTGCTATAAATTTTTAAAGACCACTTTTCTTCCTTCTTAATAGATGTCAGAATTCTATCTGCAGTCTCTCACTTTCCTACAGATACACTATGATTTCTGCACAACAGAAAATCTATTGTTTCCTGAATAGTCGCACAACTTCCTGAAACTATTTTTTTTCCATTATGGTCGCTAAACTCCATGGTGGAGAGGGGGTGCGCTAGCTCTCCCTTTGCTATGTTCATGAAAGATACTGTTAATCTCTTCATTTTTTTCTCCATTGTTCTAATATACACATTCAGAATAATTCTAGTTAGGAATGGTTGGACTTAAGAAAACATTTACTATGTCCTCTTTAATCTTTTTTCAGCCTCTTCTTCCTTTTCAGTTGTCAGTTCTGAATATGATGTTTTTAAATTATTATTTGTCCATGTTTCCTGTTTTCCTCCTATTCTTCTTCTTTTCCCCACCTTGCTTCCCCTGGACCCATCCCTGGTTCCTGCGCTCATTTGAATACTTTCTTTGCATTTAGCAATACATATTACACATTTGTTGCCTTCTTTATTCTTTAGTTTCTCACATCAGAAAAACAATGCAATATTTAAATATGTATGTACAATTTGTTCCACATAAGCATATGATACTGAGGTGCATTCATTTACTCAGACAGACTCAAGTGTATCCTTCTTTACAGAAATTGTATTTAAAAATTCACATTTTTATCCTTCTATTCATTGAAGAGCATTTAGACTGTTTCAAAGATTTAGCTATTACAATTATGGGGCTATAAACATGGGTGTGCATATATTACTGTACATAATGCTTATAATATTTGGGGAAGATACCAAAAAAGAGAATAGTAGGTCAGTTTTAATAATAGTTTTAGGCTTTTGAGGAATCTCCGTACCAACTTCCACAGTCGTTCTACCATTCTATACTCCCACCAATAGTGGAAAAGAATCCTTTTTTCCCCACAGCCCGGTCAGCAGTCATTATTGATTGAAAATACAGGAAAGGCTCCTCTCTCCCTTCACTGACCCAGAACTTGCAGCGACTTGTGGGAAGAATCCTGAGATCAGCTTGTCCCTCCCTCCACTTGCAGCACACAGAGACCTGTGAGAATGCCAGCGAGAGAGTAAGACCCCAGCCAAGGCACACACAATGAACTGGCCAGAGCTGGAAAAGTCCAAAGACACAGCAACGATATGAGCCAGGGGATGTTAAATAAAATAGCATTTTGCTTGGGGACAAAGAGACTAAGAATAGAAGCAGGCTGGTAGGGTGGCCCTCTTCCCTTTCCTTTCCTTTCTTTCTTCTTCTTCTTTTTTTTTTTTTCCTTTTCTAAACAATTGGGGAGTTTAGACACCAACTGTTTAAACAGTTCAGTAACCAAAAACAAATCTGTATCCCCAAAATCCAGAAACAAAGACCAGAACCAAATCCACCTGCAATTTTGGCTAGATACACATTTCTGGGATCAGCTTGAACCTATCATAAAACTGGATACACTATAAGAATTTCACTACTTTTATTTGTCTCTGTCTGTTTAAGTTTCCTATTGGTATTTGACTGGATTAGAATTTTATTTTTCATTCTGTTTTTCTCTCTTTTTTTCCTCTGTTCTGTTTTGCCTTGTTTTATTTTTCTTTCTGAATGTTTGTTGTTCTTTCAGTGTATGCGTGGATATTGTTTCCTGCTTTTTTATCTTTCTTTTTCTTTTTTTCCTTATTTTCTCTCATTCGTAATTTAAAGTTCTAATCTTTCTTTTTCTACTCATTTTCTTCCTTTCCTCTATTATCTCACTGATTTTATGAAACTTTCATGTAAGCAAACATTTTCTCTTGTCTTTCTAGTTCACTTCAAAACTCTAATAAATCTCTTCCAATCCTTCCCTTGTGTCCTGCAATTACCCAAAACTGGGATGATCACCCTATACTTTCAACTTTGCTCCTATAATATTCTACCTCATTCATCTCTCCATTCTCACCCCTACCCCTCTTAATGTCACCCTCTCCCCACAGAGGCAGCTCGGGTAAAATCACTCTACTATGTGGAAAATTGCATATGAGCTTTTGGTACAAGTTATACTTTTTATGCAACTGCAGAACATGCTCCTACAGTTAAATGTATCAGGTTAAAAATTACCAGTTGTCAGTTGATGGTCTTGTGTCTATTGTTATTTCTAACGGTACTAGTTTAACCAGGATGTCATATCTGTTAAAATCAATATTTCTCCCCATATAAAAACACTGTGATTTTAAGAGAAGATAAATATCATGATAGTGCAGAACCAAAGACAAGGGCCTGGAGTCAAATAGCAACTTTACATTCTTAATATTTTGGGAAGGTAGGTTTTTGGGAGAGATATAAAGACCAGCAACCATTTACATATGGAAGACATACTGAGGAACAGATATCCCCTTACAAAAGCCTTGACAGCAGGGATAAAGCTATCTAATATAAGAAATCTACAAGCACCAACAAAGAAAATAACATAAAAAACAGAAAATGACAAGACAAAGAAGTAAAATGCACCAAAATGATCAGCACAGCCAGGACAAGTCCAGAGCATAAAAAGATATAGAAAATTGGAAGTCAGTGACTGGAACTCTCTGATATGATAGCAGCAAAAATGAAAAAAAAAAAAAAATGAAAGAGGCCATAGGAAAAATATGTAAGGAGCAAAAAGATATGATGATCAAAATGATAAATATTAAAGCAGATGCAGATTTAAAAAAAAAAAGAGAGAAGCTTAGGAAAATGATGGAAAACACGAATGTCCAACATAGATATAAAAGGAAATCAATGAAATAAATCCAAACAGAAATCCATGAGATTAAAAATTCCACTGATTGAATGAAAGTCAGGATAGAATATCACATCTAGAAGACAGAAATGTGACCAATCAGAAGGAAAAGAAATTTTAAAAATAGCAAGAGACCACACACACACACACACACACACACACACACAGAAGAATCCAACAGTTATAAGATGAAAAAAAGAACAATGTAAAATTGATTGGAGTAAGTGATAAAATGGGAGGCAGCACAAAGCTAATAATAACTTCTTCACAGAAATATGGCAGAAAACTTTCCAAACATGGATGAAGAATTTGACATACAAATAAATGAATCATACAGAACTCCAAACAACTACACCAAGGCATATAGTAATCAAGTTACCAGAAATTCAACATAAGAACAAAAATATTAAAAGCAGCTAGACAAAAGAAACATATCTCCTATAAAGGAAAATCCATCAAATCACAGATGTCTTCTCAGCACAAATTCACAAATCAAAGAGAACTTGGAGTAAGGTATATTGAACCCTAAAAGTAAACAATCTTCAACCCATATTGATATACCACACAAAAATATCTTTCAAAATCAACAGAGAAATAAGAGACTTCCATGACAAAGAACAAATGAGAAAGTTTATGAACACCAAACCAGCTCTACAGAATCTTCAAAGGGCCTATTAGAAAGAAATAAGAGCAAAAACACATGAACACCAATAAAAAGAAGCTACTAGGCAGGGCAAGTAATCAGATGGAGGAAAAAGACAGGGAATAAACCACAGGAAAATAATATGAAAAAGATAAACCAATACATATCAGTTATAACCATCAATGTAAATGGCCTCAACTCACCAATGAAAAGAAACAGACCAGCACAATTTATCAAGTAAGATCCAACAATATGCTACATTCAACAAACACATTTAACCCAAAAAGAAATTCCTAGAGTAAAAGGCAAAGGATGGAAAACAAATTTCATGCTCAGAAAAAAGCAGGAGTTACTATTTTATTTGCAAACAATGTAAATTTTAAGCCAAAACTGAACAAAAGAGACAAAGGTCACTACATACTTGCTAAGGGAAAAGACTAAGAAGAAGAGATGTCAACCACAAAAATATGTGCACCAAACAGCAGTGCATCCAACTGCATAAAACACATATATTAACTAGGCATGAAAACCAATAATAAATAACACCATTTTAGTGGGGAACTTAATACCTCACTTTCACAAAAAAATAGATCAACTAGACAAAAGAATCAACAAAGATATATCAGAATTAAAACAAGCCTGTGATCAGATGGATTTGGTAGTGTCTAGAGAGTTTTCACTGCAAAACATCAGAATACACATTCTTTTCAGCTGTACATGAGACATTCTCCAAAATAGACTACATATTAGCCCACAAAATACTTCAGTAAATGCAGAGGAATTGAAGTCATCCCATGCATACCATCTGACCATAGTGCAAGGAAACTGGAAATCAATAACAAGAAATCATAAAAACTACATAAACACATGAAAATTAAACAACACCTTTCTGAACAATCAATAGGCCACAGAAGAAATCAAATATTAAGTTAAACTATATGTACAATTAAAATGATAATACCAGTACAACATACTGAAACTTATGGGATGCAATGAAAGCAGTGCTATTAGGCAAATTTATAGCAATTTACCACATCTGTTTTTGTAGACAACACAGTACTGCATATAGAAGATCCCAAAAACTCCACCAAAACATTTGTAGACTTAGTAAACAAATTCTGTAGGATAGCTGGATACAAAGTCAGTACTCAAAAATCTACAACATTCCTGTACACAAATAATAAACTCATAGACAGAAAATTGGGGAAGTTTCACCTTTCACAAATGTATCAAAAAAGAAAGGAAGAAGGAGAAAAGAAAGGAAGGAAGGAAGGAAGGAAGGAAGGAAAGAAGGAAGGGGAAAAAAGAAAAAGAAAAAGAAAAAGAGAAAGAAAAAGAAAAAAAAAAGACTTAGGAATCTATTTACAATAGGAAGTAAAAGACCTTTATATTGCAAATTTCAGTGCTTTAAAAAAGGAGATCAAGGAAGATATGAGTAAATGGGAAGATATCACTTGCTCTTGGATAGGAAGAAAAATATAATAAAAAGGGCCATATTCCAAAAATTGTTATACATATTTAATACAGTCCTAATAAAATTATCAGTAGCATTTATTATTTATTTGGAACCTGATGAGACCTAGAGTAACAAAAGCAATCCTGGGACACAAATGCAAGGCAGGCGGCACCACAATTACTGACTTGAAATTATACTAGAAAGCTACTGTGATAAAAAAAAGAAAAAAAAAAATACAGCATGGTACTGCCAAAGCAAAGTAAAAAAACAAACAAACAAACAAAAAAAAAAAAAACAAAAACAAATAAACAACAGCAAAAATAGACCTGAGAATCAATGGAATGGATTAGAAGATACAGAAACAACTCCAACCATACTCAGCCAACTGATCTTTGATAAAAGGGCCAAATCTTTTTACTGAAAGAATAGTCTAGATGGTGCAGGAAAAACTGACTCTTCACATCTTAATGATTCTCCTCATATACTACACTAAAATCAAAATGGATCAAAGATCTAAATATTAAAACACACACTAAATCTTCTAGAAGAGTGAATAGAGAGAACTCTTAAAAACAGATATAGGCAATACTTTATGAACCAAACACACATTATATAGGAAATATTACAAGGAATCAATAACTGGGTTCTCATCTTATTAAAAAGCTTTTACACAGCAAAGGGAATCATCAACAGAGTGAACAGGTAACTCACAGTATGGAAAATATTTTGCCAGCTATTTCTCAGACAAAGGAGTAATACCTAGAATATATATTTTAAAAAATCAAATCCCCAAATTCAAAGTCTCAACTTTAAAGTGGGCATCTGAAATGAATAGACACTTGTCAGATGAGGTACAAACAGCAGATAAATATATTACAAAATGTTCAATGTCATTGACCATTTCAGAGATGCAAATTAAAGCTATATTAGAATTTTGTATCACTAGAATGACATCTTTAATAGTCGTATGCTGTAGCTAGTTTGCTGCATTTCTTATTTCCACTATAAATTGTAAAGAATACTCAGTAACAGATAAATGGATTATGACAATACCTTAACAACACATCACAATTCCTGTTCTCCTTCAAAGCCATTATGATTTCCTTTCTGAATTATTTTAAGGATCTCGCTGTATTCATTGATGTGTCTTTACTATTTTCAGTTTTAATGACAACAGCCAGAGTGATCTTCCAATATTTCATGATGTAGAATGATGTCCTTTCTCAGTTCAAAATTATTGTATTTCTATCTCAATTGTGACACAGCCAAAGTACTTATAGTGGCATCCACAGCCTCTAAGCAAGTCGCAGACCCCTTCCCTCATGCATCCCCTTCATCTGTTGTGTTCTAGCCATATATAGTAGCCATTTGTTTCTAACACCCCAGAAATGCTGCCTCAGGACTTCTATACACATTCTTATCTCTATTTGGAACATTCTTTTCCCAGATACTCATGACTCATTTCATAACCTCCTTCCTGTCTTTACTCAGACAAGAAGTCTTCTCTTTTTAAAGTATTCCATGGATACTCTCTTAAATCTATACCCCAAATAATGCCTTTGTCTTCCTTACTTTGTTTCTTTCTCATTGAAAGGATCCAGTTCTACAATTTCTCATTTAGTTAACTTCAGGCTTCCCAACTAGTAAGTTCAGCAAGTTTGCAAACTTATATTTGGTATGTTTACTTCAGTATTACAACATTTAGATCAAGAATGTACATAGTATGTACTTGATAATTACTTACTGCATATTTGAATGAATGAGACAATCTGCAAAACAAACATTTATATTAACAGATGAATTTTAATACATAAGAAGTAATATGAATCTTAGCATAATGTTGGGAGAGACTAGCTAGATGAGCCCTGCTCTAAGTTATCTGAGAAAAAGTCTTAACCTTACTTATCTGACCCACCCTCTTTTTGGCTACAATTTGAGAAAAACAATTGCTGCTGTGCAGACCTTGACAGAATACTTTCTAAGCCTCCTCCATATTTGTTGGTCAACTCTATTTTTCCAATAGTTAGATAGAGTGATTGAGAATTGTTATAACCCTGCTTAATTAATCAGCTGTTGTCTTACAATTACACTTCTACTGCCTAAATTTGACTCAAATATCAGAATTTGTCTGATTGGAGCAGTGTGTGATGAGCTTCCTCTTTCATTTTAATCTTCATTCTCATCTTCAGAGAAACCCATGGAATACAAACTCTATGGCAATTTCTTCTGCATAGAAAGTATCATTTCTTGTTTATCCCCTCAAAACAAAAAGGTTGTCTTTACAGTCAAATAAATTATAGATAATATGGTTCTTGTGTTCCCTGAGAATTGGTTCAGCCTCTGCTACTCTTTGCATTTCTCGCATAGCTTCCAACTGCCAAGTCACAGCCAATAGCCCGCCATCATGCCATCTGACTCTCTGGCAGCTGTTTCTGACAATTGGCTTGGCAGGCTGCGCGCTCCCTCCAGGTCTCCTGATGGCCTTACTGCCTGCACAGTGCTGCTCTGTTAGATGGATTTGTTTTTCACACTTTGATCGGTGCTCTAAAATGCGAATTGTCCTTTTTCTGGGCTATGTATAAAAGAAGCTAGTCTGACTGCTCTCACATGTCACCCTGGAGGTTCTGCTCCCGACTACTTTTTCGACTCATAGGATTCTGGCCAAAAATCTGCTCTATGGGCTGAGAGTCACACATCCCATTCTGAGCAGGCCACATAAATCTGTCTCCTGGCTTTTGGGTCACTTTCCAGTTTTATACCAGGCACAGGGCAGCTTGCTTCTCTATTAAATTTAAGTAGTCCTCATCAAAGTGCAGAACCTCTGCTGTGAATGAAATTAACAGCACATTTGATGCATCGCTGGCACTCTGCTAATATGGATTTTTTTTTTTTAACCACATAGAAGAGTGAATATGACTGAACTAGACATAAAGTAAACTTCAGACAAATTCCATTCTTGCTGCTGGACAAGATCAATATCCATCCTCCAGGTTAATCTAAATTTGTATTTGTGTTTACTGTTGTTTTGATTTGGGAGCATGATTTTTTTTTTCACAATATAGTAGTAGTACATAAAACTATTTCAATGTTTTTGATCATGTTAGTCTGCAAGTACTTATGTGTTTCATGTTGGGATTCATAATGAGCACAATGAAAAATGGAAAAATTGAGACAAAGACAAATGTAATTAAAGAAAAAAATCTATATTAGATCATAAAGGTTGCCGTGCTAGAGATATCCCTGTAGGCTACAATAATAGGAAAGAAAAGTAGAGAGTCTGACCTCATCCTTGACTTTGTAAAATACCGAATAACACATAGTTTATATTCATTTGAGGTCAAATTTCTAATTCCAAGTATATCCACAGTCTACTATATTTTTAAACGTTAGCACACCTTCCCTCACATTCCTCCCTCACAAGAGAATAGTCCAGTAATACCTCTGGTAGCACTATCTATTCAAATGCAATTTTCTTACAACCCAATGTTAACTCATTAAATCTTTAATCCTTAATTAGCTCCAGGCTCAAATCCAAATCCAAATTTTTCATTAAATATTTTCAGATTTGAATCAGAATGAATTGCTTCTCTTTCACCTAATAATACTGAATAAAAACCCTCTTTGCATTCTACTTAGCAATATCTTTTTAATAAACAGAAAATAAGAAGTATGTGTGCATATGTGCATTTTTATTTATCATTTACCATGAAAGATTGAACATTTTACATCTTAATGTAAATGTGTATCTCTATTTGGATAAATAAACAGCATTTTTTTCATTTACTTTTTTTTGGAAAATTGTAAAGATTTATTTAAAACTATCTGAATAATTGAGATACAACGTTTAGTATTTCGATGTCAACTCTTATTTAATATTAATTAATTTTCTTCTTTTTCACTTTCATGGTCTTTCTTTCTTCCTTCTGTTCTTATATTTTATGTTTAATTTGATGCTAAATAGGGCTGGGAATTTAGCTCAGTGGCATAAGTGCCTGCCTTGCAAGTAGGCAGTCGTGAGTTCGACCCCTGGTACCGATAAAAATGAAAAAGACAAAAAAAAAAAAAAAAAAAAAAAAAAAATTTGATGCTAAATGACCAGACAAGTGTAATAGTGTTATAGTGCTTTGACTTAACTGCTGTTTAAAAAAAAATATTAAAATAACAATACACAATATATTAATCATTGCTAATTTCCTATTATCCTCTTTTGAAATTATGTATCATTGTTTCCACTTTTTTTTTCCTTTTAAACTAAAAAATCATGAATGTCTGCTTATTGGAGTCAATGCTATTTATTGCTCCAAAGTAATACGAACCTACAAATTATATTGACATTTTTAAATTCTTTTCTAGAGAGGACTAAACTCAATTACAAAAATTTTTATATCACTTATTACAATATAATTATCTTCATGAATTTTATATAAGAAGTTAGTATCTATATTCTATAGCAAATAATTTTAATCCCTTAAACTGATTTTAGTAGATCAAAGTAATAAACATTATCTTGCAACCACGATTTTATAAATCCGAGTGAAAGCATGACACTTTATACAGTGCATGTGAATCCATCTCTCACACCTATTGCCTGATATTACATTTCTCCATAGATAATTTTCTCCCAAAACAAAATACTTCAGTCAACCATATTGGACCAGTACCTTGTCCAAAATAAGCTACTTTGTGCACAGCTTGAACACCTTTGTATTCCAAACTTCACCAGATGACAGATGCAACTTGTATTTCCCAGCGATCATCCCAAATGGTGCTCTAACGGCCCTCCTGGAAAATGTCCTTCTACCCTTCTGTGGCCTTTACCATTAGCCAGTCGAACTGTCTTGGCAGAGGGAATATGCTCCTTCTTCCTTTTGCTCCTTTTTGACCTTTTTGTCCAGGATTTCCTGGCCTTCCCACATTTCCTGTTGGTCCCAAGTAGCCTCTACTTCCAGGAAAGCCAGCTCCTTCTGTATCACCTTTAAGACCTGGACGATCTCTTAGACCTGGAATGCCTGGTATATCAATTTCTTCAGTGGGATCTCTGTCTCCTTTTTCACCTCTGGGTCCAGGGAAACCTTGAATTAAAGTTGTATTTTTCAATTTCAGAGAATGGTTGCAATCTTTCAAGCTAAGATCACTGGTGATATTCTTCAGCACTTTCAACTCTTTCTTTATTCCCCTTCCACATGCTCTTGCTCTTTTAGCGACTTAATTTCTGTTGATGCATTGTATAATGCTCCTTCAATTTACTAATATCCTCGTGTTGCTTCAATTTAGTCTCCTGGACTTTTAAAAAATTCAATGTTCCTATATTGAGCTGCAGATCAAGGAATGTGCTATTCAGACTTACTAAGGGTTTGGAGATCTCATGTATTGTGTTCTTATGTTCTTGGATTGAGGATACTAAGGTACTTAGCTGCAGAAAAGCATAACTGAATCTTTGATCAGTTGTCACACTGAAATTTTGGAAGTGTTCTGAACCTATGAAATTGGCTTCTGCATCTGAAATGTACTGTATTTTTTCTCAGTGTTGTTGATGTGTCCCAAAACAATTTCTGGAAATCTCATTGCATCTTCACTGTCATTCATTTTCCAAGACTTTGAGACATAGCATTTGCATGAGCTGAACCAACCATGCAATTCTTCACTTCCCACTTCAGAAGATGAGCTGCCACTATGCTGATGACAGGTATCAGGGTGACAAGTGCAAGGAGATACAGGGCAATGAGTGCAGCTTTGAAGGACTTCAGTTTCTCTCGGTGGCCATTTTTAGGATTGGGAGGAAGCAGTGCTGTTATTAAACAAGCATCAAATTACACAGAATCTGAAGAGCTATCAGGCTCCTCCTGGTGATCAAGAAAGACATTCTGCTGCTCCATACTGCCTTCTCTTACAATCTCTCCTTCATTCTTCACACAGCTTCCAGACCGACCGTCTTCCACTGTCACACCTCTTCTCCCGCTGTACAACACTCTGGACAGATTTCCAGCATACTCAACTCCTGACTAAAATTCACTTTCAAGAAAGGAGATCTTTCCTTGAGCGTGGTACAGTAGCTAAAATTGTGATCTACTCCTTTGGATTCAGTTCTTGGAGGGTTCAGTTCAAACTCAGTTGGCTTCAAGGCAGCGGGGCATGGTAGGGCAGCCATTCGTGGCTGCTGCAAACAGCAAAAGCCCCATTTTCTAACTTGCAGCTCAGAGCAACAAACTTATACTAACTTTACACCTACTTCTTTGAATGTGTTTTGGAAAATGACCACAGAGAATTTAAAGCACAATATGGTTTTCAAATGGTATTAGGATGAGGTATGTACCCCTGTCCTTTCCAAGTTCATTTTTATCTTATGCAGAAATATTTCCAGCATTGATGGAATTATACAATGTTTGCTTCTTATATCATCAAAACTTTTGTGGTTAGTAGTTCTTGTGAGAATCTGTTTCCAGCACCAAGCTTCCCTTTATGCCACCAGATGTAATAAGAAGTCTCTCTTTGTGGAATTCTCTCTCACAGAGGCAGTTCCTCTTTTTTCTCATTAGATTCAGGTATTGCTACTAGAATCTAATCTGAAATTTTGATGGATAGATTCTATTCTGAAAAATGCTGGGGCATACATGGAAAATTAGTCTCTGGTTTAGTGCACTCAAAGCATATCATAAAAAGAAATAAAGATTAGTTATGTAACTTCTCTCACTACTGTTCCTGTTGCGTTGATGCCTGAGAATTTGCAAACCACTTTAAGACAGTAATACCTGCAGCAAACAAGACAAAGATTTTGCCACCCATCCTAATTTATATTCTTGAGAGTTGTAACAGTATACTATTGTCAATGCAGAAACAGCTGTACAGTATAATAGCCTTTCTTTGCTATTAATTTTCAATAAAAAAAAGAGTTAAACCAATATTGTAAAAGATAGAAAATGTACAGGCACAAAAACACAATATATAGTAGGCACGCAATTCCCCCCTCATGCCTTCATCATTACTTTCCTCATTTAGTCCCTCCTGAGATGGAAATGTAATTTGAACAGTCTCAGAGTTGTTGGTCCTGGTTTGTACACAATTGCCTGGCAATTGAGATACATTTTCATGGAGTATTCTCCCTACAGACTTCTAAGGAATACTCTGTAAACCTTTCACTTGTAATTGAGGAATTGTGATGGAGGAAGCCTGTGTCAGAGTAAGAAAGTCACTGTATGTCATTAATCCAGACCTCATTTTACATAGATAAGAACAAGAGTTCAGTGATGAGAAGGGTTTGTCCAAGGTTACCCAACAGGATCACTATGAGTGTCTGGTCTTCCAACTCAATGCATGGTGCTATTGTGGCACTCCTATCGCTTTGTTTCTGGAAAATTACGGAAGCAAGATTGCCTTAAATGTTACCCCCCTATTCTTCTTTAGAATCAAGTATTACTTTACTTTTTGGTTGTTCCTTGCTATACAAATCACTAGATAAGGAGTCTGGTCAGGTTTCTATATCAAAGACCTATTTTGACTTCCATTCAACAAGACATCGTGATGTAATATACACTTCTATCTCACACAGGTGCTACCTGAAGAAGATGCTAATAATCTTCTCTGGGTAAATACGCACCTTAAAACAGATAGATTTCTACAGAGATTGTGTCATAATTTTATGTTATGTTCCATTAATGTGGCAAGTTTCTTACTTTCTGCTTTAGTCACACTTGGTCTTTTTACTCAGATCATTAAGTTCCACCTGATTATTAAGCCTTAGTGATACAAGAGTGAGAGAGGCAACTACAACTCTTGCCTTCTTGGAGTTTCTATTCTACTTGGGATAACTGGGCAATGGGATTTGGGTTGATGTAGCACAGATGCAAAAGAAGTGGACATACAAACTTCTGGAAGAAGAACACTCCAGAGAAGAAAAATTGTATCAAAACCCTGAGCTGGGATGTAAAGGATTCCTGAACGAAAGAATAAGGCCCATGATGTGAGGATGTACAATAAGGAATGGGGGTGCAGTGGGAGGAAAAGATCACATGACAAACTCACTATAGGCAAGGATGATTTATATCCTGACTGCAAAAGAAGACATATTCATTGTGTAGATGTAGTCTTTAGGGTGCTGCAGGTAACAAAGACTGGACTTTGCATATACTGAGCTTTTCCACTACTGAGTTACACCTCCACCCCAGAGACATACCCTTAAAAATCACATTGGCTGCTGAGGAAAAAGAAGAGGATAAATGTAAAAACAGAGAATTTGTATAGAAAGAGACTTCAGCCATCCACTGAGTTATGGCAGTGGCACAGGTTAGCTTGTATTTGTGGGAATGAAGAGTTGTACAAAGGGTTATTATACAGTCTGTGGATAAAGCAACTGCAAAACTTCTATGCTAGGAGCAGCCAAGAATGAAATTTATTGATATAGATAGAAATTGACATTATAGTAATTCAGATTTTTTTTCTAACTCATATCTATAGTCACTTATATAACATCAGCTACTACAGAGAGTAGAGTCATACATTAGAATTTACTGGAAATGTACTAGAAAATACATTACTTATTAAAGGCCAGCTGTAAGTACGTATTGTGCTAAGCATTTAGTGCAGAGTAACTTTGGTAGTTACAGCTTTTAGTTGACTGAAAACCTCTCTCCTGTCTCCTTTTGGTAACTTCCAAGCATCCTCAAGAATAAATGATATTGACAGAAAACTGAAATCTTTTCTTGGTATTTCTCTGTTACAGGTTGTAGGAAAGACAAATTTTGAATTCTTTTAGGATCCATTTCCCTGATTTTTGCAAAATCTGAAGAAATAAAACTGACAATAAAAACTAAAGATAGGAGGGGCCCAGAAAATTAGCCCTGATAGAACTGAGTTGTAAAGAAAACTGATGATTTATGAGGTTCCTCAGGACAGAAAGTTCACTCCTGATCTGAGACCTGTCCTGATCCAGGTCCTGCCAAAATCCCCACTCTCCATCTATACTTTATCAAGCTGAAGATGACTCAGAGCTCATTTCTAACCCACCTAACAGATAAGCCAATATATTTCAATTCACCTTCCAGTAACTGGATTAATAGGAAACATTACCTTCTGAAGAACAAGAAGTAGAAATTAAAGTATAAGGAAACTATGTAAGATTAACATGGTACATCTAACTCCACATTCACATGATAAATTATGTTCAAAATTCTGAACTACACTCCATGCTACTATACCTGCACACTATACAACAGGTGAAAACAAAGTTTAGGACAACAAGATTTTTGTCCTTGAACATTGAAATGTCAGGTAAGTAGCAATAAAGATGAACACAAGACAATTGTTATAGGAGAGTGACAGTGAGAGTGGTTTTCAATCTGAGGAAATATTCTTTCTTTATGACAACCTTCTATTACATAATTCTTTAAATTTTCTCATGAAATTATCTATTCTTTATGGTTCAAATAAGGGTTTTTCTAAAAATATATTTCTAATAATGCCTGTACACTTGAAGGTAAATGTTTCTGTATACCCCTATTAAAGCACTACAAATCACCACATTCATTTGATCCTTGCAAATAAATGAAAACACTATATTCTGATTGCTATTTTCTTTGCCTAATTTCTGATTTTCATCTTTATCACGACACCTTTGTAGTTCATGCTAGCTAGCAATCTTGACTTATTATAAAATTGCTCCAGTTCGATAGCCCTGATTATAGCACAGTGTAATTTAAGGCTAAAGATCGACAGATCCCATGAATGAAACTTCTTTGAGCTTTATTTCATTGCACATTTGACACTTTATATTTAAAAAATACTACTCTCAAAAGTGAGAGTTTTTTTGTATTTGTTAATGGTTGATGATAAATTGCCTTTGAACATCTTACATATTTCATGGGTGACTTTATTTATATATATAACTGCCCCAGATTTTCCTGAGGAGCAGTAATACAGATCAGAATATGAACTGCTTCAGGGACTTTCTGAGAGATCACAACTTGGAAAATAATAGTATAAAAATTTCATACCCTGGGTGATCTCTGTAATCTTTTTACTACAACCCTTTCTTAACCTCTCCCAGACTTTATCTTCTAAATATTTTACTCCATATAATATCAGTTCTTCATAACACTAAATTCAATTGAAAGACATGATAGATTCATGATCCTTACAAATTCACAGAGCAAGGAAAGGCCATTGCATGGCATGTGTTATTTTCCTCCAAATCCTGACTATCCAAGTTTCATATTGTTACCAATAGAACACAAAACTTATGCACTAGTCTACTGAAAGCCTTCAATAATGATATCTAGAGGTGAAATAGTAAGTGCTCTAGAGTGTGCCAGTTTTCAATTAGAGAAAAATAGTTTTCTTCTCTTTTATTCTGACTTCAAAAAACTTGAGTCACTTTTAAAAGTCTATTTGATTGTAATGAAATAGGGAAAAATGGAAACTGGAATTTTTAAAAACATATTGTTATATCCCAGTCATTTTGTAACTATAAGTTCTTTAGAAGTTATCCTGAATTTGATTATCAAATCATTCAGAAATCTTATTTCAAAAGGAAAACTCCTCATGAATTCACTCTGCATTTGCCCAGAGGATCTCAACATAAATGACATTTCTTTATTTGTGGGAGAAAAAGAAATATTCTCTAGAAAATTCAATTATAAATCTTACAAGATTTACGTAGTAATCAAGCACAAAGAGAAAGAAATAGGATATCCATCATTATCATCACCCCTAGTCCTTTCTTGATGCTATCCACCATTCAACACCCTTAAACATTAATATCTCCAGAAGTTCTTTCTGACCAGCCAAGTGCAACTGCATTAAATTTCTTCCTTTAGAATATTGGCTAGAACCAGAAACTATTGTAAAATATCAACTGTAATAGTTAGAGTATTCTCTATTTCAAATACCTTTCTCTACCAAGAAGAATATGAGTTTTAGAAGATAGGAACTGGATTTTATTTGCTCACTTCCAAGTGATCTACTGAACTAAAGTTGCTGATCCATTTTTCACATTAAGTTCCTGTTTAGAATTCTGTCTTAAAAGATGAATGTTAAACGTTGTGACTCAACACAGTTAGGGTGCACATAACCAGTAATCAAAAGGATAAAATATGTACCTGGAAATATCTGATTGCAAAAATTTTACACTATATCTGTTACACATCATTATAAAAATCAGGATGAGAAGGATAATGCTACATCAGGGTGACTCTGCTATAAAATAAAGAATTATTAATAATAAGAGTAGGTAATTAATAAAATAGTTGTACCTAGGGTTTATAGAACTCTAATAATTCTATAGTAATAAAGAAAAACTAATCCAACTTAAAAATGGTTTAATTATTTGAACAGAATTTTACCAAACACAACATATGAATGGCTAATAAGCATATAAGACATCATTACTTGATGTTAAAGGAAAACAAATTATAATGGAGTAAATTACATAAAAATTTTTGTCCACTAGAATGGTAAAAATAGAATGATAATGAGTGCTGAGAAGTATATGGAAAAACTGCAATCTTCACACCTCACTTATGGAATACTGTGTGACACATCCATAGTAGAAAACTGTTCAGCAATTTCTTGAAAATCTGTGCATACATTTGTGGTATGATATAGTCACAAGAACTTATACAAGGGAATCTAGACATATTTATGCAGATGTAGATAGATAATAGAGAGGAATTTTCAACTGTTAGTGAATGTTCACAGTAGTAGCTTTGTTCACAAAATAGAACATTTAGAAACAATCTAAATATCCACTATTATTGAATGAATAAAACACAGAATACCGATGTGATGAAAAATTAATTAGAATCAAAATGAAATTCAAATGATATGGTATTTGCACTTGAACTTTATTGTATGTAATACAAGTAAGACTTCAGTTAAGTAGACTTCTTTCCTAATTAAAGCACAATTTATGTCTTTGATAAAAGTGACATTTGTTTTGATTTTTGTTAAAAGAACAGTTTGGATTTCAGTCATTAGAACTATACTCTGTCTCAGCAAGATTTCTGTTAATAATCTCTCCTTTGACAGTTTCTGTCACATTACACCTAATGACAGCCATTTCTCATCTGCAGCTATGGCATATACAATATATACCAAAATAGTGCTTTGTTTTGCCTCTTACAAAATGAATTAAATTCAAGAAAACCACTGAAATGCCAATTTATTCATTTCGTTTGCTAAATATAATCAGGGCAAGCACTTTGCAAATCACAAGGAAAGTGAAGCATTTCTAATTCAACAAGTTAACCCTATGATTTAAGGAGAAAGGAAGAAACTGATGTACTATATCAGTAAGGCAAGCATTCATGAAAATAAAAGGCTTTTCAATGGTTTAAACGCAAAATAAAATAAAAATAAAAGGTTTTCAATGGTTTAAACGCAAAATAAAGATAAAAGGCAAGTCTTTGGATTAAGAGAGTAATTTTAAAGACAGCGCTAGAGAACCAAGGAAACCCATAGGACTTAATTCCAATGCATCTTTTTGTGGTGCTAAAGCCCCCCCCCTACTATGATGTAATTGCATTAAGGATATAATTGAGGGCACTTATTGATAAAACATTATGTGACAGCTGGATTTCAGCTGGAGAAGTCAAAAGGAAGGTGAAAATGTAGATGTTATTCCTTCAAGTTCTGTGTAGGCAACTGCAATTTGTCTCAAATATTTAATTAGAACCGAATTTACAGGGAATGTGGTATGCATTAGTTACTTTTCAGGTGCTGAGACAGAATACCGCATATCAACAATTGAAAGGAGGACAAGTATTTCAAAACAGTTTCAAAATATTCAGTTCATGATTGGCTGACACCCCTGTAAAAATCAGTATAGCAGAAGTGCATGCTGGAAGAAAGCTGCTCAAACCATGGTAGCTAAAAAGCATAGAGAGAGACAAAGATACACTCTTCAAAGGCAAGGTCCCAGGGATGCAACTCCTACAGCAGGACCCTGAGAGGATTATTTCCAAAAGATATTATTTCCAAAAGATGTAAAGTAGAAAACAAAAGAGGCCTTTATTCTGAGAACACCGAGAGCAATAACCGACACCCCTGGCCTCTGGAGTCTGGTGATCTCTCCAGGGGACACCTGGAGTGAGGCACATAAGTAGCCTGGGCTTGGGGTGGAACCTAAGGGGGCATTAGGGATGCCAGGAAGCCCATCGGTCTTAGTTTGGCACCAGAGGTAGATTCCTAAGGGTGGGGGAGATAGAGCTCCTTGACTTTACAGGCTACAGTGTCTGGCCTGGACCAAAACCCTTTCAGACCCCATTGTCTAACAGCTCCAATCATCGCTCAGAAGCCCTATCTCTGAACAGATGAGATTTTTGAAAGACTTTTTAGATTAAACGCTAATATAATATAATGGACAGTGAATTACATTCAAAGCTGAGATACATTCTAATCTTCTGATTCTGAATATGGAAATTATCAGAAATTTAAACACAGAATTACTATACGCTGTAGCAATGCCACTACTGAGTGCATATAAATTAAATTAGTAAGCATTAGACAGCTTCATCCTCTTTTTTAATTTTGCATAACTCACAGTAGCCAAGAGATAAAAATAACCTGTGTCCATGAACTGATGAATGGAGCAATAAAAAAATGGTACATCTATACTATGAAATACTATTCAGCAATACAGAGACTGTGTCCTTTGTGACTACACAAATGGAATTGGAGATTGTTATATTAAGAGGTCTATGCCAAGCACAAAAAGAAAAGTGTCACATAATCTTGTTTATAATAAAAAATAAAAAGATTGTCTACAAATTGAGTGTTAGATGGTGATTCCAAGAGGACAGTGCTATGGTTTATATCAAGTTGTCCTTCAAAAGTGTCCTGAATTTGTAGATGAAGATTTGGAAAGGACACTGAATCATGAGCAATATATTGGCAATATTTAGATTTTCAGTTATTCCTTAAAATTATTTACTTCTAGTTTGCCCTTTCTACAGTCTCATTAGCACTGAGAGATAAATATTGGGGAATAGCATTTTGAACCTAAATATGCCCCTGGGAAAGGAATTCATTCTGCCAAAAAATAGTTCACTGTCTTTGGGAAAATGTTTTGAATCATCTGTGACATTATTTATGACCATAGGTTAATTGCTGCATAGAGAAATTATGTGTTGAAATAATATGTTATTTTTAAATAGTTTAACACAGAACAGAAAAATTGTTAATACATTGTCTCAGAGCTTCATATGACACATTTTTATTCTTTTGTTCTAGAATTTTATTTAAATAAATATTACAAAAATAGTATCTCATTATGTTCCACCTTGAATTATGAAATAAAGATATGGTCTTTCTCCCCAGTGACCAATGGTAATCACACTGAGCAGTTAATTTCTCAAAAGTTCCGCCATAATAACAAATGCTGCTGGCTCAGGAGCTGTTAAAGCCATCATAACAAGAATACCCTCAACCAGCCTGAGCAATACCATTATAATCAAATATAAGCAAAATGAACATGTAGGATAAAGAGAGTAGAGGAAAATCTAGGCAAGTGACATTTACCAGTTTTTCTTATGAATTATCAAATTGTTATTTACTATTGATTGTTCCAATCAGAAATGTATCACACTGATATTCCACTTACAGTTTTACTAAGGAAACTTTGCACCTTATTAATACAATGTCAACTGCAGCCATGCCTTCATAAAGTGAACAACTTCAGGTTTAATGCCATTAGTTTTGATAGCAATGTAAATGTTTGTTTTATATGTATTATTTTCTTTTCCTTTTAGATGTTAGGCTTTGGGATACAGAATATGCCTGGGTTAAAAACATGGAAGTATAAAAGAAATAGGAACAAATTGACAAACTTCTGGAGTGGGCTACATGGTGGTTCCTTTCTCATTTTCTTCCCCTCCTATTAACCTTTTACGTGACAACATCAAATGAAACATTTATGCAAACAACATTTTTTTGAATGTTTCTTTTAGAACATTTATTTTATACTCCTCAGTGGAATACAGTTTCTAGCTTTGTTTAGTTCTTTTATTATTACTGTTATATGCTAACAAATTGTCAGACATATCAGGTCTTGCTGCTCGATTGAATTTCAGTGTGTCAAGCCCCATCAATCACAGTTTTTGTTGCGCTTTCCTCAGTGGAGATTTTTAGAAAATTATCAGCTGTACATTATTTATTTCACATACCTGTCCTTGTTTATTGTTAATAAAGTTACTAACTTTGTGGGTCAGAATATTTTGTTTTTCTAACTGCAGTGATTGTTATCTCTTTAGTATTCTAATGGAACAAGCTTGAAAATTTCATGTGGGAATGAGGTAAGATGGAGGAAATGAAAGACAGGTAAAAAATTGTAATTCCAAATTGTACTGCAACCTCTGGGTCTCAGCTGATTATCCAAGGTGATCAGTATCAGCAATGCCTTGGTTAAATTTAGGCTCCTTTCCTCCCAAACTTCATCACTCACAAAATTCCTCAGGAATACTGAGAGCTCATAAATTTTCTTAATAGAGAAAATAAAGAGCAGGGATCTGTCCCTAGATAATGGAGTACATTGAGAGAATTTTAAAAATTGTTTACATTATTCATTCAAATAATTACTGGGATCTTACTTGTAACTTACTTGTACAAGGTTGCTACCCTTCTGAGTGGTGGACCATCCTTTCTTAGATTTTCCATTTTCTCAAGAGAAACATAAATATTTTCTTTTCCGGAAAATACATACCTCCTTTTGAAGCCTGCACTCTATATCTTTGAGTACGTTTTTAAAATTTCTTCCTACGTCTCTTACTGATGCACTTAAAAATCCTTGTTCTGTAATGAGACTCAACGTACCTGGGAGCATAGGGTGTAGGGTGGGTTAGGTTCCTTGTCTTAGCTTCCAGAAGACTACTTCAGGGACTTTTTCAGGTAACAGAAAAACACTAGTTAAATAATTATATCTTATGAAAGAAAAAAAAAATCAGTTTTAAAACGGATATTAACTAAGACCATTTTTTTACGAAAATTTGAAGCTTCAAATGTACTCTAAATTGAGACCTTAAAAAAATTACAAATCTTTGTGGGTCTCAGTTAACACCTGCTTAATTTTAAAATGCTTTTTGAGGTGAATGAATTGTGATAGCTAACTGATTTTGTCAATTTGGGTAAGAAATGTCCAACTAAAATGGATCAGCACAGTTTTGAATGTGATTAAAAGGATTTATTGAAAACAGATTTATCGAAGGCAGCTTGTCCCCTGAATAGTACAAAGGAGAAGGCCTTGTACAGAACAGAAGAAAGGCTCCCTTTTCCTTCCGTGGAGGAGCCCCAGTCTTCACCTTTACCTTGGGCTTTATCTCCTGCTTCCAGCTCAATTTTTCAGTGTCTTATGGAAAAGACTTTGGCCTCCTGATATGGACTCACAGTGGACGCCAAGAGAGCTCCTAGCTTCAACTGGATCCTTTAAATCCCCAGTGCACAGATATTTTCACTCTTCCACACCTGACTCTGTGGGAGGCCGGTGTAAGTCAGTCCTGTAAATCCTTATGTATTTGTTTATTTTGCCTTAAATCTATTTATCTAGTAGCCACTGACAATGAATAAATATATAAAACCAAAATTCAGACAACAAACATTCCTCAAATCCTAATTCCATGAAAATAAATTGACAGGACTTGTTGCTTTGGTCACAGGAACTATAAACTGTTTTTGTGCAAGAAAGCCTGAATGTTCCCATAGGTTTGACCATGTTTTTCCCAGATTTTTACTGAATTTTGAAGCCTGCCTTCCTTTTATTGAAGCATTTGCTCTAGAAAACTTTCAATTGTAAATTCTTCCTCCAGCCCCACATACTTTTCAGTTTTACAAACCAATGGTGCTCTCCTCCCAGACTGCTGGAATCAGTTCTCGAAATATTTTCATCCAGAAGCAAATGACCTCCGTCTCCAAGAGCATGGGGACATTACAAAATAATTTAGGTAAGCATCCTTAAGTAAACACGACCAAGTTACACTGACCAATGACCGACCTCCTACCTTCCCAGCACTTAGAAATGTTCTGCCTATCTTTATTTCAACAATCTCTCTTTCTTTCTCTGTTTGTCTGTCTCTCTAATTGTCACAGTCTTGAATAAAGTCAGACTTAAATATATTAACTAGTTCAGTGCAATCTTTCTTTGACAATTTTTAAGGTTTGGGTTCTTTCTGCTTTCATCTCCATTACAGTTTTTCCTATATTCAATCTATTTTTCATTTACAGTAAAGGAGAAATTAAGAAACATTTCACATGTGGCTAGCTGAACAAAGTAACAAATATTGGTAGCTTTTTTAAAAAAATAGAGTCAAACCTTCAATAATCCTGATTCTGAAATAATTATTGTCACTGGGATGTGTCTGAGAGCTTCTGAGCCTGAAGTAAAGAAACTTATCTTTGTAGAATAGGTTTGTAGGTTCACTGCTCTTGCTGTGGAAAAAGGATTTTCAGTACACTGTAGTCAGAGACATAAGAAAGGTTTACTTGACAGAGATTTGAAGGCACACTCAAGAGAAATGAGATATATTGTCAGATATGAGTATATTTAAGGGAATGTCTTCAAGATGGGTGATCTAGGATGTATGATCCTACTGTCTGTCAGGTTACAATTCAAGGTATTTACATGTGTTTGAGATTGAGATCTGGCTGCTTCCTTGCGCATGGAGGAAACACACACACACACACACACACACACACACACACACACACACTCAAGACTGGATCAGAGCCAGGATTCACAGGACTATTGTCTTAAGACGGTTAGGAATCTTTTATTTTTATAAATTTCCTAGAAGAAAAAAAAGTCTTGTATAATTTTGTGTCTTAAAACTGCAATTAAGTACAATTTTAAAATCTTGACTTTCTTGTCTCCTTTCTACTTAGTTATTATATTTATCCTACCACAATATGGCAGAAAGTAAGGTCATCTTTCCTTTGATCTGTATATGATTAGCCAGCTCCTGATACCGAAAACCAGTTATAAAGTCTCAAATTCCACTTCATAGTTATTCATTTCCTTGAGCAATGAATAGAAGCCTTTTGTTGAAAAGATAACAGGTATTTTGATGAGATAATGTTTTTCTTATAACCTATCTCTATATAAATTAGTCATTTATACTACTAGTCCCTAAGACATGATTTATCAGACAAAAGATTTTAAACATTTTGGTTGGCAAATTTTGAGGATAATGGTTTTTTCAAAGAGTTGGTATGATGCATTTGTATGTAAAAGGAAGATAATAGTAAGTAGAATATTAATCCCCATATAACATTTGAGAAGACATTCTTGAAGGGATTATTAGTAAACACAGGAAAGTACTGTCTTGTCCCACCAGCAAGGGCAACTCTGGTGATTTTAGAGGAAAAATTCGTCAAATCTGTGAGAAACACTCTTGCTCTATATTCAAATTGGTGAAATATATGTTCAAAAGTAAGCTCTTATATTCATGGAGTAAGTTTAGCATAGGCACAGCCCAAGATTCACAAGATAGTAGATAAAAAGAAAGCAACAGGTATGCCTTATTTGTAAGTTGTATAAAACACAAATGAAGTGAAAATGAACAGTATGTTTTTAGAATAATATACCATGACTTAAAAGTGTCCCAGAAATGTAAATTTCTTTGAACTTAAGAAAAATTTTAATATTTTGTTTTGTTCATAGATCTAACATGAACTCTCAAATTATTTTGATTTACATTGAAAAAGCATTTTTTTCTGTTTCAAAGTATCTTTTGTTCAATTATTTGAAAAGGCATTTTAGTTAGTAAACTTTATAAATAGGCAACCGGTCAGGGACAGCCTCTGAGATAAAGTCTGCTGGTTAAAAAGGAAACAACATGCACAACAGTTTAAGAGCTGATATTAACCATACATACAATTAAGCATAGAAATGTAAAGGAAAATACAGGAAAAAGGATAAAGAGTTACCTTAAGAGCCCTAATTCTCAGGTGTAACAATGTTAATTTAGTAAAATCTTTCTCTCTCTCTCTCTCTCTCTCTCTCTCTCTCTGTCTTTGTCTCTGTCTCTGTCTGTCTCTCTGTCTCTGTCTTTGTCTCTGTCTCTGTCTCTCTCATTCTCTCATTCTTTGCTGCTTAGAACTGAACTCAGAGCCTCATGCTTGTTATCCAAGCACTTTACCACTATATCACTATGCTAAATTTCAAGCTTCAGAATACATAATCTGGAAAGCCAGCAGCTGTGGAAATTTGAGAAAAAAATACTATCTGAGATAATAATAACAGTGAATTGGTGGTGGAACTTAGGCAGCTTATCAAGAAAAGTGTGCCAGCCCTCTTGATAAGTGTCCCAACCTGAACCAGGAGGACAACCAGTCAGCAACTCCTGAGATCCAGCCATGGTGGAATTTCGGTGGCTGACCAAGAAAGCCATTCGCTCGCCCTGTTGATAAACACCATGGCACAAGCCAGGAGGAGAACTAGTCAGCGACTCCCATGAGCTCAGCAGCACACAGGCTGAGAATCAAACAACCTAACCTTACCCCACCCTGTTAGCAACTGGAGGCAGAGATCCGAGCATCTCTTGGGAGGATGACCATACGCAATACAGCAAATAAAGGGAATTTCCTTCTATTTTCTGTTTGAAGGCAAATGTCGCTTTCACTGTTTTGTTATGATTAATTGTTTTGCTCTATTTAGTATTCTCTTTCAATTAGTTTTATGATGTTCTGTTTTTCGTTTGATTTTGCAATACCTGATTGAAAGGACAACTACTGTGAAGATAATGAGATATACTAAGGTACCTATTACTTTTATTCCAGTATCCTTCTGTGAAGTTCTGTACCAATTGCACTACATTGTCTCAGTTGGCTTTGTTCTGTCTTGTTCTTTAAAATAAAATAAAACTGTGACTTATTATTCATGTCCCTGAGTATTTATTAACACTATTCTTTTGCATTCCCAAGTGCCTTCCTAAGAAAATAAATTACTTTTGAAGACTTCAGTGAAGTTAGTCAGTGATGTCCCTATTTATCTTCACTCTGTTAATTACATAATTTATATTTAAATCATGAAATCATTTTCAAAAGGAGTGGGGCAGTATTCAAAGTTAACAAAGAGAAGATAAAAATCATCCAGTAGTGCTGGCAGAGAGAATCAGTAGTTATGCTACACCTGCTGGCCCAGCCACTGGGAGGTTGCTTCCTGTGGGCAGCCAGCATGGACACAGAGAGCCAGCAGATCCACCTCTACCTGCCAACCACCACCATCAGAAGGCTGCTTCCTGCATGTAGTCTGAGTGGGCAGAAAGAACCAGCAGATTCACATTCGCCTGCTGGCCACTGATAATAAAAGACTCTTTTCTGTGGTTAACTAGTGGGAACAGACATGCAGCCCGATAAGCCCTGTGCACCCACTTGCAGGCCAACATTAGAGGTCCTTGTTTCCTCTGGGCAGCTATCACCCACCAGGAGATTCAGAAAAACACACCCCTGTGTGCCTGACACCATTGCAGGAGACCCAGTGTAGACACTCAGGCTGAGAGAAGCAGCCCCAACCAACATGCACACCTGGTCATTGGGGAAGCCCCAGTGTAGCTGCATAGGTTTGGAGCCCATGCCTTGCTACCTGCCTGTAAGGCTGAGGTTAGAGAAACGCAGGTTACTGTTCCATCTCTGTTACACTGCAGAGGGGAAGCCAACATGGAATGTGCCTGGGACCCCACACCAGCTTACTGGGAGGAACCCAAGAGAATGAGAAGACGAAGGAGCAAAAGACAATCATGGGCATCCAGGCCACACAGAACAAGTCTGGGAGATACAATCATGGGAAAAAAAATGGAAGTTATACACCTGAAATTTCCAAGAGGATAACAGCTGAAGTAACCAGAAAACGTCATGAGACTGTAAAAGTAATCAGATAAGGAATAATATCTCAGGTAAAAAAAAAATGAAAAAAACATACTGAAAGAATGTGGAGCATATGTAAGAAGGACATAGATTTAAAAAAAAAAAAGAGGAGCATAGGAAAAGGATGGAAACCTTTAATCACAATGTAGAAAGGAATTACAATGTGTGAAACAGATTCAAAGAGATACCTAGGAAATTAAAAAGTCAATTGAAACCTGACAAAACTGCTTGACCATAGAATTTCAAACCTTGAAGACGGGATTACAGCTAGCAATTGTGAAAGGAAAGATCTTATAAAAATAATGAGGAACCATGAGTAACAACTCAATGCCTGGAAGATGGTGGAAAGAGAAATAATTTGAGAGTGATAGGTATCAGTGAAGAAGCAGAGGTCAACACAAATGAAATGAAATTGCTATGTACAGAAGTTAATAGCAGAGAACTTCTTAAAAATGAGGAAAAGATCTGGTATGCAGTTAAGTGAGGTTTATAACACTCCAACTAGCCATAACCAAAGTAAATCTACACCTAGAAATATAATAATCAAGTTTCCAGAAGTTCTGCACAAGAACAGAATATTAAAAACTATTAGAGAAAAGAAACAGATCACGTATAAAGGACACCAATCAGAATCACAGCAGATTTGTCAACACAAACCATCATGTGGAGTACAGTGTTTCAAATCCTGACAGAAAACAACTTACAATACAGATTGATGTACCTTGAAAAACTATCTTTCAAAATTGATGGGAAAATAAGATACTTCCATGGTAAAAAAACAACTGAAAGAATTTATGGCCACCAATCCTATAGAGAGTGCTAAAGGATACTCTAGAAAGAGAAAAAGATGACTATGGTTCTAGAAACAGCAGCAGAGTAGAATCACCAAACAGCACGGCAATTCAATGAAGGGGAAAAGTGGAGGGCCAACAACAGGAGGAAAGCATGGCAGAGACAAGCCAATGTATGCTGGCTGTAACCATTAATGTAGAGGGCCTCAGGTCAGCAAAAAAAAAAAAAAAAAAAAAAAAAAAAAAAAAACCACAGGGAGAGTGGAATAAGATACAAGATCCATCAATATACTGTACACAAGAAACACATTTAGCTGGAAAGGAAATTCATAGTCTGAAAATCAAAGGAGAGAAAAAAAAATTATTCCATGTTACAGAAGACCAGAAAAAAGCAAGGATAACTTGGCCATCAACCACAGAATGGATAAGAAAAATACAATATTTTCACAGAATGGAAAGCTACCCAGCTATAAAGTAAGAATACTCTCAAGAAACTTGCAAGTAACTGGATGCAACTGGAGGTCATGTTCATGGGCAAAACATTTTGAACTGATACAGGTGAAAACTAACAACAACAAACAAAAGACGGAGTTAGTGGGATCCAAAAACACAATAGATATTATAAGAGTGATAAGGAAGGAAACACCTAATAGGAGAAGATGACAACGAATTTATTGCCTTGTCTTGAACTCTTGTAATGTTTTAACAATTTTGTTAGATTTGGTTTTGTTCTGTCTTGTTTCATTAGATTTTACTGTGTCTGATGATATGGGCAGTTATTTGGAACATAATGGATGTATTATGGTAATCATGGTGGGTTCCCTATTATCTTGTTTTGAAGTCCTACAGTGCTTTCAGTCTTTTGTTTAATTGATTTTACTCTATTTGCTTTGATTTTATTATGTGTGATGGCACGAACAGCTATTCTGAAGAAAAGGAGACACTATAAAAACCGTTGTTCATTTCCTGTTATATCTGAGTTTGAAGTCCTGTAATGCTTTCATTCTTTTGTTTTTACTGGCTTTAGTCTGTTTTCTATTGTTTGATTTCATTGTGTATGAGGGTATGGACAGCTATTTTGAAGAGAACAAGAAACATTATGGCAGCCATTATTGATTTCCTATTATCTTGTTTTGAATACCATAATACTTTCTTTTATTGTTTTGATTGGTTTTATACTATTTTGTTTTGTTTGAATGTAATTTATGTAAAGGTATGGAGAATTATTTTAATTAAAATAAGAGACATTATGGTAGCCACTGTTGATTTCCTGTTGTTGTGTTGTGAAGTCCTGTGTTACTTGTATTGTTCTATTCTGATTTGCTTCAGTCTGTTTTGTTTTGTTTTGTTTTCTTTTTTTAAACGAAAAAATAAAAAATCATTGAGTCATATCAACTAAAAATAACAATAATAAAAATATGTATATATTTCAGAGAATTAAATTAAGTGTACAAACATATATTTCCAGAGTTTTACCTTAAAAATTTTAGACCATAATCTATTTCCCATTTCCATTTAATGTTATTCTACGAACATATTCCCAAGTCATAAAATAGATATATGCATAGTGCTGGGTATGGTGGTACATGCCTGTAATCACAGCACTCACAAGGCTAAGGCAGGAGGATCTCTGGGAGTTCAAAGCCAGCCTGGGCCAAATAATGAGTTCAAGCCAGTCTGAATTACACAGGCAGGCTCAATCTCACAACAAAGCAAAGCAAAACAAAACAAAATCTCCCAAAACTATGCATTGTGATGGTGCCATAAGCATTTTATGATCCAAATAAATCATAATTTATGCTATCATTCATGTGATGCTGGAAACACAGGTAGTTGTACTTACTAGAGTAAACAACACTAATACTTTTTTTCTGTACTTTTAATTTTTTATTAATATTCAGAAATAGAGTGTAGGGCTACTATTTTATAACACTGCAACCAGTTTCTAATTCTTTACAGATCATGGGCTTTTTTATGCATCAAATTGAGAAGAGGATTGAACAATTGAAAAACACATTCACACAAACAGACACAAATCTACTGTACAAATTATAATTAAGGGCTGAGTTCTCTGCATTATATCTAAATTATCTGCTTATAGAAATGTAATGAATTGTATAATTGCTACAAATACACTATTTCTGCAGAACAGGCCCAAAAGAATAAACTAAAATCTCATCTAGATTAAAAGTGAACGGATATGAAAATAGGGTATCTTGGGAGTGCCAATTGCACCAGAACTGCGAGGGCTGGACCAAAGTCAAACTTAGCTGAATGATATTTAGCATACTTTAGGCTGACAATATACTTCTCTCTTAGAACAATTATTTATATAATTTAAAGAATCATTGACTTAGAATACACATTTCTGGCAGTTTTTCCTCACTAATAAGGAAGATCACATAATTCCTTCTTACTCTGTCCAGCCCTGTTCCATAAACTTCAGAACAATAGTTAATTCTTCAGAATCAGTATATAGATATATTATCTGTTTTGTATGAAAAGTGCTTTAGTTATAAATGCATTGCAGATAATATAAAACCAAACCTAAATGTAAAAATATCAACTGTTGTTACTATGGAGATATTGTAGGCTTTTCTTTTAAAGACCTATTTTGCAGTTTACCTTCAGTATGAGTAAGAAAATATTTCAAGTTCCTTTGACCTGATTAGCTACACGTTTTGAAAATTAGTAATACCAGTTGGAGAGGGAGAGACAGAAGTCAACAAACAGGCTATGTGATTGTTGGGAGCCGCAGCCCCGAGCCCGGTCGCCTCACTTGGCGGACGTGAGGCCTGTAGTAAAGAGTAAAGCCTGAGGTAGATTACCCCTCCCATCGAGCACGTTAGTTTCCTGCTTACTGCGTAAGCAACCCGCTCAACAATATAGTCTGCCTGGCAACTGATGATGTTAGCCAATCAGCTTGCCTTGCTCACTTTAACATGATTGGACACTGTATCCGTATATATACTGGTGCCACCCCTGGGGGGGAAGGAGAAGCCCGGAAGTAGAAGCCCAGAAGGAGCCGCGGGGAGCGGACCAAAGGAGGCTTCGGCTGGGAGCGATCCCAGGGCAGGCTGTACGGAGAAGAAAAATAAAAGAAAAGGTTGTCCACTGCCAGACTTTGTCGTGTCCCTGGGGGCGGTCCAGAGGGGGCTGCCAGCTCTCTCAGCCATCCCTCAGTCCTGGCCAGTTTATGTTATAGATCTTAGAGACTGTTTCTTCTCAATCCCCCTGCATCCAGAGGACACTCATAGGTTCGCCTTTACTTTACCCACCATTAACCAAGAAAGCCCTGATCTCAGATACGAGTGGATAACGCTGCCCCAAGGTATGGCCAACAGTCCCACTATGTGTCAGATTTACCTTGATTCCCTACTGGCCCCCCTACGGAAATCCTTTCCCAAGATAAGATGTGTGCATTACATGGACGACCTTTTGCTCAGCGGCAGGGACCCAGACATGCTAAATAATATGCTCGGCCAGTTGGTCGAGGCCCTGAGACAAGCTAATCTGCATGTTGCCCCCGACAAGATTCAGGGAGGAGAAATGGTGACCTACTTAGGCGCAAAAATCTCCCCTATGCTAGTCTCTCCACAGAAGGTCACCATTAGGACGGATGGCGTTAGGACCCTAAATGACATGCAAAAACTATTGGGAGACATTAATTGGATTAGGCCATATTTACATATACCAAATTCAGATCTCAAACCCCTGTTCGACCTTCTGAAGGGAGACCCAGATATAGCCTCCCACAGGAGGCTCACTCCTGAGGCAAGAGCTGCCTTACAGAGAGTGGAAAAAGCCTTAGGTGGGGCTACCTTACACAGAATTGAACCAGGGCGACCCTTTGATGTCTGTTTGCTACAGACTAGTCTACAGCCCACAGCGGTGATTTGGCAGAAAGGACCATTACTGTGGATACACCCTAAGGTCTCACCTGCAAAAGTCATAGAGCATTACCCGGAGGCAGTCGCTTCATTGGCCCTTGAAGCGCATGATAGAGCTGTCCAACATTTTGGCTCAGGACCACAAGCCATCCGAGTACCCTATACCGCCAGCCAGATCAAGACCCTGGCTGCCTGCATAGATACATGGGCCATTCTGAGATGTGTTTTCCATGGGGATATAAACAATCAATACCCTAAAGACCCTATCTTGTCATTTGTCACTCAGCACCCTATAATTTTTCCAAAGGTTACTGCCTCTGAGCCATTAGTCCCAGCAACTACAATATACACAGATGGCTCCAAGACGGGGATAGGCGCCTATGTGATCCTAGGCAAGCCCCCGGTTACCATACAATTTGAACCTGATCAGCCTCAGGTGGTGGAACTGCAGATCGTTAAAATGATTCTTGAACGGTTCTCAGAAGCCATTAATATTGTCTCCGATTCTAGGTATGTGGTCAATGCTATGCAAGTGCTTGAGACTGCCGGTTTAATTAGATCCACTTCCACAGTGGCTGGGCTGTTCCTGTCTATCCAGACATTGCTTCAGAACAGACACCATAAGGTCTTCACCACCCACATAAGAGCACATACATCCCTGCCAGGGCCTATGGCACAGGGGAATGCGGCTGCTGATACTGCCACTCGCCCGTTATGGATTTTTACCTTACTAACACCAATCGAGCGAGCCCGTGCCTTCCATGATAAGTTTCATGTCAATGCCAGGACACTAGCAAACCATTTCCATGTTTCCAGAGCAGATGCACGAGATATCGTGTGACTATGTGACTCCTGTGCCACATACAAACCTGCCATACCGATGGGAGTAAACCCTCGAGGTTTGATCCCTGGTGATGTTTGGCAGATGGACATCACACATATACAGGAGTTTGGGACTCTTAAATATGTTCATGTTTCCACAGACACCTGTTCTCACGTCATATTTGCAACAGCAGAAACAGGTGAAAAAGTGTCTAATGTGATCAATCATTGCCTGGCGGCTTGGGCCGCATGGGGCAAACCAAAAATATTAAAAACTGATAATGGACCAGCCTATATAGGCAAAGCCTTCAATGAGTTCTGCAAAATGATGGAGGTTCAATTAAAACATGGTATCCCATACAATCCCCAAGGTCAAGGAATCATTGAGAGGGCTCATAGAAGCCTCAAAGAAATTTTACAAAAACAAAAAGGGGGAGTAGGCCAAGGCCTGGCCCCAAAGGCACGATTATCCATGGCACTATTCACACACAATTTTTTAAATTTAAATAATGATAATTGCTCCCCAGCCGTGGAGCACTGCAACCCTTCCCCCAACCATAAAGGGTGGGTGAAGTGGAAAGATGTCCTGACAGGACAATGGATGGGCCTGGATCCAGTGGTCAGCTGGAACCGAGGCGCGGTTTGTGTTTTCCCACAGGAATCGGGACGAGAACCACTGTGGGTACCGGAGAGACTGACACGGGCGACAAAGCCCTCGACTGAAGATCAGACCTGCCCTACCGGAGATCCATCACAGACCAACCAACAAGATGAATAAAAATAGCGGTAGCCCGAAATGGACAAGAAGATCCTCAGGCATATGCATGGCTCGCTCGCCTAGCCTACGACCGAGTCTAGGGGTGGTGAGCTTCCCACACTCCTCCTCTAAAAAATTATGACATAGCTGGGTAGGAGAGTCAATGACGGGTAAGAGCGTACTCCCCCGGTGCGACTCAACCTAAGCCAGGCCCTACCCCATCCTGCACGTAAGCCGCTGGACTGTTAGATGCTGCCCAGGTCTAAATTTCTCTCCGAGGGGATTTCTTTACGGAGAGGAAATGAGTGCAAGCTTGTGTGCATCCAGGTTCCGTCCAGTTTGTGCCTGGCCCTAGAAAAAGGACGAGGGCCTCAGGGCCTTGGCAGACCATGGGACGGCCGACCAGGGTCTAAGCCAAGGACCTACGGTGGGCCTACGCATAGGGCATAAGCCTCTGCACCCAGTCCAGAAAGGGCTACGATGCGCACATTCATAAAAAATAAAAAAGGGGGAGATGTTGGGAGCCGCAGCCCCGAGCCCGGTCGCCTCACTTGGCGGATGTGAGGCCTGTAGTAAAGAGTAAAGCCTGAGGTAGATTACCCCTCCCATCGAGCACGTTAGTTTCCTGCTTACTGCGTAAGCAACCCGCTCAACAATATAGTCTGCCTGGCAACTGATGATGTTAGCCAATCAGCTTGCCTTGCTCACTTTAACATGATTGGACACTGTATCCATATATATACTGGTGCCACCCCTGGGGGGGAAGGAGAAGCCCGGAAGTAGAAGCCCAGAAGGAGCCGCGGGGAGCGGACCAAAGGAGGCTTCGGCTGGGAGCGATCCCAGGGCAGGCTGTACGGAGAAGAAAAATAAAAGAAAAGGTTGTCCACTGCCAGACTTTGTCGTGTGTCCTTCCTGCCGGCTGGGAGCGACATCGACATGTGATAAGAGCAGTTTAAAATCTTAGACATCTGTTTTTATATTTAAAAAAAAACTGTAAGGTGTGGTTATTTCCTTGAACTCTCATAAGCTTCAAAAACTTTTCCAGATATTGAATAATTATAGCTTCATTGGCAATGTTTTACTCTATTTGTGTTCACATATAAGACAACATACAAGGGTATTTGCCAATTGTGAATTAGTTAAGTACATAATAGAAAAAAAAAAACACAAAAAACTGCGTATTCCTTTAATCCTTTTGTTATAGTTTGAATGTCAAATGTCCTCCAGTGGCCCACATGTTAATGGTGTGGCTTCCAGCATGGCACTATTTGGAAGTAGTGGAGCCATTAAGAAGGGGCTGGTAGAAGGTCATTAGTTCACCCAGGGAACGCCCTTGGAAGGGACTGTACGTACTTCATCTTTTCTTCTTTGGTTCCTGACTCGTGAAACTAGTGTCTTTTCTCTGTCACATGATCCTGCCATGATGTGCCACAGGCCAAGGACATGATACCAACAAATCATTGACCCAAATCTTCAAAATGGTGAGTCTAGAAAGTTCTATCTCTTCTCTTTATGAGTTGCTTGTCTCCAATATTTTTATAGTAATTGAAAACTATATAGCACACTTTTGAATAGAACTTTCAGTGTCGCAAAGTCTCTGCCCTTTTACCTGAGAATATAAATCAGAAGTATTATTAGTAGAGGTACATGCTATACAAGATTGCATGGTACTTTTTTTCATATTTGTTTACTTCTAGTATGTAAGGCATGCCAAAAATAGAGTTGACCTTACTGATACTTTTTGAGTTCAATACATTTATTTAACTGCAGATTTTGTTTTTTAAACATTTTAATATATTAAAATATAGATTGGAATGTAGTATATGTTAGCTATAAAATTAACCCTTCTTGAATGAAAGAAACTAGAATTCAAGTCAGTAGCTGTCGAGCATTAATTTGTTTCCCTCAATAAATCAATAAGTTAGGGAATTTAAATAACTTCTTCTAAGACTTTAAAGAACTTTAACTTTCGAATAGCTCTATACCACACAAAGTAGACTAAATATCTCCAATTTTCAACTAAATTTCAAACTAAATATCTCCAATTTCAACCAAAAGATTCTAGGAAGAAGAAAAAGTGACATGTATAACTCATGGTATAGAAAGATATTCTGACAGGAAAAATTACAATAAATTATTGGGGTAAAAATCTTTTTCTTAAATAAGAATATTCATTCAATCATTAAGTATAATTCTGTGTCAGCCTTGAAACTTGAACATTGTGTTTCTCTGTCCTCTCCATCTTTTGATTCTATTACAATTCAGTATTTTAAACTTAAAACTCTTATCTAGCCTCTTAGCAAGAAGAAGTGCTCACATTTCCCATGACTTGGAGCATAGATTGCCTCATTAGTATGTAATAATTTGCAATTATGCAAAAAAATGAAAAGCAAGATATACACTCAAATGTACTGTACAAATTCCATTTAACATTTAATTGCTTATATTGGCAAACTCTGTATTGACTTTCCCCCAGCAGGGCTCAAGTTAAATGAATCTGTCTTTCTTACAAAATGATCATTCAACTCATTCAAACCAGTTTCATTACAGCATACATTTGTATGTTATCATGACTTATTATAGCACAACTGTGGATTCTTATCTCAACAATCATCCTACTATCTGGTTATGTCTTACAAAAAGTCAACATATTGTTTTTAAAAAGCTATCCATCATGCAAGTGGTGCAGAGGACTAAATTAGTCAAAATTCTCAGCTAACAAAGATTCATTTAAGGCCACTGTAGGTGTTAGTTTTCTTACATTTTCCTAAATCTCTACTCAAAGATCTCTAAGAAGATAAAGGAATAGTAATCGCCTCATCATTTTTTTTTTTTGCAAAAAGCCATTTCATCTGAAAACAACTCTTCTCCAAAAATAGAACACAAAAAAAAAACCATAAATAAATATAGTAAATTAGCAAAATGCTTTCAATATTTCACTTAGAATAAAATTAATCAAAATGTTTATTATTGTATGCTATGGCTTGCATCTCAAACCTTCCCCAAGCCTCCGTGGTCATATGTGGGGCTTTGCAGAGGTGGCTGGAAAGGCAATGTGTGATACTGAGATTAAGGATGTGATACTGGGATTAATTTATGTTGCAATACCAGGATTAATGTGAAGATCTACCCTGGATGTGACTGCTAGCTGTCCTAAGAGTGCATTGCCTGAGTAGAATATAAGGGACAAAGAAACAAGGGTGGCCATCATCTGGTGCTATTTTACGGCCTTTCTGCTGTGGACTGCCTGTGGTGAACTGCTTCTACTCTAGGATGACCCTCTGCTATGCAATCCTGCCTTGCAACTAGCTAACCATGGCCTGAAACCTCTACAAACTTGGACCTAGAGTAAATCTTTCCTTCTTTAACACTGGATGTCTCATATCCTGTCTCAGCAATGAGAAAAGTAGCTAAGACCGTGCATAATTTTTATTTCATAAGAATTCTTCTAAAAGTATCAAAAGGGATTTAAGCCCACAATATTTCATAATAATGAAAGTATAGTTTCTAAACTAACTAGCTCGATAGCCATTTCTGCACATTCACTTTACAAATATTGAGACTACCATTTGGAGGTACATACTAAGTTACAAAACAATGAATTTTAAACACATCTTGTACTTTTCTGCAAAATAAAAAGCTCCTACTTTGCAGTCAGTGAATTTAGACCTTTCTTTAATCATACTGATGCTAGTTTGCTTCTATGCCTTAAAAAGTATTATTTGCTGTTGTTATGGGCATGCTTTTCTTGAACACATCACTCTAAGTACTTTGCATTGTTCTTTGTTAATTGTAGTCATAATAAAATTTCTCCAAGTAGGTTTTAAAAATCAGACTGAATTTTATCACTGGAGCAGCACTTACTCATTTATAAATTCAACAAACATTTTACAAAAACCTGTTTAGCAATATATAGGGTCATACTTTCAATTGGGGGTTATTTTTGCCTTCCACTGACATTCAAATATGTTTGATGACATTTTTGTTGATGGACACAACTGAATAGGGGTGACACTTATGAATGCTTAACAACAGAAATGCACACAACTCCCACAGCAGTTACTGAGCTCAAAATGTCAGGAAGGACGATGTTGAAGAAAACTTATACAAAACAACCATCAATAAATCTCTCATTAGAAGATCTGAAGTTTAAGTCTAGTTTTGTCTTTTACAAGTCAGGGCAAAAAGTGAAAGAAATCTCACAATTGTTAGATTATGATATAAAGAAAATTTCTATTTTTTATCTTGTGAATTTTATCTTGTGAGTGTACTAAATACTTCCTTGGTCTACAATGAGAATTAAATTTTACAAGTTATATCAAAGTATTTGGTGAGCTCTAAAGCAGCATAAAAAAAGATAACTTATAATAAGAATCTTTTCTAATACAACAGCATTCAAAGAAGTATCTCCCCCAAAGGTTATTTGACTATTTACTATTACATTCTCATTTACTGAGATTTTAATATTTATTCATTATGCTATTGTGCTATAATAAGAAAGTATTTGGTATGGGCCCCAAGGTCTGCACAGTTTCTAAACCCTTAAAGTTTCTTAATGGTATATTTAATTCACAATCCTTTTCATCCTTATCTGAGTTTTTGCTAATAAGCTGATTCTTGGTGGGACCCCCAGGCAGCTTTAGGTTTGGGGCTGTTTGAACAACTAATCATCTGGCTGGAAGCTTGACTGTACTGTCCAACCCCTTGTCTCTGAGGAATGATAAGCAGATAAAAATGGAATCCAATTACCAAGGGTCATTGATTTAATCAAGCATGCCACATTATAAAACTTTCATAAAACCTTTAAATGAAGAACTTCAGAAACCTTCAAGGTCAATGAACCCATCCCTATGCCAGGAGCATTACATACCCCAAACCCTACTGGACAGAAGCTACTACATTCAGGACACTTCCTGATCTCACCTTATTTATCTTCCTTATTTAACCTATCTATCTTTTTACCTGACAGTTCATTTATATTCTTTATAATATAATGAAGAATAAATATAATTGTTTCCAATGGTCTGTGAGCCATTATAGTAAATTAGCAAACCTGTGGAGGAGGTAGTGAAAACCTCTAATTTGTAGACACATTAGACAGAACTGTAAATAACCTCAGGACCCACTATTTTCAATTGGTATCTGAGGTGGGAGGCAGTCTTCTGGGACTGACCTCTTCATGTTTGAAGCATGAATTTTATTCTTGTTAACATGAGAACTGAATTAAATTGTAGGACACCCATTTGGTATAGCAGAGAACTACTGAATTATTTGGTGTCAGAAGTGTTCTTTAGGAAGTGTTCTATGTAAAATCAGACTGTGTTATTGATAAATATAAGTATTTTTTTTCTTTTCTTGCATGACATCTGGTCCCAAACTATCCTTATCCTCAAATCCTGTTAACTATTTCTTAACTACTGTATAACAAATTACTTTAGTAATTAGCAGCTAAACATCACATTGTCATAACATTATTTTCTAGTGGCCAGAACATGGAAGTGCTTGACTAAAGATCTGTCATGAGGCTGCAGCCCAAATATCACCTAGGTCTTTGTTTACTTACTGAACAATTACACGAGACTGTAAGTTTGGCCTCCTGGATGGTTCACTAACACAGCTGCCTGAAGGGACGTTAGTCTGTTCCTGCTATCCACAGGAATCTTTACTATGTAGACTTCTCCAGAAGGTTCCACGTGACAACCCACTTTCACCTTAGTGAAGAATCTAAAAGACAGTAAGGATGTCTTACAATGTACCTTATGAAGACCCTTACCTTCACTGCTTCCAAAATCCAGTAACTAGAAGTCATTAGGTAATTAATAAACTACATTTTAGAAGAGGGTGAACTAGACTTTACTTGTGAATGGGTAATGTGGGAGAATTTGTGGACATAATATAAAACCATCACATTCTCCACCTCCCCCTTTCTGCTTTTAAAAGCAAACTATTGGCAACTATCTCTGGGAAGATTTCATGATCACTTTGTGATAATTTATATAGCTTCCTACATCTTTTTCATTCACTTATCACATAGAAGTTACCCACTGTAATATAATTGAACTGCTTAGCCTCAAAGCCAAGATGGTTCATATTTTCCTGTCTAGAATGAGATTAATTCATATTATTTTTAAAACATTGGTAGTGATTCTTATGTACAGCTATATATGGGAACCATTAGTAATTAATTATACAGGAAATCACTGGGGATTTAGCTCAGCGGCATAAGCGCCTGCCTTGAGAGCAGGCAGTTGTGAGTTCGATCCCTGGTACCGATAAAAAAAGGAAAAAAAGACCCCCCCCAAAATTGTACAAGAACTCTCTAAAGATTATTTTTAAAGGATGTTATAGGAATTTGGATGATATTTATGTCAGGCTGAAATAATATTCTAAAATTTCTACACTATTGAGATTAAGGCAAATAACAGATTATTATATTGTTATCTTCTCCCTCATCATTTGTTCCAAATTAGTCAGAGGCTGTAAAAAGGGAATGTTTTTCTCATAACTCTTCAGCTTAAAGTTATATATTTTGTTTTAAATTAAGAAAAGTTTTCCCCCCCACCTCAGACACAATAGCGGATACCCACTATAATTTAGCATCAGTAACTATGCGCCGTATTTAATAAATATTTCAAAAAATATATGAAAATAGACAAAAAGTTCATTTTATTCCTAAGGTAAAGATCCTTTCAATTGCAAATACTACTGCTATTCCTTCCCTAATTGAATTTCCATTTTTTGTAATTTCTGCTTTTTTCCCATTTTAAAATTTGTTACATTTTTACACATGTGAGTTTGATTTATTTCACTTATGAGTATGGTCTCAAGTTGCATCCAGTTACTTATAAATATTTCAGTGTGATCATTCTTTATAGCAGAGTAGTACTCCATTGTATAAAAATACCACATTGTTTTTATCCATTCCTCAGTTGATGGGCATTTACGTTGTTTCCAAAATCTGGCTATTAGAAATTTTGCTGGAATAAACATGGGTGCACATATATCACTTTGGTATAATGTTTTCAGTTCTTCTGGGAATACACCCACAAGTGGAATAGCTGGGCCAAATGGGATCTCTAATCCCAGCTTTTTGAGGAACCTCCAGATTGACCTCCACAGTGGTTGCACCAGTCTACACTCCCACTAACAGTGCAGAAGAGTTTCTTTTTCCCCACAGCCTCTCCAGCATTTGTTGTTGGTAGTTTTCTTTATTCTGGCCATTCTTTCTGGAGTGAGATGGAACTTCAGTGCTGCTTTATTTTTCCCCGCATTTTTTTTTTTTTAAATCGGTACCGGGGATCGAACTCACGACCGCCTGCTTGCAAGGCAGGTGCTTATGCCGCTGAGCTAAATCCCCTGCCCCCTTTAGTGCTGTTTTAATTTGCATTTCTCTAATGACCAATGATGCTGAACATTTTTACATGTATTTATTTGCCATTTGTATTTCTTCATCTGAGAACTGTGTATTCATTTCAGATGCATATTTTTGGAATGGGTCTTTGAATTTTGGGGGTCTGATTTTTTTTAACTCTTTATATGTTCTAGACATAAGTCTTTTGTCTGAGGCACACTTCACCAAGATTTTTCCCCATTATGTGGGTTTTCTTTTCACTATGCAGGAGATTTCTTTTGACATGCATAAACTCTTTAATAAGACATGATCCCAGTTGTTGATTCTGTGAATTATTTTGCATGCAGTTTGATTCTTCTTCATGAATTTTCTATCTACCCCTATGTCCTCAAGATTTCTACCTACTTTGTCTTCCAACAAATTTAGTGTTTCTTTTTTAATGTTTAGATCTTGATTCATTTAGACTTTAGTACATAGTGATAGGCATGGTTTTAATTTTAGTTTTCAGCATATGGAGAGATAATTTTTCCTGCACCATTTACTGGAGAGACTATCTTTTTTTCCAGTGGATGTTTTTGACCCCTTTTATCAAAGATGAGGTGGTTTAGTGTTTGTAGTTGTAGTTGTATATATATATATTTTTTTTTTTTTTTGGTCTTTTTCCTTTTTATCGGTACTGGGAATCGAACTCACGACTGCCTGCTTGCAAGGCAGACGTAGTTGTATCTTTTAATCAATTGCGTTGATCTTCAGGTCTGTTTTTATTCCAATACCATACTAATTTTATTACAGCAGCTTTGTAGTATAACGTCAAGTCAATGAGTGTAATGCCTCCTGCCTTGCCTTTGTTGCTTAGAATTGCCTTTGTTATTCTAGGACTCTTTGGGTTCCCGATGAATTTTAGGAGTGATTTCTCCAGATCTGTGAGTTATGCTAATGGAATTTTGGTTGGGAATGCATTACATCTGTATAACAATTTTGGTAGAAAGGCCATTTTCACCATTTTTCTTCTTATCCATGAACAAAAGATGTCTTTCCATTTTCTGAGGTTCTATTCAATTTCATTTTTCAGGGTTTTATAATTTTCCCTGAATAGATCTTTTGCTTCTTTTCTTAGATTCATTCCTAAGTATTTTATTTTCTTGGGTGCTATTGTAAAGGGTGTGGCTTCTCTTATTTCACTCTCAGTGGTTTTGTTGCTAGTGGGTAGAAATGCTATTGATTTCTGAGTGTTGACTTTGTATCCAACTATATTACTTAATTTATTTAACATGTCTAGGAGTCTTTTATCAGGGTTTTGGGGGTCTTCTAGGGAGAGTATCATGTCATCTGCAAAGAATGATTATTTAACTTCTTTTTTATTCCTTACTCCTTTTGTTTCACTCTCTTTTATTTTTTAGTTTTACTTTATTTGTTTATTTATTTATTTTTGTAGTGGCAATCAAACTCACAACTGTACCCTTGCAAGGCAGGCGCTTATGCCGCTGAGCTAAACCCCAGCTATTTCACTCTCTTGTCTAATTGCTCTGGTTAGTACTTCCAGCAATATATTGAATAGGAGTGGTGATAATAGACATTGTTGTCTTGTTCCTGCTATTAGGGTAAAAGCTTTCAGTTTTGGGCCATTTAATAGGATGCTGGCTATTGGTTTGTCATAGATGACTTTCTTCAGATTGAAGTAAAACCCATCTATTCCAATTTTCTGTAAGATTTTTTCATGAATATGTGTTGGACCTTATCAAAAGCTTTTCTGCATGTATAGAAATGATTATGTGGTTCTTATTTTTGGCTCTATTGATATGATGGATTACATTTATTGATTGCCGTATGTTGAACCATCCCTGCATTGCTGGGATGAATCCCACTTGGTCATGCTGTATGATCTTCTTGATGATTTGCTGCATTCTGTTTGCCAAACTTTTATTGAGAAGTTTTGCATTTATGTTCATTAGGGAGAGTGGCCTGTAGTTCTCTTATTCAGTTGGGTCTTTCTCAGGTTTTGGTATTAGACTAATATTTGCTTCCAAGAATGAGTTAGGAGAATGAACCAACTCTTTGATTCATTGATTCTTTGGATTGTTTTCTTGGTCTCTACTGTATTGATTACTGCTCTGACCTTTATAATTTCCTTCCTCCTATTGGCTTTGGGCTTGGAGCTTGGCTTGCTCTTCTTTTTTAGAAGTTTGAGGTGTAGACAACGTTGTTTTTTTTTTTTTAATGTTCATTCTGTTTTTCTGATATGGGAGTTCATCACAATAAATTTTCCTTTGAGAACTGCTCTCATTGCATCCCACATGTTCCGGTATGATGTATTTGTATTTTTGTTTACCTTTAAATATTGTTTAATTTCTTCTTTAATTTCCTCTGTGACCCACTGATTGCTCAGGAGTGTATTATTCAACCTTCATGTTTTTTGTGGGGTTTTTGCAGTTTCTTTTGTCATTAATTTATATTTTCATGGCACTATGATCCAACAATATACATGGGATAATTTCAATTCTCTTTCATTTACTTAAGTATGTTCTGTGGGCTAGTATATGGTCTATTTTAGAGAATGTTCCATGTGCTGATGAAAAGAATGAATATTCTGATGATATTGGGTAGAACACTCTGTATATGTCTACTAAGTCTATTTGTTCACAACTGTGATTCAGTTCAGTTATTTTTTTTTAAATTTTATTTAAAGAAAGACTAACCAAACAGAAAATAGGTAGAAATAATACATACATTAGGAGAAAAAAATAAACAGTAAGAAATCATGAGTTGATGTTTACATATTGTCATTTTACAAATATTTGCTCAAGATACAAAAATGGAACATGTAAAGTGGGAATTCAAACAGCAAGACTGCAAACAGTTCTGTTCAACTGTCCAACAAAAACTTAGTAACATAGTTGTCAATACTATACACTTAAACATACATGCAGTTATCCACATCTTCATTTATGTTGAGATTAAACAAATTAAAGCAGGTTAAAATCATTCTGAACAAAGAATAATAGTACTGCTGGATTTCACATTGTGACACTCCATGATAGTGTGTATTTTAAAATTTAACTTAAAGAAAGACTAAACAAAACAGAAAATGGGTAGAAATAACAGATAATTTAAAGAAAATTAACAGCAAGAAATCACTAGTTGATGATTACACATTGTCTTCTTACAAATAGTTATTCAAGATACTAAAGTGGAGCATATAAATTGGGGATTCAAACAGTGAGATTGCAAGCATTTCTGTTCAACTATTCAACAAAAACTTAGAAATATGGTTATCAATCCTATACACTTAAACATACATACAGTTATCCTTATCTTCAATTATGTTGAGATTGAACAAATCCCAAGAAAGCTAATATCACTCTGAACAAAGAATAATACTATTGCTGGGTTTCACATTATGACACCCCAGGATCAGCACTGGGTATTTTAGTGTCTCTTTTTCTTCAAATTTCATCATGTGCCATAAGATCAGTCCTCACAAACTGTTTATAGATTCTACACATGCATGAGTTTTAACATGTATTTCTCTCCTTTCTATATTAGAGGGAAAAAACAAAACAAAGCAAGACAAAACAAAACATATTACTATAAACACATGAAATGAAAAAGACATATAAGACCATTGTGCAAGGAGTTCTACCATAGTTCCTGTGTTGTCTTTTGCTATCTTCAATAAAATTGGCTATATCATCAGACATAGTATAACTGAATATATCAGTATATAACAGTATTAATAAAAACACAACTTTGTATATAGTATAGAACTTCAAAAACCGGCAGTTATCAAAGCACAAATGTGTATTGTAGAGTCTTGTCATCTTCAGTGTAGTTGTCTATACTCTCAGACTTGATACTGTCAATCATATCAGTTTTGAATAAAATCTTCTCTGCCTCATTTCTGTTATGCTCTTGTTTACTATCAGTTGTCTGCTTATCTTCATCATTCTGTTTTCTGCTCCATTCATTGAGGCCTCTCTGCTACTGTTCCTGGAATCCTAGTACTTTTCTTTCTCTCTAGAATGCCCTGCAGTATTCTCTGTAGAGTTGGATTGGTGGTTGTGGATTTCCCAAGTTCCTCTTTGTCTTGGAAGAATCTTGTTTCTCTATTAATTTCTAGAGACAGTTTAGCAGGGTATATCAATCTGGGATGGAGGTTGTTTTCTTTCAGGGCTTGGAATATTTTGCTCTAGGCTCTTCTTGACTTGATGGTTTGTGTAGAGAAGTCTGCCATGATTGTGGTGGGCTTTTCTCTATAGGTTATCTGTTTCTTGTCTCTAACAGCTTTTAATATTCTGTTCTTATATTGAATTTCTGGGATCTTGATTATTATATGCCTGGGTGTAGCTCTGTTTTGGTTGTAGGTGGCTGGAGTTCTGTATGCCTCATGTATCAAAATATTATTTCCTTTTCCTATATTTGGGAAGTTTTTGTTAATTATTTCTGTGAATAACCTTTGTAGTTCCTTCGTTTGTACCCCTGCTTCTTCATTCACATTCTCTATTCTTGTTATAAATTCTTTTGTTGTTTTCTAGCCTTTGTATTGTTACTGCTTGTTTCCTTGTTATTTTTAAAAAGTTTTCCCTTACATATTCCCACATTGCAAAATTGTCCTCCAGTTTGGATAATCTATCCTTAGTTTCTTTCAAGCTGATTTGCCATCTTTCCCTAGAGTTTTTAACTTCCTGGTGATCTCTTGATTCTGCTTTATGTATTCTATATTTTTTTATATTCTTCATCAATGGTTCTCTCCTTTGTTTGTGTTCCTCCCTTCTTCCATCTGTGTCTTCTTGAAGGGTGCTTAGTATCTTTTTTATTAATCTTCTTATATCTTACTTTATTTGGCTAAATATTTCACTTTCGAACTCATCTATGAAGCCCCAAATATATCTCTTTATTTCCACTGGTGCCGTGTCTGATATTGCGTGTTTGCTGTTCTCATTCTTCTTTGTATTTACCTGTCCTGGGTCAATGTTCTCAGGTTTCGGACCTATGGACTTTTTGTTGTTGCTTCCTCTTCCCATCTTTTTTGCTTATCCCAGGAAGCCCCACTTTCTTTCTTTGTTGGTTACAATTCTTCTGAAATGCACTGGCTAGATGACCCTTCCCACTGCTTTGTGCTAGTGAATTACAGACAGGGACAGTGTATGCTTGTCCCTCCCCTCCAGATCTATCAAGCTGCTGTGGCCTGCACTGTATTTATGCTGCCTCCCCTCAAGATCAGCCAAATTTCTGAGACTTCACTGGGTTAGTGTGTTTAGTGTGCACCACTGCTATAGGAACTTGATTTCAGATAACCTATTGGGTCTCAGACAGGTCACAGGACCCAGGCCTGGCTCACTCCACCAATCCCTTTCAGGAAAGGAACAATTGACAGACATCACTGCTGCCTCTTGTATTTGCCAGTCCTGCCTGGTACCAGAATGATGTCCGCCAGAGCCCCCCTATTATGGAATGGCTTTACTCCCATCACTCAGCACAGGTCAATGTAGGCACACTGCCAACTCAGTTCTTCATTTGGCTTGCCAACCCCTGAACTCAATGTAACTCTGCTCCAGTGAGTCGAAGTGGCAGGAGCTCAGACGGCTCAGCAAGTCACAGCAGGACCTCAGCCAGTCGTGGCGGGCCTCGGATGGTTGGCAAGTTGCCTTAATTTCTTCTTGTGATGAGAGAATTCATCTCCCTCTGTTTGGGACTCCCCACTCTGTATTATGTTGAATTTTAAGTTGACTATCTCAGGGAGCCTCTTTAGCCAGTTATTATCTATCTGCCATCTTTGTTCCTCCCCAGTTCCATTTCTTTGCTGATTTTCTGTCTGGTTGATCTGTCCCTTTTTATCAATGGTCTGTTAAGGTCTCTTGTTATAATCTGTTATTGCTTATTTGATTTTTCATTTCTGTTAATATTTGTTTTGTATAGCTGGGTGCTCCCAACATCTCTTCCTGTTGAATTTTTTCCCCTAACTAGTATGCAGTGCCTTCTCTATCTCTTCAGATCATTCTTGGTTTGAAGTTCACATTGTCTGCAAACAGAATAGCTATCCCTGCTTTTTTGGGGATCCTGCTGCATAGAGTACTGTTTTCCATCCTTTCATCTCAGTGTATGAGTTTCCTTTTGGGTAAGATGGGTTTCCTGTATACAGCCAATGGTTGGATTTTGCTTCTTGATCCATTCTGCCAGTCTGTTCTTTTAATTGGTGAATTGAAACCATTTAAGTTAATGGTTATAACTGATATGAATTTGTTTACTTTTGACATGTTATCTTTCTGCTCTTGATTCTTTACCTTTCCACTCTGTTTAATTATTTGCATTGCATAAGTTTTTCCCCCCCTATGTCTATCTAGAGTGTCTTTCAATATTCTTTGCAGGATTGATTTGATGTTCATGAAGTTCTTCAGCTGTTCTTTGTCATGGAAGTATCTTATTGCTCCCTCCATTTTGAAGGACAGTTTTTCAGGGTACATAAGTCTGGGTTGAAAGTTGTTTTCCTTTAGGATCTGAAATACTTCATTCCATGCTCTTCTTGACTTCATTTTTTTGTGTTGAGAAGTCTGCCGTGATTCTGATAGCATTTCATTTATAGGTGTTCTATCTTTTCCCTCTAATAGCATTTAATATTCTGCTTTTATGTTGGGTTTTTGGGACGTTAAATATTATATGTCTGGGTGTAGTTTTATTTTGGTTATGGTTATTTGAAATTCTATATGCTTCACTGATCTGAATGTCAGTTTCCAGTCTCATGTTTGGGAATTTTTCAGCTATTACTTCTGTAAATAGCCTCTTGATATTGTTTGTGTTGTCACCTTCTTTTTTGTTTATACCTACTCGCCTTATGTTGTTTTTCTTTGCATCATCTGTCAGTTGTTGAATTGTTATTTACTGACTTCTTGTTATTTTTAAAAGATCTTTCCTTTCCTGTTCACTAGGTCCAATCTTGTCTTTGAGATCCGAAATTTTATCTTCACTTTTGTTATGGTGTTTTTGTCAACTTTCAATGGAATTTTTATTTCCTGTATATATCTTTGAATCTGCTTCATGCATTTTGTTTGTTTCTTATATTGTTCGTTCAGAGATTTCATGTTTTTGCACTGTTCCTCTAATTTTTAAAGGATGTCTTCTTTAGATGTGTTTTGCATTTCTTTCATTTCATTTATCATTTCTTGTTTTACCTGGGAGGCTGTTTCTGATTTGAGTACTTTTATAGCTTCCTGCAGTTGCTTCTTTATTTCAGTTGTTATTATTTCATGAATTTCAGGTGTATAGCTTATATTTTCTTCAGTGTCTATGTTTCCTAGGCTTGCTTGAGTTTGGCTGGAAGTTTGAGATTTCATTTTGCTCTTTCATTTTGTCATATTCCTATATTTTCTGGTTTTGAGTGATGTTTCAAAGCCTCCCCTGTACTCTGGAAATCACCTGGCCCACTTTTGGGCTTTCAGACAGACTGCAGGCTATTGCTAGACCCTTAAAGTTCACTAGGCATGGGCCAATTAGACCTGTGGGGACTCCCTTGCCTCCTTCAGTGATTTCAGATGCAGGGCATGGTTTTACCACCTGGGTATGAAGTTCCAAGGCTTCCTTGTGCACTGGAATTCAACCTGCACATATTCTGAGCCTGAGATTGAATTCTGGCCCCTGCTAGCTGCTTGGAGTCCACTGGGCATGGCCCAGTTAGACCCACGGTACCTCCTGTGTGTCCTATGGTGATTTCAGATGTAGGGAATGGTCTTACCACCTGAGAGCAAAGTTTTCAGGTTTCCCTGTGTGCTGGGAATCAACCTGCACATGGATTCAGGGCCCAGGACTGGATTCTGGCCCCTGCTAGCTGTTTAGAGTTCTTCTAGGCATGGCTGAGTTAGGCCATGGATCCCAATGTTTCTCTGTGTGCTGGAATTCAACCTGCGTGGGATCAGGATTGGATTCCAGCCCCTGCTAGCTGCTTGGAGTTTGCTGGGCATGGTCCATTGGGCCGACAGTGACCTTCCTTGCCTCCTCAGGTGATTTCAGTTGCAGGGAATGGTTTTACTCCATGAGAGTGAAGTTCTAAGGTTTCTCTCTGTCCTGGGATTCAACCCATGCACGCATTCAGGGCTCAGGGTTGTTATGTTTTTCATGATGACAGCATGATCATCTAATACTGTTTGAACATTTCATGCAATTTTAATCATCTTAATAAACATATATAAGGCCAAGCTTAAATATTATAAGAAATTTAAAATTCACTGGCATATTTTTAGTAAAAAATTGGCAAATTTCTTAGTAAAATGGAAAATAAATATGTTTATTTGAGATGAGTATGTGCATAATAAACAGTAAACCACTTTCTAATACTACGACCTTTTGTGCCCAAATGATACAATTTTTAAATTATACTAATTAATTACTAATTAATTCTTCCTTAGATGACACAGTGAATGTATACACAGCAATGGGTTTAGTTTTGAGATTTTGGTAGACCCGGGAGAAGTGATAAAGTCATTTGATAAAAGGAAGTGTTAGTACTGTAAAAGAATGAATGCACAAACACAAAGCATTTCTACAGTGTGATTCATTATGCATTATTTTCAATAGTAGATTGTTGGAAACACCAACATGCCACACCACTGGAGAATGGGTGTGTATGCTATGGTATACTCACATAGTAGATTACATACAGTTATTAAAAAACAATACAAATGATCTTTATGATGTGATGAGCAGGTTTTCTATCATACAATAGTAAATGACAAAGGAAGATTAAGGTGCAAAATAAATGTGTAGTTCATTTTGTATCTGCAGATTCTTCTTTCATGAACTTAATTAATTGTAAACCAAAAATTGTTTAGGGGGAAAAATCACATCAGTACTAAGCATGTACAGACACTTTCTTCTCATTACTATCTGGACAACGTACTACAATAACTATTTTATACAAGATTTTAATTGAATTATCTACCCTACATGATCTAGAGATTCTTTACAGAATGCCTGACAGCTTGCATAGGTTATGAACAGATGCTGTGTTGTTTTATATAAAAGTCTCAAATATCCACAGAATTTAGTTTGTGCAAAGACTAAATTCTCCACAAATAGCAAGTAATGACTGTATATATAAAGCTTCTGTGGAGAAAAGATAGAAATATAAGAAGATAATTTAATAGTTAGTCAAATTTATTTTATATGTGCTAGATGTACATATGTTTGTATATACGAATTGAAAGAAATACAGAAATGATTACATCAAACCTAAATTAAATAACTAGCTGTTTGTTGGTCAGGGGGAAAATAAAGAAGCAAAATGAATGGAAATGAAATGAAACACTAATGTTTTATTTTTTAACTTGTTTTGACTTTAGAATAATATAAATGTGTTAACATATTCAAAAATAAATTAAATATAAGACAAATTCATTAAAGCAAGTTAAAAATGGAGTACAAAGAAAAATGTATATAGAAGTATAATGTAAATACACAGGAAAAAAGAAATGTTGAGTTACAAAATAAATGTCAAGTTACATTTGATCTTGATTTTCTTTAAAAATAAGTTCTGAAGTGCATGCTTATAATTCCAGTACTCAGTAAGCTGAGGCAGAAGTATCTCTGTGTGTTTGAGGCAAGCCTCAACTATACAGTGAGTTCAAGGTCATCCTGAACTGCATATGAAGATCCTGTCTCAAAAAACAAACAAACAGACAATGAATAAATTTGAGTTGTATGCAGTAGAAGTTTTTATTGGTATTAGGAATGAGAGTGTTATTTTTAAAAATATTTTGTATAAGGGGCTGGGGATTTAGCTCAGCAGCATAAGCACCTGCCTTGCAAGCAGGAATCATTAGTTCAATCCCTGGTACCAATAAATATGAAAAAGACACACACAAAAAAATAGTTTGTATAAATAATGTGATAGAGCAAATGAAGAAATTTAGTGTTACCTTAAGAATTCAGAAAAGAGGTGTAAAACATTGTGTTGTTTCATTGAGTAAGTAGTGATATTATAAATTTGTGATTTTAAATATAAACTCTTTACACTGAAAAGATGAAATTAAATTGTTATTAAGAACATTACTTTCTAGAACTCAGCTTCTAATGTAGTTCTCTGTTGGAATAGAGAGAGGGACAGGGAAGGGGAAGGTACCAAATCTTTTACAGAAAGAACTGGTTTGGAGTTTGGAAACTAGAAAGCCAATGCTGAGTATGAATTGCAGATCAATGTGTGGAAGTTCTGGGTCTGTTTCTCAAAAGACAGCTGGACAGGCAAGGTTGTGGATGACTCAGGATACTTCCAGTATCTATGACTGGTACATGCCTCTAAGCAGCTCATCCTTCTGACAAAAGAGTATGCATGGATGTACAATTAAGGAATTCTTCAAGTTAAATGGAGGAGGAATAACTCACTCAAAAAAATGGGAAAAGAACATGAACATGGTTAAAAAAAGACATACAAAGGGTCATTAATATCATGTAACAAAACAAAAAAGGAACTCTTGAGCTCTACAACATTAGTTAATATAGTCAAATAAAATTATCCACCAGTATTACTACCTTAAACCTGTAAGAACAGATTGTCTGGTCTTCTAATCGTTTACATCTATCTGCTTTTTCAAGGTTAGTTAAGTTCCTTTTAAACACAGAGCTCTATTCACCAAGGTATCACTGAATATTTCCCACTGCATAACCAGACAGGTATATGTGGTCACCTTGTCTACTGTTGGTGATTGTACCTTTGATCATTTGAGTAAATTGGTATCTATCTTCTAGATCTGTTCATTGAAAAACTGTATTTCCTTCTTTGTAAATGCGGTAGAATATTTTAAAGAATAAATTTTAAGAATTTGAAATTTTTGTTTTTACTATATTTAATCACTAATTAATTCAACTCAAATTTTAATCGGTATTATGTTTAGGGGCCAGGGATTTAGCTCAGCAGCATAAACACCTGCCTGGCAAGCATGAGGTCATGAGTTTGATCCCTGGTAAAAAAAAAAAATAGGTATTATGTTTAATAATTGGCTCTCAAAACTCCTAAAAATTGACATTTGACTCTCCTGAGATATTATGAAGTGGTTGCAGAACTACTGCACTATATAGTTCAATCTAATTTCAAATACATAGCATATCTAATTATTTAACTATATATAAACTAAAAATTATATAAGTACACTGATTTAGAAATACATGTTAAAAAGCACAGTTTAGCAATTTAGTATAACTCATTTGGAAACTAAAACAATTTGCTATACATAGATAGTGGTCATTATGACTAATTTTGTTCTCTATGGTGGATATCACTATTGTTTGATAGATAGATGATGGATAGATAATTACATGCAGCACAGAAAACACTTATTTTTAACATCCATGGTATATAGTAAAACTATCAGACATTTACTAGCCTGCAAACAAAGCTGGGTGTACTGTAAAGTCTCAAACCAAAAACCAAAAGTCACCATTGCTTGTGTTCTTTTACTAAATTTCAATAAAAATAAAAATAAGTAACAAAGGGATAGCTAAAAGTTAATGTGAAAAAAGTGAATGCTATTTTTAAACAATCCTTGAGATAAGAGAGAAATGAGCAATTACTCTCTTATAAGAATAAAGAAAGAGAATAAAGAAATGAAGGATGTGCTTGAATTAGTATTTTAGTGATAATTATAGCTTTGCACAAACCACAGAAAAGAAAGTCTGAAGCTACTAATTTTTAGTCTTAAATGCATTAAACTTTCAATTGTAAAACAGAATAACAGGAAGCAAACAAAGCTAAAAATATTTTTAAAACAAAAATTAAGATTATAGGAAGTATAAAAAAGCAATAAAAGCAAAAATTAATTCCATCACTTACAATAAAAGTTTATAAATGATTGTGAATATTACATGACTAAAATAACTAGGTAAGAAAAAAGAAAATGTGAACATACTGCGAGGATTCAAAAAGGAAGAAAATTTAAAATATAATGAATAGTTGTATACTAATAAATTTTAATATCTTGGATAAATGTATGTTTTCAAGGAATCATGCAATTTTACACTGAAACCCACCATAAAATTCCAAACAGATTTAAAATTGAATACATTATATCTGTCTAAAATTCTCTCCTTGAAAACTTGTCAAGCTAAAATGTCCTCACAAATACAGCTACTAAAATTTCAAGGATACTATTTTAATAAGTTGCTTATGAATATAGATCAGATATTTATCAGCTCATTTAATTAAGTCCCTGTAGTTTTAATGTCAAACTAAGTAGAGTCTGTAACAACTGAATTAAATTTGATTTTACCATAGTTTTTTTTTTAATTAAAATACTATCTTGGTTAGTATA